>NC_081842.1:83378163-84728125 GCF_963259705.1 Myotis daubentonii
AAACTGTGGTACATCTACACGATGGAATACTATGCTGCTGTAAAAAGGAAGGAACTCTTACCATTTGCAACGGCATGGATGGAACTGGAGAGCATTATGCTAAGTGAAATAAGCCAGTCAATAAAGGAAAAATACCACATGATCTCACTCATTCATGGACAATAGAGACCATTATAAACTTTTGAACAATAATAGATACAGAGGCAGAGCTGCCTCAAACAGATTGTCAAACTGCAGCGGGAAGGCCGGGGAGGGTTGGGGGGCAGGAGGTAGGGGGGTAAGAGATCAACTAAAGGACTTGTATGCATGCATATAAGCATAACCAATGGACATAAGACACTGGGTGATAGGGGAGGCTAGGGGACTGTCTAGGGTGGGGGGATAAAATGGATACATATGTAATACCCTTTGTAATACTTTAAGCAATAAAAAAAAAAGTCTAGTAGCTTTTTGATGGAGTCTCTAGGGTTTTGTATGTATAATATCATGTCGTCTGCAAATAAGGACAGTTTTACTTCCTCTTTTCCAATTTGGATGCCTTTTATTTCTTCTTCTTGCCGAACTGCAATGGCTAACACTTCCAGTACTATGTTGAACAGGAGTGGTGAGAGGGGGCATCCCTGTCTTGTTCCTGTTCTTAGGGGAAATGGTGATAGTTTTTGTCCGTTGAGTATGATGCTGGCTGTGGGCCTGTCATATATGGCTTTTATTATGTTGAGGTATGATCCTTCTACTCCCACCTTACTGAGAGTTTTTATCAAAAATGGGTGTTGAATTTTGTCAAATGCTTTCTCTGCATCAATTGATATGACCATGTGGTTTTTTTTCTTTCAATTTGTTTATGTGATGTATCACGTTTATTGATTTGCGGATATTGTACCATCCTTGTCTCCCTGGGATAAATCCTACTTGGTCATGGTGTGTGATCTTTCTGATGTACTGCTGGATCCGATTTGCTAAGATTTTGTTGAGGATTTTGGCATCTATGTTCATGAGTGATATTGGCCTGTAATTCTCTTTCATTGTGTTGTCTTTACCTGGTTTTGGTATTAGGGTGATGCTGGCTTCATAGAATGAGCTTGGAAGTGTGCCTTCCTCTTGAATTTTTTGTAGTAGTCTGAGGAGGATAGGTTTTAGTTCTTCCTTGAATGTTTGGTAAAACTCCCCTGTGAAGCCGTCTGGTCCGGGGCTTTTGTTTGATGGAAGCTTTTTGATGACTACTTCAATTTCTTCCATAGTTATTGGCCTGTTGAGATTTTTAGATTCTTCCTGATTGAGTTTTGGAATGTTGTATTTTTCCAGGAATTTGTCCATTTCCTCCAGGTTGTCTAGTTTGTTGGAGTAGAGCTGTCCATAGTATTTTTTAACAATCATTTGTATTTCTGTGGGGTCTGTTGTTATTTCGCCTCTATCGTTTCTGATTTTGTTTATTTGGGTCCTCTCTCTTTGCTTCTTGGTGAGTCTGGCTAGAGGTTTGTCAATCTTGTTTATCCTTTCAAAGAACCAGCTCTTGGTTTCATTGATTTTCTGTATTATTTTTTTGTCTCTATGTCATTTATTTCTGCTCTAATCTTTATTATCTCCTTCCTTCTGCTCACTCTGGGGTTTTCTTGTTGCTCTCTTTCTAAATCTTTGAGTTATAGAGTTAGGTGATTTACTACCTTTTTTTCTTGTTTTTTGAGATAGGCCTGTAGCGCTATAAACTTCCCTCTCAGGACTGCTTTCATTGTGTCCCATAGGTTTTGGATTGTTGTGTTTTCATTGTCATTAGTTTCCAGGATGTTTTTAATTTCTTCTTTGATCTCATTGGTAACCCAATCAATATTTAATAGCATGCTATTCAGCTTCCAGGTGTTTGAGTATTTTGGGTTGTTTTTATTGTAGTTTATTTCTAGTATTATGCCATCGTGGTCTGCGAAGATGCTTTTTATGATTTCAATCTTCTTGAATTTGGGGATACTTTGCTTGTGACTCAATATGTGGTCTATTTTTGAAGATGTCCCATGAGCACCTGAGAAGAACGTATATTCCCTGGCTTTGGGGTGAAGTGTTCTGAAGATGTCTATTAAATCCATCTGATCTAGTGAGTCATTTAGGATTGCTGTATCTTTGCTGATTGTTTGTCTATAGGACTTATCCAGTGCTGTCAATGGTGTATTAAAGTCCCCTACTATGATTGTATTGTTGTCGATCTCTCCTTTGATATCTTCCAGGAGTTTTTCTATGAATTTGGGTGCTCCTACATTGGGTGCATATATGTTTACCAGGGTTATATCTTCTTGTTGTATTGATCCCTTTTGTATTATGAAGTGGCCTTCCTTATCTCTTGTTAAGGCCTTCACTTTGAGGTCTATTTTGTCCGATATATGTATTGCTACCCCAGCTTTCTTTTCCTTTCCATTTGCCTGAAAGATATTTTTCCATCCTTTCACTTTCAGTCAGTCTGAGTCACTTCTAATGAGGTGGGTTTCTTGTAGACAGCAGATGTATGGGTCATGTTTTTTTATCCATTCAGCCACTCGATGTCTTTTGGTTGGAGCATTTAGTCCATTTACGTTTAAAGTTATTATTGAAAGGTACTTGTTTGTAGCCATTTCTTTTTTTTGTGTGTGTGGCTGTTTTCTTTCTGAGCTTTTTATTTCTTATTTTTATTCCAGTCCCTTTAGCATTCCTTGCATTGCTGGCTTGGTGGTTATAAACTCCCTTAGCCTTTTTTTGTCTGTGAAGCTTCTTATTTCCCCTTCAAGTTTGAATGACAGCCTTGCTGGATAGAGTATTCTTGGATTCAGTCCTTTGCTTTGCATCACTTTGTAAATTTCTGTCCATTCTTTTCTGGCCTGATGTGTTTCTGTTGAGAAATCATTTGATAATCTAATGGGAGATCCCTTGTATGTGACTTTCCGTCTCTCTCTTGCGGCCTGTAAGATTTTCTCTTTGTCCTGAACATTTGCCATGGTAAGTATGATGTGTCTTGGTGTGGGACTTTTTGGGTTCACCTTGTATGGGACTCTCTGGGCTTGTGTGACTTTTTTCTTCCCCACCTCAGGGAAGTTTTCTGATATTATTTCTTCGAATAGGTTTTCTAATCCTTGTTCATCTTTCTGTTGTTCTGGTACCCCTATTATTCATATGTTGTTTCGTTTCATGTTGTCCCAAAGCTCCCTTAGGCTCTCCTCCTGTCTTTTAATTTTTTTCTCCAATTGCAGTACATTTTGGGTGTGTTTTGCTTCCTTGTCTTCTAATTCACTAATTCGGTCCTCCGCTTCTCCTAGCCTACTGTTGATACTTTCAATGGTGTTTTTTATTGCAGCTATATCACTCTTCATTTCTTCTTGGGTCTTACTTAGGTTGTTGATTTTTTCATCTGTTTCTTCTTGCTTCTTGCAGAGGTTGTCGATTTTTCCCTCCATCCGGTTTATGCACTCTAGGACCCTTATTCTGAATTCTTTTTCTGTCTTGTTGCATGCCTCTGTATTACTTAGCTGCTTTTCTGGAGAGTCCTCCTTCTCTTTCCTTTGGGGGTTTCTTTGTCTACCCATGTTTGATCTCACTGACATATCTAGACGTTGAGTCGGTCAGTGGCTGCTTCCTGGGTGGCAGTGACTCCTTGGTCTGTGGTTGCTCTTCGGGCGGTTGCGGTAGCAGCTGCTCTTCAGTTGGCAGCAGCTCCTCTGGTGGGTGCTGTTCACAGCTGTGGTGGCTCTTCTGGCTGGTGGGGGGCGGTTTCACGTACAGCTGCTGTTCCTTAGCCGAGGGTGTGGTGCTCAGTAGGCTGCTATTGCTCGGATCTTCTGCGTTGATTTAAGGGCACAAAATACAACACAACAAGGCACCACGTACCAGGCACTAAACACAAATATATTCACAATATTAATAACCCCAAATAAAGGTGACCACCCGAATAAAGAGAATTAGGGGATAAGGAAGAAGGAAGAGATAAAGATAAAAGAGAAAAAAGAAAAGAAAAGTAGGGATCAAAAAAGGGAGTGCAAAAATGAAATTAGGAAAAAGAAGGGGGGAAAATAAAAGCGAGGAAAGAAAAGAAAAAAAAGAGTGAAAAAAGAGAATGAAGTGGAAGAGGGGAAGAGACTTTTTATATGAGGAGAATACTCCTATAGAACCGCCACGAATCCCAGCAAATTCCAGCAACAGCTCCCTGTAGATGGATGCAAACTAGAAACAACCAATAATATAACGATGAAAATAGAATGGAGAACACTAATCCCAAAATAGAATAAAGAGAAAATAAAATGGCACTTTAAAAGATGGTAAAATGGTAGCAGTAATAATGCTGGTTAAAAATAAGAAGGTAGTAATTAAAAGGGTAAAATCAGGAAAAAGAAGAAAAAAAAAGAAGAAGAAGAAGAAAAAAAAGGAGAAAAAAAAGAAAAAAAATTTGTTTCTTAGTTAAAAGGTGAAAAAAGAAAAAAAAATAATTGCAGTAGCGAAGGTCCTTTGGTTCTTCTATTCTTCAGTCTGGCTCGCCTTTAGTCCTGCCAGGTATTCAGGAGAGTGTTGAGTTTCCCTGTGATACACTGTTCCTCTGTGTTGTAAACCACAGTCCTTATTTCAAAGCAGGCCTTATTTGTTTCTCAGACTGCCTTATTTTGTGTTTAGCAAAGAGTCAGTTTGTGGCTCAGCCTCTGGGTGGCAGTGTTCTGGGGTTGGCCTCTGAGGCTATACGGCATTGAAAATCCTTCTATAGGTCAGACCCTGTTAACTCCCAGGGACTGATCAGATTATTTTAATCCTTGATCTTGTTCAGGGTGGAATCTGGGTGTGGCTGTGCTCCTTGCCTGGGGGCTGGGGGGAGGAGTCTCACTCTCCGGAGAGAATGGCTGCCCCAGTCCTGGGCTAAGGGGTGTCTCAGCACTCAACACTCAATTCGCTGCCACCTCTCCTGGCCCCCCTTCTCTCCTCAGTCTCTCCCCAGATTCCACTCCTCAGCACCCTCTCCCTCTCCTCAGCACAGGTGAGTGTCTGTATCCGAAATGTCCCATGAACAGGATTTGGTGAGAACAAACAAACAAACACCGGCCACGGAAACGGGGAAGGCTTGGGTTCTGTAAGCTCCTCTCTTACTGGCACTGCATGGTCAGGTCAGCTCCTCAGGCTGCCCCCTTTAGGCTCAGTCCTCTGTGGTCACAGAACGCAGTTCTCAAATCCCCTGGCAGCGCCAGGAATCCCGCAGATCTCCTTTCCCCCGTCAGGGGCTGTGCCTGTCCCAGGGGACGCAGCTGCCTGCCATGCGGTCTCCCTCCAACCCTCTGGGCTCAGAGGTCTGGCAAACTTTCCTGCCCAAATCCCTGGGTTTTTTTTTTTTTACCTTTCCAGGGGAGTTCTGCCCTTCCCGGCCGCAAACCGTCTCACCAGCCGAGCAATTTCGCCAATTTGGTGTGAGTGTTACTAGTTTCAGCTGCTCGCTCCATTTGCTCCGGGACACAACCTGGGACGCGTCTGCCTATATCGCCGCCATCTTCTTTCTCCCTAGTTTGGTCATTTTTTTTTGTCATTTCTATAAGTCTTTATTTTTTTCTAAAAACTACTTGTAGTTTCTAATACAAAGTGGTCCTGTACATCTTTTCTTAGTTTTATGTTATTTCTAAGTATTTGGGGTTTTTGATATCACAAAAAACACTTTTAAGGCTTCCGGAGCAGTTCAGTTGGTTAAAGAGTTATCCTGACAGGCCAACATTTCGGATTCAATTCCTGATCGGGGCCCATACAAAAATCAACCAATAAATAAGTGGAACAACAAGTCAATCTCTCTCTCTCTCTCTCTCTCTCTCTCTAATCAATAAATTAAACAAAAACTGTAAAATATTTTATTTGTACTTGCTAATAGTATATAGAAATAAAATTGATTTTTGTATATTGACTCTGTATCCAGGATTATGTTCCTTGTTTTTTATTCCTATTTCTTTTACAAAGGCAAGGTGCTGGAAATAAAACTTAAATGAAATAAGGAAATATAAACAGTACACTTTAAGTGCAATATTCATAATTTTTTTATGAGAAAAGTTTTATCTGCTTTTTTAGATTTTCAGTGAAATAATAAAAACATATTACTATAAGACCTTAGGCTGGATAATAAATATTTCAGAATTAAATTGAACACAATGCTAATGACGTATTAAGTGTTCTATAAGTGAAAATTTGTGAAGTATATTTTTCTATAATATTAATATTTATTTAAAATAATGAATCAGTTTAATCAGTTATTCAATTGTTCACTTAATATTTGTTGACTATCTACTCTGAGCTAGAAATTAATGTTAGATATCAGCATAAACTGGCAACAGGGTAGAAAATATCTGTGAATGTTGACATGTTTTCCGCCAATCAAATTTTATTCCTACTCTTCATTATTATAATTGGGTGCTTAGAGCTCTGAAATATTAAAAAATATTGGAAACCATAATACAATATTTTGTAAGACAGAAACCATTACTGGAATGATGTAATATAATAAAATGTATATTTAAAGAAAATTTTGAAAAAATAGAAATATGAACAGAAAACCAAATCACCCATTATCTCATGACCTAGAGAAAAACATTCTTAATAAGTAGTTTTATTTCCTTTCATGTTTGTTTGTTTGTTCTAGTATAAACATTTTTTTAAATGAAGATTAGAAATGTTGCTCTTTATTTCACTTAATATTATATAGTACAATATTCCAATATTATGGAAATCTACAGTATACATATAATTTTAATGACTATACAGTAGGTAACCCTATCTTCCTAGCATGTGACCTCAACCTCAAATACACCTTTGGGTTGAAGAAGGCTGCTGAAGTTCTAAACAACACATCTCTATTCTAGATAGCAAGAGGATAGTAAATCAGTCAAAAAGGTTTGGCCTCTAGTTGAAAGAGGTCATTTTCAGCAGCACTCCTGGAAATAACACAAAACATTTGCATTTTCATCTCATTAGCTATAACATAGTGTTTTGTCAGAACTACCTGCAAAAATACATTAGAAACTGTCAGAATTTTTCATTGGACAAACTGCTGCCTCAAATCAAGGTTCCAGTAATGAGAGAAAACAGGAGAATGGATATTAAGTGACAACTGGTAGTTTAGTCCATTCAGCTGGAATCCTTTCCTCTTCTCCCCAGGCTAACTTACATTTTCTACCTCCCTATTAGTTAAGTATAGTAATGTTACTGGGTTGTAAACAATGAAATATATGAACTACTGTGTCCCACTTCTGAACTTTTATTTATTTATTTTTGAGAGATATAGATTTGTTTTTGCACTTATTTATGCATTCATTGGTCGATTCTTACATGTGTCCTGACCCTCACTAGGGATTGATCTTGAAACCTTAGCCTATCAGGACAATGCTCTAACCCACTGAGCTACCTGGCCAGAACTTCCACTTCTGAATTTTTAAAAAGGATTATCTTCTCCATGGAGAAGAGGAGAAGGAACTCCGAGCTGATGGGAATACTCACTTTAGACTACTACAAGAATGAGAATAACATTCTTTTGTGTTTGAATTATTAAACACTTGGGATTTATTTGTAATACAGTTAATATTACCCAAAATACCAGAGTAACTATGAAATTTATTCTACAAACAAGGACAGTTTTAAAAATGGAAGGGGCACAATTAATAATTACTCCAGAACAACAGAAATAAAACAGTTCTGTGATAGACAAAGCAGATGATCATCCAAACAATTAATACAGTAGTTATGAACAGGAAGACTAAAAATAACTGTAATATTTGCTGTATCCATTTCTTTAACTGTAAGATTTATAATGTGGCTATTTCTTAAAGCAACTCTCAAAAGAAACCATGCAGAAATCCCTTCTAATGTGCATCAGAAAGCACTGCATTTAAGATAAGCATATAATTTGATTAAATGAATAACATTATTAAATGGAGATATCTAAATCAGCAATACATATTTAATTTTACCTCTCTAAATGTGGTATGCAGAATTCAGGAACATTCCAGTTTCATGCTTTTATTTGGAAGACTTTTAAATTCCATCAAAATATTTTAGTATACATTGCAACTAATTATAGGGAAGATGAAGATTAAGTCAAGCATTACATTTATGAGCACAACAGGTTTGCTAAAATAAAGCACTCAAAACATTTTAAGAACCTATTTTGCTTCCTATGGTATATTAGTTCAAAATACTAATTGTATAGAATACAGATTACAAAAACCTATTTAACATTTAATGTTGACCTATGCTTTTTGAAAGCTTGACTGGTTAGTATAAATTCTTTAAAATTTGCAGTCCATCTATCAACCATTAAAAATCCATATGTTCTATGTTTTTATTTTCATCTTAATAACATGGTGCAGGATTAATAACCATCTGGGGTTAATATTCCCCAGATGTGATTCAGATCATCAACAATTCTCAACTGGTCATTAATTCTTTGAAAGTGTATTATGTCTTGACTGGTGTTGCTTAAATAGCTTAATAAACTCTTTTATAGCCTTTTTATTTCATAGGTAAATATCTTTCTCAATCACCTTTCAACTTAAATTTTGGTGAGAAAATGATAAGGAGAAAATGAACTGGATTGTCTAAAATGCAATAAGGAGAATAAATGGATAAACTTTTCTACCTGTATTTAAGACCAATGCTAAATAAGAACACAGTTCAATCTTCACAACTATTTAGTCTTTTTTTCACAGCTGATTCTGCCCAAAGTTAATACCAAGTTATTCCATCTCCAATGAGAGTTGCAAGCTACAGTCTCTAATTTGTTATTTGTACATCTATTTAGCTATTCCACCAACTTTTGTTAAATATCTGTGGATACCGGTAATTTAAAACCATCATGGTAATTTACAGAAGAAATGTTGAGGAGCCAAACTGATGCAATGAGGATAAATTGATTTGAAAAGCTTTAGGAAGCAGAATTAAGAAGAATTAGTGATTGGTCATGTGACATAAAGTGAGTCAATCAATTAAAATACAAACAATTAAAGTTATAAAAATATCTGATTTATCATGCTTCTCTAGTTAAGTGTTTTACTAATAAACTCTTACATTTTCACAAGAAAATTTAGCATTTGTACATAACTTTCCTTGGATTTTGATGTAGACTCTTACATTATAAATATTTTGAATGATTCTTATTAAAACAATTAGGACTTTCTGATAAAGCCAAAATCTTAGTTTAGATTATATAATATGGGAGTTAATATAAAACAACAATAACAACTGGAATTTTCTCCTAGAAATAGGAGAATGGAAGTTAAACCTTTATAAGTAACCATGTAAAAAAATTAAAGAGAACAAAGAAAAGACTATATTATGTAAAGCAAGAGTAATTGGTTTAAGGCAGTGGTTCTGAACCTTCTGGCCCTTTAAATCCAGTTCCTCATGTTGTGACCCAACCATAAAATTATTTTCGTTGCTACTTCATAACTGTAATGTTGCTACTGTTATGAATCGTAATGTAAATATCTGATATGCAGGATGGTCTTAGGCGACCCCTGGGAAAGGGTTGTTCGACTGCCAAAGGGGTCGTGACCCACAGGTTGAGAACCGCTGGTTTAAGGAAACCCATACCTTTAAAAAATATACACTTGTAATAAGACAATCTCAAGACTATACATTAAAGGACAGCAGAGATACTGGAAAAATGAATTGCATACGCATCTTTCAGCTGCTCAGAGAATATGGAAGTAATTACATATTCACAGATATCAGTAAGTTCTCCACCTCTGATTTTCTGAATCATTGTTATCTGCTTTTCTCTTACTTTATTCCCCTCACCATAGAATTAACTTCATTATTTTCCAATACATGTTATTTCAATTGGTGTAAAATAAGGCAGCAATTTATTTATTTATTTAGCAGAGGAATCGACATAGGAAGGAATATTCTGAGATAGTGTAGAAAGAATGCCCACAGATCATAGTTTCTGAGGTATTAAGTTATTAAATATTTAGAAGCATATAGACTCCAATAAACCATGCATATTCATTCCGCCCGATTTCTTTCCTTGCCTGCATGCACGGGAAGTCACTTGTTGATGTTCCTATGTTCTTAAGAAAATTCTGCCTTCCATGGCTTTTCCTATTTCCTGGTGTGCCTCAAAGCAGTACCAGTGTTTCACTGCCTTCTGTTATTTTTTCTATCATCATCACATTCATTACTGAGAGATTTACAATCTGCCATAATCATTGTCATCATCATCAAGTTTATAATCTGCATCACTGTGATGATGATGATGATGATGATGATGACGACGACGACGATATGATGAGATGATAAGGATGGGGTTTATAATTTGCCTTTACAATTTGGCAGCTCAAGAAATGTGAATTCATTTTTAAAATATCTATGAACGGAATCAGGAGATTCAGCGATAGTACAAACCTGGCAAGCTCTAGAAGATGGCTAACAGCAGGTTTTTTCTGCTCTCTTAGAACTCTTTCTTACTTGCACATCATTTTGTTTTTTTCATAGCCCCTCTGCTCTAATCCTTTTCCATGTGTTTTTCAGGGTATCTTTATGGCAAAGGTTTCTGGTAGCTACTTTTCCTTGGATCTTAGCTTAGGAATCCTGAATTCTTAAAGAGGAATCTGACTGGATTAGGCATTTATGGAAATCATACATGAGAGGTTACAGGTAGCTTAATGAACTGATGTATTTTGACCATGTCTCCACCTTTGTCCCAATTAAGAGATGGTTGAGGGAACAGAGCATTGTGGCATTAACCATAACAGATATCCCTCAACAAAGCCTCTTGGTCAATTTATTTAGAAGATGGTGTCAGAATGACGAGCACGCTAGCATTTCTAAAACACTGATTTCCACAACGGTATTTTCTGGATTGGACTACTTCATATTATAAACTTAATTAACTTATAGTCATTAACAGATATGTATAAAGACATAGTCATTAAAATGAGGTACAAAGAAATAAATCCAGAAGGAACACAGTAAAGGAATATTTATTTTCTAAGCGAAAAAATATCAAAACAATCTAAACATGCACCAAATATCTTTATGCCACTGACTAAACAATAGTGCTTAATAATTAACCATCCTCAGTGTAATATCTTTTGGTCTTCATAGATGAATTAATGTTTTCAAAACTTTTAAATAACCACATTTTTTACACATATGTGTCATTATAATTTACATTCAGACTGCGTTTGAACAATCTTATAGGCTATTTTACAGCCTCATCGTATCAATCACAATTTTGAAAATCTAGCAATGGTTACAGGTATACCGAATGGGTAAAAATCCTGACTTTGGGACTGAGATGACCCTGGATTTAATACCAGTTCCTTTAGTTAATGTCACCACAAGCTCAGGCAGGTTATGTAACTTTTCTCAGGTTTAGTTGTTTTATCTATAAAATGGTGCTAATAATATGTACAACAAATATATATTAGGATTAAATGAAAAAGCACGTAAAATGCTTAAGCACAATTCTTATTGCAGACCCATGAAACATTCATAAATTGAATATTCTGAGACAGGAATTTACATTAGCTTTCTGTGAAGCCAAGATACATATGTGGAATTAAATTTCCAAGAGCTCCTGGAGTGTCAGGGTCTACTCCACCTGCATAACACAGGAAAGCTCAGAAGTCTTCCCTTATTTATTGGTAAAGAACAATAGCAGCAATGTCATATAAAGCAAAGCATAAAAGCTTCATAAAATTTTTAGATTAAATGGACTTGAAAATAGAGCCAACTGCTACTGATAGTGATCAAAGTGAAGAGAAAGCAAAAAATAAATAAATCCAGAGTTAATTGCATAAAAACAAAAGAGTAAGAAAAATTAAGTAAAATTATCATTTATTAAACTGTCTAAGCAGTGTTTTCAGCATACACACACACACATATATGAAATGCAAAAAAAAAAAGAACACAAAACACTGAAATATCCCAGAGTATTTTGTTCTTAAAAAGGTCTGCCCCTTCAGAAGAAACTTTACCAGAGCCTAATCTTGCTGGTGTTTTATCAGAGCCTAATCTACTTGAGGGAAGGAAAATACCCAACTTCAGCCTTCTGCCTAAGAGGAGGGAAATACTCAACTTCAGCTCTTCTGGCTATCTTGTCCCACCCAATGGGAAGAAAGTCAACTGAGAAGCACTGTGAGGTTCACAGTCCAGGAGCACAGGCTCACCAGAAGACTGAGACCTAATGCTAGAACAACAGAACACTTGCCCTCCCCTCACACCTCACCATTACATTACTAAAGGCCTATTTATCACAGTTCCTTTTAACCAGAAATCATCTCCAATTTTGATTAAAAATGACAGCCCAAGTGCCCATCAGTAGGTGAACGGATTAAAAAACTGTGGTACATTTACACAATGGAATACTGATCTCTTACCCTGTGAGACAGCATGGAGGGACCCGGAATGAATTATGCTAAGTGAAATAAGCCAGTCAGAGAAAGACAAATATCACATGATCTCACTTATATGTGGAATCTAATGAACAAAATAAACTGATGAACAAAATAGATCCAGAGACATTGACTCACACAACAGACTGATGTATTTCAGAGGGAAGGGGCTGGGGGGGGGGGGAGAGGAGTGATTAACAAAAGTACTTACATGCATATATGCATTACTCATGGACACAGACAATAGTGGGGTGAAGGCCTGGGGGGGGGGCGGTGGGAAGGGGGCATTTGTAATGCTTTCAACAATAAAATACATTTTTTGAAAAAGAAACATTCAAAAAAATTACAAGGCATACTAAAAGACAAAAACAAACAAACCAAAAAAGAACCCTGAACACTGTTTGAGAAGACTCAAGAAGCATCAGAATCAGAGTCAGATATAGCAGGGGTGTTGGAATTACCAGATCAGGAATTTGGAAACACAAAACAAAACTATGATTAATATGCTAACAGCTTTAATGGATAAAGTAGACATGTAAGAAAAGATAAACAATGTAAGCAGAGAGATAGAAATCCTAAGAATAAAAAAGAAATGTTAGAGATCAAGAACAATGTAACAGAAACAATGGACTCATTAATAGATGGCAGGATGGAGGAAAGAATCTGAGTTCCTGAATATGACAACAGAAACTTCCACAACTAAAACACTGTTTCTTTGAAATGTGAAACAGTATGATTGAAATTAACATAATGGATATTTAGAAAACTACCACATATGTTGTAAAGTTTCTCTAAAGAAAACTAGATAATCAGTTTTTAAAATAACTAAAACAATCCATTTTAACAGAAATGATCACTGAAGTTTATATTTTCAGAATTCAAACATATATAGTGTTGAATGACTTCAATGTATTGTAAAATGAAAGAAATACAATACTGATGTCTGCAACTAGGATAAATTAGTCTTACTGTATTGTTAGCAACTGAAGGTGTTCATTTGCCTGCGCTCAACAAAGCCTAATAAAACATGAACAGGAGTTTGCAGCCAAGAAAGTAAGGATTTCATAAGGAGATTGCACCACGCCTGGAGTCACAGGTAGCCATGCTCAAACATCTGGCTCCCCAATGGCTTCCAGGGGATGGGTTATATAGGGAGAAAGATCATTAATCATAGTGACTAATAGAGATGGTATTGTGGTCTCTACTGACTGCTAAGATAGAGGGTAATTGGTCAGTGCAATTGGTCCTGATGTCAGCCATGAAATTGTTCCGTCCAATTTTACAATAATTTGTTCTGTGGGATCGTTCTGCTTTCCTGGATCTAGAGCTAAATCACAACTGAGGGCAAGATATTATGTTTAGTTTGACTGAAAACTCTTCTCAATAGTCAACAGACCCAGGACCTTGTTTCTGAGACGACTGGATGCTGACCTGAACCTCAATGTCCTGAGGGCTTAATGATTAAGCAAGGGAGAGGCAAGAGGGTGAGTCAGGGTGATAGGTGAGGCCAGTTTGAGTCAAAGGGAAAAATATAAAAATAAAAGACCAGATTAAAGAAAGTAAGGTCTCTGCATGGTTACAGTATGAAATATAGAAAGTATAACACAATAGAAATTAATTACTAGTAGATATTCCATTGTCTGTCATAAACACATTCTATTTTGATTTTTCAGCTTTGCAACAATGATACTGGAAAATGATGGACTTTAATTTATAGAATAAAGTATCTTTCTACTCAGTTTACCTCTAATATAGGCCTCTTTTATTATAAAAATGTATAGTTTTCATTATAAAAATTATTTACTTAGTAAATCAATATAACATTTAAAAATTTTAACATTTAATTAAATAATTAGAAATTGAGTACACATATTACACTTACACCTTTTATTTAGACATGAATGACTTGTATCCTTCTTTTCCTAAATATCTCTGGGTAAATTTCCTAATTCTAATTCACTATGTTTAACACATAAAATCACACATCTTGCATGATTTTGCATTATTCCAATCATGATGATCATCTAAGTCACAGCATACAAGATATACATATAACATGCTATTTAAAACCAATATCTGCAACCTGAGAAATACAAAGTTTTCTGAACTCTAAATTGTTGTGATTGATAAAAAACAAAATTAATATCCAATAATATTTTTTCTAGTAACATTCAGCAGGTCATTTGTACTTCACTGTTGAAAAGAAAGTTTGATTTTGAATATTGGCATGCCTATATCTATGTCCATTATGACTTTGTACAAAGATCTGATCTACCATGTATACATTAAGAATAAGCTTTTAAAACTTAACTACCTCTTAGTTGCCAAAAGAGAAGAATGGAAAAAAATACCTAAGACAAAACAAATCTTTCATTTTCTTGCTAAAAATATTACTATGAATAAAAATAAATGGTGAAAGTCTATCAGGTGAGTTGATGAAGTGCTTAAAAATTATGTTCTTTCCATCAATATTAAGTATATGTAATTTTAGGTATAAATTAAACAATCTTATGTAATTATTATTATGAAATGCTGTGTTTCAATGGTCAGATTTTATCCAGGTATAAGTACCTTTAATAACCAGTATGGGGCTACCCAAGCAGGTCACTTATCTTTTCTATTACAATATCAAAATTAAAAAGCCACACTGCTGTTACATTTTTAGAAGTATCTACACTAATAAAAGAGAAAAATGGTAATTGGCGTACGACGCTACCCTTTTCATTGGCTAATCAGGGCTATATGCAAATTAACTGCCAACTAAGATTGGCAGTTGGCCGCCTTTGCCCTGCCCCCCAGCCATGATCGGAGAATCAGGTGCCTTTTCCTCCCTGGCCAGTGATAGCAGGAAGTAGGGGTGGAGCCAGCGGTGGGAGCTGGGCACGGTAGAAGCGGGCAGTCCCAGGAGCTAGGGGTCCCTTGCCTGGGCCTAAAGCGGAGCCCACGATCGCGGGGCCGCTGCAGCTGCGGGTCCCCGCTGCCCGGGCCAGATGCCTAGGCCAGAGGTGTTAGGCCTGGGCAGGGGCGGAGCCTGCAACCGCGGGGAGCTGGGGGTCCCCTGCCCAGGCCTGACACCTTTGCTGGAGGCCTCAGGCCTGGTCAAGGGGCTGATCCAGTGATTGGTGATCGGAGGGTGATGAGGGTCAACTCCTCTGGCCGAGGCATCAGGCCTGGGCGGGGGACGGAGCTGGGGATTGGGGGGATATGATGGTCCCCTTGCCCAGGCCTGATGTCTGGGTCAGAGGTGTCAGGCTTGGGCGGGGGTGGAGCAAGCGATCAGAGGGAGATGGGGGTCCCCTGCCCAGGCATGATTCCTGGGCCAGAGGCCTCAGGCCTGGGCGGGGGTCAGAGCCAGTGATCAGGGGGAAATGGGGGTCCCCTGTCCAAGCCTGACACCTCTGGCGGAGGCATCAGGCCTGGGAAAGGGGCCGATCAGGCGATCGGAGGGTGATGGAGGTCTACGCCTCTGGCGGAGGCGTCAGGCCTGGGCAAGGGGCCGATCCTGCGATTGGAGGGTGATGGGGGTCAATGCCTGAGGGCTCCCAATATGTGAGAGGGGGCAGGCTGGGCTGAGGGACACTCCCCTCCCCCCCCCCACACACACACCCAGTGCACGAATTTCGTGCACCGGGCCCCTAGTCAAATATAATTACTAAAGCTCAAAGGAAAAATAATAGTTTTTAATAATGAAATATTTATTTATATTATAAAATCTTTTATTTTTCTGGGTACCAACAGTTACTTTTTATTAGTTAGAGTTAATATTGAGCCAAGAAGCCCCAACATGACACACCCCCTGCTATGTAGTATAGAATGAGCCTGAGATGTAATGGGTAGTAAGAGTTTTTAATATAACATTTAACTAGAGGCCCTCTTATTGTAATTGTATTTTTCTCTTTTATCTACAATGTTACATATTGGCTAAAACTACATAAAATAAATGAAAATATCAAAAGAAAGTTAACGAAGACATATATAATACTCTTTGTAATACTTTAAACAATAAAACAATTAAAAAAAAGAAAGTTAAAGTTTCAAGAAAATTTGTATAATTTTCCTTCATACATTTGCAGACTACAATAATAAATTCAGGATACACACACACACACACACACACACACACACACATATGTACAGAGTTACTGCATGAGGATTATATTTTGTGTTTCTTTTTTTCTCATTAGAATTAGACTGGCATAACTTCTTAAAAACTAGCTGTCTCCTTCCCAGGAAATTAAAATGGAAATAGGTCCTTCAGTTTTCTGCAGAGTAAGATTTAGTATTAACCAGTTATTAGTTATTCATAGCAAAAAAAACATCCAGAGCGTATGTCTGCCCTTAATGTTAGTGAAAACACTTCTTCAGTATGCATTTATAACTTCTACAGGGCTCTGTAACAATTTTATTCACGTGACATTCTTTCATTGATTATCGAGGAACTATTAGCTACTCTGCTAGATCCTCATAATTTTATTCTTAATGTAGTATGTTGACCAATAAAGGATGGAAGGGACACAGAATAAAGTTCTTAAGAGTTCTGAATTATCTCTATATATAAAATCCTAATAAACAAATAGACTGAATGGCGCAACAACCGAACTGAACAACCGAACAACTGGTCACTATGACATCCACTGACCACCAGGGGGCACGTGAGAAACATGGCAGGCATCAGCAGCAGTCAGCAGAATACAGAACATGGCAGGAATCAGCCACAGCAGGATGGTGGAGCAGGTGAGCAGGGGCGTGAGACCAAGGTGGTCACTGGTTGCTGTCAACCGGGCAAGCCTCTAGTGGTTACTGAAAAGTCTTTGCTCCTGTGTGCCGTGGTCCCACCTGGCGCTCAAATCTGCTGCCAGCATCAGCCCCGCTTGCACCCGCAGCTGGCACCAGAGCCACCGCTTGCACCCACTGCCGGTGCCCGGTGCTGGTCCCAATCCCTCGGTTCTGTCAGCGGAGGTAAACAGTGCCTGACGTCCCCAATTGCCCCTGGGGGCTTCTCCACTTCTCCCTGCTCCTGAGGGGTGATTGGGGTAGCAGCTGCCGCTCACACCTGCGGCTGGCGTCAGCCCCAATTGCTCTGTGCTGTTAGCGGGTGCAAGTGGTGGAAGTGGGAGCGGTGGTGGTGGAAGCGGGGCTACCAGCAGAGGAGATAGGGGGCCATGATGGGAGGGCCTAGATGGGGGCATGGAGGATGGACCAAGACACGCCCCTGTGCCCACCGCAGCCTCGAGGCCCACAGTTCCTTTTAAGGTGCACGAATTTGTGCACTGGGCCCCTAGTGGAGACATATAATTTTTGACATTACACAGTAAGAGCACAAGAAGTATGAGTCAATGCCCTGACCGGTTTGGCTCAATGGATAGAGCGTTGGCCTGTGGACTGAAAGGTCCCGGGTTTAATTCCAGTCAAGGGCATGTACCTGGGTTGCGGGCACATCCCCAGTGGGGGGTGTGCAGGAGGCAGCTGATTGATGTTTCTCTCTCATTGATGTTTCTAACTCTCTATCCCTCTCCCTTCCTCTCTGTAAAAAATCAATAAAATATATTTTTTAAAAAAGAATTATGAGTCAAATTCTGCTGTATTCATTCTGTTCTGAAACCAAGCTTTAACCACTATACAAATATAATTATTCAATATACTGTTTTCAGTATATCAATACAGTCATACACCATATGACAACATTTTGGTCAACAATGAACTGCATATACATGACAGCAGTCCCATAATATTTTAATGGAGCTGAATTTTCTGTAAGAAATGGAAGGATATGTGGTTCAGGAGGAATTTTTTTTTCCAGAAGCAATATCTGTGGGACTTGATAATAGATTCCCTCTCACTCACACAGCTCAATTTTGAGAGCACAAATTCTATCACGGTCAGGCAGCCACTGACCTGTTTCAGCACAGAGGAGCCTGTCCCCCCAGTGCACCGTATTCAGAGGGAGTTAGAGCCCTCCCAGACCTAGCTTGATGGCCTCAGAGAACATTGTTGTAATTTCTTTGTTAAGAACCTGAGATCCTGCACAAGGACACAGCCTCATAAGAGCTCCTTTGACAAGTATTACATGCCACTGCCACTTTAGTAAGAGTTTTCTGTGGTAGTTATAGCCAGCCTGACCCTATACTTTGGAAATATTTTCAGGTTGTAATGATATAAAGCATAAACAAGATTTATTTCTTCTATCAATATAACGCCAGAGAGAACCTTTTGTGCCAGATAGGATCAATGGAACCAAAATCAAATTTCTAAAGCCAAAATACTACATCAGTTCTATACCTTCTCTATGTGAAACTCTTTTTTTATGCTTTTATGTAAACCTCTTTGTTAATGAATACCAGTTTCCTAATCTGACCACTGCTCCAACATGCAGTATCCAAAACCCCACTGCTGTGACAATCCCCCATGTTCCTGCATCTCTCCATCTTGATTTCTTCTTCCTAGTAATCCTCAGACCACCTTTCACACCCTTCCAACAGCCACTATTTCGGTGATCTATGTCTCACTCAGCCAGGTTCTCCTGGATATTTCCAAGCATTCAACCCACATCCCTGTCAAAGGAGCACTGCTGATAAGTTTGATGTCCTACTTCTGACCCTGTCAGAAGGAAGCAGGGACAGTCTTTGTAAAGTCTACAGCAGTGTAGGCCTTCATAGTCACTCAGCTCTCATCAATGACCCATCAGACCAGCTTCTGTTTCTGGATCTCCATTCATGGTAAGTGCCTACACAGGTATTCCATTTTAATCTTTTATACTATATTTTCGCTGTGTCTTTTCTATATTGGTGTTTACATATACAAATATTAATTACCAGTGTCTTACAACTGCCTACAGTATTTAGTACAGTAACATGGTATATAGGTATATAGCCTCGGAGTAATAGGCTATAAACAATACAAGCCTAGGTGTGTAGTAGGTTACAATATCTATGTTTATAAGTGTGCTCTGTGTTGGCCACACAAGGACAAAATTGTCCAACTATGCATTTCTCAGAATGTATCCCCATCATTTAGTGATACTAAACTGTAATGTCTTATCACTTATATTTTCAACATCCTTTCCTTAGAATTTTCCATGGTATCCTTCATTCCAAGGGTCTATTTTATTGCTTTAAACAAAGAAAATAATTCAAATTTTGTTTGTTTCTTTAAGTGAATCCAGAAAGTTTTTACTTTTACTTATTGGCACTGAAGTAAACACTATCTAGATCAATTAAGGCAGTGGTTCTCAACCTGTGGGTCCCGACCCCTTTGGGGGTCGAACGACCCTTTCATGGGGATCACCTAAGACCATCGGAAAACACATATAATTATATATTGTTTTTGTGATTAATCACTATACTTTAATTATGTTCAATTTGTAACAATGAAATTGGGGGTCACCACAACATGAGGAACTGTATTAAAGGGTCGTGGCATTAGGAAGGTTGAGAACCACTGAATTAAGGCATTTAAAATCCAAGTCTTCCACAATATGACTTAGCCTATGATCAAAGTCTTATTTCTCGCCACATTCCCCAACTCCAGCCACACAAATGATTCTTAACATTCCTAAAACTTAAACCATTTAAAATTCATGTGTTTTTCCTCAAAACATTCACTTTGCCACAAAGGTGATTTCTATCCTCTCTTCTAGCCCACATGTGATTCTTTCTCAATTTATTAGAAAGAGCTGATAAGTTACATCCTTACTACCAATTTTCCTGGGTCAGAATTAATCAATTAATCCCTCTCTATTATTTCACAAAACAGTATTCAAAACTACCTTAAGACACTTTCTTTGGACTTATGATTGTGTAGAATTATCTCTTTACAATACTCTTTTAGGATAGAAGAAAACTGTTTTAAGCACTCTAAAAGTTACTTGGCATGAAGAGCATAAAATAGACTTTTGTTAAATGAATTATGAACACTGATTAAAATAAAGTATATTTAAAAGTTGGCACAAATAAGTTTTCAAGTAAGCATTTCAGAAAATAAATATGTTTTCTTTTCCTGTTTGCAGGCCTAAAAAGTCATTTGCTCAAGACTACTCATCTATTTCCTATATCTACTAACCTCCTACTCAAATAACCATCAATGGTTTTGTTTACAGGCACATAGTGAATGCCTACTCCTGCAACTATACTGGAATGATACTACTGGTAAAATGACTATTTTAAGTAAAACAAACAAACAAACAAAAACTCAAGAAATCATTTACTAAATTATATTTTATAAAGCACTTTATATAATTTGAAAAACATCTTGTTCAATTCTTTATAAAAATAAAAATTTATCAAAAAGTTCCTAGGAAATAGTTTATTCAGAAAGATACAAAATAAACTTTATATCATAAAATTGACAAATATGTTATAAAGTTGTCTTTTCTGCCCATGATATTTTTGTAAAACCAACTGGATTAGTGTCTCTGAAAAAAAAGGCAACTTTAGTTAAAACTGCCATTCAAATTAGCATGGCTCAATCAACCCAAGAACCTGAAAAAATATACAATTTTAATGAGATATAATTATAACTTTAATATACAGAAATAAATTGTGGCTTAAATGCTATAAACTGATTAACAATATCCACAGATTTTAAATTATTTAATCAGTATTAATGTCTAGATGATTCCCATTCTTGCAATATTTAGCAGCCTTTCTTTTTTCAAAGTTCTTTAACCTTACTGACTACTCCCATCCTTGTTTTAACCTATCAATAGCATTAAGTAAAACTCCATTATTGTCATTAATCTATTTTCTTCATTAAAATAAAAATTAAGTTCCATATTTTCTTTAAAACTTTCTATGTGATCTATTTTAAAATATGTTCATGTGATGTGTCCCCACTTTCAAGTTTTCCTACTGTTAACACTTGCTATTTATGAATTATTATTTGTCAATAATCTAAAATAATACAGCCTCCTATTCCAACAGTGATATTCTAAAGTAACTGAGTATTCAATTTACATTTTAACATATAAATCAATGTGTTATTTTTCCCTCTGTAGACTAGAAAATGGCCATTGGCCTTTATCTTTAAATTGTAGAATCTTAGAAGAAATAAAAAGCACCTAGGTGTGAAATTACCAACAAGATTAGGATATGTATGGCTTTGCATTTTTGCTGTACTACTTCCTAGCACTGTAACCTTGTAAAAGATATTTAATGTATCTGAGTCTTAATTTTTACATCTTTCAATAGTGGAAAATCTGTACTTGATTTATATGATTTATATGATGGATGTAACATGCTTTGAACAAAGCCTACCATATGGTAAATGCTCAATAAAATTTAACCATCTTTTCCTCCTTATTCTATCGTATTTTTTTCCTATTGTATCTCCTTCACTTCTTCTTTCTCTCTTTCCTCTTACTGATCCTCGGCTGGTATTCAAAATGCACATCTCAGGGTAACAGTTTATTTATCAAGGAGAGAAAAGAAATCTAAATCAATTTCACAAATACCACAAATAAGTATTTGGCCTTTCATGAAGTTGCCGATGTTCCTCTCCGGTAGCCGTGCCAAGGTAAAGACACAGGCCTCAGAGTCAGAAATAGCTTATTTTTAATTAAAGACCATCATTCACTATAGGGCCACTGTGAAAATAAAATGTAAATTTCTTAGTGCAGTAACTGGCAAATAGAAAACTATGAAGTAATACCTATGATAAAATCATCACAAGAATGATATCAGTAAGTGTATTTGTAACTCTGTAAGTCCTGTGTCCTAGTTACCAGTTTGCTCAGAAATGTGGCCTGACCAAGCCAAACACAATCACTAGAGCAGGGGTATAACTCCTGATCCCCACATGATTCTTCAGCTATGACTATATGAGGATAGTAATAATAGGATCTCTAATGTGTGTGCGGGTTTTTTGGTCTTTTTTCCCCAGAAAATAAAAATTAGGGCTTCTACATTAATTACTTATAAGTTCTTATAGGTTATTCTGTATAAGAACTGATACAGAAATATTTACTATCTTAGAAGGTTTCTAGGAAAAAAAATTAATTTACTTCTTGAAAGTAACTGTGATAAATGTGACATTCTTGATACACACAAGACATACGGATGTTTATTCATTTTAATGGAAAGAAGATAATGAAGGTTGAAGCATAATCATAATTTAAAAATATTTTTCTCATAAATGATTTGATAAAGAGCTCACAGAATAAAAAGAAATTTTCAGAAAAAATAAATAAAATGAATCTATAAAACAAATAAAAAACAGCCTGTTAATCAAAAACAGTAAGATTTAACTCTTCATATGAATTTTTAGATGAAAATACACATGTTTAGTAATTAACTGTTGAATAACTGTTGGTATAAAAAGTCAAATTCAAGCAGCAATATTTAAATAATTCTAAAATAATAAAACCTGTTTGGGTCAACTTCTCCTTTCAGATTTAACTTTGTAGATGTAATGGAAGAAGCAATGTAAAATTATCAAGAATGTGATAAATGAGAAAAAAAAACAAATTTTAAGAAAAAAAAGAAAAGCTAACCCAACTATACCTGAAGACAGTTGACCACCTCCATTATTAAAGTTGTTTAAACAGACAAAACTAACAATGCACAAAGCTTCACAAACTACCCTTTTATTTTAGCTTAAAACAAAAATGTAGAAACATATTGCAATGTGAAAATAATGCAAAATACATCAAAACATAAAAGTACAAACACAACTAAAATAATGTTAATACCTGAAAAACTGTACTTAGAAAATTATGCATCCTTATAAGTATTTCAAAAGGAACTACTCCTAGATTAAAAAAAAACACAAAACAAAACAAAAAAAACACCTAATCATAATGTATCTTTTTGCCAACTTCAAAAAATACAGTAAACTCATAGCTTCTAATAAAAACCAAATTGTTAATATCTGTGAAATCCACTTATGTTATGGTAATTTAAAATTTGTTTATGCACAAATACTCACTGAGGTTACCAAACTTCATAACATATATACAGAAAAGTGTCTTAAATATACAAATAGAAATTTATTTCTAGAGAAAATCTTTATGAAATATTCTAATATTATTTCTGTAAAACACTATGTTAAAGAACAGTTACTAATTTAAAAGAAACAAATATGTTTTACATATTATTCCCTTCTAATTGTAATTTAATCTCTTCTATGGGATTTAAGTTATATGCTAAAATGTATACCACATGGAGTCCAAAATCCACCATTCTTTCATATTACAACAGATCCTAAATATCTAACAAGGATGACAATTTTTTAAAAGATATTCAAACTTACCCCATTTAATGGATATGTTTTCCATCCTAGCTCTCCCAGCACAGTTGTTGTATCAAGCAACACAACTGCAATTAAATAAACAAAAAACACATTAATATCTCAAATCTTACTATTACTCACTACATTAGCTTTAGTAAGTTGTATTTAAATTATTTATATATAGTATTTATAAGTAATGATAAAATACGTGAGGTGGTTATAAGTTAATTTTAAAATATGTAATTTGTGTATAACAATGCTAAATGAAACAATTTAATAACAAAGTCATTCTTAATAGCTGTCTTCCACATAGAAGCATAGAGCAATTTGTGGAATCTCAGAGGGAAGACAGGGGAAGGTGGGTGGGTGGGTGGGAAGAGATCAACCAAAGAATTTGTATGCATCCTATCTAATCCTATCTAATAAAAGAGTAATATGCAAATTAACCATCACTTCTAGACAAAGATGGCAGCACCCACTGCCAATAAGGAGGGAATATGCAAATTGACATGACAAAGATGGCGATGCCGGCCAGAGCCACAGAACCAAGCCGGCCGGAGAGCAGGCACGGGAGGCTTGGCTTCCTTGGTCACTGAGGCTTGGCTTCCTTGGTCGCCCCAACTGGCTCCGTGGCCGCCGCCCAGACAAAGCCATAGTGGCAGGGCCGAGGCAGAGGCAGTAAGAGGCAATCATGCCAGGAGGGGGGGGCAGTTGGGGGCAAGCAGGCCAGCAGGGGCAGCAGTTGGGGGTGAGCGGGCTGGCAGTGGGGGGCAGTTGGGCATGATCAGGCCAGCGGGATGGGCAATTTGGGGCAAGCATGCTGGCAGGGGGGAGAGTTGGGGGTGAGCAGGCAGGTGGGGGGGGGCAGTTGGGGCCAAGCAGGCCAGAGGAGGGCAGTAGATGGTGAGCAGGCTGGCGGGGAGGGCAGTTGGGGGTGGTCAGGCCAGCAGGGGGGGAAGTTGGGGACAAACAGGCCAGCAATGGGGGGCAGCTTGAGGTGAAAAGGCCAGTGGGGGGGCAGTTGGGGGAGAGCAGGCTGGCAGGCAGGTGAGCAGTTAGGAGCCAGCAGTCCCGGATTGTGAAAGGGATGTCCGACTGCCGGTTTAGGCCCGATCCCTGTGGGCCTAAACCGGCAGTCAGACATCCCCCAAGGGGTCCCAGATTGGAGAGGGTTCAGGCAGAGCTGAGGGACACCCCCCTCCCCCGCATGAATTTCGTGCACCGGGCCACTAGTATATGCATAACGCATGAACACACAATATTGTGGTGAAAGCCTGGGCAAGGGGTGGAGGCAGCCTAGAAAAGGTCAATGGGGGGAAAAGGGGACATATGTAATACTTTCAACAATAAAGTTTTAATTTAAAAATTTTAAAAATAAAATAAACATCTTCTAAAATTGATAAAATAACGACCTTTGCTTCTCTCTCTCCTTTTATATATGGTCCTTCTATACCACATTAAAAAAAGACTGTATTAAAGCAGGCTTCTTTATTTTCTTTCTGTTATTAAATGCCCTTATATATTATTGGCAAAGTATGAAAACAATTCTTATGAATAAATCCGAGCTCTTTAAAGCATAGATTACATTGTTACTGTATTTGCCAGATAGTATACTTACTACTGAGGGAGGCAAAAACAAAAATAAAAACCACACATCATTTTCCTGACCAAAAGTAACTCATAATCTGATGGCAAATATGCAAACAAATATTTAAAATATATTCTGTTAAATTCAAAACTAAACGATTGACTATATGCTAGCCTAGCAAGTAAGTAGGCTAAGGCTAGCAGGGCAGGTCTCAGAGGATTTAACAAAGGAGATGCTATTTGAGCTGGGCTAGGATGAGGGGTCTTCATCAGATGTGATAAGCAACACATATTTGTTTTTCTTTTAGGATATCTTCAATAAAATAACTGAGTTATAACTCAGTTCTCAGTTGCTGGAACAGGGACCAGGGGTGGGAATTATTTTCAGGGAAGAAGGAGGACAGAAATGAGGGAGGAAAGCAACAAAGATTAACTGGGGAGGAATCTGCAGAGTTTATAGCAGGTAAATGCTTGGGGTCCATGATTCAGCAGATCCTTATTTTTAACTTCTCACTACCTCCACTTCCCCCAGACACCAGTAGTCCATGGACCACACTCTGAGAAACAATGCTTTATCATCTCATTATGACTTTTAGTCTTCATCTAGTTAAGAAAGTGGAGTTTATTTGTTGCCTTTTTGTAGTTTAAAATATTGCTATTAGGGGCACGTTACTTGGTATCTGCTGTTTAGTGTCTATTGTAAACATTTTGTCATTTTTCTTATTTGAATCACTATGATACGTTGATTTAAAATATAAAACCATGTTTAAATTTCTGGGATAAACTCTATTCATTGCAGAATATTCTTTCAGTACTATTAAAATCTATTTACTAAACTTTTATAAAACTGAGCTATAATTCCTTAGTTCATTTTTACTGTGGAAAATCTCAAACATATTTTAACATGTAGAGAAAACAGTACATTGGACCCACATGTAGTCATCATTCGGCTTCAATAATTACCAGCATGGCCAATCTTATTTCACGTTTACTATTCTCCCACTCCAAGATTTCTTTGAAGAAAATTCCATTAATCATATAATTTCATGTGTAAAAATTTCAGTATGTATTTTCTACCATTAAGATTTATTTTATATATAACTACAATATCTTAATAAAGTATTGAAAGTAGTAATCCCTTAATGTCATCAAGTAGCTAGTGTTTAATATTCTTAGTTTCTCAACTTCTTTAACAAAAAATCAATATCTAATAAGTACTATAAATTACAGTGAATGGACATTCCTTTTAAAGTGTTTTTTTAATCAATAGCTTTTCCTATTATATTTTTAGTTAGATTTATTGAGGCATGATGTACTACTAATAAAGTTCACCCATTTTAAATGTACATTTCTATGAATTAAGAAAAACCCCTACATCTATATAACCAACTCTATAATCAAGCTATAGAATACACTCATGACCTCCAAAATTTCCTTTGTGATCCTTTATAGCAGCGGTTCTCAACCTGTGGGTCGCGACGCCTTTGGGGGTCGAACGACCCTTTCACAAGGGTCGCCTAAGACCATCGGAAAACACATATATAATTACATATTGTTTTTGTGATTAATCACTATGCTTTAATTATGTTCAATTTGTAACAATGAAATTGGGGTCACCATAACATGAGGAACCGTATTAAAAGGTGGCGGCATTAGGGAGGTTGAGAACCACTGCTTTATAGTGAGTCTCTTCCCCACCAAGGCCTTGACAACCACTCATCTGATTTCTGCGCCAATGGTTCTTACTTTCCCAAAATGTCAAATGAATGAAATCACATAGCAGATAGTCTTTGAGTTGTTGTTTTTTTTAATGTTAGCATAGTGTATTTGAGATTCATCTATGTTGCTGTATCAATAGTTCCTTTTTATTGCTGAAAAGTATTCCTACTGCATGGCATTTCCTAGTTGATAGACATATGGACTATTTTCAGTTAGAGAATTATAAGTAAAGCCACTGTCATATATCATTTACAGATTCTTATAGGAACCCATGCTTTCTTTCTTCTATGGTACATAGAAATTACTGGATTATGTGAGGAATACTTTTTTTTTAAGTGTCATATTCCAAAATGGCTATGAAGTTTTGCATTTCCATTAGGGGAATATGTTATTTTCCTATTGCTCCACATCCATGGTATTATCCAGTTTTTGAGGCATGCTAACATGTGTGCAACAGGATCCCATTGCTTTAATGTTTCCCTAATGACTAGACAGTTTATCTTTTTCACTACTTGAAATCAAATTTACTAAATAAAACAAAATTGTTTTGTCACACTTTCCTAATTATAATATATCACTGAAAGGTGCTTCCCCATTTCCTGTATATTCTTTAAATTAAAGATCTATTTAGTGGCTTTATCTGATTCAGGTTCCATTTATTTTTATATTTTGTAAGATTACTTTATTGGTGGTGTTTCATGGTCCTTATACCAGAAAACAGGGATGATATTAATTTCCACTAAGATCACTGAGAAAGAACTCTAGAACCAACTTGCATAGGCTCCAACTGGACAAAAATAATTTGATCATAAACAAGGTTAATGACTGGAAGAAATTAAAATATTTCAAATATGCTTAAATCCAAGCACTTTGGAAGGGATTTTAGAGAGGATAGTGAGTCTTAGGGAAGAAGGGGGAGAGATCAACCAAAGGACTTGTATGCATGCATATAAGCCTAACCAATGGACACACAGACAACAGGGGGTGAGGGCATGAGGGGGGGGGGGCTAACGGGGTAATAGGGATATAAGGACACACATGTAATACCTTAATCAATAAAGAAATTTAAAAAAAGAGGGGGTTCATGGGGGGAGGAATGCATATGTGAAGGGCAGAAATAGCTCCAAGATGCCAAAATGATTATCTTACTTGTACAGAGAATAAAGACATGTCACAGGATAAGGGGGGAGAGGAAGGAAGACATACATTCACAGAAAATAAAGAAAGGTCACAAGGTACCCGGAAGAGGGGAAGATATTTTCACAGAGAATAAAGGAATGTAGCAATATAAGGGGGAGAGAAAGAAGGAGGCACCAGGTGGGCTTTGATCTTTGACACTGATATCCTGCAAAAGAGGGACCAATTAAGAAAGCACAGGGTCGTAAACTGGGGAAGGGGTCCAATTAGAAGGGAACATACATAGTTCTTTAACTATAGCCTTTTTAAACCTGGAGACAAAGAGAGACTCAGACAGATTTTGGATTTTTTATTTTTTCCATTAGAGAGAAAGAGAGGTTTTTTCTGCATTTGGGGGTCCCATTTGGAGACCCCTTACTTGGGAAAGTTTGTATATGCTTCCAGTAAACTTCCACATTTTTATTAAAGAAGCTTTTTAGTCCATGAGTTTATTATTCTTCAAACTTTGTGGGCAAGGACCCACGGAAGAATCTGCACCCTGAACCCCACGTTTCACATTCATAATGATAAAATATACCATTAATAAATTTTGCAGCATACTAGGAAGCCATCCTATACTAATAAAAGACAAACATGCAAATTGACCGTACCTTTGCTACACCTTAAGCCACGCCCACCAGCCAATCAGAGTGACTATATGCAAATTAACCCAACCAAGATGGCGGCCGGCAGCCACGGACCTGGAGTGAGCAGGAGGAAGCCAAGGTTCCCCGCCTGCCATGGCCCGGCTCTGAGCTCCACTGAAAGCAACAAATTTTCAATTACAGAAGGTAAATAAACCCCAGAATAAAAAAAAAAAAAAGGAGAGACTGGGAGCTTACGTCACTAGGGTGTTTGCCAGCCTGAAAACGGCCCTCAGCCCCTCACCCAGACTCGCCAAGCACCCCAGTGGGGACCCCCCCACCCTAAAGGGGGTGTGGCCAGCCTGAAAACAGCCATCAGCCCCTCACCCAGGCTGGGCAAACCTCCATGGGTTGAGGGTCCCCACTGGGGTGGACATCCTCCAAGGGGTCCCACACTGAAAGAGGGCATAGGACGGGCTGAGGGACCCCCCGAGTGCACAAATTTTTGTGCACCAGGCCTCTAGTTATTTATAAAACTGGTAAATAATCTGAAAATAAAATATTTATTTTGCTTTTTCTATATAAGGTACTTCTGAATAAGGAAATAAGGTAACATTTTTGTCACTGAAATATTTCATTTAATAACTGAAGAAGAAATGACCAAATTACTCTATATCATTTTCTACTCTTAATAAATTAATGTATTTAGCTAACGGTTTCCAATGGCTGCTGACCTCCATCACAAAAAGATAATAGCAGGCACAAGGGGCTAGAGATTCATAAAAGGCTTTCTGTGTAGTTTCATCTACTTTATATCAACAATAATTCTAACAAGCCTAGAAGTAACAGACAGAAAGTACAGTAATGATGATATATAAGTATATATCATATGTGTACACACACACACAACACACACACACACAAATATACAAAAATACAAAAATGATATCTGATGGCATCTGGGATCATTCACAGTAACAAAAACAAAAACAATCTGAAATATTTGGAAGAAAAGCTAAAGATACTATAATAAATATTCAAAACTATAAATGTATCTCATTGTCAAATAAAAGTTATTTTTGTTTTTGGTATATACTATTCAGAAGTACATCATACGATTATCTACTTTGGGGGGACATGAAAGCTTAGTCATTTAGCATATTAATATCTCTGGGATACAACATTATTTCCCTAGTAAAATAATGATACTAATCATAATCAATTTAGAAAAGATTTTCTACATATTTTTCTTCAGTAATATCCATATTATCCTATAAATTATTGTTTTTAAATACCCAATTTACAGATGAGAGAACTGAGTCTCAGGAGAGGTTAAGTAATTTTCCTGAAGGTGACTAAGTAATAGATTTGGATTCCCATCATTTAAACCTAAACCTTTTATTTTTTAAGTGCTATTTTCTGCCTGCTTTTTAAGTTTGAATATAAAAATTTATTATTTGTTTTATTTTAAAAAATGTTTGTAGGTACAGAGAACCATCATTATTTCTTTTTCTAATTGCAAATTTTCATAAGTTTTCATCCAAATTTTCACATTAATGGTTTATACAGAAAATGTATCATTACTATATTCAAACCCTGCCATTTAACTTAAAGGGTTTTATAAAGTAGAGTGTTCAAAAATCCAAAATATGAATTGAAGCCCATCAAGAGAGATTTGTTTTTTGTAAATTGCATATAGAATTTATACTGGTTATTTCATATAAATATTTTTTCTAAAACATATTTAGTCTATTTGGTTCTCCAAATGTATAATTTGTAAACTGCAAACTGTATTAATTTCAAAACAAACAAAAAGGAAAACATGTAAATACCTGCAACACTGTAGATCCTTACGAAGAATATTTTTGTTTCTTAGTTTCTTCAAGAAACAAAATTTACATAATTGCTTTATTTTCTTCATTAAACTGCAACCATGCCTTTTAAAAATTTTTAAGAACAGTAAAGTTTCAAATTTATATTCCAGACATATAAATTATACATTTATACTAGAATAAAACTGAGGGATTTTGAAAACTTTAATATCATTACACATGATAAATGTTTAATTTTATAATTTGTTTCATATATAAAACCCCCACAAATTCAGGATTTCCAGGAACACTAATTGCATTAATCCCAGCAAGGTGAGAGCTCCTCCTGCTGGTTTTAAACAAAAGTTATCTAGTCCCTACCAGAGTGTGAAAATGCTGTAAACCAAAAGAGGGGAAAAAAATTATAATGTAATGACATTAACTTCAGTAAAAAGTCAATACTTTTTATTTAATGGCATAGTTCTAAATATAACAAGATTAATACCTGTTATTTATTTAAAGAGATATATTTATTCATATCATAATAAATGAGAAAGCTGATAAACCAAAAAACACATGCAAGTAGTAGTGCATGTGTATGTGTGTATCTAAATTTAACAAGAGACTATTTGAATGTCATCCTGTTTAGATTCTGCTTTAAAATGACATTCAGATGACCACATTAACTAATTTAGTTTTGATATAATTACATATTTTTGATTGACAAAAATCAAAGCTTTTATTTCCAGATTTGTAGATGATGATACCATATCTACCCTCACATAGAATATCAATATCTAATTCCTAAAAAATCAAACATATATTGTTTTAAATAAGTGTACGATTATGTTTATCTGCGGTATGTCTTCTATGTAGTGGTATTATTTTTAAGGCAACATTTTCCAAAAAAGTTAACTCCTTTTTAAAAAGTGAAATCAATATTTGTTCATTAGGTGTACTTATAGCATTTTATTTTGCTGTGGCTTTCTTATTCCTGTTGCTGCTTATTTTTAATATAGGAATTGTTCATAAATAATATCTCTATCACATGAGAGATTGGAAGTCCTACTGGAAAGATAAGATAATATGAACATAATGAAATATATTATGACTACTTATTTGAAAGTCTTATCTACAATTTAATGACCATCTCGATACAAAACCGTTTCCATATAAAGGAAGAACAGTATTTAAAAATTATTAAATCCTTACTTTAAAAAGAAACAATATATCCCAAGAAACCAGAAACGCCAATTAGAAAGGATACATGCACCCCTATGTTCATAGCAGCACAATTCACCATAGCTAAGATTTGGAAACAGCCTAAGTGCCCATCAGCAGATGAGTGGATTAGAAAACTGTGGTACATATACACAATGGAATACTATGCTGCGGTAAAAAAAAGGAACTCTTGCCTTTTGCAACAGCATGGATGGAACTGGAGAGCATTATGCTAAGTGAAATAAGCCAGTCAGAGAAAGATAAATACCACATGATCTCACTCATATGTGGATTATAGAGAACAACATAGACTGATGAAAAGGGACAGACCCAAAGACTGAGAAACAGCAATCAGGCTATCAATCCCCAGAAGGAAAGTAGGGGAGGGCGGGGGTAAGGGGAAGAGATCAACAGAAGGACTTGTATACATGTATATAAGCCAAACCAATGGACATGGACAACGGGGGGATGGGAGCATGAGTTTGTGTGTGGGGGGGAGGTTGGGGGTTAATGGGGGGGATGAGGACACATTTGTAATACCTTAACTAATAATAAAAAAATTAAAAAAAAAAGAAACAATAGTGGCTTTGCACTGGGAAGAAAAAAATGACTTTTACTGGAATCTAAAAAAAAAAATTATATTAGTAAAAAAAGAGCAATTTTTTTCCTTGAAAATCGAAGGGAAAAGTTTTTCCCTACAAATTTCCCCCCTCCATTACACTTATATGGACATAATGAAAATAGTTTTTACCCTCCATTACGGACTTATAGAGTCACAAAAAATGTTCCTGGATTTTACATTAAGACATTTTGGCATATTTCAACAAATGCTTATTGATTCTGTTATACTGAAGACTATATTAGCTATTGCAGGCCATAGAACGCTTATAAAATACAATGTCTACCCACAAGGACTACCTGGTGTCATTTTTTTTCACTCCTACTCTTAGGATTTTGTGTTAACCTACACACCGTAGTTCATTCAAACATAAAAATACCAGAACAGATTAAAATGCCCTGTTTAGAGGGCTCCGGTGAAGAAATGCTGCAGCTATTTAGTAGAATGTGTGGAATTAAATTGCTGTTCCAGAAGGGCAGACATCCAATAGCACATCAACATCACCATCAAAACTGTCAGTAACTGGACCACTTATCTCGGTTTTTATAGAAGCGCCAAGGAATGAATAGACTGTAAATGTATCCCAGTAGTCAACAGGAAGGGAAACAATAATTTTCTACCTGAAAAATCCTCTCCAAAATAATCCCAAATTCAAGAAATCTGTGCTAAATTTGTCATGATAGTGTTTCATTTAGATTAGGAGATTTTTTTTAAAAGTTGAGGTAAATATTATCAGAAGTAACCAATTTGTAATTTTTTTATTTTTATTAGATTGATTTTTAGAGAGAGAGAAGAAAGGGAGGGAGAACGCCACATTTTTTTTCTAATCTAAGATTTAGTCATCAGAAATAAAAAAAAATTATCAAGTAAAAACCTTAATTGCCTTGTCATAATTAAAAAAAAAAAACACCCACAAAACATAGTAATTTTGAAAGGATAATTTTATCCATTTGTCCATTGAAATTATGGCCAAATCAAGGTATAATTATTAATATTACTTTAATTTAAATATTAGTCCTGCAATGTATGAACTAGCTCCTCAAGGTCAAGGAGTGTGTGAGTGTGTGTGCATTTAATGAATGAAATGAATAAATGAATGGGGTGCAAGGAAAGTAGCCACAGCAAGAAACTCATATCTTGGGGAATAACATTCTTAACCAACTTTTAGTGTAGACTAAATGGGAAGGCAGGCACTAGATGAAATTTAAATGGCCATTGTGCTTAGTTTGTAATGCAGAAGGTCAAAGGCTATTCACATATGATGTCTCTGAAATGTGGTTAAGGGGCAACGTGGTCTTCAGGAAAAATAAAATCTAAATAGCGACTTGTTTTGAATACAGAATGGAATGTAAAAGACAAACCATTTCTGTACCTTTTAGGGTCCTCTTCTCTTCACATTGGCCACAACTCAGCAAGGTAAGCTCTCAGGCTACCTGCTGTCAGCCTAAGCTCTGTGCATCTACCCCCGTCTCTAACAGTGCAAGTGTTCAAACAATCATGTCTTATCTGCTGCCCCACTGAAAGCATCCATCAAATCCAGAAATCATCTCAATAAGATAGCACACAAATGAGCTTATGAATACTCATTTCTCCTTATTCCTTCTTGCATTATTTATTCATTTATCCAAATGAAATTTGAATTATAGAACCTTTCAGGTAATAGTGACTTGGGACTCTCCTAGCATACCTCAAAATCACACCACATCAGCAATTCTTCACAGAACTACATTGAAAAATAATTTGTAAAATTTCAACTTTTATTTGTCCATATAAACTACTCCCTGTTTTACATTATATCTTCTATTTAATTCCTATTTGGATTTTTAACATGGCTACAGTATCATGTGCTTGTGTAAATTGGCCAAGTCGTAACTCTTATTCTACCAATTGTTTGGAGTTGCTCTGCCCTAAACCAAGTAATTCTCTAAGTCTCAGTAATCGCTCCAACTTGGCTCTCAACAGTCTCTGGTCTTGTTAGCCATTCTTCCAGGGGATCATGGCTTAGTATGTATTTGTTTACTGTATGATAGGGGATGATTTTATCTTCTTTACCCTTTGAATTTCTCTTGTTAATTGATCCACTAAAGTATCTTTGAGAGAGATCTAAGGATAATACTGTACTTTTCTTATATTTCCACCACACCCTCTCTCCAACTATTTCAGTAATATTAACCATACTTGAGTTCCTTTTGTCTCTAAAAAATCTGGATTCAAATTGCCAGTATTTAAGACTCTTCTGTAAAGCAACTAACTAAACTCTTCAAGAACACTTAGATTTCACAGTCAGCTGCCTATAAAACACGGTTATCAGGTCATGAAACTTGCTAATCTGTTCATAAAGTAATATATATATTCTGAGAAGATGCTGCAAAAAGAATATTTTAAATAAAATGTAATTTTCTAACCTTTTAACCACAATTTCAACATCCTTGACTGTCTAAAGAATGTGTGTTGCCTTCTGAATTGTTAAATTGAATTGTACTAAAGGTTTTGGTTAGTAGCATTGCCTGTGGAACTAGCACAGTCTATAATGAGAGAAATGAAAAGGAAAAATGGGAGGACACAATAAAACATTAAGGCAACCAGTTGTAACATTTACACATTAAATAGCTTTTAGCGTAACTATTTGAAAATAGAGTAATGAGCCGAAACCGGTTTGGCTCAGTGGATAGAGCGTCAGCTTGCGGACTGAAAGGTCTCAGGTTTGATTCCAGTCAAGGGCATGTACCTGGGTTGCGGGCACATCCCCAGTAGGAGATGTGCAGGAGGCAGCTGATCGATGTTTTTCTCTCATCGATGTTTCTAACTTTCTATCTCTCTCCCTTCCTCTCTGTAAAAAATCAATAAAATATATTTTAAAAAATTAAATAAATAAATAAATAAATAAAAACCATACATTTAAAAAAAAAGAAAATAGAGTAATGAGAATCATGTAGGACAACTTCCTACTGAAAACTACAGGCGTAATGACACAGCATATATGATGCCAGATTTAGAGGCCATGAACTGCGAGACAGATGATCTTGTTTGGCATATTTCTGTACTGCAGAGGAGTCAGGAGGAGGGATGGTTCATAAATGAAACATTTACAAATGTGACCCATGCCAAGAGCAGCATGGCTTCAGTACAGAGAAAAGAATGACAGATGGAAGTTTTATTGTTGGCAGAAAAATCCTATATAATAAAAGGGTAATTGGCAAATCGACCGAACGGCGGAATGACCGGTGGCTATGACACACACTGACCACCAGGGGCAGACACTCAGGTCAGGAGCTGCCCCTGGTGGTCAGTGTGCTCCCACAGGGGGAGTGCCACTCAGCCAGGAGCTGGGCTCACGGCTGGTGAGCGCAGCGGCCATGGCAGGAGCCTCTCCCGCCTCTGTAGCAGCGCTAAGGATGTCCATGGGGAGCAGGCCTAAGCCATCAGTGGAATATTCCCGGAGGCCTCCCAGACTGTGAGAGGGTGCTGGCCAGGCTGAGGGACCCCCCACCGCCCAGTACACGATTTTCGTTCACCAGGCCTCCAGTATAAAACAAAACAAAACAAAACAAAACAAAACAAAACAAAACAAAACAAAACAAAACAAAAGACAGGCATTATCATCATTACCCTGTATGCAAGACAAGTCATAAGTGCTATTGTCAAAGTTTGTATCACCAGGATCTTGTGCAGTGAAGTAAATGCAACAGAAATGATGATGACATTTTATAATTAAGGCAAATGAAGAATATTTTATCCAACACAGGTTTCTCAGTTATAATTAAGCATTAAAAAGCAGGTACAGGCTTCCATTAAGACACTGATCAGTTTTAATTCATTGATTACACAAGATATGGACACGGTAAAAACTGTAAAATGTTGAGAAAATCTTAGTGAAGTTATCAGGACCCAATTCCAACCTGAGCTTTTATGACTGAGATGCTCAATTTTTATCCTTCCAAGGCACAATAATCATATTTCACGAGACAGATTTTTTAAATTAAATTTTCTGTTATTTAACTCTCTGTTATGCTTTTATTTTTTTCTTTATTGATTAAGGTATTACATATGTGTCCTCATCCCCCCATTACCCCCCTACCCCCCACTCATGCCCTCACCCCCCTGTTGTCTGTGTCCATTGGTTAGGCTTGCTTATCAGGCAAACAGGAGACTGATTTATAAACAAAAAGAACTATTTATCCACTGATGATTTGTCTCCCCAAGGAATCTCCTTCCTTGCAGGTAAACACATTCAAGAGACCAAATCAGGGATTAAAGATTTATTTGAAAATACTAAATTACTGAAAAGGAGTAACCCTGTTTTACTCTTTAAAATCCTCTAGAGCTATTTCTATTTAAGGAATAAATAATTTTATCTACCCATTTTAAAGCTCTTAACTGTGAATAGTACTGAATAAACAGTTAGTTTTCTACTTAAAACATATTGCCTTTTTAACACTATTCACAAGGCATATTATGATTTTTATAGTTATAACCAGCTATTGGCTAAATTTTGAAAGACCTAATTTTTATTTTTTTGAAAAAAATACTTGGTTTATTTCATTTTTTTGCATGTATCTGTCCAATTTTCCCAAAGCCATTTATTGAAGAGACTGTCTCAACTCCATTATATGTTCTTTGCTCCTTTGTCAAATATTAATTGAGCATTATGGCATGGGTCAATTTCTGGGTTCTCTGTGCTGTTCCATTGATCTATATGTCTGGTTTTCTGCCAGTACCAGGCTGTTTTGATTACATGCGTTTGTAGTGTAATTTGATATCAAGTTTTGTGATCCATCCAACTTTTTTCTTATTTTTCAAGATTTCTTCGGCTTTTCAGGGTCTGTTTTGGTTCCATATAAATTTTTAGAGTATTTGTTTTAGATCTGTGAAATATGCTGTTGGTATTTTAATAGGGATTACATTGAATCTATAGATTTCTTTGGGTAGCATGGACATTTTAATGATGTTAATTCTACCCAGCCATGAACATGGTATATTCTTCCACTTGTTTATATCTTCCTTTATCTCTTTTTTCAATATCCTGTACTTTTCCAAGTACAAGTGTTTTACCTCCTTGGTTATGTTTATTTCTAAGTATCTTAATTTTTTTTCTTTCAATGGTAAACAGGGTATTTTTTTAGTTTCTCTTTCTGAGAGTTCATTATTGGTGTATAAAAATGTCATCGATTTCTGGGTGTTGATTTTTGTATTCTGCTACATTGCCGAATTCATTTATTAAATTTAGTAGTTTTTGGTGGAGTCTTTAGGGTTTTCTATGGACAATATCATGTCATCTGCAAACAATGAGAGTTTTACTTCCTCCTTTCCAATTTGGATGCTTTTTGTGTTTTCTTCTTGTCTGCTCACTGTGGCTAGCACTGCCAGTACTGTGTTGAATAAGAGTGGTGAAAGTGGACATCCCTGTCTTGTTCCAAAATACACAAGAATAAACTCAAAATGGATAAAGGACCTAAATATAAGTGGTAAAATTATAAAAATCCTAGAAGAAACCATAGGCAGCAAAATCTCAGACATCTCTCATAGCAATATGTTTATGGATATATCTCCTAGGGCAAGGGAAACTAAGGAGAAAATATACCAATGGGGCTACATCAAAATAAAAAGCTTCTGCACAGCCAATGAAACAATTAACATAATTAGAAGGGAACCCACTGCATGGGAGAACATATCTGGCAATGATATATCCAGTAAAGGGTTAATCTCCAAATTATATTGGGGACTCATACAACTTAACAAAAGAAAGATAAACAATCCAATAAAAAAAATGGGCAAAAGAGCTAAATAGAAACTTCTCCAAAGAGGACACACAGATGGCCAAGAGACATGAAAAAATGCTCAGTCACTGATCATCAGAGAGATGCACATTAAAAGGACAATGAAGTATCACCTCACACCTGTCAGAATGGCTACCATCAACAAATCAACAAATGACAAGTGCTTGCGAGGATGTGGAGAAAAAGGAACCATAGTACACTGCTGGTGGCAATGCAGACTGGTGCAGCCATTATGGAAAACAGTATGAAGTTTCCTCAAAAAATTAAATATGGAACTGCCATATGACCCAGTGATTCCACTTCTAGGAATATATCCTAACAATCCCAAAACACCAGTCTAAAAGAATGTATGCACCCCTTTGTTCATAGCAGCTCAATTTACAATAGCTAAGATCTGGAAACAACCCAAGTGCCCATCAGATGAGTGGATAAAAAAGCTGTGGTACATTTACACCAAGGAATATTATGCGGCAGTAAAAAAAAAAAAAAAAAAAAAAGGATCTCTTACCCTCTGAGACAGCATGGGGAGACCTGGAGAGTATTATGCTAAGTGAAATAAGCCAGTCAGAGAAATACAAGTATCAGAAGACCTCACTCATATGTGAAATCTAATGAACAAAATAAACTGATGAACAAAATAGATCCAGAGACATAGAAGCAGGGAACAGAATGTCAAATCTCAGAGGGAAGGTGGGGATGGGTGGGAAGATATCAACCAGAGAACCAATATGTATATATGCATAACCCATGGACACACACAGTAGGGTGGTGAAGGCCTGGGGCAGAGAGGGGGGCTGGCTAGAAGGGGTCAATACAGGGAGAAAAGGGAACATATGTAATACATTCAACAATATTTTAAAAAGGTATTTGGTTCTACCCATACACTCTCTTTAATTACAAAGTAGCATATATTTTTTCCAAGAAGGATTCTTACATGTGAGTAAAATAAATCCCAATTACTGAGTTAACTTTATAGTTTCAAATAAGGACAGAGAATAGCATTTGCTGACCATGCCAAATAATTTTGGAAAGAATCTAAACTTTTAGACATTTGGTTGGCCAGATTGTTTCTGTCTTTGGTTGTTCTTTATAGATCTTATTTTTATAACCAAGAATGAGAAGCATTTAAAATAACATTTCTTTTTTTATTTATTACTATTATCTTTATTCAGATTTCTTTAGTTTTTACCCAATATCTTTTTTCTATTTCTAGGATATCACATTACATTTTGTCATCATGCAAATAGTTTCTCCTGCTTCAATGACTTTATTTCAACATATAATCTAAAACTGCCAAATTTTAAATAATGCACATTCATATATTCTTCAGGAATCTTTTTGTTTTCTCTGTCTTCACACTTTTTAGATAAAATTTATCAGTTCGGGGGACAGGGGTGATCTAATATCATTTCACTTGCTGTCCATCTCCAAGACAATATCTCCAGCATAAATCTCTCTCTCATGCTTCCAACACAATTCAGATGCCCTTGTTGGTTTGTAAACTGTCCCCTGAACACAGAGGGCACGAACACACTGAAGAGGAAGACCACTCATACTGGTACGTGGCAGGTTTAATAAGTCAGGGAACTTACATGGGAGGCTTGTTGTGGGATGAAATCTCCTCACTCGCCCTCCGGAATCTTCAATTTATATAGAGGCTTCAACTGGGTTCAGTCACATAAACCATCCAGATGCTATCAACACCTTAGTCTCCCAAGCCTGTGTCCCTGGAATAACTTCCACTGTGGGAATGGTGGGTAGAACAGTACATTCCAAGGACAGGGGTTTGAGAGAAAGGCCCTCTATCGCCGGGGGATCATGGGTCAACTCCTCTCAATTACATTCTTCAACACCCCTCAAAATTAACGTGTCTGCTCCTAAGCTCGTTATTTTTCCATGAAAGGGTACCATCATCCCCTGATTTCCCTAGTTCAATTACTGGTAGCTGGCATCTGCTCAAGTTAGGATCCGTGACTCATTCCTCATCTATCAATTTGCAAACTGGACCTTGTAGGCAGAATAATGGTCCCTAAATTGCTCATGTCCTAATCCCAGGAATTTGTGAAGATGCTATGTTATGTGGCAAAGGGAAATAAAGGTTGCAGATGGAATTAAGGTTGCTAATCATTTTACCTTAAAATAAGAGGACTATCCTAGATTATGCAGTGGCCCAATGTAATAATAAAGGTCATTAAAAGCAGAAGAGAGACTCAGAGCAAGATGTGTGACTACGGAAGAAAGGCACAGAGAGATGCAACATTGCTGGCTTGAAGATGGAGGAAAGCATCCATAAGTGAACGAATGTGGATAGCCTCCCAAAGGTGAAAAGGGCAAGGCAATGGATTCTTCCCTAAAGCCCTGAGAAAGGAATACAATCCCCCTGACACCTTGATTTTAGCTTAGGGAGACTCCTCAGATTTCTAACCCACAAAGTTGTAAGAATAAATTTGTGTTGTTTAAACTGCTAAATTTGTGATTATTTGTTTCAATGGCAATACATAGTCCACTGAATTTTCTGCATCATCTTCAAATCTATCATTTTTTTTCTGTTCTCTACCTATTATGTCTCTCAACTGAACTAGGGTCCCTTCGTCTTGTTCCTCTCATTTAATGCAGTCTCATTGACGTGCCTGAAATACAAATTTGATTTTTCCATTCTCTGTTCAAAACTCCTCAGTGGTTCCCCTTATCACTTATAAAATTCTCCCAAGATATTTGTTACAAATGTATGCTTATTTCTTCATAATGTATATATTGAGCATTCTACCAGGTTCTCTGACTATTAAGGTGAATCAAAATAAACACAGTGCCAAACTTTAAGGTAATTATAATCTAAAGTAAAAAAAAAAACACGCAGAAAATAAACAGAAATTATAAAATATGAGAATTGCTATCAACATAATTTAAATGTCAGGCTCAGAGAAAGCCTCTACAAAGGAGGTAATGATTAGATAGAGTTGAATTCTTCTCTATATTCCTTTTAGACTCCTGATGTGAACTATATAACAATGAACTGGAGAAGATATGAAATAAGATACTGCTTATTTATTTTTAACCCAATATTCATCTTACTTTTTGGGTTCTAAAACCTCGTTCTCATTGAACATACACTAACATCCTATGGCAAAATATCCAAGAAAACACAATATGACAGCTGTTGTCTTACAGGGTATACTCTGAATTCCTTTTCATTGCACACAAGACACTTCTGGGCTTGGTCCCATCTACCTGCCCTATTTATTCTTCTTCATCTGCAGCCCATTCTTACCCTCCATTACTCTGATATACTGGCAGTCCTCAAACTTATCTTGTCCTCTTAACTCTCCACATTTCATGCCATTCCTTTTGCTTGGAATGCTCTCATTCTGTTGGTCCTACAAGAAGACTCCTAGTCATCACTTATGGCTGAGTCAAAATATAATTTCTTACAGAACTTTCCTAATTTACCCCTGAAAGATGCAGATGCTCATTTACACTAATGTGCCATTGAAATTTGTACGTACTTCACTAACAATAATTATCTTATCTTACTTTATTTTACCACGATGTATGTATTTACTTGCATTTCTGTGTGTAACTGCTCTTCCATAGACTCCAAAATTCTTGAAGGTTAGAACTATATATTTTAATCCTTATACTCTTCCCAAAGATTAAACATATTTTAAAAATATCTAATTGAATGGAATATCAAAATGAAAATCAACAGATAAAGAATTTAAAATATCTAGATTCCTATAACTCCATAGTTCGCAAATGGCTCAAAATGTCTATAAAAATGGACAACCCAGAGCACTCAAACAAAAGAAGTATACCTTCAGTAACTGTAAAGTTCTGAGGACAGTACACTAAAGAGAGGAGATTTCAGGTCTTGTTATTATAAACTTAGTGTTCCAAAGAAATAGATAATAAAAGAACTTTGTGCTTTTTATCAGCTTGTGTCAAAAGAGTTATTAGAGCAGAGTTAACGGACCAGCGTAACCAAAATAATAATCATGAAATCTTGATCATATTGGGAAGAAAAAAGAGGAAAGGAAAAAATTACTAAAATGAAATCATAATGATTCAAAAGCTTCAAGTACTTAAAGAGAAATTTCAATGTGAGCTTAGTAGAGGAGATTTTTTCACATAAAAAATAAAAATTTTTTGAAGTAGACGGGCAAATTATTTCAGATTATATATATAGAAATACATATGTATATATTTATATATGTGTATATATGTGTGTGTATATATACATATGTGTGTGTGTGTGTGTGTATATGTGTGTAAATTTGTGCACAGGTAGGGTTCCTAGGGGTTCTTAAGCCTGGCCGGTAATCAGGGCCAATTGGGGACTTCTGGCTGCCAGCCAGGGCCTTCCTTCATTCCACGCTGCCCCCTGGTGGTCAGCACAGGTCATAGTGAGCAATTGAACTCCCGGTCTCCCAGTCGAACTCCTGAGGGGACACTTTGCATATTAGCCCTTTATATATATATAACTAGAGGCCCAATGCATGAAATTCGTGCAAGGGGCTTGGCCCTTGCAGCCCCAGCCGGCCCTCGCAGACCCAGCTGGTCCTCGCAGCTTTGGCTTTGTCCGGAAGGTCATTTGGACGGTTGTTCTGCTATTCAGTCTAATTAGCATATTAGCTGTTTATTATATAGGACAATATTCTGCAATATACTCAAATGTAGGGGGGAAATTACCTATGAACAAGAAGAATGATGTACCCAGAATAAAATAAGTCAGTGTTCTTGACAAAGAAAATAGTCAACATATTATGGCCCCTGAAGTTGGAGCATGGGTAAGGAAAGGAACATTAGAGGATATTAAAAAGAATTTTTTAAAAAAAGAGCTATAGAAATGGCTAGAACATCTTTGAAGTTAAATATGGGGATCCCACTGCTTTGATACTTTCATCTTGAAGTGAGCAGAATGATACCTTTTTATAGAACCCCTATTTGGTTGGGTTTTCATATAAATTCAAACTTTTAGTAAAGTTATTTTTATTGGAGACTAGATATATCAAAACCTAAAAAATAAGTTAGAATATTAATAAATCTCCTTACCTAGTATTGCTTTGAGCATAGTTGAAAATTTATTAAAGGCATAGATGCCTTTGTGTCTTAAGGGAGCAAACTGTGAATATGGGCAAGTAAGGAAGCCCCTATAGACTGAAGATTTAACATTATTACTGAGGAAAGAGTCCTCTCTTTTCTAAGCAGGGGAACCAAATTGATAATAATCAGCAAAATGTAGGTTACTCTAACCATGGGATCAATGACAATAATCTCATATATCACCTATAATAAGGGTAATGATATCCTAATTATCTTATTTACAAAGAAATAATGGAATATTAATACAGCTTTAACTTAAAGGAATTCCATAAAGCATTTGTAAAAGAAACCTATTAAATGAATCGTTCTGTCTGAGGCCCCAACCCAGGTAAGTAATCTAATGTGAGAAATTCCAACAGGCACAGTCATTTGCTTCCTCCTCCTCATCTGTGTTAACCATCTATTGAGTACTCAATAAACACAAGAACTGTGAAAGGCACTCAAGTAAATATGGAACTAAGGGGAACAGATTGATGGAGAGCAAACTGATTTGCCTTAGGAAGTAACTTTAGAGATGAATAAGAAGCTTCAAAAAATTAAGTAACATACTATTCCATGTAAAATCTTTAAAAATAGGGAGGCTGAGAATATTTAGGAAACTGATGCAAACTTGTGAAACTGAGTGACTTAAAGAAACAATTTTGAATTAATTCTATCCAGAAGATTAAATGTCATTGAGCATCCTCATGATATAGTATTGGACGCTTGATGATAAGAACTGGAATTTCTGTGTTTTTCCTAGGGGAGTAATAGACCGTTGCTCCAGAACAAATCCAAAATGTCACACTTTATAGTGAAATGTTCCTACTATATCATGATAAATGATGAGGAAACCAAACTATAGCATTTAGTGAATTATAAAACAAAGCCCAACTTATTCACTAAGCCATTCTTTACTCATATTCCTCTTGCAAGTATGTATTTATTCACTAATCTTGTCTTTACTCGGATTTCTATTGAAGATGGTGTTTTCTCCAGTATATCTAAATGCTACAAAAGTTCTGAGCAAATCTCAAGTGACCAACATTATGTTTCCAGAGAATCTTGACATTCATCTCAAGCTGTTTTCTAAGCACTCCAACCTAGAGCTTCAGTACATACTGAATTTATTTCACATTCTTAAAAACATCAAACTCTTTGAGCCTTCTCATGAACTAATATCTCCCATCTTGGTGACTACTGACTCAATCTTGGTCTCGCTCACATGACATTTCTTGTTGGAAGTCTCTTCTAATATCCTAACATATAAAAACCCTGCATCCATAATGACCCATTATGACTTGAGGCAGACCAACCGGAAGTCCTGAAGTCAACAACCCAGCACTGTGGGCTACAGGTGAGGTAACCAAGCACTCACTGCTGAGGGGGCTGTGAATTAGGCCTGGAGAGAGGCCTGACGAGAGAAGCAAGGTCTGATCTGGAGCCTCTGTGGCAGCTGTAGATCAGCACTTGCCTCTCTCTTTCTACCCATGCCTGGCCAGCAGCCTCCCCTCCATTTCTCTCCAGGCCTCCACTGGGGCTGCTAATCAGCCCCGCCTTTCTAATCAAGCCCCATTGATAGGCCCAGAGACACTGACTGGCATAGGAACCAACCAATCAGAACCAAATATGGGTGCTTGAAGAACCAACAGCTGTCTAGGAGGTGGAGTTTTTGATGCTGACTGGCATAAGAAATGACCAATCAGAACCAAATCTGGGTGCTGTGAGGAGCCAATGGCTGCCTAGGAGGCAGAGCTTTTGATGCTGACCAGCAGAGGAGGGCAGTTGGGGGCGAGATCAGGCAGGCAGGGGAGGGCAGTTGGGGGCAAGATTAGGGGAGGGCAGTTGGGGCAACCGGGCTTTCAGGGGAGGGCAGTGGGGGGTGAGATCAGGCCAGCAGGGGAGTGCAGTTAGGAGTGATCAGTCAGTCAGGCAGGCAGGCAGAGGGGTTACAGGCAGTTAGGCAGGCAGGCAGAGGCAGTTAGGGGCGAAGAGGCAGGCAGGCAGGTGAGCAGTTAGGAGCCAGCAGTCCCAGATCCCCCAAGGGGTCCCTAATTGGAGAGGGTGCAGGCTGGGCTGAGGGAACATCCATCCCCACCCCGTGCACATATTTTGTGCACCGGGCCACTAGTATTTTTTATAATAGGGGGAAAGTGTCATGTTTAATGAGCCCCCTTAGACTAATGCATGTTCCACAGCCAAAAAGCATGACTTTATTCTAACTATCCAATCATTTTTCTCCTAGAAGGACTAAGTTTCATGAGTTTAGGGATCTTAGTCCTTGTTTACCAACATTTTTCTTGTACCTAGCAAAATTGTAAGAGTACAAATGAGAAATGATGGTAGTCTTAGCATAAAAAATTCTTCCAACTGATCAAGGCCACAGTGAACTTTCCTCCCCTAAATATACTTAGTATGTCCAGCCAATTTTTGCTTCTTATTGAATACTTATGTCAGATTATATTATTCATAGATAAATTCATATTACAGATAAGGATTATGGGACCCAGAAATATTAGAAGACTTACTCAAGATCACTCAGGTAGTTAGTATCACCACCATGATAAAATATGTATCTATCAAGAGGTATAGTGTTTTTCCTATTTTACCATGAATTTAATTTCCATAGCTAGCATTTATGCCTTGAGAGGGCATCAAGATATGTACCTCTCCTGTATCTAGGCCACACAGTTGTTAAGGCATATTTGATTATGTTAAGTGATAATTATATTGAAATAATTTTATTTTAATTATTCATTTATTTTGTTAATGTATGTTTTTTATTTTAATTTTCTGCCGTCCTCCATTCAAAAAAAAAATCTCTGTAAGCTAGTTTTATCATTCTCCAATGAAATCTCAGGCAGGAAACATTATTTTGCAATGTCTTTTTAGTCACAGCATCTTACATTTAGTTCAAGAAAATAACCAAAACTCAAAATTCATACAACTTCGCCACTTCTCCATCACTTTGATTCTGCTCAAAGCCTGGAAGCTTGCAGTATGAAAGGGTATACGTGTAGATTCTCCTCACAATCTTCTATTCACTATTATTTCTGACTCACCAGCATCAAGCACAGTGATTAAGCTGAGAGGAGTACAGTTTTTCATGACTGGTTCAGTCTTGATGAGGTTTTGGCAGCAGCCTTTCTAGAGGGTTTCAGGATAGTTCCTTACATAATGCCCTACATTTGGAATAGGGAACCCACACATTTGACCCCGAGGCACTAATTTATGGAGATCCATCCTGGTACAGCCCTATCTCTGCCTCTGCTCTCCTACCTCAGGCTATCTACTTTCAGACTCTCCTACCTTCCTTATGCTCCTCAAATAGTGAACACATAATTAACCTCTGAGTTGTTCCTTTACTCTCTCCTGCACCAAACTATCCCTTCTCCATCTGAAAATGCTATTACTTCCAATCTTCACAAACTTAATCACTTACAGTAGTTGAAACTGGTAATCTCTAATGGTGGAAAGATAGGGTTTTAAAAACTTTTCACTATGAGCTATAGAGGAAATGGCATAGTAATTCATTTTAGGGTATGTAGATATTGGTACCTATATATTGTTCTTGGCTTTGAAATTTCACCTTAATTGATAAGTCTCATTTTCAAATAATATTAATATGTGTATTTTAATATAATCTTAACTATCATTTGTTGAATGATTCCTATGTATCAAACGCTTAGCTCAGCATGTTCTATGTGTATTACCTTATTTGCTATTTTTTTAAACTTATTTTTTAAGTCCTTATTACTACATCTACTTTACCAGTTAAGAAAGTAAAATCCTAAAGAGGTTAAAAAAACAAACAAACAAAAAAACAAATGTACTCCAGAAAGCAAAGCTTATATAAAAAGGCACAATCATTTGAATTTAATATCAGCTTGTCTTGCTTTCTGACCAAAGTACCTAATCATATGCAAGACTTTTCTGATCTTGCAAAGGTCAAGAGAAAAGGAAAGTTTAAGAGAAGGGAAATGGAGCAGGCTGCTGTGCAAGAAGAGTGAAAGGGACAAAGTGGTTTCTAAGACGTGAGATTTTAAAGGAATCCTGTGCTTTCTTTGTTTTCATTTAAGAGATTCAATAAGCAACTATAAAAAAATTAAAACAGCAAGACGTAAAAGTTTACACAATTTTATATGGCTCTTTTCCTTACACAAAACAGATGAAAACATTCCCTTAATGCTTTTAACTGCATTTTTTTTTTAACTCTTAAGGGCTATTTATTTGCTTATTTTGAATTGTAGAATAGAAATATCTTGAAACTTAATTTAAAATTTAATTGATTTTATAAGGAGTCCCACTTTACTGCCTAATCTCCCACAGTGTGAAATAAACAAATACCCAAAGTCCAATGTATTTCCATTAAACAAAAAATATTTAAGCTAGCACTTTTTAAGCATTTACCTTTAAATTTTGTAATACTTCACACCTAATTTGAGCAACTGGACCGAGGTAATGAACAAATCTTATAACAGAAGGCTACTGACATTTGTATTTGGTCTGCAATTTCTGAATTAAGCCTGCTGGGGGGCAACACTTCATGTCTTTTTTTTTTTTTTAACATATTTTATTGATTTTTCACAGAGAGGAAGAGAGAGGGATAGAGAGTTAGAAACATCAGTGAGAGAGAAACATCCATCAGCTGCCTCCTGCACACCCCCTACTGGTGTGCCCGCAACCAAGGTACATGCCCTTGGTTGGAATCGAACCCTGGACCCCTCAGTCCACAGGCCGATGCTCTATCCACCGAGCCAAACCGGTCAGGCCAAACTTCATGTCTTATTTACAGCTTTGAAAGCTGTTCAAGGAAACAGCTCTAACTTTTGATAAGCAGAAATTTTCTCCTAGAAAATACCTATTTCTTTAAACTCTTCTAGGAAAAGTGTGTTGTATGGACCAGAAAGCAAAATGATAGTATTTCACTGTGAATGTCTGGACCCCAACATTTTCATATGTGTCTAAACTGTATTACTAGTTTTGGAATTTTTTAAAAGGAATAAAATAATAAACCTATTCAGATGACCTAAGAATAAGGAAAACAAATGTAATTTAATCTGGCATAAAATATACCTAATTTCTAAAAGATATAAACATGAACAATTTAGCACATCTCAAGTAATTCTAAATATTAAAAAATAATCTAGCATATAGCATGGTAAAGAGTGTTAATCAACTTTTGAAATAAAAATAAAACTTTGAAATATGAGACACTAACATTTAAATATTTTTATAACAATGTGGTTGATAGTTTTCATAAATCATTTTAAAAATCAAAACTAACCCTAACACAACTACTCAACAAAGTAGTTTCTCCTTTAAGCCCACACCTTGAATTCTTACAGGTAGATTATATTTAGAAAAATATTATTTATATTTTTTACATTTTGCATTCAATTATACTAGCCAAAGAGGAAAAATCCATCAAAGTTGTAAATTAACTTTCTTTTATCATAAAAGCTTTTTTCCTTAAAAGTTAGTCTTTCATCATTATAAAAATTTCACTCATTAATTTAAAAAAATTTGTCTTGTCTATGTACTAGTTTCGGTGTCAAGTGTTGGGCAGACAGTAGTGAAGTTGACAAATGTTCAGTATATTTTATTTTATCTATGCATGTTCAAAGATGGCCTTAAGTAGTCTGTGATTTATATCTCAAATTATTTGGCCTCACATTTACTGGATGAATTGGGGTCAGCATCCCTTAGAATGTAATTATGCATGCTAGAACCATCTTGGTTGACTTCTCATTTCTGTAGGTATTCTCCCTTTGTACCACCTGTCTTGATCTCTCTCACATTCTTCCCTCTTCCCTCCAAGTACTATCTTATATTTGTCTCTCACTCTTTCATAGGTCAAGTTCTGTTATAAGTATCAGATATATCCCACAATTGCTGACAGAAATGACTCATTTTTATTTATTCCTCATGAGATGATATGACACTCTTACAGTTCATAACAATTTTACTGTTCTTTGATTTAAAAAAATTGTGCTACAATTTTTAAACATGATTCAGATATTCCAAAAATTTATCTTAAAAAAGTGAACAAACCAGTAACAGCAAATTGGATTTTAGTATAGTAAGAATTCATCACGTCTTATATAACTGAGAATTACTCAGAATCACACATCTTAAAAAATAACCCTTTAAGTAAAAATTAATTTCCAAATATTCTAATCTTATTCTAGATATGGTTGTAATTATACCTATGTAAACTCAATTTGTATAATCTCATAAATGCTTCATTATATTTAAAATTTATAAAATAAAAAAGATACAGAAAGACCTTTATCTTTGGGAAGTAAAAACAGTGAAATGTCAAACCATGATTACAGAGAGTAACATATATCCAGAGACTAGTCTCAATTTAAAGATGAATAACTGAAAAGGGCAAAGAAATAATGTATTACATACATTTTTGTATCTAGTCACAGGGTAAATTTAACTGTAGATGCTGAAGGCAGACCACAAACACTGAGAATCCAGTTTATAGATACAAATAAAAGCTCAAACACAGAGCTTATAGCACTAGACCAAATCACAATAATTTGGTGTTAAAAGAAAGACAGAGAAGCCCAGAGATTAGGATGAATATATGAGATTAACCTAATACCAGAATCTGTGCTGCTGTGTTAAAAACTGCTGAAACTTTTTTATTAGGTCATGACTACTTCTAACCCTCTGGCCTGAAAGTGAAATGTACCTATATGTGGAACTGAAATGGGTCCAGGTTTAGCAAAGAAAGATTTACTGGAAAAGAATTATACAGTTCCAATACACTTTCTACATTTTATATAAATATAAATATCTACACTAATAAAAGAGAAACATGCAAATTAACCATCACTCCGTCACTCCGCTACACACATCAGCCGATCAGAGAGACTATGCAAATTAACCCAACAAAGATGGCGGTTAATTTGCATATGCAGGCATGGCACGAAGACTGAAGATGACTGAAGATGGTGGCAGACACAGAGCTGGAGTGAGCAGGAGGCTTGGGTTGCTCCCAGTGACAGAGGAAGCCAAGCTTCCCGTCGGCCCTGGACTCCGCTCAAGGAGGGGCTGGGGGCCTGGATCACCGGGGCAACCCAGGCTTCCAGTCTGCCCTGGGATCCGCTGGAGGAGCTGGAAAAAAAAAGGAAGGGCTGGGAGCAGCCAGAGTGGGAAAGCCAAGCCTCGCTGCTGCAGTCGGACCAAAGGCCTGGGTCCCAGGTGCCGGAGGAAAACCGGTGCTGGTAGCCAGGGGAAGGAAGGCCTATTGCACAAATCTTCGTGCAACAGGCCACCGGTATTCAAATAAAGTGCATCTCTTCAGTAATACTGGCTTCTTTGAAAAATAAAAAGGATAAATTAGAGAAGTGGAAAATAAAATGTCTTATTATTTTTAAGAATTGTTGTTGTTCAAATAAACACAAGTATCTTTATCAGGGTGTCATGTAAATAAACGTTGTTCCAGGGTACAATGAAATAATTCATATGCCCTCAATATAGCATATTATTTGGCTGGCTATTACAATTATACTCATAAGCATCCCTTGTTAATCATTCCAACATAATTCCTGTATTCTTACACTAACATCCAAATTACCCTTTTTAGGAAAGTAAGCTCATGATTTCTATAAGCTAAAATCCAACTTCACTACTAGTCTTTCTACCTGTTTGCTTCCACCTCACGGATAGAATCACCTCACAAAATTGACAAGCATCCTTCTCTTCCCACCCAGCCTGAACCTGATTTTGTTAATAAAAGTGTTCTATATATTTAGCCGTATCTCAAGACATTGTTGGTTGTCACAAGTGGGAAGAGAGTGTCAGGGATACTGCTAAGCATCCTACAATGAAAAGGACTGTCCTTACAACAAAAAACGGTGCAATTCAAAGAGAACCTTCCTCCCAGTGTGTGGGAACATAAACTCCTTCCGTACCATAAAGAGGCCATGCTCACCCTGAAAATACTTATGTGATAACCTCAGTACCAATGCTCACTCTTCCCTGAAGGCTCTGGTACTCCATTGGGTCTTCATGTAATAAATGTAGATTTAAAATGATTGGTTTAAAAAAGAGAGAGTCTTTTGGAAAAAAAAAAAAAGGAAAAAAAAGTTCTATAAATATTCCAAATCCATAGTTTGAGTATTATTTGCATTAACATGTTTTAAACAACATGTCTTCTTCTACTCTCTCAGCTATCAGGTCTCAAATATTTTCATTAATGTTCATTTCTAGCTGAAAAATAAGCGCTGAATCTTTATTTTTGCAAGATTTAAAACAAACCGAGAGAGAACCAAGATGGCGTCATAGGTTAACGCCGGAGTTTGCTGCTTTGAACAACTACTTCAAAAGTGAAACCAAAAAACGGAAGGGACATCACCCAGAACCACAGGAACGCTGGCTGAGTGGAAGTCCTACAACTAGGAGGAAAGAGAAACGCACACGGACACTCAGAGGAGGCGCAGTGCTGAAGTCAAATTCTGAGGTGCGGAGTGTGTGGAGCGGGCTGGCGGCGGAGGGCGCGGTTGGCATTTTCAATCGGGAGGGAGTCACAGACTCTGAGCTCCAGATACAGGCGAGTCTTTAGGGACCCAGACTCAAACCGGAGAAGCGGGACTGTCTGGCTTCGGTCAGAGCGAGTGCAGCTTTCTCTCCGAGCTTTGCAGCGGGTGCTGGGACTCAGAGAGGCAGAGCCCCTGGGGACAGGACTGAGAGCCGCCATAACTGCTCTCTCTGGCCCACCCTGTTGATCCTGTGCGGCCCGCCCTGCCCAAGCCCTGCACAAAGGCATTTGCCGGATAGCCTCAGGCAAAGGCTAGATTAGCACCTCCCTAGAGGACAGAAGTTCTCTCACTGCTGACACAGCTGATTCTCATAGCCACTTGGCCTGGAGGTCAAACCCTCCCTGGAATTAGCTACAACAATCAAGATTTAACTATAAGACGGCGAACAAAGACCACTAGGGGGTGCACCAAGGAAGCATAACAAAATGCGGAGACAAAGAAACAGGACAAAATTGTCAATGGAAGATATAGAGTTCAGAACCACACTTTTAAGGTCTCTCAAGAACTGTTTAGAAGCTGCCGATAAACTTAATGAGATCTACACGAAAACTAATAAGACCCTCGATCTTATATTGGGGAACCAACCAGAAATTAAGCATACACGGACTGAAATAATGAATATTATACAGACGCCCGACAGCAGACCAGAAGAGCGCAAGAATCAAGTCAATGATTTGAAATGCGAGGAAGCAAAAAACATCCAACCGGAAAAGCAAAATGAAAAAAGAATCCAAAAATGCGAGGATAGTGTAAGGAGCCTCTGGGACAGCTTCAAGCGTACCAACATCAGAATTGTAGGGGTGCCAGAAGATGAGAGAGAGCAAGATATTGAAAACCTATTTGAAGAAATAATGACAGAAAACTTCCCCCACCTGGTGAAAGAAATGGACTTACAGGTCCAAGAAGCGCGGAGAACCCCAAACAAAAGGAATCCAAAGAGGACCACACCAAGACACATCATAATTAAAATGCCAAGAGCAAAAGATAAAGAGAGAATCTTAAAAACAGCAAGAGAAAGAAACTCAGTTACCTACAAGGGAATACCCATACGACTGTCAGCTGATTTCTCAACAGAAACTTTGCAGGCCAGAAGGGAGTGGCAAGAAATATTCAAAGTGATGAATACCAAGAACCTACAACCAAGATTACTTTATCCAGCAAAGCTATCATTCAGAATTGAAGGTCAGATAAAGAGCTTCACAGATAAGGAAAAGCTAAAGGAGTTCATCACCACCAAACCAGTATTATATGAAATGCTGAAAGGTATCCTTTAAGAAGAGGAAGAGGAAGAAAAAGGTAAAGATACAAATTATGAACAACAAATATGCATCTATCAACAAGTGAATCTAAGAATCAAGTGAATAAATAATCTGATGAACAGAATGAACTGTTGATTATAATAGAATCAGGGACATAGAAAGGGAATGGACTGACTATTCTTGGGGGGGAAAGGGGTGTGGGAGATGCGGGAAGAGACTGGACAAAAATCGTGCACCTATGGATGAGGACAGTGGGTGGGGAGTGAGGGCGGAGGGTGGGGCGGGAACTGGGAGGAGGGGAGTTATGGGGGGGAAAAAAAGAGGAACAAATGTAATAAGCTGAACAATAAAGATTTAATAAAAAAAAAAAAAAAGATACCTAGGAATAAACTTAACCAAGGAGGTAAAAGACCTCTACCCAGAAAACCACAGGACATTGAAAAAAGAGATAGAGGAAGACGTACACAGATGGAAGAACATACCGTGTTCATGGATTGGTAGAATCAACATCATCAAAATGTCCATACTACCCAAAGCAATCTATAGATTCAATGCATTCCCCATTAAAATACCAACAGCATATTTCACAGATCTAGAAAGAACGCTCCAAAAATTCATCTGGAATTAAAAAAAACAAAACAAAAAAAAAACCTCGAATAGCTGCTGCAATCCTGAGAAAAAAGAACAAAGTAGGAGGGATCTCAATACCAGATATCAAGCTGTATTACAAAGCCACTGTTCTCAAAACTGGCTGGTACCGGCAGAAGAACAGACATATAGACCAATGGAACAGAATAGAAAACCCAGAAATCAACCCAAACCACTATGCTCAATTAATATTTGACAAAGGAGGCAAGAACATACAATGGAGTCAAGACAGGCTCGTCAATAAATGGTGCTGGGAAATGTGGTCAGACACATGCAATAAAATGAAACTAGACCACCAACTTACACCATATACAAAAATAAACTCAAAATGGATAAAGGACTTAAACATAAGACAGGAAACCGTAAGATTATTAGAGGAATCCACAGGTAGCAAAATCTCAGATATATGCCAAAGGAATTTCTTCACTGACACAGCTCCTAGGGCAATGGAAACTAAAGGAAAAATAAACAAATGGGAATATATCAAAATAAAAAGCTTCTGCACAGCAAAAGAAACCATCAACAAAACAGTAAGAAAACCCACTGCATGGGAAAACATATTTGCCAATGATATCACCGATAAGGGTTTAATCTCCAACATTTATAGGGAACTCATACAACTTAACAAAAGGAAGATAAACAACCCAATAAAAAATGGGTAACAGACCTAAATTGACACTTTTTGAAAGAGGACATACATAAGGCTGAGAGACATATGAGAACATGCTCAAAGTCACTAATTATCTGAGAGATGCAAATCAAAACGACAATGAGGTACCATCTCTCACACCTGTGAGAATGGCTTTCATCAACAAATCAACAAATGACAAATGCTGGCAAGGATGCAGAGAAAGAGGAACCCTCATGCACTGCTGGTGGGAATGCAAACTGGTGCAGCCTCTGTGAAGAACAGTATGGAGTTTCCTCAAAAAACTAAAAATGGAACTTCCATTTGACCCAGCGATCCCACTTCTAGGAAGATATCCCAAGAAACCAGAAACAGCAATCAGAAAGGATATATGCACCCCTATGTTCATCGCAGCCCAATTTACAATACCTAAGATTTAGTATCAGCCTAAGTGCCCATCAGCAGATGAATGGATTAAAAAACTTTGGCACATCTACACAATGGAATACTATGCTGCTGTAAAAAGGAAGGAACTCCTACCATTCACAACAGCATGGATGGAGCTGGAGAGCATTATGCTAAGTGAAATAAGTCAGTCAGAGAAAGATAAATATCACATGCTCTCACTCATTTGTGGATTATAATGAACAACGTAAACCGATGAACAAAAACAGATCCAGAGACAGAGAAGCATCGATCAGATGCTCAAAACTTGGAGGGAAAGCAGGGGAGGATGGGGGTGAGGGGGAAAGATCAACCAAAGGACTTGTATGCATGCAAATAAGCATAAGTGATGGATGTGGACAACAGGGGGTGAGGGTGAGGGCAGGATTGGGGGGATGAGGTGACATTGGGGGGATAAGGACACATTTGTAATATCTTATTCAATAAAGGGGGAAAAATAGATGCAGAAAAAGCACCTGCTACCCTTGAAAAAAAAAAAAAGATTTAAAACAAACCAAAAAAACCAACCTCAGGTAGTAGGCTAAATAATGGCAACAGCTTGACCAAATATTTTGTCCAATTCAACCTCTCCACACTATATTTATTTGTAACAAAATTGTATATTAACAAAAATATGAGGGCAGTGACAATTCTGGGTGCTGAGAGGTCTACTCTTGACAAAAGGCTAAAAATGACAGAGGACATATATCAACTTGCACAAAATAAATTCTACACATAGATGCTTAATGGAAACCGAGCATGGATTCTGCTATGATGAAAGCATGTTTATCTGTTTGTTTGTTTTAAATTGGGCTTTTAATACATAACAATGTGATCACCTTAAATTTTCTGATTGCACCAAATTTTAAAGGCCTTGATTTAAAAACTATACCTGGGAGAAAAGCCAAAAATATATACTTAAACGGGTCTATATGTAAACATTATCTAATATAAATAAAATACCTAAGTTCATATATATAATTACATATATATATTAGAGGCCTGATGCACGAAGATTCGTGCAAGAATAGGCCTTCCTTCCCCTGGCTGCCAGCACCGACTTCCCTCCGGGACCTGCAACCCAGGCCTTCACTTTAGCCCAGCCATGGGCAAACTATGGCCCACGGGCCAGATCCAGCCCGTTTGAAATGAATAAAACTAAAAAAAAAAAAAAAAAGACCGTACCCATTTATGTAATGATGTTTACTTTGAATTTATATTAGTTCACACAAACACTCCATCCATGCTTTTGTTCCGGCCCTCTGGTCCAGTTTAAGAACCCATTGTGGCACTCGAGTCAAAAAGTTTGCCCACCCCTGCTCTAGCCATTGCCTCCCGCCTGCTCCAGCCGACTCTGTGGCTCTGGCTGGTGCCGCCATCTTTGTCACAGAGTGATGGTTATTTTGCATATTACCCTTTTATTACTATAGATTTATCAAGAGTAAATGGTTATTACATGCAAAGCAAACCATCTCGAGTTGAGATACTAAATAAATAATGATGTCTGAGCTATAACATTACAACCTGGACAAAGTGATGCTGCTGGTTTTACTTTCTGAGGAATTATCTCTACTTATAATGAAATGGAGTAAGACATTAGGAAGTCTCTGTCTTAAATAAAATTAAAGATTTTGTAAGACAGAGAGTAAAACCACATAAGGTGCAATAAACCTGTAAAGCCCTTAATAACCATTGCCATACATAATGAGTTAATTACTGAGAGGATATTAGCATGAAGTTGAAGCTTACAATGTTTAAAACAATAAGAAAAACTCATAATTATTTCTTATTTAAAAGTATGTATTAATTATAAAATAAAAAGGTCATTAATTCTGCCTTACATTTTTTTTAATATATTTTTTATTGATTAAGATATTACATATGTGTCCTTGTCCCCACGTTACCCTCTACCCCCCCCTGCTCATGCCCTCACCCCCCACCCCCCGTTGTCCGTGTCCATTGGTTAGGCCTATATGCTTGCATATAAGTCCTTTGGTTGATCTTTCCCCCTTACCCCTACCCTCCCCTACCTTCCCTCCAAGGCCCGACAGTCCAATCAATGCCTCTCCGTCTCTGGATCAGTCCTTGTTCATCAGTTTATGTTGTTCATTATATTCCACAAATGAGTGAGATCATGTGGTATTTATCCGCTCTCCAGTTCCATCCATGCTGTGGCAAAAGGTAAGAGTTCCTTTTTCTTCTTCCTCTTCTTAAAGAATACCTTTCAGCATTTCATATAATGCTGGTTTGGTGGTGATGAACTCCTTTAGCTTTTTCTTATCCGTGAAGCTCTTTATCTGACCTTCTATTCTGAATGATAGCTTTGCTGGATAAAGTAATCTTGGTTGCAGGTTCTTGCTATTCATCACTTTAAATATTTCTTGCCACTCTCTTCTGGCCTGCATGGTTTCTGTTGAGAAATCAGCTGACAGTCGTATGGGTACTCCCTTGTAGGTAACTGACTGTCTTTCTCTTGCTGCTTTTAAGATTCTCTCTTTATCTTTTGCTCTTGGCATTTTAATTATGATGTGTCTTGGTGTGGTCCTCTTTGGATTCCTTTTGTTTGGGGTTCTCTGCGCTTCCTGAACTTGTAAGTCCATTTCTTTCACCAGGTAGGGGAAGTTTTCTGTCATTATTTCTTCAAAAAGGTTTCCAATATCTTGCCCTCTCTCTCCTTCTGGTACCCCTATAATTCGGATGTTGGTACTCTTGAAGTTGTCCCAGAGGTTCCTTACACTATCTTCATATTTTTGAATCTCTTTTCTTTTTTCTTTTTCGGTTGGGTATTTTTTGTTTCTTTGTATTTCAAATCTTTGACTTGATTCTTGGGATCCTCTAGTCTGCTGTTGGATCTCTGTAAATTATTCTTTATTTCAGTCAGTGTATGCTTAATTTCTAGTTGGTCCTTTTTCATGTCCTCCATGGTCTCACTATACTTATTGAGGGATTCATTAAATTTATCGGCGGTTTCCATAAAATTCTTGAAAAACCTTATAAACGTGGCCTTGAACTCTATATCCAGTCGTTTGCTTTCCTCCATTTCTGCCATTTGTGACCTGTTTCTTTGTCTCCGCATTTTGGCTGCTTCCCTGTGTTGATAGAGTGGCCCTGCACGCCAGGTGTCCTGTAGGGCCCATTGGCTCAGCCTCCCCAGTTACCTGAGGTGGACACTCTTGGTGAACTCTTGGTGCCTTGGTTGTTGTAGGATCACTGGGAGGAATTGACCTCCAGGCCAATTGACTGTGAGAATCAGCTGTGTCTGAAGTGGGAGAATTTCTGTGCTGAAGACACCCTGCTGGGGCAAGACTTGCTTCAGTGGGGCTTTGGTGCTCACTGAGTCTGCTCCCTGAGTGTGTCCCTTATGGATCTGAGGAGTTGCAATCTGGATGGTCCCCCTCTGACCACTGGGTACAGTGGCTCCTGGATCTAAGGAGGTGCTAATTCAGCCTCTGCCTGAGGCCACACAGCAGGAGCCACGAAGAGGCTCAGCTGTGAAGCAATGCAAGCCACTGCGGGGCCTTGGGCCTTCTCTTGGAAGTTCCGGGTCTGCCTGGCTTGGCTGCAGTTAGGTACATTCACATGCAAAGGCCTCTGCCGCAGCCTGGGTGGGGCGGGGTCTCAGGGAATCAAAGGGCGAAGCAAGCCGCTATGGCTGATTCTCCGCCCAGCCCTAAGGAGTTGCGAGTCTCAGTGTCCCGGTAACGGCTGCAAGCACCTCTGAGGGAAAGCCGCTCTCAAGTTCATCCGCTGCCCGACAGTCTAGCTTCTCCCCGTATGAGTCCTGGGTCCCCAGAGACTTCCCGGAACCGGAGTTCAGAGCAGTCGGGAGCTTGTGATTCAAAAAGACAGCCGCGTCCTCAGGTGCCACCCCCTTTCCGCGTGCGCGTGAGCCGCCGTACTTCTGCACTTCACCTCCGCAGCTCCTCTGGCTCTCAGTGTGCTTTTCTTTCCTTCTAGTTGTAGAATTTACACTCAGCCAGCCTTCCTGTTGTTCTGGATGATGTCCGCTCTGTCCTTTGCGGTATTTTTCAATTGTTGTGGGAGGCGGCAATTTCCCAGTGTTTATCTATGCCGCCATCTTAGTTTCTCCTCTGCCTTACATTTTTATTTAATTTTATTATACTTTTAATAGTGTAAAAATCAAAGTTGCCATATTACAAAAAAAAATAATTAAATGAACTAATATTTAAAGGTGTAAAAACATTATATCATAGTGGGAACAGTACAAAATTAAAATATTATTGAAACATGCTGACCTTAAAGATAGTTCAGGATCACCTCATTTTTCAATGTCTCCTCTGTCTGCACTCCCTTCTGCCCCCCACCCCGCCAAAAAACAAAAAATGACAACTACTAATTAGTTGCTCTTTCACAGAAATATCAAGAACTTTCCTTTCTGTATCTGGGAATGGTGTCTTCAATCTTGGAAAAGACCTTTGGTGCTGACTCCCCCACATCATAAACAATGTCAGTCAGAATTCTACACATTAAACAGGATCATATCAATGGAACAGAATAGAGACCCCACGAATAAACCCATGCATATAGAATAAACTGATTCTTGACAAAGATGCCAAGAATACACAATGGGGGAAAGACAGTCTGTTCAGGTCATGGCACTGGAAAATGTGGATAGCCACATGCAAAGGAATGAAATTGGAACCATATACCATATGCCATATACACAAAAAACAACTAAAAAATTAAACACTTAAATGTAAGACCTAAAACTCCCAGAAGAAATCATAGGGGGAAAGCTCCTTGATATTGGTTTTAGTGATGATTTTTTGGATATAACACCTAAAGCACATGCAACAAAAGCAAAAGTAAACAAATGAAACTACAGCAATCTTAAAAACTGCTGCACAGCAAAGGACACCATCAACAAAATGAAAGGCAACCTATGGAATGGGAGGAATGATCTGCAAACCACATACCCATTGTGGAATTAATATCCAAAACATATAAGGAACTCATAACTCAATAGCGAAATAATCAAATAATCTTTTTTTAAAAAAACAGACAAAGGTCTGAATAGACCTTTCCCCCAAAACATATAAATGTCCAGCAGGTACATCAAAAGAAGTTCAACATTACTAATGTATAATAATAAAAGCATAATATGCTAATTAGGACGGATGTCCTTCTGGACGACCTCCCGAACAAAGCCAAGGCTTTGAGGGAATCCTGGGTCCTGGATGCCAGAGGGAAGCCGGTGCTGACGGCCGAGGGAAAGAAGGCCTACTCTTGCACGAATTTCATGCATCAGACCTCTAGTCATCAATACATGCAAATCAAAATGACAATATCACCTCAGATGTGTTAGAATGGCTATTATAAAAAAAGTCAAAAGATACAAGTATTGGAAAAAATATGGAGAAAAAGCAATTTTTGTACAGTTTGGGGTAGGAACATAAATTGGTACAGCCATTATGGAAAACAGTATGGGGATTCATCAAAAAATTAAAAATAGAACTACCAGCCCTGACCAGTTTGGCTCAGTAGATGGAGCATCAGCCTGCAGACTCAAGGGTCCCGGGTTTGATTCCAGTCAAGGGCATGTACCTTGGTTACAGGCACATCCCTGGTGGGGAGTGTGCAGGAGGCAGCTGATCGATGTTTCTCTCTCATCGATGTTTCTCTCTATCCCTCTCCCTTCCTCTCTGTAAAAAATCAATAAAATATATTAAAAAATAAATAAGTAAATAAAAATAGAACTACCATATGATCCAGTAATCCCAATCTGGGTATATATTGCAAAGAAATAAAATTATCTCAAAGATATATTGACACTCTCTTGGTCATGCAGCATTATTCACAACAGCCAAAATATGAAAATAACCTAAATGTCCATCAATGGATAGATGGATAAAGAAGATTATGGTTTGTTTACTTATTTATATACAATGGAATACTATTCAGTCTTAACGAAGAAAATCCTTTCATTTGCAACAACATGAATAAACCTAAGAGGCATTGTGCTAAGTAAAATAAACCAAACAGAGAAAAGCAAATATTGTATATTCTCATTTATGTGTTTGTGTGTGTGTGTGGAGGGAGGGTGGGGGGAGACGGGGGTGTCAAATTCATACTGAGAAGAGATTAGAATTGTGGTTGCCAAAGGATAGGAAGAGGTGAAGGTGGGGGGGGGGGACTTTGAATAAAAAGGACTAAAGGAAGGAAGGAACAAAGGGAGGAAGGTATGAAGGGAGGGAGGGAGGGAGGAGATTTTCAAGGCCTGCTAGGAATGGGTATGAAGAGTTATACTTTAATAGGTATAGAGTTATAAATTTGCAAGTTTAAATGTTCTAGATATAGATGGTGGTGATGGTTGCACGACAGTATGAATGTACTTAATAGCGCTGACTAATGTACACCAATAAATGGTTAATATATGTTTTATGTTATGTATATTTTACCACACAAAAACAAAAAAGATTTCACAAGTATTATCTTCTGTGAAAAGCCTGTATTGATTCCTGTATGCAGAGTAAGTGACACCATCCTTTCTCATCCCCCAGGAAATCTTGTGCATATTCCTAATAGAGAATGTTTACCACATTAAATTATAATTACTAGTTTAATATTTCTCCATTCTGTGCTTAAGAAATATAAGCTTCTTAGAGAAGCTATTTCCATCTGTCTCTGCATTACAACCTGAGAATGCAGTAAACACTTCTATTTGATTATTAATAACTATTATGGCCCTAACTGGTTTGGCTCAGTGGATAGAGCGTCGGCCTGCAGATGCAAGGGTCCCAGGTTTGATTCTGGTCAAGGGCATGTACCATGGTTGCAGGCACGAACCCAGTAGGGCGTGTGCAGGAGGCAGCTGATTGATGTTTCTAACTCTATCTCTCTCCTTCCTCTCTGTAAAAAATCAATAAAATATATTTTAAAAAAATAAAAAAATAACTATTATGAAAAGTCACTGCTATCTCCTGATATTTGTATCCATGAATTACTTTTGCTTCCTCATCTTATACTGCCCATTCTTGATGCCCTCACACATTGCTAGTTGTTTTTTGTTGTTTTTTATGTTCTTGTCCTGAGTGGTCTTAAGTAAATTACTTAACCTCTCTATCTCAGTGTCCTCACTATTTAAAAAAACAGCAGCAAAACAATGGTACCTTGCCCTGACCAGTTTGGCTCAGTGGATGGAGCATTGGCCTGAGGACTGAAGGGTCCCAGGTTTGATTCTGGTCAAGGGCATGTACCTTGGTTGTGGGAACATCCCCAAGTAGGGGGTGTGCAGGAGGCAGCTGATCGATGTGTCTCTCTCATCAATGTTTCTGGGTTTCTATCCCTCTCCCTTCCTCTCTGTTAAAAAAATCAATAAAATATATTTTTAAAAAATGAAATAAAACAAAATAATAATGGTACCTATCTCCCAGGATTGATAAAAATTAAGTGTGTATAATCTATGCAAAACAGTAGACTTCCTTTTCCTTTTTTCCCTATTTTAATTTGATAACTCAGGACAAGAATATCTATCTTGGAAACACAGACCAAGATACACTGTCTTATGCTGCAGCTGGGCTGATGTGAGCACAGACACTATATAATAAAAGCCTAATATGCTGTGTCTGGTCATCCGTTCAACCAATCAAAGCGTAACATGCTAATGATACACTAAGGCCACTCAACCACTCGCTATGATGTGCACTGACCACCAGGAGGCAGACTGTCAACTGGTCAACCAGTCAGTATGACATACACTGACCACCAGGGAGCAGATGCTCCACACAGTAGGTTAGCTTGCTGCTGGGGTCCGGTGGCTCGGGACTGAGCTAGATGAGCCAGACACACCCTAGAGCCATCTCTCGGTCCCTCCCTGGCTGGCCAACCTCCCACGTCCCTCCCTGGCCATGATCATGCACCAGTTGGATCCCTCAGCCTGGCCTGCACCCTCTCGCAATCTGGGACCTCTCAGGGGATGTCAGAGAGCCTGTTTTGACCTGATCTTGATCCCACTCAACACAGAAGCTTCCCCCTGGTGGTCAGTGCGCTCCCACAGGGGGAGTGCCGGTCAGCCAGAAGCCAGGCTCATGGTAGTTGGACATCCTCTGAGGGTTCCCTGACTGCGAAAGAGCATAGGCCGGGTTGAGGGATGCTTCCCCCTGCCCCCAAGTGCATGAATTTTGTGCACTGGGCCTCTGGTATAATCATAATGACACCTAAAAACTACTGGATCTTCTGCCTTTCCCTCTCCCATTGTTTTTCTCCTTCTTTACTTGAGAGGAACATAGGATGTTTCATCATTTTAATGGGAGGCAGGAGGGTTCCGCTTTTTAATATAAACATGAATCACAGTTTCTGGAATTCAAATAATGTTTGTTCAGTAAATGTGGAATGAATGATTAAATGACTTGATCAACAATGTTTAAAGGTATTCCAACAATGTTGAGAAACAGTAATGAAACACAATTGTGCAGCACTTAGCAATTTTCAAAACATTTTGACAAACAATATTCTATTGCAATCACCCTGTAAAATAGAAAGAAACTTCAAGGATTATCAGCAGTTTACCAAGGAGGAAGTTGCTGCTTAATAAGATTGAAGCATTTGCCCAAGGACACAAAAAGACCGATGTCAGCCAACCAACCTAATTAGTCTGGTGCCTAGGAAAAGGGTTTTTACTCCCGTACACTTCTTTATATATTTTCTCATGATTTCAATAAATTAGCAAAATTTGGGTTAACTACTACTTGCCCAAATGATTTTACCTGACAGGTATTCAGTAACCACAACCAAAATTGAGAAAAGTGATTTTTCAATTTGAGGGAATGAGAAAGGGAATATATGACTATCCTGTTTACGGAAAAAGTCAGAGATTAAAGCTACTTGTTAAGTGCTGCATAGCTCACATTATAATAAAAGGGCTGTTTTTTAAATTACAGTCTCCAGTATTTCAAAGTTTCTCCCTATAGAATTAACCTCCAACATATAGACCTTGATATAGATTTTTACACAAGTAGTGTGAGAAATAATCATAATCAATGCTTATTTCCCCATAATATTGTGAAATTCTTAGCAGAATATTTTTTATAAATTTCAGTCCTGAAGTTGTTTATTTCCATTTAGAAATGACAAGGTTTATCCCAAAACACTTGTTAGGAAAATCAATAAAAATCAATTTTGTATCTTATCATTTCAGTGTGTTATAGGGGTTCTAGTATTCATTTTGCCAAAAACTGCTAAGTGACTATGAACAAGTCATTTAATTTTTTTGTCTTCTTTCTCTCAAATCAAACTTATAGAGTTTTGCTAGTAATCTGTGGTTATTCCATCTACCTCTAAATTCCCATCTTATAACCCATTTACACAAATAAATAAATACAAATATAAGTGATACAAAGAAACCATAGAACTCTTAAAAAATGAAAACATCAGTATTGATATCTTTCCATTATTAAAATATCAAAAAGCCCATAGTTAAAAGTTTTTAAACATATCATTTGGAATATATAAAATTTTATCTATCATACTAGAGGCCCGGTGCATGAAATTTGTGCACGGGGGGGGGGGGGGGTGTCCCTCAGCCCAGCCTGCACCCTCTCACAATCTGGGACTTCTGGTTCCCAACTGCTTGCCTGCCTGCCTGCCTGACTGCCCCTAACCGCTTCTGCCTGCCAGCCTGATCACCCCCTAACCACTCCCCTGCAGGCCTGGTCACCCCCAACTGCCCTCCCCTGCCAGCCTGGTCACCCTTAACTGCCCTCCCCTGCCGGCCATCTTGTGTCCACATGGGGCCGGCCATCTTATGTGTTGGAGTGATGTTCAATTTGCATATTATTCTTTTATTAGATAGGATTTTAATATTAAAACTGAAAAATAATTTGATTAAGAGATAAAACATTTGCAATAAAAATATGAACTTTTTCCCAATTAGTACTTTTATATTATAGAGAATAAAACAACTAACAGAAATAACACTTAAATAAATCATATATTTGGGAATATAGAGGAAAAAGTATAATACTTGAATGAAGGTAGTTTAACACTCACTCTATGTACGGTCAACACATAATCTGTGATGTAGTTCAATTAAGTCTACTCTTAATTTTTTTCTTTTTCTCTTTCTCAGTTTTATTGAGGTATAATTGACAAATTGTAATATATGTTAATGTTACATTGTGATGATTTGATATGTATACACTGTGAAATGATTCCTCCCATCTAGTTAATTAACATACCCATTACCTCACATATTTATCTTTTGGTGTATGTGTGAGAATATCTAAGTTTTATTCTCTCCGTAAAATTCAATGATACAATTCCATGTTATCCAATACAATCACCATGTTATTCATTAGCTCCTCAGACCTAATTCACCTTATAGCTAAAAATGTGTAACCTCTTATCAACCTTCCTATTTCCCCAATCTGGCAACCACTTTCCTTCACTCTGTTTCTGTTAAGTTTGACTTTTTTTTAGATTGCATATACACTGAGTGGCCAGATTTTTATGACCACCTGACGTTTGTAGGCAAATTAGCCGTACACTGCATCATATGGAATATGGAAGCCAAAGGCCTGTTCAAACACCTTTGCTGTCTGAAGTTACCAAGATAAAACATCTCCAATTTGCACAGGAACACAAGGATTGGACAGTTGAGCACTGGAAAAAAGTCAAATGGTCTAATGAAACAAGTTTCCAGTTGCATCATGCAGATGGCAGAGTGAGAATTTGGTGGAAACAGCATGAAAGCATGCACCCCACATGCATGAGTACACCCTTCAAGCTGGTGGGGGCAGTGTTATGGTTTGGGGCATGTTTTCCTGGCATGATTTGGGCCCTTTAATTGGTGTGGAACGTCTGAATAGCACAACATACCTAAGTATCGTTGCTGATCAAGTTCATCCTATCATGTTGATGGCGTATCCCAATGGAGATGGCTTCTTCCAACAAGACAATGTGCCATGCCACGGTGCTCGTATTGTGCAGGAGTGGTTTCAAGAACAAGAGGGAGACTTTACCTTGCTTAGGTGGCCCCCAAAATCACCAGATCTCAATCCAAATGAGCATTTGTGGGACAAGGTTAAAAGAGTGCTATTCATCAGGCATGGTATCAGATTCCTTGCATCACCTTTCAACATCTTGTGGAATCAATGCCAAAAATTGCCACAGTATTGAAGGCAAAAGGTGGCCCAACAAAGTACTGATGGTGTGTGTGTGTGTGTGTGTGTGTGTGTGTGTGTGTACTAGAGGCCCAATGCACAAAAATTTGTGCACTCGGGGGGGAGGTGGGTCCCTCAGCCCAGCCTGTGCCCTTTCACAGTCTGGGACCCATCAGGGGATGACCGCCTGCTGGCTTAGTCCCGATTCCCTGGGGATTGGGCCTAAGATGGCAATCAGACATTCCTCTGGCAGCCCGGCAGCCCTCAGGGGATGCCCACTTGCCAGCAGGGAGCAGGCCTAAACTGCAGTCGGACATCCTTAGCACTGCTGAGGAGGCAGGAGAGGCTCCCACCACCACCGCTGTACTGGCAGCCATCAGCCTGGCTTGTGGCTGAACAGAGCTCATCCCATGTGAGAGCACCCTGACTACCAAGGGGCAGCTCCTGCATTGAGCGTCTGCCCCCTGGTCAGTGTGTGTCATAGTGACCAGTCATTCCCAGTACTTCTGCTGTTAGGGTCAGTTTGCATATTACCCTTTTACTATATAGGATAGAGGCCTGGTGCACGGGTGGGGGCCGGCTGGTTTGCCCTGAATGGTATCCTGGATCAGGGTCCCGCTTGGGTGCCTGGCCAGCCTGGATGAGGGATGATGGTTGTTTGCAGCTGGTCATACCCCCTTCAGGGTGGGGGTCCCGCTTGGGTGCCTGGCCAACCTGGATGAGGGGATGATAGCTGTTTGCAGCTAGTCACACCCCCTTCAGGGTGGGGGTCCCCACTGGGGTGCCTGGCCAGTCTGGGTGAGGGGCTGAGGGCTGTTTTAGGCTGGTGGGTGATTGAAACTCCCAACCTCTCCTTTTTTTCTTTTTTTTTTTTTTATTCTGGGATTTATTTACCTTCTATGGCTGTCACTGGAACTGAGAGCTGGCTTTAGCTCTGAGGCACGGCGCCAGCTCTGAGACCTCGGCTGCTGAAAACAGGTATCTGGGTTTGTTTGGGTTCTATAATTGTAACACTGTTGTGGTCCTGCTAACTCCAGCTCTGACGGCTGAAAGCAGGTTTCGGGGGTTTGTTTACCTTCTATAATTGCAACATTGTTTGTTAGACTGCAGCTCAGAGGCCGGCAGCTGCAGGTGGGGAACATTGGCTTCCTCCAGCACTGGAGAAAGCAAGCCTCCTGTTTGCTTCAGCTGCCTGGCTGCCAGCCGCCATCTTGGTTGGCAGTTAATTTGCATATCTTGCTGATTAGCCAATGGGAAGGGTAGCGAAGTTAGTTAATTACCATGTTTCTCTATTATTAGATAGAATCTTCCACGTTTAAAGGCTGTTAAATCACATTGTTTACCCATATCTTCAGAAAAAAATCACTTCTACTGTCTTGGTAAACAACCTGCTTCCCTATTTATAATGGTCTGGCCCTCTAGCAACTTCAGCGTGAAATTATAGCTAATTTGCCTACAAAAGTCAGGTGGTCATAATAATCTGGCCACTCAGTGTATAAATGGTACAATGCAGTATTTTCTTTCTCTGTCTGGCTTATTTCCTTCTTTCTCAAAGCTGAATTGTATTCATTTTGTTTGTGTGTATGTGTGTGTGTGTATATTCTTTATCTGCTCATCAGTTGACAAACACTTAGGTTGTTTCCACATCTAAACTATCTATATCAGGGGTCCTCAAACTACGGCCATGGGCCACGTGCAAATACAAATATTGTATTTGTTCCCGTTTTTTTTTTTACTTCAAAATAAGATATGTGCAGTGTACATAGGAATTTGTTCATAGTTTTTTTTAAAACTATAGTCCAGCCCTCCAACGGTCTGAGGGACAGTGAACTGGCCCCCTCTTTAAAAAGTTTCAGGACCCCTGATCTATATAATAAAAAGGGAATATGCTAATTTGTCCATTATGGTGTCCCAGTCACCACCAGTCTGTGGGCAGGGCCAGGGGCGGGGACTTCCGCCCCCAGCACTAACATCACGCTGCGTGCGCACTCCTGCATGAGTCCCCGTTCAGCACTGGTATGACGCTGCTGGTAGGAGAGAACTGGGCTTGATGGGAGACCTCAGCCCGTGCCCCCTGCCCCAGCTCCGGGCCAGGAGACCTCAGACTGTGCCCCCCACCCCAGAGCTGGGCCGGGAGACCTCAGACTGTGCCCCCCACCCCAGAGCTGGGCTGGGAGACCTCAGACTGCGCCCCCTACCCCAGAGCCGGGCCGGGAGACCTAAGACTGTGCCCCCCACCCCAGAGCCGGGCCGGGAGATCTCAGACTGTGCCCCCCACACCAGAGCCGGGCCGGGAGACCTCAGACTGTGCCCCCTAGCCCAGAGCCGGGCTGGGAGACCTCAGACTGCACCCCCTGACTCAGAGCCGGGCCGGGAGACTTCAGACTGCGCCCCCCAACCCTGAGCCTGGCCGGGAGACTTCAGACTGCGCCTCCCCTCCCCGACAGAGCCAGGCTGGAGACCTCGGACCTCACCCCCTGCCCAGCAGGGATGGACGGGGGACCTCAGACCACGCCCCCGGCCCAGCAGAGCTTGATGGGGTACCTCAGGCCGCAACCCCCACCCAGCGGGCCTTGATGGGGGACCTTGGGCCTTGCCCCTCACTCGGCAGGGCTTCACAGAGGACCCCTGCCCCGGCTCCAGGCCGGGAGACCTCAGACTGTGCCCCCAGCCCCAGCACCGGGCCAGGAGACCTCAGGCCATGCCCCCACCCAGTGGGTCTTGACGGGACCTCAGGCCATGCCCCCTGCTCCAGCACAGGGCTGGGGGACATCAGGCTGTTCCCCTGCCCAGTGGGGCTTGACGGGGACCTCAGGCCACGTCCTCTGCCTGGCATGGCTTGACAGGGGACCTCAGGATGCACCCCCCGCCCTGGCACCAAGCCAGGGTACCTGAGGCCGTGTCCCCTCTTCCAGGAGTTCAGCCAGGAGTTCGGCCAGAGGGCAGGGCTGGGAAACAGCCCATGGCCCTTGTCCCAGTCGGCCCCGCCCACAATCACGCCCTCCCCCGATCAGGGTCAGGGCTGGTTGGCAGACTGCCCACGGCCCCTCCCCCCAGCCAGCCCAGCACAATCGGCTCTGATTGGGGCGGGCTGGCCAGACCCCACCCATTCACAAATTCATGCACTGAGCCTCTAGAATATCTATACTAGTGGCCTGGTGCACAAAATTCGTGCACATTAAAAGGGGATTAATTAGAGAAAATATTTTAATATTGCTATTTTCCCTTTCTCTATAATAGTAGTGTCAGAGATGAAAGAAAATTAGTAAAATGTGTATGAAAATCTTACTCCTGTTAGAGTCTGGGGCACACCACGGGACCCTGAGTCAAATCCCCACCCACCCACATGCGCCTCAAAATCGCATGAGACCTGGACCCGGATGGCCCCCGCATTGGGCTAGATCCAGACCCAGCTGGTCCCACCCTTGTCAAGCCCTGTCAGGCAGGGGGGTGCAGCCTCAGGTCCCTTGGCCCAGTGCTGGGTGGGGGACACGGCCTGAGGTCCCCCATCAAGCCCTCCCATGCAGGAGGAATGGCCTGAGATCCCCATCAAGCCCTGCTGGGAAGAGGGTGCGGCCTGAGGTCTCCCGACATGGCACCAGGGCAGGGGTTGTGGCCTGAGGTCCCTCGTCAAGCCCTGCCACGTGGGGGCATGGCTTGAGATCCCCTGGCCTGGTGCCAGGTTGGGGGGCGTGGCCTGAGGTAACCTGTCAAGCCCCATGGGGCCAGGGGCAGCACAGCCTCAGGTCCCTGCTGATTGCTCATTAATGCTCGTTATGGGAACTGGGCCTCCGCTGTGGGTGCAGCCATCTTGTGTTATGGAAACCCCCCCACCTCCGCTGTGTGTGCCATCATCTTTGTGGTGGACTGATGGTCAATTTGCATATTACATAGGATAGGTATATATCTATAATAATAAAAGCATAATATGCTAATAAGACCGGATGTCCTTCCGGATGACCTTTGGATGAAGCCGGGGCTGTGAGGGAAGCCCGGGTCCTGGGTACCAGAGAGAAGCTGATGCCAGCAGCCGGGGGAAGGAAGGCCTACTCTTGCACGAATTTCGTGCATTGGGCCTCTAGTAGATATATAAATAGGATAGGTAGGCCAGATCCCACCCATTCACAAATTATATAGGATAGAGGTATATATAGGATAGATATATATAGATATATAAATATATACGTGTGTATATATACATACAAAATACCTCTATGATTCCATTTACCACATGAGGGCAACCCCATGAGCTAGAATTTTGGGACACCCTTTATAAGCCTTCTTTGGGGAAATGTTTATTCAGTTTCTCTGCCCATTTTTTAAGTTGACTTGATTCTTTGCTATTGAATTGTGTAAATTTGTTAAGTATTTTAAATATTTAAAATTTTTAAATTTAAATATTTTAAATTACATTATCAGATATATGATTTGCAAATATTTTTCCTTTTGCATGTGTTTCTTTTCATTTTGTTGATGGTTTTCTTTGCTATACAGAAGCGTTTTAGTTCAATGTAATCCCACTCATTTATATTTGCTTTTGTTTTGGTATACAATCCAAAAAATCATTGACAATACTTATGTCAAAAAGCTTATCCCCTTTACCTTCTTTTAGGAGTTTTATAGTTACTTTAAATTTAAGTGTTTAATCCATTCTGAGTTGATTTTTACATGGTGTAAATACAGTTCTATTTTCATTCTTTTGCATGTGACTGTCCATTTTCCCCCTCATTTATGAAGAAGCTATACTTTCCCCACTGTACATTCTTTGCTCCTTTGTTATAAACTAATTGACCACAAATGAATGGGTTTATATTTGGGCTCTTGTATCTCTTCCATTAATCCATGTTTCTGTTTTTATGTCAATACCACATTGTTTTAATATAGCTTCATAATATAGTTTGAAATCAGAAAGTGCGATGCTTCCAGATTTGTTTTTTCTCAAGATTGTTTTGACTAGTCAGGATCTTTTGTGGTTTCATACTAATTTTCAGATTTTTTTCTAATTATGTGAATAATGCCATTGGAATTTTTATAAAGATTAAATTGAATCTGTAGATTGCTTTGATTAGTATGGAAATTGTAACAATATTGTTACAATTAATTCTTGCTATCCATGGGTATGGAATATCCTTCCTCTTTTTTGTGTCTTCAATTTCTTTCATCAATGTCTTATAGCATTCATTGTACAGATCTTTCACCTCCTGTTTAAGTTTATTCCTAGATATTTTATTCTTTTGATGTAATTTTAAATTTGTTTTCTTAATTTATCTAATAGTTTGGTGTTAATGTAAGAAACAAAACTGACTTTTTTATATTGATTTTGTACCCTACAACTTTACTGAACTTACTTAATAGTTCTAAGAGTTTCTTATTTTGGGGGGGGGGGGTATTCATGATTTTCTATATGTAATATATGCCATCTGTAAATGGTGACAATTTTACTTCTTCTTTCCCATTTGGATAACTTTTATTTCTTTTACCTTGCCCAACTGCTCTGGCTAGGACTTCCACTACTACACTGAATAAAAGTGATGAGAGTAGGCATTCTAGTCTTGTTTCTGATCTCAGAGAAAAAGCTTTCAGCTTTTCTTTACTGACTATGGTCTTAGCTGTGGTCTTGTCATAAATGGCTTTTATTATGTTGAGGTACATTCCATCTATACCCAGTTTGTTGAGAGTGTTTTCATGAACAGATATTGATTCTTGTCAAATCCATTTTCTGCATTTTGAGATGATCGTATGATTTTTATCCTTAATTTTGGTAATGTGAGATTTATCACAGTGAGTGATTTTTGGATGTTAAACCATTCTTATATCCTAGATAAATCCCACTGATCATGTTGTATGATCCTTTTAATACATTATTGAATTCAGTTTGATAATATTTTGTTGAACATAGCTATTGTATTTATGTTCTTTAGGGATATTAGCCTGTAATTTTCTTTTTCATAGTGGCCTTGTCTGAATTTGGTGTCAGAATAATGCTGGCCTCATAAAATGATTTGGAAGTGTCCCTTCGTCTTTAATTTAATAAAGCCATCTAGTCATGAACACTTTTCTTGGTTGCTTCGTTCAGATTTACTATTTTTCCATGATTTAGTCTTGGTTATTTTTGTGTTGTTTATATCAAGTATTTCGCAGTTTTCCAGTTATCTTCCTGTTACTAATTTCTAGTTTAATGGTTAAAGCACACATTGTATGATGTATATTTTTTAAAATATGCTAAGGTGTGTTTTATGGTTCAGAATTGCGTCAATCTTGGTGAATGTTCCACGTGAGCTGGAGAAGAAAGCATTGTTCAATGCAAGATTTATCAAAGTCAATTGCATCCTGTTGACTATGGTTTTGTTGAGTTCAACTATAAACTTAGTGATTTTTCTGCCTGATGAATCTGTCCATTTCTGATAGAGAGGTGTTGAAGTCTCTAACTATGGAAGTATATTCATTTATTTCTGGCAGTTTCATCACTTTTTGCCTTACAAAGTTTGCTCTGTTGTTAGGCATATATACATGTTAAGAATTGTTTTGTTTCTTGGAGAACTGATACCTCTATTAATATGTAACTCCTTCTTATCCTTAGTAACTATCCTTGCTATGAAGTCTGTCCTGTCTGAAATTAATCCAGCTACTCATGTACTTTTGCTTAGTATTAGGATGATGTATTTTTTTCTACTATTTTTTCCATCTTTTAGTTAGTTCATTTAGATTACAAATAAATTATACTTCTTTGTAGGTAGAGTGCTTTATAATTACAGCAAAAAATCCTACTTCCTCCCCTATCCCTTATAATATTTCTGCTATTCATTATATATAAGCATACATATGTATACATTGAGAAAAGACTGCTGTTATTATTTTGAAAAAAAAAAACACACGTTAGATCAATTATGTGTAAGAAAAATAAGTTTTTTTTAAATTTTAACTTCATTTACTCCTTCGTTGCTCTTCTTTACTTTACACAGATCCAAGTTTATGCCTTATAGTATCTTTCTTCTTTCTAAAGAAAGTCTTTTAAAATTTATTAGAAGGAAGGTCCTCTGCCAACATTCCCTCATTTTTTGTTTGAGTATCTTCTCCTCTATAAGAAAATTTCACAGGGTACAGGATTCAGGGTGGTGTTTTTTTTCTCAACACTTTATAAATACTTCACTCCATTCTCTTCTTGCTTGCATGGTTCTGAGAAGACAGTTATACTAGTAATTGTTATTTTCATTCCTCAGGTATGGTGTTTTTTCATGTTTTTTTTTTAAGGATTTTTTTCTTCGATTTTCTGTAGTTTAAAAATATGCCTAAGTGTTTTGTTGCTACTGTTGTTGCTATTGTTATTGTTTGGCATTTATCCTGCTTGGTGTTTGAACTTCCTAGGTCTGTAGTTTGATGTCTGACATTTGGGAGCAATTCTTAAAATAATATTATATCAAATATTCCTTCTGTTCCTTTCCCTTTTTTCCTTCCAGCATTCCCATTATGTGCATGTTGCACCTTTTGTAGATGTTCCACAGTCCTTGGGTAGTCCCTTTTTTCTTTCCTTTCTGTATTTGTTCTCTTAGAGGATTCTATTGATAAATACTCTAGCTCAGAGATTGTTTCTTCATTCATATTCACTTGTTAAAGTCCATCAAAGCTATTCTTTATTTGTTACAGTGTTTTTTTATCCATAGCTTTTCTTTTTGTTTCATTCTTAGGATTTCCATCTCTCTGCTTACATTTCCCATCTCTTCTTGCATGCTGTCCAGCTAATCTATTACAGCACTTGGCACAGTAATCAAAGTGGTTTTAATTTTTTGTTCTGATCATTTCAACCTCCCTGCCAGGTCTGGTTCTAATGCTTGATCTTCATATTGTGATTTTTGCCTTCTGGTATACCTTGTGATATTTTTGTTGCTAGCTGGACATAATGTACCAAGCACTGAATCCCTTATGAGTCTCTGCTCTGGGAAGCAGCGACTCCCTGTATTTGTCTGTGTGTCCCCCAACCATGGAGTCAGCAGTATGCCGCCCTCTTTCCTCCCTTCTCTTACAGAAGAGTTGATTTTCCAGTCTGTTCACCTTTTTACTTGTTCTTAGAACCAAGTGGAGAGTTAAAAGATCCTTATATTTGGAACTAAATGGTTTTTTTTTCCTTTTTTATTCCCTGATCAAATTTTATGATTAATGTCAATCTTTTTTTTGCCTGTGAAGCACTAATGAAAAGCTTTAAATAGGCAAGTAGTATCACTAAAAAAACAAGCAATATACTAATTCTGTATTAGAAGTTGAAATAGAGAAATAACTACATCAGCTTGAATATTATGAAGAATTGCAGCCAGTGTGCCTTTTGCTAATTTTAACATAGCGTGGGTAAGAGAGGAATATATGAATGTGCTGCTCACAAAATAACCACTCTTTAGCTATTTATCAGTAAATCATAAATAAATATATTAGCAAATCTTGTTGACAGCTAATGGGTCATCATTAACTTAAGTCTTTTTTATTCTAAAATATCCTTATAAAATATAATTTTTAATAATAAAAATAAAATGTTCTGTTTACTTAATTCACAAAAAATAACTAAGAATAATGTTGGAGTGGTTTTAATAGCTAAAAAAGCTAACTACTAACATCAATCAACCAGTATTTATTGAGGGCCTACTACATTCTTAATAGAGTCTTAATAAAAATAACATGATCTCAATTCATTTAAAAATATGTTTATAAAGGTAGAACTGGGTTGAACCCAAGTATAAACATTTTTTCAAAAGCCCCCCCAGATTGCAGCCAGATTTAGAACCTCTGGATTCTCATGATAAAGTACAAACCACTTAGCATGGCATTCAAGGCTCTTGATGTCCTAACCCCTATTTTTCTTCCTGCATTCCTGCCTCATTCCTCCTGATAGTCTACCTCTTCCTATTTATCCTTTCCCCACATTCTATCATATGTGATCTTCATGTCCTTATACTTATTCCTCCTTCTGTCTGGAATGATTTGTAATCACTGGTCACCTGATGGATAGGTACAAGATTTCAACACTCAGCTCAAGCTTCCCTTCCTATATAAAGTCTCTCTTGAAGCAAGAATGTAGATATGACTCCCGCTTCCTTTGTTGGTAACTCTACATATTTCTATCACCACACAACAGTTGTTTAACAGTTGATAAAAATCCTTAATACAGGCCAGTAGTCATATATTTAATGAATGTTGTTTATACTATTTCAAAAGTAGAGGTCTATGTTGGATTCCAAAATCCATAACCTACAAGCTTGTGATCTTGAGCAAACTATGACCTAATTTCTTTAGATGTTAAATTGGAATCACTAATATGACCCACTTCCTAGTCAGATGTGAGGATTGAAATAATACACTAACGTCCTTAAACATAATAATTATTTTATGTTACTGTGGCTATTGTTGTATAGTCAGGTACCTCTAAATTCTCAAAACCAAATAGGTGCTATTTTTGCTATTTTATAGAAAATTAAAGCAAGGCCAAATATTAAGCCATTTTCTCAAAGACTCTTTCTTAAAAAGGCATATGACTGGGATTCAGTCCTAAGCCTACTTGCTTATACAGCTATGAACAGGATGAAAATTAAAGAAATAAAATGAGATACAAATCAAGCACCTTACTGACAAAACTTTAATAGTAAGCTCTCTCTGTTCTATAAACTATAATTTCCTCTATTGAATCCAAGCAAAAAGCTCCCTTTAACTCATCTTTAATCACTTGTTAGATTTGGAAGAAAAATAAAATTCAAGGCAGCTAGGCTTTTGTCTCTTTATTCTTGGCAATTCAGAGCAACTCTGACATTTTGAACTTTTAATTATTGTTTCTAATATCTCAAAACTGAGGTATCAAAATACCTTCTAAGAACTTCCTACCTACTTCTAACTCCCCCTTCTTATTATATCTTTTACTTCATTTATTTGTGAAGAGAAAATATCCTAAATTATGCATGATTCTTTCTTTATTCTACAGCTGTCTGTTTTAATTAGAAAAAAGCCATGAGTAGAAGGCCATGCAGAATTCCTTCATTATAGACTTTGTGTAATAAAAATCCTATTTTTCTCCTATAGTTTTTCCTGTTTAATTCACTAGTATCCAAACCCTGAGTTTATTCAAACATTATGAGATATTTTTAAACAGTCATCAAACAGGAGCAGCACAGATCTTCCATAAGATTTTTTTCTTTCTCTAGAGATTTATTAAGGGACACATTTTTTAAAATAAACTAAATTTATACAAATTTCTACTTTATGATTAAATTCTCAATCATATTTTTACCAACAATATTTAGTATAGTTATTCCGTTTCTTTCTGGTGTTGTCAGTTTTGAAGGAAAGTGATAAAGTAGGCTCCTTTTTCATACAACATCCTTGCAAAGAGGCACTTGAAGCTTCAGAAAAATGTTATTAGCTCTCTTAGTCTGGATTAGCTTTTTTAGCCTAGATCTCTTTCACATCATAAGGAATGATGTATTTATTCAATTCTCTTACCTTCAGGGAGACAACATAGTGTGTTAAGAATGCTTTGGAGTCATAAAGTCTACATCTAAATGCTTACTCTATGTTATAGTCTCCTAGGGCTACCATACAATTGGGTGACTAAGAACAGATATTTAGTGAGGGCTAGAAGTCTGAGATGTCAGCAGGGTTGATTCCTTCTGATAACTGTGAGGGAGAATCTGGTGGTTTGTTGGAAATCAATGGTGTTCCTTGGCTAGTAAATGCATAACTTGAATATCTGCCTTCATCTTCACATAGTATTCTCCCTGCCTGCGTGTCCATGTCCAAATTTCCCCTTTTTATCCAGGACACCAGTCATATTGAATTAGTAGCTCAGCCTACTGCAGTATGACCTCATCCTAACCAATTATATCTGTAATGACTCTATTTACAAACACAGGTCATATTCTGAGGTACTGAGCATTCAGACTCAAACATGAATGTTAGGCAGATGCAATTGAACCCATAACACTCTGTAATTAATACCCTTTAACATTGCATCTGAGGATTAGCATGGTTAAGTTACTTAATCTATTTCATGTCCTGATTGCCTCACCTATAAAATGAATATAGTAATGGTAATATTTACTTTAGAAGTTTGTATTACATAGTTGAATACAACACTGAAGTACTTAGGATGATGCCTAGCAAATGCAAGCAGTCAAAAACTCTACAATTTATGCCACTGCATTTGGGCAGCTACTTTGGGAGAATGAGACATAAAAAGTAACTATTTTAAGATGAAAAATTGGCAATCTTAAAATCCAACTCTTTAAAATGTTAATTGCTGGGTATTTTTTTTAAAAAAAAATATAAGGCTTAGAAGCATATCAATTGTATTCTGTAGTTTAGGAATTACTTTATTTTTATTTTTATTTTTTACATATTTTTATTGATTTCAGAGAGGAAGGGAGAGGGAGAGATAGATAGAAACATCAATGATGATAGATGATAATTGATTGGCTGCCTCCTGCCTGCCCCACACTGGGGATCTAGCCTGCAACCTGGGCATAGGCCCTGACTGGAAATCAAACTGTGACCTCCTGGTTCATAAGTCAACACTCAACCACTGAGCCATGCCAGCTGGGCATAATCATTATATTTTTATTTTATTTTTGGGGGGGATTTTTGTCTTTGTTGATTAAGCTATTACATATGTGTCCTTATCCTCCCATTGTCCCCCACACCCCTGCTCATGACCTCACCCCCCTAGTGTCTGTATACATTGGTTATCTTTATATGCATGCATACAAGTCCTTTGGTTGATCTCTCTCCCCCTTCCCTCCACCCTCCCCTGCCTTCCCTCTGATTTTTAAAAGCATAATTGTACATGGAAGTTAGGTCAATATTGGCACAATATTTTGGATTACAAATTTTCTTATAACCAGGCAAAGGTAGTAACCACAATATTATACAATGTTTTGAATGAACTGAAGTTTGGGATATAGAAAAAGCTATTTTTGTAAAGAAATGATCAGAGTTCAGACCACTTATATCTTTCTTTGCCTTCTATACTGCAAGATAAGAGTTTTAGCATAATAAGGAATATTTTAAATTGTACTTGGGTAAAAGTATATATATATACACACACACTGAGTGGCCAGATTATTATGACCACTCCATCAGCCCTTCATTGGGCCACCTTTTGCCTTCAATACTGCGGCACTTCTTCTTGGCATTGACTCCACGAGATGTTGAAAGGTGATGCGAGGAATCTGACACCATGCCTGATAAATAGCACTGTCCAGTTCTGTGAGATTTGATGGTTGTGGAACCAGTTGCCTGATGGCTCTTTTAACTTTGTCCCACAAATGCTCAATTCGATTGAGATCTGGTGATTGTGGGGGTCACCTAAGCAAGGTAAAGTCTCCCTCATGTTCTTGAAACCACTCCTACAAAATAGGAGCACCGTGGCATGGCACATTGTCTTGTTGGAAGAAGCCATCTCCATTGGGATATGCCATTAACATGATAGGATGTACGTGATTAGCAATGATACTTAGGTATGCTGTGCTATTCAGACGTTTATAATGGTCTGGCCCTCTAGCAACTTCAGCATGAAATTATAGCTAATTTGCCTACAAACGTCAGGTGGTCATAATAATCTGGCCACTCCGTGTGTGTGTGTGTGTGTGTGTGTGTGTATACACATACACACACACACACACACATACACACACACACACACACACACATATATATATGCAAACACACATATATATATATATGCTATAAATGTGAGAGATTGGATTCATGATACTATTATAACATGCCTCCTAAATTGCTAATACTCTATTGAGGTAGTAGCAGAATGATGCTTAAATACCCTGGTCTGAACAGGGAAACAATATAAACCCTAATTAGACAGTCATATTCACTTAGCAACTAAGGTTTTAGGGTAGGGGTAAAATTCCAAAGTAAGTCATTTAAATGACTACATTAGATGATCAGTAATCTACACTAATAAAAGACAAACATGCAAATTGACCATACCTTTGCTATGCCTTAAGCCACACCCACCATCCAGAGTGACTATATGCAAATTAACCCAACCAAGATGGCTGCCGGAAGCCACAGAGCTGAAGCAAGCAGGAGGCTTGGTTGCCCCAGTGATGGAGGAAGCCAAGCTACCCAGCTGGCTCTGAGCTCCACTCAAAGCAACAAAATTTCAATTATAGAAGGTAAATAAACCCCAGATACCTCCTTTCACCCGGCCATGGCCACAGAGCTGGAGCGAGCAGGAAGCCAAGCTTCCCTGCCGCGGCCAGCTCTGAGCTCCACTCAAAGCAACAAAGTTTCAATTATAGAAGGTAAATAAATCCCAGAATAAGAAAGAAAAGAAAAAAAGGAGAGGCTGAGAGATTCCATCTCTTGGGGGCTTGGTCAGCCTGAAAATGGCCCTCAGTCCCTCACCCAGACTGGCCAGGCACCCCAGTGGGGACCCCCAACCTGAAGGGGGTGTGACCAGCCTGCAAACAGCCATGAGCCCCTTACCCAGGCTGTCCAGGCACCCCAGTGGGACCCCCACCCTGATCAGGGACACCCTTCAGGGCAAACCAGCAGGCCCTCACTCATGCACCAGGCCTCTATCCTATATAATAAAAGGGTAATATGTAAACTGACCCTAACAGCAGAACGACTGTGAATGACTGGTCACTATGACACACACTGACCATGAGGGGGCAGATGCTCAATTCAGGAACTAGCCCCTGGTGGTCAGTGCACTCCCACAGGCGGAGCTCTGCTCAGCCACAAGCCAGGCTGACAACTGCCAGTACAGCGGTAGTGGTAGGAGCCTCTCCCGCCTCCTCAGCAGCACTAAGGATGTCTGACTGCAGCTTAGGCCTGCTCCCCGCTGACAAGTGGACATCCCCCGAGGGCTCCTTGGCTGCCAGAGTGATGTCTGACTGCCAGCTTAGGCCCAATTATCCAGGGAACGGGCCTAAACCAGCAGGTGGTTATCCCGCAAGGGTTCCCAGACTGCGAGAGGGCACAGGCCAGGCTGAGGGACCCCCCTGAGTGCACAAATTTTTGTGCACCAGGCCTCTAGTCCTATATAGTAAAAGCCTGTATTCAAATTGTCCCCTCAGGACTTCAACTGCTCACTATGGTGTGCACTGACCACCAGGGGGTGGGGCAGAACATGGTGGGCATCAGCAAAGTGGCAGTGGCAACAGGCAGCAGTGGAGGCACTGCCAGCCTTGATGGATCCTGATAAGAGTGGGACCATGGCGGGATGGTGGAACTGGTGAGTGGGTGGCACCAGGCCAAGGTGGGTAAGAGCAGGGGCCTGATTGCCCAGCAGACAGCAACCAGCAGTGGGGAGTGGGACCACTGCCCAGTTCCCAGAGGCTGAGGAAGCCAGGCAAAGGGCCTAACCCTGATCTATCGCCCTGTAGGTGGGATGGTGGAGCAGGTGAGGGGGCGGCACCAGTCCATGGCAGGGTGCCAGGTGGGGCTGTGAGGCTGGGGGCACAAGCTGGGGCCCAATCCCCGCAGGCAACCCAGAGGGACCCCACCCATGCACGAATTTGTGCACCAGGCCTCTAGTTAAATATAATGGCTTTTGGCCATCCATTACCAGTTTTAGTGACAGCATTTTTTAAGGAATTACTTACCCCACATAGTGACAAGATATAGAAAGGTTGTCAATAAAGGAGCCCTATTCTTTCTATGGAACAGGGGTTCATGACCCAATCTAGGCTAATCAAACTCATTCTTGCAGGATTGAGATTTTTCGCTGAGTAATCTAATCTAATAAAAGAAAAACATGCAAATTGACCACACCTCTGCTATGCCCAAGCCACGCCCACCAGCCAATCAGAGTGACTATATGCAAATTAACCCAACCAAGATGGCGCCTGGCAGCCATGGAGCTAGAGGAAGCAGGAGGCTTGGTTTCCCTGGCAATGGAGGAAGCCAAGCTTCCTGCCTGCCCTGGCTGGCTGTGGCCTATGCTCAAGGCAACAAAGTTTCAATTATAGAAGATAAATAAATCCCAGATACCTGCTTCCAGCCAGCTGCCACTGGGAGCTTCGGTGGCTGGGGGCCATGGCCAGCCTGCAAACAGCCATCAGCCCCTCACCCAGGATGGCCACACCCTCATGGGGTGAGGTCCCTGCTGAGGGGCTTGGCCAGCCTGCAGTCATCAGCCACTCACACAGGCTAGCCACACCCTCAGGGGGTGAGGGTCCCTGCTGAGGGCCTTGGCCAGCCTGCAAACAGCCATCAGCCACTCACCCAAGCTGGCCAGGCACCCCAGCAGGACCCCCAACCCTGAAGGGGGTGTGGCCAGCCTGAAAACGGCTCTCATCCCTTCACACAGGCTGGCTAGGCACCCCATGGAGACCCCCAAAATGAAGGGGCTATGGCCAGCCTGCAAAAAACCATTAGCCACTCACCCAGGCTGGCCAGGCACCCCAACAGGAACCCCCTCCCTGAAGGGGGTGTGGCCAGTCTGGCCTGACACTCAAGCAGGGACCCCCACCCTGAAGGGGGTGTGGCAAGTCTGAAACCAACCCTCAGCCTCTCACCCAGACTGGCCAGGCATCCCAGTGGGACCCTCACCCTGATCTGGGACACCTTTCAGGGCAAATCAGCTGGCCCCCACCCATGCACCAGGCCTCTATCCTATATAATAAAAGGGTAATATGCAAATTGACCCTAACAGCAGAACGACTGGAAATGACTGGTCACTATGACACACACTGACTACCAGGGCTCAGGCGCTCAATGCAGGAGCTGCCCACTGGTGGTCAGTGTGCTCCCACAGAGGGAGCTCTGCTCAGCCACAAGCCAGGCTGACAACTGCCAGTACAGTGGTGGTGGTGGGAGCCTCTCCAGCCTCCTCTGCAGTGCTAAGAATGTCCAACTGCAGCTTAGGCCTGCTCCCCGCTGGCAAGTGGACATCCCCCGAGGGCTCCTTGGCTGCCAGAGGGATGTCTGACTGCCAGCTTAGGCCTATCCCCCCCCCCCGCCCCCCGCGAGTGCACCCATTTTTGTGCACCAAACCTCTAGTACAATTATAGGAAAAAATGGGCTGAAATAAATCCAGCCCAATGAGATTTATGCTTAATTCCTGATGCCTAGATCCCAAGAGCGGCCCAGAATCCCATCTCTTATAAATTTATTTCCTGCTTATTTTAACTAGTTTTAATTCCTACTGCTTATAAAGAAATAGAATGGATACAGATGGAGCCTCTTACATCAGTCTCCTCAAGCCATCTGTATCTAAATAGAATGCTTCTTTAAAGTGAAAAGTTCTAAGGAATGTATCAAAAGAAAACAAGACACTAATTTGAAACACTAATTTCAGTTCATTGCAGAGTTATTTACAATAGCCAAGATCTTAAAGCAGGCCAAGTTCCCATCAGTAGATGAGTGGATAAGAAAGCTGTGGTACATTTACATAGTGAAATATTACTCAGCCATGAAAAAGAAGGAAATCTTACCTTTTGTGACAGTCTGGATAGGCCCAGAGAGTATTATGCTAAGTGAGATATGCCAGTCAGAGAAAGATAAATACCATATGATTTCACTTGTATGTGGATTCATAGATACATAAAACATACTGACAGCTGCCAGAGGGGAGAGGGTTTTGGCAGCTGTCAGTATGTTTTATGTATCTATGAATCCACATATAAGTGAAATCATATGGTATTTATCTTTCTCTGACTGGCATATTTCACATAGACATACACACACAAAAATTAAGTGAATAGTTCTAAATGTTATCTCAAATACTACATCCAACTCATTGGTAGTAGGGCTGAGCAGATTGTTATTTAAATAAGATGTATAGAAATTCTTATACACACTAATATTTGGTAATTGCTATGCTACATTGAAATAAAATGGAAAATAGCCCTAGCCGGTTTAGCTCAGTGGATAGAGTGTCAGCCTGCAAACTGAAAGGTCCCTGGTTCAATTCCGGTCGAAGGCACATGCCCAGGTTGTGGGCTTGATCCCCAGTGAGGGACTTGCAGGAGGCAGCCAATTCATGATTTTCTCTCATCATGGATGTTTCTATCTCTCTCTCCCTCTTCCTTCCTCTCTGAAATCAATAAAAATATATATTTTTTAAAAAAATAAAGAAAATAAAAAGGAGCCCAAATGGAGAAGGGTCAGGGGCTGAAGACTACAACTTCTCATTAGTTACTTAAATTGTCATTATTGTCATTAATCAAGGCTGCTTGCACACTTCAGAAACATCACTGTAGAGAGAAAAGTCACTGATTGGCTGCCTCCTACACACTCCCTACTGGGGATTGAGCCCAAAACCTGGGCATGTGCCCTAACCAGGAATCAAACTATGACCTTGTAGTTTATAGGTTGACATTCAAACACTGAACCACGCCAGCTTGGCTTTTCTTCTTCTTAAATAAGACTTTTTTTTAACATTTCATAAATTACTGGTTTGGTGGTGATGAACGCCTTTATATTTTTCTTGTCTGAGAAGCTATTTATCTGTCCTTCGATTCTAAATGACAGTTTTTGCAGGGTAGAATGATTTTGGTTGTAGTCCTAGCTTTTCATCTCTGAATATTTCTTGCTACTCCCTTATGGCCTGCAAAGTTTCTGTTGAGAAATCAGTTGATAATCATATGGACACTCCCTTTTAGGTAACTGCTTTTCTTTTGCTGCTTTTAAGAGTCTCTGTCTTTAACCTTTTGTATTTTAATTATAATGTGTCTTGGTGTGTGCCTCTTTGGATTCTTCTTGTTTGGGACTCTGAATTTTCTAGACTTGTATGGCTGTCTCTTTCTTCAGGTAAGGGAAGTTTACTGTCATTATTTTTTTTAAAATAGGTTCTCAATTTCTTGCTCCCTCTCTTCCCCCTCCAGCACTCCCATGATACGAATTTTGGTACACTTAAAGTTGTCCCAGAGACTCCTTAACCATCTTCAGTTTTTTGGATTCTTTTTTCTGTTTTGATTGGGTGTTGTGTTTTTTTTTTCTTCCTTATATTCCAAATCACTGATCTGATTCTCAGCTTCATCTGCTCTACTGTTGATTTCCTGTAGATTATTCATAATTTCAGTCAGTGGAGCCTCCATTTCTAACTGATTCTTTTTTTATCCTATCAACAATCAAATCTACAAACAAAAATGAACAAGCAAAACAGAAACACCCCATAAATATAGAGAACTCTTTGTTGATGATGGGGTGGTGGTGAGCAAAAAAAGTGAAGGGATTAAGAAGTATAAATTTTCCCTAGTCGGTTTGGCTCAGTGGATAGAGCATTGGCCTGCAGACTGAAGGGTCCCAGGTTCAATTTCAGCCAAGGACACATGCCCAGGTTGCAGGCTTGATCACCAGTGGGGGGCGTGCAAGAGGAAGCCAATCAGTGATTCTCTCTCATCATTGATATTTCTATCTCTCTCTCTCTCTCTCCCTTCCTCTCTGAAATCAATAAAAGACGTATATTAAAATAAAAAAGAAGTATAAATTTGTTGTTACAGAATCATCATGGGGATATAAATTACAGCATAGGGAATATAGTCAGTAATCCTATATAATAAAGAGGTAATATGCAAATTTTCCCTCATGCCTTAAAGCCATCACAAGATAGCTACCCTGCCCAGCCACTCCCCTGGCCCCACCCCTGATCAATTGAGGGTGGGGCAGCTAGCCAACCTCCCCACCTCCCACTCTTTCCCGGGGGTACCCCAGGCAGGCTGTAGGCACGGCGTTGGCCAGAGGCAAAGGCCCTGGCTGGCCCTGGCCTAGAGAGTCCAGAAAACCTCAGCAGTGACCAAAGACCAAGACCGAGTGGAAAGGTCCCTGCTGGCACTTATGCCTCAAAGTGCCAGGAGGAGATGGAGCATCTTGAGCCTGCAACCCTGGAATCTGTACATCAAGTCTTGGGACACACCATGCTGGTGGCACCTATGGGTGAAAGAGGGAGAGCAGGGAGCTGGGGTGCAGAGCTGGGAGGGGCCTAGAGTCCTCGGGAGCAGCCCACCTGCCGAGGTTGCTGTGACCCGTGCACTTGGGCTTAGTCAAAGCTCCTTTCAGCTCTGCCGCTTGCCTTCCAGGTGCGGCTAGCCCTGAGCCGGCTGGCATTGCACTCAGAGAAGCAGCTGTCACTGGGCTCCATTAAATAAGAGAAATCCAAGAGCTGAGAGTAAATATCCTCCTAGCCCCTTCCTATGACCCTGCAAGGAGAGCTGGGGATGGGAGTAATGGAAAATGGCTGCTGCTTTGCATTTTATAAAGAAAAGAATCCTGCTATGTAGAGAGGAGAGCTGATTCATTTCCAGCAACACTTGGTGTCTTCCCTGCCCCAGCCCTGAAGCCTGACAGCACCTAACAAAGGTGTGTCCGCACAGCCATGTTGGCCTGGCTCCTGGAATGTTAGGAGCAAGTTTGAGCTGCATTGATTAAAAAAAAAAAAAAAAAAGTAAAGATTGAAAAACACCTCTTGGTACTCAAATGGCACTATAAAATGCAGATTACAGCATCTGATTTTGTCTTCTGTGTTGATTTTGAGGTAGAGCGCAAATAGGTTCATAAGAAAAGCAGAAAAAAACAAGGGGAAAGGAAGAGGATTCTGCCGTCCACAGCACTGAACGTTGCTTTTTGGTTTTTTGTTTTGTTATTTTTCCTTCTTTTCTTCAAGCCAGTATATGCCATTTAAACCACTTTATGGCATAAGGTAATGAGCTAATTCTTCATCTGTTAAGAGCAAGCAGCAGTGCCTTTCATATGAGTCACAAACATTTAATCCACTCAAATGGAGCATACTGAGTGGAGAGAATGGTATGTGTCATTATATAAAGAACTTGGCATTATGCTGCTATCTGACTAAAGGTCTTATTTTGCAATTTAGAGAACGTAGACAATCAGGCATTGAAAATGAATGTGCATGCTTAAATGCATGACTTCATTTTCATCTGTAACGACCAAAGGACTGGTCAACAGGAAGTGCATTGATGGGTCCTGCGGAGCAGCAGGTCTGGAGTCTCATGGTGTGGCAGGTCTGGGTGAGTCTGCGTGGCCTGGGCCAGGGCCGGGGGACCTGAGGTCACACCCTCCACCCCAAGACATGAGGCTGTGTCCCCCGCTCAGTGGGGCTTGATGGGGTGGGGCCAGACAGGTCTTGGTGTCGCCCAATGAGGGTGACAAAGGGCAAATAGCAATATTAAAATATTTCCTCTAATTAATTTCCTTTTAATGTGCACAAATTTCATGCACTGGGACACCAGTATTCTAATAACTAGGCATGGTACTGGATGGCTGCAGGATTTTTTTGGATGATCACGTCTGTAATGTCTGGTCACTGGAATGTACAAATACATTTTTAGAAAAAGACTGCTTACACAGTGCTTAACATAGTTTAAAAGTATTAGGATAAATTTGTCAATAAACAGATGATAGAGAAGCAGAAGCATAAAGAGCCTTATAGCCTCAAAAATTATATATAAAAAAGAATGTAAGAGTAAATATGATAATATTACTTAAAGTCATGAGTATTAACTTCTAATAAAGTATAGTTGTACAGCCCAGGAAAGAAATTCTTCTTTATAAAGTTTTTTTCCAAATAATTCTATTATTTTAAAACATATTTTCATTACTTATAAGGGAATAGATTATATTTTTAAAATATCAAGATATTAAATTTATTATCTTTGCATCATATATAATAAAATCCTAATATGCTAAGTGTCCAGTTGTCTGGTCAGTCATTCAACCAATAAAAGTGTAATATGCTAATGATATGCTAAGGCCACTCAACTGCTCACTATGACATGCACTGACCATCAGGGGGCAGACGGTCAACTGGTCAACCAGTCTCTATGACGTGCACTGACCACCGGGAGCAGATGCTCCAACCGGTAGGTTAGCTTGCTGCTGGGGTCTGGCCAATTGGGACTTAGAGAGGTGGGCCAGACACACCCTAGAGCCTTCCCACAGTCCCTCCCTGGCTGGTCAACCTCCCACGTCCATCCCCGACCCTGAAAGTGCACCAGTGGGGTCCCTCGGCCTGGCCTGTGCCCTCTCACAATCTGTGCTGAGTGACCACCCCCAAGTGCATGATTTTCATGCACCGGGCCTCTAGTTTTTAATAATCTAGCTGTTGCTTGAAATTCTCTTTACATTTAGAAAAGACACTGATCTAACAAGCTTAAGACATGCTTTCATTTTCCTTTGTGGTTACTAATTTGTCCTATTAGCTTTGTCAAGTAATTTAACATCCCTATAAATTCCATTAGTACAGTCAGGGCAGTAATTTATGCATCTTACCTATCTTAGAGATGTGGCATAGAAAAGATAAAGCAGTAGAATTAGACTCATATACACAAGTGAAAAGCATTTTTTCCTTAATTTCTTCCTAGTGTGTCAATCCTCCATCAACTGGAGACACATTTTTATATATGCACTAATGGGAGAGACTGCTGAGAATAAAACATGGTCAAAGTTTTCCTCTTTAAGCACGAAGATGCTATCCATTTATTTTGAACTTAAATTAGAACTGATTTTCCTAATACCTACAGACTCAGACAGTTCTATTTGAAATACTTAATGCAATATGACCTGAAATATAGCAGAAAAGATAGAATTGTACTCACACTTGAACTTTATAGTTCTTTTAATCATAGCACTGAAATGAAATGTACACTAGTAAAAAAAAAACCAAAAAAAAACACCACCAACTACTGAATTTATAGAGCAAATAGCATAGTGTTTCAGATTCTGTGTGTGTGTGCCTGTGTATGTGAGTGCATATAGACATGTAGTAAGTATTAGGTCAGAGGGGAAGTAACTATGAAAAGGTATTAAGAGATATAGGAATACCCAAGTAAGCTATTATTTTTAATTTTTTACAAAATTCACTAATGCATGCTTTATAAATAGTATTTCAAATATGTCCCGTTTCCTGAGTATTGCAATCATAAGTATTTCATACAGAACTTCAATCATCCTATATAATTAAGAGGGAATATGCAAATTGACTGTTACTCCACCACAAACATGGCGGCGCCCGCAGCAGAGGCGGGGGTTTCTGTAACACAAGATGGCTGCGCCCATAGTGGAGGCCGAATTCCCATAACGAGCCTTAATGAGGAAACAGCAGGGACCTGAGACTGCGGCCCCCACCCACCCCTGTGGGGCTTGACAGGCAACCTCAGGCTGCACCTCCCACCTTGGCACCAGGCTGGGGGATCTCAGGCCCCCCACCCAGCAGAGCTTGATGGGGTACCTCAGGCCATGCCACCCACCCTGGCGCCAGACTGGGGGACCTCAGGTTGTACCCCATGCCCTGGCACCAGGCATGGGGACCTCAGGCCCCACCCTCCACCCAGAAGGGCGTAAGAGAGGACCTTAGGCTGCTCCTTTCACCCCGGAGGATCTCAGGCCGAGCCCCCTGCACAACGAGGTTTGATGAGGGACCTAAAGGCTGCTCCCCTCACCCCAGGGAACCTCAGGCCATGCCCCCAACCCAGCAAGGGCTTGACGGGGGACCTGAGGCTGCAACCTCCCCGCCCAGCGGGCCTTGCCAGGAGAACTCAAGGTGTACCCCCCGCCTGGCAAGGCTTGACAGGTGACCTCAGGCCATGCCCTCCACCTGGCAGGGCTTGACACAGGACCTCAGGCTGCATCCCCCACCTGCTGGGGCTTGACGGGGGACCTCAAGGTGCATCCCCTGCCCCAGCCTAAGCCAGGGGACCTGAAGCTGCACCCCCCCAACCAGCGGGGCTTGACAAGGGTGGGGCCGGCCAGGTCTGGATCTTACCCAAAGTTGGGGGGGCTGGCCAGGTCTGGGTCTCCCGCGATTTTGAGGCGCACATGGGTGGGCGGGGACTTGCCTCTGTGGTATGCCCCAGACTCTGACAGGAAGAAGTCTTTCATATACATTTTCATAAAATGTATTTTCATATACATTTCACCAATTTTCTTTCATTTCTGACACTTCTATTATAAAGGGCAAATAGCAATATTAAAATATTTTCTCTAACTAATCCCCTTTTAACGTGCACAAATTTCATGCACCAGGCCACTAGTTAAATCAGAATGTTGTTAAGAAAAAGGGAACAAGAAGAAGATAAGCAGATACTACCTCTACTTCCCCATGAGTTTGGAAGATAGCTCTTATACTACAACTAGAGGCCCGATGCACAAAATTCATGCAAGAGTAGGGCTTCCTTCCCCCAGTTGCCAGCACTGGCTTCCCTCTGGCAGGTGGAACCCAGGCATCCCTCTTGCCACTGGCAGGCACCCAGGACCCAGGCTTCCCTTGCAGCCCTGGCTTCATCTGGAAGGCCATCCAGAAAGATGTCTAGAAGGATGCCTGGTCTAGTTAGCATATTACACTTTTATTATTATAGACTAGAGGCCCGGTGCATGACATTCATGCACTAAAGGGAGGGGTCCCTCAGCCTGGCCTGCATCCTCTCACAGTCCAGGACTCCTCAGGGAATGTCCCCCTGCCAGCTTAGGCCCACTCCTGGGAGTAGGACATCCCCTGAGGGGTCCTTAGCGCTGCTGTGGAAGTGGGAGAGTCTTTCACCACTGCTACTGAGCTAGCCAGCTGTGAGCCAAGCTTCTGGCTAAGTGGCACTCCCCCTGTGGTAGTGCACTGACCACCAGGGGGCAACTCCTACATTAAGCATCTGCCCTCTGGTGGTCAGTGCATGTCATAGTGACCAGTTGTTCCACCATTCAGTCAATTTGCATATTAGCCTTTTACTGTATAGGATGTACTGATTACTCAATTTTCAGAAGAAGAATGCACATTAATTATTGAATACCAAGTGGTAAAATTATCAGTAGTTTCCTATAACAGGAGGGCAAGCAAATGACAAATCCTCTTTTCCTCTGAGTACCTCTAAAGAACATAGACTCTTAATTCAGCTATTTTAGTACCATTTTATTGGGAAGGGAGCATCATACAGTGCTTGAAAGCAGATTACTGACAGGAAATAAACTTCTTGGACTAAAAAGAGATGATTGTATTTAATTGTATTACTTCCTTTCTGAGGATTAGGCATTGTCCCAAAATACTAACTTTGTTGTCTGAAATAGTAAGGGATTTAGCAAAGTTTCTTCAAAAAGAAACCAAAGATTCTGCACTGAAAAATGGAAAAATTCTAGTTCTTCATTTATTCTGTAAAATAATTTCATCTCCATTAATAATGGTGGATTTTGTAATCAAAGAAAACATGATAATTTCAAGAGAAACATCAAAAGTGCTGTATTCACAGTCATGTCCAACGCTAGCTACACATTTCTCCCATCTTTCAGGTAATTTGTGGACACTGTCCCAATAGAACTTTTCTTATTTTGAGGCAAACCATTCAGAGACCCAATTTTCCACTTCTTCGTATGTTCTGAAGTGCTGCTCAGAAAGTGCAAGTGCCATCGATCGGAACAAGTGGTAATCTGAAGGAGCAACGTCTGGTGAATATGGCAGGTGGGTTACTACTTCCCAGGCAAGATCTTTAACATGTCTTTAACTGGTTTTGAAGTGTGTGATGGTGCATCACCATGAAGCAAAATTACTTTGCCCTGTCTTCTGGCACATTCTGGTCATTTCACGATCAAAGCGAGATTCAAATTGATTATTTGTTGTCGGTAGCAATCAGTATTAAGGGTTTCACCTGGTTTTAGAAGCTCATAATACATCACACCTTCCTGATTGCACCAAATGCAGAGCATTGTCTTCTTTCCTAAGCGACTTGGCCTGGAAGTAGATGTTGATGGTTGACCTGGATCAACCCATGATTTTGTGCATTTGGGATTCTCAAAATAAATCCACTTTTCATCACCAGTCACAATTCGATGCAAAAAAGACTTTCTTTTGTGCCATTGAAGCAACATTTTACTGATGACTTTTCAGTTTTCCATTTGTCTTTCGTTCAGTTGATGTGGCACCCATTTTCCTTCCTTAAAAATTTTTCCCATTGCTTGTAAACGATTGGAAATTGTTTGTTGAGCAACGTTTAATATTTCTGCAAGTTGTTTTTGAGTTTGACACATATCTTCATCCAATATGCTTGTAACTGTTGGTCTTCAAACTTTTTCGGTTGACATGGACATTCTTTGTCTTTCACATCGAAATCATCACTTTTAAAGCATTTAAACCACTGTTCACAAGTATCTTAAGATGAAGCATATTCACCATAAGCTTCCCAAAGTATTCAGCAGCATTTTTCTTCAAAATAAAGTAATGAATTATAACTTCCCACAAATGCTCTTTTTTTGGCACAAAATTCAACATTTTTAAGTATAAAAATATCTATGATGTTAACACCTTCAGCAAATTTGACATATGAAGTTTTGAAGCTTGTTGTCAATACAACAAAATAGCATACATATCAAAACACATATATATCAGCATATGTGTAACTCCATCTATTGAAAAAAAATCACATTATTAACCAGTACACCTAGTAATTGCTTTTTAGAATATTTTACATCTTCAAAAAAATTTTGTCGTCATAGTGTCCTTGATGCATTTTATATTAATCTAAAGCCATAACATATCTAGAAAATAGTTAAATAGGGTGTAGAAAGATTCCCTACACATAAAAAAAACACACAAAAAAACAAAAACAAAACCTAAGAACATAAGCTGGGAAAAAGATCAAGAGACATTTTTAAGTGTTGAGAAATGATAGCTGAAGAAGGAATCTTCCTTTTTCTCAACTAGAGATTTAGCCTTACTTCTTACTCAAATTCTTAACCCCCTTTCAACTACTTTCTAGCTTTTTCTACGCAAGAAGTTTTTCAGAACCAGACAATATGATAAGGTTGTGTATGTGTACAGGATTCAATATACAGTCACACCTGCAGTAAAGCTACATGTACCTGCTTTTGTGTGGGCTCCTTTCCAAATAGTAAACATTCCTATGCTTGAACCTTCTCCCCTTCTCTTCCACCCATACCTAGAGAGGTATCAGTAAGTACCCCCAATAAATATAATATTGTTTACATAATTTAGTTAAGTGATTGGGATGATATAAATTTAAATTGGAAGATAAGAAACCCCACTTCAGAATAAGTTCTATTCCTTGGAATTCCACAACTGACCTCTGGCAGGGAGTTTATTTCAGTGCTAGAGGCCCGATGCATGAAATTCGTGTAAGGGGCTCGGCCCTCACAGCCGCAGCTGCCTCACAGCCCCACCCCCTGCCCACTGGTCTTTCCTGAAGGTTGTCCCAGAAGGTTGTCCCAGAAGGTCATTCCGCCATCCGATCTAATTAGTATGTTAGCTCTTTATTATATAGGATAATATTAGAGTTACTGGGGACATTTTATTTCCTGACTACCTATTCATCAATGTATGCATGAGTCTTCAGAAGTAAATCTTAAGAGGGAGGAAAAATGATGAGTGTAAAAATTTGGAGGCTGAAGTTAATCATGATATCCAAATAGTAATAAACATATTAAAAGACAACTTGGGAAAATATTTGAACTTAACATGACCTATGTAAGCAGTATATAAAGAACTGAGTTATAAAAAAAAGCAAAAATAATAATCTTTCCAATTTAAGAATAGCTAAGGGATATAAATTAAAAATACCCAATTCACAAGAAATGTTCCCTACTTTTGCAATGGAATAGAATTAGGGATAAATGTTAATATCAGAATTTGAAAGCAAGTGCACTGAACTAGACACTCTTGGACTTAGACAATAAATGTATCAGTGACAAATTTATTAGGGAGATAATTAGTGGGGTTTTTTTCCCCCTTCCGTTTTGTAGGCAGCATATAAGCTTCCTAAATCTAGTGCCACATCAGAAGCAGAACTTCCGACCTAGCTAGAGATGCATTTGCAGAACAGGATCCATATCATAATAAGTGCCATGTGTCTGTGTGGGGTGTATATAAAATCATAAGCTTTTACAATTCAAATATCAAACCTCAGAAAACATAATCTGGCAACAACAGATTCTGACAGCCCAGGCAAATCATCTGCTATGGAAGAAAATACTTAAAATACATATATATAGTCTGGCATAGAATTAAAATAATTTTTATGACATAGCAATAAAGAACCATATTCTAGGTATTATATAATGATTTTAAAAGAAATATATTAATATTCATAATAGGTATTATGTATTTTTTCATAAATTAGAAATAATGCTTGTAATAGGATATTATAATAATAATAATAATAATAACAACAACAAACCTAGATGCAGGTAAAGAGGTAAGCAATCCATTAGGTTTACTGGCAGATATATACTTCTTTCAATTAACCAATCATTTAAAGTACAGTTTATAGAAATATTTGTACTTATTTCAATTATTTTTAAATGCATTTTATACTGGAGGAAGGAAGAGGACCATAAAATGATGGATTTGAAAATAAGAATATTATTATATTTTAGAAACTAAATTGATAGTTTGTAGTGCTTTGTGACATATTTAATGTACAAATTTAAATGTCAACAGCTAATCATGGATAATCTGCTATTAATTTTCTGTGTTTAAAAACATCAAGTTCTGGCAGCAATTTCTATCTCTCTGTGCTTCTACAAGCACAGTTCGCAAACATAAAATACAAATGATCTATCAAATAGTAATTTAACAATTTTCCCAAGATAAATATTGAAGAATTCCAGCAATTTCAAAGTTATAAAACATGACTAAAAACAAATATTTAATAGATTTAGGAAAGAGAGAATAAAACAAACAAGAAATTAACATGTTAGAAGATGACAAGGAACCTATAGAAACATTTTTAATTTTTAAGTTAATATATAATGTAAACCACACAGGTAATGTTAATTTTACTTTCAAATAAAGGTAAAAATCAGTAGACAAAACATATAATCCATTCAAATTCAGATCTTATGTTATTCTATTTTTAAAAGCAGCCACCATCATTAAAAATTTTTATGAAATGATAAAATTTTTAATAAAAAAGCCAAGATATAACACTTATTTAGAAGTTCTATGTTTAATCTAAGACACTATTCACTTAGTTATTTTTATTTATATACAGAGTAAGTTTTAATCTTTCAGTGCGGAATAACTAATTAAAAGGAACTTAAAAATTTAGGTCTTTACAAGAGTCATTCATTTTAATTATCCTATTATTTTCATATATTCATTATAATGTATCCTGACAAATGTGAGACTCATTTACATTTCTCATGTGTAACGTATGCTTCCTATATGTTTGTGAAATGTTATATTATTCCCTTTCATTTTATATTTGCTATATTGGTGTTATATAACTGTCAGATAAATCTCTTCTATTTCATAGCATTGTCCTAAGGTCAAGAGTGGCATAGGGCAAGTAGGCAGAGCTTATTTCATTTCTAGCAGTCACACAGAATCATGGACAATATATTGAATGAATATTTATTTTCAGTGTTTCATAGATCACTGAGAACAGTACTTTTATCTTTTCATCTCTGTAAACAATATTTCAAAGATGTGAACTTATCTATGAAACAGCTAAATGCATATTGCTTTGATATATAAATGAATGTTTAATTATTCACTGACATATAAATAGCCTCATTAGTTAAATCTACAGCTCTTGGAAATTCCAGACAGTGACCTGTCTTTGTATTGTCTGTACCCACCCCAGTGAAAAAAAACATAGTAGATATTAATAGATTTCATTTAAAAATTGGATGAATGTACATTTACTATTTTAGAAGTTTGAGAATTCTAGGAAAGTTTATGTAAATAAACCATATATATTAAGAACCAAAGTGTTTATATCTAATGATAAAAATTTTAAAAAATGAAAAACAAAGGTAACTACAGCTACATTGCAATAAAATGAGAACTTTATAATAGAAAGAGGCTAACAAATGTAATATGATTCCAAAGTTCAGTAACATTTTTAAGAAAAAAAAAGCCACTTAGCTTTAACAAGTATATTAAATCTTTAGAATACTAAACTTTAAAATAAATTATTAAATCTTAATTCTGATTTACTGGGTAAATGGGCTCCTGAATGATCTAAAACACATATGTGTGTGTGTGTGTGTGTGTGTGTGCGCGCGTGTGTGTGTCTATTTCTAGCCATAAAATAGTGAATATTGTAAAGGCCCTTATACATGTATTTTTTTAAAACTACCAAACTGTTATTTTAAAAACCTGGGTGAGCTATAGATTTCTAACCTATAAAATGAAGTTATTATACAATAACTCTAAAATAGCAAGTCATACAACATGTACATTTTTCCTTAATATAGTACCATGAAAATAACAGTAAAATTGGAGCACCTTAATTTTTACTTTAAACCATACCAAGAAATATGCTATACCAGTAACAGGCACTTCTCAAATAGTGTGTTTCTTTTTTCTGATTAAAAATTGAGATCTCTGATTACTCCCTCATTAAATTGAGCACATTATATAGCCAAGGTAACAGTGGACTTCCCTATTTAAGTGTTCTAGTATTCTAAAATTTTCCTGGCTATTACTCTCGTGTGTGTGTGTGTGTGTGTGTGTGTGTGTGTGTGTGCGCGCGCGCGCGCGCTTTTTGTCTCTTTCAGTCATTATACTAATTGTTAACAAGTGGACCAAAGTACAGGTTTTGATTTTAGAAACTGAAAAAAATCTTACGATTTTGTTCAATGCACTCTACTAGTTTGCTCTGCTATTTTTCGTCACACTGAATAGAAACTACTAATTATTGTCACTTGTATTCACAAGAGAAGTATTACCTGAGTAGACTCTAAATCCTGAGGGAGAGATGAAGAAAATTTTCAGTGTTTCCTTTGTAAAAAGTTTGAGTTAATACCCTAGCTGGTTTGGCTCAGTGGATAGAGTGTAGGCCTGCGGACTGAGGGTCCCAAGGTTCGATTCTGGTAAAGAACATGTACCTTGGTTGCGGGCACATCCCCAGTAGGGTGTGTGCAAGAGGCAGCTGATCGATGTTTCTCTCTCATCAGTGTTTCTAACTCTCTATCCCTCTCCCTTCCTCTCTGTAAAAAATCAGTAAGATATATATTTTTTTAAAAACTTTGAGCTAAGATTCTCATCAGTAACACTCTTATACCTGCAGAGATTAAGGGATCTAACCAAGAGTACTACTAGACATATATAACAAGAGAGGCTCCTTAACCAAATAGATTCATTTTAATAATAGTACTATAATTCAGCTTTTTATTTCTATCCTTATTTTTCTTTCATTTTGGTATGTTTATAGCTACCTCATTATATTTAAAAATAAACTTCAGTTGTCTGAGATAACAATTTTTGAAATAATTTATTTATTGTCCTATACATAGTTTAATTCACTAATTACACATTTAACTTCTTTATCTTTAATAATATTACATATCATTTTATAGAAACACTAGGGGCCCGGTGCACGAAATTCGTGCACTGGGTGTGTGGGGGGGGGGGGGGGGCGGGGAGTGTCCCTCAGCCCAGCCTGCCCCCTCTCACATAATGGGAGCCCTCAGGCGTTGACCACCATCACCCTCCGATCGCCTGATCGGCCCCTTGCCCAGGCCTGACGCCTCCGCCAGAGGTGTCAGGCTTGGACAGGGGACCCCCATCTCCCCCCGATCACTGGCTCTGGCCCCCGCCCAGGCCTGAGGCCTCTGGCCCAGGAATCATGCCTGGGCAGGGGACCCCCATCTCCCTCTGATCGCTTGCTCCACCCCCCGCCCAAGCCTGACGCCTCTGACCCAGGCTTCAGGCCTGGGCAAGGGGACCATCATATCCCCCCAATCCCTGGCTCCGCCCCCCACCCAGGCCTGATGCCTCAGCCAGAGGAGTTGACCCTCATCACCCTCCGATCACCAATCACAGGATCGGCCCCTTGACCAGGCCTGAGGCCTCCGGCAGAGGTGTCAGGCGTGGGCAGGGGACCCCCAGCTCCCCGCGGTTACAGGCTCCGCCCCTTCCCAGGCCTAACGCCTCTGGCTGAGGCGTCCGGCTCAGGCAGCGGGGACCCGCAGCTGCAGTGGCCCCGTAATCGTGGGCTCCGCTTTAGGCCCAGGCAAGGGACCCCTAGCTCCGGGGACTGCCAGCTTCGACCGTGCCCAGCTCCCATCGCTGGCTCCACCCCTACTTCCTGCTATCACTGGCCAGGGCGGCAAAGGTGCCTGATTCTCCGATCATGGCTGCCGGGCAGGGCATGCCCTGCCCCCCAGCTCTTAGCTCCCCCCTGGGTTTCCGATCACTGTCAGTGGCAGGGGGCTTCTTCCTGCTTTCCCTTTCGCCTCCCTGCATTGTGCCTACATATGCAAATTAACCGCCACCTTGTTGGCAGTTAACTGCCAATCTTAGTTGGCAGTTAACTGCCAATCTTAGTTGGCAGCTAATTTGCATATAGCCCTGATTAGCCAATGAAAAGGGTATCGTCGTACGCCAATTACCATTTTTCTCTTTTATTAGATAGGATAAGAAAATATTCTGCCACTAAAATAAAAATTAAGGTGATATTAAGATATAATTTAACTCAAATTAGGGGGTAATCATTTCAATTAGTATTAATTCTGACTTGGAATACAGACTAATGTAATGCCTATTTATTTTCTGGTACACACAATATTCCACTTTATTAACTTGTGTCAAATATACGTTTTATAATCAATATAGGTAGGCAAATTTCCATACATTTTTTTAAAATAGCGGGTAAGTACTTTTCTTTATCCTGTATATTGTTTGCTCTGTACTATTTAATCACATGTTTTTCCTTGCAATGCTCTTGTATACAAAACATAAGTATCATAATATAGTACAGTCAACCTGAAAGAATAGTCACTCTACTGTTATCAATAAGTTAAATAAATGAATAAATTATGTATATAAACACTTACATATAGTGCTTATTTTTATCAGTTCCAGATAGCCAGAGATACTTAAAATTACAAGAGCAAAAGAAATAACTGATTAGCAATTTTTACCTCCTAAACATGGAGTTTCTAAGGAGATATTATTTTGTATCTCCTATGATCAAAAAGTAAGCATGAAAACAGACACTCAGATCAATAAAACAGAATTGAGAGCCAGAAATAAAACCACGTGTATATGGGCAAATAATTTTTGACAAAGAAGCCAAAAACATACGGTGGAGAAAAGAAAGTCTCTTCAATAAATGGTGTTGGGAACATTGCAAAGCCACATGCAAAAGAATGAAACTATAATAAATCAGATAGAAGAAAATATAGGTTCTAAACTTATGGACCTTGGGCTTGGAGATTTTATGAATCTGGCCCCAAAGGAAAAGGAAGTAAAGGTAAAAATAAATGAATGGGACTATATCAAACTAAAAAGCTTTGCACAGCAAAAGAAACTGACAACAAAACCAATTGAATGGGAAAAGATATTTGCGAACAACAGCTCCAACAGGGGGTTAATATAAAAAACATAAAGAACTCATGCAACTCAACACCAAACAATCCAATTAAAAAATGGGCAGAGGACCTGAACGGATACTTCTCCCAAGAAGACATATGGCCCTAACCGGTTTGGCTCAGTGGATAGAGCGTCGGCCTGCGGACTCAAGGGTCCAAGGTTTGATTCCGGTCAAGGGCATGTACCTTGGTTGCGGGCACATCCCCAGTAGGGAGTGTGCAGGAGGCAGCTGATCGATGTTTCTCTCTCATCGATGTTTCTAACTATCCCTCTCTCTCCCTCTGTAAAAAAATCAATAAAATATATTTAAAAAAAGAAGAAGACATATGAATCACCAACAGATATATAAAAAGATGCTCAACTTCACTAGCAATTAAGGAAATGCAAATCAAAACTACAATGATATACCACATCACGCTTGTTAGAATGGCTATTATCAACAAGACAAGTAATAACGCCTGTTGGAAAAGTTGTGGCGAAAAAGAAACCCTCTTCAATAAATGATGCTGGTGGGAACATAAACTGATACAGCCACTATGGAAAACAGTATGAAGGTTCCTCAAAAAATTAAGAATAGGATTATCATATGACACAGCAACCCATCTTCCAGGTATCTACACGAAAAATTTGAAAACATTTATTCACGAAGATATATGTTCAATGAAGCATTATTCAGGGTGACCGGGATATGGAACAACTGAAGCAACCTTTGATAGATGATTAGATAAAGAAGATGTGGTACATATATACAACAGAATACTACTCAATCATAAGAAAAGATGAAATACTGCCATTTGCAACAAGATGGATGAACCTTGAGAATATCATGCTAAGCAAAGTCAGTCAGACAGATCATATTATTTTACTCATATGTGGGATATAAAACTGAAAGCAACACATGAACAAACATGAAAAAAGAAACAAAAAAACTAATAGATACAGACAGCAGTACTGTGGTTACCAGAGGGAAGGGGTGAGGGGAGTAGTAAAGTATAAAGGGGTCAAATATATGGTGATGGAAATTGATTTGACTTCTGATGGTGGGCACACAATGCAATATACAGGTCATTTATCAGAGAAATGTACACTTTAAACCTAAGTATGTAATCCTTTCAACCAATCTCACCTCAATAAATTTAAAGGGAAAAATAACTCTAGAAAAAAGTAAGCATGACTTTAACATCTAAAGTTATGAAATGATATACGAGAAAAAGCAATGAGTTTTCAATCATATCCACCAAGTACAGGTCATGAAACGGGCCAATGACCAGAGAACGCAACAATATCCTAGGAAAGTAGCTGAATATATCTTTCAGGACATGCACTGAAAATATACACTTTCATCACAATTCTCACTCCAAAGATCAATTAAAATGTACATTTGCCAGTATTTGAAACTGGAAACTTGCACTTTAATTACTGATTTTAATGATTAACACACATTAAATAAACCAAAATAAGCCAGTCTAATGTTCTTTAAACAAAAGCTCACTCCACATGTCAGTCCACAGATTGCCATTACATATGTGAAACATTTATTTTCTACACATGAATGTTTTTAAAATGCATATTTATGCTTTATATTCATGTAATTAAATGGAATGTATAACTGTCTACAAAATTAATGTTAGAAAATTAAATCTTACATAAGAGACAAACATGTAAATTGACCATCCCTCCACTATGCTCATCAGCCAATCAGGAGAGTATGCAACTTAACCCAAAAATATGGCGGTTAATTTGCATACATAGGTGCCCAGCGGCCTGGGTCCCAGGAATATCATCGGCACCCAGGTCATTCCGAGGTAGGCCCCATGTGGGCCCTGAGCAGCTTAGGAAGGGCCTGAGCCAGGGGGTTCCTGGGCAGGGGCAGGGGCAGAGCCGGCCATCGGAGCAGCGGGGGTCCCCTGCCTAGGCCTAAAGCCTCGGCCAGAGGCGTTAGGCCTGGGCGGGGATGGAACCGGTGATCGGGGGTAGATGGGGGTCCCCTGCCCAGGCCTGACATCTGGGCCAGAAGTGTCAGGCCTGGGCGGGGGGCAGAGCCGGCAAGAGGGGTCCCCTGCCCAGGCCTGATGCCTCTAGCCAAGGCATCAGGCCTGGGCGAGGGGCCGACCTGGTGAATCGAGGGTGATGGGGGTCGACGCCTCTGGCCGAGGCGTCAGGCCTGGGGGGGGGGGGCGGAGCCGGCAATCACAGGGGTCTGGGGGTCCCCTGCCCAGGGCTGACGCCTGGCCCAGGGGCATCGGGCCTGGGCGGGGGGGCGGAGACAGTGATCGGAGGGAGATGGGGGTTGACGCCTCTGGCTGAGGCATCAGGCCTAGGTGGGGGGCAGAGCCGGCGATTGGTGTGAACTACAGAGGAAACACCTTTTCTGACTGCTCGTTGGCTAAGCTCCCTGTATGCCACTGGTAATGTTCTTAGTAACTTGGGTAATAAGAATCCAAAAAGGTGATCTAGGGTTTTTCACCACACTCCTGGCAAAAAAACGAAGGTCTGCTGCTGGAGGTCTAAGAAATGTAATATCCTGCCCTAGCCGGTTTGGCTCAGTGGATAATGCCTTGGCCTGCTCATGACAGGGTCTGGTTTCAATTCTGACCAAGGGCATGTACCTAGGTTGCAGGTTCTTCCCTGGCCGGGGCCCAGGTCAGGGCTCATGCAGGAGGCAACCAATCAAAGTGTTCCTCTCACTTCGATGTTTCTCTCTGTCTTTCCCTTTCTCTTCCACATTCTCTAAAAATCAATGGAAACATATCCTCAGGTGAGGATAAAAAAATAATAAAGAAATGTCATATCCTATGGAAGACACATTTTGAAAATGCCTAAAGAAAGTTGTCATTTTTTCATGGTGAAGGGACTGGAGTCCGTGTTGATGAAAACACCTTGGTGGCTGCGCTGACTGGCAGTGGCTGCAGCAGCAGGTGATGGGGCTGGTGCCTTCCCTTGATTAGCCTGGTCACCTCCCACAAAGGGAGGCCAGACTGTGGCTTAGGCCCAATCCCCAAGGGGAGCAGGGAGCGGGTCTAAGCCGTCACTAGGACATCCCCTGAGGGCTCCCAGTATGTGAGAGGGGGCAGGCTGGGCTGAGGGACCCCGACCCCCAGTGCACGAATTTTGTGCACCGGGCCCCTAGTTTTATAAATAAAACATAAAAAGATTGACAGTTTCTTTACTCCTTTCTCCCACATAATCTAACTTATTATACAATTGTTCATCTTATAAAAAGTCAAGTAATTAAAAAGTAAACATCAGTCACTCAAAGATATATAACATCAACAGAGCAGGCTGGGTTTCTAAAGAACAAAGATTATGTGATAAACATCACTACAGCTTAAGAACCTAGCAAACACAAGGAAGATGCTTAATATGTGATTATTAGAGGCCTGATGCATGAAATTCATGCACTGCATGGGGGGGAGTCCCTCAGCCTAGCCTGTGCCTTCTTGTAGTCCAGGACCTCTCAGGGTATGTCCTCCTGCCGGCATGAGGCCTAAGGCAGCAGACAGACATCCCTCTTGCAGTCCAGGACCCCTCACTCCTTACTGCCACCTGCAGCGGAGGTGGGAGAGGCTCCCACCACCACCGATGTGCTTGCCAGCCATGAGCCTGGCTTCTGGGTGAGCGGCGCCCCCACTGTGGGAGCACACTGACAACCAGGGGGAAGCTCCTGCATTGAGTATTTGCCCCCTGGTGGTCAGTGTGCATCATAGCAACCAGTTGTTCTGCAGTTAGGTCAATTTGCATATTAGGGTTTTCTTATATAGGATTGAGGGACTTATTTTAATTCTGAGATAAAACATAATGAAATGACATATATTATTTTCAAATAAATGGTACATAAATACTTTATATGATAAGGGTTGATCACCAGTACTGTTATATATTATCATATTTAACAAATGTGTTAAGTTTTTCTCATTGATTCTGGAAGGAGCTTGGAAACCCTTCACTGGATCATATATTTTGGGAAGGAAAGTTCTACTTGAACCCTTACATATAGTTAGTACACTTTCTATCAAATAGTAGGCCTTCAATAAATACTGTTAAAAGAATGAATGGTTTCATTCAGTTTTAGAATATTTATTATTGAAAACTAAAACTGTATATAACAAGTCATAATGTTAGCAAGGAAATAACTATAAAAGTAGTATTTTCCAGAACTTTCTAAGCACTAAACTGTAAGATTTTTTCTATGCTTGAATATATATTTAAGAATATTTGAAATGTTTAAATGAAGCATCTCCACAGTATGAATTTTCTAAATACACACTAAGTATATATGACTGTTAAGTTAGGACTTTATGCTTCTATATATTTAATAATTGCATTCCTATATTACTATTACAGGCGACCCAAAGTAATAGATAATTAACTAGTTATGGAAATTTTTAAAATTATATGTAATTTACTGTTATTTAGTGGAAAACCTAATGATTTCTTCCGTTTTCCTAGTTACCAAAACTATAATATATCCCATAATCTCATTTCTGGGTCTCTTACATGCTTTCTGAACCTTTATTTGTTTCTCTTCATTGAAACAAATGCAAAGAGAAAAGATTAATGGAAACTATCTAAAAACACACCTATTTTATATATAGTATTACCTAGATTTATTTGTTTTTAATAACACTAATCTGACCATAATAAAGATGAATAAAACTGGTGCATGAGGCAAATTTCCAAATATTGCTCTTAGTTAGCTAAAAACTAGACTCTGTTGGATTATATTGCTTTGTGAAGATGTACCCACCCACTTGTATCATTATCCACTTTGAAAAAACTTTAACATATATGGAAAGTTATCAAGTCAGAAATGCATTAAAAATTGCATTTTTAATCTAATGAGTGTACATTATGTACAACAGTTTGAAATAGCAAAACTGTACTATGAAGATTATATTTTAAGTCACAGTCTGAGCTGAATAAAGTGGAAAATGGAAAACTCATCCCATCCTTCCTATGCCCTATCTATTACCAATAATCATATAGTAAGGTAATTTTTATGGGGAACAATGGTAACTTTATTTTTGGCCTCATAAGAAAAAATGACTTACATGTTGAATATCTACATTTGTTTCTTTGTAAGAATAATACAGTTTCATAAATTATACCTCCAAATTATATCTTAAAGCCATCTTCTCTACATCTCCACTAATCAAGGCCAAGCCACCATAACCTCTCTCCTGGACAATCTCAACAGACTCCTAATTCTACTCTTGCCATCTTCCAATCTCTTTGCTTACCAACCATAACGCTCTTAAAATGAAAATTGCTTAAAGTATCTCAAAAGTCTCTCTTTTTACCTAGAATAATATTAAAACACAACTCCATACCATGGTTTCTTTCCTTATCTGTGGGATGTGGTTAATTACCTTTCACAACTGATATGTTTCTCTCTTCCTTCCTCAGCGAGCTCCAGTCACACTGGACTGGAGTCCTTCAAGTGTATCAAGCTCAATTCCCTTCAAGGTCACTATCCAGGCAGTTCCCTCTACCTGGATGGAATACACTTCTTCCCACTTTGTACAATTAGCTCTTTCTCTTCCTTAAGAATGTGGCTTAAATGTCACTTCTTCAGGTCTTTCCAACCATCATATTTAAAATGTAAGTTTTCTCCTGTTATTCTCTACTTCAAAGCCATTGTTGTTTCCTCCATAGAATATCTAAGAACTTTTTTCATTTTATTTTACCTAACTTTTTTTTTATCAGTATTCCTTACTAGAAATAAATACCATGAGTGCATGGACAATGTTTGCCTTACTTATCCTTTTTCCTCCATCATCCAGTTATTAAATTCTAGAAAACAATACTGAATAAAATAAGGCAAATGTAGAATATTTAATTCCCCTTTTTAAAGAAATAATGTTGGTTTAATGAAATTGCAATTTGATCAGAATCCTGACATAATCATATGTTGCATACTTTAAATAATATAATTTTTATTAAAGAATACTGTAGATTAGTATAAACATCTCTGTAAACTGACAATGCACACTGTATAAACTCAGTCCATTTTGATCACTTAACTATATGTATTGATCTCCACTGTATTTATACTCTCAAAAAATGTTGAGACAAGAACACAATGAAAAACATCTATTACTATAGGGGTTTGGTTGATGTACACTGTGAAACAGTATCTATTCTTGGGACAAATGGAGTATATAGTTAGTAGTACCCAGTGTGTGAGGAGAGAAAGAGAAAGAATAAGAGTGTACAGTGTGAAACAGTATCTATTCTTGGGACAAATGGAGTATATAGTTAGTAGTACTCAGTGTGTGAAGAGAGAAAGAGAAAGAATAAGAGCATGATTGAGATATGATGCCTGTGTTAGGGAAAGAGGATTGGTAGAAGGAAATACAAGAAATTTATGATTCCTTTTGTACCTAAGTAGTTTATACTTGCAATGGTTATTGAAGAAATAAACATTTCTACTCTAATATTTTTCTTAATGTTTAACTTTTTAACATGTAACACAAAATTCTTTATAGATGAAGTTTGAAAACATAAAAACAGTAAAATATGTAATTTAAAAAAATTTTGTTTTGTACCCTTAGATATACATTTTTCCTCCTAGGAAAATCCAAATAAATATGTTCTACTGAGGTTACTTCTAGCTTGAAGAAGAGATCCTTAAAGGACATTGTATAATTTTTTTGCAAGAAAAAGATTTTAGATTTAGTCTTATCCCCAACCCAGAGGAAACAACACTTAGATGGTCAATGAATATTAATGACATTTTCTCTTTCTACTTCAAATACTAATCATAACAACTAATTACACAATTATTTCAATTTGTAAATGTGTAACAAAATTACATTCCAAGTTGTTTTTAACCACATGAAGGCATGTGATTAAAATCTCCTGTACCTTTACAGGTATGAAGTTTATTCCTGTAAGTGAATTTTATAAGTGAAATTCTTTTAGAAATATTCTTTGTAAATCATGTAGTTTTCCTTACTTAACAAATTTTTAACGTTTTCAGTAAAGGTCACTCTTGAACTTTCTAAAAAAATTTCAACTCCTTTCTATTACTATAAGAACAATATTTAGTTTTATAATTTGTGAACAATACTTATGGCAGTTAACTAATTTTAGGCTACAAATTTTTATTAAGCAGGCATTTTTCTGCTTAGGCATGTTCACCTGTATTTATATACAACTTAGTGAATTTTACACTCAATTCATCCAAAGTAATAAATTCAATGAAACTAACAAATCAGACTACTGTTTTGCTTGTTTCATTTGGCACTTAATTCCCAGAAGGAAAAATGATAAATTCACACAATCTTGGTATTAAAAGAAGCTCACTAGATTCTTATATTCAAACCATATTTTGATTTAATGAATTACTTGAGTATCTGATTGATGATGAGCCACACCCTGAGAGATGCATCAACTCTTTCAGGCTATACAGTACTATTTGCTAAGGTAGAGTAATCTTTGAATAAATGGACCCCTGGTGGCTACTAAGCACTTTAATTGATATACATAGTTACTTACGTATGAAACAAAACTGTATTTTATATTCATCTAAGCGTTAGTACAGAGATAAAAGTTTATATATATTGAGAAGACAAAATGTGTTATTTTAAAATAAAATTGCCAACACCTAATAAACACTGAGGTCTTAAATACAGGGAAAATTATTAGAGTAAGAGAAATATGAATACAAATCATGTTTTCACTTACTAAACAGATGAGTGATCTAGGAAGCAACTCTACTTTCTGATCAATTCAAGGAGGTTGGGTAATAGGAAGACAGAGCCAAATTGATTTATTTCGTCTTTATAGTGCACAGCTTCACAGCCAGTTAAAAGACAAGAGAAAAGATTGCTTCCTATAGTAAAGTTACACTTAGCACCATGTTAAGCACCATGTTAAAAATGAGGTAGTTCACTTTTTTTGTCATTATCATTATTTTACCCAGTCTAAGTATGGAAAACTAGGAGGGGGGGAAGAAGGTGAATCCATTCATTTTAATCATGAAGAATTTTATATAATTTGGTAAAAATAGGTAAGTAATATTTTAAAAAAACTTACTTCGTTAACATCCTTAAGTAAAAGGCCAAGTAACATAAAAATAAAATTCCACCCTTCATAAAGTAACAAATTTTAAAAAAAAAACACATGAATTCCATTATCTCTTAAAATGAAAGGTTACTAGGAAAATGAACACATTTTCTTGAAATTAACTATTAATCATATTACTGATATTTATTAGGTATATTACATATCTAATTTATATTTCACATTAATCTTTCTATATTTTATACATATTATGATTCTGCAATACCCAATGTTTTCAAGGTTCAAAAATTGGAAAGTTGTACTTTGATTCATGTTATCTATGAAACTACAAATTAAAAAAATATGCCCAAAATGTCCACAAGAATAAAATTTTGAAGTTTGAAATTTTATTAACTATTAGTGTGATCAATTCAGTATTTGAAAGTTATTTAAAGGTATTATAAGGCATAATTTCTAATCACTGTGATTTAGGTTGTAAACAGCATTTTATAAGTAACCATTTATGTCTAATGAAAAAATCTAAGCACACTTTCTCCTGAGTCTTCTTTTGAAGACTCTAAATTTTACCCAACTTGGCCTTAAGCTACTATTTTACCCAAATGTAACCTTATGCATAGCCTGTTTTTAGCACATGAACAGAAATTCAAACTAAGAGTTTCACTAAACTATCTTTAATGATCCTATTTAATAGATAGGTAAACTGAGTAATATTCATTCACTATCATTAAGTTAAGCTAATTGATAAAAAAAAAACACCCATAAGTTAGTTATACATACTTGGTAAATATTGTAGGTAAAATGTCTTTTAAACGTGTATGAAAGTCATCAAAATAGATATAAAAAAATTACTGCAAGAGGTTAACAAGTAACTCTTCTATGCCCTTAACATGAATATCTGAAAGGTTATACTTTAATACTTGACATATTTTGGTAGAATGGCACATTAGTCATTTGTAGATTCAGAGTGTGTTTCGCTAGTATTTTGTATCCTTGAGGCTTAGGGTGGTCACTGATGTCTCTTAGGCACTTAATGAATAAACACATGTTGACTGAGGGAAACTACTGCATGGAAATAACTTTTAAATACTTCTAATAAACTTGACTCTCAAAGTATATATCTCTTTTAAAGTAGCCCTAGATACTAACATAGGGTATAATACTTAAAAATTATTTTTCTCTCCTTAAAATGTAAAAAGACCAAGTAAATAATTGTTACTTTTAACAATCTATTTTCACACAGGTTGATTCAGTTAACTACCCCTTTGATATTTAATGCCAATACCCCTTAAAAACAATTGAGGGATATATGTGAAGAATAGGAGAATATGGAACTATAGGGGGCACTTAGGTGATACATCTTCAAAGACACGATGGTGGTGTACGATTTCCAAATTTACACAGGCACTTGTGATTGCAATCTGGCAGGTAAAAAAACAAACACACATTGCAAAAATTGAAATGTTAAGGAAAACATGCCAAAAATACAAATTGTATAAATGAAAACAATTGAATATTGATTCTGAATATTCCTAAATAAAAGTAGATGGTCATATATGTTTATGGCAAAAAGAAAGCTGTGTTATTTTACTTGCGTTCTCTCTTAACCTTCTCATCCTCACAAAAATGTGCACACTCTGTGTCATCTGAGCTCCATTTTTATATCTGCAGATTATTCCATGGCCTTATATGTTAAATAATAACTATAATTGAAATTTTATAACTGAAGTCTTTAGACAAGTGTGACATAACAGGTGACATATTGGTGGTCATCACATTGCCAATGAGAGCATCCAGCCAGGTACATGCTGGAAAACTTTTACGGTTGTTCACTGCTTAGTCTAAGAGGGTTTAGATTATGCAGGTGATATTTTTATAGATCTTTAAAAATCATAGCAGATCCAAGATACGTCTCATAAGAATAGTTTGAACAGAAGAAAAGAAATAATCAAAAATTCTAATTACCTCTCATTCTGTAAACCTGACTTTCACTTTTCACACACTATTCACACCTTTATTTTACCACTTTACCTACTAAAACAGTCTTCCTCCAAAAAAAAAAAAAAAAATCTACCAGAGACTGGATTTTAGAAATAGGATATTCACAACTTGGATATTCACACTTAACGCTTCTCTCCCTCTACCCGCCTTGCGCACAAGAAAAAAGAAACCACAAACACACTGACCCAGGAAAGGTTTCAAACAAGTCCACTACGCTCGGTCTGGATGGGACAAGGGGGCCGGCTGCGGAGAGGCGAGGGCAGCAGAGTGACCCGGGGAAAAGGCAAGTATCTGGTCCCAGGGCAGAGCGAAAGCAATCTGCTTTCCTGAAGGCATGTGAGACCCTACACTTGACCAGCTCGGGGCGGCCGGCCACCAAGACCAGAAGTCTCCATTAAGCGCGTGCCAGGAAGGCTGGCCTCCTGTGGAGCGGTCCTCGGCTGCTGCTGCTGCTGAGGCTCACGCATCCCCGTAAAGACAAGCGGAAGCAGTAGGGACCGAAGTCGGGCAGGTCGCGGTCCCAGGCCATGTGGACAGGGCGCTCTGGAGAGCACATCCTGGACCCTTCTGGGAGCAAGCCTGGGGAAACTATACCGGGACGAAGTTACCTGCAGGAGGCGACCAGTGCACCGGTGCTCAGAGCACCCACCTCCTCCGGCCCCTCCCGCTCCTCCGCCCCCGTCCCTTACCTTGGTTGTTGGAGACGTGGCTGCAGTCTCCCGGCCAAACTGTCAGCAGAGGCAAGAAGAAACCTAATTGCCAAAGAAATTCTCGGACTTCGCAGCCCCCCATGGCTCTCCCAGGCTCTCCTCTCCTCCCCCTGAAAGAGAAGTGGCAGGCGCGCAGCCAGGTGTTCCGTGTAGGGTAGGGGACCTGGTCCACGTCTTCCTCCTCCTCCTCTTCCTCCTCCACCCTGCCCGCAGGGGGTGTCCCGGGGCGCCCCCCGCGCGAGGCCCCGAGCGCAGGGCACGAAGGTCCAGGCTGTCCAGGTGCCGGCGCCGCTGCTCCGGAGGAGGACGGTGCCTGCGGCGCCAGGGAGCTCCCGGCGGCGGTGGGCGAGCGGAATTGCATCCACCACCGCGTCCCGCTCGCGCGAGGACTATTCACTTGGGCCTGGGAGAGCGCGCGCGCAGGAGCGAGCTCGGGCTGTGGTTTGGGGGAGGGAAGCGAGGGGCGGGGGAGGGCGCCTCCGGGCGGGGAAGGGGGAGGGACGACCAGGTGCGGCGGCCCGAGCCTCTCCGGACTCGAGTGGGCACTTGCGGAGCCCAAGGCGGGGGAGGCGCCGACGGCGCGGGGACCGCGGGAACTTTCCTCCGGCCTGTGCGGGGCGAGCGGCGCGAATGGCGTGGGGCCGCGAGTGGTCCGAGGCGGCTACGAACTGCGCCTCAGCCCCTCGCTGAGGTGGCGACGGCAGCCGCGGGCACTTCCAATTCGGCCCCGTCTGCGCTGCGCTTCGGCCCGGGCAGCCGCTTCCCCGGCGTGGCTGAGGCCGCACTTAGTCCCCCAAGCACTTTGCTCCCCATTTCGCGGCGGCGGCGCCCAGCGTTTTAGGCTCGTCGGCCCCGGACACCGCCTCCCCAGACTTCACGGCTCCGCCGCTGGAGGGGGAGCGCTGTGGGCAGGCGCTCTCGGTCCGGGGCGAGCCTGGTGGTAGCGGACCATCCGGACCGCTCCCCCGCGCGCCTCGTCCAAACTTGCCCACCAGAGCGAGCGCCTCAGCCGTGGGGCCTCCTCCGCGGCTGGAGTCCGGGGAAAGCAGCGGGAGGGAGCCGGCAGCGGAGAGCCGCACCGGGCTGGACGTGACCCGGTGCCTGGCCCGGCTTCACCGAGGTCTTCGCGTCGCCTGTGGTGGCGACTTCGCGCTGGAGGTCAAGATCACGGGAGCATTGTCGCCGCCGCGGGCGCTGGGATGCTGGTGCCCGGGGCGCCCGCGGCGTGGCAGCGTCGGCTCGCGCGCTCCGAGGAGCGCAGGGCTGAGCGGCGCGTGGCCACGTCCCCGGCGGCGCCGAGAGCGTGGAGAGCGTGGCGGATGGACCGCTCCGGCGTGTGAGCCGCCCTCTCGCGGTCCCGCTGCCTCGCCGCGCTCGCAGGGGTCGGTCAGGAGCCGCGCACTGGCTGTTGCGGAGACCCGCGCGGCGCTCGTGCCGGGGCCGGGCAGCACGCAGGGCCGACAGCGAGGGGCGCTCGGCGTCCGTGGCCCTCGCGCTCTCGCCCCGGAGCGGCGGGCACAGAGGGCAGGGCCGAGCCCGGAGCGCAGCGGAGCTCCGCCAGCTCGGCGCTCAGCCGGCCCAGCAGCGCGGCTCGGGTGCTGCCAGTTCGGCGCTAGAGGGGGTTCGTCGCCAACAAAAACGCCTCCGCTGCTCGCTGGTGGAGATCGCTCTCGCAGGATGCACCCCTGGACAGGAGGAATGTTCTCAGGCTAAACATCAGGCGTGAACAATGCGCGGAGGAGCCTGTATTGCCAGTGTGGGGAATTCTCCAGTGCTGCATTCGCTGTTATTATCATCCTTATTTTCTTTCTTGAAGGGACTTTAGGCCCTCCTCAAAGCTCATAAGAATGTTTTTTGGGGAAAAATGTGTATGACAAGGAGAAAAATGAACCCAGAAGGAAAAGTGGCGGTATTACAAAGGGTAGAGGAAATATTCAAAGTGGGCAGAGGGCACGGGAGGGAAATGGCAAAGTGGCAGGAGTTGGGGGAGTTGTAGATGAAGGAGTCAGGAGTCAACCTTCCACGCTTAGGCGTTTCTGGAAAAGAAGGGACCCTCCCCTTCAATGTTTTTCAGCCTTGGGTGTTTGTGTCCCCTACTGCAATTGAAGAGGTTTCAGGTTTTGCATTACAGTCAATTGGAGGTAAAGATGTGCAAAAGATGCACTATGTCTAATTCAGCTGCGTGGAGAGAAATGTGAAATGCAAGTGATTCTGAGAATGTGAAGGAGGTTTCTGATTGGTGACTGTACTTTCTCATTAGGAATGCAAATACTCCTCTCTAAAACTGTCCACGCTAATTTAAATGTATGCAAATCACTTCTGAAAAGATAACCAAGTATGGGATTTATAGATTGGTACTTAAACAGGTAAAATCTGACTTTGTGTCTGATTTTACCACTCTTACTGATATTGACTGACCACATGGGCATTTGCAAACTGAATTTATAATTGACAAACTAAAATTAAAGGGCTATAATATAAATCGTTATGTCTAAATAAATAATGTTCTTGGAAGTGTTTAATGACTCATTATACTGATGTTTTAATCCAAAATACTCTTTTTATGTACTTTACTGTCAAAGAATATATTCCATCACATTTTATAATTAAATTTGAAAATTTAAATGTTTACTTACAATGAATAGTCTTATAGATTTAAGTAAACAAGTCACTAAGAGAAAAATTGTGTCCAAAGAAGTCTTTCCTTATAAATGCCTAAAATATACTGTATGCTGTTAAACTAAAGGAATGTATAATATTATTATCGTAGAAATGCAAGCCATGTTAATCTATTTCTAAACTTCTGGTTTTTAAATTAACTAGACTTGCAAGGAGGTTTTTTTAAACAGAAAGAATCCCTAGAGTACAAATATTTAATATCAAAATATCAAATTCTGATACTTTGCTTGAGTATAACATTTTAGAGAATACAATATAAACAAAACACCAAGAAGCTTCTTGTAAAATTATGCTATAAGAGAATGGTTGTAACAGATGGACAGAGAGGGAGAAAAGGAAGGAAGGAAGGAAGGAAGGAAGGAAGGAAGGAAGGAAGGAAGGAAGGGAGGGAGGGAGGGAGGGAGGGAGGGAGGGAGGGAGGGTGGGAGGGAGGGAAGGAGGGAGGGAAGGAAGAAAAAGACTTACAAAAGCTAAAGTTAATTTCTAGGAATCACACTTAATTACAAATCATGGTACAATATGTGAAACTTAAACTATTATTTACTTCAGAGTAACAAAAACAGCTTGATTAAACTGGATTTCTATCCTCACCCCTACCTACAATTCACCTACATTCACAATGTTTGTTCGTTTAAATAAATCAGAGCCCATTATGGTATAATATACTACTTTTACCTGGCCAAATAATTGATTGTCACATTCTGGTTTGGAGTGACAAACCAGAAAAAAAATAGTTACAACATTTTTTCTCAATATTAAGATAAACACACTTAATATGTTACAGCGGTTCTCAACCTGTGGGTCACAAACAATGAAAATACATCCTGCATATCAGATATTTACATTATGATTCATATCAGTAGCAAAATTACAGTTATGAAGTAGCAATGAAAATAATTTTATGGTTGGGGGTCACCACAACATGAGGAACTGTATTAAAGGGTCGCAGCATTAGGAAGGTTGAGAACCACTGGCACTCTAGAAGATAATGTCCTCATGTAAAAACTTAAAAAAGATTAACTGAAATATAATTATCATGACCTTTGACTATAAGGAAATTCCATGGGCTGACATAACTATTAATTTCAAAACATGATTATAAAAATAATTACCATAACCATTTGGCTATTTGTGTTAGTGATTATATACATGTAAGTTTATATACACACATATAAACAATGTTCGTATGTGTATTCATTCTAAAATATTTGTTGAATTCTTTCTATATGCTAGGTTCTCTTCATTCAGAGAAGAGTTAATGGTTATATGAGTAAAAAGAATTTGTTTTTAAACGCTAACTTTTAAAATGTCATCATGGTTATCTTATGTGAGCTAGAAGCAATTGCACTTAACAGAAATGTACTACTTTTTTATTTTTTTAATGTTGACATGTGACAGTTTAAAAATTATAAGCCACTCAAAGCAATATTCATTTAGATTTATCTGCACTTGTCTGTTTAAATCATACCAATATTCAGAAAAGCATTCATGTCTCATTTTCAATACTATATTGTTCACAATTATTTCATAGTCTCTCAGATCATTGGTTTGGATTCAGGTAAGAATGATTAGATTTTTATTAAATAGAATATATGACACTAAAATTAGTCTTAGCTTTCATTAACAGTGGAAATAATAGTATTCACAAATACTATTTGTTTTTTAAAATGATGAGAGACTTAACTTGCATTAAGTCCTTTGAGACAAAAAAGAATTATAATGTTTAATAGCATCTTTCAAAGCTTGAGAAAGTCTTAAGTATTTTATTCTGATAGAAGAGTAAGTTATTCCATTTATATCTGTAATTTTTATTGTCTAAAAAGTCAAGGTAGAAGCAACATAAAAAGAATGTTGTTCCTGTAGTGTGTCAAAACATCAGGTCTTCAAATATTAGTTTAGTAATTTGAATAGATACAATGTCTAGGTCTTTTTTGTTAATATAAAATTGAGAGATATGCTGTAAACAATACTATAATTGTCATGTCATTAACTTTAAAATATAAATTAATTAAAAGATTAAATTGTATGCTTTAGCATGGGAACAGCTAAAGTAAAAAAAAAAAAAAAAATCCACAAGGTGAAATATAGTAAATTTGAGCCCCTTTGTTTTAAGAAAATAATGTAAGCAGGGGAAAAATACACATATTTACGTTAGAATTTTTTTCTTTGATATTAGGGTATAGTTAATATTTTTATTAAATAAATTCAGAGTAGTGCTGGGTATTTTACCTTATTGTTAGCATATCAAATCTTAAAAATCTCACAGAAAAAATATTAACTTTAGACTACATAAAATGAACTACAGTGTGTTCTGCTGTAATACTTCATTTTGTTCTTGTGTAGTATGGTATTTTATGGTAAAAGAAAAAAATATATATATATATTATTTACAGAAATAATATATATGTGTGAGTGTGTAGGCTTGTAATCCAATGAAAACATCCTTTCTAGTATTTTTCTAATTCAGTAACCATTTACCAAGTGAGATTTTCATGTGTATTTGTGCTGAGCATTATGGGCAAGGTTCAAAGATTATTATATTTGTTCCTAACCATCAAGAGTTTATGTTATATTGGAGGGCGAAGACATATGATTTATTAACACAAATCATTCTATAATATCCCCTAATGAAGTCCCAAATTATTACAGTTATAAAAAAGTAGAGGAATCTTACCCTTTCCCACTTAGACATGGATATCTATAGTTACTACTTTTGCTTGAGTTAAACTTACTCTTAGTTTGGGTTGATTCATCCTCTGAAAGCTAGTGCATTAACTTTTACTAACATCAAATACAATATTAAAGGTTATGCACAATGGCCAAATAATTCAACTGGATTAAACGGACTTGGATTTTTTAAATGAAATTTAATACTCTGTGTGTCATCAGTATCCACAAAAGATAATTTTAGCTAAATTATGTAGAGAATTTTTTAAATGATATATTTTATTTAATTTTAATTTTACTACTAACATACTATTCAGTGTATCTTTTATGTCCCCGAATGATCAGTTCTGTCAAAATAATTTTGTTTTCATGCCTTTATAATAAATATCAAGCACATATTCTAAAATTCAAACAGTAAACAGCTAATGATAGACATAAAACTACCTTAAAAAAAACTTTTTCTAAATGAAATTATGCCTGATTATTTCCATCATGACAAATAAGGTAACACCATAACAATACTGCTATTAATTTCTATTCAAGTCTCAAATTAGTCAATCAAAATAGAGTTAGTATTTTGTCTTGTATTATACGTGCATTCAGACCCCTTATGCTGTGCTTCAGTAAAAATGGGTTTTGTGATAAAAATACTTGGATATGTCAAGTAGTTAAATGTTTAATGTATTAATAATATCCATATTAATAACACTTGTCCACAAAATATTTTATTGTTAATACAAATAATGCAAAATATCTTCTTTTACTACAACAAATTAAAGATAGATTATAAAGTGTCAGAGGAAAAGAAGTGATTCCTTAATGCATCTCTTAACCTGGATTTTGTGGGTAAAGTGTTTTATAAAAATATTTTTTAATATTTCAATTTAGTTTGAAATCAAGAACCATATTTGCATGTCTTAAGTTCTGTATTTTTTGTGTATATTAAACTTGATAAAAATAAAAGAACAAATCTTGAGTGACATCTCATTATATTTCCAAGTGACCTATAACAACCCTATAAAAACTTAATATACCTAACATTTACCTTTTATGTCAGGGGTTCTACATCATTTTAATCATGGTGTATTTCTTAACTAAGGCTATTAAAATTTTTTCATGGAACATAAACATAATTATTAGGTGATTAAAAATTATATATAACTAAGTATACCAATCATTTAAAAATTAGCATGTGGTTTTTCACATTCTTGACCAACTTTGATTCACATATCCAATCTTCCCAAGGACCTTGAAAACATTTTAAAGGTCAGAGAATGTTTCTTTTACATCTCTACAAAAAATATGTGCTAAATAATTGTGTTTAAATACTAATTATATTTATCTTTTTGGTCAAATTTACCATTTTTATTTACCATCTTTATTAACGTTTCATAAATAATATTTTTTCATAAATGATGTTTTAATACTTACACATTTAAACTGTAAAATAGTACCTTCTTGTCCCTTTTATGTTTATTAAAAATGAATAGTCATTATAACTGTAAGATTTTTATATGTGAAAAATACCTATTTTATACCTATTCTGAGTTGTTATGAAAATGCGTTTTTTTATTGCTCCGGGAACTATAACCCACTATATACTTCTTTTGTGAGACTCCTCTAGTATTTCAGGGATAAATTCCACTTATGGTCCATAGTGTTAGAAGTATACTTACATTCATAGTATTTGGAATTCAATTGTAATATCTTTGATATTTTTACAGGTGAAAATAAAATTTTCTAAATTAGTGAAAAATGCAAATAAATACCAGGGTGACTTAGATTAGTACTAATATAGTCAACTACAATTCTTGATTTATCGCTCTTGACTTATTTTGCATCAAGGATTAAAATATATAAGAAATGTAAAGTGTTTATGCATATATATATATGTATATATATATATATGTGTGTGTGTGTGTGTTTCATGCTTTGTTTAGAGTATTTTTATTCAATGGGAAAAAAATAAAATGTCTAGTCCATTGAGAATATCGACAACTTTCAAATAAAATAGTAAGGTTATTTGTGATTTATCCAAAACAAATGCTAAATATTAGTGCTACTAGAACTAATGTCTAATTTAACTTAATGCAATGTTAGGGATTTCTATATCTGTGCTTTCCAATACAGTAGCGGATCCACATGTGACTTTTATGTATTTGAATGCTTCTAGTATGACCAAAAAACTGAATTTTCAGTTTCCATTATTTTTAATAAATTGAAAATTAAGTAGTCATATGTGGCAGTGGCTACCACAATGGATGGTATGATATTTTATATATGTATATATAGTTTTATTTTCAATACTTCCACAATGATAACTGGGGAAAATAAAAAGGGATTTGAAAACCATGTAAACATCCAGTGCACACAGAACAAATCTGTACAAAAGGAGCTTATACTTGCTATAGAAATTCTGTCACGCACAGTAATGTTTATCATGAAGGTGAAGCTCGCTTTGAACAGTAACTCTGCTACTCCATGATTTTTACACTGTCTTCAAAGCTGGTCTGATATGATGTGCTTTTTGCATATTACATTGGGTTGGTTAGAAGACATTAACAGTAGTCGCTGATAGAAACTCATAATATTATTAAAAACTAGAGGCCCAATGCACTAGAGACCGGTAGCTATGATGCACACTGACCACCAGGGGGCATATGCTCAATGCAGGAGATGCCATGACACGCACTGGCCATCCTATATAATAAAAGCCTAATTTTAAAAAAGCCTAATATGCAAATTGTACCTTCAGGCGGTTTTTCAACTGGGAGTTCAACCAGGAGACCAGGAGTTCGACCGCTCACTATGATGTGCACTGACCACCAGGAGGTGGTGCGGAACATGGCGGGTGTCGGCAATGCGGAGGTGGCAGTGGATGGCAGTGGAGGCGCTGCCGACCCCGATGGGCCCGGATGAGAGCGGGACCACAGCAGGATGATGGAGCAGGTAAGTGGATGGCGCCAGGCAAAGGCGGGTGCAAGCAGGGGCCCAATTGTCCCGCTGATCACCCCACAGATGGTGACCAGCTGTGGCAGTGGGGGCCTGGCCCTGACCGATCGTCCCGCAGGTGGGATGGTGGAGCAGGTGAGGAGGCAGCACCAGGCCAAGGTGGGGTGCCAAGTGGGACTGTGGGGCTGCGAGGCTGGGGCATGAGCTGGGACTGCAAGGCTGGGAGCACGAGCTGGGGCCCAATCTCTGCAGGCCACCCCAAGGGACCCCACACGTGCACAAATTCGTGCACGTCTGAGTGTCCGCCTGTAGCCTGAAGGGTCCCAGATTTGATTCTGGTCAAGGGCACATAACAGGTTGTGGGCTCGGTCCCCAGTAAGGGGCATACAGGAGGCAGCCAGTCAATGATTCCCTCTCATCATTAATGTTTCTATCTCTCTCTCCCTCTCTCTACCTTCCTCTCTGAAATCAATAAAAAATTAAAAATAAAAATAAATGGCACAACAGACGTGGCACTGAGAAACCAACACTCAACTTCCTGCAAGTGGGACTCAGGCCCACCACCACCAAATTGCAGCCAACACTGCCAAGACCCCATGGCACAAAATGTAGCCCACAGCCCAGCCCAGCCCAGAAACGGTAGCTGTGGGCACAGGGTAATGATGTCATGTAGCAGCACCCAGCTTACTCTCCCTAGCAACTAGCCTCCTTGGAGTTTCTTCAGCCAAGGAACATGACTTGCTTTATAGCCAGGTTCAAACATTTTACACTTTAACCAAATGTTTGTGAAGCATTTTCACAGGCCTCATCTCATTTGGTCCAAACAGAAGTCCTGGAGTAGGTAGATAGGAGACTCAGAAGAATCCTATTTTCATTAGCCAGAAAACAGAGATTTAGAAAGTATAGAAACTTGACCCAACTGAAAAGAAGTAAGAAATGGTGGAGCTTGAAAATGACTTCAGGTTTTCTTACTGTGCAAAATATAGTAAAACACTGTTACAGATAAATATTTTACCCTTTTCCCTCCCTACATGATCGGCAATAAAAATCTGCTTCATGTTGATATTTACTGCTGTGTTGCTGACAAATACCTGAAAGAGAAGTTGGGGTGCTTCACTGAGCTAGAAAAAGTTTAGCTACGTCAGAAAGCAGGTCTAATTAAGCAAGTTTATCTATATACTAGAGGCCCAATCCACAATATTCATGCAAGTGGCTTGGCCCTCACAGCCGTGGCTTCATCCAGAAGGATGTCTGGTCTAATTAGCATATTATGCTTTTATTATCCTAAGACAAAAAGGGTAATTAACCATACCTTCGCTATGCTTCCCATTGGCTAACCAGCGAGATATGCAAATTAACTGCCAACCAAGATGGCGGCCAGCAGCCACGCAGCTGAAGCGAGCAGGAGATTTGCTTGCTTCAGTGATGGAGAAAGCCAAGGTTCCCCACCTGCCGTGGCCTGCTCTAAGCTCCAAAAGCAACAAAGTTTCAATTATAGAAGCTAAACAAACCCCAGATACCAGCTTTCAGCCAGCCTTGGCCTCAGAGCTGGGAGTGCCAGTGACAGCAACAGAGTTTCAATTATAGAAGGTAAATAAATACCAGAATAAAAAAAAAAAGAAAAAAAGGAGAGGCTGGAGCTTCAGTCTCTGGTCAGCCTGAAAACGGCCCTCAGCCCCTCATCCAGGCTGGCCAGGCACCCCAGCGGGACCCCCACCCTGATCTGGGACACCCTTCAGGGCAAACCAGCCTGCCCCCACCCATGCACCAGGCCTCTATCCTATATAGTAAAAGGGTAATATGCAAACTGACCCTAACAGCAGAAAGACTGGGAATGACTGGTCATTATGACACACACTGACCACCAAGGGGCAGGCACTTAATGCAGGAGCTGCCCTCTGGTGGTCAGTGCGCTCCCACATGGGGGAGCTCTGCTCAGCCACAAGCCAGGCTGATGGCTGCCAGTACAGCGGTGGTGGTGGGAGCATCTCCTGCCTCCTCAGCAGCACTAAGGATGTCCGACTGCAGCTTAGGTCTGCTCCCCGCTGGCAAGTAGACATCCCCTGAGGGCTTCCGGGCTGCCAGAGGGATATCTGATTGCCATCTTAGGCCCAATCCCTCAGGGAGCAGGCCTAAGCCAGCAGGTGGTCATCCCCCAAGGGTCCCAGACTGCGAGAGGGCACAGGCTGGGCTGAGGACCGCACCCCCCCACCAGAGTGCACAAACTTTTGTGCACCGGGCCTCTAGTTATAGATATAAAAGGCTAAGTTGACATGTGCATGTGTGATACATATAAAGCTCTCACTGACATCAATCACACACGTTTGTTTCAATATGTCATTGTCAATCGTGAATTTGGTCGACACTTTTATTATAGAGAAAGGGTGAATAGCAATATTAAAATATTTCTTCTAATTAATTTCCTTTCAATGTGCACGAATCCATGCACGAGGCCACTATTGTTGAATAAAAGTGGTGAAAGTGGAAAACCTTGTTTTTTTCCTATTCTTAGGGGAAATAGTTTTAATTTTTTCCCATTGAGTATGATATTGACTGAAGGTTTGTCATAGGTGTCTTTTATTATGTTGAAGTATGATCCCTCTATTCCCACTTTGCTGAGAGTTTTTATCAAAAAAGGGTGTTGGATTTTGTGGATTGCTTTTTCAGTGCCTATTGATATGATCATGTGCTTTTTGTCTTTCAGTTTTATTATGTGATGTATCACATTTACTGATTTGAAAATATTGTACCAGCCTTGCATCCCTGGAATAAATCCTACTTGTTCATGGTGTATGATATTTTAATATATTGCTGGATCCAATTTCCTAATAATTTGTTGAGGATTTTTTCATCTATGTTCATCAGGGATATTGGCTTGAAATTCTCTTTCTTTGTAGTGTCTTTATCTGGTTTTGGAATTAGGAAAATGCTGCCTTGTAAAAAGAGCCTGGAAGTGTTCTTTCCTCTTGTATTTTTTCAAATAGTTTGAGGATAGGTGTTTGTTCTTTGAATATTTGATAAAACTCCCCTGTAAGGCCATCTGGACCAGAAATTTTTTTTGGAGGGGAGGTTTTTTTTCTTTATTGCTGCTTCAATTTCATCACTTGTTATTAGTCTAAGCACCTTTTATGCTTCTTCCTGATTGAATTTTGGAAGATTGTATGTTTACAAGTCCATTTTACCCATTCCACCCAATTTTTTGGCAAATTGTTCTTAGTATTTTATTACAATCTTTTGCATTTCTCTCATGTAAGTTGTTACGTCCCCTCTTTCATCTCTGATTATATTTATTTATGACCTCTCTCTTTGTTTCTTGATGAATCTGGCTAAAGCTTCATCAATGTTGTTTATCTTTTCACAGAACCAGCTTTTGGTTTCATTGATCTTTTGTATTTTCTTTAATTATTATTATTTTAGTCTCTATGTCATTTATTTCCACTCTGATTTTTATTTCCTTTCTTCTACTTACTCTGGGATTTTCTTGTTGTTCTTGTTATGATCATTAAGTTGTAGAGTTAGACATTTTATTAGAAAATTTTCTCATTTCTAGAGGTAGGCCTGTAGTGCTATGAACTTCCCTCTCAGGGCTGCTTTCCCTGTGTCCAATAGATTTTGGGTTATGTGTGTCCATTTCATTTGTTTCCAGGAAGTTTTTTATTTCTTCCTTGATCTCATTGGTAACCCATTCATTGTTTAATAGCATGCTATTTAGCCTCCATGTGTTTGAATGTTTTAGGGTGTTTTTACTGTAGTTGATTTCTATTTTCTGAGAAGATGTTTGATATGATTTCAATTGTCTTGAACTTGTAGAGACTTGCTTTGTGTCCTAACATGTGATCTGTCTTTGAGAATGTCCCATGTGTACTTGAGAAGAATGTATATTCTGCAGCTTTGGGATAAAATGTTTTGTAAATATCAATTAAATCCATTTGATATAATGTGTCATTTAGGGTCACTGTTTACTTGTTGATTTTTTGTCTAGAAGATCTATCCAGTTATATTATTGGGGTTTAAAGTCCCCTACTATGATTGTAGTTCTGTCTATCTTTCCCTTAAAGTCCTCCAAAAGTTTTTTTAATATATTTGAATGCTCCTGTATTGGGTACATATATGTTTACAAGGGTTATATCCTCTTGTATCGATCCCTTTAGTATTATAAAGTGGCCTTCATTGTCTCTTCTTGTGGCATTCATTTAGAAGTCTGTTTCATCAAATATGAGTATTACTACCTCAGCTTTTTCATTTACATTTGCATGGAAATTTTTTCCCCATCCCTTCACTTTAATACTGTGTGTGTCTTTTGTTCTGAGGGGGCACTCTCATAGAAAGCATATATCTCTTTTAGCCTTTTTTTTCCTGTGAAGCTCATTATTTTACCTTCAATTTTGATTACTAGCCTTACTGGATAGTATAGTCTTGGATTCAGTTCCTTGCTTTTTCTTACTTTGTATACTTCATGTCATTTCCTTCTGGCCTGAAATGTTGCTATTGAGAAATTAGCTGACAGTCTAATGCAGGGGTCCTCAAACTATGGCCTGCAGGCCACATGCAAATACAAATATTGCATTTGTTCCTGTTTTGTTTTTTTACTTCAAAATAAGATATGTGCAGTGTGCATAGGAATTTGTTCATAGTTTTTTGTTTTTGTTTTTTTTAAACTATAGTCCGGCCCTCCAATGGTCTGAGGGACAGTGAATTGGCCCCCTGTTTAAAAAGTTTGAGGACCCCTTGCTTAATGGGAGCTTCCTTGTAATTAACATTCTGTCTATATCTTGAAGCCTTTAAGATTCTTTCTTTGTCTTTAACATTTCCCATTTTAATTATGATGTATCTAGGTGTGCGTCTTTTGGGGTTCATCTTGATTGGGACTCTTTGTGCTCCTGAACTTGAGTGAGTTTTTCCTTCACCAGGTTAGGGAAGTTTTCTGTCATTATTTCTTCAAACAGGTTCTCTATTCCTTGCTCAGATTCTTCTCCTTCTAGTGCCCCTATTATTCAGATGTTGTTATGATTCATGTTGTCCCAAAGTTCTCTTACCCTCTCCTCCTACTTTATAGTTTTTTCCAATTGCAGCTCTGAATGTATGTTTTTTTCTACCTTGTCTTCTAATTTTCTGAGTCAGTCCTCCACTTCTTCTTGTCTCCTGTTGATTCTTTCAAGGTTATTTTTTAAATATATTTTATTGATTTTTTTACAGAGAGGAAGGGAGAGGTATAGAGAGTTAGAAACATCGATGACAGAGAAACATCGATCAGCTGCCTCCTGCACACTCCCTACTGGGGATGTGCCTGCAACCAAGGTACATACCCTTAACCAGAATCAAACCAGGGACCCTTGAGTCCGCAGGCTGATGCTCCATCCTCTGAGCCAAACCAGTTAGGGCAAGGTTATTTTTTATTTCAGCTATATCATTCTTCATTTCTTCTTGATTGTTATTCATTGTTTCTACATCTAGCCCTGGTAGGAGGTGCAAGAAGGTCTGCCTATTCGTTCGCCATCTTCTCTCTCTGCAAAGGTAGAATTTTGAATTTCACATTCAAGCTTGCATCCTCTGCAAAGACAGCTGCACTCCTTGCTTCATTAAATTGCTTATTTGGATCATCCCTCAATCTAATCATTTCTCCACCTCAATTTACTATGGTCCAGGTTCCAAGACATTAGGGCTAGATTTCAGCTAGCATCTCTGCCAAGACATCTAGGCATGCCCACCACTTCCCAATAGCAGTTTTGAGGAAATGCCTTTTCCAAGATTCTTCTATTTAGATGCTACTGTTTGCCTTTGTTTTGTTTTCTTTTCAGACTTTTTTAAAGCACTATCATGATCCCATTTTTATGATAGTAGATTTTTAAAATGTGAGGGTTCACAGGAAAAATGGATAATCTGTTCACCACTGTTTGATTTATTTCATCCTAAAGTTTGTCACTTCATGGTTTACTTCTATAACTTTAATTGTCACTCTTGAGTATCAAAGTAAAAAAAAAAAGAAAAAAAGAAAAGAAAAAATGAAAGAAAAAAATCCAATAAAAATGTCATCTCTTAAACAAATCTTGTAATATGGTAAAGTGAAAAGTATTAACTTTTATAATACTTAGCAAGCAGTTATATAGTATTTGCTATGTGCCAGACCATTCCAGTACAAATATTAATTTCAGATAATAATTACAGATACTAATTACAGATAGCAATTTAATTAATCCTCAATACTCTGAAGTAGCTGCTATTATTATACTGATTATATAGTTCAGAAAGCTGAAACACAAAAGTTGCCCACAGTAACCCAGCCATTAAGTGATAAAACAGGAGCCAAAACCCAGGTAGTCTGGGCCCAAAAGCTGTGCCATTAGTTGCTATGCTGCCTCTCTTGTACCCATTGAAAATTGAGCCAAATATACACAAGTATGCACATATATAGTTTGCATATGCTATCTGTGTAACTATTTAGGTAAAATTTATCTAATTCTATGAAATTAAGCTCAAGTCATAGAATATTTAAAGTGAATCTTCTTCCCAACTGTGACTCAGTTTCCAAATGAGCTCATGCTTTGTTCTCATGGCCCAACACTTACACATGTGTGACTCCTGCAGGATACTTTTTCACTTTTTTCTTACAATATTTCTCTTAAATAGCACCTCTTTCCTAATGCTACCAATTCATATTTATTCAGCTATTATATTTGGCGTTGCATGTGGAACATCTTTTGAAGACACTGAGTATTAAAGTGATAAGCAAAACAGACAAAAGCATGCTCACATAGAACTTACATTTTTTAAAGTTAATATGTAATAAGGACCCATCATGTGTCTAACACTGTTTCTAAATACATTTACAAGCTAGGTCATGCCGGAAGCCAATTCCAGCATATTAGCAAGGGCTGAATCATCTGGAGTGGCAAGGGCATTTCCCCAAACCTGAAAAGGGATGATTGCTTGCTGCCAGACAGCTCAGGGCATCTTAATCTACATGTTATTGCCTCCTCCTGACCAAACACCTGAACAGCCAGAGGTAATTCCCCAGTCTGACAATGGATTCTGTAAGAAACCCTACCCTTTGATGTGTATATCTACCTCACCTTAGGACAAATTGTGTTAATAAAAAGCAAGGGGTCCTGAGATGAGGAGAACTTAGTTCCTTAAGCTAAGTCTTCTCTGACTCCTTATAATGCCTTTCAAAATTATGTTTCAGATGTGAGGGCGATCTGGCTGCGACATCTGTCACCCCATTGATCGCCAGGGTTGATTCGGCTGATCTGGCTGGCTAGGCGGGTGTCCCCCTCCTCCCTCACTGATCCATGTGCGTCCCTCCCGAAGCTGCGCGCTCGGTCGAAGAGGACGACCTCCCCCCCCCCCCCGCCCCCACCCCAGGAGAGGACCGGTCTTCCGTCAAGGGTATACGAGTAGCTGCGCTCCCCTGCTAGAACCTCCAAACAAGCTCTCAAAATTATGTTTCGTCTAAGGGACTCTTGATTAATTTACGTACAGCGCTTCTCCAGATTGCTGAACCCTTCTAGATGCCAGATCAAGACCACTAGTGTTAAGGTCACTAAATATCCGTGGCCCTATGAGGTAGGTACTCTTTGGACTCATTTTTACAAATGATGACACCAAAACATGCTAAGAAGGGGCACAACAATGATTCTTACATTTAAAAAAGTGCTCTGTCTACTCTTTGTAATGTAGGCAATATTATAATCAGGGAGAAGAAATATGGGTTCAGAGGGGGTAATTCTGCAGTGAGAAAATAGTGGGTTCTCTTAGGGTGGTGATGGGAAGAAGTGGATGGATTGTCCATACATACTGAAGGTAGAAAGTATAAGACTTCCTAATAATTTGGATATTGTTAATGACTAGAAATGGCTCAAGTGCCTAACTATACAGATAAAAAAGTTTACATTAAAAAAAATAAGCCTATTAAATCATAAATTGAGCTATTGAAGAAGACTTTGAAACAATGTTTCTAGCTTCTGAATCATAGTATATATTTTCAGAAGGGGAAGTCATTCTCTGCATTCTTAAATCATACCTAGATTCTGCCCCAATTCTTAAGAAAATCAGCTTAGATCATTCTGAATATTTAAATTAAAAATACATTTGTTTATTATTCTATAAACTATACATAGAGGCATAATAAAGATGATAATTTAAGAATTAGTTTAGAGGATAGCCTTTATTTTTATAAAAGTTAGAAAATTAAATTGAATTAAATCAGTTATATGTTGTGTAAGAGTTATCAAAACATTCACTATCTATATTATCATGTTTGTTGTGCCTCAGCATCAACTCTCTTACTGAAATAATTAATCTTGCCAAAGTCAGATAGGAGTTTATCATGTATTTATCAACTAAGCAGAAACTAATTAATCTAAATTCAGGGAATTTAAGACAGTACCAAAAATGAGGGACTCAAATCCTCATTGAAAAATTTCCTAGATCTTCAGCCAGAGAGAATAGGATTATTTGAAATTCTTTGTGTAAGTGTAAAGACTTTTTCACAAATGTACTGTATGTGATTGAGAAGCTTTTTTTTAAAAAAAGAAAACTCAAGGATGAAGTAACTATGAGTATTTTACCCTCTTGGCACTATGAAAATGGTAACATGTTCATGCCAGAAATCTAAAGAATATTTGAATCAATTGATATGTTTTTTAAGTTATTCTTTTAAATTTTAAAAGTGATATAACAATGATAGAATATGTGGAAAATTGAAAAGAAATAGCACCCTTTTATTGTACTGTAACACAATTACTATTACTGCTTTAGCATGTTTTCAGGTATCTTACCCTTCCTTCCTCCCAAAAATATACTCTGACAGAGTTGAAACTATATCATGCATTCAAATTTATGTTGCATTTCAATTTCTCCACTAGTTGCTTGATTTTGAAGGACTTAAAATTTATTTATATATAGATTTTCTTATGATATGAATTAAATAATAGGATATAAAAATAACTAAGAAAGAAAGGCATTGTTATGTGGGAGACACAGTGGTTCTCAACCTGTGGGTCGTGAACAATGAAAATACATCCTGCATATCAGATATTTACATTACGACTCATAACAGTAGCAAAATTACCGTTATGAAGTAGCAACGAAAATAATTTTATGGTTGGGGGTCACCACAACATGAGAAACTGTATTAAAGGGTTGCAGCATTAGGAAGGTTGAGAACTACTGGATTATGCAAATATTGTAAGCCAAATAGGATTTTAGTAGGTCTGGTGATTTTCAAAAAAACTATTCAATTTTATCAGCATATATAATAACATTGATGCAGAATTCCAGAGTGATGAAATTAGTTTTTTTGTTTTTTATAAAATGTCCTGTAATATTACCTAGTTGGGAAAAGGCAGTGCTTTTTCTAAAGACAGGGTCTTACTATGCTAGTATGACAGGAAAAGAGGATAATTCCCTGCATTGTAAATTATAGGGGAAAATGCAAAATAATTTAAGCAAATCTATTCTTTCACTTGGTCTTAAATATTTCCTTTGTGCACATCCCTCCTTTCAGATAACAGCTAATCTGATAATCCACTTTTTATCTATATTTGCCTTTCAAGAAACAAAATGTAAAATAATTTTTTTTATGATATGTGAATATGGAAGCAATTGGAGCCAAACCATTCTATTTCATCGATGGCCTACAATTCAACAATAACAATGCCACCAATATACATTTGAGAATATGAAGCCTGGAGAATAAGCTACCCAGCATTACACAAGTAATAAATATTTAGTATTTGCTCATACTCTTTGTGTTCAACCTGCTTTTTGGATGATAAATATTTTCTGAATAATTGTGTCTATCATTACTTAATTATTTTGTTTTAAATGAAATGTAGAACTTCTGAAAATTTATAACTAGCAATTTTGTGAGAGTAATAAATTGTGTTGATTATTTATTTTTGTCACATTAAGAGTAATATAGCCACATGGAAATACAAATCTAAACTCCCCAGTTGTGTATAAAATAAAAAAATCCCTAAAAATGTTTAACACCAACACCAAATTATTAGAATTAACCCATCTTAAGTATTTCTGTTATTGTTTCTAGTATTTATTTTTATTACTCTATATTATCGTTGTTCAATAAAAATTTCCATGATGAGAAATATGTTTATTCTGCATTTTTCCATTGGGTAGCTACTATGTGACTATTGAGCACTTGAAATATGGTTGGTGTACCATGTGTATGTATTTTAATTTCCTGTAATTTTAACTAATTTAAATTTCTATATACCCACATGTGGCTTAGTGGCTATTGTATTGGATACTGCAGTACTATAAAAATGTTTGCACTTTTATTTGATTTATCAAAGTTAAACAGTATCTTCTCTCTCTTCATGATGGAAATGTGGAATCAAACTTACCTGCACCAACTTCTTTACTATATTCTTCTGTCTCTATATGCTATTAAATTCTCTAATTTTCCACTGAGCTTTCATTTTTATTTATTTGAAGTATTACGTGACTCCTATACTTTAATGTTTGAGATGAACAGACTGTATTCTTTTATATTTATCTCTCTTTATCCTAAACTTATCAAATACAACATTATTATTTTTGTTTTACAAAATTGAGACCATTATCATTATTGCTTTATAACCCAAAATTTAATTAAAACAAATATCCTGTTCAGTACTATGATTAAGTCTTTCATATTTTGTGCATGGGTTACACCTATAAGCTGAGTTAATTGTAATATACAAATATTTGCTGAAACATTACTAGGTTATTGCCCTGCCCAGCATACTCAGTGGTTCTCAACTCAGAGGGTCATGGGTTTGATTCTGGTCAAGGGCATGTACCTGGGTTGTAGGTTCCCCACCCCAACTGGGCATGTGTGGGAGAAAATCAATTGATGTGGCTCTCTTACATCTATGTTTCTCTCTCCTCTCCCTTTCTCCCCCTCTATTCCACCCTCTCTAAAATCAATGGAAAAAAATATCCTCCAGTGAGAATTAACAAAGATAAAAATTTTAAAAATTACTAGATTATTTTTTGTTGATAAAAAATGTCTTTAAATTATCAGTAAGTGCCGGGAGCCGGTCCATCCTTGCTGTTTCAAGGGACCTGGCATATATGGCATACTGTTCTTAATATGTTTGCTCACCTTCTTGGCACTATGTGTTTTAACCAAAGTCACCTCTCTGAGAAAGGTTGTTTCCCCAGGTAAGGATTTTCCCCTGAAGTTAGGGAGGGAATAAAACCCCTTAACTAAGTGCCAGGCGGGTAATTATTCACTTTAACTATGAACAATCATGCTTAAGCTACATAATCTTTACTCCCTGGAATGGAGATAAGAAATGCCCTAACCTTTGGGATAGAGATTGATAGGATTGGAATCAACTGGTATAAATACAGATGTAACAAGACAACAGGACACAGAACCTAGACACAGAACCTAGAGACAGAAGAACTTTGCTAGAGACAGAACATGGCAAAAGATCCTGGACAGAAACTGGCCATAGAACCTGGAGACAGAACCTAGCGAGAGAACCTGGCTGAAGAACCTAGAGACAGAACCTGGTTACAGAACCTGGATAGAACATGGCAAGAGAACCTGACTAGAACCTGGTGACTGAACCTGGCTGGAGAACCTGGACAGAACCTGGCTGGAGAACCTAGCAAGGGAACATGGCTACAGAACCTGGCTGGAGAACCTGGAGAACCTGGCTGGAGAACCTAGCAAGAGAACATGGACACAGAACCTGGCTGGAGATCCTAACCAGAACTTTGCTGGAGATCCTGAACAGAACTTCGCTGGAGATCCAGACCAGAACTTGGCTGGAGATCCTGGCTAGGCTGCTGATCAACTTAACGCTGTCTCCATGTCATTCCTTCTTCGCCGACTTCGTCTACACCTTTGGGAACCCCTGGACCTGCTGGGGCTGGACCCCAGCAAGTAAGAATTTTACAATACTGATTTATTTCTAGTATAAAAAAGAATTGTTAAACCAGACTTTTTGAAATATTTGAATCTTATATTTTAATATTTAAATTGTATCATAATATTTCATTTGACCTAAAATAATATTTTCTGTAGTACATCATCAATTTATTTCTTTAAAAATAGCATATGGGATATAAATGCAGACCTCTTCTTTTGAAACAAAATTATTATACTCTATTTTTGGTATCCTATTATATAGATTTTTAACCTTCTGTTTTGATTTTTTCATGTCTATTGATTTTCCTTTCATATTTACCAATCCTTTTTTATTTACTCAAATTATAGATAACTTTTTGGTTCTATTATTATTTTAAAAATTAATACTTTTAATTTTTAAAACACTTTCTATGATTATTTCATTTCAATCACACTTAGTTTTTGTTGTTTTGTTTTACACAGCATTATCTTCCTTAATATCAGAGTTACTTATAAGTCAAACATTTTTGGTTTAGAAAGACAGAAACCTGTTTACAACTGACTTAACTGGAAAAAGAGAATGAGACTCATTGGCATTACTTTGATCACATGGACAGATTTTTAACAAATCACCATTACCTGCAGGTACAGAATTGTCATTGTTCACATTTCTACCCCTAATACCAAGGGACAGATAGGTTAATCACTATGAGAACTACACACATTGAAAGTAGTAGAGGGTGATTCTCAAAGAAGTAGAAAATAGACACTGTGCAGGCAAGAAAAGTTCATTAGAAGGATAACTATTATACTACACTACTTTAAAATATCTCCATTCTCCAATGTCAGCTGTTTTGTTTATTTAATTAACCTATTATTTTTGGAAGGAGTATGTGGAAGTAGAGATTAATTTTCTACAAAGACTGGTTATCTCTACTTTCCATTATATTTCTAAATGAATGACTGGACTAAATAAAATTAACCAATGTGTATGTACTGTTATATCATAACTCACTGTGCAGATCAGGGCTCTCTACTGCATTGGAAGGGTGACTAAAAGGCTGCCTACCTAAGAGTCAGTCAAGCTACTTAAGCTCCATTCTATCCTCATGCCAGAATAATGAATTCTTTACTGGTATTCTGAGGGAAACTAGACCAATTTTTGGAATCCTTGCCCTCTCCAGAAATGCAGTTCTATTTCTTTAGAGGTCCTTCAGTTTGTCCAGGGCCATATACTGTTGCTGTTTACTCTGAGAGTATTCTATAAAGCCTGTATTTGGAGCCCCACAGGAAGAATACCTTTCACCTCTGTTCCAGAATTCTATGGTTGCTTCATACTGGGTGTAACAAATGTTAAAGTTAATATTTTGATGGTGAGCAGATACCCAAATACAGCAAAATTATTATGTGCATTTACAATGAAACTTAACATGAATCCATTCTCTGTCCCTAGACCCATCTTCTATTAAAAGGATTAGAGTTCAGAAAGGAAAGATTATGAAGAAGCTTCTATAAAAACAACTTGCTGCAAAAATAAAATGTTGGTACAAGTTGAGAGAGATCCATCAGACCACTTCAAGCTCAAAATATATTGATGCATGTGGAAGACCTAGAGGGTTGGCATATATTTCAGAACGCTAATATTCCAGTTTTGTTGTTGTTTCTATTTTGTTGCCTCCTGAACCTTAGTGGCGTACAAAATCATTTTATTATACTAATAGACTCAGCGGGGCACAACAGGGAGCAGGGCTCATTTTTTATTCACAATGCATTTCTAAGGCCTCAGCACAGAAGACTCAAAGGCTGTGAGTAACTCCAGGCATCTTCCTTCATATACCTGGCAGTTGCTGCTGACTGGTACATTAGCTCAGACTTTCAATCAACATCTAATACTTGGTCCCTCCATGCGGGTCAGACTTCTTCAGAGAACATAGCCCCACATCTCAATAGGAGGAATACGAACATCACATTGTAAGATGAGCTTGTATGAAGGAAAATCTTAAGACATTTTGGAAAATATAACCTTTCATGCCTCAGAAATTTAAATGGTCTGTGAAAATAAGACAGATATGGCTGCAATGGTAGCAGCCTGAACTTCAATTTGTTGGACAAGGAAAAAATAGGACAAATGAAAATGAATATTCCATCAGGTCATTTTGGATTTAGTCCATAGTTCTTTAAAAGATAAATTCCAGCAACAAAAATCAGGAGGTATGTCATCAGGGAAATGCAAATTAAAACAACATGCTATGCTACTACACACTTACCATAATTGCCAAAATCTAGAACACCAAATGCTGGGAGGTTATGGCACAACAGGAACTCTCATTCATTGCAGTGGGGATGCAAAATGGTACCACTAGTTTGGAAGATGGTTTGACGGTTTCTTACAAAACTAAATATGCTCTTACCATATAATCCAGCAATCATGCTCCTTGGTATTTACTCAAAAGAGTTGTAAACTTATGTGTGCACAGAAACCTACACACAGATGTTTAGCGCAGCTTTATTCATATTTGCCCAAACTAGGAAGAAATCAAGATTTCCTTAAGTAGATTAGTGGATAAGCTGTGTTACATCCAGTCAATGGACTATTATTCAACACAAAAAGGAAATTAAGTAGTAAGACATAAGATTTCACTCATATGTGGGATGGAAAACAGAAAGCAACAAATGAACCAACAAGATAAAAAACTCATAGACACAGACAAAAATATGATGGTTACCAGAGGGAAGGGTAGTAGAGTAAGGTAGAAGAGTGAGGTAGAAGAGTAAAGGGCTTCAAATATATGGTGATGGAAAGTGATTTGACTTTGGATGTTGAACACACAATGCAATACACAGATGATGTTTATAAAATTCTACACTTGAAACCTATAAAATCTTATTAAACAACTACAGGCCCAGTGCATGGATTTGTGAACCGTTGGGGTCCCTTGGCCTGGCCTGCAGAGATTGGGCTGAAACTGGCTCTCTGACATCCCCTGAGGGGTCCTGGATTTCGAGAGGGTGCAGGCCAGGCCAAGGGACCCCACCAGTGCACACTGGGCTGGTTTTGGCCTGATTCCCACAGGCTAGGCTGAGGGACCCCACCAGTGCATGGATCCATGCACCGGGCCTCTAGTATGTATATAAGATTGTTGGTTAATCTCTTCCCACCCTCCCCCATCCCCACTTCCCTCTGAGATTCATCAGTCTGTTCCATGTTTCCCTGCCTGTGTGCTGGGTATCTGCCCCCTGGTGGTCAGTGTGCGTCATAGCTACCGGTTGAAAGGTCGAACAGTCAAACGGTCTAATAGTTGCCTAGGCTTTTATGTCACCCCAATAAATTTAATAAAACTTTTTAAAAAGGAGAAAAAAGACATGAGTGAAGCTTATATGCATATTAGTAAGTAAAAGAAGCCAATCTAAAATGAGTGCATGATTTCAAATATATGACCTTCTGGAAAGGGCAAAACTATGGAGATAATAAAAATATCAGTGGTTGTTAGGGATTGGGAAGCAGGGAGGAATAAGTAGGTGAGCACAGTGGATTTGGGGGCAATGAAAATACTCTGTATGATGCTATAATGATGAATACATGCCATTAAACCTTTGTCCAAACTTATAGAATGTACAACACCGAGAGTGGTCCCTAATGTGAATGATGGACTTTGGAGGATAATGATGTATTAATGTAGGTCCATCAATTGTAACAGAAGTACACCTTGGTGGGAAATATTGATAATGTGGGAGGCTATGCATGTTTTGGGGGCAGGAGTATATGGGAAATTTCTGTATCTTCCCATGCACTTTATTGTAAACTTAATACTCTAAAAAATAGATTTTTAAAATAAAATAGGAGATAAACAATAGATTTATAGAGAATATGGAATAAATTATAAGAATTCAATTTGAATAGAGATGCATCTTCTCAGCTCAAAGGAATTCTATGAGAAAGATCATCAGAGATGAAAATATCTGAAAAATTTGCACAAAGTCAATGTTAAGCCCTTGCCAGAAGCAGAAAAAGAGAAGCCACCCAAACCAAGTAAAATTTTTTGTGTCCTCTCAAATATTTTTCCTCTCCTTATAGACCACACCGTAGCTAGAGTGAAAGCCTTGAATATGAAGAAATAGTAGAGACCAACTGTATCACTGGCACTAAAAACAAGTATCCTCTTTCAAGGTTTAATGTAGGAGTAGAGTTGGAGGAGGAGAGAAATATTTTAAGAAATCATAGTCTTGAATTAATTCATATGTAATTAGTATGTTAGTATTTTGATGGATAATCTGCATTCTGAATTGAGTCTATGATTACGAGGTTAAGTTGACTATTCATTGCCTAAAACAGAATACTCATGGAGTATGTCCAAATTTGTATCTGCTACTGGGGAAGAGCCCCTTCCCTACTGAAAAAAAAGTAAAGTGAAAGGAGGAAATCCAAATGGATTTTCATTTAGGTGATATCATTTGAATCATATGTTTATTAGACCAGTTTTACCTGGCTTATTGTGTTCCTGTCCTTCTATCAGTCTTCCAGAAATCCATCTATATTTCTATTCCGTTGATGGCCGACTTCTACTACTGCTGTGAAATTGCTTCTATTCTTTACTACTTGCAAGGACAGAAAACATACATCCTCAGATTAACCTCAATCCCAGAATTGATTTAGGAAATATGGAATGAACCTTGATAAGCCACTGACACTTCTAACTGAGGTTATATGACCTATGCACTGTTGTTCAGAGTTATAAGTACACAGGTGTGACATTACCCTGTTGAAGAACTGGAACAGTATTTCTCAGGCGATAAGTTGGCAACAACAGAAGTATCAGAAGCCCATCCAAAGCAATCTAAAAGTTATCACTTCTGAGGATTTACACAACTGGTTTGAAAAATGAAACTTCCTGACTGATGAAGTGAGTAGTTTGGCATTTATTTGTAAGACTGCTTTGAATTTAATAGAAAGGAAAAAAATCTCTATCAATATTAGACAAATAAAATAAGATAAAATATTTACTAAGTAATTCCATAAATTAATAGTAATTGCAGTGTTAATTTACATTTTAAGGGTAGATAAATTTGCTGATAATTAACAAGAGGGAAGGTATTAGCATAAACAAGTGAGAATATTTGTGGATGTGTGAGATGGTAAGCATGTTGATAATACTCCTGAAGGAGAAGTCTAATAAGATTGCTTATCAAAAAGCATTTTCTTATAGGGAGACTTATGCTGCTCTTAATAATAACTGATATGACCCTTGGACCCAAATAATGTAACCATAAGATATTGTGATTTTCCACCAATATTTGAAAGAAAAAAACATTAATATAAATGGCAGATCTTTAAGATAGCTAGGAAAAGAATGTATTGATATGACCAAAAGTATTTCTGCCTGCTGGGGAGCTGTGTAAAATATGATGGAATTGTTCTTAATATACTAATGCAACTAAAGCTCTCTGTGAAATACAATACAATTGTACTTTATGTTATTTCTAGGTTTATAGAGGAAGTATTCAACTAAAATTAGCAGAATACAATAAATAAAAAGCATATGTACAAAATGGATGTTCATCTGTTTGTTTTTAATGTCTGTGTGTCTAAAATATATGGTTAACATATGTTTTTTATTCATGGTTTTATTCTACTAATATTTATCTTGAAAATCTTGTAACTGAAAATAACTGGTCAGTAGTGAAAATGCAAAGGTGGTTAAGAAAAATATAATGACAAAGAAAAAAGTTAATGATTGAATTTTGTTTCATTTCTATTGTATAAAGAAAGTAATATTGAGGTTCTTTAAAGGAAAATTAAGCAGCACATAATAATTTATTCTTAAAATTTTAACTGTAAATTTATATTTACTGGGTGTTTTTAGAGCAAAACTTGTGGGTGATGATGAATCTAAATCACAAATTTACACACTTCAACAGATCCAAAATTACTTGTTGAAGAATGTTTTAGTGAGATGTATCCCCTGTAACCATTCCATACAGTCAGGAGATGAGTTTTTATCTCTGCAAAAATACTGGGCAAACTACTTTTGGTACATAATATCTAAAGATGTTACTTCTTCACATCCAAAGGCAGAGTTAATTCCCCATCCCCTTGAATCTAAACTGGTTATGGTAACTGTTTAAACTATTAGAATCCAGTACAAGTGATATCTGGGATATCTGAGGCTAGGACAGGGGTGGGCAACCCCTGGCACGCGTGCCAAACATGGCATGCTAGTAACTTTTGCTGGCACGCGAAACCCTCTCTTATAAGCTCCCATTCACAATTTTTTTCTTAATATCGACTTTTTTATTTTTCAGATAAATTCAGTGTAGGTGCATCTTAGATAAATAAATAATTTATCTGCCTTCCTAGATCTGACCAGTGTTTTGGTTTCATCCACATACGCTTGTGAATCTTTGTTCTCAGTGATGAATTTTGTTAAGTCTCGTAATAGTAGTAGCCTGACAGATGAAAGTAGTAGCTCGTGCATATCTCTGAAGGTCACGAACTATAAACCTGATGTAAAATCTCTGTCATCAATGATGCAGCAGCAAAAGTCCCACTGATAATATCAAACGGAGTCATAAAGTTTTCTGTCGGACTATCAGTGTACATGTATACATTAAAAAATAAATGTATTTTTCATCATCGTGTACTGTGTTTTTGTTGCTTGAATGAATTTTATTATTTATTCAAGGTTCTTCACATACATACACCGTAAGAGATATCAAGTAGGCATAACATGTTCTCCAAAAATTAGGGTTGGCACGCAGAAGAATTTTGAGTCAGAGATTTTGCTGGTTTTGGCATGGACTCACAAAAAGGCTGCCCACCCCTGGGCTAGGTCATAAGAAATACTTCTGGCCCTAACCGGTTTGGCTCAGTGGATAGAGCGTCGGCCTGCGGACTCAAGGGTCCCAGGTTCGATTCCGGTCAAGGGCATGCACCTTGGTTGCGGGCACATCCCCAGTAGGGAGTGTGCAGGAGGCAGCTGATCAATGTTTCTCTCTCATCGATGTTTCTAACTCTCTATTCCTCTCCCTTCCTCTCTGTAAAAAATCAATAATATATATTAAAAAAGAAAAAGAAAGAAATGCTTCCGTTTCTGCCTGGGCCTCTTGGAATGCTTGGGATCCTGCCTCAGGGGACGCGGCCTCTGGTGCTACAGGAAACCCACGCCCCATGGAGAGATCACTGCAGGTGCGCTCCAGCGTACTCCCAGGCACAGTGAGCATCACTGCCAGTCACATGCATGAGCCCTCGTGGTTGTTCAGCCAGCTGATCTGCCAGAAGATTCCAGCCCCACCTGCAAGAAAGACCCTGAGAAAAAATTGCCAGCTGAGTCCAATTGGCCCATAGAACCATAGATAATAATGGGCAATAACCATAATTCAAATTGTTGTTTCAACAAATTTAAAGGTAATCATAAATTGTTTTAAATTACGAATTTTTTGTCAGTTTGTTATGCAGCAATGGAAAACTGAAACAATTCTCAATGAGCCTAATTTTGGTATCCAAGGCATGATATTTTTTTCTCCAAGCACTAACAAACATAAAATTGAGGTTGGTTTTTGGTCAAACAAACATTACATACATGGCAGGTTTAACCTTATCAATTGTAAGCTATTTTCCAATTAAAACTAAATATATTCATTAATAAATTATTTCCCCTCATGAGTCAAGAACCCACACTGGGCTAGATATTAGTAACATTGCTAGTGTAGAGGTCTGAGCTGTTAGCATTTAGGTCTTAAAACACCGATCTATTTTAGGAAAAGTAGTAAAAGGGTCAAGAGTGATTCTCATTGTTTTTCAAGTGTCTAGACAAATAAACTTGTTCACATTTACAACTTAAAATACACCTATGCCACTGTCCCTGAAGAAAGACACATGATCTGCATTATAAACATTTTATTTGAGTTCAAGGCTATATTTATTTATGAGAAAAATGACCAAGAGTATATTTTCACCTTATGGTGAAGTTTTGGCTATTGTAGTCTTTTATTTTTTTATTTTTTTTTAATTAAATCTTTATTGTTCAGATTATTACATTTGTTCCTTTTTCCCCCCCCCATAACTCCCCTCCTCCCAGTTCCCGCCCCACCCTCCGCCCTCACTCCCCACCCACTGTCCTCATCCATAGGTGCACGATTTTTGTCCAGTCTCTTCCCACATCTCCCACACCCCTTTCCCCCCCAAGAATAGTCAGTCCATTCCCTTTCTATGTCCCTGATTCTATTATAATCAACAGTTCATTCTGTTCATCAGATTATTTATTCACTTGATTCTTAGATTCACTTGTTGATAGATGCATATTTGTTGTTCATAATTTGTATCTTTACCTTTTTCTTCCTCTTCCTCTTCTTAAAGGATACCTTTCAGCATTTCATATAATCCTGGTTTGGTGGTGATGAACTCCTTTAGCTTTTCCTTATCTGTGAAGCTCTTTATCTGACCTTCAATTCTGAATGATAGCTTTGCTGGATAAAGTAATCTTGGTTGTAGGTTCTTGGTATTCATCACTTTGAATATTTCTTGCCACTCCCTTCTGGCCTGCAAAGTTTCTGGTAATCTGGTCTGTCCTCCTATTGTAGTCTTTTAAATTTTAAATTTTATACCTAAATTTTGAGAAAAATAAATTTTTCAACTCTTCAAATTTCTTACCTTCTTCATGTCTTCTTCCACCAGAAAATTAAGAATAGGGGTCAATTGGCCACAGCTTTGTCACCATCTATTCCTATTTCATTTTTTTTGAAAGATAACATAACTAAAACAAAATACTAGGGTTTATGTCACCTGGTTTCTAATCTAAATTCTTCAAGTAACTAGATATGTAATCTTGGTTAGATTACTTACAATCTTGAAGCCTAAATTAATCCCTTTGAAACTTTAGGAAATTAAAATAGATTATCTTTCTAACCCTTGCTGCTATAAAATTGCACACTTCAAAACCATGTGTTAAACAAGGCACTTAAAAGTAAACATCAAAAGCTAATTTGGAAAAGATTTTTTTAAAAAATGCACCAGGCATTTAGTATAACTTACTGCGATGAACTAAAGTAAAAATGAAAAGGCAAATTACTTCAGGCTATATAGTTCTCATAATACAATAAAAGAAAGCATAAAATTTTTCTTTGGATATAAATATACTTTTCTTCATTGACTTCTAGGAGGAATAAACATGATTTCCATGTATAAGGGATATTGGATAACATAATTGAAACTGTATTCAGTTGCTGTAGTAAATGAACCATCATCTCTGTACTTTCATAGCACCATGGATATATTGCGACCTATGCATATAGCAACTTGTATATTTATACATTTTTATAATTTGTGTGTCCATTTCTATAAGCTAAAATTTCTTAGGAGCATCTGACCTTGACTTTTTATTCCCAACCTCTACACAGTGTATGGGGCATTCAATACCCTGTTGATAAGGGGGTTTTTTTGGTAGAATAAAGAGGTACAGAATGAATTTTTGAATGAATATTCCTTGTATAAATCAAATAAAAGCTACCAAAACCATATGATTAAGTCAGAATTTAAGAAAAGTATGTCTGCACAACTCTGGTAATATAGTCAATGAAGCAGCTTTGTGTTGACCTAAGAATATATTTAAAAGATCTTAGCACAATACAAAGAAGATACAAGTGATTCTTAAAGAATATTTTCTCAATAATGAATATTTCATGTGAGTTTATAAGTACCAATTTTCGCTTGTTCTAGTATAATTGACAGTAGTAGTTGGAGTGCCATATTTTACAGTGTTGACTACAAATATGACTCAAAATGAGATTTGGGTGGTAGAGTTAACATCTTACCATATCAATTGAAGAGTTTGACATATTATCTGTAAAATGGAGACCTGCCCTATTCTTTATAAGGTTAGTTCAGGAGGGTTTTTGAGGAAGAGTGTTTTCCCAGTAAGCAATTTAAACATCCCAAGCACTTAAATAAATAGTAGATTAAGATAAGTTTGGATCAGAAGCAGAAAATTAAGAGTAGGGATCAATTGGCCACAGCTTTGTAGACCGACTTCTGTAGAAAACCTGATTATGATAAGATATACAAAAATATAAGCTGTAACCTTTCCTCTCTAATTCTCCCACCTCTAGTCACTGAAAAGGCTGATATACATGTGAAATTATTCAATATTTTAAGTTTAAGAATGTTAACAAAACAAATTTAACTATGATAGCTATGATGCTACATAAATATTTCAATAGTGCTTAACCAATTCTCTCAGTTGCTTTGAAAGGAGAAATATTATACAGCAATGCGATTTTCCAATTCTAGATCTCCTATGGAAGTGGCATTGGTGGAATTCTGACATTGTTTCAGTTTCTATAAATTATTTTAGATAATGGATTCTTGGGGTACGGATATAAAATTTAGAAGCTGCCAAATTGGTTCTAGACATCCGTTGGCTTTTTGTGCTCATTAGTGAAGTAAACAACCCTCTTCTATGTAATGGGTACAGAATACATAAGCAGGCAGACTTGTCAGCAAGTTTTTTCAGGTTTGGGAAGAGTATGTTCTTACTAGAGGCCTGATGCACAAAATTCTTGCAAGGGGCTTGGCACACCCACCTCCTCCAGCCCTTGCAGCTCCGGCTTCATTCGGAAGGTGGTCCAGAAGATCATCCAGATGGTTGTTCTGCTTTTCAGTCTAATTAGCATATTAGCTCTTTATTATATAGGACTAGTAGCCCAGTGCACGAAATTCATGCACATTAAAAGGGAATTAATTAGTGGAAATATTTTAATATTGCTATTTGCCCTTTCTCTATAATAGAAGTGTGAGAGATGAAATGAAATTAGTAACATGTATTTGAAAATAATATATAAAGTTATTAATAAATAAACAGTAACAAAAGGATATAACAACAACAGAGGCATGATGTAAAAAACGACAAAAACATGATATGAAAATAACAAAAACATGGTATAAAAACAACAAAAACATGATATAAAAACAACAGTGATGCAAACAATGACTGATAATGTGATTAAACTTATTCTAATATCTCCCTGTACCCCACATTAAGAGTAAAAACACTTTCAGAGTGCTTGAAAAATTACCCTTGTGCTGAAGTATTTAGAACTTTAACTTTAACATCACATGCATTTCTAACTCAAGAGAAACAACATATAACTGACCATGTGCGAAAACAGGTTCAGGTAGGAATATGCCTACTCTGTCTAGAGTTTGTCCTTGTGATTTATTAATAGTCATCACAAATGCTGGCATCACGGGAAACTGTCGTTGAATCAATTTAAATGGGAGGCCAGTGTCAGATGGGGACAAATCAATTCTTGGCATCAGAACAACCTCTCCCTCTGCAGATCCTGTTAATACCTCAGCTTCGATAATGTTAGGTAGTAATCTTTTGATAATAAATCCGGTACCATTACAAAGACCCCATCTACTATTAAGATTTCTCAATAGCAGGATGATTGCACCCACTTTCAATTTTAATTTATGACACAGCATTCCCAAAGGAGTAATACTATTAAGAAATTCGATGGGAAAATTTTCCTTTTCAGCATCATCTGTGGAATCAATGGAATCATCACTCAAATATATATAAAAATCTCCATCAAGTATATCCAAAATTTCTTCATTTACTTTTTGAATGTGCTCATTTTTTGGACAAAGAATTGCATGTTTAGATATATTTTAATATTATCTATAGATATAGTATTTCCAAAGGTAGCTTCAATAATAGATCCATTACAAATCATTTCACAGGGGATTTCAATAATATCCATTCCTAAATGAAAACTGCTATCAAGTTTGCCATCTCCAAGTTTTACTCACCATTCACTATAAGAAGAATCCTCTGATCTCATATTTGTTGTAAGAGACAACTTTCTAAAACATCCCCAAACATAGCAGTACTTTAAACTCATTTGTACTACGGCCGATCCCATAGCATGCAGTACAATACTGAGACATTGTCGAAAATCCCCTCCAAAAAGGAGAACATTCCCACCAAATACAACATTCGAATTTCTCTTAGTAATCTGTCCATGGTGTTTATAGCGTGACTGGATGCCGTGGTGCATTCATCAATAATGAGAACTTGGGCCTTTTTAATGGTTTTAGCAACTTCACTGTTTATATTGAGTCTAGAAATTGAAGTTTCATTTAGTAGAATGGGTAATTTATATTGGGAATGAAAGGTTCTTCCACCGAGAAGGAAATTAGCAGCAATTCCTGTAGACGCTGTGGGTAAAACAGTACTACCACGACCTCTAATATAATGTATTAAAACTTTATAAAGATATACCTCCACACTTCGAGGGCTGGTTCCTGCCTCAAACCTCGCCTTTACTGGCAACAGCTTGGGAGGGCGCAGCTGTAGCTAAGAGGACCCAGGACTCAGTGTGGCCAGGGTCCAATGTGGGTTCTTGCCTGAAACATCGCCGCCCTCACAGGAAATAGCTCAGGGAGGGTGCAGCAGTTTCCAAGATGACCCCTGCAGGACTGACTTCCTTCCGGTTGGTCGAGCCTTGGTCATGATGTTACACCCAGGGTTTTTATTATATAAGATTATTTAAAACAAATATTTCAGAAATTGACTTTTAAAAACATAAGTCTGTATAATTGTCCTGATTTCCCAAAGGTTGATTATAAGATTAGATTTACACATAGAAAAGTTCATATTATGAAACCTTAGTTATTGTAGACAGAGCTTGCAAAGGCATGAATGAAGTTTAGATGGTCAGATATTTTACTCTGGGTTTATCATTGTGCTACATCCCAGGAAAGGAGTTTAAGCTGTTGACAACTAAGGTAAAATAAATAAATCCCTCCTGATTGTAAAATGCAATATTTTTGCTTTTGAGTTTTTAGGGTGTGTGGTCTCACAGTGATTCCTTATTAATATTACAGAAACAGGACAGTCTTAATTCATAAAGATCATGATTTACAATTATTGGTTCTTAGAGTGGAGGAAAACATGTTGCATTTGAAAAAGGGTTAATTGAATGATACCCAAAAAATTAAGAAAATGATGATAATTCACGAAGATGATATTTGGATCAGTAGTGAGCATCAACAGATTGAGATACCAGAGGGAGAGGTTTTTTAATAAATGCCAATGAATTAGAAAAGTGAATACTGCCAATAATGTTAGTTCTTCAATTTTCATTGTCTGGGTAAACAAGTGAAAGTTGAACAGAATGGAGTCTGGATAGTTAAACAATATTTTCAATAAAATTCAAAGTACTCAAGACTAAAGTTAAGATCTATCAAATTGTTCAGTTAGTTCCCCCTCCCCAAAGATTATCTGAGTTCATTCTAGTGTTATCTTGTTTACCTTTATAAAACTAGAGGCCCAGTGCACAAAATTCATGCACTCAGGGCAGGGGGTCCCCCAGCCTGGCCTGTGCCTTCTCACAGTGTGGGAGCCCCATGATGGATTGCCCCAAAGAGGTTGGCCCCACCCACCCATCCAGGGCTCCTTGAGGGATTGCCCCAAAGAGGTCGGCCAGAGCTGGGGGTTCCGCCTCTGCGCTGTACGGAGCTGTGGGACCCACAGCCCTCGCCGCCAGCCCTTGCTGCATGGAGCAACAGGCCCCGCCTACATGGTGCACATGCAGTGTCAAGCCCCCTGGTGATCGCTCGTTGAGGCATGAGGGCGTAACGGCATGAGGGCATGATTACCACATAGGCTTTTATTAGTATGGATATAAAATAATCTCAGATTTCATTCTCAACTATATCTCAATATTTCAGATATTTCTTTATTTGATGAGTGGATTAAAAACTGTGATATATCTACACAATGAAATACTATGCTATGGTAAAAAAAAGGAATTCTTACCATTTGCAACAGCATGGATGGAATTTGAGAACATTATGTTAAATGAAATAAGCCAGTCAGATCGCTTCTCGGCCTTTTGGCTAAGATCAAGTGTAATAAGCCAGTCAGAGAAAGATAAATATCACATGATCTCACTCATTTATGGAATATAATGAACAACATAAACTGATGAACAAAAATAGAGACAGAGAAGCATCGATCAGATCATCAAACCTCAGAGGGAAGGTAGGGGAGGGTGGGGGTAAGGGGGAGAGATCAACCAAAGGACTTGTATGCATGCATACAAGCATAACCAATGGACACAGACAACAGGGGGGTGAGGGCATGAGTGGGAAGGGGGGCAATGGGGCGATAAGGACTCATATGTTATACCTTAATCATAAAGAGAAAAATTTTTAAAAAAAGAAAGTGTAAGTTAAGCAGAGTAATTTCCAAACGATTTCTAGAATTCTTGTCAGGGCCTGGCTGTTAAAGGTGGCTATGAAAAAATAAATAAATAAAGGCTATGATATCTGTTATTCTAAGTTAGCAAATATGCATCTTATTACACATGCTTGGATGCAAGAAGTATAACATTTTTTATAACTCCATTTTAATTTCAGGATTTTTTTTTAAAAAGAAATATCATCTCATTACTTATTTAATAGATCTTCACATTCCTTTCTCAAAGTTATGGCTCTATTTGTAAAAAGATTTTGTTGTTGGTGATGGTAGTGTTTGGGACATAGGATCTGTGTTGGGGTTAGGGACATCAAGTATCAGTGTTGCTGTTCATATCATCCTCTTCTGATAAAATTTTCCCCTTGTATTTTCCTCAATTATATACCCATTCTGGTTTCAGCTAATCCATTTCTTTTTGTCTTCTTAAAGGACCTATGTGTATGGCAGCTCTCTGAACTATGTCCATATTACTTCTGGGTGCATGGAACTCACTCTGCTCTTCAGATCCATTCTGAGACATGGAAAACTCTATGAAGATGGTTAAGGTAACATTACATATCTCGCTTCTTTCAGGAGAGTCCTTCCAACATTCTAGTTCTCTACCTAGACTGCAGACATGATAGCTTTGTATAGCTTGTGCACTGCCCAGCTAAGAGAGTTGTTGGAAGCTGAAATCCTGGGCAGTCTACTTGTCTAAGCTTTTTTCCCTGGTACAGGGAAGAGGGTACCTCTTATTATACAGAAAGGCATCAGGTTTTTCTCAAACTATGGCTCTTTCAACTTAACATGAATATGACATGCAGTAGCAATGTCCCTGGATACAGGTTTCCTTTGCTTTTTCAACTACCAAGACAATCTGGGGGAGTTTACACTTCCCATCCACTAATCTCTATTACTAAGCCTAGAAAGCTGTGCAAAAATTTGTCTCTTTTCAAGACCCCACTTGCCTTTAGAAGCTTGTTATTTTCCTCTGATCTTTTCCATCACATTCTAAAGGAATATTTTTTTTCCTTAAGAGTGAGAGAAATAAGAAATATAATATGTCATACTCCTACTATTCATTATGTAGTGGCTCAAGACTCAATGTAGGACCTCAGTGAATACGTTTTCTCCATGAGATTAAGAAACACAAAGCTAAAAATAGACTCATTTACTCATTTCTATTTTAATGTCATATTCATTCCCAAAACAGTGAGCAGAGCATGAATAGTTTGAATGGATGAGGGGTAAAACAAGGAAATTTGCAACTTTCTCAAGCATGTAAGATGTATTTGTTATTATGAAATAAAATATATTCTGAATTTCTGGTTATTTTGGAGAATTAAAGGCTATCCCTGGGTTGGTTTTTCTATGTAGCTATGCCTCCTGATTTTTATTTCAAAGAACAGGATCTATGGTTTGTATTTTCTCCTTTTAGTATATATGCAGGTTAACAAATATTGGTAATTAACACATTTAGTGACTTCTAAGTTTTTTAAGGCATGCATATATAGTCATCTATTTAACTCTTTGCTTTTTAAAGGAAATCTGGATAATATTTGCTTAACTTTTATTTACCAATAACCTTGTGGTGAACATCCATATATATCAGGTCTTTGTACCCTAAATATTTATAAGAAAACTAGAGGCCCGGTGCATGAAATTCATGCACGGGTAGGGTCCCTAGGCCTGGCTGGTGATCAGGGCCAATCTGTGGGGCAACCGGCAGGGTGATCAGGGGGCCCCTGCTGGCACCTTCCTTGGCTGGCCTAGGGCCTGCGATCTGGGAGCAGCTTCTGTATTGACCATCTGGCCCCTGGTGGTCAGTGCACAACACAGCAATTGGTCGACTGGTCAACTGTCTGCCCCCTGGTGGTCAGTGCACGCCATAGTGAGTGGTTGAACAGCCTTAGTATATCATTAGCATATTATGCTTTAATTGGTTGAAAAGGCAACTGGATAACCAGACACTTAGCATATTAGGCTTTTATTATATAGGATTAGTTGAATGGTACAATTCTTAAGCCTTCCATATTGAAAATATATTCAAGTTGCTCCAAATATATATATGTCACAGTTGGGGTCAAAATTTAAAATTATATGTATATAATTTTCCCCTTTAACTTCAATAAAGACAATATATATCTACCTGTTAACTAACTATCTATCTGTCCATCTATCATCTATCAAGAGTTGTGCCCTTTTCAACTCAATAAATCTAGTTCCTTAGCACTATTTTGAAGAAAATGTTAGGCTGGAGAAATTTTTTTCTGAATCTCATTTAAAAAATTGGACTATAATGCTCTTTAGTTACATAATTTAAAATATATCAAGGCCTAGTGCATGGGAGAACGCATTTGCCAATATGACATCTGATAAGGGTTTAACCTCTAAAATTTATAGTGAACTCATACAACTTAACAAAAGGAAGATAAATTAATCCAATCAAAAATGGACAAAGGACCTAAATAGATACTTCTCCAAAGTAGACATACAGAAAGCCAAGAGACATATGAAAAAATTCCACAGTGGCTGCACCAGTCTATATTCCCACCAGCAGTGTACGGGGGTTTCCTTTTCTCCACAACCTTGCCAACACCTGTTTGTTGGTTTGTTGATGATAGCCATTCTGACAGGTGTGAGATGGTACCGCATGGTCATTTTGATTTGCATCTCTCGGATAATTAGTGACTTTGAGCATGTTTTCATATGTCTCTTGGCCTTCTGTGTGTCCACATTGGAAAAGTGTCTATTTAGGTCCTTTGCCCATTTTTTAATTGGATTGCTTGTCTTCCTTTTGTTAAGTTGTATGAGTTCCCTGTACATAGGGAAATTTTCCCCTTATTGGATGTATCATTGGCAAATGTGTTCTCCCATGCAGTTGGCTCTCTTGTCCTGTTGTTGATAGCTTCTTTTGCTGTGCAGACGCTTTTTATTTTGATGTAGCCTCATTTGTTTATCTTCGCTTTTGTTTCCTTTGTCCTCAGAGATGTATAGGTAAATATATTACTATGAGAGATGTCTGAGAATTTGCTATCTATAGTTTTTTCTAAGATTTTTATGGGTTGCATGTTTTAAATTTAAGTCTTTTATCCATTTCAAGCTTATTCTTGGGAATGGTGTAAGTTGGTGATATAGTTTCATATTTTTGCATTAACCTGTCCAATTTTCCCAACACCATATATTGAAGAGACTGTCCTTACTCCATTGCATGCTCTTGCCTTTTTTTTTTAATATATTTTATTGATTTTTTACAGAGAGGAAGGGAGAGAGATAGAGAGTTAGAAACATTGATGAGAGAGAAACATCTATCAGCTGCCTCCTGCACACCTCCCACTGGGGATGTGCCCGCAACCCAGGTACATGCCCTTGACCGGAATCGAACCTGGGACGACCCTTCAGTCCGCAGGCCGACGCTCTATCCACTGAGCCAAACCGGTTTCGGCTACCTTCTTGGTTAAATATTAATTGAACATAATGGCTTGAGTCAGTTTCTGGGCTCTCTGTTCTGTTCCATTGATCTATATGTCTGTTCTTGTGCTGGTACAAGGCTGTTTTAGTACAGTGGCTTTGTAGTATAATTTGATATCTAGTATTGTGATTTTTCCTACTTTGTCCTTCTTTCTCAAGATTTTGCAGCATTCAGGGTCTTTTTTGGTCCCATGTAAACTTTTGGAGTGTTTGTTCTAGATCTGTAGTTGGTATTTTAATAGGATTGTATTATATCTTTAGCTTGCTTTGGGTCATATGGACGTTTTAATGATATTGATTCTACTATTACATGAACATGGTCTATTCTTCCACTTGTTTATATCTTCCTCAACCTCTTTTTTTTTTAAATATATTTTATTGATTTTCTACAGAGAGGAAGGGAGAGGAATAGAGAGTTAGAAGCATCGATGAGTGAGAAACATTGATCAGCTGCCTCCTGCACACCCCCTACTGGGGATGTGCCCCCAACCAAGGTACATGCCCTTGACCGGAATCGAACCTGGGACCCTTGAGTCCACAGGCCGACGCTCTATCCACTGAGCCAAACCGGTTAGGGCTCAACCTCTTTTTTAAACATCCTGTAGATTTCTGAGTACAGATCCTTTAACTCCTTGGTTAAGTTTATTTCTAATTATCTTAATTTTTTTTTTGCAGTGGTAAATGGGGTTGTTTTTTAGTTCCTCTTATTGAGAGGTCATTATTTGTGTATAAAAATGCCATCGGTTTCTGGGTGTTAATTTTATATCGTGCTATGTTGTCAAATTCATTTATTAAATCTAGTCATTTTTTATTGAGTCTTTAGGGATCTCTATGTACAATATCATGTCATCTGTGAATAATGACAGTTTTACTTCCTCCTTTCCAATTTTGATGCCTTTTATTTTTTCTTCTTGTTTGATCACTATGGCTAGGTTGTTTTGATTACCATAGCTCTGTAGTATAATTTGAAGTCAGGTAGTATGATAGCTCCATCTTAGTTCTTTTATTCTTAGGATTGCTTTTGCTATTCGGGATCTTTTGTGGATTCATACAAATCTGATGGTTTCTCATTCTATTTCTTTAAAAAATGACACTAGGATTCTGATGAAGGTTGCATTAAATTTGTATATTGCTTTAGGTAATATGGCAATTTTAATTATGTTGATTCTTCTAATTCATGAACATGGATATTTTTCAATTCTGTTGTGTCTTTTTTAATCTCTACTAATAATGCTTTGTAATTTTCATTATATAGGTTTTACACATTCTTTGCAACGTTTATTCTAGGTATTTTATTATTTTTGTTGCAATTGCAAAAGGACTTGTTTTTTCATTTCTTTTTCTGACGTTTTGTTATTGTTATTAGGAAGGCAATGGATTTTTGCACCTCAATTTTGTATCCTGCAAGTTGACTATTTGTTTATGGTTTCTAATGTTTTTTTGTCAAGTTTTTGCAGGGTTCCTCAAACTACGGCCCGCGGGCCACATGCAAATACAAATATTGTATTTGTTCCCATTTTGGTTTTTTTTACTTCAAAATAAGATATGTGCAGTGTGCATAGGAATTTGTTCATTTTTTTTTTCTGAAGGACAGTGAACTGGCCCCCGGTTTAAAAAGTTTGAGGACCCCTTATTAGGGTTTTCTATATACATAATCATGCCATCTGCAAAAAGTGACAATTTGACGTTTTCCTTCCTTATTTGAATGCCTTCTATATCTTTCTTTTGCCTTATTGCTCTGGCTAGGACTGCCACCACTATGTTAAATAAGTGTGGTGAGAGGGAACATTTTGTCTTGTTCCTGATCTTAGAGGAAAAGCTTTCAGTTATTCAAAACTGGGTATGATGTTAACTAAGGATTTATCATATATAGCCTTTATGATGTTGAGGTGCTTTCTTTCTATTCCTATATTATTGAGTGTTTTCATCGTAAATGGATCTTGTATCTTATCAAATACTTTTTATGCATCTATTGATAAGGTCATATGATTTTTATCCTTTCTTTTGTTAATGTGGTGTATTACATTGAATGATTTGGGTATGTTGAACCATCCTTGTGTCCATGGAATGATCCCCACTTGATCATGATTATTATTTTTTGGATGTGCTTTTGTATTTGATTTGCTAGTATTTTATTTAGGATTTTTGTACATGTTTTAATCAGAGATATTGACCTGTAGTTTTCTTTTTTGTGTGTTATCTTTGCCAGGTTTGGTATCAGGGTTATATTGGCCTCACAGAATGTGTTAGAACTGTGGTTGGCAAACTGCGGCTCACGAGCCACATGTGGCTCTTTGGCCCCTTGAGTGTGGCTCTTCCTAAGCCTTAGGAGAACCCTAATTAAGTTAATAACAATGTACCTACCTATATAGTTTAAGTTTAAAAAATTTGGCTCTCAAAAGAAATTTCAATCGTTGTACTGTTGATATTTGGCTCTGTTGACTAATGAGCTTGCTGACCACTGTGTTAGAAGTATTGCCTCTTCTTCAAATTTTGGAAGAGTTTTAGAAGGATAGGTTTTTAATCTTCATTCAATACTTGGTAGACTTCACTGGTGAAGCCATCTGGTCCTGACCTTTTTTGGGGGGAGGTTTTGATGGTTGTTTCAATTTCCCCACTACTGAAAGGTCAATTTAGATTTTCCAATTCTTTGTGATTTAATTTAGGAAGGTTATATAATTCTAGGAATTTATCCATTTCTTCTAGGTTATTGAATTTTGTGGCATGTAGTCTTTCATAATATTCTAGTATGATATTTTGTATATATATGATGTCTGTGGTGACTTCTCCTCTCTCATTTCTTATTTTGTTTATTTGGGTCTTTTCCCTTTTTTTCCTTAGTGAGTCTAGCCAGGGGTATGTAAATTTTATTAATCATTTCAAAGAATCAGTTCTTTGTTTTGTTTTTTTTTATATACATTTATTGATTTTTTTACAGAGAGGATGGGAGAGAGATAGAGAGTTAGAAACATCGATGAGAGAGAAATATCGATCAGCTGCCTCCTGCACATCTCCCACTGGAGAAGTGCCCGCAACCCAGGTACATGCCCTTGACCAGAATCGAACCCGGGACCTCTCAGTCCGCAAGCCGACGCTCTATCCACTGAGCCAAACCAGTTTCAGCACAGTTCTTTGTTTTATTGATTTTTTTATAGAGTCTTTTTGTTCTCTATTTTATTCAACTCTGCTCTAATATTTATTATTTTCTTTCTTCTGCTGACTTTGGGTTGCTTTTGTACTTTAAGATGCAATGTTAGGTTTTTTATTTGGAATTTATCTTGTTCTATTGAGAGAGGCCTATAATGATATAAACTTCCCTCTTATTACTGCTTTTGCTGCCTTCCAGAAGTTTTGATATGTTGAATTGTCATTTTCATTTGTCTCTATATATCTTTTGATCTTATCTTTTATTTCTACTTTGACCCAGTCATTTTTTAGTAGTTTGTTGTCTAATCTCCACATATTTGAGGGCTCATTTATTTCCTTTTTGCAGTTGATTTCTAATTTCAAGCATCGTGGTCAAAGAATATGCTTTATAATTTCAATCTTCTTGAATTTGTTGATGCTAATTTTGTGATCCAACATATGGTCTATCCTTGAGAAAGTTCCATGTTCTCTGGAGAAGAATGTATAATCTGATGTTCTGGGATGAAAGGTTCTGTAAATGTCAATTATGTTCATTTGGTCTAGCATTTCATTTAAGGCCAATATTTATTGATTTTCTGTTTGCTTGATCTGTGTAGAGCTTCCAATGGATTAGGAAGTATTGCAGTTTTAACATATTAAGTCTTCTGATCCATGAACATGAAATATCTGTCCCTCTTATTTTACTTAAGATAATACTGTCTTGGTTTATCCATATGTTTGCAAATGGAAATATTTCATTATTTTGATGACTAAAGGTGAAAGAAGCAACCTGATTTTGTCTTATACCATGTCTAAAATGGCCATCTGGACAGTTTGGGAGATGACTGCTGATAAATGTTGGAGTTGTAATGCTTCAAGTCCAGGGGAGAAGGTAGGAATTATTGCAAACAGCCGCCAGAGAAGATGCCACATCAAGGACAGTTCAGGGAAAAGATCCCAAACAATATAGGATCTCTATGCCCTACATTCTCCATGCCCATGAAAATGCCCTCAAGGGGAGAGGTAAGGTTTATACATCTATCACATCCAAAGACAATCTACATTAGACCTATTCCAGTCAAATGAGAATGTGAATAGCAGCTTTCTTTTTTTTAGATTTAATTCCTAGACTAGAGAAAGAACTAGCACTGCAAGGGTAGATTTAATTAGGTAATAATATGGGAGCGCACTGACCACCAGGTGGATGCTTCTGTGTTGATCATATGCTCCCTGGTGGTCAGTGCACATCATAGCAACCAGTCATTCTGCCATTCGGTTGATTTGCATATTACACTTTTATTATATAGGATGTTTCTTTGTGATGTCTTTTTAGACTAAAAATAAAGATTATGGTAAGAAATATTCCATTATATAAATTTTATAAATCTTATTTTCTATCCTGACATGGACTGATATTGCCTAGTATAAAGTATCCCTTACATAATTTCAACAGAAATCAGAGTGTGGATAATTGTCGTAATTATAATAAGCTAGATGGTCAAATTTAAAACTATTTTAAAATGAAGCAAGATAAGATACTTACCTTTACTAAGATATTATCCGATAAAAAAGAAAAATGTTGGAGATAGTGAGAGCCAATTTAATTACATCAGAATTCTAGATAAAAACCTCTTTTTGACCTATTCACCTTCTTACAGTTTAGTATTGCCCTTCTACTTGTCAGTTTAGAAAGAGCTGTCAGATTTTTCTGGTTATGTGTCAGTCTTCCTCTTTATTTTAAATAGCTTTATTTTAAGTAGAAGCGTATAGTAAAAAAAATGCCTTAGATAAACTTGTGTTTGAACTCTTTGCTTTGTTACTAATTATATGCATGTTATAACTTTCTGAACTTTATTTTATTTTTCTTAAGTATAAATGATACTTATTTGTCAAATCAAATGAACTAATGGATAAAGCATCTAGCACAGATTAGCTGGCAAGAATTACATTCCCTCATTTCATATCAAACTGTCCCTTTTGAGTTGGAAAATGTGATCTATTTATTTATTAACTTTAAAAATAATTCAACACTAACAATAAATATATATTATATATTAGAATGAACAAATATTGCAACAAATAGGTGACTGATAATACTGTCATTCTAAATATCAATTTTATTAATAAGTATTAATGTCCTAATATATCTCTAAACACTAAAAAACTGGTAAAATTATTTATATTACAATTTCACATCAGATGCCACTAGAGGGACTTGTATTATCAGAAGTGTCTTTCAGAATCATCAGTAAGATTTCCAAGAGTAAACTGTATTAAAGTAAAAATTCCAGGTAATGATTTTTAGATTTAGAATTTCAGCATTTTATGAAGAATAAAAATGATTGTTTTGCATCGATTCATCTCACTTCTAAAGACTACTTCACAATAATTGATATTTTGTTTACTATTAAGAATACTATATTTTGCACTTAATTTTAAGTTATTAAAAGTTATGTATTAAGAAACAATCTTTCAGTAATTTGTATTGTATAAGACCTGTTGTTTAAAAGGAAGTCTAAGATTTTTTTAGGGAGCTTTGCCTTATTTTGTCATTTTGAAAGCACTATATTGTCAAAATAAACTCTTCAAGGCTCCCTATTATGCAGCTCATTGATGCAACAGCTTCTGGGCAGAGCTCAGAATAGACAAGGTTGGAGAGTGAATCTACAGGGACAAAAGGAATATATTCAGCAAAGGAATAAAGACTAAACTGCTGTAAAAAACAATATTTTGAATTTCAAGTATAAATGTAATAACTTTCTATGGGAGTTTATAGAAAAAGTGATTGTGTATTTGGAAGATTCAGGAAAGCATGCAGAAAGAACATGGCATTACATGAGAGATGACTGAATGGCAAAGCATATGTTATTGAAAATAAAATGAAGTGATACAAAGAAGATTGCTTGGCTAAAAAGATATTTTAAAATGCAAAAATAGTTGGGTTTATTTATATATTTTCTGCAAAAACAAAGTTTTGTATGTGGGTGGTATGTTTTACCTTTTCAATGTAGTCAAAAAGGGAAAAAATAAAATAACCTTACTATTTTGTGCCTAATTTTTTCAATATTTTTTCCAGCTTATATTTTTGAGTAGCCAGTTAAATAGAGAAAGGACATTAAAATAAAGAGATAGGAGGGAGGGGACAGGAATGGAGAATGGAGACAAAAGAGAGAAGCCTTGCATGGGCCAATGGTGATAATGAAGCATATGTTGCCTCTACTCTCTGTACTTGGACACAGTGGAGTAAATTTCAGGACATCTAGGACCAAGAAAAGTCCTATAAGCTGCAGGAGTGGAGGGTGGATATATCATGCACAAAAGAATAAATCACAGATTAACATCGCACTTTGTATCAGATACACCAGATTCAGGAAGACAAGGGAGCTGCATATTTAGAAGTTTGAAGGGCAATAACTTGCAACCTTGAATACTGTACTCAACCAAACTGTTATTCAAGTGTAAAAGTGAAATAAAATAATTTTCTGACAGGAGAAAAAAAGGATCAGGACCCACCTGGATATCATTTTATTTTCTTTTTAAACTTTGTTTTAATTTTAAAATAGTTTAAAATGTCAAATGGCACTAAAGGCTAACAATAAAAGCAACAGTAAAAACAAACAATCATTTTCTGGTTACTCTCCCCTACATGTCCCATTATCAAAAGGCGCATACTCTCCACTTTAAGGAGTTTCTCATGATATTTACCTCCCTATATTTATGCTGTGAAGAAACGATAATGTTTGTTTTCAATCTAATATCTTAATGCATGCAACTTACATAAAGTAAATTGCAGCATGCATACTATTTTATGTTATCTTTCATTTTTATGTTATATGTATCTCTATTTATTTTTATTTTTAAAAACTTTATCTCCCCTGACCTCCTTCACCTACTCCAAGCAAAGCCCACCCACCAGTTAATCCCACCCTGTCCCTTGACCAAGCTGTAACCAAAGCTAAGAACGAAGTGTTTGCTCTTTCTTCTCTTTTTTTGACTGAGGTAACTTTATGCAAATATATTTATGTGTAGGTATATATGAACAATATACATATACATGGAATATGATTTGTCATGTTTTGATTTTTAAAAACACACACACACTACGATCTATATCCTATATAATAAAAGCCCAGCAACCATTACGGTGTAATGACCAGAACGACCAACGATCAGACCACCAGCTGGTAGCTATGACGAGCACTAACCCAGACCTTGCTGTTGGCGCCCTGACAGTCCCAAATTCTGTTCACCTGCACCCCGGACCCTGACAGCAGGGAGGTGGGAGCCCCATTCCTCCTGGAATCAGTGGCTCCCTGACAGCCCCGAATCCTATTCACCTGAACCCCAGATCCTGACAGCATGGAGGAGGGAGCCGGATACCCGCATCTGACCCTGACAGGAGGGAGGTGAGAGTCCCATTCCTCGTGGAATGGGTTGTTGGTCAGCTTGCTGTCCATGCCCTGACCACCCAGAATCCCGTTAACCCACACCTGGGACCCTGACAGCAGGGAGGTGGGAGCCCCATTCCTCACAAAATAGGCTGTTGGTCAGTGCCCTGACAGCCCACAATCCCATTCATCCACACCCAGGACCCTGACAGCAGGGAATATGTCTAAAAACCAACTATTGGCACAAAGTACCTCTGAAGCTGAAAGACGCCGGCATTGGCGACAGGATGTATTTGAAGACCAACAATTAACACATTGTACCTCTGCAGCAGAAAGAAAGTAACGTTATCAACCGAAAATGTCTGAAGACCAACGATTGGCATAAGGTACCTGTGCAGCCAAAAGAAAGTGGCATGATCAACAGAATGTCTGAAGACCAACTATTGACACAACGTACCTCTGAAGCCGAAAGAAGCTGGCATCGGTGACAGAATGTATTTGAAGACCAATGGTTAGCACATTGTACCTCTGCAGCTGAAAGAAAGTAACATTATCAACAGAAAATGTCTGAAGACCAACGATTGGCACAACGTACCTCTGAAGCCAAAACAAAGCATTGTCATCATCGACAGAATGTATCTGAAGAGCAACTATTGGCCCAACGTACCTATGAAGCCAAAAGAAGCCGGCGTCATCGACAGAATACGTCTGAAGAACAGTCAGCAACAAGTACTATCAATACTGGTAGGAACTGCCTTCACAAAGAAAATGGAGCAAATGAGGATGCAAATATCAAACGTAGTTTGGTGGAATGACTATTACATGTCAATTTTGCCTGTCACTAAATTTCTCTGATGAAAAAACCATCTGATGGAAAATTTACTCAATGTTGCAGAAAAGGTGAAGTTTGTCCAAATGATGGGCATTTTCCAGAATACCCGGCATATTTTTTAAAAAATTAATGATAAATGAAGATTCTGACAGTAAAAATTTCATGGAAAATATTCATTCAATAAATAGTGCTTTTGCTTCAAATGGGTGAAAATATTGCGTCACCATCAGGATATGGGCCATACTGTTTTAGAATACACGGACAAATTTATCACCGTACTGGAACTGTACATCCTTTGGATGGTGTTTCTCAGAAGTTTGCTCAACTCTATATTTTAGATTTAGCTGAAGCGATGAGTAAAAGATTAGCAATGCCAGAAAACCAAGGTTGCTCAGAAAGACTCAGGACCAACATCAATAACCTCATGCATGAAATAAATAAATTAACACAATTATACAAGATGCTACATTAGGTAGAAAAGGAAGCCCAATGTGAAGCATCAGTGAAAGGTATTGCTCCCACGGAAGTAATAATGCCGATTAAATATGATCGGATTAGTGATCCAGATAGATATAATTATCCCCACATAACTGATGTTGCCATCATATTCAGAAATGAAGATGGAGAGCCTCCTTTTGAAAGGGACGTGCTCATTCATTGTAAACCAGATCCCAATAATCTGAATGCCACTAAAATGAAACAAATCAGTATCCTGTTTCCTACATTATATGCAATGACATGCCTATTCTTTTTCCACATGGTGAAAAAGGCTGGGGAACAGATATTGATTAAGACTCAGAGACAACAGTGTAATCGACAGTAATACTAGACAAAGTGTAAGGACACAAGTCACAGAATTTCAGTATTATGGATTTCATCTCTCTGTCCAGGACACATTCAATGCCATTTTAAATGCAGGAATATTAACTCAACAGTATATTGTCGATTCATATTCAAAAATGGAAGCCAATGAGATAAATTTCATTAAAGCAAACCAATCTAAGTTGAGAGTTGAAAAATATAGTGGTTTGTATGATTATCTTACTTCTAGATCTGAAAATGACAATGTGCTGATTGGTAAAATGATAATACTTCCATCATCTCTTGAGGGTAGTCCCAGAAATATGCAGCAGTGATATCAGGATGCTATGGCAATTGTAACAAAGTTTGGCAAACCCGATTTATTCATAACCATGACATGCAACACCAAATGGGCAGATATTAGAAATAATTTACAACACTGGCAAAACGTTGAAAACAGACCTGATTTGGTAGCCAGGTTTTTAATATTAAGCTGAATGCTCTTTTAAATGATATATGTAAATTCAATTTATTTGGCAAAGTTATAGCTCAAATTCATGTCATTGAATTTCAGAAATGTAGGCTGCCTCACGCTCACATAATATTGATATTAGATAGTGAATCCAAATTATGAACAGAGGATGACATTGACCATATAGTTAAGGCAGAAAATCCAGATAAAGACCAGTGTCCTCGGCTTTTTCAAATTATAAAATCAAATATGGTACATGGACCATGTGGAATACAAAAATCCAAATAGCCCATGTATGGAAAATGGAAAATGTTCAAAGGGATATCCAAAAGAATTTCAAAATGTGACTATTGGAAATATTGATGAATATCCCAAATACAAATGAAGTTCTGGTAGCACGATGTCTATTGGAAATAAAGTTGTCAATAACACTTGGATTGTCTCTTATAACCCGTATTTGTGCCTTAAATATAACTGTCATATAAACGTTGAAGTGTGCACATTAAGGGTGTCAAATATTTATTTAAATACATCTATAAAGAGCATGATTGTGTAAATATTCAAATTTCTGAAAAAAAATATTAGCAATCATGAAAACGTACAGGACTTCATGGACTCCAGGTGTGTGAGTGCCCCTGAGCTGTTTGGAGACTTGTTGCAAATGCAAATGCATGACCAATCTCATGCAATCACAAGATTAGCTATTCATTTGCCAAATGATCAGAAGTTGTATTTTCATACTGATGATTTTGCTGAAGTGATAGATAGGGCTAAAAGGCATAACTTAACATTGATGGCTTGGTTTTTATTGAATAGAGAAGATTCCAATGCGCATACTTATTATTATTGGGATATTCTACAACATTATGTGTTTAATAATTCTTTGTGGAGAAAACACCAAAAGGATGGGAATACCTGGTGAAGTGTTAGGTAAACTGTTCACTGTGAGCTTTAGAGAACCAGAATGATATTACCTTAGACTTTTGCTTCTGCATGTAAAAGGTGCAATAAGTTTTCCTGACCTGTGAACTGTAGGAGGTGTAATTTATGATACATTTCCTGAAGCTGCTAAACATAGAGGATTATTAATTGACAACACTATCTGGAAATATACGATTTACGATTGACGATGCAATCATCCTTAACATGCCCAAACAACTACAGCAACTTTTTGCATATCTATGCTTGTTTGGATGTCCTTCTGATGCAGACAAATTATGGAATGAGAATAAATTTCATTTTATTGAAGATTTTTGTTGGAAATTGCACCGAAGAGAAGGTGCCTGTGTGAACTGTGAAATGCATGCCCTTAACGAAATTCAAGAAGTATGCACGTTGCATGGAATGAAATGTTCTCATTTCAAACTTCCGGACTATCCTTTATTAACGAATACAAATACATGTGATGAATCGTACAAGCGACAACAGGCAGAGGTTTTAGTAAAGTCTCTCAACGATGAACAGTTGGCAGCCTTTCAGACTATATCTTCCACCATTGAAGATCAAACTACACATTCCAAATGCTTTCTTTGGATAGCCCAGGTGGTAGTGGAAAAGCATATCTTTATAAAGTTTTAATACACTATATTAGAGGTCGTGATGGTACTGTTTTACCTACAGTGTCTACAGGAATTGCTGCTAATTTACTTCTCAGTGGAGGAACCTTTCATTCCCAATATAAATTAACCAATTCCATTAAATGAAACTTCAATTTCTAGACTCAATATAAACAGTGAAGTTGCTAAAACCATTAAAAAGGCCCAAGTTCTCATTATTGATGAATGCACCATGGCATCCAGTCATGCTATAAATGCCATAGATAGATTACTAAGAGAAATTATGAATTTGAATGTTGTATTTGGTGGGAAAGTTCTTCTTGGAGGGGATTTTCGACAATGTCTTAGTGTTGTGCCACATGCTATGCGATCAGCCATAGTACAAATGAGTTTAAAGTACTGTAGTGTTTGGGGATGTTTCAGAAAGTTGTCTCTTACAACAAATATGAGATCAGAGGATTCTGCTTATAGCAAATGGTTAGTAAAACTTGGAGATGGCAAACTGGATAGCAATTTTCATTTAGGAATGGATATTATTGAAATTCCCTGTGAAATGATTTGTAATGGATCTATTATTGAAGCTAACTTTAGAAACAGTATATCTATAGATAATATTAAAAATATATCTAGATGTGCAATTCCTTGTCCTAAAAATGAGCATGTACATAAATTAAATGAAGAAATTTTGAATATTCTTGATGGAGATTTTCACACCTATTTGAGTGATGATTCCATCAATTCAACGGATGATGCCAAAAAGGAAAATTTTCCCATCAAATTTCTTAATAGTATTATACCTTTGGAAATGCCATGTCATAAATTAAAATTGAAAGTATATGCAATCATGCTACTGAGAAATCTTAATAGCAAATAGGGTCTTTGTAAAAGTACTAGATTTATTATCCAAAGATTGTGACCTAACATAATCAAAGCTGAAGTATTAACAGGATTTGCAGAAGGAGAGGTTGTTCTGATTCCAAGAATTGATTTGTCCTGTCTGACACTGGCCTCCCATTTAAATTAATCCAAAGACAGTTTCCCGTGATGTCAGCATTTGTGATGACAATAAATCACAAGGACAAACTCTAGACAGAGTAGGAATATTTCTACCTGAACCTGTTTTCAGACATGGTCAGTTATATGTTGCTTTTTCTAGAGTTCCAAGAGCATGTGATGTTAAAGTTGAAGTTGTAAACACTTCATCACAAGGGAAACTAGTTAAGCACTCTGAAAGTGTTTTTACTCTTCATGTGGTATACAGGGACATATTAGAATAATTTTAATCAATTTATCAGTCATTGTTTGTATCAATGTTATTTTTATATCTTGTTTTTATATCATGTTTTTATTGTTTTTATATCATATCTTTGTTGTTATATCATGTTGTTACTGTTTATTTATTAATAAATTTATATATTATTTTCATATATGTTTTACTACTTTTCTTTAATATCTGACACTACTATTATAGAGAAAGGGTGAATAGCGATATTAAAAAAAAATTCTTCTAATTAATTCTCTTTCAATGTGTATGAATTTGTGCACCAGTCCACTAGTCTATACTAATAAAAGGGTAATATGCAAATTGGTCAGGATGCCGTCACAGTAATGACTGGCTGGGTGGGTGGGAACTTGCTGTTGGGGATGGGGGCGGGGGCTTGCAGTGTTGGGGCAAGCCCTGGGCAAGCGGCAGTGGGGACGGGGTTGGGGGAGGTAGACCTGGTGGAGGGCGGCCTGTGCTCCCTACATGGTGGAAACAGCAGTTGTGAGTGCTCCCAATGGCAGCTGCAGCTTTCTCAGGGCCGGCCCTGGGCAAGTGGCATCAGGGATGAGGGCGGGGAAGGCAGGCCTGGACTCCCGCATGGCAGTGGCGTCTGTGAGCGCTCATGATGGCCACTGCTGCTTCCCCAGAAGGACCACTGGTTCCTTCTGCCAAGTGGCAGCAGAGCCACTCTGCCGGGAAACCTCCACATTGGCAGCAAAGGCAGGTGAGTCAGGGACAGCCCAGAAGCAAACACAGGTGAGAGAAAGTCCGAGCTCCATAGCTAACAGCTCCCGGCCCAGCCACGCCCCACCTTGGCCTCTGGCACGGTGGGTCAGGATTTCTGAGAAAGGCAGCTCTGGACAAAGCCACAACGGCTGGGGCTGCGAGGCCAGGGCTCAAGGCAGCTGCGAGGTCCTTCCTGACAAAGCGGGCCAGCCGGGGCGAAGCTGCCCCGCGGTTGTTTATTCGCCACCTGCAGTTGTTGGACGATGCACATAGGTGTTATTTTTAAATGGAATGTAGTGCTGGCTGCGTGGGAGAATGATGGGAGCTTGGAGCCGCCCCTCTAGCTGGGGGACGTGGGGGGGCCCACAATGCATCCTGAGGGTGCTGTTTGCTGGCCATCCAGGCTGTCCCCACTGCGGGCTCCCGGCTCCGTCTGGAGGCTGGGCCAGGAAGCTGGACGGTGAGTTTCATGCTGTCCAAGCCTTGGTGTAGATTACGAGTTCCCACTAGGGAACATTGTCTTCTCTACGCCCGGGCTCCACTCCTTCATTCACATTCCGGAAACAAAGCCACCTGCTTCTCTTTGACCTAGAAGCCATGCCAGGCCAGACTGCATGGCCAATGGTTCCGGAGCAGATTTCACATGCCCACACACTCACTAGCACACAACACCCTGGCCGCAGGTGGTCTCTCATCACCCTGCACGGTTTGTGCCCTCACTCCCTTGCTCTAAATGTCCCCAGTCCGTATGTGCCTGTTTTCTCTCCGGCTTACAGTTCTGTCCATGTACAAATGTGCTTCTGTTACCTCCGCTTATCTTCAAAAGTGGAACGCTGGAAAAGTGGCGTCTGACTGCTTTTTGGGGTTGCTTCCCTGTGTGAGGCTCCACTCCTCTCGTTGTAGGCCTGTCCGCTGAAAAGCCCTGAGTTTGCATTTGGTTTATAACCTGGTGGTGCGGACCCTGATGCAAAACAACTGGCAGCTTCAAGTATCCATGCGGTGGGGTGGGGGGAGGGAGAGCCGTATTACCTGGAATCTGTTGTTCAGCTCTGAGGATAATAGGGAGGCCTGGGCTTTGCACCATGATACCGCATAAAATCCAAAGAACTCTCAGTGGATTCATTTCCAATACTTTAATACACTGTAAAATAAATCCACTCTTTTTCTTCTCTAAATCTAAATCTCTTGTCATTAAAGTGAAGACGTAAAAATAATGTGTTTACACTGGCTGGGCTCTTGGCCATTAGATTTTCACTAAAAACATGTTGTGTCCATTTTCAGAATGCAAATCCCAAGGGTGTTCCAAAAAAATGAAAGAGTTCAAGGTTCAGTTCAAGGTTGACCCTCTTGGTAAGGAATGGGGGTAAGGGACATAATACAGGCATTTCTCTCCAAGAGCTTACAGTCTTAGTCGGAGGGAATAAGACATGAAGTGTTAAAAAGTTCAGTATTTCAAGAGTTAAAAACAGTACAAGACAAATACAAGAGGACATATAGTATTAGGCAAGTTTCAAATGAATGGAGGTTCAATACTTCAATGGCAGTGGCTATAAATGTTCAACCTGGTAAATGTGCGTTTTACCCAAAGAACCTTTGAAAACTCAGAGGTTGAATCTTAGTAATTGTACTCTTTTTTTTTAAATTAAATCTTCATTGTTCAGATTATTACAGTTGTTCCTCTTTTTTCCCCCCATAGCTCCCCTCCACCCCATTCCCACCTCACCCTCTGCCCTCACTCCCCACCCACTGTCATCATCCATAGGTGCACGATTTTTGTCCAGTCTCTTCCCCCATCCCCCACACCCTTCCCCCCCCAAGAATAGTCAGTCCACTCCCTTTCTATCTCCCTGATTCTATTATAGTCACCAGTTTATTCTGTTCATCAGATTATTTATTCACTTGATTTTTAGATTCACTTGTTGATAGATGTGTATTTGTTGTTCATAATATGTATCTTTACCTTTTTCTTCTTACTCTTCTTAAAGGATACCTTTCAGCATTTCATATAATACTGGTTTGGTGGTGATGAACTCCTTTAGCTTTTTCTTATCTGTGAAGCTCTTTATCTGACCTTCAATTCTGAATGATAGCTTTGCTGGATAAAGTAGTCTTGGTTGTAGGTTCTTGGCATTCATCACTTTGAATATTTCTTGCCACTCCCTTCTGGCCTGCAAAATTTCTGTTGAGAAATCAGCTGACAGTCATATGGGTACTCCCTTGTAGGTAACTGAGTTTCTTTCTCTTGCTGCTTTTAAGATTCTCTCTTTGTATTTTGCTCTTGGCATTTTAATTATGATGTGTCTTGGTGTGGTCCTCTTTGGATTCCTTTTGTTTGGGGTTCTTTGCACTTCCTGGACTTGTAAGTCTATTTCTTTCACCAGGTAGGGGAAGTTTTCTGTCATTATTTCTTCTAATAGGTTTTCAATATCTTGCTCTCTCTCTTCTTCTGACACCCCTATATTTCAGATGTTGGTACACTTGAAGCTGTCCCAGAGGCTCCTTACGCTATCTTCATATTTTTGGATTCTTTTTTCATTTTGCTTTTCTGGTTGGGTATTTTTTGCTTCTTCGTATTTCAAATCTTTGACTTGATTCTTGCGGTCATCTAGTCTGCTGTTGGAACTCTGCATAATATCCTTTATTTCTGTCAGTGTATGCTTAATTTCTAGTTGGTCCTTTTTCATAACCTTGAGGGTCTCACTAGATTTCTTGAGGGTCTCACTACATTTATTGGCGGTCTCAACAGACTTTTTGAGGGTCTTACTAAATTTATCTGTGGTTTCTAGAAAGTTCTTGAAACACCTTATAACCGTGGTTTTTAACTCTATATCCAGTCATTTGCTTTCCTCCATTTCTGTCATTTGTGTCCTGTTTCTTTGTCTCCACATTTTTTATGCTTCCCTGTGTTGGTAGAGTGGCTTTGTGTGCTAGGTGTCCTATAGGGCCCAGTGGCTCAGCCTCCCCAATTTCCTGAGGTAGACACTCTTGGTGCACCCCTTTGTGAGCTTTGTGCACAGTCTTGTCATAGTTAAGCCTTGATTGTTGTAGGTATCACTGGGAGGAATTGACCTCCAGGCCAATTGGCTGTGAGAATCAGCTGTGTCTGCAGTGGGAGAACTTCTGTGCTGAAGACACCCTTCTGGGGCAAGACTTGCTTCAGTGGGGCTTTGGTGCTCACTGAGTCTGCCCCCTGAGTGTGTCCCTTATGGATCTGAGGAGTTGTAATCTGGCTTTTGGATCTAAGGAGGAGCTAATTTAGCCTCTGCCTGAGGCTACCCAACAGGAGCTACGAAGAGATCTGCAGATTCCCCTTCCTTTTTTGGGGTTTGGAGGTGCCCAGATGAGGCCAGCTGTGAAGCAATGCAAACTGCTGTGGGGCCTTGGGCCTTCTCTTGGAGGTTCTGGTTCTGTCTGGCCCAGCTGCAGTTTGTTAGGTAATTTTCAGATTGCAAAGGGCCAGGGCATTCATATGTAAAAGCCTCTGCTCCAGCTTGGGTGGGGTGGGGTCTCAGGGGATCAACAGGGCGGAGCAAGTAGCTATGGCTGATCCTCAGCCCTGCCCTAAGAGGCCCTGTGTCTCAGTGTCCCGCAGTAATCGCTGCAAACACCTCTGAGAGGAAGCCGCCCTCGAGTTCTGAGTTCTGCCCCCTGCCAGACAGTCCAGTTTCTCCCCATATGAGTCTGGGTCCCCAGAGACTTCCTAGAACTGGAGTTCAGAACAGTTGGGGGTTTGAAACTCCCTCCCAATTGAAAAAGACAACCGTGTCCTCAGTTGCCAGCCCTTTTCATGTGTGCCTCCGTACCTCTGCACTTTACTTCCGCACCTCCTCTGAGTCTCAGTGTGCTTTTCTCTTTCCTTCTAGTTGCAGTATTTCCACTCAGCCTGCCTTCCTGTGGTTCTGGATGATGTCCGTTTTGTCTTTTAGTTGTATTTTTGAAGTTGGTGTGGGAGGCAGCAATTTCCGGTGTTTACCTATGCTGCCATCTTGGTTTCTCGGCCTAATTGTTCTCTTTTATCCTAAAATTGCTTTGATTTTAAAGGCCTCCTTGGTCCTTTTCCAAACCCCTAAACATTTACCATTCCCCAGTCCCCTCCCCCCAAATTTTTAGTATATGAAAGCTGAGTAAGTTAAGGTTGTTGGTCAAGAAGTGATGCCATCATGACCTTTGAGGTAGAATTTTTGGTCAAACTCCCCCCACTTTCTTTTTATACCCTGTTTATTTCTACAAATTAAGGTGGTAATTGTCCACTCTGTTTTATAAATTCAGTTACTGGAGGAACACAATTTTTTTTAATATTTCACCTAAACGAGCCGAGTAGATTCCAGAGCCCAAATACTAGGGACTGAGCATGCTGCTTGTCAGCAAAGTGTTCATTTAACCTCTTGGGTTGGCTTTTATGTCTGTCTCAGCAATGAAGACAGGAAACGCAAATGCTATATACACCTCCAGACAAATATAGTGTCGGACAAAAGTAGACATACAGTTGTTTATATGTAAAGTAATACAGTAATTAATCTATATATGTAAAAAAGGCTAAAATGCAAAGTGTCCCCTCAGGAATTCGACCAGGAAACTGGGAAGTTTGGTCGCTCGCTATGACGTGAGCTGACCACCCGGGGGTGGCACGGAACAAAGGAAGGCTCCAGCTCTCAGCCAGAAGGCCCAAATCAGCCCTGATCACTGGCCAGGCCTAGGGACCCTACCTGTGCACGAATTTTGTGCACTAGGCCTCTAGTATATATATAATACCCTAAGCGACCTTTATGGTGGAATAACCTGAATGACCAGTTGCTATCATGCGCACTGACCACCAGGGGGGAGACGCTCAGTGCAGGAACTGCCCCCTGGTGGTCAGTGTGCTCCCATGGAGGGAGCACTGCTCAGCCAGAAGCCAGGCTCATGGCTGGTGAGCACAGCTGCAGCGGTGGGAGCCTCTCCTGACTCCATGGCAGCACTACTGAGTGACAGCAGCAGGCACAGTGGGCTGGGATGAGTATGAGCGGTGTGGCACTCGGCCCCAGTTTGGGTTCCTCCCTGGCTGCCTGCCACTTGGTGCACTGCTACACCCCCCGAGAGATCCTGCATTGCAAGATGGTGCAGGCTAGGCTGAGGGACCCTCCCCCAGTGTGCAAATTTCATGCACGGGGCCTCTAGTTATATTATATACTTTAATCTATATATCTCTATTTTTACTCAGCAACAACTGCTGTAATCATTTAGTTCAACTGTGATTGTTACTCTTTTTGATGAATTCATAATATTACATGTCTGAAGTGCACTATTATTTACTTAGTCATTATCTTACTGAAAGACATTTACTTTTTAATTTTTATTACTATGAAAAATGCTATCATATACCTTTATACATATATCCTAAGTACCACTGTTTTTATATGTATAAGATATAGTCTCTGGATTGCATTGTCATTAAAGTTTTGGTAAACAGTGTACTTATATATTGCTTATGTTTTTATTACTCATATCTTCAGCAAATCAAGTGTCAGTTTGACATGATTAGTGTCAGCATATATTTAATTTTTTTAATTTTTGATGAAATGAAGCTACTGATACATTGCCTACAATTATAATACTCAAATTTTTGTGATTAACTGCGTGGGGCAGTCAAAATTCTCCCTTAATAATAACAATTCTGAGTAACATAAAACCACTTCTAAATGGTTTGAAGAGAAAATTAATTTATTGTAGTATCATGGCAATTCAGTACATAGTATCTCAAGTATAGTTTAGAGCTTTTCAGATTGAAAATTGCACACATCTCATCGACAAACTGCTGACAGGTATAAGTTCAGTACAGCTAAGAACAGATGCAGAAGAAAAAGAACAATATTCTGATGACACTGAATAAAAGAACTTACTATTGGGACTTCATCCACTTTAGACTGAATCTATAATATCTCTCCCATCCTCCCCCAGAGCAGAATAGCCTCCTCTTTGCAATCAAACCCTCCTACAGGTGGAAGCAAGAAAGGCTGGTAAGTTCTGCTTCCTAAGTGGAGATTTGAGAGATGTAATGTATTGTTATATTAATTTTTCTACTGAAATTTGAATCATTGCCTAGATGAACATGTTAAACTTTAGAAACCAGTGTAATCAATTAATTACATTATACCTTCCTATTGAATAGTGAAATTGGAGTTACGTACATAGAATATAAAAAACAAATAATGGAACCAGTTTGTGTGGAGAGTTTGAACAGGCTCAAGCCTCAGACTGATGAGAGGGCATGGTCCTCTTGTGGCAAAGCCAAATACAAGTCCCAGCTTAGAGGGAAAAGCCCTCCCAGCACAATTATAGCCAAAGGCTATGGTTGTATGTAAGCTTGACTTTATAGTCCAACCTTGTTGTCCTAGGCAGCTGATGAATGTGGGCTGTGGGAGGTGCAGCAAGTGCTGCCAAAACAAAGCCAGATAGAGTTCAAGAAAATTGCAACAACAGGAAAGAAGTAGATTTGAAACTCGCAAGAACATTGTAAACATCTTGACCACTCCTTTGTTTTGCTTTGTGTGATCTGACTATAAAATAAAGATTCGGCTTACAGGCTGTGTCACTGTGTCCTAATCCAGGTGCAGTGATCCACCTGGCCCCAACTATATTCTCTTGTCTGTTTTCTTTAGTCCTTCACCACCCCTCCTCAGGTTCACCACTGGCCATGCTGGATGCAGTTCAGTTTGTGAGGAAGAAGAGGAAGAATAAGGAAGAAGAGTAGAAGGGGTGGGAAAAGAAATAAGACAAATCAGAAGGTCATGGTGAAATTCACCAACAGATTGTATGCCAAGTTATTTAACTGATAATACTTACTTTCAACTCATGATATCAGCATTGTGTCAAGAAAGCCAAAATCAGTTTCTATTAAATCATCTGCATTGCTTCTTAGCCAATCTTAGTAATTACTTATATATTTTTAAATATATTATTTGTTCATTTGTAATTCAATACAAAATGTTGAAAAATCTCATTCCTCAGATATTAATACATAGCAAGTTCAATGAATTAACAATTGGTATAGAAACATATAGCTCTCAGTGATAAAATGCATATATTGGAATATATTTTTCAAAGGTCTGTCCTTTGAAATTGTACTTTTCTAAACATTCATGATCTGAGTGTAATCATGATCATATACCACATTTTTATATACTTTAACTTGTGCAGGACTAATAATACTAAACTTGGTCATAATATAGAGTTTAAAAAATCTTAACATGAATTAAGTTAGTTATAACAAAAATATATTTCAACCTACATAAGACTAACTCTATTAACTTTAAGGAAAACTAGAAGAATATTAACTTGAGTTAATATAGGTTCCTACATTTAAAATATTAAAACTTTATATTATTCCAAGTGACTATAAAATAATAACTACAATAAAATGCACTAGCACAACAAAACTCACAGAAGGAAAGTTATACACTAACAGTTTCCTTATGAGCATCCTGCAGGACTTGGCAGTTCCAGTTCCCATATGAACATGAAATGGCCTAACTGCAGGAATTTGACCAACACTAACCAGTTCCAGAATGCTGACAGTAAAGTTCTATATTGTCACTACCAAGAAGGTGGCCTGCATGTCTGCAGTTTCTCTGCATATCCACAATGTGTCCTTCCCATTCCTTGTACCCTGTAAGAATCACTGGCTTGATGAAGATATTAAGATGTTTTTGTTTTTTTTTTAGGATGGGAGTCTGCCATCTCCTCACGTAGCTGGCACTTGAATAAACCACTTTTCTTCACATCAGCACCTATCTCATAAGTTTGGCTTTCTCTGCAGCAGGCACCCAAACACACATTTGGTTTCATGAGGAGTGGATCTATATTAAGTACTTAACATATGATAGATCTTACATACTTAACAACTTATTTTTCTATTTAATACCTAAGAATGAATTCAGTTGTTTGTGCATTTCCTTAGGTTACTAGGTATTTGAAACTTCATTGCAATGATGTGAAAATATATCCAATTAAAATAATAAGTGAACATATGTAAACCCATAGAACAATGATTGACAGATAGAGTTGTGATTTGTCCAAATGCCTTATGCTGTTTCTTGTGAATCTTAGAGATTCTCTATCAAACATAGAAATAACATCAGAAACTCAGCATTCACTGATTAAATGACTTTTTAAAAAATTTATATTCAAATATTTATCTTGTTTTCTTGTCCTATTGCAACTTTTTTATAAAAATATGTTTTTCTTGATTTCAGAGAAATGGAGGAAGAGGGAGAGAGCCAGAAACATCAATGATGAGAGAAAATCATTGACCGGCTGCTTTCTGCACACCCCACACTGGGGATCGAGCCACCAACACAGGCATTTGCCTTGACCAGGAATTGAACTATGACCTCCTGGTTCATAGGTCAATGCTCAACCACTGAGTCACACCAGCCCAGCCTATTGCAACTATTGTATCAATGTAATGAAGTTATTAATCGTGTGGTAGTCTAAATGGTGGCCTCCAAAGATGTCAAATTGGGGTTCTTTGAATATGTAAAAACATATGGCAAAAGGAACTTTGCAAATGTAATTAAGTTAAAGATAATGTGGAGATTGTTCTGGATTATTTGGGTGGGTTCAATATGATCATAAGGATAGTTATAAGAAGAAAATAGAAGTACAAAAGACAGAATAAAGGAAAATGATGTTTAAATCAGAGATTGGTGTGATGCACTTTCAGGATATAGGGAGGGGTCATAAGCCAAGGGATTCAGGTAACCTTTAGAAGCTGGAAGACGCAAAGAAATGGATTCTCTCCTGAATGCTCTAGAGCAGGGGTGGGGAACCTTTTTTTCTGCCAAGGGCTGTTTGGATATTTGTAACATCATTATCCAACCATACAAGATTATCAACTTAAAAATTAGCTTGCTATATTTGGTCAAACATTTAATCAACTCTCCCCTAATGTCTTGGCAGGGCCAAACCAAATGATTTTTCAGGCCGGACATTCCCCACCCTTCCTCTAGAGCAGTGGTTCTCAACCTTCCTAATGCTGTGACCCTTTAATACAGTTCCTCATGTTGTGGTGACCCCCAACCATAAAATTATTGTCGTTGCTACTTCATAACTGTAATTTTACTACTGTTATGAATTGTAATATATCTGATATGCAGGATGTATTTTCATTGTTACAAATTGAACATAATTAAAGCATAGTGATTAATCACAAAAACAATATGTAATTATATATGTGTTTTCCGATGGTCTTAGGCGAACCCTGTGAAAGGGTCATTCGACTCCCAAAGGGGTCGCGACCCACAGGTTGAAAACCCACTGCTCTAGAGGGAATGTAGCACTAATGATACCTTAAGTTTAATCTTCTGATCTCCAAAATTGTAACGCCAAATGTCTATCTTGTTTTTAGTCACCAACTTTGTGTTTTTTGTCATTTCAGCAATAGAAAACTAATACAATAGCCTCTGAAATATGTGTGGGAACCCTAATCTAGTATGCTGGATGTTCAAGGCCAATCTGAGAAGGACACAGCAATCTTACTGTATGCATAGGCATTCCTTTCTATAACCCAAATATTGATGTCACTATCTGGCAAGAGGCCTCTTTTGTCTAAGTTGGTATAAAGATGTGTTACTGACCAGTCAGTGAGAAGCTGCTTTTATGAAAGGCTGGCTCCTATGTTTGTATGGCTTCTATGGCTCCTGTGTTTGCAACTGTATTAGCTAGGGCTGCTTTGCGTGGCTACTTTATGAGGCTACTTTGAAGAACTGTTTGTCTGATGGTTCCTTGGTAGCAATGGCTACATGGTCTGTAATAAAGACTCCCCTATATGCCTATGACTTTTCCTGTCTTCTTTGTCTACTACCTGGCATCCTTGGAGGTCCAGCTCCTGGCAGAGGACCTGCACACCCCACAGTATGTTTCCTTTACGTCTCTATTTTTTTCTCTAGGTCTTTTGTATTCAGTGTCACATGAAAGCCAGTATAGCTATAATTAAGCACAGTATTGGTATTTGATATTATTAAACAAAATAAAAATTAATTAAAATTCCACAATACAATTAACAGGCTGCTTTTCTCAAATAATATATCATCTGAAATATTATGCAACTATTAAATAAAATGATTTAGATTTTTCTCTATTGATGTGATTAGACTTAAAGTTACAGTTTATCTAACTATTATTCTGTATCTTTTTTTAATTACTGAAAGCATTGCGATAAAGCTATTTGTAAAACAATACATTGATCTTATTTTAAAATATTTAATCGCTTTTATACTATCTTTTATTGCATGCTAATGATTTCTATTACTTGGTCAATTTTAATAATTTGCACATTATATGTAAATAATTCATGTCACCTGGATTTCAATTTATCATTTTTCTTGTGAATTTATGTATTAGTCTCTCATAATATTATATTAGTAATTGTAAAAACCTATACTTCATTATCCTTTTTTTCCCCATTTCATTACTTTAGGCATTAATCTTTTTATTGTTTTTACTTTTCTCCACATATGCCCTTTTTCTTTGTTGATTAAGGTATTACATATGTGTCCTTATTCCCCCATTGCCCCCCCCCACCTCCCCACTCCTGCCCTCACCCCCCTAGTGTCTGAGTCCATTGGTTATGCTTATATGCATGCATAAAAGTCCTTTGGTTTATCTCTCTCCCTCTCCCCCACCCTTCTCTGCCTTCCCTCTGAGGTTTGACAGTCTGATCAATGCATTTTCTCTTCCTACTTTTGGTTTAACTTCTCTTTCTTTTTCATTTATCTTATTGTATTGTCTCAAGGACTTCTAGTCATTAAATTCATGTTCCAAGCATAAATGAGGGGGAAGAGAGAAGGCAAAATAGGCATACATTTCAACATGATTAGCAACCATTTGGTATCCATCCAGCATCATGCCAAAATCTCCACATATATCGATTGCCTAACACGTGGTCACTTGGCTTTTCCACATGCAAGGCATGGCAGAAAATGTCATGTTCTATTTGGATAAGTTGTTGCTATGAATAAAATTAAATTTTCAGTATTAGGAAGAAAAATAAAATGGATACTAGGTAATTACTAACACTTTCTGTTGCATATTGTTCTAGATTGACAATTAGAATGTTTTCTTTTGTTTTGTTTTTTTTTTAATTTTTTTTAAATTAAATTAAATCTTTATTGTTCAGATTATTACATTTGTTCCTCTTTTTCCCCCCCCATAACTCCCCTCCTCCCAGTTCCCGCCCCACCCTCCGCCCTCACTCCCCACCCACTGTCCTCATCCATAGGTGCACGATTTTTGTCCAGTCTCTTCCCACATCTCCCACACCCCTTTTCCCCCCAAGAATAGTCAGTCCATTCCCTTTCTATGTCCCTGATTCTATTATAATCACCAGTTCATTCTGTTCATCAGATTATTTATTCACTTGATTCTTAGATTCACTTGTTGATAGATGCATATTTGTTGTTCATAATTTGTATCTTTACCTTTTTCTTCCTCTTCCTCTTCTTAAAGGATACCTTTCAGCATTTCATATAATCCTGGTTTGGTGGTGATGAACTCCTTTAGCTTTTCCTTATCTGTGAAGCTCTTTATCTGACCTTCAATTCTGAATAATAGCTTTGCTGGATAAAGTAATCTTGGTTGTAGGTTCTTGGTATTCATCACTTTGAATATTTCTTGCCACTCCCTTCTGGCCTGCAAAGTTTCTGTTGAGAAATCAGCTGACAGTCATATGGGTACTCCCTTGTAGGTAACTGAGTTTCTTTCTCTTGCTGCTTTTAAGATTCTCTCTTTGTATTTTGCTCTTGGCATTTTAATTATGATGTGTCTTGGTGTGGTCCTCTTTGGATTCCTTTTGTTTGGGGTTCTCCGCGCTTCTTGGACCTGTAAGTCCATTTCTTTCACCAGGTGGGGGAAGTTTTCTGTCATTATTTCTTCAAATAGGTTTTCAATATCTTGCTCTCTCTCATCTTCTGGCACCCCTATAATTCTGATGTTGGTACGCTTGAAGCTGTCCCCGAGGCTCCTTACACTATCCTCGCATTTTTGGATTCTTTTTTCATTTTGCTTTTCCGGTTGGGTGTTTTTTGCTTCCTCGCATTTCAAATCATTGACTTGATTCTTGCGCTCCTCTGGTCTGCTGTCGGGAGTCTGTATAATATTCTTTATTTCAGTCCGTGTATACTTAATTTCTAGTTGGTTCCCCAATATAACATCGAGGGTCTCATTAGTTTTCTTGTAGATCTCATTAAGTTTATCGGCGGCTTCTAAACAGTTCTTGAGAGACCTTAAAAGTGTGGTTCTGAACTCTATATCTTCCATTGATAATTTTGTCCTGTTTCTTTGTCTCCGCATTTTGTTATGCTTCCTTGGTGCACCCCCTAGTGGTCTTTGTTCGCAGTCTTATAGTTAAGCCTTGATTGTTGTAGCTAATACCAGGGAGGGTTTGACCTCCAGGCCAAGTGGCTATGAGAATCAGCTGTGTCAGCAGTGAGAGAACTTCTGTCCTCTAGGGAGGTGCTAATCTAGCCTTTGCCTGAGGCTATCCGGCAAATGCCTCTGTGCAGGGCTTGGGCAGGGCCGGTCGCACAGGATCAACAGGGTGGGCCAGAGAGAGCAGTTATGGCGGCTCTCAGTCCTGTCCCCAGGGGCTCTGCCTCTCTGAGTCCCAGCACCCGCTGCAAAGCTCGGAGAGAAAGCTGCACTCGCTCTGACCGAAGCCAGACAGTCCCACTTCTCCCGTTTGAGTCTGGGTCCCTAAAGACTCGCCCGGATCTGGAGCTCAGAGTCTGCGACTCCCTCCCGATTGAAAATGCCAACCTCGCCCTCCGTCGCCAGCCCGCTCCGCGCACTCCGCACCTCAGAATTTGACTTCAGCACTGCGCCTCCTCTGAGTGTCCGTATGCGTTTCTCTTTCCTCCTAGTTGTAGGACTTCCACTCAGCCAGCGTTCCTGTGGTTCTGGGTGATGTCCATTCCGTGTTTTAGTTTCACTTTTGAAGTAGTTGTTCAAAGCAGCAAACTCCGGCGTTAACCTATGCCGCCATCTTGGTTCTCCCCTAAGGCGAAAAAAATCGACAATTAGAATGTTTTCATTCCTTTTCCATTTCTTATAGCTTCAGGGTCCTGGATTTTGTTGAAATCAAGTTTTAGGGTTTACCACACAATTTATCTCATTTCTTTTATGATCCCTTACTTCACTGCAGTATTATAATTCCTCAATCATAATGACATTTTCCATTTAGAGTAATTATGCAAATTGCAAGTCATTACTTACCACTCTTTCTCCAATATAATCCTCATTTTTTACAATATCTTAGTTCTCATTTAATTGTCATTTGGTTATTGTATTTTCATAATTATTTTCCTCAGAATACATGGGTGATATATACTCAGAATCCATTTATATCTGAAAATGTCATTCCTTTTCACTGACAGGTGAATAGTATCTTGAATCTAACTCCTTTGGTCTCAGGAGATCATATTTCTTTGACTGATAAGTTTTAATATTATAAATGTGTCAGATGTAAGTCAGATTCTCTTTCCTTTAAAAGTTACTTGCTCTTATAAAAGTTTATAATATTTTATATTTACTGTTGAAATTCAACATTTTCACTGGGATATACCTAGTAAATGATCTTTTTTATTAATCTTCCCTAAGATCTAGAGAGACTTTTCAATCTTCAGGCACAAATCTTTCTTCAAATAAAAGTAAATTTCTTGATTTATTTAAATAATACCTCTCCTGTATAACTTCCTCTTTTTTTAAATTGCAGGACTCCTGTTATACACATGAAAATTCTCTTATCTATGTCCTCACTAACTCATTTTTCACTAGTCATATTGATTATTTATGCTCTTTCTACATATTTTATATTTCTCTCATAGATCTTTTTAGTTGATTTAACTTCCTACCATAACTATTTTAAGTGAAAGGCTAAAAAGCTTAAATATTGAAAAATTTAAATTGAAAATCTATTTTTATTGTTTTTTCACAAATTGTTTCATATGTGATGTCCTTGACAGATCTTATTGTATTTGTCTCATCTAACATTTTGATTAGTTCCAATCCATGAGAAATGCTCTTCTTTTTATTTTCTTGCTGTTTTCTTCGCTTGCTCATGTTTTCAAATACAGTGACATCACAGGCAATAGTCATCCCTGCCAGCATACATCGACCACCACAGGACTTGGGAACAAGGCAGCTCTCCAGCGCAGTTATATTCATGATCCTCCCAATCTTTAAGCACCTCATTCAGGATAGTTGCAGAGCAGAGGCAACCTTTCCCTTAAGACACAGAATACTGGTGCCTGATCTAGATCTCACGGTCAAACTAAACTGCTCTGTGTTGTTTGAGGGTTATCTTGACCTCTATTTCTAGTAAGAAACTGTATTTCTTATTTGATTATTTGTTTGTTTTTTATAAAAAGAAAATAACTCTTCAATCTAAGTAGTTTGGAAGAGAGAGGCTCCACACCAACCTTCAGGGGAGGGAGGGTGTGTGACTGAAACCATAGTCATCAGTACTTCCTATTCCTGGTAGCTCTATTGATTGGCTCAACGAATGGTCACACAGCTGAGTACAGTCTGTTTAGGCATAAGGCATTTATTAAATGAGAAATATTTTCTCCATTGGGTTTATATTTGAAAGGAAAGATCTAGAATGGCTGGCAGTTTTCTTAACACCATACATAGCCTTATAAGTAAATACAGATGAAAAAATGTTGAGAAATGGGCACACTTGTTTGTGTACCTGAGAAATAGATTGCCGAAAGCCTGTGTTACATCTGAAGTTCTCAATTATGTGAGACTATAGATATTTCTTTGTTGGAGGAGGTCATGGAAAAACCTGTGGTTGACCTGCAAGCTGGATCTGGGCAGTCAGGGGCTGCTCGCTCCTCTGCTGCCCTCGCAATGCTCAATCTGCCCTCCATTCCCACCACCAGAGCCATTTTGAAGGCAGCAGCCCTGACGGAGTAAAGTGTTGTGGAGACCATCTGGATGGTATACATTACAGAACTCAGGTAAGGCCTTCAATAAGCTTTTAAGATTCTTGAGGGCAGTGCAGAGATCTACTTGTCTTGCAGATGCCCAAGACAAGCCTCATATGTTACGTTCCTTTGCTCATGGAAATTGCCATTTACCAATCTAACGTGATCTGCCCTTTTCTTTGGTTTCTCCTTGCTCTCCATGTACTGGATCCAGTTTGTGAATCAACACTCTTCGGCTAAGGAGTTTAAAAAATAATCTTTGAAAAGTCATAAATTATGAATTTTTACAATCTTAAATTTCTGTGACTCAAACCAAAGTCAAGAAATAAAACATTACCATTATCCTAGAAGCTCCTCTTATACTTCTTTTTAGTCAATCAGTAACACCGAAGGATAACTACTGTTCTACAGTCTAATAGTATAAATGAACTTTGCCATTTTAAAATTTTATATGAATGAAATATGCATGATTTTTTTATTTGGATTTTTTGGCTCGGTATCTTATTTGTGAAATATATTAATATTTTCATGTGTACTTATAGTTTGTTTATTTGTATTGATATTCTGGGTTCTATTGTGTGAATACACCACAACTTATTTACTTCTTTTTCTGCTGATAAGCATTTGGGTAGTTTCTGTTGGAAGCTATTACTTATAGTAATTCTCTGAGCATATTGGAACTTGTTTTTCAGTGAACATGTGCATGCATTTCTGTTGGGTGCAAACCTAGGCATGTAATTACCAAGTCAAAGAAGAGACTTGCTTTAGTAGATGCTGACAATTTTTCATAATGGTTATAACAATTCACACTCCTATCAGGAATACATGAGAGTTCTATTTCTTTCAGTTTTGCTAACACTGGTGTTTTCATTAAAGGCTTTTTATTTTTATTTTTTTTAATTTAGTTTAAATATAATTTTATTGATTTCAGAGAGGAAGGGAGAGGGAGAAAGTGATAGAAACATCAATGATGAGAGAGAGAATCATTGATTGGATGCCTTCTGCACATCCTACACTGTGGATTGAGCCCACAACCAAGGCATGTGCCCTGACTGGGAATCGAACTGTGATCTTCTGGTTCATAAGTTGCTGCTCAACCACTGAGCCATGCTAGCAGGGCTCCTTAAGTACTTTTTAAATGTTGAATTTTCTCTTGCATATATATGTGTGTGTGTGTGCATGTGCATGTGTGTGTAGTTATTAAAACTCTTCTTGTTTCATTAGTTTTCTTATTCTGACTATTGTTTTTATGTTACAGGGGAAATTGTGAGGAAAGATTGTTTTAATTCATGTCAGTTTCAAAAGCCTCCATCTTCCTGGGAAATTTCAAGTATTCCATTCCTTTCAATATAATAATAAATATTATGTTTTATATATCCTCCTGTCACTTCTAAGTATCAATAATATCTATGTGTAAAGTCAACATTCCTAATTTTGCTTTAATTCTTTCTTAACCCAAAAGAATTAATCTAGATTTGGAAACACATGTCAGTTGATTAAAGAAGGTTGTTTCATAAGTCAAATATTGGCCCTGTTTTAGGGATAAATTGAGACCATGCATTAATTCTATTTTAGCAAATAAACAAAAAGAAAAATAATTGTATTATAGTTGCCTCTTCCAGAAAATTGTGATAATAAAAATATTTTTTTTCTTTGAGTGTGGATATTTAAAAGAAAATTAAAAACATTTTTCTAGAATAATTTTTATTCTTTGAATTTAAATGACATTATAGATGTTGCAACTGTTATAAATGTGTAGTTTCATTATTGTTGAATATGTAAATTCACAAGTAGATTTTAAATGTGTGGCCTATAATTGAGTGTAGTCTCACTTTCCTTTTTTTCTCAACTTTTGCACTGTTCTCACCTTTTCACTTAAAGGAAGCACTTTACAGTCTCTCTTTGGCATATTTTATTGCCAGAATTGCTACTTTTGCATTTTGGGGCCATTATTAAGTAAAATAAAGTTTCCTTGAAAACAAACACTATGATACTGGGACAGTCAATCTGATAGCTGAGATAGTTACTAAGAAGCTAATGGACCATGGGGCCATGTGTCATAGTAATGGTATATAACGGTAGTTGGTAGTTGGCTAGAAAATGGATTGTTTGCCCCAATCATACTTGTATAAATTACATTACATTTGTGAAAATTAAAAATATTTTTTGAGGGAAAATGTGCAGAATAATGCATTGGAACATGTTATAATTTTAAACATTCTATCTTTTAGTGATGCTATGAGTGAATTCAGAATAAAAACATAGTTAGGCTTCTAAGATTGAAGAGTCAGAACCTGGTTGAAAATTTTCAGGATTACAGCAAATATTGACCAGTAGCAAATTTTCCCAACCTGAAAATTTCATTGAGTATTCAAGACATTTTTATAATGTTTTATAGTTATTAGAGCAGTACTGCAAATAAAAATGTTCTAAGGAATAAAAGTCTCTCACTGATATATTGATAAGTCCTTCCATGTGCTTCTATTGCTCAGAGTTCTTTGTTGAGAACTAAGAAAACCAATTCTGCATGAATTAAACAACAAAAAAATTTATTGAAGTGATATTAAGTAGCTCAAAGAATCAATAAAGAGGTAAAAATAATTAGGCTCAGAAAATTACTAGGATCTGGAATCTAGTTTGAACAAAATAGCCAAAGAATACTTTGGATGCCTGGCTAGGCGATCAATATTGTTGAACTCTCAACTCCACTCTAGCCAGATTCCTTCCATGGCCACCAAATTATGTTATTCTTCAACTATTACCTTTATCTTGTACATTATTTATTCAATATGTAAATTCCTAGGAGATTTATCTAAGTGGCCTAGTCATGTTTGGCTCTCACAAAGTGGGAATACTGAATATGTTGCTAAATAAATTTATAGAGCTTTCAGATCTTTTCAACACAGAGGCTGAGATAAAGGCAAGTGACAGATTTCAGATATATCAGACAAGAGAATTTTACCACCCAAATAATTCCAAATAGTTGGCATTATGTTCGGAATGATACCTGATTATATACATCTGGAATTGTCTTCTTGATGTTAAATGCCATTTGTATTGGTGGTACACAGCAGCTGGTTATCCTCACGAGATCTGACATTGTGAATAGATCACTTATCTGAATGTTGAGACAAAAAATGACAATGTGTTATATGAAAGTTTAGATGAATATAATTTACTAGAGGCCTGTTGCACGAAGAGATTCGTGCAATAGGCCTTCCCTTCTCCTGGCTGTGGGCACCGGTTTTCCTCCAGCACCCGGGACCCAGGCCTTTGCTCTGGCCAGAGCTGCCTTCCGTCCTCCGTCTTTGCTGCTCTGGCTTGCCTTCAGTCTTCGCTCCACTGCTTGGACCCTATGTATGCAAATTAACCACCATCTTTGTTGGTGGTTAATTTGCATATCACACTGATTAGCCAATGGGAGGCATAGCGAAGTTACTGTCAATTACCCTGTTTGTCTATTATTATATAGGATAAGTGAACATACCTGGTTGATATCACTACTTTATTATATTTCTGTTTTGTAGACTTAATTGATTTTGCCTTAATAACTAATAATACTATTGTGGGGCTCAGATTAATCTTGAGTTAATATTAAATTATAAATAGTTACTCATATAATTCTTCTGATAAGAGGACTATTGTAGTAATGATATACAGCTATGTAAATATTACTGAAATTTTTATAAAGATATTAACTTACACAAAAGTTGCCATTATATTTGAAGCTTGTCTATTTAGAAATATATAACATGTATTCTGTAACCTAATTAATAAGGATAAGTATTCCACAACCCTGTGCCATAATGGGCCCAGATCGAACACACAGAGCAATAATCCCATCGGCACAGGTGGGACACAAAGCTGCTGTTCAGGCCCTCGGCTATCGCATATGGTTGTGTAATTTGTGAAGAGCTCAAAGGTGCCTGGCTGAGGGAACTAACAAAGGCTGACAACCTATTGTTTGCCACACCATGTCCCTCTGTTGAATGTTAATCTGCTCAAAGGCAGGAGGTATTGAAGTCATTCAGGATGCTATATGTACCGGTGGTGAATTCATAACTTAGGTCCCTTCCTAAGATGTGCAATAATTTCATGTGAGTTGTGGTTCAACAAATCGAAGTTGGCATTTCTTCCCTCTTTGCCAAGCTTTGAGTTTGATAGAAAATCCAAGATAAAAATGTTGTCCTAAGTGAATCTTTGACATTTAGCAAAAGAGTTCTCCTCAAATTGATCCTTTCCAAATGAGACATTGATAGAATATTGATTTATGTAAATGAAAACATTTATGTGATCCAGAGAGTTTTTTAAAAATCTTTATTGTTCAAAATATTACATAAGCCTCCTGTTTTCCTTATTTGACCTCCTCCCCCTGAACCCATCCTCCCTGCTGGCCTAGTGCACTATTGTCTGTACCTATGGGTTATGCGTATATGCATATAAGTTATTTTGTTAATCTTTTCCTGTATCCCCCTCCTCCCTTTTCTCTGAAACTTGTCAGTTTGTTCCATGGTTCCATGTCTCAGGATCAATTTTATTTGTCAGTTTATTTTGTTCATTATATTACACACTAGAGGCCCTATGCATGAAATTCATGCAAAGGGCTCGGCCCTCACAGCCCCAGCTACCTCAGCTTCCCTCACATCCCCGGCTTCTCCAGAAGGTAGTCTGGATGGTCGTTATGCTGTTTGGTCTAATTAACATATTAGCTCTTTATTATAGAGGATACTAGAGGCCCAATGCATGAAATTCGTGCATGGGGGGAGGGTCCCTCATCCCAGCCTGCACTCTCTCCAATCCGGGACCCCTCCAGGGATGTCCGACTGCAGATTTAGGCCTGATAGGAATTGGGCCTAAACTGGCACTCAGACATCCCACTTGCAATTTGGGACCACTGGATCCTAACTGCTCACCTGCCTGCCTGCCTGATCACCCCTAACCATCTCTGCCTGCTGTCCTGATTGTCCCTAACCACTCTCCCCTGCCAGCTTGATCACCCCTAACCACTCTCCCCTGCTGGCCTGATCGCCCCTAACCATTCTCCCCTGCCAGCCTGATTGCCCCTAACCACTCTCCCCTGCCAGCTTCATCACCCCTAACCACTCTCCCCTGCTGGCCTGATCGCCCTAACCATTCTCCCCTGCCTGCCTGATTGCCCCTAACCACCTTTGCCTTGGCCCACCACTGTGGCTTTGTCTGGAAGAATGTCCGGAAGATGTCCAGTCTATCCAGTCTAATTAGCATATTACCCTTTTATTAGTATAGATAAGTGAGATCATGTGATACTTGTCTTTCTCTGATTGGCTTATTTTGCTTAGCATAATAACCTCCAGGTCCATTCATGCTGTCTCAAAAGGTAAAAGATCCTTCTTTTATACAGCTGCATAATATTCCATTGTGTAAATAAACCACAGCTTTTTTATTCATTCATCTACTGATGGGCAATTGGACTGTTTCCATATCTTAGCTATTGTAAATGATGCTGCTATGAAAATAGTGGTACATGTATTTCTTTCTGATTGCTGTTTTGGGATTTTTAGGCTATGTTCCTATAAGTGGGATCACTGGGTCAAATGACACTTCCATTTTGAGGTTTTTCATTTATCTTCTCTTCTCTGCTCCAGAACATTGGGACTGATTTTCCCCCTTTCATGGATTTTCTTAAAAGCAATGTAACAATTCAAAAGCTGTCAAACAATAGAAAAATGTTGTTTTTTAATGAAAAGAATTTTGAGCAGGAATAACTTTACATATTAGTAAATATATAGCCTCAGTTTTTGTTGGCCTTTGAGGACCTGAAGTATAGAGTTTTTTCTTCTTTTAGGATTGCTTTACAGCTTTCTGTGATCTGATATCTGGCCTCTATAGTAGAATCAAGATATGAATGGTTCTCTAATTGTAAATTGAAACCCTAATCTATAATCTCAAATCTTGGTGGTTCCAATTCTCTTTTTGAAAACAGAAAAGCTTCCACTCAGATGATTTTCTAAATGAGTTATATTTCCTCCTATTGTTAGTAGGCAAGGAGGGGAGCAGTGGTGAAATCATCTGTTGCCTGACTTTTGTGAAGGGAAAATATTGATATGACACACAATTTTGGGAGATGAGTAAAGATTATGAGGAAAAACTACTTAAACAATTACAAATTATATTTTCTGCTAAGACATCTGATAAATGTTAGCTTGTTATTTTTGTCACCTGTGAACTGGACATCTTTTTTTCTGTTCTTATTATGGTAATGAGCAGGGTAAATGCCAGGCAATGATGCTCTGTGTATGTTGGGGAAGACTTTCAAGCATTTGGAAGATTATTTAGAACACTTCAACAAGAAACCAACTTGTGAAAAAAAACTTTCTCCTTGTATGTTGGACCAGCAATTATGCTAATAAATTTCTCTTAATTTTAGCAGTAACATGAGGTAAAGAAGTAAATTTGGAATTCAAAATGTCTAACTCAGAGTGAAGCATTCATGGAGGTGTTACAAACAAATACAAATACTTGTATTTGGGGGACACAGCCTTCTCTTAGAGCAAATTGTGAAATGAATATCTCTAAGTTAAAATGTTTATCTTAGCTCATGAAACTGTCAGATTTTTAAAATTATAATGCATACATTAAACTGACTGGGAGAATTCAAATAATTCATGATCAAAGATTTTGACCTCTTAGAATTTACCATCTAAATCAGACTATTAAGATAGACAGTAGAAGCAGATGCAAGAATAATTCAAGATATAGATAAAATGTTAGCATATTTGCAGAAACATTTTCTATTTATATCATAGCTGGTGCTTCATATTGACCATTTTTACTATATATTATTAGCATCTATATGTATAAAAGGCTAATATGCAAAGTGTCCCCTCAGGAGTTTGACTGGGAGACCGGGAATTTGATAGCTCACTATGACATGTGCTGACCACCAGGGAGCGACACAGAACATGGTGGGCGACCGGTGGCGCGGTGGTGGGGTGCTGAGGGAGTGAGGGAAAGAGGAGGTAGGGAGGCGGGGAATCTAACCAGCCCTGATTGCTGGCCAGGCCTAGGGACCCTACCAGTGCATGAATTTCATGCACTGGGCCTCTAGTATTTATATAAAAGAGTAAGCACTTGATGAATGCCTACTCATTTTTTTTCCAAAAAAATCTAGAAAAGTCATTTTTCTCTATAAGTTTCCTTTATATATTTTTTTGCTATGCAAGCTTGTTTTTTTTTAATTTTTAATATCAAAAGTTTTTTAAATAAAGATTACATTTCTTTTTTCAGGAAAGGTCAAAAGCAAATGGTTAAATTGTAAAGAGTTCCTGATAAAAGATTCAGGATGTATTTCTTGACCTGACCTGTGGTTCTTCACACCCCTCATTTTCTTCTGACAAATTAATCCATACCTTTTGTCTTTATTTTCTTCTCATCTCTCTAGCAATATATCATATCCAATCTTGAAAGCAAATACCACAAATATGAGCTATTACCGAGAATATTAATGTTACAGGCATCACAGAGGAATGCAGTGTCCCTATTTATAAAGTGTGGGTCCTCGATTTTTATTCCACCTCTTTCTTCCTTCCTCATGTCATTATCACACATATTGTTACAAAAATGAAATTGGTTTAAATAAATATCAGGACAAATAGGAGTGGAAAGAGAAAGAAGCAGGATAGTGTGGCTACAGAATGAAAAATGTGAAAGGTTTCCTCTGTCTCTGAGGCAATGAAGATGAGTGAACACTTTCAAAGAGTCAATCATTATTTTAGTCATATTGTCATGTTGTCTCCTCTTTCCTTTATCAGTGGTTCTCAACCTGTGGGTCGCGACCCCTTTGGCAGTTGAACGACCCTTTCACAGGGGTAGCCTAAGACCATCCTGCATATCAGATATTTACATTATGATGCATAACAGTAGCAGCATTACAGTTATGAAGTAGCAATGAAAATAATTTTATGGTTGGGTCACAACATGAGGAACTGTATTTAAAGGACCAGAAGGTTGAGAATCACTGCTTTATATGGACTCAAACCATTGCCCCTCCTGCTTTTTGATATAATATAGCAGTTGATAGAGAAAATAAGAGGGAATAACACATATTTAGGTACTAAATTGAATAAACTGAAAATGGGGACCAGAGCACTCTTTACTTGACCTTATATTTCCCCTGTCTCTGAAATTAAAACTCGGTTGTTTAAGACTCTTACTTGAAATCAGATGAAAGAAAAAAAATTCCTGCAGATAGCAACATTTAATCAATTCCAAAAGTTCACTCTGCTCCCATTTATTATCTATAAAAAATAACCAGATGTTATTTTTTAAAAGCTTTGACTTTTACATAAATAATTACATACTTTCAGAATAAATTGGAAAAAAAATATAGAAAAATCAGATTCTGTGTTTAAATATTAAAATTCTGGTTTATATCCAACATCCAAAGGATGTTGAAAAATTAATGAAGGTAACATTGGATATTGCCAGGTTGGACTAATCTGTTCATATTTTAGCAAATTAAATCCTCTTAACTAAAGGATTTTGTATAATTTAGAAATGTTTGCAGTTAAAATGTTCATGTATATACCTACATAAAAGGGCTTATAAGCTGTTGTGTGCTGGCTCCCCAAATAGCACCAACATAATCTATCCATAAGACAAATTTGAGTTATTGCTTACCATGGTAAGGGAGAAGACCGTCTCAGCAGGAGCTTTGCAAATGTCTCATGGGGGAGGAGGAGTAGCAAGATTAAGTTTTATTCATTACTAGAGGCCCAGTGCACAAAATTTGGGCATGGGTAGAGTCCCTAGGCCTGGCCAGCAATTAGAGCCGATCAGGTTCCCTGCCTCCCTGCCTCCCTGCCTCCCTGCCTCCCCATCTCCCTGCCTCCTCCTTCCCTCGCTCCCTAAGTGCCCCACCAACGCTGCTGGTCACCTGCCATGTTCTGCGCTGCCCTCTGGTGGTCAGCGCATGTCATAGAGAGTGATCAAACTCCCGGTCTCCTGGTTGAACTCCTGAGGAGACATTTTGCATATCAGCCTTTTATATATATAGATTTGCAACTTGATTTTATGGGGGTATTTTAATTTGGAGGATTAAGGAGGATTGATTAAGCTTGGGTAATGTAAGAAATAAGGTGAGCCCCCAAATTCAGGGTCCTGGTAGAATACAAAGCATACTCGAGAGCCAGGCTGAAAGGCAAATATCTTTACTCCTGAAGGAGTGTGTGCAGCACATGCTCTGGCAGAACACAACACTGAGCAGGCGATCTGCTTGGCTTTTTAATCCTGATGCAAAGGACCTGTCCCTCACTCTTGATTGGAGCTCAGGTACATAGTCTTTCTTGATTGACTAATTTGAAGGGAGGGGTTGGCCTTTGCCATTTTAAGATGGCAGCCCCCAGGGAAGCTGCAAGTCCTGTTGCTAAAATGGTGGCTGCCAAGTCACGCAGTCCAAAATGGTAGCCTAAGCTGCTCTTTGATGGAAAAGTTGACTTGTTTATTCTCACAATTTCCCCATTTTCTTTTCCTTTTTTAAAAAAATACATTTTATTGATTTTTTATAGAGAAGAAGGGAGAGGGATAGAGAGTTAGAAACATTTGGATGTGCCCACAACCAAGGAATGTGCCCTTGACTGGAATTGAACCTGGGACCCTTTGTTCCACAGGCCGACGCTCTATCCACTGAGCCAAACCAGTTAGGGCCCCATTTTCTTTATTTAAACTCCTTTCTTCAAACTCGGCTAACATTCACCAGCTTTCATGCTCTGCAGTGTCTAGGACCTAGGAGAAGACTATTTTTCTGTTTGGTCAATGCGGTTTCAATTAACCTTTGGATGATACATGTAACATCCCCTCACTGTAACTTCTAATCAAAGTGGTGAATATGGACACTATCACTTCCTTCCACTTTCAAACCATTGTTTTAGTGAATGGGAGAAAGGAGCCTCAGTTCCTGTGTTCTCACTCACTCACCAGCCAGAGTTGTTAGTCCCTGTGGGGCCTCAGTGATGGTCCATGTGGCTGTGTTGTCAGGGATGAACGTACAGCACTGACCCCCAACATTACACAAACTCCTCCTTTTTCTGCCAGAATCGTATCCAAGGCCAACTTGTTCTCCCAGGTCATCCTGCTGCTGGTATCTAGCTGTTCAGCTATCCCTTTAGCTGTGTCTTGAATATAGTTAACAAGCCTATTCTGGTTATAGTAAATGTAATTAATCCAAATACATTCTTGTTACATCTATTTATTGTATCTTAACAACTTTGAGATTTTAAAGCCAATTATTACTTAAAGCATTTTCTTGATCGATTTTGTAAAAGGGATAACTCAATGTGAGAGTACTATTTTATTTTTCTTTATAAAAACAGGAGTGCCCCTGCTTCACTGCTAGAGGGTACTTCTACATGTCTGTTCCTCCCGGTGTTATGGGGTAAAACAGAGCATTTGAGACTAGTTATGGTTATGGGAAATATTAATTATGCTGTTAACCATGATTGCCCTTTCTGTTCAAACAAAGGACATTCCACTCTGGCTGGGATCGTATGCCTCCGGGACCTGGGAGTCACCCTTGGAATGCGGTCCATCCTCATTCACCAACTGCTCATTATCATGGAAGCATTAACCTGTTGCCTAAACCGGCCTGTATAGCTTACTTCCTAATACTCATAAACCAGGGAAGAGCAAACTAAAGTCCCTAAAAGATAGAAATCCAACATTAAATTACAGATACAGAGACAGAAATCTCAGTAGCTAAGAGTTTCTACTGGCTAACACCCTGAGAAGGAGAGCAGGGAGAGTCCCCAATATTAAAAATTCTTGGCAACTGCTGGGACTTTCCTGCAGACTCTGTCATGTGTTCAACCTCACCACACATAACTGGGCTTTCCCAAAATGGGACTTGCCCCATCTTTAAACTAATTAAACAAGCAACAAAGAAACATAAAATATCAACAGAAACACTCAGGCATGCACAACACACTAAAAATTGCCCTGCCTTAAAAAACACACCAGAGCAATGTCTTCTGTCCCTGGTTTGGGAACTGCCTCTCCTGAGGATGTCAGCATTCTCCCAATGGACTATTTCAGGAGAATGTATTCTCTAGGCCTAGAATTTCTGTTTCCCATTCTCAGCAGGTCCTTTTTGACCATAGTGGAGGTTTCTTGTACTCCCAGAGATCTGCTTCATCCCTCTCTAGCCACTTCCCTCACAGGAGAACAGAACCACAGATCAGAACTCCGCACTCACTTTATGTCCAAAACACATCCCAGTCACATATGCCCGACTTCTGAGGATACCCAATCACCAAAGTAGTACTCAGTTCATTTCCCACCTTAGCTCATGGATGAGGTTACCTGATTGCCGCAGGTCTTGCTTGGGATCTTCCTGCATTGCTTGCTGACTCTCCATCCTGAGCTCGTAGTTGGCCCAGAGGTGATGGCTGTCCCTCTTCACTGAGGCCGCCGCAACTTGGCAGCAGGGCACACCTCCTCAGGAGAGGGGTCCAATTTCCCCCTGTGATGACAAACAGTATCCTGGATGAGCCCCCAAATTGTAAGAAATAAGGCGAACCCCCAAATTCAGGGGTCCTGGTAGAACACAAAGCATACTCAGGAGCCAGGCAGCAAGGCAAATATCTTTACTCCTGCAGGAGGGTGAGCAAGCACATGGTCTGGGAGCACAAGACACTGAGCAGGTGGTTGGCTCAGCTTTTTAATCCTGAAGCACGTGACCTGTCCCTCACTCTTGATTGGAGTCAGGTGCACATTCTTTCTTGATTGGCTAATTCAAAGGGAGGGGTTGGCCTTTGCCATTTCAAGATGGCAGCCCCCAGTGGAGCTGCAAGTCATGTGGCCAAAATGTTGGCTGCCTAAACTGCTCTTTGACAGAAAAGATGACTTGTTTATTCTCACAGGTAAGAATCAGGACTTAACACTCTAAGATTGGTAGAAATAGTAGAGCAAGGATTTGGGGGCTAAGAATTCAAAGACTCATAGGATATGACCTGTTAATTCTTTATATTGAAAAGTTGATGAGTTTTTCATGAAGTTCCTCTAATAAGCAATACATTTATATACTTGGGTAAGAGTCTTCTGGAATAGTAAAGTTATGCTAATGGAAGGAATAGAATACTAACATCATGTTAATTTAGAAAATAAGCTTTGGGAGAGAGTAGGTAGTTTCATCCTCAAGCTATTATTGTACCCATCATTTCTTCACTGTTTCACTATTTTCCTAATATGCCTGAATTATTCTTATTGCTATAGTTGAAACTGACATGAACTCACATTTTACAGGGCCTGAGGCCTATATAATTTTGCCAGCTCTCTTTTGGAAAAAGAATACAAAATTATGGAAAATAAAAAATTCACATGGCTTTGAAAGTTGCCTTTACCAGTAATATTTATACTGTGAAACCAAAATGTGGGGTATTGAGTCCAAGTTCGTTTTCTCACCAAATCAAAGAACAAAGTCATGGACAAAATGCATTAGTAGAACTGGTTTATTGAGAGCATCCATGCTATTCAGTCTATTAGTCCATGTGTAGAGTACCACATGGTCAGAAGCCCTGTGAGCGCAGGCATGTGCTCCCCTGCACAGGAATGTCAGGAGCCCATTGTGTGTGGGGAGAAGGGGGAGGGTGAGAGGATGTGTGCATCTTTTAATTTAGGGGGTGGATACAGCCTTGCTAGCTCCTAATTGGTCTTTTAAAAAAATTCTGCCTTAATAACATTTTTGGGATTGGTTATATGCCTCAGTGTCTTGTGATTGGTTATCTGAAAGCTGCCGGTCTTGGAAACATTCATACACTTTAAAGTTTGTCTCCTGCATGTTCCCTTACTTCCCCACCCAGTTGGGGTGCCTTAGTAACTCCACCTAGTTGGGTTCCCCAGTTTTATTCCCCCTCCCATGGTCCCAGTCCCTGTCTACCTAGCTTCCCTCTGTCTCCTCACTTGGAGTGATACTTTTACTCCATTATTGTCAGGGTAAACCCATTTCTGTGTAGAATTATATTACAAAACAGTTATATGTCGCACTGGGTTGCAACTTTAGAGACATAGGGTGAAAAATTCTACCGGGGAGAATGAAGTATTTAGAAACAGGACCTGTAGTAGCCTTGGTGAAAATTAATTCAAGATAGTACAAAGATGCAGAAAAATTATGGTAAAGCTTGACTATTAGTGCTATAGTCAGAACTCAAAAAGGATGGGAACCAGTTGACAACCAAGTGGCCAGACTTATAGGTCAGGCTGGGCCAGCCACTCAAGATAAGAAAACCTCAAAAAAGGTGAAGAAAATAAGTTTATTATTTGGGCAAGCACTGTGAGCTGCAGAGATTGAGCAAAGGGAATTAGAAATTCCTTCTAAGACAACCTAATCTCTTTGTGTTCTTCATACACCATTGAGAAGATCTTGATCCCAATGTTAGGCCAACCTCTCGTCTTGATGCCATTATGCTTCATGACAAATAACGAACCAAGTTTATACCCTTCGACTTTAGTTGGTATTTTCAAAATGTTAGTCTTTTTCATATCACCTTTACAATTTAACTATGTACAAGTATTTCATGTCAGACTGTTTAGTTTTGACTACATCAACTATTTTAGACACAAATAGATTTTTTTAAATTTTGTATTATTATTTTTAAAAACATTATCATCTATTATAATTATGCAAAATAAATTTAAATCAAAAAAAGGTTCTAATAATAACAAAGCTTGCTTTGTCTTCTATAAAAGTATAAGTAAGGTGTACAAGACATAATAGGCATATTGACACCTTTGATTTGATCAGAAGATTGATAGATGCTTGAATAATGTTTGTCTTTGTGTTTCAGTTTTTTATTAAATGCATTGCAATATTAGGCAAATGTCCTTCTTTGAAGAAAACACTTAACTCTCGTTATCAAGAAATATTGATATGATAAAATTTTAATCTCTCCACAAAATGGTGTATTTCCTTTCATGTTTGTAGCCCGTATGGCAACTAGAGACATTATAATTATATACAGACTAATAAAATAAGCAGCATCAAATTAAAGACATTAATTCTGACATTACTCTTCATTAATGCATTTCTCTGAATATATATCTTTGTCAGGTAGAGGGTAAGAAAAATATGATAAAATAGTCCTAATCCTGCTGTTACATAACTGACAGTCAAGAAATACTTATGGTACATCTATTATGTTGCAAGTATTATTCTGGCATTAGAAATATAGCAAAGAATAAAATTTCTGCCCTCTATATAACATTGGAAAAATTACACTCACTACATAAGTTGACCACAAAATATATTAATCAAATACATAATATAATATAATGCATATAAATATACATATAAATATAATTATATAACTATATACATAATAAATAAAAATGTTAATATAAATGCAGTGATGGATGCCATCCCTGATACTATGTAATATTATCACCATATATTGCTATTGTGAAGATCAATATCTACCCCAGACATTTTTGTAGAATCAACAATATTTTGAACACTGTCTCCTATTAACCCAACATCTAATAATATGATGTGCCAATTGACACCATTTGCAAAATTTTTTTGCTTGTGTGGGGCTAGGAATATTTGCCAACCTTTACTATGATTACTCATCTGGAAAGACAAGAAGTGATTGAATCCATATTTTATTTTTTTTTTAGTTAAAAGTTTTAATATAGTTTCCAAATACATTTCATTAGACAATCTTACACAAACACTCCAAAACAAACAGGCATTATCTGGTTTTACTTGCCACTAGTTGGCTAAAATGTAAAGCAGAGAAGTGTGACTAGATCTGCTGGGGGTGAGGTGGGTTGTGTTCCAATGGCTCAAGCATGGGCTGCATATGGTCCACCCAAGGTGTGGGGTGTACAGCTTTGGAGACCAGGCTATCTCCCTGCCTATGAGGGTAGGTAGGGCTGGGGAATTTCTTCTGAAATATGAGAGCCCTGTGCTCAGGGACCTTCTTTACAGGCATGTAGTGCCCAGCTAGGCTCTTGGCCATACTCTGGGGTGGGGTGGGCATGACGCCTGCTCCAGTGAATGTTGCCAGTGTTGGTGTGGTGGCCTATTGTCTGAAACCAGTTTTCTGCCCTCTTCAAAGGCCGTGCTAGGGACCCCCTCTGTCTATTGTGGAGGCCCCTGACCCTGGATTGTCTTGGGGGTGAGTGACATCCAGGGCTGAGCAAAAAATGGCCAACAGCAGGAAGCATGTGTGTGCCCAGGTGCCTGATAATGTGTGACCTACGTGAAAGGGACAAGGAGGAGGGTTAGGGGAATGGGAACCTTCATAGATCCAGTGGCCCTTTTCTAGATAAGTCTCTTCAGGCATCAGGCCTACCTCTCAACACCCCTTGATAGCCTGAAGATAACAAGTGGGGGCTGCCCTCCAGCAGTCCTCAGAGCACCCTAGCTCACCATTAAGATCTCAGCACACAAGCTGTGACCATAGGAAGAATGAGAGCACAGGGGCGCCTTAATCTAAAGAACCAAAACCAAACTTTTTTTGGGGGGGAGGGCAATTGAAAAATATATAGCCTGAATCAGACTGTGGGAAATGGGAGATAAAGGTAGTAACAGGACATCCAGCAGGCCCAGTGTTTAAGCTCAAGGGGACAGACCTGGTAGCCTGGGTAGATGGAGGAACCCATGGGCTGGCAGCAGCATGAGAGGGGTGAAGAAACGGGGCGTGCCAGTCCCAGTGAGAAGCTGTGACATCTTAATGTGCCATTTCAATTCAAAGATCCCCAGTCGGCTTCTGAATGGACAGTGCGTATTCAGACTGGCCAACCCAACGGGGCGTGTAGTTCCCCAAGCTCTCGCCTCCACACTGCCAGTGAGGGGCGGGCAGATGGGTGGACAGATGACAAAGCAGCAGGCTCCTGGGCAGCCAGCTCCCAGCGCTATGTGCTCCTGGCCTTCTGTCTGCCTGTCCCCTTCATAGTCAGTCAGTGCAGCCTCCTATGGCCCCCTTCGGAGCCAACGTCATCGTGGTCACTGTCATCCCCGTTGAATGGGGCTGTACCAGGCTTGGGGCAGGTGTTCTGGCTGCACTGGGCCACATACATAGCCGGCCTGCGTCCATAGAGCTGGCTGAAATCAGAAAGTCCACACCCTGGTCCTCCCTAGGCATGGCCATGAAGCAAATGCTCTTCTCACTGGCCTTGTCAATCTGCATCTGGGCCCATAGCTTGGTGTTGATGGCCAGCCGCAGGCTCGCCTCACTAAGGCGGATGAGTGTAATGTCCAGTCATCCGTTGATGCCACGTCGTTGGGGCTGAGCAGTCCTTGGCCAAAGACAAACAGCTTACATTGGATTTGTAATGTGTTGCTCTCTGTCTCCTCCTGGTGATCATTTCCACTTTTTCCAGCAACACTTGTTTTACGTTGCCCTGGTGTAGGCAGCTGCTGATTCGTCCAGGACTCTTTCTCGGGGCGGGGGGGGGGGGGGGTGGGGGGGGGGGAGGCTCCTGGGAGTGGCACTGAGTCCCTGACTCGCACCCGAGTTTTCTCTGGTGGTATCCGAAGTGACCTCATTTAATTTAGTGGGGCCAACATGCTCGCTCACCTTCTGGCCAAATACAAATGCGTTGCAGGTGGCCTCAGCTCTATTGGTTTAGTTTTCTAAAGTGGAGCTGATAGGAGACAGCTGGTCGCGGTTCGATTTCTGAACTGGGGTGTTCGGCATTTCCCCTGTGGGCTGCTTCAGGGTTGTTATTTATTAACTTCGTCCTTCAAGTTCTGCCTGAACACAGACTCTTGCTGTGAAACTTGCTCTTTTTCTCCCAGTTGTCCTCCTCAGAAGTATTGCTAGACTCGTTTCTGGGGATCTCCCTCTTCAGGTGCTGGCACCTTGTCTCTTGGTCTCCGTTTGGGGGCACTGGGAGCCCGGGAGGGGTGGTCCCTGCAGCGGCCGGACGCCGAGCCCGCCGGTGCTGCTGCTGGGAGGCCCTGAGAGGGCCTCTTCTGTGGGGCTGTAGCCCTGCCCTGGAAGCCGGCTCCGCTGTGGCTCCTTGGCTTCTGGCTTGCAGACCTGCGCTGGGTGCCTGGCCATGGATCAGTGTTGGCGGCCTTAAGGGGAACCCACTAATCCTTTCCCCTGGTTCTGAGTCAAAATTGCCTGCAGATGGCTGCAGGAGGTTGATTGGATAAAAACGTTGTTTTTTGATTCTGACTGTGAAGGTGGGAATTGGGTTAAAGAGGACCTCCTTTCTTGCTTGACAGGAGGGCAGTGTTTCCACCTTCCCTGCTGGAGCTGCCAGTGGGCCTCTTCGTTTGCCAGGTGCAGCATTGTGCTTCCTCAGGCCTCCACAAGGCCCCCCACCCCCGCCCCCTGACCTCCATAAGGCTCCCCGCCCCACCTCCCACAAGCCCCCCCTCCTCGCCTCCCATAAGCCCCCCCCCTCCTAGCCCCCCTCCTCGCCTCCCATAAGCCCCCCCCCTCCTAGCTTCCCACAAGTCACCCATGCCCCCCCCCCCCCCCCGCCTGCTTTCTGGGAGGAACTCCTGTGCATGTGTGCACTTTCCAAGCCAATTTTGAGCCCTGAAGTTCACATTTTAATATACTCAAAGCTGATCTTGATATTTTCTACTTCCATCTTCCTTTATCACTCAAGAGTCCCTGGAATGTAAGCCCTTAAAGGTAGGAACTCTTACTTATATTTTTACTAGAGACCCAGTGCATGAAATGTGTGCATGGGTGGGGTTCCTGGGGGTGGCCTGTGGAGATCGGGCCCTAGCTCACGCCCCAGTCTCGCAGCCACGAAGCCCCGCCTAGCACCCCACCTTGGCCTGGCACTGCCCGATCACCCTGTCCCCCTGCTGCCATTGCTGGTCACTGTCTGCGTCTGCAGGGTGATGGGGGGAGGGGGCGAGCCATGCTCACACCTGCCTTGGCCTGGTGCTGCCCGTTCACCTGCTCCACCATCCAGCTGTGGTCCTGCTGTCGGGGCCCATCGGGGCTGGCAGCGCCTCCACTGCCACCCACTGCCACCCGTCGCCGACACCCACCATGTTCTGCACCACCCCCTGGTGGTCAGCACATGTCATAGTGAGCGGTCAAACTCCCAGTTGGTTGAACTCCCAGTCAATGACCACCCGAAGGGACAATTGCATATTAGACTTTTATTATATAGGATTACCAATATATAGAAAATAAACTCTTATTAATAATTGTCTTTGAATAGTGGAGTGAAGGAAGGATAAAGGGCCATATCATGTGAGTGAAATGAAAACTTCACTATGGACAAATAAACTATTTCAGCCTTATTAAACTCCTAATATCCAGGAATGTTAGGAACCAATGGTTTTTCAGATTCAATGTCCACTTCAGAACCCCCTAATTCATGGAGGCACTGTTTTTAAAAATCAGATACTTCACCACTCAAGGCCAGAGTGTTTCCAGAGCACTTAGTAATCAAGCATACTTTTATTTATAGGTTATATTTTATAACATGAAGAGAAAGAAAGATCAAGAGTATGAATCTTAGGTCTCTACAAGAGAACTGATAAGGAAAAATCTATGCTCTGCGACTTCTAACACTATCTCAGTCTTGTTGCTTAATATTCACTGTTTGGTCAGAAGATTTGCTTATGTATCTCATGATTACATTAGCTGAGAATTCTTCATTCCAGTGAGTCACTTGGTTCTAAACTTTGCTTGTGCCCCTGTCACTGTGTTACTGAGATATATAACTCCTCAGTGTGATCTTAGCTTGAAAGTGATGCAGTTGCTTATTCTTGCCTCTTATGTCATTCCCAGTTTCTTCTTTGCCAACTCCATATCCTAATGCCTGTCTTTGCTAATCTTTAACACTTTCATGTGGATACTCCTCACCCATACACAGTGAGGCAATGTCTCCTAAGGGTTTGAAGTTGAAGATTGCTGCACAGCAGAGGATAAGTTCTTCTGGACATGCTAGGAGGCCTAATTACTTCTTGTGGCAAACCTTTGTTGCTAAGTATCAATTAGTGTGGTTTTTACCTTGATTCTAATATCCTTGATGTTTTGCTGGAGATGGAATAGAATGATATTTGAGGTTAACAGTTGACTTCAGGATGTGTTTGCTGTCTCATCCCATCCTCAGAGACACCCTTTGTAGATTTTCTGACATTTACAACAACCTTTGAACGCTGGTAATGTCAGTTAAAGAGTTTAACCTTAGCTCCTGACTACTGAGAATTTTCCTTTAAATCATACCCACAAATTTTTACTATCTGCCTCAAAACAAACAAAAATTTTCTTGTTTTATAGAAAAAAAAATAAAAAGCACGTAGAAGATGTGTAATTTGGGTGAATGATGTCTCATCTCTCTTCTATTAAAACTTTTTTTTGCTAAATTTTTTTCAGCTTTTGTAAATTCTCAGCATATACATAACATTATATATGTTTAAATATAAAACATGTTTATATTTAATATATATGGCATATATCAGATATAAATATTTACATATTTATATATGTATCTCTACAAATCTGAATGTAATGTGTATTTCATTTTCTTCAGCTATTTATTCTTTTCTTCATGAATGGAAAATGGATAGAAGAAATGTACATAATTGTGGTTGTATATAAAGTGAACCTAATATTTATATACAATTTGGGGAATTCCTTAGTATTTAGAAGAGAGAACCCAAGCAGCAGAACATGAAGTGATTAGAAAGGTAAGGAAGGATTCTGAATTAAAGGAATAGGTGTGAAGTCTATGGACCAAAAGTGCAATATGGTATAATGGGATTATGTATTGTGCCAGATTCAGTAATTAGTGGATGATGACAAAAATAATGGATATGAACTGACAGACTCATCGACAACAGTTTTATGGAGATAAGTCAGAAGCACTGTGTGGCTAATATTTATTGGGAGACTAATGAGCTCAAGGTTTCAATAGGATGCTGCTCTCTATAAAGTTATTTGTTCTGTACTGAGCTCTCTTACTGATGGCAGCATCTGATATAGAGGCTAAGAAGTAGTAGGAACCCCAGAATGTGTATAAGATCAGATTATGTGTCCATATGATTGAGGCAAGTAATGCACTGGTCTTGAATCTGTATTTATATGATAACCATGCTATTTTTACTTATATTCTACATTTGTTTTTGTACTGGTATGTGTACTGGATATTCTTTTGAGGCCAATGGCAAAAGCTAAGTATTCTGTAAGTTAGCCTTCTTTTATTTAAGAATTTTAAATTTTATTTTTCAATTACAGTTTACATTTCGTATTGTTTTGTATTAGTTTCAGGTGTACAGCATAGTGGGTCTACAGCCATACTTTACAAAGTGTTCTCCTCAATATTTCCAGTACCTACTTGGTACCATAGATAGTTTTTACAATATTATTGACTATATTCCCTATGTTGTACTTTACATCCCATGACAATTTTGTAACTACCAATTTGTACTTCTTATTCCCCTCACAATTTTTACACAATCCTCCAACCCCCACCCCTCTTGCCTGGCAACCATCAGTCTGTTGTCTGTGTCTATGAGTCTGTTCCAATTTCGTTCATTTATTTGTAAGTTAGCCTTTTGTTGTTAACCCTGCTGAGTCACCTGTCAGTCAATGAGGGAATCTTCCTGCCAACTACATTTACCAACCAGCCTAGTTCTGGTTGCAGTAAATACAAACAGTCCTCGCTTTGTAAATAATAAATGCACATCATGACAGTGACCGATCATGTCACTTCTTTCAAGGTCTCATTGTCACTGTGTATTTATTATTCAGTCACACATGGAAAGCAAAGCTATAGTAATGTTGCTTCTTTGTTTCCCCTGATAAATGCAGGTGACATTTTGTAAAGATGGATAATTAAAACAGGGAATTGGCCCTAACCGGTTTGGCTTAGTGAATAGAGCGTCGGCCTACAGACTGAAGGGTCCCAGGTTCGATTCCGGTCAAGGGCATGTGCCTTGGTTGCGGGCACATCCCCAGTAGGGGGTGTGCAGGAGGCAGCTGATCGATGTTTCTCTCTCATCGATGTTTCTGACTTTCTATCCCTTTCCCTTCCTCTCTGTAAAAAATCAATAAAATATATTTAAAAAAATAAAACAGAGAATTGGCCAACAGAGTTAAAAGTGTAGCAAGGAAACAAAAAGTGATAATGCTGGAAATAAAATTGGAATCTGAGGTAAATAGAATTCTAGAATAACAAGAGATTCTAGAAGAACTTAATACAGGCCAATTTATCCATGTACATGAGAAAAGTGGTTGTGATAAAATGGAGGAAGGTATCTCAGAGGCAGTGACACTGGCAACAATCTTCACATTAAAGAAACTTTGGATATATTTCATGACTTTTTAAAAATTTATATATATATGCATTTTAATATATAGTATATATCAGCTATAAATATTTATATATTTATCTTTACAAATATGAATATAATATATATTTCATTTTCTTAAGTTATTTGTTGTTTTCTTTATGGATGGAAATGGATAGAAGAAGTGCACATAATTGTGGTTGTATATAAGGTGAACCTAATATTTACATACTATATATATATATATATATATATATATATATATATATATATATACTCATATATTGTTGATAGTTTTATAGATATCTTCCATTTCTGCCCTTTATCCCCTCCCTCCCAGTCTTCCCCAACTTATTGTCTGTGTCCATGGACTATGCATATGACATGGAAAGGATAAAATGAAAGCTGGTCAAAACTTGGAAGGGGTGTTGAAGCAGGAAAGCAAGCATAGGGAACAGAGGCCCTGGGCTCTCCCCTTCCCTCCCTATCTAGGCTAGAACACTACTAGTACAGACAGCCAGAACTTGTGGCTAGAGCCAGCTGTGGGCAAACTACGGCCCGCGGGCCGGATCCAGCCCGTTGGGCTGTTCTATCCGGCCCGCGGAGCCGAAAGAGCAGAGAGTTCTCTTGCTCTCCCCTCCGCTCCTTCACCAGCAGCAGTGTTAACATGTATTAGTTCACACAAACACTCCATCCATGCTTTTGTTCCAGCCCTCCGGTCTAGTTTAAGAACCCATTGTGGCCCTTGAGTCAAAAAGTTTGCCCACCCCTGGCTAGACACTTGTCTCCCATTGCTCTCCTCCCAATTTCCTGGGGTAAAAAATAGTTGAGACAAACAAAAACCCGTCTCTGCCAGAGTTGGCAGATATGTTGCCCTACATCACAGCTTTGAATTCACTCTGCCCTCCAGATCACTATACAGTTTCAAGAAAACCAAAGAAAGAGCCACCATCCAGAGAGGAGGGAATGAAATAAGTTTCGCTACCCACCACCACACCGACCACCACAACCTAAACATCAGAGACCAGGAACCACCCCCATTCCCTCTGCCTGCCCATTGCTGATAAGAACTCCTTCCAGACCCCTTAGGGGTGACTTGCTCTCTGAGTTTGCCCTCACTTTCTTCTTGAGTGTGTACTTTCGCTTTTATAGAGCTGCTGTTTTGCTGAATCTCTCTTCCTAGAACTTGAATTTTTTCTTGTGTGGTGACAACAACCTGGACACAGACACTGGGTTGAGGCCTCCCTTGGCCTCCCCATGAGTCCTCCAGTCTCAGTATGACTAGGCATAGGAAATATTCTCATTCCATATAGCATCATAAGAAGGCAAGCACTAGTGAAACTACTCCTGACATGTTTTTTTGCAAAGAGACAAATCACTTTAATTCTTAATGTTTCTAATGTTTTAAATTATAGTGTACAAAATAAATATTGGTTTTATATTTTTTATGTCTTTATACGTTTACTAGTGGCCCAGTGCACAAAATTCATCAATCTGGGACCCCTCGGGGGATGTCCGACTGCTGGTTTAGGCCTGATCACATCCCTCTCGCAATCTGGAACTGCTGGCTCCTAACTGCTCACCTGCCTGCCTGGCTGATCACCCCTAACCACTCTGCCTGCCAGCCTGATCAACCCCAACTGCTCCCCTTTCCAGCCTGATCACCCCTAACTGCCAGCCCCTGATGGATTGATTGCTCCCAACTGTCTGTCCCCCCCACCCCCCCCCGCCCCCCCCGCCGCCACCGGCCTGCTCACCCCCAACTGCCCTCTCCCATCTCTGCCTTGACCCCACCACCATGGCTTTGTCTGGAAGGACGTCTGGAAGGTCTCCCAGAAGGTCACCCAGTCTAATTAGCACATTACCCTTATATTAGTATAGATACTTGAGAGTGAGAGAGTTTTTAATGTTTTCACAAATATTTTTAAAGGTTATGGAATTGTGTATTATAGATTTTTTCCATTTTAGTAAGATTACTTTGTACAGTTTAGCTAATACAGTCATTTTTATGGCACTGCACCATTACATACAGAGATTGCCTATATTTTAATATATATACATATTATCTAATATGAGATTTACAGTGTATTACAAATTAAGGCTTTTGCTTCCAAATAAAATGTTAATAGCATTAATGACTTGGAGATTGACAGATAAATATCTAGAAGAAAAGCTATCGGAAATACACCTATGTATTACAAGTAGTGAAAAAAATTACTATGCTTACCTTGGAGACTATATTAAACAAAACATAATTATTTTTCTCTCCCTTTTTTCTAACATAATTTTGCTAAATAATTTACTTTTATGCACAATTTTAAAACACTGATGGTTTCATAAACTAGGGCAGCAAATGCATGCACTTAATAATATTTTTCCATTTGTACTATAATACAGACTCAACTGGCAAAATATCATTGGGGGATAAATATAAAGGATAGAAACTTTTTGTTGCCCTCTAAAAATGATCCTATTCTACCACTTTTACTACTACTACTATTCTTTATGCCTTTGGTGTAGCTGTTTTCTCTCTTTATGAAGTGGTGGATAATTCTATTTTTGTTTCTGAATATCAGGGGTGGGGAACCTTTTTTCTGCCAAAGGCTATTTGGATATTTATAATATCATTAGTGGGCCACACAAAATTAGCAACTTAAAAATTAGCCTGCTATATTTAATTACCTCACCTATAATGCCTGGGAAGGGCCAGACCAAATCATTTCTCAGGCCTTATATGGCCCCAGACTGGAGGTTCCCCTCCCCTGCTGTAAATGATTCTGGTAGGAATATCAAAACAATTCACCTAAAAAATAATCAAGAACAGGGGATTGCCAAGGGCGGGAAGAAAAAAAGAAAAGAAAAAAGAAAAGGAGACATATGTAATACTCTTTGTAATATTTTAAGCAATAAAACAATTTTATAAAAAAGAACATACACCTGCTTTTGTTCATTCTTTTCCTAAATTTCAGTTTGGATAGCCAATGAAGCAAGGGCTTCCTGATTCTAAACCTTCCTTGCTATGAAACCCAGAGCCTCTTTCTGTACAGTAGAAAGGGACTGAGATGAGGATAATGATTCTCTATGCAACTAAAGCAGCCTCTCATCATTATTCCTGACCACAGCCATAGTATTACAAAGCATTTGAGCAATAGCAGGAGATCTTCAGAGAGACTCCCCATGTTTCTTGGGTCATAGTAGGCTTTGTCAGAAGCCATGTTGAAACTTTAATGTATTTATGAATGCATTAAAAGAGAAGTTGAATATCCATGCATACACTCATTAGAATTTGATTAAGTCCCATGGTTGTGCAGAATCTTTGACTCTTATTCCATGTTCTTAGGTGCTCATGAAATATCACCTTATTTTCTTAGTAACTTATTAAGAAAATCCTATTTAGTCATATGCTACTGGGATAGGGCTATCACATTAGGTACAGAACACCTTCTTAAATTTGAATTTCATATAAACAACAAAATTTAGTATAAATATGTCTTATGGATTATTTGGAGCATACTTATATTAAGGCTTCAGATTTCTTTTTATCAAGACCTAGACTATTGGAGTAAAACAGATTCATACATTTTGTTATCAACTTATTCTGATCAACTTGTTCATTTGAAAACACAAACATACAAACTGTAGTGATTTGAGATGAACTAAATATATGGTATTTCTCTCTCTGTCTCTGTCTGTCTGTACATCACATATAATGTATAAATAAAAGCAAAAAGTATAAATTTTATAACAATGAACATTTTTTGTTATTTTAATCTTATTAACATTTTAAAGCATGTTCCAATATAGTTAATTATTATTACCAAAACTCTACTTTCAAAAAGATTTGAAATAGATTTTTATCATTCCATGTCCACAGAATGAGAGTTAAGTTATTACAGGCCACCAAATCCATAGTGCAAAATTGTGTCTTTTTCTTTATCTCTAACTCTACAGTTCCTCAAGTCTTGTCCCATTTGAAGTAAAGATTCCACTTAGCTCTCAAAAAGTCTAAGTGAGAATGAGGAAAACTCAAGTTTCACTTATTTATGTCTCATCATCTTGAAGAACATTTGGGTATTTAAAAAGATGGCAGATATATTTAATAAAAGCACCCAGATCTTGGTTTTAAACAACATTCTTTAATAAAAGCAGCCAAAGATTTTTTTAAGGACTAATTGATTCCAAGACTGGAACAAGAAAAATATAATAGGAACTTGGAGTATCTTGGCCAGAAAGTATGGAAGTGCTTAACAAAAGATAGACATCTGTTCATAGAAGACAGTAACCAACCACAAGCAGCTCCTAATAATCAAAGGTAGAACAATTTGAGCAAAAAATGTTAGCATTATTCCGCAGTAAAGGAAAAGATAAGGTAGGTATATAGATAAAATATTCATATAGGAAATTGGCCTAATATATATGATATAAGCAGGGAAACAAGAAGTTATTTCAAACTCTTGAAATGTATTACCTAAAATGTAAACATATCACATTTATCTTAATCTTTTAACAATCTAGGTAGTAGGCTAAAGGATAAAATCATAAGTTCTGTATGTTAATCATATTAGAAGCTGTAAGATAAAGGGGTGTAAAGATGGGGAGATAAGATCAGGGTAGCAGTGATAAGAAGGAAGTGACATTTCTGAGTGTTATTTTGTATAGCTCTGGTTCTTAAAACCACAGCAATGTGTTTCATAACTCTCTTCCCACCCCCCAAATAAACAAACAGTTACAGCCCATCTGAATGTTGGGGAAACAAAAGCAGTATATATGTACACTAAAAATAAAGCCTAACTAAATTAAAAATTTAAAACAATATTGTAGTGGTTGGAAAGAAAATAAATAGCCTTACTAAGTTTAGAGAACAGTATTTTAATTGGAAGCATAAATATAATGTGAGCCATACATAAATGTTGTACTAAATATGTTTTTCACAAATAGATGGATATATAGGTAGGTAGCTGGAAAAAGAAATACAGATGTGTGCTATGCATGGATTAGTATATATGCATACATTTCCTGGCTGAGTCCATTGAGAAGGCATAGAAGCAATGACATTCCAATAACAATAATTTTACCTATTGTAAGGATCTTGGTTTTAAGCATCATTCTTTAATATAATGAACCACAGATTCTTAAGAACTAAATAATTTCAGGGCTTGGGTAAGAAAAAATATAATAGGAATATTATAAAATAGTATGTTGGCCAGAAAGTATGGAAGTGCTCACTAAAAGATGGGCATCTATTGACAGAACACAGTAGCCAACTACAAGGAGCTCCTAATAATCAAAGGTGGAACAGTTTGAACAATAAAATAAATAATGATGTTATTTGATTTTAACCCATGAAATACAATGAATATATGAGTATGCTTATAAAATATAATGAGTATATATTATTTATAATGATATCAATCAATAAATAAGTGGACTGGATATCTTAGCCATCCAATTAAGTTTTCTTTTTTTTCATGTAGGGGAGAATCTTTGTTGTTATATCCAATGGCCACCTCTGAATGAAATAGTGAAAGTGTCTTAGAATAACATGGTATACAGTGTGGAATTTTTTGATGTCTAATATATGACTGAAATATCTAGTTATATATTCTTTAATATAGACTATTACTTGAATATATACAAACACACATACTATATAGGCAACTCGAGAACAAAATTATATCAAAGAGACATATGACACTAGTATTTGCAGAAGTATACAGTGTAATTCTATAAATCATGCATAATGCATGATTTCAATATTGCTTTGCTAAGGGACGCTATGTAATTCAGGCCACTGCCACTATAAGGGGAGGACATATATGGGTATATAGATCAAGTATCAAGCGTTATCCAAAGTTTTTCTTAATGAAACCTAAGCTACTATCAATAGTTTTCTTTAACAAAAAGAAATTCAAGCTTATATTAAGTTTTAGGAAATATTACCATTTAAAACCAAAATTTAAGAAAATAAATACTTTTAAAAATCAATATAACTTTTAAATTTCAGTCTGTAATACAAATAGAGATTCAGAAAATAGCCATTTCTTATCAAAATGGTTTTCTTTTTGTACTCATAAAAACCCATGCCAGTTTATTTCCTTATTTTATAAAAGCAGACAACAAAATAGAAGATGAAGAAAGAAGTACTTATCTTTCTAATATTAATGATGTTTTTTGCAGGTGGTTAAAAAAAGTTATTGCTAAATCCCAATAAATATGTTTCTGCCTAAACTTTAAAACAAAAATTCAGTGTACTATTGTCACCCTAATAAAAATTTGAATAGTGAAAAAAATCAATATCACTTTTATATTCATCTGCTTTTGCCATTGGCATCACAGCCAGGTCAAAAGCATATACATTTTAAACCATTCTTCAGAGTCAAAAGAAATTGTATGCCTGTTACATTAACCATTCTGAATTTATTTTGCTGGCCTCACTTTCCAGTTTTTTAACAGCTTTGTGAGAGATTGCTTGTTTTTCATTAATATCCAGTCTTTCAATTTTTCATAGTAACAGTTATAACTGGCCTCACAGTTGACCAAATTAAACACTACGTTTTTCAGTTTCCATGCATTTGGTTGTGGACATTTTACTAAGTTCTCATCAGCAGAAATGAACAAGATTGAACTACCATCAGGTGTTTTTCTTAAAAGGAATTAGCATATGCTTCTTAATTCCCTTCTCCCTTCCCCATGATTTATAGGGGACTTATATTAAAAAAAAAAAGGAGTTGCTTATTTGGACTAGGACATGGAAGTCACATATTGAGGATTATAGTGCCATTCTCCTATGCCTAAACCACTTACTGCTTTTCTCTAAAACAAAGAAGAAATGAACTTCTATTTAATTGAATCACCTAGTATATCACCTCTGTTTAAAGCAGTCTAACTGATATCCTAATATATTTACCAAATATTTAACTATGCCTTTTTTTTTAGCACTTAGGTAGAACCTCATTTGCATAATTCCCAGAAAGACATGGGACATGAGATACATAAAGGAAATTATTTTTTGTATATGCCACATTTTCTTATCTTGCTTCTGGTCTGAATATGGTTAAGTTTACCAGTTATTAAAAACTATATTAACTGCCATTTCAAAATAACTTCGTAGAGTTTTACAATCCCCCCTTCTTTTCTTGATAAACACTCAAAGAGCTTCTGTCAGCCACATCTGTGTTAATGTGACCCAGCCCCCCAAGTTACAACAGAATTTCTGCCACACCTCCTTCATTCTCTTTCCTGGTAATTTGAATTTTTGAATAGAGTAAATGAAAGGAGATGTTGAAGCTTGGTTTGTGCAATATTTGTTTGCATTGGTGAGCTAACTCTGTCATCTCTTAATACTAGTAAATTCATTTGTTTCAATGAACTGTAACCAAATTAAATGAAGATTTTTCTATGCTTTCTGCTGCATAGGAAATCCTAGCTGTCTGCATGATGTGCGTTTTCTATCTCCAATGTACTCTCAGATTCCAACCCTAAGAGGGAAAGCTCTCTGAACAAGGGTCCATCTGTGATTACATTCTGCTGCATTTCTTCATCATAAAGAGTGTTACTGTTTTTCTCTCTTTGCCCCTTGCTTTGCTTTCAGATGTCTTTATTTTATCAATTTTACATTATTTTTTAAAGAATAGAGATTGAAGTTTTATTGAAAAAAGTATAGAAGAATAGATATTTTCAACTTTCAGAATAATAGTTTCATGCCATCAAATAAATGTTTTTCATCTTAAGCTATAGATCTTCAAGTGTAAGTGAACACATGAAGAAATAGAAATAAACCCAAATAAACGTATTTGCCTTACGTAGGCAAATTTTTTTTTAAAAGGAAATAAAATACCTGGCACTTAAATGGGACTAATTTAAATATCGTTCTTCTAAGAAAACAATAGGGGAAATATTTTGTGATTTCTTTTTGGTAAAAACATCTTTTGTAATTCATACATAATTTTTTTTTTCCAATTATGGGACCAGTTAAGGTCAGTCAGTATATATGAAAAGGAGTGTGATGTGGAAAGATTTCAAAGCCTTATTCCAAAGCCTTATTCCAAGATTCCAAAACACTAATTAGCTACCTCATGCCATCTTTGATAAAAACAGGACTTCCTTTTTCAGTGTCTAATGTTTCACATATAAAATATATCAATATTTCAATTAGCCACTAATTGGCATAAATGATGAGAATAATCACTATATTTATTTGAGTTGGTCATTGTATGTCTGCGTTCTTAGTTTGTATAAATTATTTAAAAAACATAAATTATTAAAAACATAATAGTATTGTAGTTTACATATATTATTTCATCTAATTCTTATAATCCTTAAATGGTATTATTGTAACTATTTAAAAGTAAAAGAAACTTCTCTAAAGGAAAAGGGGACAAGAGTTTAGAAAGTTTAAGTAACTTAACCTGAACCACACAATTAGGAAATGACTGAATAAGGATTTGAATTAAGTTTTTCCTGCTCCAATGACTGTAGACTAGTATGGATGTCACCCAAAGAATTTTAACCAGATTGCTATGTTTCTTTGCATTCTATAATGAGTTTAGAAGAACAATTATTGTCTATTATTAAACTTTTTTTTTCAGGGCACAGTAAAATACCTGGTACTTTGTTCAGCAAATATGTGTTAAATGAAATAATCATATAAGCTTGAATGTACAAATTGAATGGATGAATATATTTATGCTAAAACCAGAATAGGTCATTCTTCTCAGATTATGAAAATATTTCTCGCCCTAACCAGTTTGGCTCAGTGGATAGAGCGTCGGCCTGCGGACTCAAGGGTCCTGGGTTCGATTCTGGTCAAGGGCATGTACCTTGGTGCAGGCAAATCCCCAGTAGGGAGTTTGCAGGAGGCAGCTGATCAATGTTTCTCTCTCACCAATGTTTCTAACTCTCTATCCCTCTCCCTTCCTCTCTGTAAAAATCCAATAAAATATATTTTTTTAAAAAGAAAACATTTATTATATTGTTAAGTATTTTGTAATATTTTAAGAATACTATCTGTTAAACCCACTTATGTTATATTTAGGATATTCCTACTACAGAAACCATAATAAGATTTGCCAAACTCACTATAAAACTAACATTTGTGATCTAGATCCTGAGAGCAAATAAAACTGCAAGATATTCAAAATTTCTATGCAAATTCTATTGGGTATGAAATGTAAACATGGGTTATGATTGTTAAATTTCTTTCAATGTTATATTGGAATTCAGTGAGTCAAACAGAAGACGCCACAGTCAGAGGGCTGAACTTGGAGTCTGTATTGTAACGACGGTGGCCGTGAGAGGACTAATGTCTCTCCAAAACCTTGTGGCCATGAATGAACTTAGGGGTTAGCTTATAAAGGAAAAAAAAAACACCCAAAAACAAACAAACAAAAAGCCTATGTGCTGGGATGGGGGCAGTGTGCTGAGCAGATATCCTGCAGAAAGCTTGCAGCCTTGAGCACAGCTCGGATAACCAGAAGACACCTGGCATGGGAGGAACCAAGGACGGACCAGACCCCCACGCCGGCAGAGCAGCTTGCAGGACGAGATAATTAAGAGGGGGCAGTGACTAGACTATAGGCTGATAAGAATGTACATTAGGTTACTGTCACAGATTCAGATTGCTAGCTCCTCCCCCAAAATGTCTTATTTCCCCCATTAATCGAGCAAGAGCAAGCATGCTTACAGAAGCTAGAAAAAGCAGTTACTTCTATCAGGGAAGCTATCTGGTTTAGCTACTTCCTGGAGTTAACAGAACAAAGGACCATCAGTGTTTATTTTTTTTTAAATATATTTCATTGATTTTTTACAGAGAGGAAGGGAGAGGGATAGAAAGTTAGAAACATCGATCAGCTGCCTCCTGCACACCCTGCACTGAGGATATGCCCACAGCTAAAGTACATGCCCTTGACTGGAATCGAACTTGGGACCCTTCAGTCCGCAGGCCGATGCCCTATCCACTGAGCCAAACCGGTTAGGGTGGACCATCTGTGTTTAATGGAAAATTTTAAATGGCGGTTCTTACAAAGTAGAGGTTATGAGACCAAGATGGAGTGCCTAGGGTTCAGATGGAAGGCGAGGGACGGGATGGAGTCAGTCCTTTCAGGCCCATTGTTCACAATTGCACAGAATTAAAAACATAAAACCAATACAGGGATCAGTCCATAATTATTTCATAGTGTTGCTACAGATGCAGTGCTTGTTCTCATAAAATAAAATAATATACATTCTCAGTTACTGTAACAAGCGCAGGTAAAGAAGTATTGGGAAGAATATTTTATATTTAGGAAAACCATACTCTCTCGCAAAGTGTTCAGATGATTCAGATGATATGAAGTTGTCTATGTTCTTAATGAGTAAAAGCATTTCTTAGAAAAACTGTCTTTCTCAAATTGATCTTACTAGTACTGTCTGCCAAGCTTCTCAACTGCCTAAGGTTATAAAAATTGTATTTATAAATTGCACTAGGTAAATATTTATGGCTTTGTATTTTAGCTATGGGAGTTTCATAAAATGTCACTAAAATGCCCCTTACTGGAATATTTTGATAAATACTTAGCAGATGCTTCCACAGCCACCAGCCCTAGAGAATTATTCTAGAGGTGGTTACAGGTATGTTCTGCTCTCTATCTTTCAGGTTGGTGCTATCAACATTGGTGCTTTCGTTGTGGTGAAACTCATACCACAGTGCTCCAAGATGAAAAGTCTCACTCCTTCTCATTGTCAATTATTCTGTAGGCAACTTGTTTTCCTTTCATGATAAGTGTAAAATGGGTATTGTAACTATTCATCTCCTTTTCCCCAGTTACAAGCTCTCTTGGGTCAGTCCAGGATTGCAACCACTTCTATTTTTCCTGTGAATAAATTGAAATTCCCAGGGATGTCTTCATTCCAATCACAGTTATTTCTTACTTCTCTTCTCTTTATGTCTTCATCAATCAGGGATACAGTTCAATCTGTATCCATGTTGAGATTACTATAGTCTTGCTCTGCAATAAAACCTTTGCAGATTAAAAAAAGTTTTCTTCTTACTATATATAGAATTTGTGGACAATGACATAGAGTTGAGTAGTGCTTTAACTGAAGATGTATACTATCTCTTAATATGAAGAGAGATAGAAAGATAGAGAGAGAGAGAGAAAATGTGTATATACCCAGAAATATTTGGGGCATTATAAGTGAGTTGAGATGTAAGATGGTTTTTTCGTATCTTTCCTCTGTTTGCTCCCCTTCACTCTCATGTGAGTTGACCCTTTGTGAAGAGACTTCAGGGAAAAAGGAGAATTTTTAATTATGTCCTAATCTCTGATCTTTAAAGAAAGTATGAGTAAAATCTCAGTCTCTTGAACTTTTGGGAGTTCTAGGGACCTTTCTGGAAACAAAGGAATGATTGAAGCCATTTGTGCATGGAAGGGTTGATTTCTGGCACTTTCCCTCATGTTCTTAATTAGCTCTCACCTTGGATTCATTTTCTAAGTGATCAGAAATATGTTCTTCTTCCTGTCTTAGAATGCCTCTAGGTCCTTGTTTGATATCTACCAAGTGGACTGAAGGGTGGAGGGACAGACTTTTTCCAATAATTGTATGAACAGAAAAATATTTTTGAGAATCAATTATCTGCTTAGGTCATCACTATATTTCAAGTACATACAACAGTGCCAGGTTATAATAGGCACTGAATGATGAATTAACTGAATCAGACCTAAGAGAAAGAATGACATGATTCAACTATTCATTGGTATCTTGTGGTGGTAACTTAGTATTATACTCCATTAAAGAGACATAAAGCAGGTAGAGTCCAAAAGCCATGAGAGCTACACTACTGTGAAATTTTAAGCACTAGTTATAAAATATTATCTCTGGCACCTCCTTAGCTCCCGTCTTCTACTTACCAATCTCCCCTCTGCTGATAAATGTTACGTTGAGGTCTGTTATCACTCTACACTAGAGTAGTTTCATATTCATCTTCTTGAGCAGTTTTTTCTCTCTCTCTCATCCATTTCACTTACTTCTCTAGTTTGTTTATTTTTCAATAATCTATCTGTCCTCTACTTATAGCTAGAAGTGCACCATATAATAGGAGTGCAAAGCAGATATTCTGGAGCCTAATTGCCACTGGTTCAATTCCTAGCTCTGCCATTTATTAGCTGTTTGGAGTTTGGTAATACCTTTGTGCCACAGTTTTCTGAATAAAATGAAGATAAGAATAGTATGTATGTCATGTAATAATTAAATAGGCAAAATTTCTTTAGAATAGGGTTTAAAATTGTAAGTCATAATGCTGGATACATCTATTTTCAGTTACCTGATAGCATTCATTGTAAATTAAATTTCTAATTTAATTTCAGAGATTTGGTAATATTGCTGGAAACTACATACTGCTTTAATGTTTCTCAGAAATGCTAATGGTAGCCATAATAACCTATATCATAAAAGGCCTGTGGTTGTCACACAGTAATGTGGAACGACCAAGACTGGACTCGCCAGGAGGTGTGCACATGTGGGCGGGGCACGTGTGGGGGGCCAGAGCAAACCAGCCCCAGTTCGTAGTGCCAGAGGGAATCTGGTGCCAGCAGTCGGGGAAGGAAGGCCTACTCTTGCACAAATCTTCGTGCATTGGGCCTCTAGTATTAAATGAAAGTATTAGACCTTGTGTAAAGTTTTTTACATGGTATAATTTTCCATTTTATCCTCAAAAAGACCTTATGTATTTGATACTATTATTTGTATTTTTGTAAAGACACTGATGCTCATATAACTAAGTTCAGGATGTATCTGAAATTTAAGCTCAGATCTGTCTTACTAAAACAAATATACACAAGCATGCTACTATATGCCTAATGTAATATATCTTTATGATAAACTAGAAGCCCAGTGCACGAATTCGTGAACGGGTGAGGTCCGGCCGGCCCGGTCCCAATCAGGGTGGATCAGGGCCGGGTTTGTTGGGAGGAGGAGACAGCAGGAGGTTGGCTGGCTGGCCCGCCCTGATGGGGGCCCAATCAGGCCAAGCCTGGCTGGGGGGAGGGGCTGCAGGTGATTGGCTGGTGGGCCCCACCCCCGATTTGGATGTGGGGACCAATTGGGGGTCAGCGGCCTGGGAGGGGCCGTGGAAGGTTGGCCGGCCAGCCCTACCCCTGACTGGTGTGTGGGGGGCCAATCAGGGGTGGAGCCAGCTGAGGGTGGGACTGCAGGCTGATTGGGGTGGGAGTGGCTGATTGTGGGTGGGGCCAGCTGTGGGGAGGGGCTGTGGGCAGTGGGCCAGCTGGCCCCGCCCCCTATTGGGGCAGGGGGGTTGATCGGGGCAGGGCGGGCTGATCAGGGGGCAGGGCAGCCAGGGGGGGACGCTGTGGTAGGTTGGCCAGCCAGCCCCACGCCCTGATCAGGCCTGTTCACTGGCCACAGTGGGTGTCATAGCGACCGGTTGTTCTGGTCATTATGGCTTTCTAGTCTCTGGCTTTTTATATATATAGATAATGGGTAACAATGTTAGGAATATTACAAAGATCATTTCCACATTGCAAGGTAGATTAGAAATTGTAAGTTTTTCTAACGTTAAAATTGTCATAGCTCAATTCTCATAAGAGGTTTATGTAAACTGTAGAATAATATGTTTTAAAAACATAAGCACATACAATACATTATATAGAATATGTTGGATTAAGATATGGTACTCCTTTATCATCTGATGCCATAGTTATGATCAAACTCCATTGTATTAATACTCAGTATTTCTATGTCAATATTTATATGTCTATCTCTCATCTATGTATATCTTGAATCCCTACTTACTATAGTTGAGTATTAGTATAATTTATAGATGAATATATTACAAACAACTTTGTCTCATTCATGAGATTTTTCTATTTTGCTTCAGTTTTCTGCTTGCAAAAGACAATCAGAAGTGTGCATCTAGAGAAGTTTTCTTCCCTAAAGTGTGTGCTATAAATAACATCCAGATAAATGTCAAAAACTTTTTAGATTCACAAAGAACCTTATCATATTGAAGACTTTGTGAGAAGCACTGAAAAATTATATCTATATTTTAAACACTTTTTGACCAGAAGACTGTTTGAGCATTTCATGATCTATAAACCATGGGACCCTTAGAGAATTTTTGTTCAGATATTTGTTACCAGGTGTATATTGTCATCATGAATTCACTTGAATATTACTGACCTGTTAAGTACCTGAAGTCAGTTAAAACTATAATTTTGAGCCTGGCCAGTGTGGCTCAGAGGTTGAGTGTCAACCTATGAACCAGGAGGTCATGGTTTGATCCCCAGGGTACATGCAAGGGTTGCGGGGTCAGTCCCCAGAAGGGGCTGTGTAGGAGGCAGCCGATCAATGATTCTCTCTCATCCTTGATTTTTTTTCTCTTTCTCTTTCTTCCTCTACCTTCCTCTCTGAAATCAATAAAAATATTTTTTTAAAAAATTATAATTTTGAGTTTTGATAATGAAATTAAAATTTTAGTTTTATTTTTGTTATTTGGTGTATTATTAAAGTACAGGTAGAAGTGATGCTAATATAAAAGCATAAATTATTGATGTTTTGTCTACTGTGTTTCCAAGTTATAAAGAGCATAGAAGCATTTTCAGATAAGATTGTTTTCTTGAAACTTAGATTATGAAAGATATTATGTATTAAAAGTTTTTAGAATTCTTAATTTTAGTAGATAATGCTGTTTCCCAGGTACCTATTTTCTTTTATTTCAGAGATAATTTATAATTTCACCAGAATTTGTTTTTATCACAATTTTCTGAGGATACTAAGCCTCTCTTGTTGAAGACCTTATAGTAAACTCAGCTAGGGCATTATCTTGGCAGGAAAAACACATATTTTTCTTGAATTATACCACCCTTTGTGTTCATTTGACCAATAAGTTGGGTCAGACCTCAACATGCTTCAGGATTTTGACCCAGGAGGACAAGGCTTAACCTCCAGATTGTTTCAAATATGTTCATACTTTGTTCTGTGACTTTAAATACCATCTATAAGCATATTGTTTCCAATTTTTTGTTTAATTCTGGGCATTTTTCCTCAGACCTAACTGTTTACTCATCATCTCTACTTAGATATACATCATTTTCCCCTTTCTTTACTCCATCCTTTATCCATGCCCTTTGTCATAAGATTCCGGCCCTCCCACATGAAGCAGCATATATTTTATACCTTACTAATTTGGTATAGCCATATGACTTATTTGTCCAATGGTGTGTTAGTGGACATAGTTCAAACAGGGGATTGAAAGATGAATGGACCAGTCCATAGCATGTCAAAAACTAGCAAGATAATTGGGTAGAAAAAAAGCCCGCTCCTCATTATCCCTTTATGAACTGGGAGCTTGAGCAGGAAGGGAGGGTGGTCTTTGAAAAGGGAGTCCATCATTGTCCCAGGTTGTGGCACCTGAATAAACCTTTTTCCTTTTGCACCGGCACCTATCTCATGAGTTTGGCTTGCATTGTGCAGCAGTTGAACACGCATTTTGGTTACAGTAATTCCTGTTAAATTTTTCAAGAGGTGTAAATGACTGTGGGAGAGATTATTAGAACACTGAAATTTTTCACTATTAGATTTAGAGGCAACATGAGATTTAGCTTTGGTTAGGTTATCAATGAATGCACTAGATACTTAATTGATACCAAATTTTGAAAAAAATATGTTAGTCAACTTTATCTAAAATTATGTGATGTGACAGATAGCCACTGAAATTTGTGGCTATCTGTCACATCACATAAAGAATCTTCAAGGTGGATATTTATTTAATCCCTTGGATTACAGAACATACAAAAGTAAGCCCGACTCTTTGCCTTGAGGAGACACAAACTTCCAAATGCTGATTTATGCCTAGATTGCCCCATGATATCAGCCTGAGTCTGAGACTTCAAATTTCACCCTGCTTGGTTTCTTCCACTTCCTTATCCTACTTTCTACACTGTCTTGCCAGTTTCTTCTTGATACTTGAAATCTTGACTCACAGTTTGCTCTGTGCAAACAAGATCCAAGAAACACCACTTCAATTTTTTAGAAGGGATAACCACACCAACTTTTATTTGAGCTATACCTCTAGTTGCATTTACTGAATTTATTTAGTTCCCATTATTTATATTACATTAAATCTTTTATGGGAATTGGAAAACAGTTTTAATTTTCAATCTGCTAAATTCCAGATTTGGGGGGCTTTCTATATTCTTTCTTAATTTTGTTTGCAAACTGGCCATTTCCCCCATAAGCTAATATACTTTTTCCTTTAATTTTATCAAAGGCAACTAGCAGGAGCCAGCTCATGATTTCAACATTCTTTCTGATAACCCTCCTTCCCAAGGTCACAAGATCCGTAGGTATATTTCCTTTTTCCAATTCATTTCAGCTGATAGTTGTTACAAATGTTTGGCCATTACATAACACAAGTCTCTATTTTTCCTATCTCTTTTAAACCATTATTAATCTACATTTTCAGTCTTCTATAACTATTATTCCCCCCTCCACCACCAAACACACACACACTGGCCCCAAAGACAATGCTACAAATTTAAACATTTTGATATGACAGCACTGTACCAATTTTGTCACTGTCATCTACATTCTTAACAATGCTTTGTAAGAAAGCACTCCTTAACTCAGTGGCATACAATAAAAAAAAAACACAACACTTTATTTCTTGCTCACATCCCTGTGATTTGGCTAGGGTAAGGCAGATGCAAGCTAGGCTCAGCTGGGTTGTCCCCAACCATTGGTTTCTATCTTGGTTACTCTGTTACCAGTGGACCTCTGGGGTATGATCTCAGAAGCACTAGAATGCAAGCTCAAATAGATGCACACCTTTCAATCCCCCGTTTGAACTATGTCCACTAACACACCATTGGACAAATAAGTCATATGGCTATACCAAATTAGTAAGGCATAAAATATATGCTGCTTCATGTGGGAGGGCCGGAATCTTATGACAAAGGGCATGGATAAAGGATGGAGTAAAGAAAGGGAAACATGATTTAGTCTACTGTAGCAGACTATATTGCTAAAGTATCTTCGAGGTAGATGTTTATTTAATCCCTTGGGTTACAGAAAATTTTTAATAAGAGTATTGTTAAATTGATCCAGTTCCAAGAAAGGCAGGATGGCTATGCCCGTCTCAGGTATGGACATGTAGAACAAGAGCTATTCTCACCAAAAGCAAAACTGGAAGCTGCCAGACTTACTGACCAAAGAACTCATTACACTTCCAGGGCAGAGTTTAGTTATATGTGCTCTGGCTAATGAATCCTAAATATATCCCATTCAATCCTTCTCATTTCCAAAGATGAGCCAGTAGTCATGTAATTAGTACCATAAAATAATGCAATTGTTGTAGGAAGGTAAATTTTCATTTAACCATATATCACTAGGCCATAAAGAGGTGCATGAAGGGGCCCTGACATATCCCTAAGGATTTTGGACTTAAGCATACAGACAGAGGTATTTCAAACTTTGTATTGTCCCCTTTGGGGGCAGAAAATGGACTGGTTTTATAATAGCTCAAGCATTTCTAAAGCTAATATATCTTCCTATGTATTCTGTATATCTCACGCCTTTATAGGTTTCTCAGGTATGTATAGATGCTGTGTAGACCAACATTCTACCTTACCCTAATTAATTATCTAAGTGAATGGGAGAGTTAACCTCACCTTCAATCCAGAGTTGAGTCCTTATTGGTCTAAGTCAGTTAGGCTAATACCTGTCACCTTGCCATAATGCTAAATTCAGACTAGGCATTATCACTGAGAATCTAAGGTGGATCTGCCTAAAACCTGACCTATACCTGTTTTTGTTTGTTTGTTTTGTTAGAAAAACCAGTAAACATCCATTATTTTTTAAAGTATTTAATTTATTTTCAAAACAACTAAAAGCATCTAAAAGTAATAAAATTAACTAAATACTTATGTTTTCATGAATTATAAAATAAAATTATATCTGTGAATTGTAGCAACAGTAACAAGAACAGGAAAAATTAACCTGTATTGAATAATTACACAAAATATAGAAAGAAAGTTCAACTCTGTTTTAAAATCATGGATTGGCTAAAATCTCAAGTGGAAAGTGACTGCATAGATATGATCCTTTGTGTTCTGAGAGGTATAGCCTCTGAGTGAATTCTGATGAAATATTGATATGAAATGAGGAAGTGAATAGCAAATTCAGTCAGCACAGCAGGGAACCTGGAATTGAGAGACATAAGGAAATGTCAGGGAAGGTTTGGAGAGACTTCATATTTCCATTAAACATAGGCCAGACTCCCTACTGGATCACCAATCAAGGCCAAATGGGAGTTGGCTACAGAAGTACATTGTTGAGTGTAATTTGTTATAGAAAAGGTTGTCTAAACTGGATGGGATGACTAGGAAATAGTCTTTGTGATACTGTTTGATATAAGACTAGTTATTCCATCCTTAAAGCAGTATATTATTTTCTTCACTATTAGTTGGTAGTGTTTCAAGTCTGAAAAGTCAACTCTTTAAATGTTTATCATGCACTATATATTCTCTAGAAGACATTTCTGCTTCAAACTTCTCTATTGATAATACATTTTCTAGTTCACAATCATTAATACAGAAATGAAATGTAATACTTATAAGTTATACAATATCCTTAGAAAAAATAGATAATTGAAAGCATTATTTATTTAAAAGGTTTATATACTATCTAGATTTTTTTCACTTTATTAGATTTTTCTAGTTATTGAGTGATTTATTTACATGAAGGGAAAAATGAAATAATTTAAATAAATTAAGTCTAACCACAGATCTCTTTAAGTTAACTAATTTTAGCATATCAGAAGCTGTGGCTATTTTGTGGTATAAGCCTTCTTAGGTTTGTAAGACTGTGATCTAAAGTGCAATTTTTCAGTCTTGTCACTTAATCTATGGGTGTATGTTACTCCAGGGACCAATCAGTATTCTGTTGCTTAATCATAGTGCTAAATGTGATGTTAAATTGTTTTCATGCTACACAATCCTGTAAACTGATTTTAAATAGTCTTCTATCATGCCAGAATTCATAGGAAGCTGACAGACTAATGAGATTACTAATTTTTCAATGTGAAGGAAAATATCTTAGTAATATTACTAAGATATAATAATAAATATTTTATATTTATCTAAATAAGATCATTCTACAAATCTGTGCTTTTCCCCCTTTAAGAAAAGCTTTGTTGAATTTCTGACATGATAATTAATAAGAATAATAGCTATTATTTAATGTCCTAGATTCAAAATCACAGGCCACAGATTTCAGGTATGTAACAATGTGACAATACTTTTATGGAAAATATCTACTTTGGTCATTTCCAGTAAAATTTGGTCACTCATTTCAGATTTATACTGTGTCCGATCAATATATTTTCCTTTGGTAGCTTCTATAGTTTTTCCTGGCTATCTTAGCTAAAGGTTTATCAATTTTATTTGTCTTTTCAAAGAATTAGCTTTGTTTTGTCTTTATTTTTCTTCTTGGTTTCAATTTCATTGATTTCTGCTCTTAATTGTTTTTATTTTATTTTTGTTGTTGTGTGATTCCTTTAGGTTTACGTTGCTTTCCTTTCTCTAGTTTCCTAAGGCAGAAATTATGGTTATTTATTTTATATTTTCCTTCATTTATAATATATGCATTTAATGCTATAAATTTCCCTATAAGCTCTACTCTCTCCACATTCTATGAATTATATTTTTTTTATTTTCAACTTATTAAAATATATTTTAAATTTCTCATGAGATTTCTTTAATCAATGTTATTTAGCATTGCTTTGTTTATCTCCAAATATTTGGGGGAATTTTAGCTATCTTTCTGTTATTGATTTCTACTTTAATTCCACTGTAGCCTGAAAAGCACACTTTGTATGATTTCATCTTTTTTAGTTTGTGAGAAAAGGCCCCAAATGCGCTCTATAGGAGTGAATGTTCTATATGAACTTGAGAGTAACATTTAATCACTGTTTTTGAATGAAACAGTCTACAGAAGTTAGTTTGTCAGTGGTTGGCAAACTGCGGCTCACGAGCCACATGCGGCTCTTTGGCCCCTTGAGTGCGGCTCTTCCTTTGGCAGTCGAACGACCCTTTCACAGGGTCGCCTAAGACCATCCTGCATATCAGATATTTACATTATGATTCATAACAGTAGCAACATTACAGTTATGAAGTAGCAACGAAAATAATTTTATGGTCACAACATGAGGAACTGTATTTAAAGGGCCAGAAGGTTGAGAACCACTATCTTCGTGGGTCCGTATCTCTGGTTGTGATCTCACAAGTGTTTCTCCGCTTTTTCCTTTTCTCCCTTAGGTGAGACAGAAAAGTAGAGCAGCTGTGGTTGGATAATTTCTCTTCCCCCATGTGATATCAATCTCTGGTAAAGCTTTTCTCTTGCTAGGTAAAAGTTTTTCTTTTAAAGTTAGAAAGAATACTCTGGGCATATATCAAAAACGGTTTTCTTTCCCCATCCTTGCCAGAAACATGAGTATGTTTTGTTTTTTTTTTTTGTCTCTTCATCATGAGAACCTGGTTGGCTACCTGGGCATTAAAACTATGAGAAGGTTGGGGAATCATCAGACTATGAAACCCAGAAATTTCTCATTCTCACACTAGTCTACACTTTGCCTGTAGCACTTAGTCAATATTAACTAAGTGTTTCTACCAATTTATAACTCTAGTGGCTTCTGACCCTGGTAAACTGAAGCAGATATGAGTCTGTATTTGCCTTTCTTTACAGACTTTGGATTGGGCTTTATCTTGTGACCTCAACAGTCAGATAAGTTTAATTAAAGACACTGATTTTCAGCTTTTGCTTGCTGTAAGAGAGGAGTGACAAATTCCAAGGTCTTTACTTGTCAAAGCCAAAACCAGAAGTCAGAGCTATTGATTTTTTTGGGGGAAAAAAGAGCAAAAACAAAAATATTCTGCTGAGACATGTAGCCTGATATTATAATTTAATATTACTCTAAAATAGAATTCTTCCGTCAAAGGGACCAAAGAACAAAAGTGCAGCTGGGTCTGTGTAAACCTAATGTCTAGTCTGCAGAAACATTTGGACATAGGTGTTTCAAAAGCAATTATGAAAAAAATACCTATAGAGTGCATCATCCAAAGTTTACATATACTTTTAGATTGAATTTAAAATGATGTTTAGTATTTTTTTTAAAAATTGTAACAATGCCTACATGGAACTGAATCATTCATTGATCAAGTTATATTATTGTTTTTGTTAATAAACATATCAAAATGCCAAACTCATTCATATATGTATATATTTAAAATATATTTTTATTGATTTCAGAGAGGGAGAAACATCAATGATGAGAGAGAATTATCAATCGGCTTCTTCCTGCACGCTCCAAACTGGGATTAAGCCCACAACCCGGGCATGTGACCTGACCGGGGATGGAACCGCAACCTCCTGGTTCATAGGTCGACACTCAGCCACTAAGCCACACTGGCCAGGACATTTTTATATTTTAAATAAAAATAGTGATTAAGCCCTAGCCGGTTTTGCTCATTGGATAGAGCATTGGCCTACAGACTAAAAGGTCCCAGGTTCAATTCCGGGCAAGGGCACATGCCTGGGTTGCGGCTCAGTCCCCTGTGTGGTGCATGCAGGTGGCAGCCAGTCAGTGATTCTCTCTCATCATTGATGTTTCCATCTCTCTCTCCCTCTCCCTTCCTGAGATCAATAAAAATATATTTATTAAAAAAAGAAAATAGTGATTAAGACATAATGTAAACTTAATTTAAAATTCAACATTGAATTATTCATAGTATAAAATAATTTTGTTATTAATATTATACAGATGCCTACGTAAAATCATATTGTTATGCTTATTCATTCAATTAGTTAAAATCCTTTAACAAAGCATCTTTTCAGAGTTTATTTTTTCTTTTAATTATAAAATCAACAATTTATTAATTTTCACATTGTTATCTTTGAAAATCATTATGCTTTATATTTCATAGCATATAGGGTATTTTTAACATGAGATATCTGAAAAATTAGACTTGGTAAAGTTGGTAGAAAAGTAGTTAAAATAAATTGAATTTAAATTACTTAGTAAGTCATTTGAAACTATACCTCTTAAAGATTTGATGTTTCAGATCTACCATTAGATAACACTTCCAAATTATAAAATAGATCATTGTTTATCAGAGGAAGAATTCAGCTGATGTATTTTCGTTGCATAACTGATATGTCCAAGTTACCTGGTTGCCCAAAGTTAATTACTGGTGTAAGATAGATGGGTCCACATAGTGTTTTTCTGTCCTAAATTGCCCAGTATTTGTTTTTATGCTTATGATTGACTATACAGTAGATTGAAATTCTCATAGTGCTTTTATGTAAGCCCTCTTGAAACAGAGTTTCTTTTATTGTTGCACAAATATAGTCAATGATATTCACTGCAGTGTTGCTATATTAAGGTCTTGAAAGTTTCTTTTTTAAAATATTTTTATTGATTTCAGAGAGGAAGGGAGAGGGGGAGAGAGAAATAGAAACACCAATGATGAGAGATAATCATTGATTGGCTACCTCCTGTATACCCCACACTGGGGATTGAACCTGAAACCCAGGCATGTGCCCTGATAGGAATCAAAATGTGACCTCCTGGTTCATAGGTCAATGCTCAACCACTGAGCCATGCTGGCCGGGTGAAAGTTTCTTTTCAAAGTTAAGATAGGTCTACGGCCATACCACCCTGAACGCGCCCGATCTCGTCTGATCTCGCAAAGTTAAGATAGATCATAATAGTGAGCATAACATAAAGGTATATTTTGCTTATAATATTCATTGAATGAAATCTAAACTAAGAGAATGGCTATTGTAACAATTTTTTTAAAAATAAGGCATAGATGTCTACTTTATTATAACATGAAAGGAATCTAGTTTGATTGAAGAAAAAAAGCCTTCACAGGAGATTTGCTATACTTCTCTGTTTTAGTATAAAGCTAAAGGAGACAGAGATAAAACAAGAGAAAGTTATATCTAACACGTATATGATGTATATTTATAGTCATTTTGCAATATAATATGACTATGAATATCACACAAAGTAAGCTAGTATATAACTGTGATATCAAGAGTTTGGCAGTAGTCTATGGATCATAGTATTCTAGTAGGCTTACAGCTTCAGTATCAGTTCAAGAAAGCACAAATGAAAGAATGCTCATATAGTCCAACATCATAGACCATGTTAGAGGCTGAATAATGAGGGTATCTTTTACACACACACACACACACACACACACACACACACAGACACACACACACACACAGACACGGTTATTTATATAAGTACTAGAGGCCTGTTGCACAAAAAGATTCGTGCAATAGGCCTTCCCTTCCCCTGGCTGCTGGCACTGGTTTTCCTCCGGCACCTGGGACCCAGGCCTTCGCTCTAGCAGGAGCCGCCTTCAGTCTTCGCTGCTCTGGCTGGAGCCACCTTCAAACCTTCACTGCTCCGGCCGGAGCTGCCTTCAGTCTTCACTCTGCCGCTTCGCGCCTACCTATGCAAATTAACCACCATCTTTGTTGGTGGTTAATTTGCATATTTCACTGATTAGCCAATGGGAGGTGTAGTGAAGGTATGGTCAATTACCATGTTTGTCTATTATTAGATAGGATGTATAAGGAACTCTATAAACTTACCATTAAATTCATGTTATACTTATTAGTTGAATTATAGAGTTTATTCAACAAGTATTTATTGAATGTTAACTATATTCTAGGTCAGTGATGAAGAACCTTTTGAGCTCGGCGTGCCAGCATTTTGAAAAACCCTAACTTAACTCTGGTGCCGTGTCACATATAGAAATTGTTTTTGTATTTGCAACCATAGTAAAACAAAGACTTATATTTTTGATATTTATTTTATATATTTAAATGCCATTTAACAAAGAAAAATCAACCAAAAAAATGAGTTCGCATGTCACCTCTGACGCGCATGTCATAGGTTTGCCATCACTGTCATAGGCTATCCTCATTGTGCTTATATTTTAGTGGGAGATGAGTGACTATTTGAGGAAACAAACGTACAAAGGTTTATTTCAATGCTTTAAGGCAGGAGTGGGGAAGTCTGGCCCAGAGGCTTCATAAGGCCTAAGAAGTCATTTGGTCTGGCCCAGCCAAGGCATGAGGGGTGAATTAATTAAATGTTTGACCCAATATAGCAGGCTATTTTTAATTTGATAATTTTGTTTGGCCCGCGAATGATGTTATAAATATCCAAATGGCCATTGGCAAAAAAAAAGGTTCCCCACCCCTCCTTTAAGGGAAATAGAAAAGATAATGTATTGAAGAGTTGAGTTTCTGCTAATTTCTTATTTTCTCCCTGTTAAAGAAAAAGGAAACATGATATACACGAGCTAAAGGCTGGATATTTTTGCATCAGTTCATGATCTCCCTCTCTTTGTTTGTATTTCCTCTAATTTGGTGTGCTTTCATCTTTGTGCAACAGAATAGTGTAAGTAATGATGACTTGTTTCAGCTCACAGGATTCGCCCAATGTAGAAAGAAGTAGTTGTGCAAATGTAGCTACTTATGGTCTAAGTTTGAGAGGGATTTTTTCTTTTTTTTCTCTCTCATGTGCTTTCCTTTTCCTTACACTGTTTTTACTTTCACTTACATAACTTTGCCATTTATGTAGTAAGGGGTGTGGGCCTGGAAGGAAAGGACAGGTAATATTGGTCATATCTAAACTTTGCAAATGATGTTCCACACATATTCTAAAAAAGAGTGGCAGTGACTTGGGGAAAAGAATATTACCACTAGGCAATGATATGTTTCTATATCATATCCCCTTGGAAATTTCTAAGTGATGAAGGACAGAGGTGTCATTTGGACCTCACCTAATAATTGGGCTTGTTGCCAGGGAACCAACCATGGGACTATGTGTTGGAACTTTTAGTTTCCACTCCCTGATTTTCAGGAAGGGAAGAGGCGCTGGAGGTGGAATCAACCACCAATAGCCACTAATTTAATTAGCCATGCCAATGTAATGAAGCCTCCATAAAAACCCAAAAGGAGAAGGTTTGGAGACCTTCCAGTTGGTGAACATATGGAAGTGCTAGGAGAGTGGCTCACTAGGAGAGATCATGAGAGCTCTGAGCCCCTTTTCCATACTTTGCACTATGCATATTTTACATCTAGCTGTTCTTTTGACAAACTGGTAATCCAGCAAGTAAAATGTTTCTCTGAGTTCTGGGAGCTGCTCTAGCAAATTAATTGAACCTCCAGTCTAGAGTTGGTAGGTAACAAGCACAGGTGGTAACGTGAACTTACGATGGACATCTGAAGTGTGTGTGTTTGTGTGGGGGGGTAGTGGTGGGAGCAGTCCTGCAGGATTAAACCCTTAACCTGTGGGATTTGATGTTATCTCCAGGTAGTTACTGAATTTGTGTTGAATTGTGGGATACTCAGCTGGTGTCTGAGAACCTCTAGACATTGGAATTGAGTGCAGCACCTTAATACCCTAAGTATATTTAGTTCTCAGAATATTCTAGGAAGAGAAAACATGTACACACACACACACACACACACACACACAGACCACTATAATTGGAACACAGAATCTATAATTTTTTAAAAAAGGACAGTACTTTAAAGTTTATTTGTATAGCTCCTCTCACTCTAATTTTAAAATTATTACAAGTGAGGCTTAAAGGGATTAACATGAAAGGATTACCCAGGGCTGGCTGCCTGACCCTCAGCCTATTGCTCTTTCCACCAGAACAGGTGCTTATTGCATTTGATGTTTTTTCCTTCTCAATCTCTATATGTGTGTGGCTTGTACCTTGTTTACTCCACTTCCACATTACTTTGTTTTTTTATCCACAATTTATTATTACATTCTTCAGAAAGAAAATTCAGGATAGTCCAGCAATTCTTGGACAACTGCACTCAGACTAATTAGATATAAGGGAAAAGAAAGTCATTTCTGTAATCATCTCTAGAGAGTAGACATGATGGTTAAAACTGAATGACAGCTATAATTATACTACATCTTTTCCATGTCTTACTGCTATAAAAGTGTGTATTGACATGTTAGTAAGTCTTCCTCTTTTAAGTAAGAATATATAAATGCAAGAGCCTGGCTCTAGGTAACAGATTTACATCTAAAAAATCTTATAAGTGAAAAAATATCACAGAATTCTGTTGTTATTTTCTACTTCATTCATAATTCTATTCATAATGCTAAAAATTCATTACATTACAATGACTTATCATAAATCATTAGATATTCCCTTTCCTACTATTTTCATAACTATGTTTTTTCTTTTTCTTGCTTCATTTATCTACACGACTATACCAATATTTAAAGTTAGTTCTCAAAACTAATAGCATTGTTTCACTGCAAGCACTCTTTCACTCCAGGGTAATTTTAAACAATACTACACTCTATAGCTCAGTTCATCTAAATGAGATATGTTGCTATGATGGAGATAGTCAATTATCTTTCCAGAAATTTAAACACATTTCTCAAAGATTATATAAAAGCCTCCTGAATCTATTATGAAGACCTGAGCATTTCTTTTATGCTTATGCAACTTCAGAATGAATGATTTAGTCATATTTATATACTTCTATGTGACAGTAAAACAGCTATGCCCAGAATTTGAATACATTTAAAGCAACATAAAGCCTATGGCTATGTAAGTTTTATGTTGTTACTATTGTGCAAAAACTGAAGTACATTTTTGTAGAAACATTCAAACTGATAAAAAGACTGAATAATCATCTGGTTTAATGGCTTCCAATCATTTCCTGACTTAGACACCTACTAAGAAAGTGGATATCCAATTTGTTTATGACCTCTTGTAACCTGTAGACAGCTAAAGATTGAATGTACTTTAGGGGTTACCTAATGCAAGAATATTCTTTATATATCTTAGAAAGAACCATTTACCTGCTGTTTTAAAAAAGGTTCAGGGACAGAGAACTCTTTTTTGGTGTGGTCTATTCCTTTATTCTAGTTGGTTAAAAGTTCTTCATATCTTATTTCTCTGTAAGTTCAAGCTAAGCTTAGGCAAGAGGAATAATGGTAATATTCAGTTGGTTGAAAGAGAGAATGTTTCATTTCTTTTAAAAAAAGTTAGACCGAGTGAAAGCTATTGTTTTCAGATTTAGTTAAAGCTGAAATAAATAAATATCAAAAGGGTTATAAAGGCCTATTATTTCATAACTTCTTAAACTTTTGAAATATTGGCATGTTTATGCATATCTATACCCAGTTAGAAGTAAGCTTTGTTAAGCTAAAATTCATATTTTAATAAAAATAAGGTTTCCATTATCAAATAAGTTTGAAAAACAAATACTTTTGCTAATGCACCTTATACCCAAAATTTATAAGACACATCCTATCTAATAAAAGAGAAACATGGTAATTGGCGTACGACCGCTACCCTTCCCACTGGCTAATCAGGGCGATATGCAAATTAACTGCCAGCCAAGATGGCGGCTGGCAGCCAGGCAGCTTGAAACTAACATGAGGCTTGCTTGCTTCAGTGACAGAGGACTCCAATGTTCCCCGCCTGCCTTGCTGGCCTCTGAGCTTGCAGTTTAAGAAACATTGTAATGAATATAGAAGCTAAACAAAACCCCAGAAACCTGCTTTCAGCGAGCTGGGATCTCAGAGCTGGAGTTGATACAGAGTTTCAATTATAGAACCGAAACAAACCAGATACCTGCTTTCAGTAGCGGAGGCCTAAGAGCTGGAGCCTCAGAGCTAAAGCTGGCCAAGAATTTAAAAAAAAAGAAAAAAAGGGGCAGGTGGGAGCTTCCGTCACCCACCAGCCTGAAAACAGCCCTCAGCCCCTCACCCAGACTGGCCAGGCACCCCAGTGGGGACCCCCACCCTGAAGGGTGTGTGACCAGCTGCAAACAGCCATCATCCCCTCACCCAGGCTGGCCAGGCACCCCAGTGGGGACCCCCACCCTGATCCAGGACACCCTTCAGGGAAAACCAACTGGCCTCCACATGGGCACCAGGCCTCTATCCTATATAGTAAAAGGGTAATATGCCTCCCAGCACCAGGATCAGCGGAGCCGCAAGGCCTCCCAGCACCGGGATCAGTGTGACAGGGGGCAGCGCCCAAACCCCCTGATCACCCTGCGGCTCTGTGTGTGACAGGGGGTGGGGCCACAGCCTCCCTATCGGCCTTGCTCTGTTCGTGACAGGGGAAGGCGCCCCAACCCCCTGATCGGCCCTGCTCTGTGCCTGATAGGGGGGAGCTCCCCAACCCCCTGATCGCCCTGCGGCTCTGTGTGTGACAGGGTGCGGCACCCCAACCCCCTGATCGGCCCTGCTCTGTGTGTGACAGGGTGCGGCGCCCCAACCTCTCCCCCCCCACAGGCCCTGCTCTGTGTGTGACGGGGTAGAGCCATAACCTCCCCATAGGCCCTGCCCTGAGTGTGACAGTGGCGGCGCCCCAACCCCCTGATCGGCCCTGCTCTGTGGGTGATAGAGGGTGGCGCCCTAACCCGCCCCCACCCGCCATGGGCCCTGCTCTGTGTGTGATGGGGTAGAGCCATAACCTCCCCTGATCGGCCCTGCTCTGTGGGTGATAGAGGGCAGCACCCCAACCCCCTGATCCGCCCTGCTCTGTGTGTGACAGGGGGCAGTGCCCCAACTCCCCTATCGGCCCTACTCTGTAAGTGACAGGGGGGAGCTCCCCAACCCCCTGATCGGCCCTGCTCTGTGTGTGACAGGGGGGAGCTCCCCAACCCGGTGATCGACCCTGCTCTGTGCGTGACAGGGTATGGAACCCCAACCCCCTGATGGGCCCTGCTCTGTGCGTGACAGGGGGTGGCGCCGCAACCTCCCCATGGACCCTGCCTTGAGTGTGACAGGGGGCGGTGCCCCAACCCCCCAATCAGCCCTACCCTGAGCATGACTGAGGGTGGCATCACAACCTCCTGATCCTCCCTGCTCTGTGCATGACAGGGGCGGCGCCCCAACTCCCCAATCGGCCCTGCTCTGAGCCCGACCAGGGCCTGCACCTAGGGATTGGGCCTGCCCTCTGCCACCTGGGAGCAGGCCTAAGCCAGCAGGTCATTATCTCCCAAGGGGTCCCAGACTGCGAGAGGGCACAGGCTGGGCTGAGGGACCCCCCCTTCCCCCGGAGTGCACAAATTTTTGTGCACCAGGCCTCTAGTCCTAAATAATAAAAGCCTAATATACTAAGTGTCTGGTCGTCCAGTCATCCGTTCAACCAAGCAAAGCAAAATATGCTAATGAATGCTAAGGTCGCTCAAACGCTAGCTATGACATGCACTGACCACCAGGGGGCAGACGCTCTGACCAGTACATTAGCTTGCTGCTGGAGTGTGGACAATTGGGACTGAGGGAGACAGGCCAAACATACCCTGCAGCCCTTCCGTGGACCCTCCTTGGCTGGTTAAACTCCTGAGCTCCTCCTCAGCCCCAACCATGCACCCGTGGGGTCCCTCAGCCTGGCCTGCACCCTCTCGCAACCTAGTACCCCTTCGGGGATGTTGGATAGCCAGTTTCAGCCTGATCTTGCAAGCCAGGCTGAGGGACCCCACTGGTGCACAAATTCGTGCACTGGGCCTATAGTTAGCATATAAAAGACTTTGAGAATTTATATGGACATGAAGCCTATCTAAATTAATTTAAACCAAGTTTCATAAATGTATGTGACCAAAAACCTTTTCAAAATATGAATAATTATTAGCACCTGGAGTAGCACTCAGTACTATTTGAAAAATGCTGCTTTAAGCATAAACACTAACTTGGTTCCTTGGTCTGATCACTCTAGACACCAGTTCTAATTGATTAGTTAAGATCTCTTCTAAATAGAATATAAAGAGAGCTTGCTTAAATTAAAAATTTGTAATGATTTCTTTGTAAAACTTAGTTGAGCCCTAGCCAGTTTTGCTCAGTGGGTAGTGTCAGCCTGTGGACTGAAGGGACCCAGGTTCAATTCTGGTCAAGGGCACATACCTTGGTTGCAAGGTATGTGGCCTAGGTTCATGTGGGAGAAAACCAGTTGATGTGTCTTTCTCACATCAACGGATGTTTCTCTCTCTGTCTCTACCCCCACCCCTTCCAATCTCAAAAAAATCAATAGAAAAATATCCTCAGGTGAGGATTAACAACCACAAAAAAATTAGTTGAGAATGATTGGTTCTGCATAGTAGATGGAGAAGGGTATATAAATATATATATATTTGTCTGTTTTGAATAGGAATGTAAAGAACAGCATAGGGAATATAGTCAATAATATTGTAATAATGATGTATGGTGGCAGGTGGGTACTAGACTTAGGTTCCATTCAGTTTATTTTAAATTTTTCATAGTATCTATATTATTTGGCCAGTAATGTATACACCAGGGTCCAAAGCAGGGTTTTGCTGTCACTTCTGATTTTCTTAATCCATCCAGTTAGATAAAAATAGCCCTCAATTTGAAAGTGTAATAATCTGTATTCTATTTATCAAATATTCTTTTTCTCTTTACTTTTGTGAATTCCCTCATTCTCCTGTCCTCTTTGGCTTATAAACTCCTTTATTGTTTTAAATTACACAATGATAGGGTTTTGTTTTCCACACAATTTATAATTTGGTAGCAAACATCTGCTTTTTGACAATTGTGCCTCCTCATACTAAAGTTTTTATTCTTTTAGTTTATATTAAATGCATGGTAATTACTTTTTAAATTAAAGTATAGATTATTTATAATCCAGAAAATATGCTCATTATTTTTCTCAATAATACAATTTTCAAACCTGTTTTAGCCCCTTGTTATTCTTTCTTAACACATCTCCTTTTTTCCTACCTAGAGAATGCTAAGATCACAGATTTGGTGTTTGTAATTCATATGGATCTCTTTGTACTTACCTATATATGTTTGGATCCCTAAGCAATCTGCAAAATTGATTATTTTTATATAAATAAGATTTAATGAGTGCATTTTTCTCCAACCTGCTGTTAGCATATTATGTGAAATTTATTCATGTTAGTAAATATAACTCCAATTAATTTTCTTTTATATGATACTAGGGGCCCGGTGCACGAAATTCGTGCACTGGGTGTGTGTGGGGAGGGGAGTGTCCCTCAGTCCAGCCTGCCCCCTCTCACATACTGGGAGCCCTCAGGCGTTGACCCCCATCACCCTCCAATCGCAGGATCGGCCCCTTGCCCAGGCCTGATGCCTCGGCCAGAGGCGTAGACCCCCATCACCCTCCGATCGCCTGATCGGCCCCTTGCCCAGGCCTGACGCCTCCGCCAGAGGTGTCAGGCTTGGACAGGGGACCCCCATCTCCCCCCGATCACTGGCTCTGGCCCCCGCCCAGGCCTGAGGCCTCTGGCCCAGGAATCATGCCTGGGCAGGGGACCCCCATCTCCCTCTGATCGCTGGCTCCACCCCCCGCCCAAGCCTGACGCCTCTGACCCAGGCTTCAGGCCTGGGCAAGGGGACCATCATATCCCCCCAATCCCCGGCTCCGCCCCCCACCCAGGCCTGATGCCTCGGCCAGAGGAGTTGACCCTCATCACCCTCCGATCACCAATCACGGGATCGGCCCCTTGACCAGGCCTGAGGCCTCCGGCAGAGGTGTCCGGCCCGGGCAGCGGGGACCCACAGCTGCAGCGGCCCCGCGATCGTGGGCTCCGCTTTAGGCCCAGGCAAGGGACCCCTAGCTCCCGGGACTGCCAGCTTCGACCGTGTCCAGCTCCCATCGCTGGCTCCACCCCTACTTCCTGCTATCACTGGCCAGGGCGGAAAAGGCGCCTGATTCTCTGATCATGGCTGGGGGGCAGGGCAAAGGCGGCCCCAGGGTCGCCTTTGCCCTGCCCCCCAGCTCTTAGCTCCCCCCTGGGTTTCCGATCACTGTCAGTGGCAGGGGGCTGCTTCCTGCTTTCCCTTTTGCCTCCCTGCATTGTGCCTACATATGCAAATTAACCGCCATCTTGTTGGCAGTTAACTGCCAATCATAGTTGGCAGTTAACTGCCAATCATAGTTGGCAGTTAATTTGCATATAGCCCTGATTAGCCAATGAAAAGGGTATTGTTGTACGCCAATTACCATTTTTCTCTTTTATTAGATAGGATAGTATTAAATTGTCTGTATGTGTCAAAATGTATTTAACTGTATTCCTCTTGATAAACAGTAATTTTTATTGTCTTTTATTTTTTATTCATTTATATATCGTTTTGCTATTTAGAAACAATGTGGATCTAATACTCTTGTGCATTATCTCCTTGTGTGCACATGTTTATAGAGTGAAATTTAGGGATTATAAGGTATGTATTTAAATTTACAACATATGGTAAAACTGGCAACATTATTGTTAAATTATTCTCTATGTGATTGTATTTTATATAACAAATCTATATTTGCCTCAGAAAGGGTTCATTGTAGTCCTCTAAGTCACTCCTTCTCCACTTGGGCATATCTAGGAAAATGAATGGTCTCAACCAGACTACAAAAACTGAAATAATTCATCATGATCAGATCTGCCCTTCAAGAAAAGTTAAGGGAAGTCCTTCAGACAAGAAGGAAAATGACACAGGTGGAAAAAAATAGATTTTAATCTAAGGGATATAGGGATACTGACTAAAATGAAGCATGAGATGAGTTCCTGTGGTTGTTCTGGGATGCACCAACCCCCTAAAGGATTTTTAAAAGATATTTGGTTTATTCTTCGTGCTATGAAACCCTGTGGGTTCTGACAAATGCATAATGTCATGTATCCACAATTTCAGTATCATACAGAGTACTTCCACCAAACTAAGAACTATCCTTTCACCACTACCCCCTTGTACCCCTCACTGTGATCATTTTATCCTCTCCATAATTTTTTTCCAGAATATCATATAAATGGAATCTAACAGTTTGTAGCCTTTGAAGATTGGTACCTTTCTGTAGCAATATGAATTTAAGAATCATTAATGATGTTGTAGGAATTGATAATTCCTTTCTACTGATGAATAGTAGTCTGCTGTATGAATATACCAATTTTTTTGAAGGGACATCTGGTGGCTTACAGATTTCGGTGACTATAAGTAAAGCTGCATTCACATACAGGTTTTATTGTGTACCTACGCTTTCAATCTGTTATGTAATTACCTAGGAGTGCAATTGTGGGATCATCTGATAAGATTATGTCTCGGTTTATAACTCTGCCAAACTGTCTTCCACAGTGGCTGAGGACCACCTGCATTTCACCAACAATGAACGACACTCTGTTGTTTCCAGTTCTCACCAGCAATTGTTTTTACCTGTTTTGGGGTTTTAGCCATTCTGATGGGTTTAGAGTGGTATGTGATTTTAACTTCCCTAATGAAAAATTATGTTGAGTATCTTTTCATATACTTTGAATTAAGTCCATTTTAGCTTCAGGCTGAAGAGAAATTTCTCTTTACCTAGAAGAACTTGAATCACTTGCAATAAGAGTTTATCAGTGATAACTTCTTTTGATTATAGGGCAGGGCACACTTCTATTTACTAAATGTCTATTCTGCTTATTATTCCGCAATGACCGATTGATGCTCCCAAGGTGCACTACCTCGTCCCTAGCTCCAGATATCTCATATACTGATGTTCCCTTTTGTCTCTGAATCTCTCCTGCATGTGGGGTCTCTGACTGTCTTGTGTGGGTAGTGTTCCCATACATATGTATGTATTAAATCTGGTTGTTTTCTCTTGCTAATCTGCCTCATGTCTGTTTGATTATTAGGCCAGCCAGGAGAATCTTGACAGTAGAAGGAAGTTTGTTTTTCCCCCACAAAAGCATATGATAGGTTAAAATATATATGATGATTCTTGTGGCCTAAACACTATTGTTTCATCCCATATTTCATTAGTCAAAGGAAGTCAAATGGTCAGATCCATAGCCAAGGAATGGAGGGTATGTACTGCCTAAGATGAGGCCATAGCCAGTGTGTTCACGAAGAAGAGGTGATAATCAGGGCAAGAAAGTGCCATATACTTTTACACCTCTTCCTTTGCATATGCTGTTCTCTCTGCCTTAATAATCTTCTGCCACTACCTTTGTAATCTGGAAAACATTTGATCATTATTCAACATGGAGTTAAATACCATCATTTGTAAAGTTTTTCTCTTTTTAAACAGGCAGATTAAATTTCCCCTTTTTCTTTGCTGACATAATTCTTTTTACATGTTTCCTTCTATAGTTGTTTCATTAAATCATTAAAGTGCAGAAAGGCTTGTGTTCCATTTATCTGAATCCTCCACTGAGCTCAAGCAGAGGATTCTTTAGATTACTGGAAGGATGTATTTCCTTTGCTGGACCCATGGTATGTATCCCCCCAAACTGTTGAAAGATTAGATAAATTTAACTATAAATGGCTGGACAATACCTATGGTCATATCTCTGATGTGTTAAAAATTATTATGGATAAGAAGAAGATTACAGGAAAAATAGAGGGGAGCTATTTTGTGTTCTTTCTATAAGACCCAAATTAGTTGTATTGTCGCCTATGACTTTTAAGAATATAGAGTGTCTATAAGTCTGTTTTCAAATTGATACACCAGTCTTTGAGAAGAGGACACATTGCACAAATGCAAAGAGAGAGGTTTTATAATTGTGGAAGCTCCTCATAGATAGATAGGATACTGGACAGTAAGACATTAAAACACAGGAGAGAGATGACTGCTGAAGTTCATGTTGAAAGTACACCCTTATCTTCATTACTCAACAAGATAATTTTAACTCTTCTTACTTATCTTTAATCTTTATTTGACCATCAAAATAAATCAGGAAACAAAATCAGAGAAAAGATCTGAAATTTTAAAAAGTTATCAATTTTATTTCAATTTGTTAAAATAAAGAACTGAATCTAGATGCTGTCCTTTGGAAAAATGATTATATCTATGATAAGGGATGAAACTCAGATGTGTGGTGTGCTGCAATTACATTTATCACTGAAATCATCAACTAGCCTGTATCTAAGGTGAATAGCTTAATTTCGTGAGTAAAAACAAAAAATGAAAAGCAAATTACTAAATTAGTATACTATATAGATACATATGTTGGTTTTTACTTTTGGTTTTGACATAATTCAGTTTCATGCCTTAAGAACACTACACTCAAATGAAAGCGATTTAAAAAGAATAACCAAGCATCCAGTGATCCTTATTAGCAATAATAGTATTGAAGAGTATACGAGGTATTTTAAGTGTATTCAGTATTTTTACATTATTTTGTTCTATTACTTTTCCTAATAAGATAACCCTTTTTTATATTTTCAAGTTTTAAGTAATAAACATAAAAACATTGGCATCACATGAGTTTTATTACTTGAATATTGAATCAATAGTTAAATAGATTTCAGTCAGGCTACAAATCTAACAGTAAGTAAAATCAATAAAAACCACTCAGTTACTGGAATTATGGTTCTAACTGATTTATAATGGTGCACAAGTGATTAGTTGCTATTGTAAAGTATTAAATTTACTCATTAGAAGATGAATATATTATAATTAGTTTTTTATTTAGTTAAACATTCATACATTATACAAATGAGTCCTATTATGATCTTTCTCTCTTCCCCAAACTCATGTTCTATTCTTAATCTTCAATGTATTGTTTCTTACAAAAATATCAGAATAAACAGGACCAAATAATTTTTCCATCATAACACCCCCAAACTCCCATTTCCTAAGGCAAAATAAAGGATTAAAACAAACCAGAAGCATCTCAGTAAACATAATTCTAAGGTTAGACATTTGCTATAATAGTTACTTTTATGATCACCATCATGCTTCCATAGGCAAGACTATTTAATTCAGCAAGAATTCAGGGAAGAGTCTAAGATTTTTCACATTTAAATGTAAATGAAAAACAAAACAGACACATGGTAAATAAGGTCATTACATTGATCAGCTTTCTTGAAGTTTTCCTGAACCTCATAGGCAATTACTTTCATATAAAATAAAAGACATTGCTTTGAAGGAACTATGTAGTATATATATCTATATCTATATCCTATATAATAAAAGGCTAATATGCAAATTGGCTGCACAGTGGGATGACAAGTCGCTATGATGCGCACTGACCACCAGGGGGCAGACGCTCAATGCAGGAGCAGCCTCCTGGTGGTCAGTGCACTCCAACAGGGGAAACACCGCTCATCCAGAAGCCAGGCTCATGGCTGGCAAGCTCAATAGTGGTGGCGGGAACCTCTCCTGCCACTGCAGCAGCGCTAAGGATGTCCAATTGCTGGCTTCAGCATGCTCCCAATCCCCAGAGGGTTCCCGGACTGCAAGAGGGCGCAGCCTGGGCAGAGGGATTCCCCCCTGCAAGTGCACAAATTTTGTGCACTGGGCCTCTAGTATATATATATATATATATATATATATATATATATATATATCCTATCTAATAAAAGAGAAACATGGTAATTAACTGTAGCTTCAACATGCTTCCCATTGGCTAATCAGCAAGATATGCAAATCAACTGCCAACCAAGATGGCGGCCGGCAGCCAGGCAGCTGAAGCGAACAGGGAGGCTTGCTTGCTCCAGTGACGGAGGAAGCCAGGTTCCCCGCCTGCCGCTGCTGGGCTCTGAGCTGCTCTCTAAGAAATTATGTTGTAAATATAGAAACTAAACAAAACCCAGAAACCTGCTTTCAGTCAGCTGGGATCTCAGAGCTGGAGCCGCAACAAAGTTTCAAATGCAGAAGGTAAACAAAGCCCAGAAACCTGTTTTCAGCAGCCGAGGTCTCAGAGCTGGAGCCGAGCCTCAGAGATAAAGCTTGCTCTCAGCTCCAGTGACAGCCATAGAAGGTAAATAAATCCCAGAATAAAAAAGAAAAAAGAAATAAAAGAGAGGTTGGGAGCTTCAGTCACCTGCCAGCCTGAAAACGGCCCTCAGCCCCTCACCCAGACTGGACAGGCACCCCAGTGGGAACCCCCACCCTGAAGGGGCTGTAACCAGCTGCAAACAGCCATCAACCCCTCATCCAGGCTGGCCAGGCACCCCAGTGGGGACCCCCACCTTGAAGGGGGTGTGACCAGCTGCAAACAGCCATCATCCCCTCATCCAGGCTGGCCAGGCACCCAATCGGGACCCCCACGCTGATCCAGGACACCCTTCAGGGCAAACCAGCCGGCCCCCACCTGTGCACCAGGCCTCTATCCTATATAGTAAAAGGGTTATAGGCCTCCCAGCACCGGGATCAGCGGAGCTGCAAGGCCTCCCGGCACCAGCACCGGGATCAGTGGAGCAGCGAGGCCTCACTGCCCCTGTGTCAAGCGGAGCCACGAGGCCTCCCAGCACCAGGATCAGTGGAGCAGTGAGGCCTCCTAGCACTGGGATCAGTGGAACCACAAGGCCTCCTGGCCCATGGAGCAGTGTGACAGGGGGCAGCGCCCAAACCCCCTGATCACCCTGTGGCTCTGTGTGTGACAGGGTGCGGCGCCCCAACCTCCCCATGGGACCTGCTCCGTGTGTGACGGGGTGGAGCCGCAACCTCCCCATCAGCCCTTCCTTGAGTGTGACGGGGGTGGCGCCCCAACACCCCAATCAGCCCTACCCTGAGTATGACTTAGGGTGGCATCACAACCTCCGGATCGCCCTGCTCTGTGCATGACAGGGGGCGCCGCCCCAAGTCCTCAATCGGCCCTGCTCTGAGCCTGACCAGGGGCTGCAGGGCAGGCACCTAGGGATTGGGCCTGCCCTCTGCCACCCGGGAGCGGGCCTAAGCCAGTAGGTCGTTATCTCCCAAGGGGTCCCAGACTGTGAGAGGGCACAAGTGGGGCTGAGAGACAACCCCCCCCCTGCAGTGCAGAAATTTTTGTGCACCGGGCCTCTAGTATCTATCTATCTATCTATCTATCTATCTATCTATCTATCTATTACTTCAAATATATTATAATTGAATGGCTTGAGAAGAAAATGCCCTTGTAGTAGAAAAAACAATACTGCCTATTTCTTCCTCATGTGTATGATTTCTGAAGTGATACTTGCTACCCTGTGTAGATCATTTTTATTTTACTTTTTTTTTTTTAACCCTCACCCAAGGATATTTTTTCATTGATTTTTAGAGAGTGTAAGAGAGAGGGAAAGACAGAGAGAAATATCGATGTGAGAGAAACACATGGATTGGTTGCCTCCTGCATGCACCCTGACCAGGGCCTGGGCCAGGGAGGAGCCTGCAATTGAGGTATATGCCCTTGACTGGAATTGAACCCAGGACCTTTAGGTCTACAGGCCAAGGCTCTAGCCACTGAGCCAAACTGGCTAGGGCTATTTTACTTTCATATATCTACCAGTGGCCTGGTGCATGTATTTGTGCACATTGAAAGGAAATTAATTAGAAGAAATATTTTAATATTGCTATTCGCCCTTTCTCTATAATAGAAGTGTCAACCAAAGTCACGATTGACAATGACAGATCAAAACACATGCGTGCAATTGGTGCCAGCAAGAGCTTTACGTGTATGGTGCATGTGCGTGTCAATGTAGCCTTTTATAGATACAGAATAAACTTGCTTAATTAGACATGCTTTCTGATGTAGCTAAACTTTTTCCAGCTCAGTGAAGCACCCCAACTTTTCTTTCAGGTAATTGTCAGCAACATAGCAGTAAATATCAACAGAAAGCAGATTATTATTGTAGATCATGCAGGGAGAACAAAGGATAAAGTATTTAACTGCTGCAGTGTTTGACTATATTCTGTGCAGTGAGAAAACCTGGTCATTTTCAAGGTCCACCATTTCTTACTTCTTTTAATTTGGTTCAAGTTTTTAAACTTTCCAAATCTCCACTTTCTGACTAATGAAAAGAAAATAGGATTTCATTGAGTCTCCTATCTACCTACTCGAGGACTTCTATGAGGATCAAATGAGATGAGGCATGGGAAAATGCTTCACAGACAGTTGGTTATAGTGTGAAATGTTTGCACCTGGCTATAAAGCAAGTCATGTTCCTGGGCTGAAGGAACTGCAAGGAGGCTAGTCCTCACTAGGGAGAGGAAGCTGGGCATTGCTATGTGGCGTCATTACCCAGCGCCCACAGCCACCATTTCTGGGCTGGGCTGGGCTGTGGGCCGCATTTTGAACCATGGGGTCTTGGCAGCCAGACAGCTGAAGTGAATAGGAGGCTTGCTTGCTCCAGTGACGGAGGAAGCCAAGGTTCCCCACCTGCCGCTGCTGGCCTCTGAGCTGCAACTCCAAGAAACAATGTTGCAAATATAGAAGCTAAACATTCCCCAGAAACCTGCTTTCAGCCAGCCGGGCTTCAGCCAGCAGGATCGCAACAGTGTTACAATTATAGAACCCAAACAAACCCAGATCCCTGCTTTAGCAGCTGAGGTCTCAGAGCTGGAGCTGAGCCTCAGAGCTAAAGCCGGCTCTCAGCTCCAGTGACAGCCATAGAAGGTAAATAAATCCCAGAATAAAAAAAAGAAAAAGAAAAAGAGGGGAGGTTGGGAGCCTCAGTTGCCCGCCAGCCTGAAAACAGCCATCATCCCCTCACCCAGTCTGGCCAGGCACCCCAGTGGGGACCCCCACCCTGAAGCAGCAAGATGGCGGCTAATTTGCATACTGAAGGCAGGCGGCAGCGGACAAGGCTGTCCACGGTCTGGGACCCAGATCTGTGACCCTGCCGGGTGTGGGGCAGTGCTTGAGGCTGTCCGTGGTCCCAGAACCCAGATCCATGACCCTGCCAGGTGAGGGGTAGTGCTTGAGGTTGTTCACAGGACCAAGACACGGATCTGTGAGCCTGCCAGGCGGGGCGGCAGCTCGCACAGGGGCGGATCGGCCAGGGTTGGGCAGGGCAGGACGCCTGGCTTCCGCCCAGCCCCAGTCACTCTGGGCACGTGAGCAGCGCAGAGAGCCTCTGGGCAGGGGAGGCAGGCTGGCAGAGGGTGGCCTGTACTCCCCACATGGCTGTGGTGACAGCTGTGAGCGTGCCAAGAGGAGCCTGCAGGCTGAGCTGAAGTAGTGCCTGCCGGCCATCAGCACCCAGGAGTGGCTGCGCAAGATCCGCCTCCTGGCCCAGAAGGTGCAGGATCGCAGGGACAGCCACCATGGTGGGCCAGACTGACGTCCTCCTGGCCTCACCACGGGGGTTTGCGGATCTGCAAAGCCAGAGGCCTCCGGTGTGCACATCCCCACTGGCATGCGAACATCCCCCAGCACACTGTCACCTTTCCGCGCCTGCAACAGTTGCAAACCAAGGCTTGCACAAGTTCCCCCTGCCTCTCCACTGCAGTTCCATCAACCCAGCATGCCTAACACCCCCACAGGATGTGCACACATCCCCTCTGATGTGCTCACGTCCTTTGGAGAGAGTCTGGGTGTTCTGGGTGCTGATGGTGGGTGCCTGTGAGATGACAGTGAGAGGGCGGAGTGGTGATGCCCTGTTCCCACAGAGGCCAGTGCAGCTATGAGATCACCTCCGGGGGGTTAATGCAGGTGCTGAGGCAGGAGCAGGTGCAGATAGGCACACCTGGTGGGCACGGGCGGCCCTCGCTGAGGTGCCTTCGGTCAGTGTTCAAGATCAAGAACCCAGAGGTGGAAAGGAATTCCGTCCTCTCAGTGAAACAGTGGGATAGTCGGGGCGACTGTAGAGGAGGAATGTGCATTTTGGGTGCCAGCACCCATGAGTGAAGGCTGCCCTGACTGAGCCTCGCTTGTTTGGGCCTAGCATACTCCTGCCAGGCAGCGGGTGACAGGACGTGCTTTTCCAAATTAATGAGAGAAAACGTTGATTCTCCTGCTGCCCACGAAGGTGGAAAGTGAAGTGGGGAGACATGTGGGGAGTGAGCGAGGTTCCCTGTCTGGGGGTTTCAAATCTGCTGTTGGTTTCTTTCACCGCTGACTAGAGATATACAGGGTGCCCCCCAAAAATGTATACACACTTTGAATACCTACTAATTCCAATGGTTTTAAGCATAAGAAAGAAAAAACAATGGAGCTGTTATCTGTTAAAAGTGTGGGCACAAACAGGTAATTGGACATTCCCTGAGGGGTCTCAGACTGGAGAGGGTGAAGGCCAGACCGAAGGGCCCCTTTCCTCCCCTACCCCAGTGCATGAATTTCATACACCAGGCTACTAGTATATATATATATATATTATGGTAATAGCAAGTCATTATTTTAGATAATATCACCCTGACCAGTTTGGCTCAGTGGATAGAGTGTCGGCCTGTGGACTGAAGAGTCCCAGGTTGGATTCCAGTCAAGGGCATGTACCTTGGTTGTGGGCACATACCCAGTAGGGAGTGTGCAGGAGGCAGCTGATCGATGTTGCTCTCTCATCGATGTTTCTAATTCTATCCCTCTCCCTTCCTCTCTGTAAAAAATCAATACAATATAGAGAGTGGGACCATCCAGTTTGCAGCTCCGTGGAACCATAAAGGACACACTCAGGGGGCAGACTCAGTGAGCACCAAAGGCCCATTGAAGCAAGTCTTGCCCCAGAGGGGTGTATCCAGCACAGAAGTTCTCCCACTGCAGACACAGCTAGTTTTCATAACCAATTGGCCTGGAGGTCAATTTCTCCCAGTGATAACTACAACAATCAAGGCTTAACTACAACAAGACTGTGCAAAAAGCCCACAAGGGTGTGTATCAAGAGTGTCCACCTCAGGTAATTGGGGAGGCTGAACCACTCGGCCCTAGTGGACACTCAGCACAGAAAACCACTCTATCAACACAGGGAAGCATAAAAAATGTGGAGACAAAGAAAAAGGACACAAATGACAGAAATGGAGGAAAGCAAACTACTGGATATAGAATTCAAAACCACACTTTTAAGGTTTTTCAAGAATTTTCTAGAAAGTGCCAATAAACTTAATGAGACCTACAAGAAATCTAATGAGACCCTCGAGGTTGTGATAAAGGACCAACTAGAAATTAAGCATACACTGACTGAAATAAAGAATATTATACAGAGTTCCAACAGTATACTAGAAGATCGCAAGAATCAAGTCAAAGATTTGAAATACGAAGAAACAAAAAACACCCAACCAGAAAAGCAAAATGAAAAAAGAATCCAAAAATACGAAGATAGTGTAAGGAGCCTCTGGGACAGCTTCAAGCGTACCAACATCCGAATTATAGGGGTGCCAGAAGATGAGAGAGAGCAAGATTTTGAAAACCTATTTGAAGCAATAATAAAGAAAACTTCCCCTACCTGGTGAAAGAAATAGACTTACAAGTCCAGGAAGCGCAGAGAACCCCAAACAAAAGGAATCCAAAGAGGACCACACCAAGACACATTATCATTAAAATGCCAAGAGCAAAAGACAAAGAGAGAATCTTAAAAGAGGCAGAGAAAGAAAGTCAGTCACCTACAAGGGAATACCCATAGGACTGTCAGCTGATTTCTCAACAGAAACTTTGCAGGCCAGAAGGGAATGGCAAGAAATATTCAAAGTGATGAATGCCAAGAACCTACAACCAAGATTACTTTATCCAGCAAAGCTATCATTCAGAATTGAAGGTCAGATAAAGAGCTTCACAGATAAGAAAAAGCTAAAGGAGTTCATCACCACCAAACCAGTATTATATGAAATGCTGAAAGGTATCCTTTAAGAAGAGGAGGAAGAAGAAAAAGGTAAAGATACAAATTATGAACAACAAATACACATCTATCAACAAGTGAATCTGAAAATCAAGTGAATAATCTGATGAACAGAATGAACTGGTGATTATAATAGAATCAGGGACATAGAAAGGGAATGAACTGGCTATTCTTGGGGGGGAAAGGGGTGAGGGGAATGCGGGAAGATACTGGACAAAAATCGTGCACCTATGGATGAGGACAGTGGGTGGGGAGTGAGGGAGGAGGGTAGGGTGGGAACTGGGTGGAGGGGAGTTATGGGGGGAAAAAAGAGGAACAAATGTAATAATCTGAACAATAAAGATTTAATTAATTAAAAAATCAATACAATATATTTTTAAAAAAAGATAATATCAAAGCATTACCAATATAAAGTATATTCATTCAAAATACTGTTTCTTTGTATTTTTAAAATACAGAACTCTTCATGAATTTGCATGTCATCCTTGTTCAGGGGCCATGCTCATCTCTGTATACTTCCGATTTCAGTACATGTGCTGCAAAGTGAGCACAAAAATACTGTTTATTTTTCTCACTAGTTTTATTCAAAAATCACTGGATAAATGCTTCTCTTCTAGAGAAATTGATCAACATGAATACAAGCACAATTTCTTAGAAGCCCCTGACATATTTTATAACTGCTTTGGTAATAATAAAATTCTCAAAAAATCCTAAAACACTTGATTTAGAGCATACTGGTCTAGTGTTTATTCAAATGTCACTAATGTATTTCTTTGCCTGTAGTGATGTACAAATTGCATCTTTTTAAAATGAATAATAACTTTTTCAATACAAAAAAATGGCCTTCTTCATTCCTGCCAGTTGTTTGGATTAAGCTGGGTTTATGGAGCAAAGCAAAGATGCTTAGTTCAAGCTTCTAAAGTATCTTCCTTTAAATTATTTTAAAAACATTTTATATTTGTTAGGACATTCATTTCTTGTTTACTTTAAAGATTTTTTTCTATTTTTCAAACAGTTGATATACAATATATTTTCACATGTTTTTATTGATTTTAGAGAGAGAAAGGAAAGGAAAGGGATAGAGAGACAAAAACATCAATGAGAGAGAAATATCGATTGTCTGCCTCCTGCACACCTCCTACTGGGGATCGAACCTTCAACCTGGGCATGTGCCCCAACCAGGAATTGAACTGGGGACCTCTTGGTTCCTGGGTCAACACTCAAGCTCTGAGCCACACTGGCTGGGCTGATATACAATATTATATTAATTTCAGGTGCACAACCCAGGGAGTAGACATTATATAACTTAGTAAACTTCTATGACTTAGTAAAGTGATCACCCCGGCAAATCTAATACCCATCTGACATAGTTATTACAATATTATTGACTATATTTCCTATTTTGTACTTTACATCCCGATGACTATTCTGTAACTGTACTGGTAGGTAGATAGGCATGAGGAGAGTAGTAGGATATGCCAGGGGCAAAGGGGAGAGCCCTGGGTGCCTAGGTACAGGCCAAACTACAAGCCCTTACAGGACCACTCCCTTAAGCATTAAACATCTAGGCCTTAGCTATGTTTCAGCTCCATGTCCAGAGAAGCAGCAAAATCAGATGGAACAATGCCATGGCTAACATCAGGACCAGATGCATTGACTAATGACCCTCTGTCCTGGTGCCAGCCAATCAGTGGAGACCAAGACCCTTAGGGGTCACATCTGGAAAGCAGATGAATATTCTATTTAGACCCCCCCCCCCGAGATTTCCATATAAAAGCCTAATTGATAGGGAACCTAGCATTCATTCTCTCTCTCTCTCTCTCTCTCTCTCTCTCTCTCTCTCTCTCTCTCTTTCTCTCTCCATTTTCTGGAGCACACCTGTGCCTTTCCTCCCACTTTTGTGTCTCTCTCCCTCCTAAGCTCCAAGGCCCTTCTTCCGCCTCTGTAACTTGTTTCCTGAGCCCATTTCTCCTATAGCTCAATTCTTTTACCTCTGTGACTTTCTAAATAAAATTTCTTTTATAGTTTGAGTCTTGCCTCTGAATTCTTTCTTAGCCAGAACTCAAGTACAGAGGCTGTAAACCAAGGTCTAATACCTGGAGTCAGCTGCCAACATAACTACTAATTTGTACTACTTAATTCCTGCACTTTTTTCACCCATTCCCCCAGCCCTCCTCCCATCTGGAAAACCATGAAAATATTCTCTGTTTCTATGAGCCTGTTTCTGTTCTGATTGCTTTTTTTTTTAGATTTCACAATCTTTTCAAAAGGTGTGAAATTACATATGAATCTAAGAACAATTTTGTTTGTTAGAAATATTAATTTTGTTTTATAGGTGAGGAAATTGGAATTCAAAGATGGTAATTGATAAAACTCATCTAGCTATTATGAGGTGCAGAGTTGAATTTGAACGTTTAACTCTTAGCCCTGTGATCTTTTGAAGGTGAGAATAAATTATTTGTAAATGTTTTCAAGATTTTATTCTTATCTAACTTCCGGGTTTTTTCATATGATATATTTATTAGTTGGTCCCTTTTTATTTATCCTATGTGGAATTTGTTGAGCTTCCTAGATGTATAAGTTTTCACCAAATCTGGGGAATTTTCAGTCATGATTTCCTCCAGTTTTTGTTTGTTTGTTTGTTTGTTTGTTTTTTCCCTGCCCCTGCTCTGGCCTCTCCTTCTGGTGGTCCCATTACATGCATACGTGTATGTTAATGTTCTTAATTGTTACTTTCAAGTCTTTTTCTTATAAATCTGATACATCTGGACTTCCTTATATGCCTTTCTATTTGTTAGTGACTCACTAAATTATTCTGGTGAAATCTATCCCAGCCCCCAACCCCCAGTCGCCACCACACACCATGCTTAGCCACTGATGTAGGGATGGGTATGCCAACAGTCACCATGGAAAGAAAGCTGCATTGGGAAGAATTTGTTTTTGTTTTTTGGGTTTTTTTTTTGTTTTTTTTTGCTGGCTATTCTTAGATTTTAAACTCTACTAATTGCCAGCTGATTGCTATATTGTTTTCAACAATGCCCTGGGGCATAAATTGCTCCACATACTAATCCAATAAAAATCTAGGTTCTTTGAAGGGATAGCTTTTGAGGTCAATGCTTGATTTTTTGTTCTGACCCCAAAAGGGTTCTTCCCATCTGTCTTATTTCCTGAAATACATTCTGAAACCTGGCCCACCTATAGTTTAGCCCATTTCTTGAATCTCCTACCGATTGCTTTTCACTATAAATCACTGCCATTATCCTTAAGAGTACCTTTAGGCTTTAACTTCTTCACTCTCTGTTTCAAATAGTCAGTTCCTTTGGAAGAGATTAGGAGTTTTTATGTTTTTTGCTCTGTTTCTCCCTTCAAGGGTAGTCTTGAGCCAGATCTCAGTAGCTAGAAATGGGGACAACGGGGAAACTTCTCTCTGAGTGACACCCCTGCTCTGGGAGCTGAGCAAGCAGAGCCCTAAGTCCTCTCTTGGCTTAACAACAACTTTAGAAGCCAGGACCAGGGTGATTAGGGCTCCAGTATTCTCAGCAGGTCCACACACAAAGTAGAACTTCTGTTCCACAAGTGTCCCACTTTGCAGCTGTGCTACCAGACAAAGGAGTCTGTTTGCCTGCAGACATCAAAACCCAATAAGATATGAATAGGAGTTTGCAAGAAAGAAAGTAAGGGTTTATTTTTAGAAGGTGGCCCATTCCTGGAAACAAGTGATCTAATGCTCAAAGACATGGCTCTGTGATGGCTTTCAGGGCATGGCTATATGTGGGAAAATTATTAATCATGGCGACTAAGAAAGTTAGGGTTGTGGTTGTGGCCTCTACCGATTGGCCGGTGCTAAGGTAGCGGATAGTTGGTCAGGGCCATTTATCCTGATGCCAGCCATAGCGTAGCTTCATCTGGGTTCAGCATTTTTCTGGGCCTGGAGCTGAAACACAACTGAGGACTACATGTTCTCTTTAGTTTGATAGAAACCCTGTCTGTGGTCAACAGACCCAAGGCTTTGTTCTTTGGTCCTGATCAGAACCTCATTGTCCTTAGAGCTTGATGATCAAGGGAGTGGTCATGCTACAGAGAAGGAGGCAGGTCAGAGAGGGAGCTGGATGAGGCCAGTTTGAATCAAAAGAAAAGAAAGGAGAAAAGGTCGTAGTAAAGAAATGAAGTTTCTGTGTGGTTACAGCTGCACTCCCCCAGGACTTAGCTGCAGTAGCAGATAGCGGAGGGAAGATGAGAAATACTAATATTCTGCTTCACTATGGGAGAAAGTCTGCCATCTGGGTGTCAGGGATAGAGGGACCTCTGTGCTCTTGGCTGCAGCAGTCTGGAGTGTTGTCTCCACCTCACAGGGCTTGGAGGAGGGTGACAGGGCTCTTGGTTCAAATACCACAAAGTCATTTCTTTCTTAACAGATGATTATAGCTGTTTTGAATAGATATTTCTTTAAAAAAAAATTTTTATCACCCTTAGATCAGGGCCTGCAAGTTTTGACCAGTTTCACTCAGGTCAATAGCACTCCTATACTGACAAGCTTAAAATTAATTTTCTTTACAATATTTTAAAAAATATATATTTTATTGATTTTTTACAGAGAGGAAGGGAGACAGATAGAGAGTTAGAAACATCGATGAGAGAGAAACACCGATCAGCTGCCTCCTGAACACTCCTGACCAGGGATGTGCCCGCAACCAAGGTACATGCCCTTGACCAGAATCGAACCTGGGACCCTTGAGTCCTCAGGCCGACACTCTATCCACTGAGCCAAACTGGATAGGGCTCTTTACAATAATTTTGATGCTTATTTATAGATAGAACTAAAGTGAAATGAGACTTACTAATTTGATAAAGTTTAAAAAACAGCACTGAGTCAGTTTTTCTTATAGTTCTGGTGTGAATGATGTAATTTGTTAACTTAGATATGTTTCTATGCTTTCAGGGCAATTGAAAATATAAATAGAGTTTGAATCTCTGATTATAAATATAAGTATGCAAATTTCAGACTATTTATGGAAATTTAAATCTCCTGTAATTTTTTTTTACATAAAATGATGACTAAATTAGCACAATTAAATTTAGATAAGATGAATTATTCTAACTTACATTAGATGTAAAGAACAGTTTTCTCATGTATAAATTTGATATTTTTATTTTTTTCTTTAAACTTATGCTAATTTTTAATCTTTAACAATGATAACTACAATACTAAAAAGCAATCACCAGAATAAATTATTTCAAGATCAGATTAAGATTTTGGGAAAACATATTCTTATATCTATTTTGTTAAATGTTCAAAAGAAACTACTTTTTTTACTAAATAAAAGCAACAAAAAGCCAGAGTAATTTTTAAAAAAAATTATTCAACAGAACAGTAGGATCTGATTTTCTTAAAAATTTCTAGTTACAAATTTGTATTTCTAAATCAGTGTCTCAGCCATGTTTTAGACTTCTAACATAACATATTATAAGCAATTCTGTTGCAAGAGTACAATGTAAAAATTTTTCTATAAATTAGTTTTTCAATTCTACTTTTTATTTGAAAAACTACTGGAAATATTGAGTAAGAAATTAATTATACAAATAAATAATAAGGGTATAGATTTTTGTTTATAAAGACATTTGTTTATATAATCTTACTTAAGTTTACCAACAGGTAACTGAGTGTTATTATTATGACATATTATTTATTTATTTAGCCTCCATGAAATGCTTTCTATCATTCATACAACTAGTATGTAATTGAGGAAGTTTTTTGGAAGCAGGTAGTATGCCACACTCCTGGGGAAAAAAATATTTTAGAATAATATATTCTTTTCCATAAAAGGAGCTAGTAACTGGAAGGGAAACACACAAGTGTCAAATAGTCTTTTAATATTTTAACATCCGAACATAAAGATTCTCTGTTTGTGGGAACCTAGCACTTTGAAACTAAGTGATATACATAGAATTTAAACAGATATTTTCCACTTCAGTTCTAAACTCATTGTTACTATCAAGTCAAAGGTATGTCAGCACGAACCAAGTATTTATGATATCTTTTTTTTTAATTGAATCTTTATTGTTCAGATTATTACATTTGTTCCTCTTCCCCCCCCCCCCCATCCTCCCAGCTCCCACCCCACCCTCCGCCCTCACTCCCCACCCACTGTCCTCATCCATAGGTGCACGATTATTGTCCAGTCTCTTTTCGCATCTCCCACACCCCTTTCCCCCCCAAGAATAGTCAGTCCATTCCCTTTCTATGTCCCTGATTCTATTATGATCACCAGATTATTTATTCACTTGATTCTTAGATTCACTTGTTGATAGATGCATATTTGTTGTTCATAATTAGTATCTTTACCTTTTTCTTCTTCCTCTTCTTAAAGGATACCTTTCAGGATTTCATATAATGCTGGTTTGGTGGTGATGAACTCCTTTAGCTTTTCCTTATCTGTGAAGCTCTTTATCTGACCTTCAATTCTGAATGATAGCTTTGCTGGATAAAGTAATCTTGGTTGTAGGTTCTTGGTATTCATCACTTTGAATATTTCTTGCCATTCCCTTCTGGCCTGCAAAGTTTCTGTTGAGAAATCAGCTGACAGTCATATGGGTATTCCCTTGTAGGTAACTGGGTTTCTTTCTCTTGCTGCTTTTAAGATTCTCTCTTTGTCTTTTGCTCTTGGCATTTTAATTATGATGTGTCTTGGTGTGGTCCTCTTTGGATTCCTTTTGTTTGGGGTTCTCTGCGCTTCCTGGACCTGTAGGTCTATTTCTTTCACCAGGTGGGGGAAATTTTCTGTCATTATTTCTTCAAATAGGTTTTCAATATCTTGCTCTCTCTCATCTTCTGGCACCCCTATAATTCTGATGTTGGTGTGCTTGAAGCTGTCCCAGAGGCTTCTTACACTATCTTCGTATTTTCGGATTCTTTTTTCATTTTGCTTTTCTGGTTGGGTGTTTTTTGCTTCTTTGCATTTCGAATCTTTGACTTGATTCTTGTGCTCCTCTGGTCTGCTGTTGGGTGTCTGTATAATATTGTTTATTTCAGTCAGTGTATGCTTAATTTCTAGTTGGTTCTTTATCACAACATCGAGGGTCTCATAAGATTTCTTGAGGATCTCACTACATTTATCGGCGGCTTCTAGACAGTTCTTAAGAGACCTTAAAAGTGTGGTTCTGAACTCAATATCCTCCATTGACAGTTTTGCCCTGTTTCTTTGTCTCCGCATTTTTTATGCTTTCTTGGTACACCCCCAAGTGGTCTTTGTGCGCAGTCTTGTTGCCTTTAAGCCTTGATTGATGTCGGCAATACCGGGGGTGATTTGACCTCCGGGCTAACTGGCTATGAGAGTCAGCTGTGTCTGCAGTGGGAGAGCTTCTGTGCTGGATCTCTAGGGCGGTGCTAATCTAGCCTTTGCCTGAGGCTATCCGGCAAATGGTTCTGCGATGGGCTTGGGCGGGTCTCCCGGGGATCTACAGGGCGGGCAGAGCGAGCAGTTATGGCTGCTCTCAGTTCCTTCCCCAGGGGCTCTGCCTCTCAGAGTCCCAGCAATGGCTGCAAACCTCGGAGAGAAAGCTGCCTTTGAGTTCCGACCAAAGCCAGACAGTCCCGCTTCTCCCGTTTGAGTCTGGTTCCCCAGAGACTCGCCCAGATCTGGAGCTCAGAGTCTGAAACTCCCTCCTGATTGAAAACAACAACCGCGCCCTCCGCCGCCAGTCCGCTCCGCGCGCACTCCGCACCTCAGTATTTCACTTCAGCACTGCGCCTCCTCTGAGTCTGGGTATGATATTCTCTTTCCTCCTAGTTGTAGAATTTCCACTCAGCCAGCCTTCCTGTGGTTCTGGATGCTGTCTGTTCTGTCCTTTAGGTATATCTCTGAAGTGGTTGTTCGAGGGCAGCAATCTCTGGCGTTAACCTATGCCGCCATCTTGGTTTCTCCCGATCTGATATCTAATAAAGGAATTTATTTACAACTTCTCTAATATTAAAGTTCTGCTTTTCTACCAGAGTCAATAAAAACATTTTAAAAATTCCATTTTAAACCTAGTATAAGTACTATATTGTCCACACTTTTTGAGACTGTATTATATTAAGTTTTGTTTGTTTGATAGAATCACCTCCTATTTTTTAATTTTAAGCAAAAACTAAACTAAATCATTTGTTTGAGAATCTAAAAGCGAGATTGTCTTTATATCAAGTCCACATCTAATGGAATTAATATATAAGTACACTAAATACTGTATAAAATACATAAATTAAAAAGCATACTTCAAACAATTACTTTTTGAATGTCTACTATATGCAAGGTACTAATCTAAAATGCCTTCTTTTTTTTTTTTTTTTTTTTTTTTTTTTTTTTAATATATTTTATTGATTTTTTACAGAGAGGAAGGGAGAGAGACAGAGAGTTAGAAACATCGATGAGAGAGAAACACCGATCAGCTGCCTCCTGCACATCTCCCACTGGGGATGTGCCCGCAACCCAGGTACATGCCCTTGACCGGAATCGAACCCGGGACCTTCCAGTCCGCAGGCCGATGCTCTATCCACTGAGCCAAACCGGTTTCGGCTAAAATGCCTTCTTTTATGAATTGTCACTCTCATTCCATATATTTTGGAAAAATTTAGTAACTCCATACTGTAGTTTGCTCCTATGAAATCTCTTATAATCACAGAAGCAGGTCCTCTTCTATTCAATGAGATGCTGAGTTGCTTTTCAGAGACAACAGACCAAGACCACCACAAGTCACACAGCCTGGACATGTGCAGAGATCTTTGGCCTCCTACTGCTCCTGGAACCAAAGTGTGGTGTTCTACTGTATACCCGACTCTCTGTGTGTGTACAAGAGTGCGCGCGCGCGCGCGCACACACACACACACACACACACACACACACACACGAAACCAAAGGAGCAAGATATAACTGAAACTCCAACACTGGTACTCTTTCAAAAGCCAAGGGTCCATTGTCCAGGAAGATCTGCTATTGATGCCCCTTTACCACAAATGCCCAGGTTCCAAGGTCCTCCAACTAAAACTTGCTCAACCTCACTTTGGCATACCTGTTTCTCCTAGCGCGTTAAAGACCCATGGCCTTGCCCAGGAAGCAAGATGGATTTGAGGATTATGTCTCCCATTTTCTTCATTGACACCTTTTCAATCTACAAATCTTTCCTCATTTCAAATCCAGACGTTTTGAGTATTGAGTTTTGAACTGTCAAGCACAAGGTCTTTGATTTGGTAACACTCTGAGTTCAAGGAGAATGTGATCTCTAATCCTAATTTCCTCCTTTGCAACATCAACCTGTGCCTCAAGGATAGTGATCTCCAGGGATCTAATGTAGGCTCATTGGTTCTGGAAACTGAGATCAAAGGAATATTCTTAACTGATAACAAAGCCACATAAAATCATATACCATCTGATTGATTTTGTTTGGTTTTCATTTTTATGCACAAGTTAACTATTTAAACCTACAGTCTAAATAAGTGGATCCATTTTAGAATAAATAATAGTGTGCACCTAAGTAGTATTATTAAGATAAATGGAATATATGTAGCTGTAAAATTTTAGTAGAGAAATGAGATGGTGAATTGAATAATTTTTTTTCACTGCTCAAGTCCTAGCATGTAGAGTTTCACTGTGTATTTTGAACCCAAGGCACTCTAAATAATTTTTCAAAACTGACTTATAATTGTATGTCTTTATTCTTTTATTTATTTCAGAATGTCTCCTGTTTAAAATGCAAATTAAAGTTAATTCAAATGTTGCTTCTTGTCTGAGGTCATGGATGATCCAGTCCCCAAAATGAATTATTCTCCAGGTTGTACTGTCTTTTCAATTTTTTTCTATAAGTCTCTGTCTTATATAATAAAGCCTTTCCTATCACAGAGGAAAGAATTTATTCTTCAATTTTTAAAATTATAAAAGGAATATAGGGTCTTAAATATATTCTAAATTTTTCTTCAATACTTTAGAATTTCTATAATCTAGGTTTTAATAGTTGTTAAAGTTGAGATCACGTTTAATTTTTATCTAAATGGGAGTGAATTTTATTAATTTTACTAATTAAGTGTTGCATTATTTTCCTTAATTTGAAAACCACCTTCATCATGCTCAACTAATCATATTTTTTTTCTTGATTTTCCATAATGTTGCACTGCTTAATTTGTCCTTTGCTTTCAATATTATATCATTTATTTTATAAAAGCATAATATGCTAATTAGGCCAGATGTCCTTCTAAATGACCTTCCAGACGAAGCCTGGGCTGAAAAGACTGAGGCAGCTGCCGCGGTGTTGGCGGCCAAGCCCCTTGCACGAATTTCATGCACCAGGCCTCTAGTTGGTGTATAAAATGGCCATAGATTTCTGGCATAAGTACAGATATATAGACCAGTGGAACAGAACAGAGAACCCAGAAATCTACCTAAGCCATTATGCTCAATTAATATTTGACAAAGAAGGCATACAATGGAATTAAGACAGTCTCTTCAGTAAATGGTGTTGGGAAAATTGGATAGATACATACAAAAAAATTAAACTAGACCACCAACTTACACCATACACAAAAATAAACTCAAAATGGATAAAGGACTTAAATGTAAGATGGGAAACCATAAAAGTCTTAGAAGAATCCATAGGCACCAAAATAGCAGACATATGTCATAGCAATATCTTTACCTATACAGCTCCCAAGGCAATGGAAACTAAGGAGAAAATAAACAAATGGGACTACATCAAAATAAAAAGCTGCACAGCAAAAAGAAACCATCAACAAAACAACAAGAAAGCCCACTGCATGGGAGAACATATTTACCAATGTTATCTGTAATAATAAAAGGGCAATATGCTAATTAGACCAGAAGTCATTCCGGATATCATTCCAGATGTCCCTCTGGAAAAAGCTGGGGCTGGAGGGAACCCCAGGTCCGAGGTGCCTGATGGTGGCCGGAGTGAAGCCCAGGTCCTGGGTTTCTGCTGGCGGCTGGAGGTCCTGGATCCTTGGTGCGAGAGGAAAGCTGTTCCTGGCAGCCGGGGAAAGGAAGTCCTACTTTTGCACGGATTTTGTGAATCAGGCCTCTAGTATCCAATAAGGGCCTAATCTCCAAAATTTATAAGGAACTCATACATCTTAACAAAAAGAAGATAAATAATCCAATTAAAAAATGGGCAAAGGACCTAAATAGACACTTTTCCAAAGTGGATATACAGAAGGCCAAGAGACATATGAAAAAATGTTCAAAGTTACCAATCATCTGAGAGATGCAAATCAAAATGACAATGAAGTAGCACCTCACACCTATCAGACTGGCTATCATCAACAAATCAACAAACAACAAGTGCTGGAGAGGATGTGGAGAAAAAGGAACACTCGTGCACTGCTGGTGGAAATGCAAACTAGTGCAGCCACTATGGAAAATAGTATGGAGTTTCCTCAAAAATTAAAAATGGAACTCCCATTTGACCCAGTAATCCCACTTCTAGGACTATATCCCAAGAAACCAGAAACACCAATCAGAAATGATATATGCATCCCCTATGTTGATAGCAACACAATTTACAATAGCTAAGATTTGGAAACAGCCTAAGTGCTCATCAGCAGATGAATGGATTAGAAAACTGTGGTACACCTACACAATGGAATACTAACTACACTGTTATAAAAAAGAGAAAACTGTTACCATTCTCAACAGCATGGATGGGCATGGAAAGCATTATGCTAAGTGAAATTAGCCAGTCAGAGAAAGATAAATATCACATGATCTCACTCAAATGTGGAATATAATGAACAACATAAACTGATGAACAAAAATAGATCCAGAGACAGAGAAGCATCAAACAGACCATCAAAACTCAGAGGGAAGGCAAGAGAGGAGATGGAGGGTAAGAGATCAACCAAAGGACTTGTATGCATGCATATAAGCATAACCAATGGACACAGACACTAGGAGGGGTGAGGGCATATGCTGGGGGGTGGGAGTGACCGGTCGAGGTCAATGGGGGAAAAAGGAGACAAATGTAATACTATATGTAATACTTTAAACAATAAAGAATAAAAAAAAATCAACTGAGAAGCCTTGAAAATTTGTAAACAAAAGGAAACACACACACACACAAAAAAACTCCACAGAGAATTTGCATATTACTTAGGGTACAAATTTGCCCCCTTCTCTTCCACCCTGCTTATCTCTTGTGATCCTCCTCTTGGTTGGCCTCATAATTGCTTCCTTGTGTTTACCAGGCTCACTCACAATTCCAGGCATTTGCTCCTTGCCCTTTCATCTGCCTGGAAAGTCTTTCTCTCTAAAGTCCACATATTTTACTCTTTCTGTTTCTTCAGATTTAAATTATTTCTTAAGCAATACCTTACCTCTTCATCTTTGTCTAAAATATTATACCTTCATGACTGCAATGTTTATTTTCCTTCCTGCTTTATTATTTCTTCATAAAGCACAAATATCTGATGCACTATATATTTTGTTTATTTATCTTGCTACCTTATGTATGTCATCCATTTTATCTATAGCTGAAGCCTCAGTATGGGAAAAAACACACACCATATGATAAGAACTTAAAAAAATATTTGTTGAATGAATGAAGAGTGAACTGTCAAATAGGCACAATACGGAATTTAACTGACAAGTTCTAGGGCAATATACTTCAAATTGATTTGAATAAGAACAGTTTTACCCATTCAGGCAAAAAAAAGGTCAAGACTAATTGTCTCTTACTTAACTTTTTATGCAATTGTTAGGCTGTTTTACTGCTGCTGAAGTTGGTTGGTTCAGGGGAGCACACAGGAACTGTAAGATGTGTTCATACAACACCTTCAGTGTTCCATCTTGGCCTATGATCCCTTCCCTCTCACTCTGTTAATCGAGTTTGCACAACACTCTATTATGAGAAAAGGAAAAAATTATTCCTGTCACTTTATAGAAACCCCTTTAAAAGCAGTTTACTGAATAATCCTAGTAAATTTGTTAATGCTGCATCTGGTATTTCTATCATACTTTAAGCATTCATCACATAAAAGAAAGCACAGGCAAAACAGGCTGAAACCAAAAAAAAAGAAACAACAGACATTATCTTTCCCATATGTACCATACTTTCTTGTGGCTTCATAACTCTCAACATGTCCTGCCCTCAGTCTTGATTTCCTCCTTCTGTCATCTCCCATCCCTCCTGCTAATTCTTCCTTCTCAACCTGTAGAGACCATGTTAGTTTTGTTCACTACTGGATATCTTAACTCCTAGTCTAGGGTCTGGAATGTAAAAGGTGATTAATATTTGGACTGACAACCTTCAATGCATCCTTTAAGCTTCAGGAGGACTCTGGTGTCAAAGTCCTTATTTCTGAGTTGTCCTCATCATGGTTGTAGCAAATATTTGCAGACAGAGATTTTAACTTCCTAAACTTTGGGGGACAGTTTTTTGTTTTTGTTTTTTAACAACATTCCTGGCTTTATACTTTTTGACCAGTAAACATTAGCTAAGTGAAAGAACAAATGTTAGAATCATGTGCAAAAACCACAAATGGGAAATATGAAATAGAAAATATTTTCGAATATCATAGGGCTTTGAAATTATTTCAGATTGTGACAGGATTTTTATTATATTGCTACCTAAAGAAAGCCATTATAATTGCACAAGCATTTTTACAATAAAAATACCACCTTATATAAGCACGTGTGAATACAGAGGAGGGAAGTGGAATAAATAAAGTAAAATAGAGGAGTGAGCAAAAAAAATTTAAATAAACTTTAAAAATTATAATATATGAAAAATTTTAAAATGAAACAAAAACTTGGGAGTTTGAAACCAAGAATCAAATGAATAGGGTTATATAAGGGAAACGTGTGACAGTGGTTCATTTGTGGATTAATTTTTTAAAAAGATGTCTGTCCATATTTATTCTACTTAAAAACAAAAAATTAGAGTCGATTACATTTTAACATAATTCTTGGCTTTGCATGAAATCAGAAGTTTGTCAAAATTACTTTCTATTTTTGAGAATAAAAATTTTAATTATTTTATCTAAAAAGTAACAAAATAATTATTTTTTTCTGACAAAGACTAAGCTTTATGAATGCAATGCTTTATTTCAACAATAATCATAAAGTTAATATGTAAAACGCAACCTTTTCCAATGGGTATTACATTCATTACAGAAATTCTTAGAGTATAGAGGGAATTTTTCATTGTGCAACTTTTCAGTTGCATCAACTCATAGGAATGTCAGAACGGTAATCCTATCTAATAATAGACAAAGAATGAAATTGACCATACCTTCACTACACCTCCCACTGGCTAATCAGCAAGATATGCAAATTAACCACCAACAAAGATGGCGGTTAATTTGCATACGTAGGCGCAAAGTGGCAGAGTGAAGACTGAAGGCGGCTCTGGCTGCCTGCTGCCAGAGGCTTGAAGGTGCCTCCCTCCAGCTGCAGGAGCAGCAAGAGGCTTGGAGGCACCTCTGGCTGGAGCGAAGGCCTGGGTCCCGGGTGCCGGAGGAAAACAGGTGCCAGCAGCCAGGGGAAGTGAAGGCCTATTGCAACAGGCCTCTAGTTTTATATAATAATATTTGAGCAAAAGTAAATGCGAGTATACATATGCTTCACAAAAATGTTGTGAGCAATCGATCAAGTGTTCCTTCCTAAGCCTATCATCTTTCTATTCAATATATTACTAAACACAATATTTAATTCATTTTTATGTTAAAATCTAAGACTATTCTTTAGGAATCTAGGGTGTTTTTTTTTTATTATTAAGTACCAGGGTTTAGAGATAATAGACAAAAATGTGATTCAGGTCTTACTTCCAGGAGTTAAATTATTATTAAAATAAATAGATATGTAGATATATAATTTGCAATATAGGCTTCCAGTTAAGATGGCTGAGTAGGTAATCAAAGTACTGGCATCATAACCACATCAAAATTATAACTAACCTACAGACTAACCATCATGGAGAGCCACCTGAAATCTAGCTGAACAGAATTCCTATAAATAATAATATATAAAAGAAGCCAGGTTGAGACTGATAGGAGGGGTGGAGATGCTGAATGGACCAGTCCAACACCCACATGTGACAGTTAAAAATCAGAGGGATGACCCTGGCCAGTTTTGCTCAGTGGGCCTGAAAAACCAGAGTTTTTTTTTGTTTTTGTTTTTGTGTGTCGTCATTTTTGTTGTGTTGTTTTTTTTTTAACAAGAACTGACTCCTCACCACGGTAAGGGCTGTGTTTTCATTATGATGTGGACAGTGGGGAAGCATGAGACATTTTGAAGCATGAGTTACTTGATTAGATAAAATTTTCAGGAAAACAACCCTTAAGACAATGGACTATTTGGAGAGTGTTATAGACAAGAAGAATGATTAAGAGAACTCACTAGTTCATGTATATGTACTTTTAAATGATGGGATGGTTTACTTAACTAAAAAGAACCTCTAAGAACAATTTTGAAGGTAGTTATTGAAAGGACAGAACAGGACTGATAGCTGTGTCCTTATCCCCTCTTCCAAGAAAAAGCTGCAGAATGTATCAGTTACTCAGCCTGCCCTTATCTCAGCCAATGGGAAAGCGGGGGAAACTAGCCCAAGGCCAAGAGTATGTTAGCCACCCCCTTGTCTTTGTGTAACCAGACCCTAGCTGCACCCTGCCCTTGCGTCACTAACCCTTGGCCCTCACTCAACCAACCGGAATCGGCCAAATCAGTGGTCAGAGTGTGCCCCCACCCCCTGACCCCAAGCCCTATAAATTCTTTGTTCCCTTGGGACTTGGGGCTCTCTCTTGCATCCAGTAATGGAGGCAGGGGGGAGACCAAGTCTCGGGCTTGAATAAAAGACTCTATGCTTTTGCATTGGACTCGGCTCCATAGTGGTCTGTCTTGGGGTATCTTGAAATCTGGGCATAACATTATCAGTTACTAAGTCTAGGCCTGAGGATTCTAAGCTACCACTCTTTCAACTCTTTAATAATAAGTAACAGGATACTTAGAATTATAGTACTGGGTTTGTTTCTTTGCCAACTTCATACTTGGTGTTGTCTCTTTTCCATTAATTAATGGTTAAGATGTGGGAATTGGGGTCCAGAGTTCTTGTGTATTTATTATGGCTTCCTGTTTGATATTCCTTCTTGGACCTCTCAGAGCTTCTTTCAGTATTTAACATGGAGACAGTAGGATCAGTGGAGGTTTTGTATACTATCAGGGCTCTAAGATTCATTGCATAGGTGGCTTTATAGATATTTGCTTCTGCAGTTGAAATGACTAAAAGTATTTGGATCAGGAAATATTTATTTTAAAAAGCACAAATGTTACAAATGCTACAACCTAATTTATCATGAATTGATGTATTTAATCATGAGTTGATATATTTATACATGTATTCATATTTAAAGAAATATCAGTGACTAGTAATAGTTTAAAAGAATATCATATGATTCTGAAGTTGCTATGGTAACTTTTTTTCTTGGAAAATCTAATAGATGTGTGGAAACCTGAAGTGGTTGCTTTTTAGCAATTGGAGAAATAGCACTGACATTGGCTTTATTATAAACTGTCACACATTTTCTCAGGATGTTTTTTCAATTAGCATCAACTGAAAGAAAAATGCAAAGCATTAGAAATTAATGTCAGTAAAAAGTAATATTAGAAAATTGTATTTCCCCCACTAATCTATAAAATATGTATTATTAAATTATTTTACATGAATAAGTCTGAGAAAATGAAAACCATGCTGTATGTAACTGTCCCCCCAACAAACACACACACACACACACACACACACACACACACACACACACACACACACAGATAAACCGATAAACCTATTTGATTGCAATTATTGCCCAGGTCATAATATGGATTAGCCAAGGTGAAGTATAGGGGGTTTGGGTTACATCAGTTAGCTTTTGCTACATAACAAAGCACCCTAAAATTTAATGGCTTAACCAATAATCATTTATCAGCTCAGAATTCTTTGGTTTGGGAATTTGGTCTCAGCTTAGCTGCATTATGCCTCTTCTGGGCTTGCCTAGCTTACTCATTCAGATGTGGTGAGCTGTTGGGTAAGCTAGGGGTTTGTTAGTCCAGGGTGACAATCATGTGCCTTATGATTTCTTTAAATTACTTCATATGGTGATTGCATTTCAGAGGAAAAGCTGGAGCAGAAAATACTTTTCAAGTTTCTCTTTGTGTTATATTTTATATGCCCGCTTGACAAAAGCAAGTCACATAGCCAATGTGAGTCTGGGAGGAAAAACCCAAGGACATAGATACAAGAAGGGGAATTATGATGGCCATCTGGCAAACATTTTGTGTCATTTAACTCGCTAGCTGAACTGATTTATACTCTTTAACATGGAAGATATACTTGCCCACCTTCTACAGTTGAGTCTCATGATTTCAAAATTTAAATCAAGTCCAAATGCAGAAGAGATTTCTTGGATGAGGCTTCTCAGTGAACTTTTATGGTGGGTCTGCACTTCACCTGGTGGCCAGATTCAAGCAACTTTAAGTCATGGCAAGTTCCAATGTATAAGAACTCTTAAGTTTCTACTTATGTTAAGTTTTCTAAAGTTCCATTGCCCAAAGCAATCACAGGACCAAATCCAGAATTAGTGTTGGGGATGACTGTCCAAAAATGAGGATAAGGGTGACTATTTCACAAACAATTTGCCATAGTGAAGGGAGAGAAACTTGGAAAAATCAATTGAGTAAAACCATGATTTGGGGAGGATATATTGTAAAGATCTTATATGTATTATCATTTTGATGCATTTAAGGTATTATTGTACATTTTTGACTTATATAATTAGCCTTAAAAATGAAAGAACTAAAATTTTTGTTTGGTAAGAGAAATTTGTAGTGGGGGGAAAAGATCCATTTTTGGTATTATGTGATAAGAGAGATTTACCTTCTTGGAATATTCTTTCTTCTCTTGGTGGCTAACTTCTTGAATCTTTGCATAGCATCACTGATTCTGTGTATTCCACATTTCACACACATGAAAATTTTCCCAAGTAGCTAGATCTGGAGTGCCTATTTGGTTATAGCTCCAGCACACACCTTGTGCTTTGTACTCACATTCTAGCGAGAAAGCACAATTATTGCAGCATTTGCCCAAGTAAAATGAAAAGACAACCTATGAAATGGGAGAAAATGTTTTCAAATCATATATTAGATAAGGGGTTAATATCCCAAAAACATAAGGAACTCTTACAACTCAATGGCAAAATAAATAAATAAAATTATCCAATTAAACAATGGGCAGAGGACCTGAATAGACATTTTTCAAAAGAAGACATCCAAATGGACAACAGGCACATGAATTATCATAGAACTGCAAACCAAAACCACAGTGACATATCAGTTCATACCTGACAGTGTGAGTGGTCTTCGGGTTGGCTTCTGACCAAAGACACTGGACAGAGACAGTACTCTGGGCCCCCGTTCCTGTCTTGCTTATAGGAATGAACTCAAATAAGATACAAAAAATAGCAGCAAAAATAGGCAAGGATTTATTTTTAGGGAAGAAATACATTCAGACAGGATCTGAGTGGACAGCTCAGCTGGTGGAAACCAGGCCAAGTGCCCCAATATTTGGGGAGTTTATAGGATTTATGCCCCTGGGCTGGAACAGCCATAGGCAAGGAGCAATTCACCATCTCTCTATTAAAAAATATCTCTTCAAGCTATAAGGCTCCATCACCCAGGTGTTATGCCACCAATTAAACCATCCCAGAGGGGCTCTAAATCCTCCTTCTCACATAGGGGCCTGCACTTCCATTGTCTATTTTTAATTTTTCATGTCTTAGACTTTCCCTCTCCCGCACCCGCAAGCCCTAGCTACCTCTCCCAGCTCATATCTACCTAGCTACCTACTATGACAGGATGCCTATTATAAAAAAGACAAGAGATAACAAGTGTTGGCAAGGGAGGATGTGGAGAATAGGGAAACCTAGTGCACTGTTGGTAATAATGTAAATTGGTGTTACCACTGTGGGTAACAGTATGGAAGTTCCTAAAAAAATAAAAATAGCCCTAAGTGGTTTGGTTCAATGGATAGGGTGTTGGCCTGCGGACAGAAGGGTTCCAGGTTCGATTCCAGTCAAGGGCATGTACCTTGGTAGTGGGCACATCCCCACTAGGGGGTGTGTAGGAGGCAGCTGTTTGATGTTTCTCTCTCATCGATGTTTTTAACTCTCTATCTTCCTCCTTCCCTCTCTGTAAAAAATCAATAAAATATATTTTTAAAAAATTAAAAGTAGATCTACCATATGACCATCAATAGAAGAATGCATAAAGCTTAAACTTGTCCCAGCTTTCAAAACTTTTTTTAAAGTATCACAATGAGAAATGATATAATATTGAAAGCAAAGGACAAATTAAGCAGTGCAACATTATGGAAAATCAAGAAAAAAAATATGATTAGTTGAGCATGATGAAGGTGGTTTTCAAATTAAGGAAAATAATGCAACACTTAATTAGTAAAATTAATAAAATTCACTCCCATTTAGATAAAAATTAAACGTGATCTCAACTTTAACAACTATTAAAACCTAGATTATAGAAATTCTAAAGTATTGAAGAAAAATTTAGAATATATTTAAGACCCTATATTCCTTTTATAATTTTAAAAATTGAAGAATAAATTCTTTCCTCTGTGATAGGAAAGGCTTTATTACATAAGACAGAGACTTATAGAAAAAAATTGAAAAGACAGTACAACCTGGAGAATAATTCATTTTGGGGACTGGATCATCCATGACCTCAGACAAGAAGCAACATTTGAATTAACTTTAATTTGCATTTTAAACAGGAGACATTCTGAAATAAATAAAAGAATAAAGACATACAATTATAAGTCAGTTTTGAAAAATTATTTAGAGTGCCTTGGGTTCAAAATACACAGTGAAACTCTACATGCTAGGACTTGAGCAGTGAAAAAAATTCATTCAATTCACCATCTCATTTCTCTACTAAAATTTTACAGCTACATATATTCCATTTATCTTAATAATACTACTTAGGTGCACACTATTATTTATTCTAAAATGGGTCCACTTATTTAGACTGTAGGTTTAAATAGTTAACTTGTGCATAAAAATGAAAACCAAACAAAATCAATCAGATGGTATATGATTTTATGTGGCTTTGTTATCAGTTAAGAATATTCCTTTGATCTCAGTTTCCAGAACCAATGAGCTTCTCTTCAGCTACTGCTAGACAAAGCAGTAACCAAAGTTGAATGTAAAGGGCTCTGATTTACCTTGATTTCAGAAATGGCAAACAAGAACCAGCTCCAAATTGGTTTCATTTATCCATGCTCTCTTCCTGGTGCTCTCAACCCAACTCACTTTCAGGGTTTAGTCTGAAAGTGACAAGATATTATTTATCTCAGCCCTATTAATTTTACAGTGTATGGTAAGTGAGGCACTCAAAGTTCTGAGATGAATATCTTAAAGTGGTATGTTCTGCTGTGGAAGTGAATGCATATATGTATTACATATATATATATTGGATCAATGTTTGATTATTATATCTCAAAAATTTTACAAGTTACCATAGTTAGATAAAAAATTTAGTGATAAGTCAGGATTGGACTGGTTTATATTTTATGTCATTATGTGCCTTTTGACTCTTAGGGCTCAGCTTACTTCCTATAGGTAATTTTGGCATTCTGATTTTCTTTATTACACATTTTTAGGTAATTTATTTGAACTTGAGTTTAAATTTTTGTGGTCTACCAAAGAACTATTAATTCACTAAAATTGTACAGAACACATTTTAATTCAATAAGCTTACAAATATAAAATTTTGTCATCATTAGAAACAGTAACTGAATACCATTTCATTGTGGGCTCACCAGTTTTTGGAGTCATTTCTATCCATCTAGTTATGATTGTAAATTTAGCCATAATAAATAGTAGTAATACCATAGGGTCTATCAATCTTAAATTTTATATACCCAAAGGCACCTAGCATTTATTACATACCTGTAATTGCTCTAAGTACTTCATAAATGTTAATTTAGATAATTATTATAACACTAGAGGCCTGGTGCATGAAATTCGTGCATGAGGGGTTGTCCCTCAGTCCTCCCTGCACCCTCTCCAATCTGGGACTCCTTGGGGGATGCCTGACTGCCGGTTTAGGCCCAATCCAACATCCCTCTCACAATCTGGGACTGCTGGCTCCTAACCGCTTCTACCTGCCAGCCTGATTGCCCCCTAACTGCTCCCCTGCTGGCCTGACTGACGCCTAACTGCTCCCTTGCCAGCCCGATAGCCCCCAACTGCCTCCCCTGCCAGCCGTGTTGTGGTGGCCATCTTGTGGCGATGGGAGGGCAGCCATCTTGTGGTTGCCATCCTGTGATGATGTCATGCGAGAGCAAGACATCACCTAGGCTTTTATTATATAGGACTAGAGGCTCGGTGCACAAAAATTTGTGCACTCAGCGTGGAAGGGGGGTCCCTCAGCCCGGCCTGTGCCCTCTTGCAGTCTTGGACCCCTCAGGAGATAACGACCTGCTGGCTTAGGCCCACTCCCGGGTGGCAGAGGGCAAGCCCAATCCCTAGATGCCTGCCCCGCAGCCCCTGGTCAGGCTGAGAGCAGGACCGATTGGGGAGTTGGGGCACCACCCCATCATGCACAGAGCAGGGAGGATCAGGGGGTTGTGGTGCCATCCCTGTCACATACAGAGCCAGCTGATCAGGGGGTTGGGGCGCTGCCCCCTGTCACGCACAGAGCAGGGTCCATCAGGGAGGTTGGGGCTCCGCACCCTGTCACACACAGAGCAGGGCCCATCAGCGGGGTTGGGGCTCCGCACCCTGTTGCACACAGAGCAGGGCCGATCAGGGGGTTGGGGAGCTCCCCCCTGTCACGCACAGAGCAGGGCCGATCAGGAGGTTGTGATGCCACCCTCAGTCACACTCAAGGTAGGGCCAATTGGGGGGTTGGGGCGCTGCCCCTTGTCACACTCAAGTGATGGTCAATGGGGAGGTTGCAGCTCCACCCTGTCACACACAGAGCAGGGCCGATCAGGGGGTTGGGGAGCTCCCCCCTATCAGGCACAGAGCAGGGCTGATCAGGGGTTTGGGGTGCCTTCCCCTGTCACGAACAGAGCAGGGCGGATAGGGAGGTTGTGGCCCTGTCCTCTGTCACACACAGTGCCGCAGGGCGATCAGGGGGTTTGGGCGCTGCCCCCTGTCACGCTGCTCCAGGGGCCAGGAGGCCTCGCAGCTCCGCTGATCCCAGTGCTGGGAGGCATATTACCCTTTTACTATATAGGATAGAGGTCTGGTGCACGGGTGGGGGCCGGCTGGTTTGCCCTGAAGGGTGTCCGGGATCAGGGTGGGGGTCCCCACTGGGGTGCCTGGCCAGTCTGGGTGAGGGGCTGAGGGCCGTTTTCAGGCTGGCGGGTGACTGAAGCTCCCAATCCCCCTCTTTTTCCTTTTTTTTTTTAATTCTTGGATTTATGGCTGTCACTGGAGCTGAAAGCCGGCTTTAGCTGTGAGACCTCGCTGCTGAAAGCAGGTTTCTGGCTTTGTTTACTTTCTGTATTTGAAACTTTGTTGCGACTCCAGCTCTGAGATCCCGGCTGACTGAAAACAGGTTTCTGGGATTTTGTTTAGCTTCTATATTTGTAACAATGTTTCTTAGCAGCTCAGAGCCCAGCAGCGGCAGGGGGGGAACGTTGGAGTCCTCCGTCACTGAAGCACGCAAGCCTCCTCTTCATGTCAGTAGTCTGGGTGCCGGCCGCCATCTTGGCTGGCAGTTAATTTGCATACTGCCCTGATTAGCCAATGGGAAGGGTAGCGGATGTACGCTAATTACCATGTTTCTCTTTTATTATATAGGATACCTCTTAGGTAATTTCTAGTGTCCTCATATTCTGATGAGGAAGCTGAGGCAGAGAATCACGTATTTTGCTTAATTCACACTGCCCTGTCAGGTGGGCTATCGAAAATCTGCTCTTACACCCTGTCACACTATGCTATCTTTTATGCTGTTATAGAAAATTTGAATATTAAAATTATGTGCCCAAACTTCATACATCCTGAGAAACTATCAATTATACTGTTTTGCTTTACTCAAGAGTATCTGCTGTCTTAATTTAAAAAACTTATAAAAGTTTATTTCACTATGTCTTTAGAGATAATTGCATTATCTACTGAATATTCCAGAGGTCACTAATTTTAAATTTAATATTAATTTATATCACATAAATTTAGTATCAACTTGGTAAGTTGAAATTTTGATTTACTATAATTGAGAAATATATAATATAGTATTTTTATCTCTCAAGTAATAAGTTATATTGTAGGATGCTTTGAGAAGTTTATTTTTATTAAATATTATTTTATTTTTTCTGAATTTATTTTATATATACATAATATTTAACATGTTAAACTAAGTTTTAAACAGATGTTTCAAATGTCATTCTAATATAAGTCCAAATACAGATAACCTGCAGATATCAAATAATATATCTTTAAAAATGTTGAAAAGATCTAACAACTGTCATTTTAACTGCTGAAATTTAATTAGAGAAAAGTGAGGCAAATTAATTTTATTTTGAAAGTTGTATTCCAAGGATAAGACTTAAATTGCGTGGGCCTTCCTAGGATCAGTAAGGTGAAGTACAGTCCACCACATAAGAAGTTCATTCTAGAACCCAATTTTTACTATAAACTAAAGCCATCTGTGAGGTTATTCATATAGCTGGAGGAAAAGACAACAATAGACACTCTGGAGAGAAACAGCAGAAAAACATATATTTGGATACTTTTTACTTTATCCTATTGAGTATAGGAAAGGTACAGAGAGTCAGCATGTTGTGTGTAACAACAGTGATACCACACCTTGGGAAATAATCTATTTTTCCTCTTGTGCTAAAATGAGATGCTAAGTGAAGAAAAATAGCAGAACAGAAGCATCCATGTGTTTAAGACCTTAGGGGACAGAGACTGCTATAGAAAATGCTGTTGAAAAGAGGAGACATCTCATTGATCAAGAAGAAACATTGCTAAGTTTTATATAGTGCTTTACTGGAGAGGAAGGGTGGAGATAAAAGCAAAAGAGGGGGTAGAAAACCAACAAGTATAATTTTGTCAACCATCACATCCCTAGAGAAGAAATGAAGTAAGCTTACTCTTCTAATCAATACATTGTATCCACTAAAAACCCAAGAAGATTAATTAACTTAGTCTGAGTCATACATTCAAATACGTTATTAAGGGTTAGGGTCAGCTATGTAATTGAGAGATCCAGTGCAAAGTGAGAACACAGGGCCATTTGTTTAAAAAGGAGGAAAAACTTGCCATATAAAATTTTTAAATTTCTTCTGCAATTTCTCTCTCGACCTACAATGGTGCTTTTATTTAATTTCTAACTAAAAATTTATAAATTATTAGTGTAGATTTTACCATCAATCTTTATCTTGTGAAATGCCAGTTTTAAATGCAAATAAAGAGCATTGAATTCATTAAGTTACTGAAATTGCACAATTTGTGTTTTTTACCTTGCATATGCCTATGCGTTGTGTTCTTATCAGAATAGGGGAAATGCTGCTCAAAACTAACTGAATTATTTTTATTTTACTTTTGATATACACAGATTTCACTAAAATATTCTACCTTTAGCTTCTGGTAAGTAAGGAAGGACTAAAAGTAAAAGAAAGTATGGAGTTGCCCTGTCTTTCCCTTTACTTCTATGTGATCATTTTCATCATATGTGGTTGGCTAATACAGAGATATTAACACAAGTAAGAAAGTATATGGAAGGATTCCTTTGGTATTTGTGTTCCTTAATATGCTATGGCTTTTCTATATTTAAACAAGTTCTGATACTAATGAAAAGGGTGGCCTCTCAGGGTTGGCAATGCATCTGCTTTCTCATTAATAGAGAAAGCAAGCGTATCTTGTACTCACTTCGGGTCTTACTGATTTACCAGGCATCATGAGTCCAGTGCAATTCTGTGCTATGGAGACCTCAAATACTATGTGGAATAGGGTGACCAATAACAATGAACATGAATATAGCAGGTAACTTCTCCACTCATGTGCATGCTCCATTGTTCTATTGGATTCATGTCAAAATGCAAGTTCAAATATGAAATTATTAAGAATTTCAATATTATGACAGTAGATCATTAAGCCAAGCATGGAATCCTTTTTCATCATGGGGCACTGTGTGACTTCCCTGATTTCATGCGCATGAATCTAGCTGTATTAAAGAGTGTCACCTTTTACATTAGTGGGGAGTCTGGGCTACATTAGTTTTTAGAATACATGTTTTATTGTTTGTGTACATTTTTCAGAAAATAATTAAAAATATTAAGTAAAGACTCAATCACAATATGTGTACAAATCAAAATAAACACAAATGTAAATTATAACTCAGATAGAATTTATCTTGAAACTAAAGCTAAAGAAGGTGGCACAGTTATGATGAGTCATTAGAAGCACTAGTTAATATAGAAGAGAAAAACCTACAGTAGTAGGCCAGACATGGGGGGAGGGAACACTCAGTATACGGTACAGAAAAGAAAGGGATGTACAATCTGGAATGAGGTAGGGTGCAGAAGACACAAATCTAGTTAATCATCCTTTGGAGTAACATGTGGCAAGAAAGTGAGCTCTGGTGGATCAATTTTTTAAAAACAGGTTTAGAGATGAAAGTGGTGAAATTTAGACAAAACTGAGACATTGAGGGAGCAAGGGTAGTGGGAGCTAATTGGAGAACATTAGAACTACATTTGGAGAGTAGTTGGAATACTGGGAAGAATAGCCAGATTGATAACAGGGTGGCAGGGCCATCTATACTAATAAAAGGGTAACATGCTAAGTAGGCCCGACATCTTCTGGACCCCCTTCCAGATGTCCTTCTGGACAAAGACATGGTGGCAGGGCCAAGGCAGATGTGGTTAGGGGTGATCAGGCTGACAGGGGAGAGCAGTTAAGGGGATCAGGCTGGCAGGGAAGAGCAGTTAGGGACATCAGGCTGGCAGGGGAGAGCAGTTGGGGGGATCAGGCCGACAGGCAGGTGAGCAGTTAGGAACCAATGGTCCCAGATTGTGAGAGGGATGTCTGACTGCCGGTTTAGGCCGGATCCCTAAACTTGCAGTCAAACATCCCCCAAAGGGTCCAGGATTGGAGAGGGTGCAGGCCGGGCTGAGGGACACCCCCATGCACGAATTTCATGTACTGGGCCTCTAGTCTGTATTATAATTCACACGAATGAGTGATGTGATAAAGAGAGTGTGAGATTCTGCAATTGGCATGTTGAACTAAAGACTAGCACTCACAGAATGAGCACATATGGATGTGGCTGGTACCAAATCCACAGGATGGTTTGAGGTAAATTGTGGTAGCTACTCAAGAGCATTGGAGTCACAGCTAATTTACTGGCTTAGATTTAGGAAGGGCACGTAAGTTACAAACTACAAGGTTGGTGTGTATGAGGCTGTCTTTTGCAACCTGCTTAAGAGTTGTCTTATAAGTGCTATTGCTGTAGCCATGGGGTTGTGTTACATGAAGACACTTCTAAATGAAGCAGGGAGGACAGAAATGGTGGGGAAAAGATGGGATATTATCAAATATTGCAGTCAAATATTTCTGGGACTAAATTATTCAGAAAAATGCCCTCATGTTTTCTTTTTCTTTTCTTGATTTAAGTACACTAGATCTGCAATTGAATAATTGGAAAGAAGGAATAACCATTTCAATTACTAACCCTACCAAACATTAGTTTCAGAAAATGCATATAAGTGTGTCAGAAGTTTTACAATGCATTTTAAAATTATGCCTAAAAATCATTAAGTAAAAATAAGTAGGGACTTTGGTAAAGGAAAATGTCTTAATATACACAGACACATACATTTTCTAGCCATCTTCTTAGCTCTAAATTAAAGTTATAACAAATTAAGTTACAATATAGGAGGAAGTCCTTACCTTCTTAAAGGTTCTGGTCATTCAAATAGAAACATTTGCATATTGTTATAAAATTTCTAAACATTTTTCATCAAAGTCTAGTTGGTGTGGCTCAGTGGTTGAGCTTCAACTCATGAACTAGGAGGTCACTGTTCCCTTCTCTTGATTCCTGGTCAGGAAACATACCCAGGTTATGGGCTCAATCCCCAATAGGGGGCACGTAGGAGGTAGCCAATCAGTGATTCTCTCTTTTCATTGATGTATATATCTTTCTCTCCCTCTTCCTTCTTTTCTCTCTGAAATCAATAAAAATTATTTTTAAAATTTTTTTATCAAGTGAAGTAATTGGAATACATTAATTGAACTAGAGGCCTGGTGCACGAAATTCGTGCACATAGGGGTGTCTCTCAGCCCAGCCTGAACTCTCTCCAACCTGGGACCCCTCAGGAGATGTCCAACTGCCTGTGGGATCGGGCCTAAACTGGCAGTTGGACATCCCTCTCATAATCTGGGAGTGCTGGCTCCTAACTGCTCACCTGCCTGCCAGCCTGATTGCCCCCTAACTGCTCCCCGGCTGGCTTAATTGACACCTAACTGCTCCCCTGCTGGCCCGATCACTCCCAACTGCCCTCCCTTGCAGGCCTGCTCACCTCCAACTGCTGTCCCCTGCCGGCCTAGTCGCTCCCAACTGCCCTCCCTTACCAGACTTGTCATCCCCAACTGCCCTCCCCTGCAGGCCTGGTCACCCCCAACTGCCCTCCCCTGCTGGCCTGGTCCCCCCCAACTGCCCTCCCCTGCCAGCCACCTTGAGGTGGCCATCTTGTGATAGCGTGTGGGCGTTGCGCGAGGACGCGAGGACCACCTAGGCTTTTATTAGTTTAGATATTATGTAAACCTTGTTGTAATAGCTGAGATAAAATTAATTTATATCTTATTTTATTTGAATGTTTCAATTTACTAATAAGGAAACTGAAGATGTTACAGAATTATAAAAAATCAGAAACAGGATTTATGTCTGCTGATTCAAGAACCTAATAACTTTATAATATGATACTTTGTCTATTTTATGATAACATATAAGGTGTTTAATGTTACATCTACATGATTTTAAATGGATATAAAATGTGCTCAGGTAGCAGAAGATAGTCTCAGTGATGTAAGGTTCGGTAAGGAAGTATTCTCATCTGCTTTGTCTTTGCTAAACAGGAAAATATTGTAGCCATATTAAAGCAGAGTTGTGGGCTGCACCATTAAAATCCTTAGTTTCCTGCCCTGTGCCATATTGGCTGAGAAGATATTTCCACCCAAATGCTTAGGCTATCCTAATAGTCTCTTCAATTGTTTAAGATAAAGAGAAGGCAACTATTTTTATTGCAATTAATAGAATATTATGGGACTTTGCTTGAAATATTTGTTTAGGACAACTGCTGAGACATTTTTCTGAGTCAACTTCTGATATGAATTCACACTTTCTTTCCAAGGCTCTGTGCCATTCATTTGAGGACGAAGGCCGACCATTCTGAGTTTTAGATTAGTGAAAGCCAATATTTGGTGAGGAAACCTCTACTCCATATAATCAAAGAGAACAGTTGGGAAGAAGCATGTATCCAACATATTTCTCTAGCGGAACACATTCCATTTAGGATATACGTTTGCTCAGATTCATATACATACTCAAATGTGTTTTCTTAAAAACATTTTCCAATAGTACCATAGCAAGAGAAATATCATGATGCCCAAGAGGCTTATCCATATTAAAGAAATTTGGTTTTTAATTCAACATCTTCACAACTTTATTTTCAGAATAATAGGTTATACATCTCAGAGATAACCAAGGAGAAATTTGCAATTTTCCTGGAAGTTAGACAAAACTTACAGAAAAGGAATCACAATTTCTTTTCTTTTTTTTTTATCCTCACCCTAGGATATTTTTCCATTGATTTTTAAAAAGAGTGGAAGAGAGAGGGAAAGACAGAGAGAAATATTGATGTCAAAGAAACACATCGATTGATTGCCTCCTGCATGTGCCCTGACCAAGGCCCAGGCTGGGGAGGAGCCTGCAACCCAGGTTAATGCCCATGACGGGAATGGAACCTGGACCCTTCAGTCTGGGCTGATGCTCTATCCACTGAGCCAAACTGGCTAAGGCAAGAATCACAATTTCTTAGTTCTCAAATAACAATCCTATATAATAAAGAGGGAATATGCAAATTGACCATCACTCTGCCACAAAGATGGCTGCACCCACAGCAGAGGCGGGGTTTCCGTAACACAAGATGGCTGCACCCACAGTGGAGGCCGAGTTCCCGTAATGAGCCTTAATGAGAAATCAGCAGGGACCTGAGGCTGTGCCCCACCCCCAGGTGGGGTTTGACAGGGGACCTCAAGCTGAGCCCCCTGCCCAGTGGGGCTTGGCTGGGGACCTCAAGGTGCACCCCTCCCACCCCAGTGCTGGGTCGGGGAACCTTAGGCTGCTCCCCTCGCCTCATGCCAGGGGACCTCAGGCCACACCCCTGCCCAGCGGGGCTTGACGGGGAACCTCAGGCAGCGCCCCCCTCCTGGTGCTGGGCTTGACAGGGGATCTCAGTCAGGCCGCTTCCCCCACCTGGTGGGGCTTGATGGGTGATCTCAAGGCATGCCCCCCACCTTGGCCCAGGCTGGGGGACCTTGGGCTGCGCTCCCTACCCCGGCGCCAGGCCAGGGGACCTGAGGCTGTGCTGCCTGCCTGGTGGCGCTTGACAAGGGTGGGACCAGCCGGGTCTGGATCTAGCTCAATTGGGGGGGGGGGGGAGGCCGGCCAGGTCTGGGTCTAGCATGATTTTGAGGCGCACGTGGGTGGGTGGGGATTTGACTCTGGATCCAATGGTGCACCGCAGACTCTGACAGGAGGAAGATTTTCATACACATTTTACTAATTTTCTTTCATCGCTGACACTTCTATTATAGAGAAACGGCGAATAGCAATATTAAAATATTTCCTCTAATTAATCCCCTTTTAATGTGCATAAATTTTGTGCACTGGGCCACTAGTATGTGATAAAAAGTAATCTGTTTGACCAATTCTGCATGCTGTTCCATATACATATTTTACACTATATGGAAGTAATTGATTTCCTAGATTACTTTGAGAGGTTAGGAAAGTAAGTAATATATTTTAGAACATATTTATTGGATAATTTTAAGATATTTTATTACAGGCATACAATAATTAATGCTATGACATACTGGTTATATATAAAAAATCCCATTTATAAAACAATGAGAAAGGAAATGATAGGCAGGGAAAATTATGTTGTGAGTTTATGAGCATTATGATGGTATTATTTGCCTTTAGGCTGTATTACAAGTATTGGATTTAATTCTTGAAAACTATCCACTCATTCTTATTCTCTAGGTGAATTAGTCTGAGTCTTAAAAACATGAACAACTTTAAAATTGGGATTTACAAGTACATTTCTCAGAATATGTCTACAATTATAAAATCCTTCAGGCAATTCTAAATTGCTCAAGCTTTTTCTGAAAATAATTGGCATTTCATAGACTATTGAATCAGATGAGCTATGCATTTTAATGCACAGTAAGCTCTTGTTCATACAGAATGGTAAATTGGAATTAGTTTGGTTATTCAGAGTTATAATATAATTCATACACACATTATGAATTTTCAAATAATTAGAAAATAGTGAAATATTATTTGACATAAAATCTATACTAATATAATCTGCCATTTTTTACTATTATTTTGCTTCTGTAATGATACGTATATGGTATTTGGCGGAAAACTAATATACAATAGAGTATACATTTCTTTTAAAAACAAAATCATGCAGTTTATTAGCTACTTTTTTTTTTTTTTTTTTTACTAAAAATGTCCATTGGAAGTTATGTTTTGTAATTTTGTTTAGGCCATCAAAAATGTTGACATATTCCTATTCTGCTCTTTTTATACTCCTATTGTCTATTCTTTAAGTCTCATCTATCTCCAATAATCTCTCAGACATATATTCACTTCTTGCATTAAATGTATGTGTAAATATGTGTATATGTATGTATATGTATACATGTATACATCTCCTCATCTTTACTTCCTTTGTCTTTTTTCACGTCTAACACTTCTCTCATTATTACAAATGCATGACATTTGCTTTATCCACTCATTATTTTTTCAATTTTGTCCTTCTTTCTCCACTACCATTAATTTTTCCTTCTATATTTGTCCATTTCTGTGGTCTTTAAATGCTTTCACTCATCCTTATTTTAAAAATAAAAATAAATCAAATTTTTTCATGATCCTTGCTTTTCTCCCTGGTTAAATTCTTAGTTCTATGTTAAGGGCCGTTAGAAAACACTTGGCTTAATTTCCGTCAGCTGGGACTCGGGGCAAGTGCAGAGCCACGCCCTGAGGGCGGGGCCAGTCAAAAGGTTGGACTCACTCAGCCTGACTCTCCCGCCCAGTGTTAAGGGGATGGATCTCATGACGGTGAAGGCCCACCCAGATGTGATGTAACTTCCTGTAATGTGAGCATATAATAGACAGCTTTCTGAGCTGGCTCTCTCTGTGCCTGTCCCTCCAGAGGGCAGGCTCTCTCTGTCTGTCCCTGGAGTCAGAGGGCAGACACCACACCCAGCCCAAGCTTTTAATCTAATTTTATGTCTGTCTTTCATTATTCTTTAATTCCAAAAGCGCCTCCTGACTTGCTCAAACCTGTTCAAGTCTCCCCCTTGTGCGGGACGTGGAGAAGAGACCACAGCCCCAGCATGCCCTCCATAGTTCTATTTCTCCACCACGAAACATTTTGAAAGAAAACCTCCCTGCACACAATATCAATTTCAATTCCTGGACTCTCTTCTATGATTCATCCTTACTTATTTACAGAAACTGCTTTCTTGCAGTTCACCCATGACTACCTGATGGTCAAATCCAATAGCCTATTTTCAAAGAAGAGGACTAAATGAGATCAGATGAACCACCCCACTTCCATAAACAACTTTGTATTAGTCAGGTTGCCATTGCTGCGATAGTCAACAAACCTGAACAAACATAGTGACTTAAATGTCATAGACGTTAACATGCAATTCTGTAAAGGCCCAAATGAGAATTCTTTGGTGTGTGGCTCTCCTCCAAGTCATGAGACAGGGAATCAGTCATTTCCATCTTGATGCTCTACAATTTTCAATACTTGTACCCATTGCTACGCTGCTCATCTGTATAAAGCCATTGGAAATGTAAAGTGTGTGGGATATTGTGTATGAGAGGTTCATATAGTCTGATTTGGAGGTGTGACCACTTCTACTCATACTAGATTGACTAGAACTTAACTTTTTGACACATTTTAGTATGTAAGAGGGTGGGAAATGCAACCTAGCTGTGTCCAGAAAGAGCAAAAAATGAATTTGATGACCATGTGCTTAGTCCCTACCACATCAAGGTTTTCTTTCTAGGTTGTTTTTCCTTCCATCCAACTTCTTAATTTTTTTAATTATGCCATTATAAATACAGATTTTAAATAGTTCCTATCTATGGATGACATGAGCAATCCCATACTCTGACTGCCACATTGCATGACAAGACAGAACATTCTGTTACAAAGAAACAAAAACTAATATCATCAATTGATCACCACAGAATGTAATAAAAGTTTTGCAGAATATAGATGAATTTTTATTTCAGGCTAGCATATATAGCCCAACAAGGACTGAGGAATCCAAAGAGAGCTCCTGTATTTTTTCCACTTCTACTCACTAGCTGCTAATAGCCATGAAGAGACTTTCTTTTGCAATAAGGTACTTCTAGACCAATAGCCTTTGGCCACCCCTCTTCTCCTACTGCCTTCATTTTTAATTCATATATATATATATATTCATGCTTAGAGATTAATATCCATTCAGTACATTTTAATATTACTGCTTTCTGATAGTAGGAGAAGTAAAAATAGAAGATATCATGTATATATATATATATATATATATATATATATATATATATATATATAATTTTTTCTGTGGTATGATTCATTCTGAGCTATTCTTCTATGCATAGGTAATTTCATTCATCAGATGGTGTTTATAAACACTTTCTTTCAATGTAGGAAAGAGGCATACATAATATTATAGTTCCTTTTAGTTTTAGAATATAAATATATGTTTGTTAAATAAATTTCCTGGAGGAGAACCAAGATGGCAGCATAGGTTAACGCCGGAGTTTGCTGCCGCCTCGAACAACCACTTCAAAAAAAAAAAAACAACTAAAAGACGGAACGGACATCACCCAGAACCACAGGACTGCTGGCTGAGTGGAAGTCCTACAACTAGGAGGAAAGAGAAATGCATACCGAGACTCAGAGGAGGCGCAGTGCTGAAGTCAATTACTAAGGTGGGGAGTGCATGCAGAGCGGGCAGGTGGCTGAGGGCACGGTTGGCGTTTTCAATCAGGAGGGAGTCACAGACTCTGAGCTCCAGATCCGGGCGAGTCTTTAGGGATCCAGACTCAAACAAGAGAAGCGGGACTGTCTTGCTTCGGTCGGAACTCAAAGGCAGCTTTCTCTCCGAGGTTTGCAGCGGTTGCTGGGACTCAGAGAGGCAGAGCCCTTGGGGACAGGACTGAGAGCAGCCATAACTGCTTGCTCAGGCCCACCCTGTTGATCCTGTGAGACCTGCCCCGCCCAAGCCCTGCACAGAGGCATTTGCCGAATAGCCTCAGGCAAAGGCTAGATTAGCACCTCCCCAGAAGACAGAAGTTCTCTCACTGCAGACACAGCTGATTCTCACAGCCAGTTGGCCTGGAGGTCAAATCCCCGCCAGTATTACCTACAACAATCTAGGCTTAACTACAACAAGACTGCGCATAAAGACCACTAGGGGTTGCACCAAGAAAGCATAAAAAATGCGGAGACAAATAAACAGGACGCAGATGTCAGAAATGGAAGATATAGAGCTCAAAACCACACTTTTAAGGTCTTTCAATTATTTTCTAAAAACTGCCAATAAATGTAGTGAGATCCTCAAGATATCTAATGAGACCCTCGATGTTGTGATAAAGAACCAACTATAAATTAAGCATACATGGACTGAAATAACGAATATTATACAGACTCCCAACAGCAGACCAGAGGAGCACAAGAATCAAGTCAAAGAATTGAAATGTGAAGAAGCAAAAAACACCCAACCGGAAAAGCAAAATGAAAAAAGAATCCGAAAATACGAAGATAGTGTAAGGAGCCTCTGGGACAGCTTCAAGTGTACCAACATCTGAATTATAGGGGTGCCAGAAGATGAGAGAGAGAAAGATATTGAAAACCTATTTGAAGAAATAATTACAGAAAACTTCCCCCACCTGGTGAAAGAAATAGACTTACAGGTCCAAGAAGTGCAGAGAACCCCAAACAAAAGGAATCCAAAGAGGACCACACCAAGACACATCATAATTAAAATGCCAAGAGCAAAAGACAAAGAGAGAATCTTTTTTTTTTTATTGCTTAAAGTATTACAAAGGGTATTATATATGTGTCCATTTCCCCCCCCCCCCCCCCGCCCTAGACAGTCCCCTATCCCCCAGTGTCTTATGTCCATTGGTTATGCTTATATGCATGCATACAAGTCCTTTGGTTGATCTCAAAGAGAGAATCTTAAAAGCAGCAAGAGAAAGAAACTCAGTTACCTACAAGGGAATACCCATATGACTGTCAGCTGATTTCTCAACAGAAACTTTGCAGGCCAGAAGGCAGTGGCAAGAAATATTCAAAGTGATGAATGCCAAGAACCTACAACCAAGATTACTTTATCCAGCAAAGCTATCATTCAGAATTGAAGGTCAGATAAAGAGCTTCACAGATAAGGAAAAGCTAAAGGAGTTCATCACCACCAAACCAGGATTATATGAAATGCTGAAAGGTATCCTTTAAGAAGAGGAAGAGGAAGAAAAAGGTAAAGATACAAATTATGAATAACAAATATGCATCTATCAACAAGTGAATCTAAGAATCAAGTGAATAAATAATCTCATGAACAGAATGAACTGTTGATTATAATAGAATCAGGGACATAGAAAGGGAATGGACTGACTATTCTTGGGGGTGAAAGGGATGTGGGAGATGCGGGAAGAGACTGGACAAAAATCGTGCACCTATGGATGAGGACAGTGGGTGGGGAGTGAGGGGGGAGGGTGGGGCGGGAACTGGGAGGAGGGGAGTTATGGGGGGAAAAAAGAGGAACAACTGTAATAATCTGAACAATAAAGATTTAATTTAAAAAAAATAAAAATAAAAAAATAAATTTCCTGTTTCAATTTTTCTATAATTATTTTAGCCCTTATGAATACCGGCATAAGCTTTTTAAAAATACATCCACTAAGACTGTGCTTTGTTAATCATAAAGAAAGATAAAAGCAACAATATTTTAATCTAATTAACTTGATCATTGTAAAAGTCAAACATTACCTAGGACCAAAGTTGTTTTTTAACATAGCTAATTCAGATAAGTTGTCTTTATTCATTTGTTCTTTCTAAGATTCACAAACCTTCATTTGCATTGTTTAAGGAGCAAAATATATTGTTACAGCACCTTGAATTAACAATTTCATTTAGCATTTACAGTTTCAAGCATTAGAGAACAAAATAAAAAACACATTTTCAATGATTAATTGTATTAAAAAAAGTTTTGAGTGGTTTCATTTCAATTGAACGGTAACTTTTTCCCCAGAAGTTTTCAATTAACCATCTGTTGTATCTGATCCATATAAGCACTAAATAAGGAATGAGTCTCAGATAAATTTAAGAACGGTTCTTAATGCATCAGGAATACAAATATGAATTTGTGAAAAGTGTTCTCATTGAGTTAAATATTCCTATAATTTTAGTACTACTGGAATTTTGTAGACATACATTATATTTTATTGTACACAAAAAGAATATACATTGAATTCAGCTTAGTGGCAGATTTAGATATGGAACCAGTAGGATATATTCATTTATATCAAAGGCACCTGTTTCCATGTGACCACATCATTCAGTGATTTTTCAACCTTTTTCATCTCATGCAACACATAAACTAATTACCAAAATTCTGTGGCATACCAAAATATATAATTTTTGCTGATCTGGCAAAAATAGGTGTAGTTTTTATTTTTCCACATTGTCTGGTTATTGTGCTGTCTATTGCCATTTTTTTTAACTGACAATCTAAGGAAATGGAGGTCAGTGCCCCTGACTAACGTGTCAGGTATTGCATTTTTTAAGAAATTCTTGTGGCACACCAGTTGAAAATCACTGACATAATTCAATTTAGCTGTGTAATATTCATGATAAACATGTTATTTTGGATAGAGTAGTCACACGACTTGCTTTACTTTGAAAAGTGCAAAATTATACCATGACAAAACTGGTATAATCATTAATAAATTCTCCCTTTTATTCTCAGAAGGTCTCAATTTGAATAAATTATAGACTTATTATTGGATGGTACATTAAATTGATATCCTAATTATAAAAAAAGGAAAATTTTAAAAAGTTATAAGTATTATACTTTATATTTCATTAATTATTAAAAGTTAATGATATATACTTTATTTTTATGGACAATATACAGTATCTCATTTTAAAATGAGTTGCTAATACTTCTTATAATCCTTTGTTGTTTATGTGCAACTTACATCATATAATTTTATTCACATAATAGTTTTATTATGCAGATACTGTAAGTATCCCATTTTTATAGCAGATACAACGAAGCTGTAGGAGTTTAAGTGATGTTCTCATGGTTCCCAGTTGGTAAATAGTGGAGCAGGAATGTAAATTTATTCTTCTGACACCACAAAGAGCTTCACCATGTATAGTGACTTCCCTGAGAGACTAAATGCAATTCTTGTTTTTATGTTGTGTTTAATAATACTATGAGGAGTTTGACCCCTAATGGCATTAAATTTGAAAATGTTCTTATTTATTTTTTCTAATAAAGAAAAATATCTTTTTAAAAGACAATATCCAATTTTTAGAGTAAAGTAAAATTTTTATATCCTATTTTGAATATCAGTGTTTTTAAAATCTGAAAATAATGTATTTTTCATTTCTGGAAAATACTGTTTTTCTTTAAACAAACACTTTCCTTTATTTTTTCTTTCCTTTTGAAAATTCTATTAGTAAATTATATGCCTATCTCTTAGAGTTTCTTTTCATCTATTTTTCATGTTTTCATATCTCTGTATTTCTTTCATTATAGTTGGTTACTCTTCTGTAATTCTCTTTTAACTGTCTTTTTTATAGTGTGTAACCAGCAGTTCTCAACCTGTGGGTCGTGACCTCTTTGGCGATCAAACGACCCTTTCACAGGGGTCGCCTAAGACCATCCTGAATATCAGATATTTACATTACGATTCATAACAGTAGCAACATTACAGTTATGAAGTAGCAACGAAAATAATTTTATGGTTGGGTCACAACATGAGGAACTGTATTTAAAGGGCCAGAAGGTTGAGAACCACTGAAACCTATACATTTTATTTTATATATTTTGTTTTTTGTAATAATATTTTATTGTTTTATGTATCCTACTATAGGCCCAGTGCACAAATTTGTGCATGGGGAGGGGGGGTCTGCTGGCCCTCTCCAATGGGGGGCCATTGGGTCGGGTCGGGTGGGGGGAGAGGCCGTGGGAGGTAGGCTGGCCCGACCTGCACCTGATGTGGGGGTGATCGGGAATGGGGCAGGCTGGGGAATGTTGGCCGGCTGGGGGGAGGGGCCTCAGGAAGTTGTTGTACATCCCCCCCAGTTCCCCAACACCAGGAACTGCACAGGCACCCCCAGAGCACCAGTGCAGTACATTCTTTCCTGCACTCCCTCAGTCTCCTCCATGAGCTTCAGGGCCACAGGAGGTGCAGTGCTTCCTGGGAGCTGTAGACTGGGCTCTGGGTTTCTGAGAACTATGCCTCCCAGCGTAACCCATGTGAGGGCACCGGGTGTTTGTCCAGGTTGTCCTTATGGGTTAGTGCAGCGTGGAGGATCTGGGAACCTGCGGCAGCTGGAGGAGGGACTGCGCTTGCGTGCTGGACCAACCTGTCCTGTTTGTCCCAATAATTATAAACAGACGGAGGCAGGGCGGAGTGAGAATGGGGTGCCCGAGGCAGGCCAGGGGCACAGTACAGGAGGAGGCTTCAGTGGCCCAGGTGGGTGGTCATGCGGTGGAGGGCAGAGGTTAGTGAGGGGCAGTGGTGGCGTGCAGGGGTCACAGTCTACCCACCTCACATGCCTGGGGAGCCCTCTCTGCACCCGCCTTGCAGTAGCATCTGTCAGGAAGCCAGCGGGGCTGGGTTGGAGTTGGGGGTAGGAGGTGTGGCTGCTCCTAGTGCGGGTTCTTCCAGGCAGGCTTTTCCTCCGTTCTTGTCCTCTTTGCTGTGCATTCCTCCCACTTCCCGCCCAGGCCTCCCTCGTGGCATCCGCATTTGTAATTTGGTGCTCTCGAGGTCTGGAGGAGCACAGCCAAGAACAGAGCCCCTTCGCCCTGGGGCTCCAGGCCTCAGGGCAGCTCTCGGGCACCTTGGATCAGGAGAGAAGGGTGGAGGGGCCAATTGGGTGGAGGCCATCCAGGGGAGGGGTCGTGGGAGGTTGGGAGGGGCCAATCTGGGACCAGGATCAGGCTGGTTGTCTGCCATAGTGTGCATCATAGCCACCAGTCATTCTGGTTGTCCTGCCTTAACTGTTGCTGGGCTTTTATATATATAGACTAGAGGCCCGGTTGCATGGATTCGTGCACTGATGGGGCCCCTTGGCCTGGCCTGTAGGGATCAGTGGACCTCCACGTGCCAACAGCCCGGCCTTACCTGCCAGCTTGTCAGGCTCCAGACCACTGTCCCTGTTGATCCCACACAGCACGAAGTAGTGCGTGAAGCAGCAGGTGGCTGGGAAGGAGCCCGAGCCCAGGCTTGGCACCATGCCACTCCCACTCATGCCAGCCTCGCAACACCTGCTGCCACCCACGCACATGGGGAGTGTCCACAGGAGAGGCTCTCAGCTTCAGCTGCTCTCACCAGCCATGAGCCCAGCATCTGGTGCCAGTTGGTCAGCTGAGCAGTTCCTACTGTGGGAGCTCACTGACCACCAGAGGGCAGCTCCTGCATTGAGTGTCTGTCCCCTGGTGGTCAGTGCATGTCATAGAGACTGGCTGGTTGCTCAGTCGCCAGGTTTCTTAGGCTTTTATATAGAGAGAGATTCTTTGATCTCTTTGAACCATTGTTGGCTCAGGTTTTTAAATTTGTACTCTGACCTGAATTCCCTAACAACCTGAGGTGCTGCCTTTGGTACCAAGATGCTAGGCTAATGCCTGAAGACATTCAGATATAATGGAATTACTTAGCCTCTTCATTTTTAATGAAGAATCAAGTTCTCAGTACTATAAACATCAAATTATGACTCTAGTCTTTGAAGCATATTTCTCATCCTGATACACATTTGAACTGTGCAGCTTCAACTTCTAATTACAGAGGACAAGGGATTTCTTCATCCATTCCCTGGGGGAGGGGAAGTATATTTTCCTTTCAAACTCAACCCTGTATTTTTTTTTAAGTTTTTTTAACTACTAATTTATGTGATTTCTTTGGTTGGAATGTGTGTATATGGCATATATAAATGTGTGCTGTGACTGATGTGTGAATGATACTATTTCTCATGCCTGCTTCATCTGCCATTTTACCTGGAAGTGGCAAGATTTAACTTAGGTAATTTGAGTTTAAATATAAAACACTTAGGTTGATAAGTCTAGTAAATCAGAATGATTATTGATCATTTCCATGTATAATCTAATGTGGGAGCTTAAATTAGTGACCATAATAGTCAAAGAAAGTTAATGAAACTCAATAATTGAAGCGATTGTCAATTAAAGAGAGAGTTTACTAGAACATTTTCACCTTGATGTCAAGCAGAGAAAAGGAAACTATTAAAAGTTATGGAGGAGAGAGACAAGAAATTAAGGCGGGGAGAGAAGGGAAGGTGGAGGAAGAGAGAGAAGGTGAACTAGAGGAAGAGAGAGGGGGAGAGGGGAGGGAGATAGAGACAGTGATAGAGATAGAGATAGAGATAGAGATAGAGATAGAGATAGAGAGAGATAGAGATAGAGATAGAGATAGAGTTAGAGAGGGAGGGAGGGAGGGAGGGAGGGAGGGAGGGAGGGTGGGGGAGAGGGAGGTAAATGGAGATTGTAAAACAGAAACAAAAAGATAAGAGATTTAACAAAGAAAGAGGTGGTTAATTTCATGAAGAAAGGAAGCAGGCTGAAGACTGAGAGCAAATTTTTCTTGTTTTTTTATGGTTGGTTATCTGTTATTTTATAAAAAGTTTGTTATTTATCTTTGAGAATACAGTTTGAACGAGTTGGTGGCATGGAAGCCATTTGGTAGTAGACTGATTCTATTACAGTTTTTTTTTTATTCATTCACTCAACAAATATATATTGATGCCTATTTGTCCAATCTTGATCTAAATTATTGGGAATAAAAAAGAAAAGTGCTTTCCCTCAATGAGCTTACATTCTAGGTGCAGAGGCAAATGATAAGCATATATAGCAAGACTATATAACCTATTGCAAAATGCTTTTAATATATACTGTGGTCACACTTCATAACATACTATGATGGTATGAAGATGGGAAGAAAAGTCAGATACAATTGTAATAAAGAGGTGGGGTAAATGACCCCTCCCCTTTTACTGGGCTTTGACACTGCTTTGTCTGTGGTAGAGGTAATGCTCTACCTCTTTCTGGTCCTCAGCCTTAAGAGATTTATAGCTACTACTTATTGTTTTTTAACACTTCCTCTTGGAGTACTGAGTTACCACTTAAGAAGTCCTGCTACCCAGATGGAGATAACATGGAAAGGGCCAGAGATTACATGTGGAGGACTAGAGGTCCAGTTGAGCTCAGCATTCAGCCATATCATCAAAATGCCAGCTCATGTGCTGCTACGAGGCGGTTCTAGTCAATTCCATGTACCGTCCCTGAAATATCAGCCAAGTTCTGCTTGAATTCCTGGCCACAGATATCATGAAATATAGTGAAATAGTTATTTTAAGCCAGTAATTGGTGAAGTAGTTTGTTACACAGTAACAGGTAACTGGAATAGCAAGGGTTCCAAAAAGGGAGTCCAGTGGAACATCTGCAGGATTAGAAAAATTACAAAGATACGGAAAAAAACACAAACTTCAATTATTAGGAGGGAATGCAGTATGATTAAAATAAAGGGAAGTTTCCAATGAAAAGAACCAATGGGTTAGGTTGTTGAAGTATGGAATGGTAAATAATAAAAACTCCAATTAGCAGCTACTAATAAAAACTGAAGGAATAAAGTAGAAGTCCCTTTGGAAAGCAAAATGGAGTTGTCACCAAAAAAAAAAAAAAAAAAAAAGGAACTGTTTTGTGACTAAGTGATTCCACTTCTGGGAATATTTCCAAAGAAATATGAAACACTAAACCAAAAAACGATGTGACCTTATGTTCATTGTAGCGTTATTTACAATAGTCAAAATTTTTGAAACATCCCAAGTGCTTGTTAGTAAACAAGTGGTTAAAAATGCTGTGACACATTTACAAAATGAAATACTACTTGGCCATATAAAAGAAGGAAATTTTACCTTTTTCGACAGCATGGGTAGACCTGGAGAGTACTAAGCTAAGTGAAATAAGCCAATGAGGGAAAGACAGTATTGTATGATTTCATATGTATGTGGAATCTAATGAACAAAATAAACTAATAAACAAAATAGAAACAGACTCATAGATACAGAGACCAGACTGACAGCTGTCAGAGGGAGGGGTTTTGGGGGAGTACAAGGCAAAAGGATTAAGCAAAAAAAAAAAAACCCAAAAACCCATAGACACAAACAACAGTATGGTGATTATTAGAGGGAAAAGGAGTGGTGGGAGGTAGAAGAGGGTAAATGATAATGCAAGGAGACTTGATTTGGAGTGGTAAACACACAATACAATATACAGATGTGTGTTATAGAATTGTACACCTGAAACCTACATAATTTTATTAACAATGTCATCCCAATAAATATATGTATATGTATATGTATGTGTATGTGTATGTGTATGTGTATGTGTATATGTATATGTATATGTATATGTATATGTATATGTATATGTATATGTATATGTATATGTATATGTATATGTGAGGCCCGAGGGGTCTATCTTGAAACTAACAGCTAGCTTCAAACTTTGGGGTTGGTTGAGAAAGCAATATTTTAGGGACATTCAGACAACTAGGGTCAAATTAAAATTATTTTTTGCGGCTTCCAGTAAGATCAATGAAGTACACCGATTCAGTAGTATTTACTGGTGACTTTGCATAGGAGCATGGAGTAAAATAGGAGCCAAGAATGAAGAATATGATAAGTAGGGGTCATAAATTTAAAAGTTAGTCAAACATTAATGGAAAGATGATATTTTAAGCCACAAGAGTTTCCTTAATTCCAGAAGATAGTGCATTTGTGGGGGTGTGACAAAAATATCCCTTTGTTAATCATGGAGATATAAGAACTAGAATCTCCGTGAACATCAAATTCTGTTTCAAAAACCTGGTTTTGCTCACCAAATTCTCTTGATGCATCTTATATTAAAGAAACTTTAAAAGTAGACAGTGTGTTAACAGAAGTCTAAAGCAGGTGGTATCTCAGATTGCTGTCTTTGAAATGACCATTTTAGTAGAGTAGGTATTTCACTCATTTCTCTATCAGAAGCTAGTCAGGTCCATTTCATTTTTGACCAACACTAAGGCTATAAATTATTACAATTAACTGGCTGAGCCCTGGATTGTTTGGTTCAGTGGATAGAATGTCGGTCTGGGGACCAAAGGGTCCCAGGGGCATGTAACTTGGCTCCAGGGTCCTCCTGGTCAGGGCTCCTGCAGGAGGAACCAATAGATGGTTCTGTCTTTCTCTCTCTCTTCCACTCTCCCTGAAAATCAATGGAAAAATATCCTCCTGTGAGGATTAACAAAAAACAAAAACTGCAGTTCATGGGCTTATAACCATAATATAGCATGAAGGGCTCAGGAAATTTTTATTGTCTTGCCTTTTTAACAGTACTTCCTGACAGAAGGAAAGAAGGCTATACCTAAACTCTTGAGTGGTATGCCCTTGCTCAGCCATACTTCTTGTTAAATATTGAAGTATTTCAGTATTAACTTCAAGTCATGTAATCCCTATCAAAGAACTGCCCCCTATCCATCAGTGAAATAATTAATGCCAGGCATCTCTAGAACCCTGCTCTATCTTTATAGCTTGTCTCCCTTTTGTGCGGTCGGTACCTATGTGGGTTTTAAAATACTTTTAGTATCTACATATTGTAATGTTTCTGGAAATCTGTGGAGATATTTTAGCAAACTCCTCTAAGGAATCCTAATTTGGAGTGATGAAAGTTGGAATCTATGAGCTTTGGAGTATATGTAATTTGACCAATTTTGAGTCAATTTCCTAGTCAAAGAAAAGCATCATTTTAAGTTCATAAGTGACCACAAGGTTAGTATTAAAAATCTAATAAATTTTGTTTTTATATTAGAATGAAATAATTTGCATGATGCTTATTTCTTTTAATTTTGATGTTGCCATTATTGATGTTTTACTTTTATGATTAGGTACATTAAATGTCAATTCAAATGAGTAGATATGGAAACATGATTATTGTATTTAACCTCACTTTACTCTGTAATCTGAGATGCTATTATTTGAATTAGAGCAAAAATGTATTGAATACATAAATTTCAACCTTTATTGGATTAATAGTTCTTGGATTGACTTATACTGGACTCTGATAGAAAACTTATCAATAATACAAGTAAAATCTGTGCTTAAATTATGCTTACTTTTTACTTATTGTAAAATACCTGGTAAAATGTAAGATAATCATTATAACTTTATAGCCAGAGTCATTCTTATTTAAATAAATTCATTTGATTGAAACTAATGATAAAACATTAATTCACAAAATTAGGTTTATTCCAAGGCAAAAATACCTAACAATTCTTTGTTCAAAATGGTAGGACATCCACAAATAATGACTATGTATAAAGAAAAATAATTTAAAAATATACTAGTATCTCTGTAGATAATCTTTAATAAATATTGACTTTCCTAGGAGATGAATATGCCTATTCTTGTTCTTGATGTATTTTTATATTTAGTTCACATCATTGTTCCCTGGCCTCATATTTTCAATTATGTTCATAATGCTGACCTTAAGTGAATAACATTTTGTAACCACAGGAGAGGGTTAGAAAGTTATGATATTCTGAACTGAGAATATATTAGGTTTTCTTCAAAATTTCCGTCAGGGAAAGATGTCAGAAAGAAAACACTAGAGAGATCTTGCAATAAAAATCACTAGAAAATTAATCTTTAATAAAATTTACTCAAGAACTATTCTTCAGGGCCCATTTATTCAAATGCCATAGGGATAAAAGTGATGATTTGACTTGATAGACTATAATAGTAACCTCAGCTCAATATAGATTCAACCATAGAATGCACCATTGGATTTTGTCTATTTTCCAGTATGGGCTACTAAAAATTTAAGTATACATTGCAAGGAGATACAAAGAATAATTATTCTTCCAAAATTTGTTATATCTAGGGAATTGCTGCTAACTTTTTAACAAATCACCCTAAATTAGTTAGTATTGCAATGAAAATCATAGCTATTGGAAACACCACATATATTCTAATTACGAGGTAATTTTATTGTGTAGTCCTGGCATTTCCCTCATATTATTTATTTATTTTAGAATATTTCCCAGTCTTGTATATTTTAGAAAAATTTTACCTCTCCAAGTCTGTTTCCCTCTACCCCTTAAAACAGATGTGCATTCCCTAACTTCAAGTATATCCTTATTATAATTTTAAACCACTTTCAGCAAGCAATCACTCTAAGCAGTCACTCTGTTTAGCACTAGTCTTTTTGAATTGTGTGACCTATTGAGAACTGGCAATATTAAATGATCTCAATACATACATTAATAAGTTCAATCCTTGTGTTTTCCTCTTGATAACTAAAAGCACAATTTAATATTTATTTGATCTTTCTTTTTTCTTATTCACTATATTTATTAGGTATGTAACACACTAGAATACAGAATAATTTTCACAGTTTCAGTCATCATTTTGACACTAATTCAGAAATAAGTGATATCATCCTATATAATAAAAGGGTAATATGCAAATTGACCCTAACAGCAGAACCACTGGGAATGACTGGTCACTATGACAAACACTGACCACCAGAGGGCAGACGCTCAATGCAGGAGCTGCCCCCTGATGGTCAGTGTGCTCCCACAGGGGGAGCGCTGCTCAGCCACAAGCCAGGCTGCCAGCTGCCAGCACAGCAGTGGTGGTGGGAGCCTCTCCCGCCTCATCAGCAGCACTAAGGATGTCCGACTGCAGCTTAGGCCTGCTCCCCACTGGCAAGTGGACATCCCCTGAGGGCTCCCGGGCTGCCAGAGGAATGTCTGACTGCCATCTTAGGCCCAATCCCCTGGGGAGTGGGACTAAGCCAGCAGATGGACATCCCCTGAGGGGTCCCAGACTGTGAGAGGGCACAGGCCGGGCTGAGGGACCCCCCCCCCCAGTGCACAAATTTCTGTGCACTGGGCCTCTACTTTTCTATGTTAGGCTATTTTTGCATAACAGCTAATAACTTAAGGTAAATGTGCATCTATGATATATTTATATTTTTAAGGAAAATGAGCCCTTCTGTAAAGTAAAACAGTCAAAACAACAAAAGTCACACTTGAAAAAATAAATCATACTAATTTAAAATCTCTGTGACCAATGAAAAATTGATCACTCTATATCTGCCCCATCAAATGCAATATCCTATATATGACAATTTACTTTCATGTTAATAAAAAATTAAACAATTGAATATTAAATTTGTCAGTCATATTAGCCATCTTTTAAATGCTCACTAGTCACATTTGGCTACTGGCTATCATATTGGATAGTGCAGTTAGGACATTTCCATCATTTAAGGAATTTTTATTGGAAAGCACTACTCTAAGTCATTGTTGTCTGTACTTTGGATGCAGTACTAAGTTTGAAATAAGATTATTCTTAAAAGAATGACAATATTAATAGGTATTAAGTTAATGTAAATATTTTATTATCATTTATTATACTTTTATTTTACAATAGTTTTAGCTTTACAGAAAACTTGCAAAGATAGTACAGAGAGCTCCCATGTACCTCACACTCAATTTACCATATTATTAGCATCTCATATTAGTCTGGTACATTTGTCACAATAATAAACTAGTATACGTTAATTTTAATAATGGAGCAAAGTTCACCCTTTTCTCATATTTTCCTAGTTTTACCTAAGATACTTTTTCCATTCCAGAATCCCATCCAGGATCTAACAATACATTTAGTCATCACATCATTTTAGTTTCTTGAGGAGAATTTGTCTACTAGACCCTGGGTATTTATAAGGGATACATCTGACCTCAATGAATATCAAACACATCAAATAGAAAATATTTTGCACCAGTCTCTCCCATTTTTCTTGAATCAAATTTGTATTGAGATTTGCTTATTTATTAAATTATTTAACAAATATCTATTGAGTCCCTAATATTTACCAGACACTCTTCTAGGTTTTAGAGATATATTATTTTTTTAAAAGACAGTAATGCCCACTGTCACAGAATTTGCATAATGACAGGATGTACAGACAAATAAATAAGTATAATATAATATGTCTGATGGTGTTATGAAGAGCATAAGTCACAAAACAGAGGTATGGAGTTTTGGGTTGTACTTTAAAATAGTGTATGTAAAGTTAACATTTGTGCAGAAAATATATGAAAGTGATGAAGGAAACTGGGGAATATCTGGAGAAGGTATGTCAAGTACAGTATGAATTTGCCAAATGTCACATTTGAGATGTGACAGTCATGTGAAGAGCAGAATGGGGTAAAAATTTTTGCCATGGTGAATTTGAGATATCCAAGGGGTGCTAGGTAATCAGTTGTACATATTCATTAAGTTTAAAACGAGTAATTGGAAACAGAATAGATAATGCTTTCAGTAAGTGTCACTGTAATAGAGGATTAATAATAATTACCCCATAGGGTTTTTATGAGTATTAAATGTTCTTAGAAAATTTCTAGAGAATTGGGTGAGTTATCTGTGAATATATTTTATAGCACTAAATATTAGGGCCGAGTTAAGTGCTTTGACAAGTAGTTTGAAATTCAAATTATGGGGAAGAAGGATGGAAATTATTTGGATATATTCATGAGGTACAATTATGACCATTCTATCATTTAACTTGATAGGGTCCCTGGGTTTCATAAGACAGATCCAGTTCTTTATTAATAGCAAAGAAAGTAAAGATATCAAAGATGATGAGAATGGAAGTGATTCTAGTGGTGAAAGCTTGTGAGTTACAGAAGGAAGGGTAGCAGGGGAAGAAGTTTGGAAGAAGTGAGATTGGAAGTCAAAGCTAAATGAACCTAGCCCTTTTGAAGCCACTGACTAGGCTAAGGGGCATGAAGAGAAAAGTTCCCATGACCACAAAATGAATGGCGGATATGAGGCTGAAATAGTGGTTGTTCAGGGGAGGAAAGAAAAGAGATTGGCAGGTAAAAGCAGCCCTCTCGTGCCCCTCTTCACTGCTGCTGCTGTAGGAATGGAGCCAGACAATATGTCTTGCTCAGAGTAAATGGAACCCTGAGGCTCTGCTTCTTCTCATTTGCTTATAGGGATATGGAAGCCCGAGTAGATACAGTGAGTACATCAGAGCAGGTTCTTCTTCACCTGGGAATACATAGTGGAGTTGACTATTAATAAGTAAGCAGAGTCAATCACAAACATAGGAGGCCATAGGATCTCATGTTTGCTGTATGTAGCATATCAACATTCAGCATGATAACCACCCATCAAAGGTCTCCACAATAGCCCTGGCCAGTGTGGCTCAGACACCTATGTTTCTCTCTCCCTCTCCATTCCTCTCTCTCTAAAAATCAATAAGCTATTCTTTTTTCTTTTTTAAGAAAGGACACCAAATAAATGATTATTATAATTTTATTTCCCAGAACTTGTGGGTAATGGGAATATTATCATGGTAGTAGAGATGTCTTATTCTCACGAGAAAATCAGTAGAGTAGAAGGAAATATATTTCCCAGACAGCTGTACATGGCAGGTGGTATTAGTCTGGTCTGGGATGTATACACCAAAAGACAAGAGGGAGAAGCTTGCATCTGTGGCAATGTGGCAATAGGCGAGCTGTACTGGTTGGTATAAGTGAGATATCGCGATTGTAGTAGTTTCTCTAAGTTGTTATTAGAATTACTGGAAAGAGAAAGATTAAAAAGTATTTTTAGAGCCCTTGCTGGTTTGTCTCAGTGGTTAGAGCATTGGCCTGAAGACTGAAGGGTCCCAGGTTTGATTCTGGTCAAGGGCACATACCTCAGTTTCAGGCTCCTCCCCTGCCTGGGCCCTGATTGGAGTGCATGCAGGAGGCAACCAATCAATGTGTTTCTCTCACAGTGATATTTCTCTCTGTCTTTCCCTCTCTTTCCACTCTCTCTAAAAAAACAATGGAATAAATATCCTGGAGTTATGATTAAAATAAAAAAGAATTTTTAGGAACATTTGATGGGTAATGAACCCTGTAAACGCTAGTCTTTCCATGAAAACCATAGTAAAGATCTATATTATTTAACACTTTCAAGATTTTGAAATTATTCAAGATTTTGCTTTTTAATGATGACACCCAGCTCTTTGTGAATGATACTGATGAACTTATTTAGATGTATCCAATATATTGTCTACTTCAAGGGAGAAACTTGTTTCTTTTTATTTTTTTTCAACTCTCCATAGGCTCATGTGCCTATCAGAGTGTGCTAGCACACAGAGTTCTATTAATATATTATAAATGCATAATCCCTGAACAGAACTCACTGTTCATAATAGAACTTCAGGGTTTTTAAACAAAGTTAAAATAGGAAAGTATACGTCCACAAAAAAAGTGGAACACATTAAATTTTGGGTCAAATAGTAGTATTTAAATTTCCCAGAGAAAAGAGGACTACCTAAAATTCTCAAGTCTTCTAACAATGATTCTATTTGTCTTCTGATTTGCTTATTTAAAAATAATTTATTATCTATACTAATAAAAGGGTATTGTGCTAATTAGACCAGACATCTTCCAGACATCCTTTCTACCAAAGCTAGAGGTGTGGCTGGCCTGAAAACTGCCCGCAGCCCCTTGCCCAGGCCACTCTGCCCCCCAGCATGGACCCCCACCCAGATCAGGGGTGTGGCCAGCCTGCAAACTGCCCATGGGCCCTCACCCAGGCTGGCCCCGTACCCCAGCAGGGACCCCCACCCCAGTGGGGGTGTGGCGGGCCTGCAAACCCCTAGTGGCCCCTCACCCGGGCTGGCCCCGACCCCCAGCAGGGACCCCCACCCCATCAGGGGTATGGCGGGCCTGCAAACTGCTGGCAGCCCCTTGCCCAGGCTGGCCCCGTCCCAGAGGGGACCCTCACCCAAATCCAGGGCCCCCTTTATGGCAGGCCATTTGGCCCCCACTTGTGCACCAGGCCTCTATCCTATATAATAAAATGGTAATATGCAAATTGACCCCCATGGCAGAATTACCAGAACAACCACTGGACCAGTCACTATGAGATACACTGACCACCTCTTGGTTCCTTTCCCCAGCCGGCAGGCTCCGATCACCTGATGGCGAATGGGGAACCGGGGGTGGGTAGCAGTGGGGCATGGGGCTGGCTGCAGGCAGCTGGGTAAGATGGCCCTGATTGCAGACCAGGCCTAGGGACCATACCTGCACACAAATTTCGTGAGCCAGGCCTCTAGTCCTATATGATAAAAGGCTAATATGCAAATCGACCTAATGGTTGCCATGATGCGCACTGAACACCAAGGGGCAGATGCTTAACACAAGATCTGCCCCCTACTGGTCAGTAAGCTCCCACAGGGGGAGCGCCACTCAGCCACAAGCTGGGCTCATGGCTGGGGAGCACAGGGGCGGTGGCAGGAGCTTCTCCCACCTCCGCGGCAGTGCTAAGGATGTCCGACTGCTGGCTTAGGCCTTCTCCCCACCTAAACCATCACTTGGACATCCCCGAGGGCTCCTGGACTGCAAGAGAGTGCAGGCTGGGCTGATGGACCCTCTGCCCCAGAGTGCATGAATTTTGTGCACCAGGCCTCTAGTAAGTTAATAATTAGGTATTCCATTCAAAAACATCTTGGAAATAACATTTTATGGAAAAATAAAGCCAGGTTCTAAAGTCTGATGGTATTTATTGCATCCATGGATTTTGGGATATTATTTATTTATGTAGCTGAGAATCATCACAGCACAATGTTTTAATTGTGGTATTTCTTGAGGGATACTTTATAATCCATATGTGCTATGTTGAGTGTAGAGCTGTAATGGCTCCTTTTTATTCACCATAAGCCAGATGAGTTAAAAAGTTTTGCATCATAACTTGATTTGAAATACAGAGCAATCATAACATTTGAAAAGACACACTAAATTGTAATGCAGTACTTGTTTTTTTTTCTTAAACATAAAAAAACTTTGGGGCCCAACCTGCGTGGCTTGGTGGGTGATCGTCCACCTATGAACCAGGAGATCATGGTTCAATTCCCATCAGTGCACATGCCCAGGTTTCAGGCTCGATCCCCAGTGGGGAGTGTGCATGAGGTAGCCAATCAATGATTCTCTCTCATCATTGATGTTTACGTCTCTCTCTCTCCCTCTCCCTTCCTCTCTAAACCAATAAAAATATTTTTTAAAAAAACCTCAAAAACTTTTGGAAACAGAACATAAAATCAGAAGTATCAGTCAGTGTTCCACGTTGATATGAATATTAGTCACTCTCAATCAGAATATGTACATAATTCAGAAATGTTCTTGACAAAAGAAAGCCATTTTGAAGAGTTAATTTCTAGTAGTGCATTTAATTAGTATCTATACATGTGAAGGTTAATAAGGAAGTATAAATTACATTCATCATTCTTAATTGGTGCTAGTAGTAAGAGAAAGAAAATCTTATGATGTTTAATGATATGGATAATAGGCATTGAAGTAGAAATTTTATAAAATTTTATAGAGTCCCAGGAATCAAACTAGATTTCTATATAAGTTAAATTAAAAGTAAAGAGAAATTTACATTGACTAGGCTAATAAGCAAATAAAGAGATTACTGTCTACCAAATGTATATGTTTGGCTTATGTTTATTATTAAAGATGTGCCAGCTTATCTTTTGGTTGCTTTCACTACATTTTTCCAAGGAATATTTAGCTTTGGATTAGAGAACTTTTTGCCAGAGATGAATTGAAATAAACTATACAGTCACATTTAAGTAATTAATTATCAGACATGCTTTTAAAACTTTTGAATAATTCCAGAGATCCTCCACATGTAAATGAAAAATTCTTGTCACAACAAACTTTAACCTAGACATTTCAAAAGGTTGTGCTATTTCCTCAAAAAGAAAGATAATTAAAGCAATAAATAAATATCTGAATCATGGAGAGGACTCTGTGTCATTTATGTTTCATTTTTTGCTTGTTTTTATTTGTCATATTTTTCAACCTTATAATGAGTTATTTTAATACTAAGGAAGATTTAATCTTTTAATAATAAAAGGCCAAGAGGCATCACAACCAAAACGACCTAAGGACCGGTCACCATGAGGTGCATGGAGCACCTCTCAGGCCCTGCCTGCGGCCCACAGGCTCCGATTGCAGCAATGCTGGTGGCTGGCGGTGGGCGTGGCAAGGCAGGCGCAGCTTTGAGCGCAGCGGGCGGGTGGTGGGGCTGTGAGTGTGTCCGTGGGCAGATGGCCGGGGCGGCAGGCAGGTGGGTGCAGTGAGGCAGGCTGCGAGCTTGGCAGGTGGGCGGGGCTGAGACTCTAGTGTATAAATACATAAATAAATACTTGTTACTCAAGAATGAAAGCAAATGTTCATTTTGAAGTCCAACTAAAAATGTTAGAGTACTTTTCTACTGCATGAAATCAGTGTCACTGATTTTTTTCTCAACACAGCAAAACAAAATCCATTTAATTTATTTTTCTTTTCCTAGAAATTTTCTCTAGATAAAGCATATACTATCCTTTGCATGTATGTAACACAGAGAGGGGGAAAAAAAGATTCTGTGTGCTTGAGGGAAAATTGGAAAATATTTAGTAAAACCTCTTTATATGTGTGACAAAATTGAGTCAAAGAGACTTAAGCAAATCCTTTGACCTCAAACAAATATATTAATTCAAATTCTCCGGGTTACACAAAAGATAAAATAGAGCACCTTAAACTTAAATTAGGAGTACATCAGAAGGGTGCTGCAGAGTCACAGAAGTGAAGGGAGCAGTGAAAAACTACGGCAGCGTGAAAGACCTTCCTGGAGTGCTGAGGATGAACCTGACACATTTCAAAAAAAATTCTAGTTTTTCCACCAACAATTATAGGATCAAAATTTCAAAGTCTACAAAGATAGTAATATTATAAGTTAAAGATTCATTTTGGAGACAGATCATCTTTATGATATTTTTTCTACATATGAATATAGTTTATCACTCCATTTATTTACTGAACTCTTTTTATGCACATCAGTTATTCTCTAAAAATAATTTTATTTATAAGGATCATATATATATATATACATATTTATATTAATATTTATTTGTATATACCATATGGGCTATTGCTTCTGTGAACTGAGTTTTGAAATTAGTTTTGCTAAGCATAAAAACTATTGATTTTTATATTGATTTTATAAATTTTGCTTATTCATCTTATTATCTTGCCCGTAGATTCTATTGTGTTGTGTTTTCCATATAAGCAATCATTGCAGAAAATTATGATGACATTTAAAATGATTCCTTTCTAATTCCTTCCTATGCTTCACTCCTTTTTTCTACTTTTACTGGTTTGGATGAGACTTCTAGTAAATATCCTACTGAATAGTGTCTATGAGTGGGTAATTTTGTTTTGTTTTTCACTGTGAGATAATATTTTTTAACTCTTTTATAACGCTGATATCTGCAGCACATATTTTTGATAGGTAGCTTTTATTAAGTTGTTTTTCCCCCTTATAATTCTGTTTTACTAAAACAGTTGTCATAAATGGAATTAAATTTTATCTAACACATTTTCTTCTAGCTACTGCTGAAATCATGATTATTTTCCATATATATATATATATATATATATATATATATATATATATATATATATAGAGAGAGAGAGAGAGAGAGAGAGAGAGAGAGAGAGAGAGAGAGATAGAGAGAGAGAGAGAGAGAGAGAGAGAGAGAATAAGCAATCGGCTCATATGCTTATGGAGAATGACAAGTCCTAAGACCTGCAGGGTGTCAGCAAGCTGGAGGCCCAGGAGAGCCTATGGTGTACTCATGTCCCAAGGCCAATGGGCTTAAAACATAGGAAGAGGTGATGTTTCAGTTTAAGCTGAAAGGCAGGAAAAAGCTCATTTCCCAGCTCGAATCAGTCAGGCAGGAGGAATCCCCCCTTACTTGTGGTACTGTGGCAGGATAGTAAGAAGCTAGGAAAATTCCTGGGCAAGTGGAATGGGGAAACTGAGACAAAATTAAACAAGGCCCAATAGTTAGGGCAACTTGCAACCAGCTTGTGAATTGCAAGACCTTATCTTCCCTAACCAAGGACACTTGAGAGCAAATGATTCATGCCCTCTTCCCTAACCAGAAAATACATAGCTTAAATCACCCTGGCTTGGGAAAATAGAGAACAGAGACCCAATTAATGCCCTTTGTGCCAGCTAAACTCAAGCACAGATAAAGTTGAGGAACAAATAACAAGAACCCCTTTGAAGCCAGACAGAACTAAGATAAAACAGTAAAACAGATGAAAGAATAACCCAAAACTCCCTTATACACTCATTTTAATGCATCGGCCTATTAAAAATGTACCTGGAAAGCTGGTGAATAGTCTTCTGAAACCCTCTCCTAAGGTTCTTGCCAAGAGGAAAAAAAAAGGATAAAAAGCTCTCAGGACAAAGACTCAATGCAGGCTCACTCTAGAGCAGTGGTTCTCAACCTCCCTAATGCCGCGACCCTTTAACACAGTTCCTCATGTTGTGGTGACCCCCAACCATAAAATTATTTTCGTTGCTACTTCATAACTGTAATTTTGGTACTGTTATGAATCGTAATGTAAATATCTGATATGCAGAATGTATTTTCATTGTTACAAGTTGAACATAATTAAAGCATAGTGATTAATCACAAAAGCAATATGTAATTATATATGTTTTCTGATGGTCTTAGGCGACCCCTGTGAAAGGGTCATTCGACCCCCAAAGGGTCGCGACCCACAGGTTGAGAAACGCTGGCTTAGACCACATTCCACTTGCTAAAACCATTATCTCTCCCCTGTGGACCTTCCCAGGATCCGGACCTGCACAGAGAATTCTCCACCTAGAAAAAGGCCGCCTATAGTCCTTTTAAAACCTCTGTCTCCCATCTTTGGAGGTTGGCACCATTTTGGGGCTCAGCCCATCTGGTATCCAGATGACCTAATCCAGTGATATTGAACCTATGACATGCGTGTCAGAGGTGACACGCGAATGCAATTTTTTGGTTGGTTTTCCTTTGTTAAATGGCATTTAAATATATAAAATATCAAAAATATACATCTTTGTTTTACTATGGTTGCAAATATCAAAAAAATTTCTGTATGTGACATGGTACCTGAGTTAAGTTAGGGTTTTTCAAAATGCTGACATACCAAGCTCAAAAGGTTAGCCATCACTGATAATAAAAACTAATATGCTAATTAGAACAGACAGCCAAATGACCTTCTGGACATCATTCCAGACCTCCTTCCAGATGAAGCTGCAGCAGCGGGAGCCAAGGCAGACGCGGTTAGGGGCAATCAGATAGGCAGGGGTGATCAGGCAGTCAGGCAGAGGGGTTAGGGGTGATTAGGCAGACAGGTGTGCAGTTAGGGGTGATCAGGGAGGCAGGCAGAGTGGTTAGGGACCATCAGGTAGTCAGGCGAGTGGTTAGGGGCAATCAGGCAGAGTGTTAGGGGCAATGAAGCAGGCAGAGTGGTTAGGGTGATCAGGCAGGCAGGCGAGTGGTTAGGGGCGATCAGGTAGGCAGGCAGGCCAGCGGTCCGGATTACGAGAGGGATGTCCGACTGCCGGTTTAGGCCCAGTCCCTGTGGGATCCCTGTGGGATCCCTGTGGGACATCTCCTGAGGGGTCCTGATTTGAGAGATGCTGCAGACCGGCTGAGGGGACCCCCCACCCCCGTGCACAGATTTTGTGCCCCAGGCCTCTAATAAATCTATAATCCCTTACAGCTTTGGCCTCGTGCATTCCTCCTTTGGAGACCCTAAGACTGACTACCCTCTGGCCCGATCAAGTTAACATAGAAAATTATCTAGTACAAATGCCTTCCTCTATTATTGCTATTACATTAAACTCGATACATAAAGATACCTGTAATTTTCTCTCCTTTTAAAATAGTAAATAAATATTTTGCATAAGTTAGGACTTAACCATTTCCTAAACTTTCAATATTACTTCTAGAATATAGTATTTAGTTGTGGTGTTTCCTTTAGGAATAGATTTTTTTATTTATGTTCCATTTTCTGTGATTTATTTTCCCTTTCAGTTTTTCTTCCTTAACTAAATATAAGTTAATTTATTAGTCTTCTAAAAAAAAAAAAAAAAGAACTAGCATTTGATTTAGTTGATAGTGTTGAAATAAATTTGTAGACCCAAGATGGAGCTACTGCTGCTTATGGTGTCAGGTCAGCTGAAAGGACAAAGCAGAAATGAACTCTCCTCCACTTTATCTTGTAGGGCTGGGCCCTCAGCCTAAACCCGCTCCCCTTTCTAAGAGTGACCACAGGAATGCCAGTAATATCCTAACTCCCCCAGCCACCACCTGAGTGGACCAATGAAGCTCCAGGAATGCAGCTAAGGTCCAAATAAGGCTATAGTGGGGGACAGCTCAAACCTCAGAATGTGTTGGTCACTTCCTGACCTTTGTGCTGAAAAACCCTTACCAGAGTGACCAATCTCTGTAACCCACGTCACTTACCTAAGCCCACCCAAATGACTAGCCCTATATAAGTTTTGTTCTCTAGGGACTCGGGGCTCTCTCTCGCATCCAGTAATGGAGGCAGAGGGGGACCAAGCCCAGGCTTGAATAAAAGACTCTATGCTTTTGCATCGGACCTGGCTCCCTAGTGGTCTGTCTTGGGGGTTTTTGAAATCTGGACATAACACAGTAAATCAAAAGTTGGTTAACTTTTGTGTCCCTGTAAGTGTTCCACTTGACTAGAAATGCAGTCAGTCAATCCCTAAATGCCAAGCCAACTCTTGGCCTTTTCACCCAAAAGAAGATTGAGTATATGGCCCTAGCCAATCAATATATATATTTGTATTTTATTGTCTAAAATTTTACCCAGCCATTCCCTCCCCTTAGGGCAAGCCCCCACTGCCCCAGTGTCTTCATCCATCGGTTATGCTAATATGCATGCATACAAGTCCTTTGGTTGATCTCTAACCACCCCCGCCCCCACCTCCCCTGCCCTTTGTCTCTGCATCTATTTTTGTTATTTGCCTTTTTCTTGCACTACATTCTTCACCCTGACAGAACTTCCTGACCCATTTTGCTGTTCTCCTAAATGAGAATGATACATGAAGTGTTAAATAAGTTTGTTTCACCGAAACGGTCATCTTTAATAAGTTTTAAGCAACAGTATCTGTTATTTCTTCCCTATCCATTTCACCAGTTTCTGCTTGTATAATTTGTAAGAAAGATGCCTCTGATTCACCTTCATAGAAAAGAAACAGCCCTGCCTGGTTTGGCTCAGGGGATAGAGTGTTGGCCTGCGGACTGGAGGGTTTGGGGCAGCCGTGGGCAAACTACGGCCCGCGGGCTGGATCCGGCCCATTCGGCTGTTCTATCCGGCCCGCGGAGCTGAAAGAGCGGAGGGTTCTCTTGCTCTCCCCTCCGCTCCTTCACCAGCTGCAGTGTTAACATGTATTAGTTCACACAAACACTCCATCCATGCTTTTGTTCCGGCCCTCCGGTCCAGTTTAAGAACCCATTGTGGCCCTCGAGTCAAAAAGTTTGCCCACCCCTGGTCTGGGGTTTGATTCCAGTCCAAGGTACCTGTTCGGGTTTCAGGCTCGATCCCCAGTAGGGGGCATGCTGAAGGCAGCCAATCGATGATTCTCTCTCATCATTGATGTTTCTATCTCTATCTCCCTCGCCTTTCCTCTCTGAAATAATAAATATTTTTTAAATAAAGAAAAGAAACAGCATGTGGCCAGGCGGTTACTGAATTTCCCCAGAGCAAACAGGATGTGGGGGTGGGGAGAGGGTATGGGAGCTGTGCCTGTGGCTGATAGCACATTTTCCAGGAAAAGTCCCCTAAACAAAGGGAGGTGGAGACAGCTAGAAAGGTCTTGGCCCAATATTTTAATGGCCCAATGGGATGCCCATGGGGAAACAGGTGACCAATTAGTACTCAGCCAGTGAGGAACCGGAGGTGGGACAAAATAAATAAGCTATGTTCCCTGTGTGTTCCTGTACAATGGGCTCCAGCTCTCAAGAGTGTTATTAAAAGTCTCATTTTGCTATGCTTCTGTTTTGTGTTGTTCTGATAGTGAACACTTAGCTTATTAATTTAACATCTTCTTTTTCCTCCAGTAAGTATTAAGGCTATTTACTCTATGTACCCCTGTTGCATTTCTCAAGTTTTTATAGCTTTTCATTTTCATTAAGATTTGAATATTTAATGATTTACATTATGATATTTCTGTGACTTTTGAATTATTTAGCATTATTTAGAAACCTAGTTTTAAATTACAAGCATAAGGCTCTTTTTCTGTTATTTGTATGAGAGAAAGCTAAACTGCTGTACGCAGACGTCAGAATTTAGTTTTTCCATCCAATGGCAGCTTATTTCTTACTCAGTGGGGGTCAGTGAACCCTCCTTCACATGGTGATCATCTGAGCAATTCTTCCATCTTCTGCCTGCGCTGTCCTTTAGAGCCAGATCCTAATCTGCATTCAGCCACAGAAGCAATGGAAGCATGGTGAAATGTTCATGGCCAGGCCTGTATATGCATTTGTTACTTATGAAAGGAACTTTTGGGGGTGAAATAGGCAGGTTTAGGAAATTTTAAAAAAGTAAGCCATGGAAAAAACACAGGGCTACAGAGTTGCAAAAGGGTACATTTCCATAAGACATGGGAGCAGGGAGTAGAAAATGGTATACCTTTACAGAATACAGGGAAGGAGAAAGAAAAGCCCAGAAGGAATAGGAGAATAATAATGGGGAAGAAGGAGGGAACCTCACATACTTCATGAGAGACTTGAGCTCAGGAGTTGCTATAGTGACCAAATCAAAGGGGAATAGTGACCAATCAGAGGGGATATTGAGACACAAAATACTGTGGCCTTTATAAACCATGGAAAAAGGAACTTGGAGGGACTCTTTCCCCCTCTCCACGTGGGAGTCTGTGCTTGTTTTTCAATAAATTTCCACCTTTGCTGTACCATCCTCCGTTCATGTTTTCATTCTTCAACTCCACCGGACAAGAGCCTGGGATCCTACCCAGAGGAACACCACAAGTTCCAGTCCAATTTGCCCATTTCACTTATTCTCACAATTCATTGCAAACTAGTTAGACGTCTGGGTATATCTAACTGTAAGGGTTAGGAATAGAGTTCAGTTGGGCATCCAATGAAGGGGGGACATTTTAAATGGAAGTCTAGCTACTAGCATCCACATATTTATGGCTTTTTGTGTTTTCTTTTTCTCCAGAGCATATGGTCTGTATGATTTATATAATTTGGTACTTGTTAACAATTATTTCATAGTATAATGAAGTTCAAAATTTGTAAATGTTCTTTCTACATTTGTTTCTTGAAAAGAATATTATTATATTGTTATGCAGGGTTCTTCATTCCTCTATGAAATGTAGTTTATTGTGTTATCTGAATCTTCTATGTACTTACTTAAAAAATATATATCCTCCAATGAATGTGGGTTTTATCAATTTCTCCTTGGTGTTCCCCTAATGCATACTTTTTTTAAAAAATTAAACTTACGTGTTAGGAGCAAATGTATTTTACTACATTTTGTAATTCTAAAAAATACTTTTAATATAAATTCATTAACATCTCTATCTGTATTTTACTTTTCTTAAACTCTCTTATCAAATATTGATAATGCTACTTCAGATTTCTTTTCAGTTAGTACTGTGTGCTTTATATTTTTCACCCTTTGTTTTCAAAATTTGTTTCATTGTGTTGATGCATTAAATAGAAAACAGATTTTTCTTTCAATACAGTTTAAGGATTTATGCTTTTTTCTAAGTGACTTTCATGAATTTAAGAAAATATTTTTTTATTATTATTTCATGTGCACTGTTGACTACTATCTTATGTGTTTATTTTGTGTTTTTAAATATTATTTTGGGGGTTACTTTCTCTTTGCTTTCCATTATAATGTTTGTCTTTTTCTTAATTATTTTGCTCTCTGCACTTGGGTTTTGTGTCATTTACATTTTACTTATATTATTTGAGTGTATATACTTACATTTTGACATGTTTACTTGACTTTTTAAAAATCTAAAATTAATCATTTTCATGATCTCTCTTTTCAGCCAATAAAAATTCCCTAGAAAACCTGAAATTTGTATCATGTTCCTCCCATCTTACATGAAAAATGGTCCACTGTTTGGTTTTCACCACTTTCCCACCACAGCAAGCTCATTTAAAAATTCTCGACATTACCTTTTATTGTTGATTTATACAGTTGATTCATATTTAATTTAATAACATTTTCATAGATTTTCTTCAAATCATGCTTTTAGGAGGTTATTTCTTCTTTCTGGGTATAAGTTCCTTTTTATTAAATACTAGAGGCCTGGTGCATGGATTCATGCACCAGTGGGATCCCTCATTGTAGCCTGTGGGTATTGGGCTGAAACTGGCATCCATGTAGTAGTGTACAAAGTGGCAGGTGGCCAGGGAGGAGCCACTCCCACTTATCCCGGCCCCACTCATCCTGGTCAGCTGAGCGTCTGCCCCGTCTTCCACTGCTGCCCCTCGCATCTCTTGGTCTGCTGTACCCAGCTATGGAGACGTGGGTCCCTAGGGAGGAGCTCCCAAGGCCTCGTTAGGGGTGCAGACTGAGGCTTGGAGAAGTGGGGTGAGTGCCCAAGGGGTGCCTGGGACAGACCGGGGAGTTGTGGTAGCTGCGCGGCAAGGCCACCCACTTCATGCGCCATCCTGCACGTCCTGGGGCGGCTCCAGCCTGATAGGAGGAGGCGGGCACTAGAGACAGAGTGGGTGGTCTCTTTTTTCCCTCCCTCGGTCCCAGCTGCCTGGGGAGGATGAGGCCAGAGGGGTTGATGGGGGTTGGGGGCGCTGCACCTCCAGAGTGGTGCCTGGAGAGCTGAGGAATTTGGACCAATGGCCTGGCCTCCCAATGCCAACTGCAGCTGAGCCCCACCTGCAAGTGATCTTTCATAAACTCAATTATCTATTTCTCTTTTCGTCTGTCCAAGTGGACTGCCCCCTGGCGGTCAGTGTGTCATAGCAACCGGTCAAATGGTTGCTTAGGCTTTAAAAAATATATTCTTATTGACTTCAGAGAGGAAGAAAGAGGGAGAGAGAGAGATAGAAACATCAATGACGAGAGAGAATCATTGAGTGGCTGCCTTCACACCCCACATAGGGCATTGAGCCCACAACCCGGGCATGTGCCCTGACCAGTAATCAAACTGTGACCTCCTGGTTCACACTCCTGGTCGACACTCAACTGGCAGGGCTGGCTTTTATACATATAGATATCCTATCATAATGAGGAGACAGAAGGAAGCTAGGTAGACAGGGACAGGACCATGGTGGAGAGGAAATAGAACCAGGGAACCCAGCTAAGTGGAATTACTAAGACAACCCAACTGGATGGGAAAAGAAGACTGTATGGATGTTGCTAAGATAGGCAGCTTGCAAATAACCAATCACAAGGCAGTGAGCAATATAAACCAATCCCAAAGATGTTGCTAAGGCATAGTTCTTTGAAAAAACCAAGAACCAATCAGAAGTTAGCCAGTATGTATCTACCCCTAGAAAAAGAAAGACAGGCTCCCTCTCTCTCTCTCTCTCTCTCTCTCTCTCTCTCTCTCTCTCTCATGCGCTCCCCTGAGCCCACGTGGCTTATGGCCATGTGGAACTCCACACATGGACTAATCGACTTTAATTAGCAAGGATGATGAATTAGACATGACTGCAACACGAAATGGAAGCTCTGGACACTGGCCTGCTTTTGGAACCCCAGCTGCACATTTTCCAGGACCAGCTTCTCTCACCACCCGTTGCTTCTGCTAACCGTTTTTGTCCTTAGATCCATTCTTCAGTTTTGTGAGACAACAAACTCGGACTCAAACACCACATTTTGGTTTCAATAAGAGTTGTTACTTTTATTTTGCTTGTTTTCTTTTAAGCTGAAAGGGCGAGTCATCGCGGCGCCTACGTGGGCCGGCTGCAGGGCCCCATGAGGCTCAGCCTGACCACACTGCTGCGGCCTCGGGCACTGACGCCCCAGCCCACGGCGGGAGCCCGGTGCAGGCCACCTGCCCGCCGCCCCCGGACCGGACCCATGTGGCAGCGGTAGCGGTGGCGGCGGGGAGGGGCATGTGCCCTTGCCCGAGGAGATGGAGGAGGAGGCGATCGCCAGCGCCCCCGGAGATGAGATGAAGGATGTGGACTTCCTGTCTGGGCTGGGACTGGTCGATCTGCTGGACCCCCGGCAACCGGACTGGCCCCTGGAGCCTGGGCTCAGCTCGCACTGGGGGTGCTAGGACTGCACTCTCCATCTTGCCCTGTACCCTCCATGTTGGGGCGGCCGCCATGTGCTCAGGAGAGTGCCTTCTTCCCGGAAGCCCAGGCCCCTGCTGGCCATGCCCAGGATTTCTTTAAACCAATGACAATCAAGGGACGTGCGCGCCATAGAGATGACCACATCCTGTGTAACAAGACCCGACTCGCGCCTGGCCAATCAGCGGGGCCCACAGTCCCCTCCCCTGCCCTTACTATAAAACCCACAATCCCATCAGGCCTCGCTCTCTCGGCCACTGGGCTTACCGTTGCATCGGTGAGTGTGGTCGGGGAGCCGAACTAGTTTGAAATGAAGGACTCTTTGCTTTTGCATCGGACTGACGGGCTCCCTGGGGGTCCTGGGAACCTTGAAATCTGGGCACAACACAAGCTATTTCAATGCTTCTCTATTTAGCAAGTGGCCCGAAAGTTTGATTTTCTTTTTTAGGGCCTTTGAGAGTTCCTGGCTCCAGCACTGTTTTTATATTTATTTTTTATATCATGATTCTGACAGTTGGTAGGTCACAGATTTCTTACTTCTCTGATGTCTCATTTCTTTTTCCCCCCTGCCATTTATGAGTTGTTTTGTAGTGTCAAGAGAAAAGAATTTCAAATTTTAACATGGTGCAAGGTTTTATTTGGCATTAAGGGCTGTAGAGGGTGGAAAGGCTCTACAACCAACTGCCGCAAGGCTCCTGTTAATCCTTCATATATTTTCTTGGCTCATGGTAAAAACAAAGCACCATTCAAAACATGCAACCCAATTTTCTGAATTTTCCTGTGCCTGAGTTGAGCCCTCATCTCAGCAAATCCCTTTCTAGACCTACTGGGCTTCCATGCCTTCCATCCCATCTGAATACCTTTCCAGTTTTTCCCAGGCTAGGCTCTGCCCCTGTATGTCATCACCCTGGCTCTCATGCATGTGCCCAAAAGTTCTATTATGTCATCTGGTTTCTACTGTGCATGTACCCAGCAGAGGAATTCCCCATCCTTCTTCCTCTGGGAATTCAGTACTGGGCTGGCAGCACCACTGGGGAGATTGTCCCATCTTTTCTGAGGAATAAGTCCCCTCAGCAACAGTACCCTGTAGACTGTGAATGAGTCTGTTTATGCTATAGATTCCCAGCAAACTGGGTGGAATGCTGTCTTGATATTTACTTCAGCTTCCAAGTTTATTATTTAATTCCCTTTTTCTTCTTTCCTTATATAAAACTAGCTACCTATGCTAACACACTTACCAAGGCTAGTTGGTTTGGAAGTTCTTACTACTTTTCCTTGAAAGCATAGCCCATTCATAATTCTGTCTTCGTGTGTAGCTACTAATTCTAGCTCCATCATTCACCCAGACCCAGCTCCATGTCTTCTGTCTCCACATGATGGTCAGAACCAAAGTCCTTGCAACCCACTGGTTATATCAAGAGCTCTTCAGGGTCTCTGTGGCATTTTGTTTACTGCTTTGTGTTTGAATTTCTACTTCACTTCTGGCATAAAAGAAATGTATTTTCTTCTGTTTGATATTGGAGTTAGCGCTATCCAACATATTCCAAGTCCTACATTGATTTCAAAGGTAAAATAACAACCTCTGTGTTTTTTTACCATTGTAATTAACCAGTTTTTAATAATAGGAAAGGAGCAAGGGAAGGCCAGACATTACAGGCATGTTCCCTACAAACAATAGGGGAGAGTTCCAAAATGGGAAGATAAACACATGCCCAATAAAGTCAGGGGGTGTCAGGAGGAAGGTACTTGTGAGGAAACAGAAGGGACAGGACATTGGAAGAGGGAGAAGAATGGGGAAGTCCTAGAATACAGGACCTTGCAGACATGAACAGGATACAGCTTGCTGACTGCGCCACAGAGACAAAAAAAAAAGGAACCTAGAACTGAACCCAGCTAGGTGGAATTGCTAAGATAACCTAGCTGGGTGGAGAAAGACGGAGGTACGACGAGCTTAAAAATGTATGGTTATTGCTAAGACAGGCAGCTTGCAGATAACCAATCACAAGACAGTGAGGCATGTAACCAATCCCAAAGATGTTGCTAAGGCAGAATTCTTTGAAGGGACCAATCAGGAGCTAGCAAAGCATGTATATGCCACTAGACCAGTGGTTCTCAACCTTCCTAATGCCTCGACCCTTTAATACAGTTGCTCATGTTATGGTGACCCCCAATTTCATTGTTACAAATTGAACATAATTAAAGCATAGTGATTAATCACAAAACAATATGTAACTATATATGTGTTTTCTGATGGTCTTAGGTGACTCCTGTGAAAGGGTCGTTCGGCCCCCAAAGGGGTCGCGACCCACAGGTTGAGAACCGCTGCGCTAGACAAAGAAACACTCACTCTTCTCTTTCTGGCACACTGGGTCCCTGAAGGGGATATACTCCCCCTTGCGCCCATGTGGCTTATGGCCATGTGGGACTCCACACATGGACTAATAGATTTCAGCTTCCACTAACCTTTTTTGTCCATGAATTCATTCGTCAATTGACGACAAACTTGGACCCAACCACCACATTTTGCTTGTCAGTCACACCTGGGAACAGAGGTCATTGTCATAATGGGTGTGGGCACAGCAAGTGCATGAATATTTGAAATACTTTACCCCCTGAACAAAGTAGTTCTCTCTCTTGGTTCCTCTCGGCACATTTGGCTCATGGTCACACTTGGCTTCCTATATTAGGTCTGGCTGCAATACAGAACAGAAACTTTATGACTGGTCTAAGAGAAATGGGACTTTGTAAACCCAGGGATGTAATTCCATGAAAATAAATCTTTCTGAAACAGAAATTTTAGGGGTAAAATAGGACAAGTTTTGGAAATTAAGAGGACCATGGAGGAAGCACAGGGCTGCAGAGCAGCAGAAGGTAGATTTCCATAGAATAGGGAAGCTGAAAAGCTGCAACAGGTACATTTCCACAGAATGAGGGAGCAGGGAATAGCAAAAGGTCTATATTTACAAAATAAAGGGAAGGAAGCCTTCATCCAGAAGGAGAAGAAAACCCAAAGGGAATAGGAAAACAATAAGGAAGGGGCTGGGGGGGGGGGGGGGACTTCCCCATGTGAAGTTCGACCTTTGAGCCTAAGAGTTACTATAATAACCAGTCCAAGGGAATAGTGACCAATCAGAGGGGATATCAAGGCACCAGGATCTGCAGCCTTTATAAGCCATTGGGAAAAGGAACTCAGTGGGACCCTTTCCCCCTCCCCACGTGGGAGTCCATTCTGTGGGACTCTTTCCCTCTCCCCACAGACCTTGATCTTCAATAAATCTCCACCTTTGCTATACTACCCTCTGTCCGTGGATTCATTCTTTGACTCTGTGGACAAAGAATCTGGGTTCCAGTCCAAAAATTTCATTTCATTTCTACCACATTGAATCCTCCTGTTAGGGTCTCAGAAAATTCCTTTTCTCAGTATATCACGAGGACCCCACTCCCACTAGCAACCAGGGGAGACAAGATACATTTTTCTCCTGTAACTCTTTAATGTTGTATGGGGGCTTAAATAATTTCCCTCCCACATTCTAAGTTTATCGAGTTGAACTAATTAAATTAACAGAAACAGGTTAAGTAGAGAAAATGTTCAAGATTCATTATGGGTGTACACGTGGGAAGGATGGGGGTAGAAGGAAATATGAGACCCAGAACACACTGGTGCAGTTGAGGCGTATATGCCATTCTAAAAAAAGGGGAAGGGGAGAAAGGGAGCAGGGGTCTGGGATTTCAGAGGGAAAGTAGGCAATTTGCAGGTAGCTGAGAGCAGACCTGTGGTTAACAAATTATTGCTAGGCCATCCAGAAACAATGGGACACAGAGGGAGACAGGTTTTGCTAAACTTATGCTAAGATAAATATGCTAATATTCCCTTCCTGAAGCAATTTTTTTTAGTCTGAATTCCTTTAAGCTGAAAGGGGGAGAGTCAGAAGTTCTTTCTAAGTCTTTTGTTTCATAATAACCACCTTAAAATCAATATACTAAAAGGCACATTATGGGGTGGCAAATCTTTGGTCCTCCTCAGTCATAAGCATTTCATTCTTTAACCTACTTGATCTAACCTCAGCTATGTATAAGCCTTTTAATCAAGTCACTTACCCTAATGGTTCTAAAATTAGCTAAACATTAGCAGCACCCTCCCCCTTCTCTGTTCCCTATTCTCATTTAATTGTCTTGCAGAGAATGTGGGAGCTGGTGTTTTTAAAAGCTCCTGATGAGTTTCTAATGGGAAACCTGTTTTAGAATCAGTGATTTTACCATTTTCAATCTTATGTTGCTTGTGTATTGTTTTTATATGGGGATAATATCTAATTCTCAGCGTAATCATCATGAAGAAATAAAATTATGTAGCAAAATTTGTTTGAAGACTATAATGGGCCACTTTCCAATGTATTACATATCATACACTGTAGGAGATGAAAATTATACTCTGAGGAGAAAGAAAACACAAATTATTTGCCACTATGGGTTCTTTCTGTTGGATGTTTCACTAATATGTGTTCCTATAACCTTTATATTCTTAAGTGTTCTATTTTTAGTCAAATCTTACCCAACATTTTCTCTTGTAACCAATGGCATAATAAATATCATTTTACTTGTGTCTATTAGTGAAGATTTATTTTTCTAGAAGATTCATAACAATGTGTTTGCTCAATGAATATTTGTTTTGAAATTTGAATAGATATTGCTGATAAATTTTTTATCAACAATAAATATGAGCATGTATTTTACTTCAACTCTTATTACTGAAACTAGCTAGTGAAAGATCAGACAGAGGCCGAAAACCAAGACTACAGGCTTTATTATAGGAGAAGGACCTTCCTGGCTGTCTCGCAAGAGGAGAACAGCAGCAAGCGCAGAGGTGAGCATGCCTTTTGAGGGGTGGAATGGGAAGGAATGGGGGCTTAGTGTACTCGGCGCACGCTGATTGGTGGCTTAATGTATGGTCCATATAGGAACAAGGGCTTAGGGTATTGGCAGGTGTGGGTTGGTGGTCCAATGTATAGTCCATATAAGGTACATGGTTAGTCACTCAGGTATTTCCGGGCTGCAGGTTACATTATAATCCACCCACCAGTTGGGGGGAAGGGAGGATCTATCAGCTAGTTAATATTAATCATGGGAAGAGAGCAAAGGGGAGGCTAGAGGTTATAAGCCTGGTCATCCGGACAGCTTCATCAGCAAGCAACCACTTCACTGTAGGGCAGTGGAAAATTACCAGCCCTGCACGGAGGGGAGTGCAGACCTTGAAGCTGTCCCCGGAGATAGATAGCCGGCACCAAGAACTGGCTGAAGAAGTTAGGCTCCGATTAATTGTCAAGATAAGCGGGAGGTGAGAATACCAGGCAGGAGTGATAAACTCCCATGCCGTTAGGACACAGCACAGACCCCTCTGGAATTTCTTTGTTCCCTTTACTCCCTCCTACATGAAAGATTTTAGTTTCCTTGATCGGCCATTTGGCCCGGGGTCTTGGCCAACAGGTCAAGCTGACCTAGCAGACAGGATGTCTTGTTAGAAAATAACAAATGTTCCGGGAGGCCTCTGGCTGATGCATGAATCCACTTTGTCCTCGTTACACCCCACCCCTATTTTGAATTGTGTATAAAAAGCTGTAACTGTAACCGCTCGGGGCTGCTGCTTTTTGCGCGCGTCCTGCGGCGGCGGCAGCCCGGATTCGAATCTGCTAATAAAGAAACCCCCTCTCCAGATTGGCTTGGGAGAGGACCTGTTTCACCAAATTCTTGGCTTGCCGTGGTTACCTGTCTCGCGGGTAATTTCTCCTCATAACATTCACCTTCCCCAGGGAATTACTGAAACGGAACTTTTGGACTGGAACCCGGATTTTTTGTCCGCCAGAATCGAATAATGAATCCATGGACAGAAAGTGGTGCAAAGGTGGAGACTTATTGAAGAACAAGTGCAGACTCCCACATGGGGAGAGGGAAAGAGTCGCACAGAAGGGACTCCCACCTAGGGAGAGGGAAAGGGTCCCACTGAGTTCTTTTCCCCCCATGGCTTATAAAGGCTGCAGATCCTGGTGCCTTGATATCCCCTCTGATTGGTCACTATTCCCTTGGACTGGTTACTACACTAACTCCTAGACACAAAGGTCTAACCTCAGATGGGACATGTGAAGTCTCCCCCCCCCCCCCACCCCAGCCCCTTCCTTATTGTTTTCCTATTCCCTTTGGGCTTTCTTCCTCCCCATCTGGATGCAGGGCTTTCTTCTCTTTATTTTGTAAATATAGACCTTTTGCTGTTCCCAGCTCCCTCATTCTGTGGAAATGTACCTGTTGCAGCTTTTCAGCTTCCCTATTCTATGGAAATATACCTTCTGCTGCTCTGCAGCCCTGTGCTTCCTCCATGGTCCAAAATTTCTAAAATTTCTAAAATTTCCTAAAGCTGTCATATTTTACCCCCCAAATTCCTGTTTCACTACTAGTCCATTCCCTTTAGTTCACTGGGGGAAGGGTTAGAACAAAAGGAGAGGTGAGCGCATGCTCAGTGAAGTCAGGCTGATGTAGGAAAGATGCTTGCCTGTTAGTCTAGCTTGGGGAACATGGATTGGATAGGGGTGGACCCCATCATAAGAGCACGAAATCTTGGAAAGTTAAAACCCCAGAAAAAGAGTTCCCGCCATCCTTTTCCCTTTCTCTTCTTCTTGCCCTGGCTTGCTGCATGACCCTTACCCATGCAGCTGGGAACACAAGCTAAGCTATCCAGAAGCTGGACTGGACAGGATTTTAATATGGAACAGAAATTCTGGGCAGTGGTCTTAATTTTGGCCCTGCTGAAGGCAAGATTGAACTTCTTCTATGGCAAGACTAACAGAAATGGGACCTTGCAGGGGGACCCCTTAATTTTACCACATCAATAAAACTTTCCATAAAATCCCATCCTCCCGTGGGGCCTCAGGAAATTATTTTTCGTATGGCACCCTAAGAACTCTACTTTCTCTGATAACACAACCTCTACAGCAGTGGTTGTAATGAGATTTCAGAGGTTAGAAATTCTGGAAGATGAGCTTTCAGTTATTTAATCTTGTGTTGCAGATTAGTGTTTTTTAGGAGAAGACAGAAAAATTTTAGCTAATTAATATTTATTCTTCTTTATTATTGACTCTGGCAAACTGTCTTGCAGGCAGAATGTTATTTGCCCTCTGCCTTCACATCTGGTCTAATTTCCTCCTCCTTTTCTATTTTGCTTAGTTTATTTCAGCTACAATGATGTCTAATTCTATCGTCTTAAAGCCATTAAAATTTTCTGTTTTCTGCTAAAATTGACTTCCCAGAGAGCCCTTCCTGGACTATCTGTATTAGTTTTCTAGGGCTGCTATAACAAAGTATCACAGGTTAAGTGGCTTAAACAATAGACATTTATTTTCTCACAGTTCTGAAGAATAGAAGTGTGAGAGCAAGATGTTGGCAATACCGTTTTCTCCAAGGCCTTTCTCCTTGACTTTTAGATGGCCATCTTCCCCCTGTGTCTTCACATCATCTTCCCTCTATATGTGTCTGTGTTCTGAATTTACTTTTCTTATAAGGATACCAGTCATATTGGATTAGGGCCTACCCTAATTACTTCATTTTAAATTAACTATCTCAAAATAAGACCCGAAGCAGGGAGGCATGGAACAGATTGACATACCTTGATGTGCAGTTGGGGGGGATGAGAAGAGATAAACCAAAGAATTTATATACTTACTGGTATTAGAGGCCCAATGCATGAAATTCATGCACAAGTAGAGTGCCTAGGCCTAGCTGGTGATCAGGGACAATCTGTGAGGTGACAAGTGGGGTGATGGGGCGGGGGCTCCCTGCTGGCACCCGCCTTGGCCAGCCTGGGGCCTGTGAGCTGGGGGCATCTCCTGCATTCATCATCTGCCCCCTGGTGGTCAGTGCGCATCATAGCAAGCGGTCATTCTGCCGGTCGTTCTGCCGTTAGGTCAGTATGCATATTAGGCTTTTATAATATAGGAATATGCATAGCACATGGACACAGGCAATAAGGTGGTGAAGACCTGGGAGGATAGGGGCTGGGAGGAGGGGGGAAGGGGGGAAATGGGAGATATATGTAATACCATCGACCATAAAAATATACTTAAAAACAAAAGTAAATAAATAAATAAAAAGAAAAGAAAAGAAAAAAACAAATAAAAAAATAAACTAACTACATAAAGACCCCATATACAAACACAGTTACATTCTGAGGTAATGGGAAATAAAACTCCAACATGTGACTTTTGGGAGGATACAGTTCAGCACATAACACTGCCCTTTAATGATTAGTACACCTGGTATGGCCTCATCTTCCACTTTTCATTATGTTTAATCACTTATTAACATACAGGGGCTTATTTATTAATCATCACTCCCACCAGACTATGAGGTTTGTGAGGGCACCAGCTTTTCCTGTTTCAGTCACTGTTTTGCTGCCCAAGGCCTAGAAACATGCTCTGCACACAGTATGTCCTCAGTAATCATGTGTCAAGTGATGAATACGTAAATTAGAGATGGTATGAGGATATACAAGACACAATGTTTTCATGAGTCAACACTTGGTTAAACAACTGAGTTTTCCAATTCTGCTTGGAAATTAGCTCCAAGTATGTTGCCAGGTGATCAACTAGCTTTACTTTTGTACATTGTACAAATATTTTAAATCAACTATGTATAGTGTCCATTTGGTAGTAGAATTATAAGAATGATCTATTCATAAGGTATACAAGTGTCTAATCAATATGTTGTACACCTGAAACTAATATACTATTGTATGTCAACTGTAATTGAAAAATAAAAAACTATCAAATATTTAAAATAAATTTAATTATTTTCTTTCTTTTTTTGGCATCCTTTCTGAATTTGCTCTATGAAAGTTAGTTTAAGTTGATCATTTCATAAATCCTATCTCAGCAGTACTGGGGATTAGAGACTTCCATGTGGTCCTGCAGTTGACTCGAACACCTTAAATATGGAAGGCGCTGCTTGCACAAGAGAGATTTCTCCAAATTGCACTAAGGATGGCTCTTTGCCTGCCTAAGAGCTCCATACGACTCTGCTATCTTGGATTTTATTTTTTCCACACTGACCTATTTCTCTCTCTGATTTAAGTGAGAATAAACAAGTAATCTTTTCTGTCAAAGAATGGAGTTTAGGCAGCCGCCATTTTGGCCCCATGACTTGCAGCTCCCCTAGGGGAGGCCATTTTGAAATGGCAAAGGTCAACCCCTGCCTTTAAATTAGCCAATCACGAAAGCCTGTGAGCCTGGGCTCCAATCAAGAGTGAGCCACAGGTCACCTGCATCAGGATTAAAAAGCCGAGTAGACACCCACTCAGTGTGTGTGCTCCCAGACCAGGTGCTGCACACCCTCCTGCAGGAGTAAAGATATTTGCCTGGCTGCTGGCTCCTGAGTATGCTTTCTGTTCTACCAGGACCCCTGATTTTGGGGGTTCACCTTATTTCTAACAATTATTTAGGTTTTCTAAAATACACTACCATTAAAAAAATTATAGTTTTTACTTTTTTTTATGTTATCTTATTATCTCTATGTCTGTCCATCTATTAGTCAGTCTATCTATATCTATCTTTCATCTATCTATCTATCTATCTATCTATCTATCTATCTATCTATCATCTATCATCTATCTATATTCAAGATCAAGGAGTCAGTGTGTTTAGTTTCTTCTGAGGCTTGTCTCCTTGAATTACAGATGACCTCTTTCTTCCTATGTCCTCACATGGTCTTTTCTTGGTATGCAGGTATCCCTATTGTTTCTCTGTGTGTTCAAATTGCCTCTTGTATAAGGATACCAATTAGATTGGATTAGAGCCCACCCTAAAAGGTTCCTTTTAAATTAATCAGCTTTTTAGAGACCCTATCTTAGTTACATTCTGAGCTACTAGGGGTTAGGGTTTTAACATAAGAATTTTGAGGGAGACATAATACCATCTAAAACAATATCAAACTACTTCTACCTCTGAGATTACATTTTTATGTAAAATAAGAATGACATCTTTAATACCCATTGTCAGAATTCAGTGCTCAATAATTTTTAGCTGTGAATGAACTGCATCTTTTTCTTAAATTAGGTATATATGACTATCATATTTATTTTGATTCTGAATAATGACCATGGAATTAAATATACTCACTACTTTTATGAAAAAGGAAAATTCATTCAATTCCACATGCATTCCCATGTTGTATGACTAAGTTCTGCAAGTTATAATTTTATATTAGTAGTTTAAATAATTCAGTTTTATACAATCACTAGAGGCCTGGTACACTCGGGGGTTAGGGGGTTCCCTCAGCCTGGCCTGTGCCCTCTCACAGTCCCAGAGCCCCATGATCAATCGCCCCAAAGAGTTAGGCCCCACTTACCTGGCCAGGGCTCCTAGATGGATCTCCTCCACAGAGGGAGGCCCTGCTCACCAATCGAAGCCCACTGGCTGGTGGCCTGGGCCTCCCCCTGCAAGGCGATCATGGGGTGATGACTGGGACCCTGACCAATCGCATCGCACCTGCCTTGGCTGGCCTGGCACCAGTGGGTGTCATAGCATGGTCATCCAGAAGGTCGTCTGGATAGTCATTCTGCTGTTTGGTTGTTTGGTTGATTTGCATATTATGCTTTTATTATTATAGCTGCTTTGACTGGCTAGAAGTTCCTTATCAATATAGGTTCATAAACAGGCTTGTTAATTATTTGTTGGAGACATTCTGGAGTGGATGACAACTTTAAATTCTGAATTATATTAGAAGTTTGAGAGTTTCTATGTTTCATAAATGATTTTATTCATACTTCTATTCCTATATTTCTAAGCTTAGATGTATATAAAGGGGCTGTATTCCATTTTACAAAGATAAGATAAATTCCAGAAAAAGTTATAATGTTCATCTATTAATAAAATTATTTAAAGAATTTAACTTTTCAAAATATTTTGAAACTATTGATCAACATTCACACACATACATTACACACAAATACACAATTACACAATTATACAATTATTTAGGTAAGTTTGCCTGATACTTAAAAGTCATTGATCATATCCTTCTTAGCTATGAAGCATAGTTTTGTTTCAAATTTTAATAAATTTTAATATACTGCATGGTTTGTTATAATAACTGAAAATATGAAGTGGCATGTTACTAACTTTAAACTTGTGAGGAAAACATCTAGTGTGTATGTGAGTGGAATTCTAATTGAACAGATGGCTGAATACTAAATAATGAAAAAAATGTATGTTATTCAAATGGTTCATGCTATAATATTTGATTAAACTCCTTTTAGGGAACAAAAATACTTAGAAGTATATATATTTTAGAATTTTGTAGAAGCAGCATTATACATGAAAACATACATACTGAGGAGTCATCACTTCTTCATTCTATAGTCAATTTACATCATTTAAATCAAGGGTCCTCAAACTTTTTAAACAGGGGGCCAGTTCACTGTTCCTCAGACAGTTGGAGGGCCGGACTATAGTTTAAAAAATAAAACTATGGACAAATTCCTATGCACACTGCACATATCTTATTTTGAAGTAAAAAAACAAAATGGGAACAAATACAATATTTATATTTGCATGTGGCCTGAGGGCCATAGTTTGAGGACCCCTGATCTAAATGAAGTACTGCTCTCTCAGTAATCATTACATTACAAATTAAATTTTAGTACAATTCATTTTGTGTGTCATTGAATACTGAAGACTTATTGGCTAAAGTATCATTTTCATCTCAATTACTTTTTTTTCTTTTGGTGATGTGAGTAGCTTGTTTTTATGAACCACTAAAAAGATAAAGATTATGGAATGGTTTATTGTACTGTATTCTTGAATAGTTAACTTTTAATAAATTTGATCTCAAATACTACATTAATTACATTATTGTCTGGATGCTCACAAATATGTAATAAACATAGAATACTTTTATGAGGAAGCTAATTTAAAAATAAAGAGAATATATGTCATAATTTAATTATAAACCCAGGGAAGTCTTATGAACATGCTACATTGAGCAAAGATCATACTGGTGCATTTTAATCATAATCTTCTTTTAGGGTCTAATTCTGAATTATGATTATTTTGAAGTTTTAATTTATGGGTATAACAGATGTGTAAGGCTTAGTTGGGAATGAAATGTCCAAAAAAATACTCAGTTGGCAAATGTCTGCTCAGGTACTAACGGAGCAGTGAAGTTAAAATCAAGTTAAAGAAAGTACTTGAAGAATCACTTTAGTACATGGTCTGAGAGCATGTATTTAAGTCAGGTGATTTACTAAGAATGGACATGTTCTTTCATAAGTAGCATTCATTATTGACCTGAGAATGAAAGAATTTATGAAATAAAAATGCATGAAAATGTTTATTTACTAGAGTTAAGTTATCTCTCACAAGAAGTAATTTTTAAAAATTTGACTAAATCACCATCCAAAGTTAAATCTTTTCCTGTAACCATATATTAGAATCCCATTCAGCCACTATTCCTTTACCTACGGGAACCACCACACTTTGATTTATGTCCATGTGTTTCAGTTTTATATCCTACATATGAGTGAAATCATATGGTTCTTAGCTTTTCTGACTGACTTATTTTACTTAGCATAATCTCAAGGTCCATCCATTTTGTTGCAAATGGCAGTATTTCATTCCTTTTTATGGCTGAGTAGTATTCCATTGTGTATATGTACCACATCTTCTTTATTCAGTCCTCTATCCCAGGGCACTTTGGTTGTTTCCATGTGTTGGCCACCTTGAAAGAAGCTGCAATGAACATAGGGGTGCATATATCTTTGCAAGTACATGTTTCCAAGTTTTTTGGGAATATACTCAGGGGAGGGATTACTGGGTCAGATAGTAGCTCTATTCTTAATTTTTTGTGGGACTGTCATACTCTTTTCCATAGTTATACCAGTCTACAGTCCCACTAGCAGTGAATGAGGGTTCCCGTTTTTCCAAAACCTCTCTGGCAACTTGTAATTGCTTGTCTTGTTGACAATAGCCATGCTATCTCATAGTAGTTTCGACTTGCATTTTCCTACTTGCTAGTGAGGTTGAACATCTTTTCATATATCTATTAGCTGTTTGAATGTCTTCTTAGAAGTGTCTGTTCAGGTCTGCTGTCAGTTTTTTGATTGGGTTGTTTGGTATTGAGTTTTATGCGTTCTTTGGAAGTTAAACCTTTGTGGGAGCTACTGTTTGCAAATATCATCTCCCATCTGGTTGACTGCCTGTCTGTTGTGTTGTCAGTTTCTTGTTCTGTGCAAAACTTTTTAGTTTGCTATAATCCAATTCATTTATTTTTGCCTTTGGGGTCAAGTTCATAAAATGTTTTCTATGACCAAGGTCCATAAGTTTGTTACCTATATTTTCTTCTATGTAACTTATTGTTTCAGGTGTTATATTTAGATCTTTGAGCATTTTTTACTACATGGGGACAAATTGTATTTGAGTTTCATTCTTTTGCATGTGGCTTTCCAATTTTTCCAGCACCACTTATTGAAAAGACTATCTATACTCCATTGTGTTTCTGGCTCCTTTGTTAAAAATTATCTGTCTGTGTACATGTAGTTTTATGTCTGGGCTCTCTATTTTGTTCCACTGATCTGTGTGTCTGTTTCTCTGCCAATACCATGCTGTTTTGATTATCGTAGCTCTGTAGTATAATCTCAAGTCAGGTGGTAGTGTGAAACCTCCAGCTTCGTTCTTTTTTCTCAGGATTGCTTTGGCTTTTGGGGTCTTTTGTGGTTCCATACAAATCTGATGATTTCTCTTTTTATTTCTTTAAAAAATAATACTGGGATTTTCATGGGGATTGCATTAAATCTGTATGTTGCTTTTGGTAATATGGACATTTTAACTATGTTGATTCTTCTAATCCATGAACACTGGATATTTTTCCATTTTTGTTGTGTCTTTTTCAATTTATTTTAATAATGCGTTGTCATCTTTAGTGTATAGTTCAGACCTATACCCCTTTTTTCAGGCCTATTTTTTTTTTTAAAAAAAACTTCATTAAATGCAATTAATGTTGGCTTTAATATTTAAGAATTTTCTCAATTGCCATTTTTAATTACATTATTTTGTTAGGCCAAAATAACTATAATTTTAATAAAGTATTCAATTAATATCACTTGAACAATCCATGCAATTATTTAGTGATCAAGTCTACTGAGAGTCATATAATTTTTCCTTAAGGTATGTAAGTAATTTGGAAGGACAGAAAAAACATTTATTGGGTATATTTCTTGAGTACTTGGTAGTTTACATACTATATAACTTATCTTGAAAATATCATGTGAAGAAAATAAAGGCCATAGCCAAGGTTCAAACACAGAACCCTGACTCTAAAGCCTTTGACATGTTAAAAAATACATATTTTATAAAAGATAAACTACAGAATCACGCTGTCAAGAAAGTTAAAACCCTGAATGAATTCAGGCTTCCAGAATTTTTTCTAGGATCTAAAATGATAGTGGACAGCCTAAGTGCCCATCAGCAGATGAGTGAATTAGAAAACTGTGGTACTGTGGAATATTACGCTGAAGTAAAAAAGAAGGAATTATTAACATTTGCAACAGCATAGATGGACATGGAGAGCATTATGCTAAGTGAAATAAGCCAGTCAGAGAAATATAAATACCACATGATCTCACTCATTTATAGAATATAATGAACAACACAAACTGATGAACAAAAACAGTTCCAGAGACAGAGATGCATTGATCAGACCATCAAACCTCAGAGGGAAGGTAGGTGAGGATGGGGGTAAAGGACTTGTATGCATGCATATAAGCCTAACCAATGGACACAGACAACAGGAGGGTGAGGGCATGAGTAAGGGGGTAAAATGGGGGGATATGGACACATATGTAATACCTTAATCAATAAAGGGAAAAAATGATAGTGAATTATGTGGAAGGTACACTCAGTTTCTCCTAGGATCAAGCTGGAATTATAATTAAACTATAAAACAATCATCCTGAGTAACCAACTGAGGACTAGCTAAAGAGAAGCTCTTATAGCCAATGACTTACAGAAGAAGCCACATCCAGACTGGTAGGAGAGGCAGATATGCAAAAAGGCCTGGCCCAGCTTCCAAAGGCACAGCTAATGTTCCTGAGGGATATCTCAGCTACAGGAGGTTCCCCCATGAGAAGTGTGGGGTCTCCACACCAGGCTGGGCTCCCTGCCTAGAGCACCAGTGCTTGGAAGAGGTGCCCACAAAATATCTGGTTGTGAAAAACAGTAGGATTTCTGCATGTCAAGGAGAGACAGGAGTCTGCTAGAGACACAGGTGTCCTCTGAAAAGGCTAGTGGAGTAAAGTTGCCTCAGGAGAATCTGGGGTTTGTGGCTCTGGGGAGAGAGCTGATGGGGCAGTACCAGATATTAGGGTGCCTTGATACTTTTGCTGATATATCCTGGGACTGATGCTGGTAAATTCTGGCTTTTGTATGCAGCTTGGCTCTTCCTGTGTGGATCCAGGCCCAATAAAGGCAGCCACAAACTATGGATTGTTTAAAGCTCTAAAAAGCATGCCCAGGGCCAGTAACAGGGTGTCTAACATTGACCTGTAGCAGAAGTCCTTCTGAAGAGGCCCAGAACCAGCATACCTAGTGACCAGCTTCAGACACCATCAGAGCAGGATTTGATAAGCTTCACAACAGGCATACACAAAGGGAGATTTCAGCTGGCACCAAACTCTGCTAAGGCAAGTTACGCTGCATATGGTCAGCACCTGCACAACAGCTCACACACCATGGTTGTAGTTGAGCCTCAAAGTCAGCCAGCATGAATGTTGTCCCCTGCATAAATGAGATAATAGAAATTAAGACTAAATTACAATTGGAGGGCCCAAATAACTCACACAAAGGACATTCTTGAAGCACCCAGCTTAGGTGAACAAGGAGCCTGCACCACTGGACCCCACAGAACCTCTACTTCATAAGGCCACCCCATTAATACTGGAAGTCATAACAGATTGATCTAATGCATAGAAACAAACACCAAGAGACAGTCAAAATGGGACAACAAAGAAACTTGCCCCCAAATGAAAGTACAGGAGAAATCTCCAGAAAAACAGCTAAATGAAATGGAGACAAGCGATTTATCTGATAAAGAGTTCAAATAAAAGGTTATAAGGATGGATAAGAGCATAAAAAATGAAATAGAAGCCATAAGAAAAGACCAATTAAAAATGAAGACTACAATACCTGAAATGAAGAATATACTGGAAGAAATAAACAGTAAGTGGATGAAGCAGAGGATTGAATCAGCAATTTGGAAGACAAGGTAGAAAAAACATCCAATGAAAGGAGCAAAAAGAAAAAAGATTTTTAAAAATGAGGATAGTTTAAGGGATCTTTGGGAAAAAATGAAATGTAACAACAGTCACATCATAGGGGTACCAGGAGAAGAGAGAGAGCAAAGGATAGAAAACCTATTGGAAAAAATAATTACTAAAATCTTCCCTAACCTGGTGCAGAAAAAGACCACAGAAATCCAGGAAATGTGGAGAATCCCAATCATACAGAAAGAGGCTTACACAACACACATCATAATTAAAATGACAAATGTTACAGATAATGAGATAATCTAGCGTTGGCTGCTGTGGCTCTGTTGGTTGGAGCATTGTACAGGAAACTGAAAGGTCAGGGGTTTGATTGCCTGTCACACTACATATCTAGGTTGTGGATTCAATCCCTTTTCAGGATGCATATGGGAGGCAACCAGTCAATGTTTCTCTTTCACATCAGTATTTCTCTTTCACATCAGTGTTTCTCTCTCTCTGTCTCTCTTTTCCTTCCTCTTTGTATAAAATCAATAAACATTCTCAGATGAGGATTACAAAAGTAAAGACAATGAGAAAATCTTAAAAGCAGCAAAAGAAAGACAGTTATCTACAGGGGAAGTCCCATGACTGTCAGCTGATTTCTCATCAGAAACATTTTAGGCCAGATTGAGTTGCAAGAAATATTTAAAATGATGAAAACCAAGGACCTATAACCAAGACTATTTTACCCAACAAGGTTGTCATTTAATACTTAAAGAGAAATAAAGAGCTTCCCAGACAAGAAAAAGCTAAAGAGTTTATTACAACCAGACTAGTACTACAAAAATTGTTAATGGACCTTCTTTTAAAAAAATGGAGAAAGAGGAGAAAAAAAGAGAAGGAGAAGAAGAAGAAGAACAGAGGAACATAGTGAAGTAATAAAAGTGGGCAAAGGACCTGAATAGATACATTTTTTTTAAAGAGGACATATAAATGGCCAATATACATATGAAAAGATTATCAACATTACTAATCATCAGAGAAATGCAAATTAAAACCACAATGATATATTATCTCACACTTTTCAGAATGGCAATCATCAATAAATCAACAAACAAGTGATGGTGAGGCTGTGGAGGAAAGGGAGCCCTTGTCCACTTCTGGTAGGATGCAGATTGGTACAGCTTCTGTGGAAAGCAGTATGGAGTTACCTTAAAAATAAAAATGGATCTGCCTTATGACCCAGTGATTCCACTTCTAGGAATATATCCAAAAAAACCCTCAAGTGCTGATTCAAAATACTACATGCACCCCTATGTTCATTGCAGCTTTATTTACAATAATCAAGATATGGCAGCAGCCCAACTATTTGTCCATCAGTAGATGAGTGGATAAAAAAAGCTGTGGTACATTTACACAATAAAATACTACTTAGCTATAAAAAAGGGAAATCTTATCTTTTACATTAGCAAAGGATAGACCTGGAGATCATAATGCTAAGTGAAATAAGCTAGAGAAAGACAAGTACCATGTGATTTTAGTCATGTGAAATCTAATGAATAAAATAAACTAACAATTAAAATAGAAACAGACTCATAGATAGGTAACAGACTGACAGCTCTCAGAGTGGAGGGGAGTTTCAAGACTGGGTAAAAAGGTGAAGGGTTTAAGCAAAAACCCAAAACAAAACAAAACTCATAGACACAGACAACAGTATGGTAATTACCAGGGAGAAAGGGGTGTAGGGAGAGGTAGAAGAGGGTGTAGGGGCCATAAATAATGATAGAAGGAGACTTGACTTGGGGTGGTGAACACACAATACAATGTAGAGATGATGTATTATAGAATTGTATGCCTGAAACCTGTAGAGTTTTATTAACCAACTAGAGGCTGGATGCATGAAGATTCATGCAAGAATAGGCCTTCCTTCCCCTGGCTGCCGGCACCGGTTTCCCTCCAGCACCCAGGACCTGGGCCTTCACTCTGGCTGCTGCCTCCCACCTTCGCTCCAGGCCGGCTGTCACCATCTTTGTTGTGTGAATTTGCATATTCCCTCCTTATTGGCTGTGAAGTGACAGTCATGAAGTGACATGTCAATTTGTATATTCTGTCTTTATTAGATAGGATGTCACCCCAATAAATTCAATTAAAAATAAAATAAATGAAAAATATTTTCTAAAATGCCTTAGTAAAGTCAAATGGACACATATGAATTTATGTAAGGTAGAGAAGGTAAATAATGAAGAAAAATTTTACAGAGTTTGGAATAAGTGACCATATTAGCAGATGAATAAAGAAAGCATTTTTAGTTAATAGTTTGGTCTTATCTTTTGTACAGAAAACTGATTATTAATTACTTCTGCTTAAATGAGCAAAAGATAACATAATACTGTTTGTATTTCCTAATTTTTCTACCCAGTTTCCACTCATACCCCACAGCTAGTCAATTTGATTTATTTCTTCTTTTGTTTTTTTTTTCTTTGTTTGTCTTTGTGTGTGTATGTTTTGTTTTTCTTTTCTTTCCTTTTTTCAAAAGTGAGCAGATACATATGTATTTCCTTATTTGTTCCTTCTTTCTTACATGAAAACTAGTATACCATACATAGGAATTTGTACTTTGACTTTTTATTTAACCATATGTCTTGGATGTCACTCCATATTTGCACATAGAGATCTTCCTCAATCTTTTTACAGATGCATAATGCCTCATCTAATTGGGTTTTATAGCTTATTCAAACTTTATTTTAGATATTGACTTTTTTTCCCCTAAAATTTTGCAATTATAAATAACTAGAGGCCCGGTGCACAAAATTCATGAATGGGGGGGGGGTCGCTCAGCCTGGTCTGCACCCTCTCCAATCTGAGACCCCTCAGGGGATGTCCAACTGCCGGTTGCAGGATCGGGCCTAAACCGGCAGTTGGACATCCCCTGAGGAGTCTGGGACTGCTGGCTTCTAACCACTCGCCTGCCTGCCTGCCTGATCACCCCGAACCCCTCTGCCTGCCTGATCGTCCCTAACCACCTCTGCCTCAGCCCCCAGCCTAAGTTGCAGTCTGGCCTCCCTCTGCCAGAGGCTACCTGGCCGATGAGGGGAAAGCGCAACCCCCATCACCCTACTGCTGCTGCCACTGGCAGCCACCATGGCTGCCTGAGCCTTGGGCCGGCCCTCCCAGCAGCAGCTGCCATCCGTGGCTTGCCTGAGCCTCAGGCAGCCACTGAGGCTTTGTCCGGAAGGATGTCCAGATGGTTGTCCAGAAGACGTCCACCCTAATTAGCATATTTCACTTTTATTAGTATGCTGGGAGCCGGTCCATCCTTGCTGTTTCAAGGGACCTGGCATATATGGCATACGGTTCTTAATATGTTTGCTCACCTTCTTGGCGCTGTGTTTTAACCAAGGTCACCTCTCCGAGAAAGGTTGAATCCCCAGGTAGGGATTTTCCCCTGAAGTTAGGGAGGGAATAAAACCCCTCAACTAAGTGCCAGGCAGGTAATTAATCCCTTTAACTACGAACAATCATGCTTAAACTACATAATCTTTTCTCCCTGGAATGGAGATAAGAAACGCCCTAACCTTTGTAATAGAGATTGATAGGATTGAATCAACTGGTATAAATACAGTTGTAACAAGACAGAAAAACACAGAACTTAGAACACAGAACTCAGCAGACAGAACTCAGAAGAGAGCCAAGAAGACAGAACCTACACAGAACCTACAGACAGAACTTCGCTGGAGAGAACATGGCAAAAGATCCTGGACTGAACCTGACTACAGAAATTGGCAAGAGAACCTGACTAGAACCTGGTGACCGAACCTGGAATGGAGATCTCAGACAGAACCTGGCTGGAGAACCTAGCAAGGGAACATGGCTACCGAACCTGGCTGGAGATCCTAAGCAGAACCTCTCTGGAGATCCAGACCAGAACTTGGCTGGAGATCCTGACTGGAGATCCTGGCTAGGCTGCTGACCAACTGAACGCTGTCTCCGTGTCATTCCTTCTTCGCCGACTCCGTCTACGCCTTTGGGAACCCCTGGACCCGCTGGGGCAGGACCCCGGCATTAGTATAGATGCTGCAAGGAATAGCCCTGCTCATAAGCATTTTTTTTTTCTTGTTGGAGGTGTGCATAATTATAGTAAATCTCTAGACACGGGAATTCAGGATCAAAAGATAAGCATACATGTAATGGTGTTATTTCATTGGAAATTTCCCTCCAGAAGGGTTCTGGAATTTGCCTTCCTAGCAGTGAAGGATGAGTGTGCCAGGTGCCCCATAGCCTTGATGTCAGAATGTGATGTTACTCTTTCTCATTTTCACCAACCTGATAAATGAGAAATGTTATCTTAATAAGGTTTTATTTTATTTTTTTCTTTATTGATTAAGGTATTACATATGTGTCCTTTTCCTTAATAAGGTTTGAATTCATCTTTCCCTAATTATGAGTACAGATGAATATATTTACACATAATTAAAGGATTACTTTTATACCTTTAATTTGAATTGTTTTTGTGTCTCATTTTAAATTTTATATTGAGTTTTTGGTCCTGCATCTCTAATTTATGAGTTGCTTACACATTAAGAATATTAACCTATCATTTTTAATATATTATGTTTGTAATATATATTTTCAACTTTGTCAGTTGTCTTTTGACTTTATTTTTGGGCTATAATATTTGCTGCTATTTTTAGGTAAAGTTATCAATAGTAGTATATTGTCTCTGACTTTTGGAATACAGTAAAACTTCTTTTTCTGTCACCAAAATTAAGGAAGAATTCATATATGTTTTTTTCTAATATTTGTATGGCTCTCTTTCCCTTTATTTTTTTTTTACATTTAAATTGATGATCCATTTGGAATTAAGTTCCTGAGTATGGTAGTGAAGTATGGATTTAATTTTATCTTTTTCCAAATGACTAACCAGTTGTCCCTGCACCATTTATTAAAATGTCTTCCTTTGCCTTATTAATTTGAAATGCTACTTTTATCATATAATGCTTAATAAATTTCTATATGTACTTACATCTATTTCTGGACCTTTACTCTAGTCAATGATCTGCTTGTCTATTCATGTGCTAGTACAGTTTTAGTTAAGAAAGCACTTGGCATAATATTTTTATATTGACCTTGTTTGTTGCATGTACCAATAGTTATTTGTTCTGTTTATTCATGATAATTTTCCACTGTATAAATTTATTACAGTTGTTTAGCCATTTTCCTGATGATGGACACCTGGAATATTTAGTTTGCTTTAGTTGTCATTTAAAAAAAGTATTAAAATAACTTGGCAGACTTTTTCCAAACGTGGTTTGACAATTTATAATTCCACCAATGAAGTATGAGAATTCTGATGGCTTCATATTCTTGTAAATATTTAGTGATGTTTGTCTGTTTTTATCTTTTGCCTTTTTAATGGGTGTGGAATGAGATTTCATTGTGAGTTTATTTTTTTCATTTCTCCCAAAATGAAAGAGACCATTTTTCAGATGTTTAATGACAATTTGTATGTTCTCGTTTGTGAGCTATCTATTAAAACCTGTTCCTTTAAAAAAAACAACAACACACAGTTGATGTGTAAAGACCTTTGTATATATTCTGAATATTAATCCTTTGTCAGCTATATATGTCTTGTGAATATTTTTTCTAGTCTTTGAATTATTTTTTATTTTATTGTTATCTTTTGATGTCATCATTTGAGTTCTCTCTCATAGACATTTGCCTATACAAAATAACTAAGACATTCTCATGGGCTCCCTCCTAAAAGCTTTATAGATTTAATTTTTAGGTATAGGACCCATTTTAAATTAATTGTTATTATGGTCTTGGAAAGGAGTCAAGTATATCATTTATTTTACCAATACCCATTACTTCTAGCACTGTTAATTGTAAACTCTTTTCTTCAACCATTGGATTATTTTAACTACTTTGTTAAAAAACAAATGACTGGGGAGATTTTGGTTCAAGAGTACAAACTTCCAGCTATAAGATGACTAGGATTTGGGGATCTAATGTGCAGCATGTCAATTGTAGTTAATGATACAGAATTATATACTTGAAAGTAGCTAGGGGAGTAAATCTTATATGTTTCCACCACGGAAAAAGAAATAATTATATGATGTTATGGGGGTGTTAACACTTTGGTTGTAATCATTTCACAATATACGTGCATCAAATCAACATGTACACAAACTTATATAGAGTTATATGCTAATTATATCTCAACAAAGCTGGAATAAATCCCAAATAACTGTAACATTTGGGTATAGATTCTGGTATCTCTATTCTATTGAACTAGTATATTTGGCTTGATTACAATAATCTTTATAAATAAACTTTGAAGCCAGGTGATAAAAATTCTCCAGCTTTATGCTTATTTTCATAATTATTACTTTATATTCCAGGCAATATTTAGGATCAGCTTATGAAATTGGTGGGGAAAATATCAGTTGAGATTGTGTTGTATCTATAGATCAATTTGGAATTTATATATTAAGTATATTGCATCTACTTGTCTTCAAACATGGTATATCTTTCCATTTGTTGGTCTTCATTAATTTCACTTGGGAATGTCTTGTAGTTTGGAGATTTCAAATATGTTTGATTAAATTTCTTCCTAAATATTTTACATTTCTTGGATACTATTGAAAATGGAAATTTAAGAATTATTTCCCAATGTCTTGACATTAAAAATGTACAATTTTATTTTTTATAATGACCATATACCTTGAGACCATGTTAAGTTCACTTATTGGTAGTTTTGTTTATTTCTACAAATTTACCTCTTAAACAATTGCTGTCTATAAAAAGGAGAGTTCTATTGTCTCTCTTTCCTTCTTTCTTTTTTTATGTCTGCCTTTTACTTCTTCTTGCTTAATTGAACTTCCTAAGGACTTCAGTACAATATTAAATAGAAATGGTGAAAACTTTGCTTTGCTCCTGATCATAGGAGACGGGGAGAATTATTGAACATTAACTTTTAATTATGATGTTGCCTGTACATTTTTCATGCTTGTGCTTTCTCAATTGAAGGATGCTTGTATTTATCCCTAATATTCTAAGTTTTTATCATGCATAGATATTGCATTTTTTTAAAAAATATATTTTTATTTCAGAGTGGAAGGGAGAGGGAGAGATAGATAGAAACATCAATGATGAGAGAGAGAATCATTGATTAGCTGCCTCCTGCATGACCCCACTGGGGATCAGGCCTGCAACCCAGGGATGTGCCTTTGGCCAGAATCAAACCTGGGACCTTTCAGTCTGCACGCTGAAGCTCTATCCACTGAGCCAAGTTGGCTAGGGCTAGATATTGCATTTTGAAAAATTATTTTTCTAGATTTAGTCCAATGACTTTATGATTTTTCCCCCTTTACTCCCCTAATAGTATGCCTATGAGTACAAAGTTTTGAATGCTAAAGTAACCTTGCCTTCATTGTTTATTATACTTTACACTTTTCACTTGATTTTTTGCTAACATTTTGTTATGTACTTTTGCATCAATATTCATGAGGAATATTGGTCTCTAACTTTTGTTTTCTTTAAGGTCTGCTAGATTTTGATATCTGGTCATACTGGTATCATATAATGAATTCCCTCATTCTCTATTTTCTGAAGAGTCACTGTACTAAGAATGGTACATAGTCAAGACATACTTGTTAAGCCCTGGCTGGTGTGGTTCAGTTGGTTGAGTGTCATCCTATTCACTAAAAGGTCTTTGGTTCAATTCTCTGTCAGAGCACATGCCCAGGTTGCAGGCTCAATCTCTGGTAAGGAACATGCAGGAGGCAGCAGATTAATGTTTCTTTCTCTCTCTCTCTCTCTCCCTTCCTCTCTTTCTAAAATCAATAATTTAAAAAAATAACATGCTGGTTAGAATTCATCAATGTAATCGTGTGGTCTTGAAGTTTTATTTATATGATCATATTTGATTTAAAATATTACTTTAATATAAACAGAGCTACTCAGATTTTTATTTCCTCTGGTGTCAGTTTTTGTAACTCACTTTTAGAAGAACATTTTCCATTTCACTTAAATAACCAATATTTTTTTTGGATAAAGCTTGTCAAAATACTCACCTATTATTTTTTTTAATGTCTAAGTGACCTGTAGTGATATACCTGATTTAATTTCTGATATTGTTAATCTGAGTTATCTCTCTTTTTCTCTTGATTATTGTAGCTAGATCAGTGATGGCGAACCTTTTGAGCTCGGCGTGTCAGCATTTTGAAAAACCCTAACTTAACTCTGGTGCCATGTCACATATAGAAATTTTTTAATATTTGCAACCATAGTAAAACAAAGATTTATATTTTTGATATTTATTTTATATACTTAAATGTCATTTAACAAAGAAAAATCAACCAAAAAAATGAGTTCGCGTGTCACCTCTGACACGCGTGTCATAGGTTCGCCATCACTGAGCTAGATGGTTATTAATTTTTCTGATACTTCTAGAATAGCAAGTTTTGGCTTTGTTGTTGTTATCTATTATTTGTCTATTTTCTGTTCTAAACATTTCTACTCTTTATTACTTTCTTCCTCCAAATTATTTTGGATGCACTCTTCTCTTCATTATTTATCTTCCAAAGGAGAGACTTCAGGCTTTATTTTAGACCTTTCTTCTTTTGATCGGACCTAAACCGGCAGCTGGACATCCCTCGCACAATCTGGGACCGCTGGCTCCTAACTCGTAGCGCCAGCAGGTCTTTTTTTATTTTTATTTATTAAAATTTTTTGTTAATTAAATAAATTAAATTTTTATTTATTTAATTTATAAATTATTTATTTATTTAATTTTATTTAATTTATTTTAAGTAAAAAGCCTATGACTTTTAATTAAAACTGAAGAAGTGTCAGGGACTGGAATGACAGAAGACCCATCCTAGGTAGATGGGATCCTGGGGGTGGGGAGTGGGGAACATTGTTGACACAGTTGTCAGAATTCAAATGGGGTCTGTGGATTGAACCTTAATACCATTTGAATGGAGATTTCCTCGTGTGGTTGGGTGGAGAATTGTTATGTAGGAGTGTCTGCTTTGGGGAAATACACAGGGGGAGCATCCGGGCATCCTGTCATGTGTAGAGCATGCTCTCAAACAGCTCAGAAAAAGACTGGGGCAGATGGGCATGTATGTGTATTAATGCACACACTCACACCCAGTCTAACCTTGCTATTTCCGACTCCACCTGGTGCACTTACCTACTTGCTAAGATCCCTCACTCCAGAATCAAGGCTTGCAGAGCTTCCTCGGCCATTGGGCCACGGCCAGGGTGCAGGAACCCTGCAGACAGACCCGCGGGTACAGTCCCAGCTGAGGTCCGACAGGTGCCACTGTTTTCTTGTTTCTGCTCCAGTATAGGAACTGGGGCTGTTTTGCAACCTCTGTGCTTCCTGGTGGCGTCTGGCTGTGTGGGATGGCCAAGCTGGCGCTCCCGTGGCTGCTGGTTCCCAGAGCCCGAGAAGACTGTGCTGTAAAATGCGGAGAAAAGATCGCCTTGTAAGCAAGTTCAGGCTGCCCTATTTCAACCTTAAGGAATCAACAGCACCCATCACATACGGTGTCATTTCAACGGAAACACACAGAGCGCTGCCCTGAGCACGCATGGTGCCAGCTCACTGGGGCCCACAGACCAGCAGCGATGGCCACTTGCGGGTGACGTCAAAAGTCGTGACATTGAGGCGATGCCGGGGGCGAGTCCAGCTGCCAAGGCCACGTCCTGGTCCACGTCCGGGCCGACGCCCCACAGTGAAGCCTGGGGTCCGGCACCGACAGGCGGCTTGGGGAACTGACATAGCCATGTCGATACCGCCGCAGTTTCTCTATGCACGTTTAAACCATCTGCGTTCTTCCAGAAAGAAGGGCTTTTTCTCCCACCTCGGATGGCCATGCTCCCCTGGCGGTGCCCGAGGACCTGGGGCCTGCCTGGCACTCCAGCCTCGCTGACCCCGCGGGCCGCTGCCCTAACAGTTCTGTACCTCTGTGGCCCTCCACGCAGCCCGCCGGTATGTCCAGCGCAGGCCGTCCAGCACGGTCAGTCCATGTGCACGGCCCCCGAGGCCGCCTGGCCACACGCGCTAGGGCCGCTCCTGCCCAGACTCCGCTTTCCGCACTGGCGATGGGCTCAGGGCACCTGTGCAGAGCTCCCTCCTGGACCAGTCTTCCATCTGGTCATGATGGCCCTAGCTAGCCCGTGGTCTGCAATCCGCGGCTCGGGAGCCACATGCGGCTCTTTGGCTCCTTCAGTGTGGCTCTTCCACAAAATACCACGTGCAGCCGCACCCATACAGTGCGATTGAAACTTCCTGGCCCATGCGCAGAAGTCGGTATTTTGTGGAAGAGCCACACTCAAGGGGCCAAAGAGCCACGTGTGGCTCACGAGCCATGGTTTGCCAAGCCGCAGTTTGCCAATCACTCTATTATTAGTACAGTGGGGCCTTGACTTACGAGTTTAATTCGTTCCGTGATGGAGCTCGTAACTCAAATTACTTGTATGTCAAATCTTAAAGCGAAGGAGTGACACGTGATGCTGGGCTGATGTGGCCTTCACTGTGACGTTCGCTCGCTGCGCCAACTAGCGGTGGGGAAGCTGGCTCCTAACCCGAATTTTAGCTCGGAACTCAAAGCAAAAAATCAGCCAAGAGACGGCTGGTATCTCGAAAAACTCGTTAGTCAGGACACTCATAAGTCAAGGCCCCACTGTATAGATAATTTTAAAGGTATTGACGTGTGAAAAACAAGCAAAATAACTGACTTTCAGCAATGTTACTTTAAAATGAGAATTGTCAATAGCTGCACTATCGACATTCAGAACAGGGTAATTATTTTTGTTTGTGTATATGTGGCAAATGTATACTGTAGATCGCTTAGCAGCATCATTGACCTATATTTAGAAAATGTCTGTAACTCCCCATCTGGTGGTGACAATGAAGTGTTTTCAAGTGTCCCCTGGGAAGCAAAATCACCTCTAGTATTTTGAAAGCACAACCTCGTTAAAGTAAGTCTCTATGCATACGGAGATTCCCAACAGTTTTTATGAATTGGTTAGCAACGACAACCTGACATTTAGGCAAAAATCCTACAATAGAGAATGTCCTAGTTTAGGTTCTCCCTGAAGCAAATTTGAGACAAAGATTTGAGTGCATGTAATTTATCTGGGAGGTGATCATAGGATATACTGATACTGGCACGGACAAATGAGAAAAAGAAGGGAGGACTATATAGAGTAGATTAATGAACACGTTCTGATCATGAACAAATTTGACTCATTCTTGTTGGGGATCTTTGGGAATTTTTAAACTATGAATTGTTCTACCTGAGGGCAAAAATGCTGAGGTACTCATCCTCCATCTCTCACTGTTTGGTAGATGTTTTATGAGGCATGAAATATCCTGGCATTTCAACTCAGCCTGCCTCATGCATAGACTAAACACTGAAGTCCACAGAATGTTCACAGCAAACCACTTACAGATGTTTACAGTAGAAGTCGTTAGAGAGCAAGGGTATAATGCAGTGGTTCTCAACCTTGGCTGCACGTTAGAATCACCTGGGAATCTTTTTAAAATCCTGATTTCTGGGTTTCATCCTCCAGAAATTCTGTTTCTTTGTTACTAATGTTGTGGCCCCACCCCATAACAGCTCAGCCAATGAGAAACAATTAACTCAAACACAGAAGATAGGGGATCAGAATGACATAAGAAAAGTTCATAAGCAGCACTTAATTCTAGGACACATGAAGACATCACTTCAAAATTCTAAAGTAATATGGCTTAAATCTTAAGACCTATCCCTAATAACATTATACATCAAGTGTAAAGTGAGAATGATGATATATTTAAATCGACTAAGACTAAGAAGTTATGACGTGTATGCTATATGAGATTCCATCCACTGCTGTTTATCAGTAGAGCAGCTGTGTCTACTCAGAAATGGAGAAATAGATCAATTAATGCATTAAGCCAAGAGAGCTGAGAAGGGAAGTTTAAGTAAGGCAGTATTTTAGCTACATAAAAATTATTTATTTTATATTAAAGTAGTAGGATAGAAAGTTCTTCTTGGAAATTGAAGCTATGAGAATATAAAAGATAAAGGCATCATAGAATATTTTGGGTATTTGGGAATTTCAGATAAAATAAGAATACATAAATACTGTTTGATAGAAAAACTGGAGAAAATAAAAGATATACAAACGTAGGCATGTAAAAGTGAGATAATTATTTCCAAGAGACCCTCAACCATGCATAACAAGGTAAATAATTGGAAAACATTCATTTCATTAGCAGTGAACAATATTTATACAATCTCTGTATTGATTTAATTAACATTATTAACGTATGATAAGACAATGGAGGAGATAAATTAATATTGTAAGATAAAATTGTAATTTATCATCTAATCAACAAAATAATTTAACAAACAAATTGAAGCAGAAGCATAGATAAATAGAACAGATAGTTGTCAGAGGGAAGAGGGTTAGGAGGCTGGATAAAAAAGGTAAAGGGATTAAGCAAAAAAAAACACCCATATACTAGTATGTACTACATATAGACATGGACATCAGTATTGTAATAGCCAGAGAGAAAGAGGGGTGGGGCAGGTGGAAATGGGCAAAAAGATGATAAATGGGGAGGGAATGAGATTTGACTCTGTCAATGTATTGTACTCTTTCTTTCCGACTGGTTCTTTTTTGCTTCCTAGTTCCGTTTTTATGTTTCCCATCTTGATGTTGAAGTTTCACTAAGTTTATTTACTCTTCCCCTAAGTTCACTGAACATCCTTATAACCAGTGTTTTGAACTCTGCATCTGGTAGATTGCTTGTCCCCATTTATTTAGCTCTTTTTCTGGAGTTTTGTTTTTTCATTTGGGACATGTTTCTTTGTCTCCTCATTTTGACAGTCACCCTGCATTTGTTTCTATGTATTGGATGGGGCTGCTATGTCTCCTGGGATGGTAGGCTGGCCTTATGTAGTAAGTGTTCTGTAGGGTCCAGCGGCACAGCCTCCCCGATTACCCAGCTGGGCACTCCAGGTGTGGGCTGTCCATACCCTCCTGTTATAGTTGAACCTCTGGCATTATTTTTCAAATTTTAATATTATAGTTAATATTAAAATATTGTTATATAACAAAGGATATCTTATACAATTATCAATGAACTCTGTGAAAGTATTAATAACAAAATGATCTTCAATCTTCCATATTTTATTAAATATATTATATAACATTTAATTTCTTATCCAATATTGGTACCCAATAGTAACTGATTGTGTGGCAATAAAATAACATACAAAGATTATTTAAAAAATTGAAAAAGAGAAAAAATATCAAGAGTGAATCAGAATTGCACTCATTTGCACAACAAATTCAAATCAATAAGTAAATGTTTTCTTTAATATTAACTTATTAAAAACTTGAAATTAAGCCTCATTATTTAATATAATTTTGGAATTAAATTTACTTTATTTTGTATGTCTTATGTTTTTCAAACTACAACAAAATATATAGAGCATTATTTTTTAAAGTAAGAGTACTTTAAAATAGTGGAATAATTCAGATATATACCTCAGTATTGTAAATGTGTTTCCAAATCCTGGTATCATACAAAAGACATTTGAAAAACAATACTAAATACTATTTTTATATTTGTAAAATACATAATGTATAATAATAAAAGGGAAGTATGCGAATTAGACCAGACATCCTTCTGGACGTCATTCCGGACATCCTTCTGGACAAAGCCAGGGACAGAGGGAAGCCAGCCTGGGTCCCAGGTGCTAGCAGGCAGCCAGAGGGAAGCCAGCTCGGGTCTCAGGTGCCTGCGGGTGGCTGGAGGGAAGCCAGCCCAGGTCCAGGGTGCCTATGGGCGGCCAGAGGAAAGCCAGCCCTCGTCCCAGGTGCCTGCTGGCAGCCGGAGGAAAGCAAACCCGGGTCCCAGGTGCCAGAGGGAAGCCAGTGCCAGCAGCAAGGAGAAGAAAGCCCAACTCTTGCATGAATTTTGTGCATCGGGCCTCTAGTATATTATATTCACGATTATTATTAACAACTGAAATATTTCAAAAAGCCTAAGAGTAAAGAAAACTATTAACTTTTTGAACCCAAATGAATCCTTTTTGCAGAATATTTCAGTAAAACATTTTAAAAATATATATTTTATTGATTTTTTACAGAGAGGGATAGAGAGTTAGAAACATTGATGAGAGAGAAACATTGATCAGCTGCTTCCTGCACACTTCCCACTGGAGATGTGCCCACAACCAAGGTACATGCCCTTGACCAGAATCGAACCTGGGACCTTTCAGTCCCCAGGTCAATGCTCTATCCACTGAGCCAAACCAGTTAGGGCTTAGCAAATCATTTTAAGAAATGTTAATCCAGTGACCAAATCATTTGAAAAACTTAAAACTTTAAAATGGGGGCAGATCACAGCATTCATTAACAACTGGTCATGTAGATTTTTCTAATATAAAATTTAATTTGCATTTCAAGGCTTCATATTTGATTGACACTGACTAGAATTTATTCTTATTTACATATATTGTTTGAGTAATTAGAACAGAGAACAATAAGTTGGAATCTGAAAAATTTAAGCAATGCTATAAAAGAGACTATTATAGAAAGGTTGAATGTCATGTGGGGATTCAGGAATGGCATTGCTGTAGAAGAGGCATTTGAGCTGAGATATGCAGAATAAGTCATGGGCATTTGATAACAGAAGTTGATTTCAGACATAAGAATCTGCGCCGCACCAGCACAGCCAGGTTTGGTGAGCCTGAGGAGGGGTGGTGAAGGATTAAAAAAGACAGACAAGAGAATACAGCTGGGGCTAGGTGGATCTCCCAACACAGAGAAACCTAGCCTGCAAGCCAAAGCTTTATTTTATAGTCAGAGCAAACAAAGCAAAACAAGGGAAGTGGTCAACATGTTTACAATGTTCTTGCGAGTTTCCCCTTATTTTGGCAGCGCTTGCTGCAGCTCCCAGAGCCCATTAGCTACCTAGGAAGGAACTAGGGAGGACTATAAGGTTTAGCTTAATTATGCTAGAAGAGGCAAATTTGGATGAGTGTGTGTGATTGTTTTTTAGAAGTGTATTCATGAGGATATGGTTAGAAGAACAAAATGACATGTAATGTTATTTTATAACTTACTTATTTAAGATTTTTATCGTTTAAAGTATTACAAATAGTAGTACGTATGTCTCCTTTTCCCCTATTGACCTACCCCCAGCCTCCTCTACCCCCCAGCACATACCCTCACACACTGCCCCTAGTGTCTGAGTCAATTGGTTATGCTTATATGCATGTATACAAGTCCTTCGGTTGATCTCTTACTTCTCCTTACACTCCCTGGCCTTCCTGCTGTAGTTTGACAGTCTGTTTGATGCTTCTTTTTCTCTGTATCTATTTTTGTTCATCATTTTATGTTGTTCATTATATTCCACAAATGAGAGAGATCATGTGACATTTATCTTTCTCCAACTTTGCTTAGCATAATGCTCTCCAGGTCCATCCATGATGTTGCAAATGGTAAGAGTTCTTTCTTTTTTATAGCAGCATAGTATTCCATTGTGTAATGTGACATAGTTTTCTAATTCACTCATTTGCTGTTGGGCACTTAGGCTGTTTCCAAATCTTTGCTATTGTAAATTGTGGTCCTATGAACATAGGAGTGCATATATCTTTTCTGATCGATGTTTCTGTTTTCTTGGTATATTTTCCTAGAAGTGGTATTACTGGGTGAAATGGCAGTTCCATTTTTAATTTTCTGAGGAAACGCCATACTGTTTTTCACAGTGGCTGCATGAATTTACATACCCACCAACAGTGCATCCTCTCTGCATCCTTCGCATCCTCCACATCCTCTCCAGCATTTGTTGTTTGTTGATTTGTTGATGATAGCCATTCTGACAGTTGTGAGATGTTTTTTTGATTTGCATTTCTAAGATAATTAGTGACTTTGAACATTTTTTCATATGTCTCCTTGCCTTCTGTATGTCCTCTTTCAAAAAGTGTCTATTTAGTTCCTTTGCCCATATTTTGATTGGATTGTTTATCTTCCTTTTGTTAAATTGTATGAGCTCCCTGTAAATTTGGAGATTAAACCCTTATTGGAGATACAATTGGCAAATATGTTCTCCCATGCAGTGGGCTTTCTTGTTGTTTTGTTGATGGTTTCTTTTTCTGTGCAGAAGCTTTTTATTTTGATGTAGTCCCATTTGTTTATTTTCTTCTTAGTTTCCATTGCCCTAGGAGCTGTATCAGTAAAGATATTGCTATGACAAATGTCTGCTATTTTGACACCTATGGCTTCTTCTAAGATTTTTGACTTAATAAATGAATTCAGCAATGTAGCAGGATAAAAAATTAACACCCAAAAGTCTCTGCCTATTTTATACACCAATAATGAACTCACAGAAAGAGAAACTAAAAAAAAAACAAATCACAAAAAAACTCATTTACCATTGCAAAAAAAATATTAAGGTTCCTAGGAATAAATTTAACCAAGGAGATAAAGGACCTGTACTCAGATAATTACAGGATTCTGAAAAAAGAGATAGAGGAAGACATAAACAAATGGAAGAATATACCATATTCTTAGATTGGTAGAATCAACATCATTGAAATGTCCGTACTACTCAAAGCAATCTAGAAATTCAATGCAATCCCCATTAAAATATCAACGACATACTTCAAAGACCTAGAATAAACTCTGCAAAAATTCATCTGGAACAAAAAAGCACCCTGAATAGCTGCAGCAATCTTGAGAAAGAAGAACAAAGTTGGAGGGATCAAGCTATACAGCAAAGCCACTGTTCTCAAAAATCCCTGGTACTGGCACAAGAACAGACATATAGACCACTGGAACAGAACAGAGAATCCAGAAATCGACACAAGCCATTATGCTCAATTAATATTTGAAAAGGAGACAAGAGCATTCAACAGAGTCAAGACAGTCTCTTCAATAAATGGTGTTGGGAAAATTGGACAGATACATGCAAAAAAATGAAACTAGACCACCAACTTACACCATACTCAAAAATAAATTCAAAATGGATAAAAGACTTAAACATAAGAGGTAATGTTATTTTTAACTCAGAGAACAAACTATGAAAATGATTAAGTATATATTGAAAAACTGAGCAGAAGGTCAGAAGGGAATGCTGAGTTATAATGGAAATAGTAACTACCAAAAGTAGTTATCCCTTCTAGGGTTTGTGGAATTAAATAAAAGGTTGACATTATTAAAAATTAAAAGTTTGGGGGAGGAACTCACACTTATAAACAGAGGACAGTGTTTGGCTGGTCTTAGTCGTCTGAAGTTAGGGGACAGGAGCGTGGTGATTAGATCGTGTAGAAGATGCTGGCTGTTAGTACTGTTGTCTCTGAGGGAACCCAATGAGACCATTTCTGGATTGTTGCAAAGACATCAAACTGGGGTCAATGGCTGCTGCTGGTTTCAACTATCACTACCAGGATAAAAAGCCATTGTTAAGCTCACACTGTTAGGAACAGGGAGCAAACAGCCTGACACTGATTTCTCTTCTAGTCTTCCATCATCTCCAACATTCCCAATTCATAGAGCCCAACTGAAGTTAGATAATCCTTTAGACAACTCTATTTCTTTTTAATATTATTATTGTCTTATATTAATTATATTGTATTATATTATATTATATTATATTATAATTTGTTTACATTCTTTTCAGTATCATGTAAGCCCTATAAGAAAATTTTTTGTTGTTGTTTCTTTACTATTTTTTTCCTACTTTTTTGAGAAGAGAAATACACCTAGTAGTTACTTACTAAATATTTGTACATTTTAAGGAATGAATGGTTACCATATAGATCTCATTGATGCCAGTTTCATTCTGGGGGCCTCTCCACTGCTTATGATAGAATCCCTGAAAGTGTAGACTTTTATCTGTTGCTGATTTTCAGCTTCATATGCCATCTTCTCCCATAAGAGGAGATAAAATAATCCTTCATAATCTCATCTCACATTCTGGTACTAGTTGTTTCCTATCTATCTTATCATCCTACTAGTATATAATAAAAGCCTAATATGCTAAATGTCTGGTCTACTGGTTGGCCTTTCAACCAATCAAAGCGTAATATGCTAATGATATGCTAAGGCCGCTCAACTGCTCACTATGACGTGCACTGACCATCAGGAGCCAGACACTGACTGGTAGGTTAGCTTGCTACTGGGGTCTGGCTAATCAGGACTGAGTGAGATAGGCCAGACATGTGCTGGAGCCCTCCCGTGGCCCCTCCCCAGCTGGCCAACCTCTCGCATCACTCCCTGGCCCTGATCGTGCAATGGTGGGGTCCCTCAGCCTGGCTTGCACCCTCTTGCAATCTGGGACCTCTTGGGGGATGTTGGAGAGACAGTTTTGGCCCAATCCCGCAGGCCAGGCTGAAGGACCCCACTGCTGCATGAATTCATACTGGCAATTTAAAAATGAAAATTGACTTGCGCATGCATGATACATATAAAGCTCTCTCTGGCTCCAATTGCACACATGTGTTTCAATCTGTCATTGTCGATTGTGAATTTGGTTGTTTTTGTTGACATTTTGAATCTGAAAGAAAGCAGCATCATAGACAGAATATATCTGAAGACCAACTATTGGCACAACTGTCCCCGTCTGACACTGGCCTCCCATTTAAATTAATTCAAAGACAGTTTTCCGTGACACCGGCATTTGCGATGACTGTTAATCAATCACAAGGACAAACTTTAGACAGAGTAGAAATATTCTTACCTGAACCCATTTTTTGACATGCTCAGTTATATGTTGCTTTCTCTCAAGTTTGAAGAGCGTGTGACATTAAAGTTAAAGTTGTAAATACTTCATCACAAGGGAAATTTAGTCAAGCACTCTGAGAGTGTTCTTACTCTCAATGTGGCATACAGGGAGATATTAGAATAAGTTTAATCAATTTATCAGTCATTTTTTTAAATTTATCTCTTTTATCTTTTTAAAAAAATATATTTTATTGATTTTTTACAGAGAGGAAGGGAGAGGGATAGAGATTTAGAAACATCAATGAGAGAGAAACATCGACCAGCTGCCTCCTGAACACCCCCCACTGGGGATGTGCCCGCAAACAAGGTACATGCCCTTGACTGGAATAGAACCTGGGACCCTTCAGTCCACAGGCTGACGCTCTATCCACTGAGTCAAACTGGTCAGGGCATCAATCATTGTTTTTATCAATGTTTTTATATCATGTTTTTGTTTTTATATCATGTTTTCATTGCTTTTATATCATGTCTTTGTTTTTATATCATGTTGTTATTGTTTATTTATTAATCAATTTATATACTGTTCTCATATACATTTTACTAATTTTCTTTCATCTCTGACACTTCTGTTATAGAGAAAGGGCAAATAGCTATATTAAAATATTTCTTCTAATTAATTTCCTTTCAATGTCTATGAATCTGTGTACCGGGTCTCTAGTTTGACTTTATAATGGCTATGTAAGAATGACTAAGTAGTAAATTTTTAATATTTATACTCTCTATACTAATAAAAGAGTAATATGCTAATTAGACCGGGAAACCTTCCAGAGACCTTCTGGACAAAGCCGGAGGTTTGACCAGCCTGCAAACTCCCCCAAATGTACCTCAGCCCCTCTCCCAGGCCGGCCACACCCCCCAGCAGTGACCCTCACCCCGGTAGGGGTGTGGCCAGCATGCAAATGGCTATCAGCCCCTCGCCCAGGTTGGCCACGCCCCCCAGCAAGGACCTTCATCCTGATGGGGCCATGGCCAGCCTGCAAATGACCATCAGCCCCTCGTCCAGGCCAGCCACACCCCACATTGGTGACCACCCCCCCCGCCACACTGAAGGAGGTGTGGCAAGCCTGCAAGTGGCCCTCAGCCCCTTACCCAGGCCAACCACAACCCCCAAGGGTCCCCCCACCCTGATCCAAGACCCCCTTCAGGGAAGACCAGCCAGCCCCCACCCATGAACCAGGCCTCTAATCTATACTAATAAAAGGGTAATATGGTAATTAGACTGGGAGACCTTCCGGAAGACCTTCCTGGATGTCCTTCTGGACAAAGCCGTGGTGGCGGAGCTGAGGCAGAGGTGGTTAGGGGTGATCAGGCCAGGAGGGGAGGGCAGTTGGGGGTGATCAGGTTGATGGGGGTGACAGTTGGGGACAAGCAGGCCAGCAGGGGGAGCCAGTTTGGAGTGAGCAGGCTGGTGGGGGAGCAGTTGGGGGTGAGCAGGCCTGTGGGGAGGCAATTGGGGGCGAGCAGGCTGGCAGGCAAAGTGGTTAGGGGCAATCAGGCAGGTAGGCAGGTGAGTGGTTAGGAGCCAGTGGTCCTGGATTGCGAGAGGGATGTTCAACTGCCGGTTTAGGCCCGATCCCATAAAAATCGGGCCTAAACCGGCAGTCAGACATCCCCTGAGGGGTCCCAGATTGGAGAGGGTGCAGGCCGGGCTAAGGGACACCCCCTTATGCATGAATTTTGTGCACCGGGCCACTAGTCTACACTAATAAAAGAGAAACATGGTAATTGGCGTATGACCGATACCCTTTTCATTGGCTAATCAGCGAGATATGCAAATTAACTGTCAGCCAAGATGGCGGCCGGCAGCCAGGCAGCTTGAAACTAACATGAGGCTTGCTTGCTTCAGTGATGGAGGACTGCAACGTTCCCCGCCTGCGGCTGCAGGCCTCTGAGCCTGCAGTTTCAAACATTGTAACAAATACCGCCGGACTTCAGCCAGCAGATTCGCAACATTGTATGCAAAGGCCAGAAACCTACTTTCAGGAGCGGAGGCCTAAGAGCTGGAGCCAAGCCTCAAGCTAAAGCTGGCCCAGAATAAAAAAAAAAAAAAGGAAAAAAGGAGAGGTTGGGAGCTTCAGTCACCCCCAGCCTGAAAACAGCCATCATCCCCTCACCCAGGCTGGCCAGTCACCCCAGTGGGGTCCCCCACCCTGAAGGATGTGTGACCAGCTGCAAACACCCATCATCCCCTCACCCAGGCTGGCCAGGCACCCCAGTGGGGACCCCCACCCTGATCCAGGACACCCTTCAGGGCAAACGAGCTGGCACCCACCCATGCACCAGGCCTCTACCCTATATAGTAAAAGGGTAATATGCCTCCCAGCACCGGGATCAGCAGAGCCGCGAGGCCTCCCGGCATCGGGATCAGCATGACAGGGGGCAGCGCCCAAACACCCTGATCGCCCTGCAGCTCTGTGTGTGACAGGGTGTGGCGCCCCACCCCTGCCCCCCCTCCGGGCCCTGCTCTGTGTGTGACGGGGTAGAGCCATAACCTCCCCATCGGCCCTGCCCTGAGTGTGAGAGTGGCGGTGCCCCAACCCCCTGATCGGCCCTGCTCTGTGGGTGATAGAGGGCAGTGCCCCAACCCACTGATCCGCCCTGCTCTGTGTGTGACAGGGGACGGTGCCCCAACTCCCCTATCAGACCTACTCTGTGAGTGACAGGGGGGAGCTCCTCAACCCCCTGATGGGCCCTGCTCTGTGCATGACAGTGTACGGAGCCCCAACCCCCCTGATGGGCCCTGCTCTGTGTTGACAGGGGGCAGTGCCCCAACCCCCGGATTGGCCCTGCTCTGTGCGTGACAGGGGGTCGCGCCGCAACCTCCCCATCAACCCTGCCTTGAGTGTGACGGGGGTGGTGCCCCAACCCCCCAATCGGCCCTGTTCTGAGCCCGACCAGGGGCTGCACCTAGGGATTGGGCCTGCCCTCTGCCACCAGGGAGCAGGCCTAAGCCATCAGGTCGTTATCCCCTGAGGGGTCCCAGACTGCTAGAGGGCACAGGCTGGGCTGAGGGACCCCCCCCCCTTACCCCCGAGTGCACAAATTTTTGTGCACCGGGCCTCTAGTCCTATATAATAAAAGGCTAATATGCAAATTGTCCCTTCAGGAGTTCAACCAGGAGACCGGAAGTTCGATTGCTTGCTATGACATGCACTGGCCACCAGGGAGTGATGTGGAACATGGCGGGTGACCAGGGGTGATGGCGGGGTGCTGAGGGAGTGAAGGAAGGAGGAGGCGGGAAGGTGGTGAGGTGGGGAACATGATCGGCCCTGATTGTTGGCCAGGCCTAGGGACTCTCCCCGTGCATATCGGGCATCAGGCCTCTAGTTAATTATAACATTCTTTAATTGAAGTATCTTATAGTTGTTAAGATCATGGACACAGAAAAAACATATTTTTTCTAGATTTTATTTTCTTATAAACCAAAACCTTGGTTATTTAGGCTTTAGCATCTTATATTATTATAATAATCTCATAATATTTTAAATATAATGTTAAGAGAGAATGAAATCTTTCTTTAATTAATGAACCTACTTTCTGCCAAAATTGCAATATATTATATTTTACAATCATAATTTTATCATTTCTAGTATTACACATTTCCCTTGATATATATAATCTGTACTCTGAAAAATAAACCAAGTACTATCCCCTGAAATACTCTTCTCTACTAATCATAAGTTGTTGTTACAGGTCCAGGCTTCATGAGCTGAACTGAGGCCACAGTGCACCCAGATCTATAAAGGAAAGCATTTTCTGTGGAGATCCATGTATTTCACATAATAGTGGCATAATTTATTCTTTTTCATTGTGAAAAGATATCCTGGCACAACTACTAACCAATGTATAAAACACTGAAACAGGCATGTTGACATTTTTATTAGAGTTCTATGATCCCATAAATTTTTTCCATGGCAGCACTTCCACTCGAGATCTTTAAAAGGTCTATTTTATTTTCCCTTACATATAGCTTCCCCTATTACTAATACTAGGGCATAAAATAATGTATAAATAATTTGACCTTTTTTTTGTGCAAGGTCTGGCAGGACTTAGCAAGCTGTCCTAGAGTTAATAGTATTACAATATTTCTTTTTTACAAAGTGGTAAATAGGAGCACTCTATTTCTAAAACTTCTACATTTGGGATGGCTGGGAGACCTAAGAAAAATATCTCTTTTTGTCTGGAAAACAAGCCTATTATCATTTTAGTAAATGATATTATTGCAAAGATTATCAATGAGAAATACTTTAAAATTGGAAATATACCACTGATACCATTATTTCTCTAATTATCATTGTTTAAATTATATACTATAGAATATTGAAGACATTTAACATGTATTTTGGTATCTCTTGCTGCTGGCATCACATTTTCTCTTTCAGTTTTAAGTGGTATAGTTTAGAGAATTCATTTCAGTTCAGAATGTGTACACATACCTAACAAGAGCAAGATATTACCATTTCTTGCCTTCAAGCAGATAAATATGTGGTGAAGATAATAAAATAAGCAAGTAAAACAGTGTAATACTGGATAGAATAGAGTTATAAACCAAATAGATTCTGAATAATTTAACACTCCATTTGGTTAAGACAAGAAGGGCAGTGAAAGGCTGAGCTGGTGGCTGCATGCAGTGATGTGGGATGCATCAAGAGAAGGGCATTAAGAGGGGAAGTATAGAGCATAGAAAGTAATAACATTACAGTAAACTATAGCAGGGGGATAATTCCCAACTCTGATGACTTACAGCAAATTTCAACTCATCAAATATAGAAAATTATACATAACAAAAAGTTAGCATAACAAATTGATTCTAAACCAGCTTGACTGGAAAAACAGTGATGCCCAGCAGTTAGGAAGAGTGAGAAAGATGATAACAAATGTGTTCAACTCAGAAATTTTAATCTGGGGTTTGAGAGAGATCAGAAATTGATTTGTCAATTTCTACAAAGTATATGTTTAAATTAATGAGAATTGTTGGGATGGATATTTATAGAGAAAGTATATGTGTGTATATTTTTAGATTCCAAACTAGAAGTGTTCCCTTTTGTTCATTTCCGATGTAATTTTGTACCACGATTACTGCACCTATCATTGTTTTGTTCCATAATTATTTACCAATTTAATTCACCATTCTATTTGTCTGAATATTCCTTGAGGGAAGAAACATTTATTTAACTTTCTATTTCCTTCAGTGCCATTCGCAAAGTATTACATATTGAAAGAAGCAACAAATATTTACAGAATACCATAGACTAGAATAAAACAAAACACATTCCAAGGTAGAAATTCAGAGACAAAGTGCTTAAATCTGATTCACCTTAAGTTCACCAATAAAATACTTTAACATTCCAATATACCAGTAATTTTATTTTGACTGCAACAAAATGAAAATTATAAGTAGGACTGCTTAAAATTTGAATAAATGTAGAAAAAAAGAGGCCTAAAACATATGTAACTATAGTTTCTCCATTTCTCACCAGCGTGTTTTCATTAATAAGTCTAGTATGCTGGTTATTGTGGTTTACAGCCCAGGCATCAGAGTTTTTATGTGATGAGCTGCTCTGCTGCTACTGAATAGGGCCGTCTCCCTTCCTCCTGTCCATATGGCTCCTCCAGTAGAGCTCAGTTGTTACTCCAGTGGTGCTCCACTGTTTTACTTTGAGCTTTCCCGCTGCCCCCAGAAGTACTTCCGGAAACCACCACCCTTTGGGAAATACAGCTCACACCTGAACAACTAATGCTGAAAATAGACATTAATCTACATCGAAGTGACAGTCTGTGAGTCTAGGTTTCACCAAACCCTGTTTCATTTTCTTTCTTTTTCCAGGTGTATACTCATAGGAACACTTGACTTCCCAGTTTCCTCTGCGGTTAGGTGAGACGCGGTCATTGAATTATGGGATTTAATTATGAATGGAGGGGACATAGGCACTTTTGGATCAAGGAAGAGCTTGTGTGCCTTCCTCAGGCTTTTCCTCTCTAATTGTGACCTAGGAGAGTATACGATCCAAATGTTCTAGCTGAAAATTGGAGAAAGACATCTCCAACTCATATCAAACTGATTTATGTGTTTATCTGTTGCACAGCATAGCATAGCTTATCTTGAGAGATAGATATGTAGAGAATAATTATTTTTCATTTTTTATTATGTTACTAGAAAGATTTCACAAAAGTTCTGTGCATACCCAAAGGTTGAAGAGTTCAGTACATAATCTTTTTTAGCTTTTCATTTCTGTTCTCTGCCTGCCATAGGACTGAGAGATAAATTCATTGAGGGATAATCCAAGTATTACATCTTTATGATAATCATTATATTGTACACAGAATTTATCTTCAACTCAGAAGTCTAAGGCTTGATAATAGGTCAAGTTTGTTGTGTCTGTTTCCTCCTACCCTCTGACCACTGTATAAACAGAACTTTCCTAGAAGTTAGTAAGAACATGTCCAGAAATGCCTAGATCTTAGCAGCAAATGGAGACTGGGCACAGTTCATCATCATTTTGTCACAAGGAGATACTCATATAGAGACATGAACCCTGCTAAATGAAAAGTTTGAATAAATTGCATAATAGCTAGATTTTGAAGGTCTTATTAGATATGATGTTAGAAACTGAATGTTAAAGTATTCATGATTTCTTGGCTGGAATAACTTGTAAAATATTTTCCCATCACTCTGTGAATAACACATTAGATGGAAAATATTGCAAATAAAGAGTAACATATATGTTCTTGAATTATATGGATTATTATACTAGTTTTTATAATATATATGAGCATTTAAGTTTGAGTTAAATTTATGTTCCTACATTTAATCTGATAATTTTCCTTATTTATTTTTGAGACTATGAAAATACCTTAAATTTAATATTTAAAATGTACAAAATTTCTTCTTATTATTAACTAGAGGCCCAGCACACAAAAATTTGTGCACTCGGGAGGGTCCCTCAGCCTGGCCTGTGCCCTCTCTCAGTCTGGGACCCCTCAGGGGATGTCCACCTGCTGGCTGAGGCCTGTTCCCTGGGGGATCGGGCCCAAGCTGGCAGTCAGACATCCCTCTGGCAGCCCAGCAGCCCTCGGGGGATGTCCACTTGCTAGTAGGGAGCAGGCCTAGCTGCAGTTGGACATCCTTAGCGCTGCTGAGGAGGCAGGAGAGGCTCCCACCACCACTGCTGTACTGGCAGCCGTCAGCCTGGCTTGTGGCTGAGCAAAGCTCCCCCTGTGGGAGTGCACTGACCACCAGGGGGCAGCTCCTGCACTGAGCGTCTGCCCCCTGGTGGTCAGTGTGTGTCATAGTGACCAGTGATTCCCAGTCACTCTGCTGTTAGGGTCAATTTGCATATTACCCTTTTATTATATAGGATAGAGGCCTGGTGCATGGGTGGGGGCCGGCTGGTTTGCCCTGAAGGGTGTCCTGGATCAGGGTGGAGGTCCCGCTGGGGTGCCTGGCCAGCCTGGGTGAGGAGCTGAGGGCCGTTTTCAGGATAGTCATACCCCCTTCAGGTTGGAGGGTCCTGCTGGGGTCCCTGGACAGTCTAGGTGAGGAGCTGATGGCTGTTTGCAGGCTGGCCACAGCCCCCAGCCACCCAAGCTTCCAGTGGAGGCTGGCTGGTAGGAGGTATCTGGGATTTATTTAGCTTCTACAATTGAACTTTGTTGCCTTTTGTGGAGGCCACAGCTGGCCAGGGCAGGCGGGAAGCTTGGCTTCTTCCATCGCCAGGGCAACCAAGCTTCCGGCTTGCTGCAGCTCCATGGCTACCAGCCGCCATCTTGGTTGAGTTAATTTGCATATAGTCACTCTGATTGGCTTGTGGGCATGGCTTGGATGTAGTGAATGTACAGTCAGTTAGCATCTTTGTTTTTTATTAGTGTAGATCATTTGAATATATTAATCAAAGCAGCTGCAGTAATTTTTCTGATTAAGATAGTTGTCAGATAGTCAAACTATTTCTCTTTTATTAAGAGGATTATGGGTTAAACCTTAATTGGTAGTTTTATTTTTTTAAAATATGTTTTTATTAGTAGCCTGGTGCACGAAATTCCCTTAGCCAAGCCTGCACCCTCTCCAATCAGGAACCCCTTGGGGAATGTCTGACTGTCGGCTTACCAGCAGTCGGACCAGCAGTTAGACATCCCTCTCGCAATCTGGGACCACTGGCTCCTAACCGCTCACCTGCCTGCCTGCCTGATTGCCCCTAACTAGCCTGATCTCACCCCGGAATGCCCTCCCCTGCTGGCCTGATCTCGCCCCCAGCTGCCCTCCCCTGCCAAACTGATTGCCCCTAACTGCCTCTGCCTTGGCCCTCACCACCATGGCTTTGTCTGGAAGGAAGTCGTACATATGGAAGATGACTGGTCAACCTGGTATAATTAGCATATTACCCTTTTATTAGTATAGATTGATTTTTTTTTTTTGGAGAGAGAGGAAGGGAGGAGAGAGAAGTATCAATTGGCTCCTCTGTACTGGGGATCAAGCTCCAAACCCGGGCATACGATTTAACCAGAAATCTAACCAGCAACCTTTTGGTTCATGGGAGAACACTCAACCAACTGAACCACTGGCCATGGCATTAACTGGTAGTGTTAAAACCCATCGTTAAAAGATTTATCTGGAGTAAAAAAATTATGCTTTTTCCTCTCTTTTTCTCCAGTTACTTTAGAACATGGAGCTCTCCTCTGCTATCTCTTTCCTACTTTCAAATCTTCCATCTTTAGCCCTCTGTTTTTCATGTCTTCTTTCATAATACAAGTTATATGCACATTTTTCTTTAAGACAGAGACCATGTCATACTATTCTTTACATCCCTCATGTGTATAACAATGCCTGACAAATAGAGGTCCTTAATACAATTAAAAAAATTGTGAGTTATTACATCCATGAATGAAACTTTAAACACTGGTTAAAATCCTTGTGTCATCAACAATTACTTCTACAATAGAGGCCCAGTTCACGAATTCATGCATGAGTGGGGTCCAGCCAGCCCCAATGGGGGCCGATCAGAGCCGGGTAGGGGGGGTGGAGGGGCTGCAGGGGGTTGGCCGGATGGTCCTGCCCCCAATTGGGGTGAAGGAAGACTGGGGGCAGGGCCAGCCGGGAGGAGGAACTGCAGGCAGTTTGGAGGGACCGACTGGGGCCCCATTGGGCTGGTTGGCCACTGCAGTGTGCATCATAGTGACTGGTCATTCCAGTCATTCTGTCATTCCAGTTGCTTGGTTATTATATATAGAGATTTTTCTAATCACACAAAGTGGGAGGAATCTAGGACTAGACCAAATTGTCTGACCAATAATTATAGTATCATTTTATTATAACACTAGAGGCCCAGTGCATGAAAATTTGTGCCCCTCACCCAGGGCCGGCACCCAGCCCCTTACCTCAGCCCCTCACCCAGACTGGGCAGGCAACCCAGTGGGGACCCCCCACCCTAAAGGGGGTGTGGCCAGCCTGAAAACAGCCATCAGCTCCTCACCCAGGATGGCCAGGGCAGAGGGCTGTTTTCAGGCTGGCCAAGCCCCCTGGCAACAGAAGCTCCCAGACTCTCCTTTTTATCTTTTTTTTTTTTTTAATTCTGGGATTTATTTACCTTCTATAATTGAAACTTTGTAACCTTGATGGGAGCTCAGAGTTGGCCAGGGCGGGTGGGAGGGAAGCCTCTGGCTTGATCCAGTTCTGTGGCCCCGGCCAGCTGAAAGCAGGTATCTGGGGTTTATTTATCTTCTATAATTGAAACTTTGTTGCTTTGAGAGGAGCTCAGAGCCTGCCGCAGCAGCTGGGAAGCTTGGCTTCTTCCATCATTGGGGCAACCAAGCCTCCTGCTTACTCCAGCTCCGTGGCTTCCGGCTGCCATCTTGGTTGGGTTAATTTGCATATAGTCACTCTGATTGGCTGGTGGGTGTGGCTTAAGGTGTAGCAAAGGTATTGTCAATTTGCATGTTTGTCTTTTATTAATGTAGACTAGAGGCCTGGTGCATGAAAATTCATGCTCTGGAGGGGGAGTCCCTCAGCCCAGCCTGTCCCCTCTCACAGTCCAGAGCCCTCATGGGCAGGAGGCAACCTGGCAATCAGGGGAAAGCGATGCCCCCATCACACCTCTGCTGCTGCCACTGCCAGTAATGCAACCCTTGGTCGGCCCTAGTTACATGAGCCTAGGGTGGCCCTGGGCGGCTGGGCAGCCGCCATCCAAGTCTTGCCTGTGCCTTGGGCTGGCCCTGGGCAGCTGGGAAGCCCCATTTGAGACTTGCTTGTGCTTACTTGCCGGCCCTGGGCAGCTGGGTGGCTGAGGAACTGGGGGACTCCAGAGGCAGACTCCCTGACAGGGCTGAGGGTACTGGGTGCCGCCATCTTGTGGTCGTGGGCACAACCATCTTTGAGGGCATGACAGTCAATTAGCATATTCTCTCCTTATTGGCTGTGGGCACTGCCATCTTTGTGATGGCATGAGGGTCAATAGGATATTCCCTCTTTATTAGATTGGATTGGTTAAGCTTGGACTTGCCTAGAAAAGACATAGGAAAACTTTCATGAATTCCAGTTAAATTTGAATGATCTTTATTCAGATGTCACTTTAGCAACCTCATTCCCATGGTCACAACCCAGATTTTATTTCCTGAAATTCTTTTCAGCTCTGAAATTCATATTTTACTCTTTGAACATAGTCTCCTATTTTAGATGTTCTATTATTCTTTCAATATCAGTAGCCATTTTCAGTTTCATCAAAACCTCCAATTCCTTTTCAATGTGTTATGTCTCTTCAAACTTCTTTTTCTTTTCTATCCAGCTTAGATTCCATCATCTGTGACACCAATCTCTTGCTGTTATACTCAATTCAATTTTTTCAGTTTTTTATTAAAACCCAGTCACAGAAGTCCACTCCAAGTAGTCACCTTAAATTACTTTAGATAAAATAACGTAATTGTGTGCCTAGATGCAACTAAAATTTTTGTTCTCTAATTTTAAAAGATTGCCAAATCTATCTTCAATTGACATGGTTTCTCACTACTTTTCATTCTTTCTTTCAGCTTTTTATCTCATCATTTTCTCATTATTTCCATCATGTAATCTTTCTTTCTGATTAGGTCATTAGGCAAATATTTGTTCTGCTTTCAACCACCAATTTTCCTTATATCTATCCACTACTTTATTATTAATAGAAAAAAATGTCCCTTCCCTTTAGTTAAAACAAGTATATTCACCTTCATTTTGGATTCCAATTTTTCCTGCATTACATCATATAGTTCTACAATATTTTCTTTATAAAAGAAATGCAGCCTTTTATTTATTTAATAATCCTATATAATAAAAGGGTAATATGCAAACTGACCCTAACAGCAGAAAGACTGGGAATGATTGGTCACTATGACACACACTGACCACCAGGGGCCATGCTCAGTGTAGGAGCTGCCCCCTGGTGGTCAGTGCACTCCCACAGGGGGAGCTCTGCTCAGCCACAAGCCAGGCTGACAGCTGCCAGTACAGTGGTGGTGCTGGGAACCTCTCCCTCCTGCCTCCTCACCAGCGCTAAGGATGTCCGACTACAGCTAGGCCTGCTCCCCACTGGCAAGTGGACATCCCCCAAGGGCTCCCAGGCTGCCAGAGGGATGTCTGACTGCCAGCTTAGGCCCAATCCCCCAGGGAACAGGCCTCAGCCAGCAGGTGGACATCCCCGGAGGGGTCCCAGACTGAGAGAGGGCACAGGCCGGGCTGAGGGACACCACCCCCCCCCCCCGACTGCACAAATTTTTGTGCACTGGGCCTCTAGTTAAATAATAAAAATAAACTTGAAAATTAGGATGTATGAATTTTAAAGCTAGACAGGTATCATTTATAGAGATAAAAATTAATTTAGGCAACAATCATATGGGAAATGCTTAAATAATCTGTATTAGTTAACGTGAAACCCTACTTCCAAACTGTATCTATAGAACAAATGAACCAAGCTTCAGTCAGCACATTGATTTCTTTCAGTATTGCTATTCAATCAGAAAGGAGTAGATACAAAAGCTGTGGTACATTACACAATGGAATACTATTCTGCTGTGTAAAAAAGAGAAAGAAAATTTTACCCTTTTTGACAGCCTGGATGGACCTGGAGAACATTATGCTAAGTGAAATAAGCCAGTGAGAAATATAAGCACCATATGATTTCACTCATCTATCAAGCAAAATAGAGAGACTCAGAGAGCAGGGAGGTAGCTCAGGGGTGGGGTTGGGATTGGGGGAGTGGAGGGATTAAGCAAAAAAAAAAAAAATAGAGAGATAGAGAGAACTCATGGACATGAACAACAGTGTGGTGATTGTGGGGGTGAAGGGTGGAGGTGGAAGAGAGCATAGAGGGGATAAATGGTGATGGAAAACATAAAATAAAAATTTAAAAAAGGAAATATTTTGCCAAATATTTTTTGCTAAATATTCAGGGAAAGAAATCCTTGTGATTTTTCAACTGAACTTAAATGAGAAAGAATGTAAGATATTATACTACAGTATCTATCTTGCAAATATTAATGGAAAATTGGCTGAATATAGACTTTTGGGAGCAGACAGGAAATGTGAGAGAGAAAAAGTCTATTCCCGTTGGCATAAGATACAGCTTGAGCACCTTTAAAACCTTGCCTTAACTCATTCTTAAACTTTTGCGTGAATCATTTTTTCCAGTCATTTGGAACTAAAAATAATTCACTACTATAGTTTTTAGTAAGTAATAAATACTCATTTATACTAGAGATTGATTGCAGAATTTTTCTAAATATTAACCATCACCACTCAATTTAATTACTGTAACTATATAATACTTTTTAATATCTATAATACTAAACATTTTAAAATATTTTAAAATTTTTAAAGCATTTTAAACATTTAACATTTTAATATTTTAAAAGCAATTTCCTAGATATATACAGATATTTATTTTACTAGATAAAATTCATACTAATTGTTTTCAAAATCTAAAAAACAATAACAAAAGTGAAAGTAAACTAAGCAAAATAAGAAAATAAACAGAATTTTGATAAGGATCACAATGTATGTATTCCCCTGTTAATTTGTTAGAAATGTATCTTTTCATCTCTGAAATATGCTACAATATGATTTTTATATACTTTTTAGACTTGATGTCTCTCAGTGGATTTTTATGATATCTCTCCATATAGGTATTTATTTTTCTAGTTTATTTTACATTTTTCATATTTCTGTTATTATAAATAAAATAGATGTCATGAATTTATTTGTTAAGTTATTGAATTTAGGAAAACTGGGACTGGGAGGGGGAATATATGAAAATATGAGTAAGTGGATAGGAGGTTGCAGTGTATTTACACAGTTGAGAGTTCATGGGTGAGACGACTTAAGAATATAGTTGCAGCTTGTAATGTAGAGTGTTAGGTTCAACTACAACAGATTCTTTCATGAATTTCCTCCTCAAATTAATAACATTATGTTAAGCAAAACTACTCATTATTCAAATAAATGAAATCAGTCAGTTGTGGCTGATTTACTTTGGGCAGAATTGGGATGGATGAGGTGTATCATTGCCTTTTCTTTGGAAAAGGATGGTATGAAATGAGAATGGACATGAGCTGTAGATAATTGGGATTATACCAATTTTGTGAGCTCGAAGTTTAAGGGGTACAGCAGAACTCTCATTCCTCTCATTTATGCTTTTAATGTTTCTGCAAATAAACTAGGTTCTCATAATTTCATGTTTACTTTCTTGCCTTTTGTTGCTGTCTTATGAATGGAAATAGATATTGGAAATGGATGAAGTAGGGCTGGAGATCAAGAGTTTCTTATAAATTTTTGATTTTTTTTAGAGTTATGTTGTGTATATTATTTTTAAGTAGTCAGTGTTTCCATAGTTATAGGTATTAAAAATCTTTTAAAATATTATCATAATTTTATAAAATTATGCGATAGTAACAAAATGTAGTAACATATGATCAACATACATTTTACATATCAGATTAATTATTATCTCCATGTATGTTGTTAACTTATTTTATCCTAATTTTCTAAAAATTAAAAAGAATGAACTAAGAGTTAATGTAAAAAAGCATGTCTAATCTTTAAGGAAACTCAAATTTACATTGGTCAAATATCAATGATTGATGATACCTAATCTTATGTAATAAAGAGGGAATATGCAAATTGACCATCACACTGTAACAGTCAAGATGGCTGTGGCCACAACAGAGGTATGTATTCCTTAACACAAGATGGCTGTGCCCACAGTGGAGGAAGAGTTCCGGTAATGAGCCTTAACGAGCAATCAGCAGGGACCTGTGGCTGCGTGGTGCTGGGCCAGGGCAGGGGACCTGAGGCTGCGCCCCCGCCTGGTGGGGCTTGACAGGGGACCTTAGACCACACCCCCCGCCCCTGCACCTGAGGCTGCTCCCCCCGCCTGACAGGGCTTTACAGGAACCTCAAGGCATGTCCCCTGCCCCGGCCTGGCCCGGGGGACCTCAGGCTGTGCACCCTGCCCTGGGCCAGGAGACCTGAGGCTGCGCCCCCCCCCCCCGCCTGGTGGGGCTTGACGGGGGTCTTCAGGCCACACCCCCAACCCTGGCTCTGGGCCAGATGACCTGAGGCCACACCCGCCACTGGACGGGGGTGAGGCTGGCTGGGTTTGGATATGGGGGACCAGCTCATTCTGTGTCTCTGCTCCTCCTACTAGTCTCGATGTGGCTTTGTTATATCCTAAGTAGTAGAACATCTGTTCAGCTAGAATTCAGGCAGTTCTGATGGTGATTGTTCTGTAGTTCAGTTGTATTTTTAAAGTAGTTGTGGGAGGATGAGAGTATCACATTGACCAGAAGTCTAAGGCCTTGGATAATATCTCATTTCTTTTTATCACCGAGTAAAATTCCATGATTCCAAATTTGTATCCCAAATTAAATGATGAATTTATAATTTATTTATCCATTAATTTATTGAAGGATAGTTTGGTTCTTTTGACAATTATTATTGACTAGAGGCCTAATGAACAAAATTCATGCAAGAGTAGACCTTCCTTCCCCCGGCTGCCAGCACAGGCTTCCCTCTGGCACCTGGGACCTGGGCTTCCCTTGCAGCCCTGGCTTCATCTGGAAGGTCGTCCGGAAGGATGTCTGGTCTAATTAGCATATTATGCTTTTATTATTGCAGATGTTGTTATAAATATTCACATTCAGGTTTGTGTGAAATAGGTTTTCAACTCAATTGTTTAAATACCAAAAGGCTTATTGCTTGATTGTATGGTAAGACCATGCTTAACTTTTTGAGAAACTGAAACTGTTTTTCAAATTGACTATACCGTTTTGTAATTTAACCAGCAGTGAATGAGAGTTACTGCTGTGCCACATCCTCACAAACATTTTGTATTACCAATTTTTTTTGTTTTTGAATTTTAGACATTCTAATAGATATGTAGTAGAATCATATTGTTTTAATTTGCTATTTCCCATTGACAAATAATGTTAAATTTGTTTTTAAATACTTATTTGCCATGATGTATATATTACTTTCTGAGGCATCTGTTCGGCTATTTTGCCCATTTAAGTAATTGAGTTGTTTGTTTTCTTACTACTGAGTTTTAAGTATTCTTTTCGTATTTTGAATACAAGCTTTTTGGGAGATGTGTTTTACAAATACATCTTCGGCTTGTATTTTTACTCTCTTAACTGTGTCTTGGCAAAGCGGAAGTTTGTACTTTTGAGTTCAACTTATCAATTTTTAAAAATGAATTATGCTTTTGATATTGCGTCTAAAAAATCATTGCCAAAATCAAGATCACTTATTTTTCTTCTGTGTTATTTCAAGAAAAACATATTTTGCATCTTATGTTTAGGTCTTTGGACCAATTTGAGTTAATTTCATGAAAGATATAAGAACTGTGTTTGGATTCCTTTTTTTCTCCTAAAGGTTCCAGCACCAATTGTTGATAGGAGTAGCTTTTCTCCATTGAATCGCCTGTTTATTTTTTCAAAGAGCTGTTGACCATATTTACATGGGTCTATTTCTGGGCTCTCTCTCAAGTCTGTTGATCTATATGGTTAGCCTTTCACCTATACTAAACTGTGTGGATTACTATAACCTTATAATAGGTCTTAAAGTCATATAACATCAGTTTTTCAACATCATTTTTTAGTACTACATTGGGTATTCTGGGTCTTTTGCCTTTCTATATAAACTTTAGAGTGAGGTTTTCAATATTTACAAAATGTGTTGTTTAGATTTGGATTGAGATTGTACTGAATATACTAAATTGGCAAGAGAGATAACCTTAACAACATTGTGTTCTCCAATCCATGATCATGGAATTTTTCTCCACTTACTTAGATTTACTTTGAATCTGTTCATCAAAGTTTTGTATTTCTTTGCATATAGATCCTGTATATGTTTTATTTAAGAATTTTATTTTGGGGTTTCTTGTAAATCCAGTTTTTAAAATTTCAAAATCCAGTTTTTATTGGTGATATATAGGAATGTAGCTGACATTTGTGTATTATCTTTGCTTATAAGTTTTAGGAGTTTTGTCACAGATTTTGGGAGGTTTTCTACATAGGCATGTAGAAAACAAAAATATTTTTATTTCTTCCTTTCAAACCCATATGTTTTATAATCTTTCCTTGCCTTACTATAGTAGCTGGAACTTCCAATATAATGGCGAATAAGGGCAGTAAAAAGGAAAATCCTTGCCATGTTTCAGATCTTAAGGGGAAAGTGTCTAGTTTCTCATCATTAAACAGTGGTTCTCAACCTTCTGGCCCTTTAAATACAGTTCCTCATGTTGTGACCCAACCATAAAATTATTTTCATTGCTACTTCATAACTGTAATGTTGCTACTGTGATGAATTGTAATGTAAATATGTGATATGCAGGATGGTCTTAGGCGACCCCTGTGAAAGGGTCGTTCGACCGCCAAAGGGGTCACGACCCACAGGTTGAGAACTGCTGATTACCCTAGATTTATTGCAAATGTTCTTTATCAAGTTGTTAAAGTTCCCCTCTAGTCTCCTGAGAGAGTTTTACCATGAATGGGCACTAGGCATTTTTAAATATTTTCCCTGCATTAATTGCTATGTACATATAATTTTTATTTTTTGGTTTGGTGGATTATACTAATTTACTTTTGAATGTTGAACCAGCCTTGCCTGTGTTAAATAAATTTTACATTTTGTGGTATAAAATTCTTTTTATACTTTGCTGAAAGTGATTTGTTATATTTTTTCAGGAGAGTTTTGCATCTGTGTTTATAAGAGATATTGGTTTTAGTTTTTTTTGTTTTTGTTTTTTTCTTATAATGTCTTTATCTGGCTTGGTGTTAGAGTTATACTGCCCTCAGAGAATGCATTGGAAATGTTCTCTCTGCTACTATTTTCTGGAGGGATTGTGGAAAATTGGTCTCATTACTTTTTAAAAAATATTTGGTAGAATTCATAATTGAAACCATCTGAGCCTAGAGAAATCTTATTTGGAAGTTTATTAATATTAATTCAATTTCTTTAATATATTTAGACCTACTAGTATACAATTCAAGAGTAATCTGAAAATCCATTCCAATTCATTTTTTGAACTTTGCTCATTCCTGTTTCTCTCTTTTTCTTCATGCACACACAACAAACCAATGCATATATGCATGTATCCATGGACAAACAAACAAACAAAAACAATTTATTTTCTGCCCTGCTTGGGTGGCTCAGTTTGTTGGAGTGTCGTCCTGTGCACCAAAGGGTTGCTGGTTCAATTCCCAGTCAGGGCACATCCCCAGGTTGTGAGTTTGCTCTCCTTCCTCTTTTACTAAAAACCAATAAAAACATATCCTTGGGTAAGGATTTAAAAAAACAACAACTCACTTTCTGTACATATTGAAAGGAGCTTCTACAGAACAATGCATCTGCTCCATGTATCTCAAATATATTCATCCCATTCCAAATATGCGTCAGACGATTACACTCAAAGCTGTTAGGCCAAAGTTTTCTGAACCTAGAACTTTGACATTTTTCTACTTTGGCTTTAGTTCCTTGTGATTGTTTCTATGTTGTAAATTTTGATGATTATACTTTGCAAGTCCAATATTTCATTTTGGTTTTCTCTTTCTACATATTTCCTATCTTTTTATTGATAGTCTCTATTTGATAAGGCATTGTCATTATACTTTGCTTTAATTCTTTAAAAATGGTTTCTTTTAGTTCTATGAAAGAAATTATAATATATATTTTAAAGTTTTTGTCCGCTAAGTCCAATAGCTGGGCTTTTAAAGGCAGTTTATATTGCACACTTATTTTACTGTAACTGGGTCATACTTTTTTTCTTGTGTATCTCATGAGTTTTTTTTAAATTGAACATTTTAGATCATATATTAATAATATATACTGACACCACCCCCTCCCAACCTGGGGCCTGTTATTGTTTTCCTGTTTATTTAAAAAATTATTTGCCTGAACTACTTTATTAAAGTTAATCCCCCCCCCCCCAGAATGCAGCCTCTGATGTTATTCCTTAGAATGCATAGTATTAGGCATAGGCATAGTTTTCCAGAGTTTCAGGAATTGTGTGGATTTAGCCAGGCTTTTTTTCTTTTTAATGTCTCTTCTTCCAGTCTTTCTAAGTGTCTTGCTGATCTGCCCTATTGGTATCATACCTAGGTATTAGCCTCTGCTAATTGATATCTGATTGATCTATGTTTTCAACAATGAACTGGGCATTAATTTCTCTACAGTCTGTTGTAAGTAAACTAAGACCTTTTTCAGATAGAGTTTTGCAAGTTTCAGGCTTTGTCTGACCCCAAGAAGACGTGTCTTTTCCCTGGTTGCCTTGTGAAACTTCTAGCTGGTCTATCACCTCTCTTATTGCTACTAATTCCTTAGAACTACTAACCTCCTCTTAATTTTTCACTGCCATGATTTTCATTTTTAAAAATAATATTTTATTTCTCAATTACAGTTGACATACAATATTATTAGTTTCAGGTGTACAACATAGTGATTAGATATTCATATAAGTTTGAAATTATCACCTGGATAAATCTTCTTATCTATCTGACACCTTACATAGTTATTAAAATATTATTGATTATAGTCCTTATGCTATATTTTAAATCTCCATGACTATTTTGTAACTACTAATTTGTATATCTTAATCCCTTTCCCTTTTATATTCATCCCCCACCCTCCTCCCTTCTGATCCATTGTTTTCAAAACAACCCCTTGGGGAATGAATTTTACTAAGCTCTGAATAAATTCAAAATATTGCAATTTAAAGAAATATTTTGTTGCAAGGAATCCAAGGAAATTGACAGAGAAATATGATAGTTAAATGTGCCTCTATTCACTCTTAATATCATACTAAATGGATATTTAAATGTAGTTCAGAGGTAATTCTGAGTCAATCCAACAAAATTAAAGCACATCAAGAAAATAGTTTAGGAAGATCAAAGAGTTAAACAGGGATTTATGAGGGATATCTGTATGTTCTGAGGCAGAGATAGCCACATTTAAAGTATTAACCAAAAGGATATTTCCACAAGAGATAGAACTCTGTATGACTACAAATAATAGCTTTATTCCTAATATGTAAATGATGATTATGTATTTCTTTAATGCAGAGTATGCTATGTTAGGTTGAGCAAGTCTTTGTGAAGAAAGATCAAAAGAATAATTCCAATTTCTAAATAGCTGAGCATCTTCTAGGTTCATATCAATATGATAACAGCAGATATGTAAAACAAAAAATATACATATTGTGGAGTACAAATTATGAAGTATGTTCAAAACCAGTATAATTTCAAAATTTTATAAAATAAAATAAAATTTAATAATAGCCACATTAGAATTACTAGAATATAAAAATACAATTACTTTCTTTCATAAAAAAGAATTGCAAAGGTGAAGATTTTATACTAACAATTAATATTTTAACACCATATAGCTTATTTCAGTGACATTGTCTATGACCTTCTTTGTTATGTAATGTTCCAATAAAGGTTATAATTTTACTTTGTATGGATCAAAATTACTCCTCACCTGGAGGTCTAGTAGTTATGATTCAATTCTCTCAAAATTATTCCTCATTAATTAACAACATTGTTCAAGTGCACATTATGCATCATATTAAAATTATACTAAATAATAAGTTGATAAATGAAAAAACTTAGTCAATTTACACTTGAATAAAAGATGATAATGAGTTATTAACATGGAATGACGCATTTGATATTTTTAAATTAATATTAAACCAGTCTAATTTTGGTTGAATATTGACAATGTAAAATTAAATTCCTGTTACTGCAGATATATTAATATAAAATGTAATAAAATTTTATAAAGAAAAAGAAGCACATAAGCAAAGGGTCTAATAAGAGGAAATGCATTATAATGTTTAAAAGATATATATATATATATATATATATATATATATATATATATATATATATAACCTCCAAACTCTCTGTCTGGTCCCAACACTTCTCAGCTATGTGACATATACTTAACTTAAATGTGCCTTAGGATTAACTACTACTTGTGCTTTTATAGTACCTACTGGGTATAGTAAGCACTGTGTTTGTGTTTCTTAAATTAAAAAAAAAATAGGGAGGAGAGGAAGAGAATGAGAAACAACTAGATTCAGTTTTGGAGTGAGGTTTACTGCTCTTTTATATCACAGTTGAAAGGTGAGAAGGAATTAGAAGGGATGTTTCATATATATATATATTCACACCAGGCTTTTAACCTGGAGGTTTCACCATCTCCTAAGGTATTGGAGTCTCAGCTAAATTCTCTAAATCTGGCTGGTGGTCATGAGAAGAAAGAAGGAAAGGAGAATGAAACAGAAGAATTTTAAAAGACAGATCAGGAGCCGAAACCTGTTTGGCTCAGTGGATAGAGCGTCGGCCTGCGGACTGAAGGGTCCCAGGTTCGATTCCGGTCAAGGGCATGTACCTGGGTTGTGGGCACTTCCCCAGTGGGGGATGTACAGGAGGCAGCTGATCGATGTTTCTCTCTCATCGATGTTTCTAACTCTCTATCTCTCTCCCTTCTCTCTGTAAAAAATCAATAAAATATATTTTAAAAAAAACAAAAACAGACAGATCAGGAGGTAGTATTGATTATTTCCACCCACATTCATAGGCCAAACTCTTTTGGCAAAATTTAGACAATAAGAATCAAAATATGTTAGAACTAGAAAATAATTGAAAACAGAGGAAAACTGTATCATAATTTTGAAATCTGAATTAAATATCCTTAAGCATTTATACTTGCAAAAGGAAAATAAACCTAAAATAAACACACACACAGACAGAAATAGATGAAAAAGAAAAAAATCATGTAAAATTAAACACTGTACTAAATTTCCATGTGTCCAACTGAAATAGATTTAAGTGAAAATCCAACAGGAGAATTTAGGACATGAGTAAATATAATCAACAGAGTGACTACATTGAAAAATATAATTTAGTAGGTAAAATGACTCAAATAAAATTACATGCCTGGTGATGGCATGGTGATGGCATAAGAAGATTCGACATATATATCTTAAAGTCTTGGAAACATTAGACCAAAAAATGGACAAAAGCTAATTTTCAAGGTAAAGTATAAGAAAAGTTTCTAGAAACAGTATCTGAATCTAAATTTTTGAAATAGTTCTCCTTGTACCTTGGAAGTTTATTTTGGAGTTGTCTACTTCAAGATATATAAGTAACATTTTGAGACTTAAAGGGAAAGTTTAATTCTAGAGGTTTCAAGGTGAAGTGTCTTATTAATTTACAAAGGAGAGAAAATAAGGTTGGTATCAGAATTTTGACAGTGATATCTATAAGACAAAAATAGATATGCATTTTCAGGAACTCAAGAATTTAATAACCATCTAAGATGTCCTCATTTAACTAGAAGAAGTTTTTTTTGTTTGTGTTTTGAAAATAAGAACAAGAATTACTAGAGGAATCTTAAAAAAGATGAGCTTTATCCAATTGATAAATAACCTGAAAAAGAATAGCTAAGAAATAGCTAGAGTAAAATTATCCGTTTTTATCTTAGTACTTGGCTATCTGGAATAAGGACTATATCTCTTATCTTTCTTTATGCATAGTGTTGGATATGAAGAGGTGGTGTGTGCCAATTCTGTAATATGCCTTTAAAGTGATGGGTTGTGTGCTGTCTCCTTTACTAGTATTTGTTCTTCTTTTTGTCTGGAATGCCAATGTAAGGGCTAGAGCTAGAAAAGCCTTTTGGAACTAGGTCGGCAAAGAGGCCATGCCTTAGAGGCAAGTCAGAAGGAGCCTAGATACCTGACAATACAGAACGCTACATGTAGACTCTAGAATGCCACAGAAATATGAGCGTTAAATACCTTTCTAAGTTTTTTAAAGACATTGTTATTCTGGGTTTTTGAAACTAGAAGTCAAAAATAATTCTAATTATGACAGAGCCAGTCATAATTAGATTATTCTAATTGTCAGCATAAAGTTGCATGGTTTTAAAAGAGGGAAGAGCCATGTACTAAGTCAGGGAACATTGGAAGTGGATCAAAATAATTGCAGTTCAATTCACATTGTTGCTTTGGGGATGCCTGAAGACCCCGCCTATATTGAGCTTGTTTTCGAAGAAGAAGGTCCACAAGTTGGCCTAGGTTGCTGCAACTTTGACAGTTGGGCATGGAGGTTGGTCAGAAAGGAAATATTGTGCTGTCAAGTAATTACAGTAGTATTGTTGCTGAAGGAAATAGGATTCTTCCATGGTATCACAGGAAATGCATTTCAAGGACACATGCATGAGAGAATTTGAGGTTTAGTGTGTACACTACTTGTTTGAATGTTGTCTTTTGTGGTTCTCCAAGTGTGGTATTAAAGTATACTAAACTACCAATAAAATTTTTAATGAAAGAATAAAAATTTCAATGAATTTAGGTAAATTGCTATATATTGTTTCTAATCTTCAAGAAGATAAGAATATAATTTCAGTCAAATTGAGGTCTTAAGTAAAGCCAACCAGGAAGCAGTTTATTTTTTCTGATATCCTGGTTTGGTAAAGCATATACAGCCAAGCTCTAGAACAGAGGTGATAAATACCAGTAGACAGATGGTTGTTGAAGAGTTTCTAAACAAAGAGTAACATTTTTATTTATTGATTTTTTTACTATTTTGTGTCATTCTAGAAACAAATACTTATATCAAATATTAAGATATGGTTTTAAACCAACAAGGTGACATGCTTTGCTTCTGTATAATCTGTATGCCTGTCATTTAATGTTTGGGATGTTTTTCAATTGGTGCCCTTTTGAAAATCATGCTTTGCAATTATAATTGTAGACCTTTGTTCAAATAGGTTAGGCCAGGCATAAATTGAATTATAAATTCTCAATAGAATATTGCATCCTGTCCTACTCCCTCCCCTCTCTAAATTTTTATGCCATCTCCGCCTTTGTAAATGCCTTTGTCAGGTAAGGAACTAACTGCACTTCTATTCTATGAAACGTGTATGTTAAGTACTTTGGCAAGAAGCTTGCTTTGTTATTGTTTTCTGTTATTGTGCATGGCGGAACTTTATGAGAGGGAGTGCCAGGTCCTAATGCCATTTTGGCAATAAAATAAAGTGTACTTTCTTCTTTTAAAACATAATTTAATGCTGGAAAATGAGGCTTCATATTATGGGAATAAAACATTGATGCATGCTCAAAATTATTTCTTAAATTATACATTCACAAGAATTTTTATTTTACTCATATTTTCAAAATATCTAGAGTGCACTCAACTGATTATACAGTGCAACTCCTTTGATTTTTAAGTATGTATACAGATATTCCGTATATGTACTACAATATATAGCATTGAGTATTTTCCAGAATACATGTGTTATCTCTAAAATAGAAGACCTCATTTGAAAACGGAAATTTCTTTCACACAGTAAGATTAATCTTTCTCAAAGCCCACACTCATAAAATAGCTAATTTTGAATCATGTGCAAAGTATATTTATAGCAAGTCCATATATTTTAAAATATAAGAAATACACTAAAGTATTTGTAGAAAGGAAATTGTTCTGCTCTTCTGCCGTACCGGCATTTATAGAATGCTAACCTAAGCCATACTAAAAATCCTCTATAGTTTTGTAACACAAAATAAAACAGATAGGGTTAGTTTATGCACATTATGCTGTTAAGAAAGGGAAAACTTACTATATGAATTTTTTCTAAAAGGTCATTTTAATATACTTTCATTGTATTTGAATTTGCAAAGCCATTAGGGGTAAAGAGAAAATAAAAGCTAGAAATCCTAAACATTTCTTCTTTATGCTTTTAAATATTCCATTGTTTATTACAGTAGAGCATTTGAAGTGATTATTCACTGAATGCATATTTGGGAGAAAACCATTTTGTTCAAATTGGACAAGAAAACATTATGAAAATTTGAAGGCTGTGTACTAAAATTATATCTAAAATGTACAGGGAGTTTATACAATTATTTCCTCCCCTTTGCACATAGTGGAAGTTGACTGTTTTAAAACATGTACAAGACCCTTGTTTATGCTACTCTGCTACACAAGGAAAAATAACTAATATTTTGTTTATTGGCATAAACAGTAATTAACATTCACCTTCCCCTGCCACAGTCATGAGGAAGAGCTCTTTCTTAGAGGTTTACTGTGATGGCCTGGAGGGGTAATTGGAGGTGAAACTATGAAGTTGAGAGATTCCCTGCCTGGTCTCCATGATTTTCTCACGCTTATGCCTCCAGTAATTCACCAAAGTTACCTTTTAACGGCTCCTATCAGTTTATGGCTCCAGAGGCTTCTGTTTCTGATCTCAGTTGTGATTCTCCACATTTTCTGTCTCTTCAGATTTCAGAGTGGTGATTAGTTTTTGCAAGTCCAGTTCTTTGATGAGTCAAGTAATGTTGATTTTCACTCTGCTTATCATTTTCTTCTAAGCATGGCTGTGACAACTTCCAAAGTTCTCTCATCCTATCTAATAATAGACAAACATGGTAATTGACCATACCTGTGCTACGCCTCCCATTGGCTAATCAGCACAATATGCAAATTAACCACCAACAAAGATGGTGGCTAATTTGCATACTGCAGGCAGGGCGGCTGGGACCCCCATGTGCGGCCCTGGGCAGGCGGGACCCCGGTGTGTGGCCCTGGGTAGTCAGGACCTCCATGTGCGACCCTGGGTGGGCGGGACCCCCGTGTGCGGTCCTAAGCAGTGGGGCTTGGTGGCGGAATCGGCCTGAGGAAGCCCTATTCTTGCAGGGGCTGCTGGGGGCCCGATCAGAGACACAAACCTGCAGGCCCGGCACCCAGCAGCCCCAAGGCCCACCACCTTGGTGCTGGGGCCTGATCAAAGACACAGATCCGCAGCCCCAGCACCCAATAGCCCCAAGCCCTGCCATCAAGGTGCTGGGGTTGCTGGGGGTATTGGAGACACAAACCCGCAGGCCTGACACCCAGCAGACCCAAGGCCAGCCACCATGGTGCTGGGGCTGCTGGAGGCCGGATGAGAGACACAATCCACAGGAGGGCTCAGCACCCAGCAGACCCAAGCCCTGTCACCATGGTGCTGGGGCTGCTGGGGGCTGGATGAGAGGCACAAACCTGCAGGGGGGCCCTGAACCCAGCAGCACCAAGGCCCACCACCACAGTGCTAGGGCTGCTGGAGGCAGGATCAGAGACACAAACCCACAAGGGGCAGCCGGCACCCAGCAGCCCCAAGGTCCACCACCTTGGCACTGGGGCTGCTGAGGGCAGGATCAGAGACACAAACCCTGCAAGCCCTGCATAGGACAGGTGCTCTGCTCCAGGTGAAGTGCTTTCCCTCCAACCCAGCTCTCCCTGGGAGTCGGCGTGGAGGGCGCTCTCCCTGGGAACCTGGAAATCCGCCTCTGGGGCGACTGTGCAGCAGCCACGCCTGGTGAGCCATGGAGAGGGTGACCTACCCATGCGGACGTGTACACTGGCGGAGGCCACGCAGCTGCCATAGTTGAAGTTGTCCTTGATGTAGGAGCGGGGGTAGTGGGGATCAGAGTGGGCCAGGTTGGCAATGGAACCCCAGCTCCCTGCCAAATGACTAGAGCACACGGTCCTCAGTCACTTCCTGAGCAGCAGTCATCCCCGACCAGGGATCAACCCGAAACCTAAGTAGGTGCCCTGGCAGAATGGAACCCAAACCTGTGCTATAGCAGAGGAGCTCCAACCCACAGCAGGGGCGAGGGCAGCTGGCGAGTGCAGCGGTGGTGGCGGGAGCCTTCGCAGCAGCACAAAGGAGCAGCAAGCCAAGCGGTAGGAAGCAGCAAGCAGGTGGGCAGTAAAGAGGGAGGGGTTCTGACTGCGAGAGGGCACAGGCCGGGCTAAGGGACCCTGCACCCATCCCCAGTGCACGAATTTCGTGCACCAGGCCTCTAGTTTAATCTAATGAAAGACAAACATGCAAATTAACTGTACCTTCGCTACGCCTTAAGCCACACCCACCAGCCAATCAGGGTGACTATATGCAAATTAACCCAACCAAGATGGCAGCCTGCAGCCACGGAGCTGGAGCAAGCAGGAGGCTTGGTTGCTCCAGTGATGGAGGAAGCCAAGCTTCCTGCCTGCCACGGCCGGCTCTGAGCTCCACTGAAGGCAACAAATTTTCAATTATAGAAGGTAAATAAATCCCAGAATAAAAAAGAAAAAGAAAAAAAGGAGAAGCTGGGAGTTCCCATTGCCGGGGGGCTTAACCAGCATGAAAACAGCCCTCAGCGCCTCACCCAGACTGGCCAGGCAACCCAGTGGGGACCCCCCCACACTAAAGGGGGTGTGGCCAGCCTGAAAACAGCCATCAGCCCCTCACCCAGGCTGGCCAAACCTCCATGGGGTGAGGTTCCCCACTAGGGGGGGCTTGACCAGCCTTCAAACAGCCATCAGCCCCTTACCCAGGCTGGCCAGACACCCCAGCGTGACCCCCACCCTGATCCGGGACACCCTTCAGGGCAAACCAGCTGGCCCCCACCCATGCACCAGGCCTCTATCCTATATAATAAAAGGTTAATATGGAAACTGACCCTAACAGCAGAACGATTGGGAATGACTGGTCACTGAGACACACACTGACCACCAGGGTGCAGACGCTCAATGCAGGAGCTGACCCTGGTGGTCAGTGTGCTCCCACAGAGAGACCTCTGCTCAGCCACAAGCCAGGCTGACGACTGCCAGTACGGCGGTGGTGGTGGGAGCCTCTCCCACCTCCTCAGCAGTGCTAAAGATGTCTGACTGCAGTTTAGGCTGCTCCCCGCTGGCAAGTGGATATCCCCCGAGGGCTCCAGGGCTGCCAGAGGGATGTCTGATTGCCAGTTTAGGCCCAATCCCCCAGGGAGTGGGCCTAAGCCAGCAGGTGGTCATCCCCTGAGGGGTCCCAGACTGCAAGAGGTCACAGGCCAGGCTGAGGTCCCCCCCCCCAGTGCAAAAATTTTGTGCACAGGGCCTCTAGATTTCTTATAATAATAAAAAAAGTCTTTAACTTAACTGTAATTTAACATTTACCTTTGATGAATTCTCTTGGCTTTTTCTTTTTTCTAAAACCATCTTTATTTCTTTTTTTGAAAGGTATTTTTGCTATATATAACATTTTTGCTTCACTTTCATATTTGTCCTTTGGTACTTTAATAGTAGCTTATTTTTTCATGTCTCTTTAATTTCTTTCTTTTTTAAAAAAAATATATTTTATTGATTTTTTATAGAGAGTAAGGGAGAGAGATAGAAACATCAACGAGAGAGAAACATTGGTCAGCTGCCTCCCACACACGCCCCACTGGGTATGTGCCCGCAACCAAGGTACATGCCCCTGACCAGAATCGAACCCAGGACCCTTGCATCCACAGGCCGATGCTCTATCCACTGAGCCAAACCAGTCAGGGCTCTTTAATTTCTAATAAAGATTCTTGGGCTTATCTAATATTTTGCTCTCTGTATAGAATATGTCTGTTACTGGAGTTGTTTTTCAGATTTTTCATTATCATTGGTGCTCAAAAAAATTTTGATGTGCTCTAGTGCAGTTCCTTTTGTTGTTGTTGTTTGTTTGTCCTGCTTGGATGTGTTGATGTAAGATTTTTCTCAAATATGAAACATTTGTGAGAATTTTTAAAAATATTTTTTTCCTGTCCGCATATCTTTCCTTTTATTACTTCAATTACATGAATTCTAGGTGGCTTATATTGTCCTACAAGACACTGAGATTTTTTTTCTCAGTCTTTGCCTCTCTGTTTCCAGATAGTGTCTAGTGCTATGGTCATGGTTACTGATTTTATTCTGTAATATATAATCTGCTCTTAAGTCACCCAATAACCTTAATTTTTATTTGAAGTTTATATTTTTCAGATGTAAAATCTCAATATGATTCCATTTATGTCTTTTATTTCTCCCACATTGTTCTTTTTTCCTTTAACATTTTGAGGTATCATAGATGCTTTAAAGTCCTTTTCTACAAATTCTATCATCTCTGCTTTTATTGAGTTTGTTTCTAATGGTTGATTTTCTCCTGGTTATAGGCCATGTTTTCTCATTTCTTTACACATCAAGTAGTTATTTCTTTTTTTTAATCCTTACCCAAGGGACCTTTACTATTGATTTTTAGAGAGAGTGGAAGGGAGGGTTGGGGAGAGAGAGAAACAGAGAGGGAGAGAGAGAGATAATGAGAAAGAGGAAGAGAGAGAGAGAGAGAGAGAGAGAGAGAGAACTTTGATGTGAGGGAGACACATTGATTGGTTGGTTGCCTCCTGCATATACCCTGACCTAGGCCAGGGAGCTAACCTGCAACCCAGGTACATGCCCTTAACCAGGCATCGACCCTTTGGTGCACTGGTAAGTTCTACCTCTGAGCCACACCAGCAAGGGCTAGTAATTATTTCTTAATTGCATCCTAGCATTGTAAATATTGGGTTTTCTGGTATCTGGATTTTTTAAAAGTCCCACTTTAAGGAGTGTTGAAGTTCCTTTTGGAAAGTACGCATGTTACTTGCATATTCACTTGATTCTTTTGAGACTCAAATTTTGTACAGCAGATTTAGAGCAGCCTTTAATCCAGGTTTCTATTATGTTTGATCTTTTAGCTATCTCTATTGAATGCTCTGAGTTGTCAATGGAATTTCTTTACTTTAGTTGATGGGATCACAAATGTTTCACAGATATAAGCTCTAAAATAAACTCAGTTTACAGTTCAGGGTAGTTCTTTGACTGGTCTTGAGGACTTTTACCCTATGAATGAGCACTTTAGATTTAATTATGAGTGAATTCAAGGGAAGTAGAGGCACTCTTCTGAAAATCTTTTTCTGCAGTATTCCTTCTCTCTGTTATTCTGTGTCACAAATTCTAGCTACATCAGTTATTTCAAACTGAATTTGTATCTCTTTAACTCAGAGGATCCATTGTATGCTGCTCAGTATCTAGCCTCCTCCCTGGCCTTTATATCTCCACTAGAGGCCCAGTGCACGGATTCGTGCACCAGTAGGGTCCCTTGGTGTGACCTGCGGAGATCAGGCCGAAACAGGCAGTCCACTGCTGTCTTCCACTCCTACGCATCCTGGCCTCACTGTGTCTGCCACCACCACTGCTCAGTAGGCTCGCTGTAGTTCCACTGCAGTCTCTGGGTTGAGGCGGCCAGCCATGAGCCCTGCGTCTGGCACCCATCCATCAGCAGAGTGGCGCTCCCACTGTGGGAGTGCACTGACCACCAGGGGGCACTTCCTACTTTAAGCATCTGCCACCTGGTGGTCAGTGCACATCATAGCAAACAGTTGCTTAGGGTTTTATATAGGATACAGCAATAAACATGAATGAATAACATGGAAAAACTTTTCAAATTTTTGAGTAAAAGTACCCAGGCACAAATAATTTTATTTTTATAAAATTAAAAAGTAGATAAAACAAGCCTCTGGTGTTAGAAGTCAGAATATGATTAAACTCTGAAGAAGGAGGAGGTTAGTAATTGGAGGAAGTACATAAGAAGCTTCTGAGATATAGGTAATGATCTATTGTCTATCATGCTTGAGGGTTAACTGGCTGTGTTAATTTGTCATAATTTAGGTATATGTATTCTTTTTATTTGTGAACTTTTTAGGTATTATATTTCAATGTAAATATTTACCTTTTAAAACATATACTTACATAGATTTCGTAAGCCAAAGTATTAGAATTGAGTATTGTTTTGGAGAAACTATATTCAGTCACTTATTGATGAAGACTAAAACTATAGTGATAAAATGACTCTAATATAAAACTATAGTGATGAATGACTCTAATATAAAAACTGCTGAACCAAAAGATTTAACAGAACCATACTCTAAAAATAAGGAGGGGAAGTTCACCTTAAAATTACTTAATAAAGTTCTTACTTAACATATTTTTTCACATCTATATATATAAAAGCCTTTGTGACTGTTTGGTAGCTATGACGCACACTGACCATCAGGGGGCAGACTCTCAATGCACAAGCATGGAAACATGGAACAGACTGATGAATCTTAGAGAGAAGGAGGGGAGGGTGGGAAAAGATTAACCAAAGATCTTATATGCATACTAGAGGCCCAGTGCATGGATTCATGCATTGGTGGGGTTCCTCAGCCTGGCCTATGGGGATTGGGCTGAATCTGTGCACTGGACCTCTAACATCCCCTGAGGGGTCCTGGGTTGCAAGAGGGCACAGGCCAGGCCGAGGGATCCCACTGGTGCACAAATCTGTGCACCAGGCCTCTAGTATAAAATAAAGTCATTGTGTTTACTGGATCACTAATAGCTTTCTAGGTAATTTATATTTTTAAGTAACACATACTTTTCTCATAAAACATTCAACATTTGGAAACATCTATAAAAATAATTGGGCTGGACACATGAACAATTGTAGAGTAAAAAGTATGGCCTTTACGGTTTTTACATTTTCTTTTAAAAATTTTTAAGCCATTTAATCCAGAACCTAATGATTGGGTAAAACAAACAGGTAAGTGCCTAGGTTGATTAATAATAAAGGATTCTAAAATATCAATGGAATAGATTAAAACATAGTACCATTTAACAGTAGTTTTTAGAAGCAATTCTTTAGCAAAAAAGAAAACTGAAAATGGTTCAGCTTAAATAAAAATACATCCACACACATGCAAAAAGGAGTAATTAGGTATTACAGAAAATTGTGATATGTTTACTCATTTTTTCGTATTTTTATGAGCCAACCATGAGTTAATATTTGAATATATTTCTAAATATAATTTTATTTGTACATATTGAGTCCTTTCCATTATTGTATAATATTGGATATAGTCAATATAATATTGAAAGATAATTAGAAAATATCTATTTCACAATAAACTTAATTATCAGCTTGTCCATGGCATGGACCAACAGGTTTTCATATCACAGTTTTAATACAGGTTGATATGTATTCTCTTAGGGTACTTGGCTTTGGGCACAGCTTGCAGAGATGAAATGGAGTATTAACTAACCTCAAAACCATGAGTAACTTTTCAAGCTCATGATATTAGCTGAGCCTTTATTTAGAGAGCTATTGTCATTGCCTGAACAAGCAAGATATTTCTCTTAACAACATTATTTATAATTAGGACCCAGATGGTTTAGCGGAGACACAGGCTCAGCAGAACATAAGGGATGATAATTCTCCAGCAGAGGGTAATAAAAAGATCACCCGGGAGTGATACTCTCAGCAGGGTCTCTGTTCTCATGGGATCTGTTAGACAGACACCTTGGACATCAGACCAGTAGCAGCCTGTCTGGGATGATATTAGGATTTCTGGCTCAGGAATATAAACACTACATTCATTTCACCACACTAAAGTCAACCTTCTTGCTAATAAAAGGGAGGTGTACAGACCAGAAGATGGCTGATTGAGGAATGTAACAGGTGTGCATAAGGCCAAAGAGGTCACAGAGATGGCATTTTAAACTCGAGTGGGATCAAAACAGAGACCTAATTCTAAAGTGTTACAGGGCTTTATGGATTACAATAGTAGATAATGAAGTGTGGGTGACTTTCTCAGAAACCAAAGCATGGGTATTCTAGGAATTTGAATTGGGAGGTTCTTGCCAGGTTGTTAAATCCTGTGTCACAGAAGGTCGGTAAACTCTTACATATCCAGTTTTACATTACGCCACCCGTGTTCCAGATGACTCATGATCCACTCAGGCACATGCTTCTGGCTTCTGTTGGTACTTATTAGCCAGAACCTGCAGCTTGCAGAGTTTATAATAGCTCTTCCTGTCTACCAGGGTCAGTTCTTTCCCAGTCAAGCCATGCCAGTGACTGGCTTGGTGGCCAGTAGGAAAGATGAGGGTAGATCCTGAGTTGGTATTTGATAAGACTTTGTCCATTTAAAGTTTTACAATAATCTTCAAGAAGCAGAGAGTGCTTTTTATTATTATTATTATTTCTTACGAGAAGGATTTAGCCATTTCTACACCCTAAAAAGCTCAGGAAAATCTTAAGAGCATCTGCATCGAAATTCCAGTCCCAAGGTTTCCATTCCTTCCTTATCAGGGTACTAATATCAGAACTTGCCAAAACCCTGATTTCAGTATTTTCTGAATTTCTGCTGCTCTTAGGATTGGGTCCTGATCTGGGCCACACTTTGGCTGCATTCGGGCTACACTCTGTCAAGGTTACTGCATATGCTTTCACAAGGCCCTCTGGCTCTCACACTTTTCATTGATTTCCAACTGCTCAAGCTGATAATTTTCTTTCTTTAAAGCATCAATAGTACTCAATAAGAGTACTCAGTTCACCAGTCCTTATAATTATTATTTACCCTGCCCCTCTCTGATGTCAGAGATAAGGGAGTCCATTTCATCCCAGTCCCCCACTTCACTGCAAGTAAAAGTATTAGCAATTACATCCTACAGGGTGTTGAGAAACATCAATATCCCACTATGAAGATGTGGCACTCTCATTGCTCACTAGCTGGTGCGTCATCCAACTCGATAATCCTTAGAGTCTGCTTCTTAGAGCCATCAGTGGACCAGAATTTTGTCCCCCTCACTCCCTCCTTTAGTCAATCCTGGGCTGTGGGCTTCCCCTGAGTGCATCAAACCTCTCAGGTAAAGCAGCTTCTATTTGCCAAGGGCAGTTTTCCCAAAGGGGAAATCTACGAGCCATTAGCAGGCAACACTCACAAGAGCTGGGGAATGGCTGCACTGGCCCAACAAGGGGCACTGGTCACTCTGCTACAGGTGAGGTATGGCAAGGGTGAACAGTTACATTTTGAAATTGATATAATTTCATGACTTGCAACTTATCTGGTAACTGATATTTTAACATTTAATTTTATCAAAAAGTGACACAAATATCTAGTATACTGGATAGAGTCTATTATCTCTCAATTAAAATGCTTTAAATACTATTACATAATAAAAATGTCCTAATCCAATATTATTTATTACCTGTATTATAATTAGCAATAAGAGAATATCTAATTAATTCTAGTAAGTGGCTAAATCACTGGTGATAACACGTGAAATAATCTATCTTGTGTACAAAACCAAATATGCTGCATAATAAAAAAAATTAATGTGGGTGCAAGAAAAGAATATTCTTATTATAAAGTCATATTTTTATAATTATTGTTAATTATCTTATTTCAAAATAATATTCCCTCATGTCTGAGGTTTATGTTAAGATAATCCACCTATAAAACATAATATATAAATGAGGTTAAATATAAATTTTTTGAAAAATGTTCTGGAATAACTAATAAAGAAGCAGCATAGAGGCTGGACTTTTATAAACTCATCAATCAGGCTCAGCTGTCTGTAGGCAGGAGTTCTTAATAACAGCTTCTGTCAGTATTCTGATGGATCCACTGGATTTTACTTGTAATGAGAGACTGACAAGATGCTCGATTGTGAATGAAGGTCCTTCTTTTCTACTAGATTTATCAAGTTGGCACTCATACCCCAAATCACACCACTCATTATTTTATTCAACACTGTTCACTGATGTGTTCCCAGAAGAGAATGAGCAATTTCTAACAATAAAAGAAATCCCCTGAAATGATGATAAAAATGTACATTTTTATAGCTCTGTACAGTGTTTCAACCACTGTCACATTTTTTTTTCAACTATGCTATGAAGTTGGCAGGGCATAGTAAGTCTGGATTTTTTGGTTTGTTTCTGTTATTTTTTTATTGTTTTTGATAAAAAACAGGCATTCAACCATATCCAAGGTAACAATAAAAGAAAGTATTAGATCGAAAACAAGACCTGGTCCCTTCCCTGGTATCTATCTCCAAAGCATTTTAACATTTATATCCTAATGTTATAGTGTTTTCTCTTCATAGACAACAAACCTTTTATAAATATGTGTTTGTAAAAAAAATATATAGCATTATTTTCACATTATAAATGAAATATATCAATCAAATAATTCTAGAGATTTAATAACACAATGTTAGGGAGGGACCATTTCATAATGTCCTTTTATTTGGAGAGTGACAAGTGTACTATTTACTATCTTTTCTTTTCTTTTTAATGATAGATTCAACTGCACTAAGAGTAAATATTTCTGAAAAATAAAACCAAAAATTACCAAGTTAAAAGGCAAACATCATTCAGGGAAATATTTTCTATGTTCAGCAAATTGTTGTTATTTTTCAATGTAGAGGTTTTTAAAATCAATTAAAAAACACAAGGAACAACTCCTTAGCTTATAAAAGAGCAAATTTAAATGTGCAATGGAAAACAACACAATTGTTAGACTTAGACTTGGCTGAGGATTTTAGCAATGGAATAATGCCTAGTAAAGTGGTCCAAATTCAGGAAACAAGCTAAAAGAGTGCAGCAGTAAAATTCAAAATACCTTCCCAACAGGAAACAGCTTAACATGGTTGCTCTGTTGTGTCAGCTGCTTAAGTCAAAGATCGCCAAGTGCTTCTCCCCTCCCCTCTAACCAGGAGGCAGCAGGTGCAAAGATCAAGTTCCTTTCCTGATGTGAAAACATGGCATTTAGCAGAGGAGGCAGGGACTCAAATCAAACAGCTGTTGTCAAGAGCATCGGCCCTGCAGAAACTCCCGCACTCTTCGGATTCCAACCTCTTCACCTCCAGCTTGCTTCGTCTTCATGTTCAGTTTGATCTTTAGGGATGATTCCCCACAGTGAAGGATAAACAGCAATGGGTTCAAGAAAATAAAGAGAATGAGATAGATATTTTGTACTGCTCACTTAGAAATCTGTATGGTCCTAAAAGTGTTATATTCAGGCAGTGCACCACAGGGTAAAAGGGGAAATCTGAAGGAGTTAACACCAGCTTCATTATGTGGCAGCTGGTTTATATCTGAGGCTTTGTGCTCATGCGTCTAGGGCCTCGGTAATTTATAATAGCCTCAAGTTCCAGTATAAAAAGCACATAGCTGCAGGGAGACATGTCAGCTTCTCTTACACAGCCTGTCATTTCCTTTCCTGGGAAACATAATAATTAAGATGTCTGGTAGAACTGCTTCTGCAAAAATATTTTTAGATTTCAGCCCATTTCAAGAAATTCTAAACTCAAGAAGAGAATTATTAAATACTGCATGACAAACTAAGGAAAGTACTCTTGCAGGTTTGTTCTGTCAAAAGGAACAGATACTTCATCTAAATCTCTTGACAGTAAGTAGAGAAATTCCTAGACTTGAATTAAAAATAAAAGGATCAGCATCAGTTTGATTAGAATCAAAGCAGATGAAATGGGAGAGAAACATGCACTCTCAATCAAAAGCAGTTTTTCAATCCAAAAGACTGACACAGTTTTTAAGGTAGAACGACATTATCCCCCTCTTCAAATTAATTCAAGCCTATTCTGTTTACCTATATGATTCATAAACCAACTACTCATCATAGCACGAGGGCACTGGTGAGGGTGCTGTCCAGTATCCATTTTCTTTTAACTATAGAAGGAAGCAATGAACGGCGTTTGTACGGTGAATTAACTTCCTGGAAGTATGATAAAACTATGTCTACTGCATTAAAATAATGTACTTTGTAATATATTTAATTTAAAGAGGAATATTATTAGAGAGTAAAAAGGAAGATTTAAATTCAATAGGTTAAAGTAATTAACAATGATTCCCATATTTCTGACTTTTTTCCGTTTTCCTTAATAAAATCTTTTATTGTGGAGGGAGGTGGGCCATACATTCAGTTCAATTACAATAACACTGTCCATAGTTATATGATGACTAGAGGCCCGGTGCACAGATTCATACCCCGGTGGGGTCCCTTGGCCTGGCCTGTGGGGATTGGGCTGAAAACAGCTCTCCAACATCCCCCAAGAGGTCCTAGATTGCAAGAGGGCACAGGCCAGGCTGAGGGACCCCACTGTTGCACAATTGGGGCTGGGGAGGGACCGCAGGAGGGCTCAAGGGCATGTCTGGCTGTCTTGCCCAGTCCTGATCAGCCGGACCCCAGCAGCAAGGTAATCACCCGTTGGAGTGTATGCCTATGCCCCCTGGTGGTCAGTGCGCATCATAGCGACTGGTCAAACTGTCAAATGGTTGGACACTTAGCATATTGGGCTTTTATTATATAAGATAGCAAAGATTATATCACATTTTTATTATCGATATTAGGAGAAACTTAAGAGGCATTTAGATTCAATTAATATTTGTTTTAAACCTAGTTTGTTCCAGATAATTTCCACCACCATTTATCCCCCTTTGCCCTCTTCCACTTAACCCCTTTCCCTCTGGCAATCACCATCTGTTGTCTGTGTCTATTTATTTTTCTTAATCCTTTCACCTTTTACACTCAGCCACCCAATTCCCCTTTCCTTTGACAGCTATCAGTCTGTTCCATGTTTCCATGCCTTTATTTTTTGTTTGTTAATTTCTTTTGTTCATTAGATTCCACATATAAGTGAAATCATATAGCACTTGTCTTTCTCTGACTGGCTTATTTCATTTAGCATTATACTCTCCAGGTCCATCCATGCTGTCCCAAAAATTAAGATTTCCTTCTTTTTATGGCTGAGTATTTCATTGTGTATAAATGTACCACAGCTTTTTTTTTCCTTAATTAATTTTTTTCTTTAAAACTTTTATATCCACCTGTTTTCATGGAGGAGGGTTAAAATAGCATAGTAATTTTTTTTTCCTTTTCCAGAAATAAATATTAAAAATTATAACTCCAAAGTAAAATAAGCCAGTCAGAGCAAGACAATTATTACATAAGTAGAGGCCTGGTGCACGAATTCGTGCATGGTGGGGGTCTGGCCAGCCCGCCCTGATCAGAGCTGGGAGGGGCTGTGGGCGGTTGGCTGGTTGGCACTGACCCTTGGTTGAACTTCTGGTTGAACTCCCAGTCGAGGAGAAAATTTGCATATTAGCCTTTTATTATATAGAATTTCATTTATAGATGGAATCTAATGAACAAAATAAACAGATGAACAAAATACATCCAGAGACATGGAACATGGAACAGACGGATGAATCTCAGAGGGAAGGCAGGGGAGGGTGGGTAGGAAGAGATTAACTAAAGAACTCATATGCATATATGCATAATCCATGGATGCAGACAGTAGTGTTGTCAAGGCCTGGGGAGAGGGCAGTTTCAGGGTGGAGGGGGTCAATGGGGAAAAAGGTGGGACATCTGTAATACTTTCAACAATAATTATAAATAGAAAAATAAAAAAAATATAACTCTATAAAATATCTACCATAACTCATACAAAAAAGTCCTCTGAAAACGAGCAGAATTCATTTTGAAGATCCATTTAAATTAGAATACTACTAAGTTAAATTGACCCATATTCAAAATATGACTTAATAGCTTAAATAGACTTTGATACTACAAATCATAGAAGTGGAACCCTGATGATGTAGCAACTTAGCCTTTCCTTCTCTTGCCCTATTTTTCTTTATTACATTCCTCACCTCTCTGTCTTTAGTTACACTTCTACTTGTATACATTCATACTTACATATCCATTCTTGTAGCTATAATCTATCTATCTATCTATCTATCTATCTATCTATCTATCTATCATCTATCTATCTATCTATCTATCTATCTATCTATCTATCATCTATCTATCATCTATCTATCTATCTTTGCAATACTTTCTCCACACACCAGTAAAAAGTAAACAGTAGCTTGTCTGTTTGTTTCACTGGTATTTTCCTCCACCCAATTCATAGTAAGCTCAATAAATATTTGTTGGATAAAGAAATGATACACTTATTGACTCTCTTATAGGAATATCTGATTTACAGGTGTAGTGGTTTGAAGTGTCCTACCAAAATTTGTGTCCACCTGGAACCTCAGAATGTGACCTTATTTGGAAATAGAGGCTTTATAGATATAATTTATTAATGGTCTGTAGATTAAGTCACCTGGATTTAGAGAGACTTCAAATTCAATGACTGGTCTTTATAAAAAGAGGAAAGGACACAAACACACAACGGGCCATGAGAAGATGGAGACAGAGATTGTAGTTCTGCTGCCACAAACCAAGGAATGCCCAGAGCCAACAGAAGCCAGAAGATGCAAGGGAGGATTCTTTCCTTGGCCCTTTAGAGGGAGCATAGCCTGGCTGACACCTTAATTTCAGACTTCTAGCCTTCAGAGAGAATAAAATTCTGTGTTTCAAGTCAATTAGTTTGTTTTACTTTGCTCTAGTCAGACTTAGGAAACTAGCACTACAGGGAAGTCCTTTTGGTCTGACTCCAATTTGGCCAAGTTTAGAAACAAGTAGGCAGTTAGGAGTAAGGGGTCCCACATTGCAAGAGGTTACAGGCCAGGCTGAGGGACCACCCCACCCCATGAATGAATTTTGTGCATCGGGCCTCTAGTATGAATACAAAAATAGAAACAGATCACTTAGAATGTCTGGCCTAAAGTAGAGGTTAAAGAGTTGTTACTTTTTCCTGACTCAATATTTAATCATCCTAATTTTTAATTATTCTATTTTTTGGATGAAAGATTTACTTCCAGGTCTACAGTTGAATTAATCTCTTGCTGACATGTGTACCAGAAAGTGTTTTGCCCCTCTGTCTCTAACTTGCAATAACCAGTCCTAAAACAATCACATAAACACATAATAATTCTCTTCTTTTAATTCACTATTTTTATTTTCTGAATTCTGCTGAATAAATTTGTGCAGGGCACCAAGCAGTCTTGTCAATTTTACCACTCTGCAGTTGCTGGCAGGTCCCCCTGCCTTGGTTGACACTAGAGTGTGTTTTCTCAACTTTTATGACTTCCTGCATGGAGGTTATGATATTCTGGCTTGACTGCTGTTTTGAAGACCATTTCCTAAAACAGCTGTCTTTTCTGGTGTTTTATCTCCCCTTACCAACTGCAATAAACTTCCTGTCTTTGGGATTGAGTTTAGATTCTCATGGTCTTATGAGGCTTTTCTTGCCAAATATATATCACCATTTTGCACACAGGCAGAGAGCAGTGCATGTTCAATTTGAACAGGTAATAGCAGGTAGCCTTATTCTGAGGGTCTGAATCCCTCAGGAATTATCCTCATGGAAATCTTTTCATTATTTCATCAAAGGTTATTTCAAATACAGTTGACATGAGAGGCACAAAATTAAGATGAAGAGATGCAGTAATTAATTAGAATCAGAATGCTTGCCTTTCTAGTCTTGAGAATGTAATTCTGATGAGAATCCTTGGTTCTTCAGATTCAATTCACATTATTTTTTTCTCTTCAGAGGAAAAAAAGTAGGTGCTTCTGAGACCATACACTGGATCACCATGATAGTAATTGGGATAATATCCTATCAGTATTTCCAAACAGGTAAAAATTAAAAATATGTTTAATCAATACTGCTGCATTAGCACCAATGTTTACATGTTCTACCATTTTCACCACATCAAACTAAAACCTTCCACCATTGTAATTACTTACATTTAAATTTCTTTTTAAAAAAATATATTTTATTGCTTTTTTACAGAGAAGAAGGGAGAGGGATAGAGAGTTAGAAACATCGATGAGAGAGAAACATAGATCAGCTGTCTCCTGAACACACCCTACTGGGGATACGCCCACAACCAAGGTACATGCCCTTGACCGGAATCGAATCTGGGACCCTACAGCTGCAGGCCAATGCTCTGTCCACTGAGCAAAAACCAGTTAGGGCTACATTTAAATTTCTTATTAGAGCTGGTGATGCTGGAGAAAAATACTTATAATACTTGTTAGAAGCTATTGAATCAAGAAGGCCTTAAAATACATTATTTGATATTTTTTAAGTTAAAAATTAAAATTTCAGCTATAATATAAAATTGTAGCTATAATATGTTTAATTATAACTTACTAAATTATTTCTGTGGAGGCATCATGTCTAGGTTTCAAAGATTCACTGATATAATACCTTGACAGTCACTGGCTCAGTACAAAATTAGTGCTTTCTATATTCACCCACACTGTTGCCAGCTGTGACTCACAATGCCCTTTTGGATCATGTTTTACTTACTTTCTACAAGTTCAAATCATGCCCACCATTTAACAACTCATTTAACTGTCATTGTTTTTTTGTTTTTTTATATGTAACTTTTTATTGTAAAGTATAAACACATTTTCTGTATTTTAATAAGTGGGAATGCTTGACAAAACCCGGAATCTTTATGATGCTTTTCCTCAATAATGAAGTCTTTTTTTTTAATTGATGTTTTTAGAGAGACAGGGAGGGAGAGGGAAAAAGAGAGAGAAACATTGATGTGAGAAAGAAACATCAATTGGTTGCCTCCTGTAGGAGCCCCAACCAGGAATCAACCCACAACATTGGTATGTGCTCTGACTGGGAATCAAACCTGTGAGCCTTTGGTGCATGGGACAATGCTTAACCAGCTGAGCCACACTGGCCAGGGTAATAGTGAAGTCATTTTAATGAACTAGTTGCATAATGGTTTAACTCTCCCTAATTTAATGGTTAAATATCTACTAAGACAGAAATCACTACTTCAATAGGTAGTACCATATCTATCTATCTATCTATCTATCTATCTATCTATCTATCTATCTATCTATCTATCTATCTATCTATCATCTATCATCTATCTATTTATCTATCTATATATGCCCATAAAGATATAGCATGATCAGACAGTCCCGCTTCTCCCGTATGAGTCTGGATACCCAGAGACTCACCTGGAACTGGAGCTCAGAGCCTGAGACTCCCTCCTGATTGAAAACTACAACCACGCCCTCAGCCGCCAGCCCGCTCCACATGCACCTCCGCACCTTAGTATTTTACATCAGCACTGCGCCTCCTCTGAGTCTCGATATGCTTTTCTCTTTCCTTCTAGTTGTGGAATTTCCACTCAGCCAGCCTTCCTGTGGTTCGGGATGATGTCCATTCCGTCTTTTAGTTGTATTTTTGAAGTGGTTGTTCTAGGTAGCAAACTCCAGTGTTTACCTATGCCACCATCTTGGTTTCTCCGGTATCTATTATTTCTATTTCATAATTGCATTGCCCATAAATTCAATAATATAGTAAAAAAATAATGTTTTTTTAAAAAAAGATATAGCATGATGATCATATCTAGAATATTAGTGTGTATCTATAAGAGGACCATTGCTGAAAAGAGCTGTTTCAAATTTTAATTGCATATATTTTGAAATGTGTAGCCAATTTGTAATCAATTTGTCAACAGAGACAAAAATATTATTAATACTTTTTGAAATTTGGAAAGCACTTATGCTGCACTCTATACTTTCTTATACAAACTTTCAAAATTGGAAATCTTCTTCCTCTTTGATTTCACAACTCCTTGCTTATATTTTAAGCGTAGACTACAAATGGACTGCAATATTAGTTGCATTTCTTTCATTCTGTCAGCTATGAGCAGAATCAGGAAAAAATCTGATTTATCTTTGAGTCCTTAGTAACTGGCATAACTGTAAAGTTCAACTAGACAACCATTGCATTTTATAAATAAGAATTTTTGCTTATAAAGAGGTTTTGTGATTTTCCCAGAAAACAAAACAACCTCTTGATAGCAAACTAGACCTTTACTTTTTTCTTCTAAATGAAAGTTAATAGTAAACACATTTACAGAAAAATTTGGATGATTTCTTTCACTTACTAAAGTTGATCTTTTGCCTAAGGTAGTCAATGTCACACAACAGTATTTAATAAAATTTGTATGTGCCACTATAATATCCACACTGTGGATTATCCATAGTAAAGTAGTCTTCTAAAAACACTGTATTCTAATCAGAGTTCATCTGTCATCAATTGCTATGTTAGAAGTAAAACTGATTAATTTAAATTATAGAACATACTAAATCTAATGATGAAGCTGAATTCCTCTCCTTAAATTTCACACTTAGGTAGGGACTAATGTTGAAGGAAGCTGCACTCTAGTTCTGAATAGGTGGATTATAAATATTATTTTTATATAATGTGTATGAGCAATAACAGTATTTTGCTGCCTATCTGAAATGTTTAAATCTGATTGATTCATGGTTATTTTATGCAAAAGTTTCAGCTAAGGCAATTCTGAAGGCCTACATTTTCTTTTCTTTTTTTTCCCAACTGGCAGCATCCAGTTCAGAAGCTAATCCTTAATGCCATTTATCTATAAAAACTTTGATGTTATGCATTAGTTTTATTTAGTTATACTTCCCTAGTCCTCATCAAGCAAGGAAATATAAAGGTGCATTTGGCAAAGTGTAGATATGACTGTTCACTAAAGGGTTCTGTACCACTTCTTATAAGGATTCCAGGACTGGTGAAGAAATGATGGAGGCTACATACAGGCCACCTCAGAATTCAATTTACTTTATAACCCACCTCTTGTCTACTTATATCTGTGAGGAGGGTATGGTTTGCCTTTAAGGAAAAGACACTTTATTTCTCATTTTGTCAATAGGACTGGAAAATGCACTATCTTCTATGGGGTTGTCTCTTGTTCTGCCCTTCCCCTTGTATTTTCACAAACTGAGTAGACATGCTGATTAACTTCCTTCAAACTTTGTCATTAAAAACCCATCAATGAAATAGTTTACAAAATTTTATTTGTCGCTCATGATTTGCCCATGGGGCTTTTCAATAAAAGGAAGGAATCTCATTTTAAAAGATTGTAAAATTTTCTCAAGCTTCAATGCCCTGACAAATTTAATCTAAATAAAGACCACTGCTACACTATTTCAATAAGATTTCTGAGAAGGACCTAGAGAAAACAAAATCTGAAGTAGAATTTCTGGTCATAAATATATTCATAAAACCGATTCCTTCGATGGAAAACCCAGGATATTACTATTTCTGCTGTGCCAATAAGAATAGAAATATGAATTAGTTTAGATTTATCTTTACATTGTCAGAACCTATTTGGCAAGACAAGGGCTTTATAGTTTTTTCAAGAACTTACAATTATATCAATAATAATAATAATAAAAAATAGATATTTCTTTAAAACCAAGGCTATAATGACTCTATTCCTTAGAAAGCCATATTTTGACATTACTTGGCAATGTTGTAAAATAAAATATGCCTTAATAATGAATAATCTCAAGGATAAGAAATGTTCCGAAATAAAACTAATATAACTTTATTAGAAGAAAAACAAATGTTAATGTGCCTTTCTTTATCATAGATTTCTATGAAATTTTGAAGCTAGGTTTATAGAAAGTTAACTAGTTTAATCAATAGGATTCTGGCTACAAATTTGAAATGTCCTCAGTATATAGAGTAGGAAAGTGACCAGGAAATTTCAATGGGACCAAACATCGTTCTGTTTAAACTTGCATAGTATGGGATCCAGGGGTGGGCAAACTTTTTGACTCGAGGGCCACAATGGGTTCTCAAACTGGACCGGAGGGCCGGAACAAAAGCATGGTTGGAATGTTTGTGTGAACTAATATAAATTCAAAGCAAACATCATTACATAAAAGGGTACGGTCTTTTTTTTCAATAGTTTTATTCATTTCAAATGGGCTGGATCCGGCCCGCGGGCCGTAGTTTTCCCACGGCTGGATAAGCTCTGACTCTAGGGACTCAGTGGGATGTGATGTAAAAGTAAAGTCTTGAGGTAAGTTCTTTCCTCATAATGTTGTAATGTACCCCGCGAATCACAGAAGGACGCCTCAAGAAGTCGAATTAAAGAGTCACATTTATTGCAATCCGGGACTATGAGGGGTCATTCCCAAATCTCATAGTAATAAGATGGTGGCACAACCAGACTTACATAGGCAAAAATCACAAAGGTATTGATTACATCCCAGGGTTTGGAATGTGGCACCTGGCTCCCAAAAAAGCAGATTACAGAAGCAGAATTAAGCATGTTAATTACAGTTTTGGGTCTCGGGGTCACTGAATTGACAGAAATACATTATCTAGAGTCCTTGGGTAACCTGGGTTAAACTTAGGCATGTTATCTAAATTACAGTTTTGGGTCTCCGGATCACTGAGTTGATAGAAACACATTATCTAGAGCCCTCGGGTCTCCCGACCACTGAGTTGTCAGGACAATTTAGAGTAATTGTGCTGTCCTGGTCTCGGGACCACTGAGGCAGCTGGAACGCACCACCTGTGGCCACTAAAACAATTTAGGGTAATTGTGCTGTCCTGTTTCCCAGGTACAGTAGAATGTGCTCTCTAAGACCAGTATGATAACAATCAATGGAATAGTCATTCAATTGATAAGGCATTCAATCGAATGGGATGACTTATACAATTTAGAAAATCAAAGTAACTTTTATATTGTTAAGCCAAACAACAGGGTTAGAGTTAAACTACAGTTTCCACCTGAAATGGTTGCTACCATACTTCAATTACTGTTAGGGTAGGTGGCTCAGGAGGCGGCGTAGGAAGTAAAGAGAGTCAAGTCAATCATAAAAGAAAAGGAAAGGTTTTATTCTGTGTCCCCAGGAGACCCAGGAACCCCAAAGACAGGGCCAGTGGATTCGCACCCACAGGGAGGGGGGGCTTTGTTTTATACTGCGGTTGGGTGAGGGGCGGGGACATGAACTGAGGAAGTTTCCACCACAGGGGGTCGGCAGGGTATTCAGGAAGGAGTCAGTATCTGTGTGGGGGTCATTGTGGATTCAGGGAGAAGCCAGTATCTGTGTCTGGCAGGCTCTCTGATCTGTTAGAAATTCCAGGGAGGGTCCATTATCTTGTCAGGCATCTGCATGCATCTGATCCTGGGCTCCCTCCGACCTAACAATTACCAGGAGTTATCTCCTTCATCATGTTTCCTACACACAGGTGTTAATTAGTACTTTAAAACTCTATGTCTATATTACCATAATTAGTTATTGAAAGGGCGAGGGCTATGCCCTCCATCTTACCCTGGATCCTCCATGTTGGGACAGAGACCATGTGCTCAGAAGAGTGCCTTCTTCCCGGAAGCCCAGGCCCCTGCTGGCCACGCCCGGGATTTCTTTGAACTAGCCAATGACAAGCAAGGGATGTTCGCGCCATAGAGATGACCACATCCTGTGCAACAAGACCCGACTTGGCGCCTGGCCAATCCGAAGGGCCCACAGCTAGCCCCCTCCCCTCACTATTAAAGCCCTGATTTTTCCATGGATATCACTCGGTTTTCCGGTCGCCGCGTCGGCTGGAGGCCCGGGTCGGGTTAGCTAACTCAATAAAGGACCTTCTGCTTTTGCATCGGATTGGCTCCCTGGCATGGTATCTTGGGGATCTTGAATTCTGGGCATAACATTTTGGGGGCTCGTCCGGGATCCCCAACACCATCGATGGGACTCCCAGTCCGGAGGGCCTGACTGACCGCGGTAGGTAGGTCGTGTTTTGTTTGTGTCGTGTGTTTTGGTGTGAGCTCACTTCTGAAATCTGTAAATGCCTGTAAATGCCTGTAATAATGATCTGAGTGGATCAACAGGCGGGAGGAACTGGGGGACGCCCCGATCCTCCATCTGAAGGGGTATAGCTTTGCTTCCGCGGAGTCGGGAGTTCTGTAGGAACCCCCTTAATCTGAGACAGGCAGGAGGAGTCGGGGGGCGCCCCGATCCTCCATCTGAAGAGGGGAAATTTTGCTTCCGCGGAGTCGGAAGTTCTGTAGGAACCCCTCAATCTGAGACAGTCGGGTCGCTCCCGCTGGTTGGCACACAACGGTCGTTTTCGGTTTTTGCTTCCATGGAGTTGGAAGCTTGTTTTGGTTTCGCTTCCATGGAGTTGGAATACTATATTTTCGGGCCCCTTAGTTGTCTGTGTTTGTGTTTTTTCGGTTTTACTTTGTGGATTTACTGGATGGACATTATGGGACAGGCTCAAACTACTCCTTTAAGCATTATGGTCGATCATTTCAAAGAGGTAAAGGGAAGGGCCAGCAACCTCAGTGCGGAGGTCCGGAAGGACCGGTGGCGGACTTTTTGTTCTAAGGAGTGGCCGACTTTTGGTGTTGGGTGGCCGCCGGAGGGGACGTTCGATCTCCCCACCATTCGCCGGGTTAGGGACGTCGTCTCCCAACCCAAAGAGGGACATCCTGGTCAACTCTCTTACATTGTTACTTGGCAGGACCTCGTGGAAAATCCACCACTTTGGCTTAGGCCCTTCTTACCTCCACACCCTCCGGAGCCAGAACCCATTCTTGCCTTGCAGGAAGCGGAGAAGAAGAAGGAGAAGAAAGTCACCCTGCCGTCAGCTCCAGCTCCCCCCTACCCGGTTTTGCAGGGGGGAACTGGAGAAGAGTTAATTTTTCCTCCCCCATATCATTTCCACAGGACGCCGGAGAGATTTGATCCTACCCCGTCGCGGGAAGCTGACGCAGTTCCGGGAATGGCTGGGGGCGGGGTTCCGGGAATGGCTGGGGGCGGGGTTCCGGGAATGGCCGCGGTTCCGGTTCCGGTAGGAGGCCCACCTCTCACCCGGCAAAGAGCTCAACGGGAGCTGTCTGTCGCAGCACCCGACTCCACTATCAAGACCCTGCCCTTACGAGCCGCTGGACCTCCGGATGCGGATGGCAACCAGCCCCATATTTATTGGCCTTTCGCAACTAGCGACCTCTATAACTGGAAGGCACAGAACCCTAAGTTCTCCGAAAAACCGGGGAGACTTATTGACTTGCTAGATTCTGTTCTTTTCACCCATCAGCCCACATGGGACGACTGTCAGCAGCTTTTACAGGTTCTGTTCACGACGGAGGAGAGAGAAAGGATCCTCAATGAGGCCCGAAAGATGGTTCCCGGTGTAGACGGAAATCCGACCACGAACCAGGCCCAAATAGATGTCTCTTTTCCCTTAACTAGGCCTGAATGGGATTTCAACACGGCAGAAGGTAAGGAGAGGCTCTTGGTCTACCGTCAGACTCTAATGGGAGGTCTCCGCAGGGCTGCTAGAAAGCCCACCAATTTGACCAAGGTAGGGAATGTACAGCAGGAAAGAGATGAGTCTCCAGCTGCCTTTCTAGAACGGATCATGGAGGCATATCGCACCTATACCCCCATGGATCCAGAAGCCCCTGAGAATAAGGCAGCTGTAATCATGAGTTTTATAAACCAGTCAGCCATGGACATTAGAAAGAAACTACAGAGAATAGATAGATTAGGAGAAAAGAGTTTACAGGATTTACTGGTAGTAGCAGAGAAGGTGTTCAATAACCGAGAGCCCCCTGAGGATAGGCAAGCCCGCGCCATGGTGGCTGCCAGTGAGAAGCAGACTCGAAACCTGGCCAAGATTCTGCTAGCCACCACCATGGAGTCCCCTGGGGAGCGGACCCGTCACCTTCGCCAGCTTGCTGATGGCCAAGAAAGAGGTAAGAGAACCGCCCGGGACGGGAAAAGGAAGCTGCAACAGAACCAGTGTGCTTACTGCAAAGAGATAGGGCACTGGGTCCGAGAATGCCCAAAGAAGGCCGGTAAAAAGGGGAACAAGACAGACCGGGTGGAGGTCTTGGAGCTGGAAGGACTGAGTGATTAGGGAAGTCGGGGTTCGGATCCCCTCCCCGAGCCCAGGGTAACTCTTAAAGTGGAGGGGACGCCTGTTGACTTCCTTGTCGACACTGGAGCACAACATTCGGTTCTCCGCACACCTCAGGGGAAGCTAGCCAGCAAAAAGTCCTGGGTGCAAGGGGCAACTGGCATGAGCCAGTATTCATGGACTACCCGAAGAACAGTAGATCTAGGAACGGGCCGGGTATCCCATTCCTTCATGGTAATACCAGAATGCCCCTACCCCCTATTAGGACGAGACTTGCTAACCAAGATTGGAGCCCAAATAACCTTCAGACAAGGGGGGCCTCAGGTCACCGATGGCGAAGGCCACCCCATCCAGGTCCTGACTCTGAGACTGGAGGATGAATATCGCCTCCACCAGGGGGCGCCACCAGTAGAGAACAATATGGATAGGTGGCTGCGAGAATTCCCCACAGCCTGGGCAGAGACGGGGGGAGTAGGGCTGGCTGCCCACAGGGCCCCAACGCTGGTAGAACTAAAACCAGGAGAAGGCCCGATGAGAGTCAAACAGTACCCTATGTCCCAGGAGGCTCGGAAGGGAATCCAGCCTCACATCCGGAGACTGCGGAGCCTAGGGGTACTGGTTCCATGCCAATCTGCCTGGAACACCCCCCTCCTGCCAGTCAGAAAGCCTCATACGAATGACTATCGGCCAGTTCAGGACCTCCGGGAAGTAAATAAAAGAGTCCTGGATATACACCCAACCGTTCCTAACCCATACACTCTCCTAAGCTCTCTGGCACCCTCTAGAATCTGGTATACTGTATTAGACTTGAAGGATGCCTTTTTCAGCCTGCCGTTAGCGCCTCAAAGCCAACCCCTGTTTGCCTTCGAATGGCACGACCCCGAGGAAGGTTACAGTGGACAATTAACCTGGACGCGATTGCCCCAAGGATTCAAGAATTCGCCCACCATCTTCGACGAGGCGCTGCATGAAGACCTCGGTGAGTACAGGAGGGAACACCCCAATCTCACCCTTCTTCAATACGTAGATGACATCCTGATTGCTGCCGATACCGCCAAAGATTGTGAGCAAGGGACCAAAGATCTGCTGGCCACCTTAGGAACCTTAGGGTACCGGGCCTCGGCGAAGAAGGCTCAGATATGCCAAAAGAGGGTGAGTTACCTGGGATACATACTGGAGGGCGGACAGCGGCGGTTGTCAGATGCTAGAAAAGAGACAGTCTTGAAAATCCCTGCTCCCACCTCCCGGAGGGAGGTGAGGGAATTCCTAGGATCGGCTGGCTATTGCCGCCTCTGGATACCAAGTTTTGCTGAGATCGCCAGGCCCCTATACGAAGCCACCAAGGAGGGGAAGGCCTTTAAATGGACTGAGACAGAAGAAATTGCCTTTAATCAGATAAAGAAAGCTCTTTTGGCTGCTCCAGCCCTGGGCCTACCAGACATTACAAAACCCTTTCGCCTCTTTGTAGACGAGCGCAAAGGAGTAGCAAAAGGAGTTTTAACCCAGGCTTTAGGCCCCTGGAGTCGCCCAGTAGCGTATTTGTCTAAAAAGCTGGATCCCGTAGCCGCCGGCTGGCCACCGTGCCTAAGAATCATTGCGGCAACCGCGCTCTTAGTCAAGGATGCTGACAAACTGACCCTGGGACAGGAGATCTGGATCACAACCCCGCATGCCATTGAAGGGGTCCTAAAACAACCTCCCGATAGGTGGATGAGCAATGCTCGCATGACCCACTATCAAAGCTTGCTGCTCAACCCCCCTAGAGTACGGTTCCATCCCAGTGCGGCCCTCAACCCTGCTACCCTGCTACCTGACCCTGACCTAGATGCCCCACTGCATGACTGTGCGGGAATCCTGGAGCAGGTACATGGACTTCGGAAGGACCTGACCGATCGGCCCCTCCCGGATGCAGAGGCCACCTGGTTCACGGATGGAAGCAGCTTCGTGCGGAACGGGAGCAGGTACGCGGGTGCAGCGGTGGTCACAGACACGAACACCGTGTGGGCGGAGGCTCTGCCCCCTGGGACATCAGCTCAGAGAGCAGAACTCATTGCACTCACCAAGGCACTGACACTGGGGGCTGGAAAACGGCTTAACGTTTACACAGACAGCCGTTATGCATTTGCTACAGCTCATGTTCATGGGGCAATCTACCAGGAAAGAGGGCTATTGACAGCCGAGGGACGGACAATAAAAAATAAGCAGGAAATTCTCGACCTGCTCGCGGCCTTGTGGCTTCCTGCCAAGTTAGCCATAATCCACTGCCAGGGACACCAAAAAGCTGATGACCCGGTAGCGAAAGGCAACCAAAAGGCTGACCAGGCTGCAAAGGCAGTAGCCCTTACCTCGGTCCCTACCATGGCCTTACAACTCCCAGACCCAGGGGACCCAGTCTTACCAGACCAGCCCAAGTACTCCCAGGAAGAGTTGCAACGTATCAGAAAGCTCCCCAGAGCCCAGGAAATAAAGGGATGGTGGCATACACCAGAAGGAGAACTTATACTGCCGGACTGGCTCGGGGACACGATGTTAAAACATATGCACCAATCCACTCACCTGGGAACCCGGAAAATGAAGGACTTAATCCAACATGCCAGAATCAAAATTCACCAGCAGAATACCAAGATAGATCAGGTTGTGTCTGCCTGCAAGACCTGCCAACTTACAAACGCAAGGGTCGGATCAAATGAAAGAGGGACCAGGCTCAGAGGCACCAAACCGGGAGCACAATGGGAGGTCGATTTCACTGAAATTAAACCAGGGAAGTATGGTTATAAATATCTTTTAGTGTTCATAGACACCTTCTCTGGCTGGGTAGAGGCATACCCAACCAAGCACGAAACAGCCCAGACGGTGGCCAAGAAGCTGCTGGAAGACATCTTACCCAGGTATGGTTTTCCTGCTATGATAGGATCCGACAATGGGCCAGCCTTTATTTCACAGGTAACGCAGGTAGTAACTAGGGCTATTGGGGCAAATTGGAAATTACATTGTGCTTATAGACCCCAGAGTTCAGGTCAGGTAGAGAGAATGAATAGAACTCTAAAAGAGACCCTTACCAAATTAACCATGGAGACTGGCGGAGACTGGGTGGCTCTCCTTCCATATGCCCTTTACCGGGTAAGGAACTCCCCTTACACCCTGGGTTTTACTCCCTACGAGATCATGTTTGGCAGGCCACCCCCTATCATTCCTAACCTTAAAGCTGACTTACTCGCTGAATTTGAAAATCAAGAACTATCTCTTTCCTTAAGAGGGCTCCAGAGGGCACACGAGGACATTTGGCCGCGCCTCCGCGCCATCTATGAGACCAGCCCAACCCCAACTCCTCATCAACACAGACCAGGAGATTGGGTCTACGTCAGAAGGCATCATCGAGAAACCCTTGAACCACGTTGGAAGGGTCCTTACACCGTGGTGCTAACAACCCCCACTGCTCTCAAGGTAGACGGCGTCGCGACCTGGGTTCATCACACTCACGTCCGGTCAGCGGACCCCTCCACGATCCGGAAGGACTTCATCACCAAATGGAGCGTCGATCGAGATCAACGCAACCCGCTCAAGCTCAAGCTACGGCGTGCTCGACCTGCGTGATGCTGGTAACATTAAATAGATTTAGATAATGCCTGCACCTTCATGGACACGGCTCCAAAATGACAAGGACAATTCATAGGAAGATCAGGAATAGACTTTAGTATCACATGTCTAGTATCATGTTTTATTGTACTGATATGTTATACTGACCTTTGATTCGTTTGCAGGTTTGAATGTATGTTGGCTGTCCTGGAAGGGAGCTGTGTGGGGTGACCCCCAAAAGTAAAGGGTGTCTAGCTGCCAAGAGGACAAGTGCCCAACTGGGCAGGGAAGGGTGCCCATCAGGTTTTGGTCTCTGTTGAGAGACAGCTAACAGTTGGCAGCCTGTAATACTGTCTTGCAGGCCTGCGTGACCATGCCCATGTCAGGGGTAGTAAAGCTGGAAAAAGCCTGTTTAGACTAGAAAGTCTGAGGCATGGTTATGCATAGAAAGAAGGTTTTATACCAACAATTACTGTTTTGTTTTAAATCCATGAAAAGAAATTAGCAAGGAAAGTCAGAAAATCTTAGAGTAAATCAGTATGTTTTTCTCCTTATGTAATTCCTCCAAAATCTGGCAATGCTAAGTAAGTACATTTCTTTGCATAGATTCAGTAAGACTGGTTCCTAATAGTGGTTTTATTAACGGAAAACTTTGACTGGAGTATCATGTTTTGAAGAGCCCTATCTGAGCTCTAAAGACTTGAAGCCACTAAGAATGCCATAAAGAAAGCCTGGAGCGTGGGCTCAGGTGGAGTTGCTACAGGTGAGGGATTCACCTAACTCAGCAGATACTGCAGGCAGGCCTGATGGCATCTGGATGGCTTGGCTTCCTGGCCCTACGGGGCACATTAAGGTTCAACCATGAAATTCCAGCAAAGATAGTCAGTTACCATTCTTGTTGTGTTTATGCAAACATCAGGACAGTAAATAAATTTATCTTGATTTGGCTTTTTAATAGCCATGGAGGAATTTTAAGAAGAAAAATCCTATTTCAATAGAAGTTGTTAAAGCTAAAATGGTTTCTTTCCCTTCCACCGGACCATTTGTTAAGTGTATAAAATAGTTCGGTTGATAGTTCTGTGTGCTCACTATGGGCCCCTAGCGACGGTGAAATAAAAGTGCAGTCCGTCTCATGATTGAGACGGAAGTTCCAAGACAAGGGGGGAATGAAAGGGCGAGGGCTATGCCCTCCATCTTACCCTGGATCCTCCATGTTGGGACAGAGACCATGTGCTCAGAAGAGTGCCTTCTTCCCGGAAGCCCAGGCCCCTGCTGGCCACGCCCGGGATTTCTTTGAACTAGCCAATGACAAGCAAGGGATGTTCGCGCCATAGAGATGACCACATCCTGTGCAACAAGACCCGACTTGGCGCCTGGCCAATCCGAAGGGCCCACAGCTAGCCCCCTCCCCTCACTATTAAAGCCCTGATTTTTCCATGGATATCACTCGGTTTTCCGGTCGCCGCGTCGGCTGGAGGCCCGGGTCGGGTTAGCTAACTCAATAAAGGACCTTCTGCTTTTGCATCGGATTGGCTCCCTGGCATGGTATCTTGGGGATCTTGAATTCTGGGCATAACAGTTATCTATGTTTATTATATATTGCCAGACTAATTGCTACCTTGATGTGTATTCTTTTATAAACAATAAATAAAATCAAATGTTAATTATATTTTTAGGGCTTGGAAAAAAACCTTTCTTTACGTTAAATTACAAATGATGGATCTGGATTTTCTCTTCCTGACATTCGTATTCTCACTAAATTTCATCATCTGAGCTGTCACACGTATATGATTTATTTTAGAGGAAAATGCATTTAAGAAAGCAACTTTGATGGCAAACTGACAAAATCAAGGAATGGAGTAACAAGTATCTAAAGCATTTTCTTTTAAGCACAAAAGTTAGCATTTATTTTAACATAGGCATTATTTTGAAATTGATTGTACTTTTTTGTGCCTTCATAGAAAGAATTTTCTAATGAAACCAGTATCTTGATGCTTGAAGATTATAATTAGGGATGTTATTCTATTGTTTTAAATAGACTACCTTAAAATTACTGAAAATTACTGGGATATGTAAAACTGTCTACTACACTAAAAGGCCCTAAGCATCTCTGATTTGCAAATACTGCACTAATTTTTCAGAATCTCTGCAATTTCCTTAGTGAGTCAATGCCTAAGTAACTTCTCTCTTGTAACTGGAAATGAATATCCAGAAGTCATTAATACAACACAAGCTGAGATAAATTTAGAGATGTAATATGAGGATCATTCACGTAGGGCCTGTAGAACAGGCCCTTAGTGTGACAAGAAACCATTACATGAATTTAAGTAGTGAAATGGTCATGATTTGATTTAGGTTTATTTTTATTTTTTAAAAAATTACTCTCAGTGCTCTTTGCATAAGTGAAAGTAGTTTTTAGGGGTAAAATAGGCAGGTTTAGGGAGTTTTAGGAATTAGGAGGTCCAAGGGGGAAAACTGCAAAGCTGGGGGCCTGGGAACTGCCAAAAGGCATACTTTCACCAAGAACAAAAGGTGCCACAGCCTAAAGGGAGGGGAAGATACCCATTCACAGAAGATAAGGGGAAAGCTACAGGGAGCAGAAAAACAAAAGGAAGAAAGAGGAAAACAGATTTTCACAGGGAATAGAGAATTACACCACAGGAGGGGGAAGAAAAAAGGGGTACCCCATATGGGGTTTGAGCTCTGAAGCTGCTATAGTGACCAATCAGAGGGGATATCAGGACACAAAGAACCACAAACTTTAAAAACCTTACGAAAGAGGGACTTAGTGGGTCTCTCCCCTCCCCAGTGGGTGTCTGTCCTTATTTCCCAATAAGTTGCCACCTTTTCCTATACCACCTTTTGTCCATGGCTTCATTCTTTGAATCCACCTGGACAAGGACCCAGGAAGGAAACCACCTTTGCATTCTGCCCAGAGGAAAACCACACATTTCATAAGAAACTCTATGTAGTTAAGAATGTTAGGTCACCGAAGGAAGAACGCACAAGGCCAGAATGGTGAGGGATTACGAATTTATTCGATCATCCTCACACCAGGTGGCTGAGCCTGGATGGCTTCAGCACCCAGTGATGGAAGTCAGTGGCTTTTAAAGGACTTTTGACGGATTCCTGGGCAGAGACTTTTTTGTGCATACCCGGAGGGGAGAGAGTGGAATGTGGTCACAGCAAAGGGAATGTCCATAGTGAAATGGCCTGAAAAGCCAGTTCCTGGGGGAGGGTATCGATTCAATTATTTGATCAGACCTAACGAAGAGTAAAAGTAGGAAGACAACAAGAGGTTCAGTATAGGTAAAAAAAAAAAAAAAAAAAAAGAAAGAAAGAAAGAAAAAAGAATTAAAAAAATAGTGGCAATGCATTTTAGGATACTTTTCATAGAGATTAAAAGAAACATGTTTTTCGTTTGGATTCCATAAAATTTGATTTCTGAGTCTCTATGGGAGGAACAGTCTTGTCTGTATTTCCATGGTTGGGAGATTTCCGTTTGCCCTTGTTTTCCTATGTAAATATATGTATTTATATATCACTACTTTATGATTATAACACCACCATGTGTTTGTTGTGGGTTGAATTGTGCCTCCTCCAAATTTATAGGTTAAAATTCTAAACCTCAGTACTTCAGATTATGGCCTTTATTTGCAAACAGCTTGCTAACATACGTAAATTGACAAAGTGGATAAGATCTTTCTGGAGCAAGATTTGGCTCCTAGTTCAATATGAGTGGTGTCCTTGATTAAAAAAAAAAAAAAAAAGACGAAGCCATGTGAAGAGACATACATGCACACAGGGTGAATGCCATGCGGAGATTAGAGTTGTCTGCCCCAAGACAAGGAGCTACAAGAAGCTACCACAGAGGCCTGGAGCAGACCCTTCCCTAGTACCTTCTGATGGAGCCCTGCCAATGACACCTTGATTTCGATTTCCAGTCTCCAGAATCATGAGACAATGAATTTCTGTTGTCCCAAGCCACCTGATATGTGGTATTTTATTTGGAGGAAACTAAGGCAGAGAGGCTATATAATTAATCTAATATCACATAGCAGTGAATATTAGAGCTGAGGCTTACCTCAGCCATCTGACTCCAGAGACTGAACTGTGAAGAAAGATGCAGCAATTTCTGAGAAAGGTGGGAAAAATATTAGACAAGATTCTGGGGTTTTACAGGTACCTTGCTCTTACAGCAAATATTTGTATTAATTAGAATATTACTTAGATTATTTTTTTGAAGCAAAAAAAATGATGCAAAACTCTCTCATATGTAACATTAAGATATTCAAGTGTAATGAATTATTTTCTGCTTCTACTTTTAAAATAATGATGCATAGAAATTATGACTCTTTAGAAAACATTGGAAATATTTACAAGAAACTTGTATTTGAATTGATTATTTGGGCTTTAAATATAACAGTAAAACTTCATTAGTTGGAATGTACCATCTTTACACCTATGATAAATTTTACATTTTACACATATGAAAAAGTATATAACAAATAAGGTGTTTTTTTTATAAAATATTTCAGGGTAGACTATCATTCATTAAATGTTAGGTACTCTTAAAAATTTGAGAAATTGGTTACTCTCAATTAATCTATTTTTAAAGGTTTTTGATAAGCTATGAAATTTAGAAGAAAGCCTTCTATGTCTTAATACAATTGTCAATTCATCTTTAATATGACATACAGATATGTGGTGTACCAATTATATATTGATTGTGACCTAGTTTTTAGTCATTCTCTTCCATTTTATAATTATTAAAAATTTAAACACAAAATATACATATTTCCATCTGTATTGCTTGGAAGATGTAGGATCTACATGAAATTTAAAACTTTAAAGGGACATTACAATGGCCTTATGCAAAATGTATTGGTTTTCATGGCTGTCTTGACTGTTAATTTTATTCTCATGCTGTAGATTTAACATGAAACATAAAGATCATATTATATTAATGTTGAGTTGTATTTTATAATTACTCAACTTTAAAAGTACGTTTTTCCAATGAATTCAAAAGTGACCTTAGTATTAGCTTAATCAGAGAAAAAATGTGTTCTTATTTTAGTGACAAAAACACTCATCCATTAATAAAATAATCTCAGAGGTCATGCAATGGTCTACTTGAAAGGACAGAGCAGGACTGATGGCTGTGTCCTTAACCCCTCTTCCAAGAAAAAGCCGCAGGGTGTATCAGTTACTCAGCCTGCCCTTATCTCGGCCAATGGGAAAGCGGGGGAAACTAGCCCAAGGCCAAAAGTACGCTGGCCACCCCCCCTGTCTTTGTGTAACCAGACCCTAGCTGCACCCTGCCCCAAACCCTGACCCCAAGCCCCATAAATTCTTTGTTCTCTTGGGATTCGGGGCTCTCTCTTGCACCCAGTAATGGAGGCAAGGGGGGGGACCAAGCAAGCTTGTATAAGAGACCCTATGCTTTTGCATCGGACTGGCTAGTTCCCTGGTGTGGTTTCCTTGGGGATCTTGAAATCTGGGCATAACATTTTGGGGGCTCGTCCGGGATCCCCAACACCATCGAGGGACCCCAGTCCGGAGGGCCTGACTGACCGCAGTAGGTGTTTGTGTGTCGTTGTGTTTTGTATCTGTCCTGTGTTGTGAGCTCACTTCTGAAATCTGTAATCGTAATCACCTGCATGATCTAGGGGATCAAGGGCGGGAGGAGTCGGGGGACACCTCGATCCTCCATCTGGAGGGGTATAGCTTTGCTTCCACGGAGTCGGAAGGTCTGTAGAAATCCCCTCAGTCTGAGACAGGCGGGTCGCTCCCGCTGGTTGGCACGCAGCCATCGTCTAGCTTTCGGTTTTTGCTTCCATGGAGTTGGAAGGCTGTACTTTTTTGGGCCCTTTAGTTGTTTGTGTTTCCGTTTTATTTTGTGGACTTGCTGGATGGACATTATGGTGGACTCAGACTGCTCCTTTGGGTATTGTGATTAATCATTTCAAGGAGATTGGGGGAGGCTTTAGAGCTCCCTCAGGAATAGGGAAGTTGTTAGGAATTGAATGGATTGTTTAAACTCTGAATGAATGTCTGGTGAAAGCGTATGAATGTGGAGGGAGGGGGACTGCTCTCCCCCCTCCTTTGTGTGGCGGTCGGGCGGCCGCCTGAGTGAGGGTCTGTGGAAACAGGTCACCCCCTCCCCAAGTATTCTAAAATTAAAATCCTTCTTGTAATTGAAAAGCTTTTACAAATTTATAAATGCATCCTGGATTTCTGTGCACATGTAAAAGGAAAAGGCCAGTTTAAAAATGAGTGCGCATAGTTTTGAGCTGAACTTGGCTTTTTGCTGTGTACAGAATAAAAACCCGAGACTGTTTTGGCCTTAAAAATGGCGAAGATGAACCTGAAAAAGAAATACAGGCTAGTTTCCCAAGGCCATTTAAAGTAGCTCTTTTGAAATTTCCTGCCCTGAGGCAAGTACCACCAGGAAGTTGATAGTCAAGTTTACATATGAATAGCTATGACTTCCCCAGCAGGAAAATTGTGACCATTTTGAAATTTAGCAGCTATGCCAGGCTTATTGGCTAGAAACTTAAAACTTTTAATTTCAAATCATCTAAAAGCATTGAAATTTATAATCCTGAAATGTTGATCTAAATATGCCTAGTATGAAGTCTTAGTGATAGAAGTTAATCTATTAATTGAAAATGCCTTGCTTATTGATCTGATTGAGAAGAGAGGGTTGATTTTGTGACCTCAACTGAAGATTTTTGATGCAAGGACCAGTTTAAATTTAATTGATATTCTTTTTTTTTTTTAAATTAAATCTTTATTGTTCAGATTATTACATTTGTTCCTTTTTTTCACCCCCCATAACTCCCCTCCTCCCAGTTCCCGCCCCACCCTCCGCCCTCACTCCCCACCCACTGTCCTCATCCATAGGTGCATGATTTTTGTCCAGTCTCTTCCCACATCTCCCACACCCCTTTCCCCCCCAAGAATAGTCAGTCCATTCCCTTTCTATGTCCCTGATTCTATTATAATCAACAGCTCATTCTGTTCATCAGATTATTTATTCACTTGATTCTTAGATTCACTTGTTGATAGATGCATATTTGTTGTTCATAATTTGTATCTTTACCTTTTTCTTCCTCTTCCTCTTCTTAAAGGATACCTTTCAGCATTTCATATAATCCTGCTTTGGTGGTGATGAACTCCTTTAGCTTTTCCTTATCTGTGAAGCTCTTTATCTGACCTTCAATTCTGAATGATAGCTTTGCTGGATAAAGTAATCTTGGTTGTAGGTTCTTGGTATTCATCACTTTGAATATTTCTTGCCACTCCCTTCTGGCCTGCAAAGTTTCTGTTGAGAAATCAGCTGACAGTCGTATGGGTATTCCCTTGTAGGTAACTGAGTTTCTTTCTCTTGCTGTTTTTAAGATTCTCTCTTTATCTTTTGCTCTTGGCATTTTAATTATGATGTGTCTTGGTGTGGTCCTCTTTGGATTCCTTTTTTTTGGGGTTCTCCGCGCTTCTTGGACCTGTAAGTCCATTTCTTTCACCAGGTGGGGGAAGTTTTCTGTCATTATTTCTTCAAATAGGTTTTCAATATCTTGCTCTCTCTCATCTTCTGGCACCCCTATAATTCTGATGTTGGTACGCTTGAAGCTGTCCCAGAGGCTCCTTACACTATCCTCGCATTTTTGGATTCTTTTTTCATTTTGCTTTTCCGGTTGGATGTTTTTTGCTTCCTCGCATTTCAAATCATTGACTTGATTCTTGCGCTCCTCTGGTCTGCTGTCGGGCGTCTGTATAATATTCGTTATTTCAGTCCGTGTGTGCTTAATTTCTAGTTGGTTCCCCAATATAAGATCGAGGGTCTTATTAATTTTCGTGTAGATCTCATTAAGTTTATCGGCAGCTTCTAAACAGTTCTTGAGAGACCTTAAAAGTGTGGTTCTGAACTCTATTTCTTCCATTGACAATTTTGTCCTGTTTCTTTGTCTCCACATTTTGTTATGCTTCCTTGGTGCACCCCCTAGTGGTCTTTGTTCGCAGTCTTATAGATAAATCTTGATTGTTGTAGCTAATTCCAGGGAGGGTTTGACCTCCAGGCCAAGTGGCTATGAGAATCAGCTGTGTCAGCAGTGAGAGAACTTCTGTCCTCTAGGGAGGTGCTAATCTAGCCTTTGCCTGAGGCTATCCAGCAAATGCCTCTGTGCAGGGCTTGGGCGGGGCGGGTCGCACAGGATCAACAGGGTGGGCCGGAGAGAGCAGTTATGGCGGCTCTCAGTCCTGTCCCCAGGGGCTCTGCCTCTCTGAGTCCCAGCACCCCCTGCAAAGCTGGGAGAGAAAGCTGCACTCGCTCTGACCGAAGCCAGACAGTCCCGCTTCTCCCGTTTGAGTCTGGGTCCCTAAAGACTCGCCTGGATCTGGAGCTCAGAGTCTGCGACTCCCTCCCAATTGGAAACGCCAACCACGCCCTCCGCCGCCAGCCTGCTCCGCACACTCCGCACCTCAGAATTTGACTTCAGCACTGCGCCTCCTCTGAGTGTCCGTGTGCGTTTCTCTTTCCTCCTAGTTGTAGGACTTCCACTCAGCCAGCGTTCCTGTGGTTCTGGGTGATGTCCGTTCCGTCTTTTAGTTTCACTTTTGAAGTAGTTGTTCAAAGCAGCAAACTCCGGCGTTAACCTATGCCGCCATCTTGGTTCTCTTAATTGATATTCTTTAAAATGATTATAAAAGGTATAAACAGCTAATATATGCCTAAGTTTAACCTACGTTCTAGATAATGTGTTTACCCAAAGCTGTGGTTTCAATTGCATGCTGTCTCTGCTTAACTAGTGAAATTTCTGTGTCTCTTAAAATGTATTGCTAATCACCTAAGAATTAAGGCTAAGAGTTCTAGCTACCTGGAAAGCATGGCCTTGGTGTGATAGGAGGAAAAAAAGAAATGTTAAATGGATGATATACCAGTGAGCTGGGACTGGTCACTAATGATGGATTGTGAGAAGGGCTGGACATGGCCTAACTTCTCCTTCCTTGGTACCCCTAAAACGTAAGAGGATCCAATGTGTTTAATCCTCTTGAAGGACATTGAATGGTTCTTTCCTTCCTCTTTAACTTTTAGGGGATTGTATAAATGGATTACTGATGTAGATTATCAAGAATCTCTAAGGGACTTGTCCTGTATCTGGAGGAATGGCTTCTAGATGGTATTCACCATCTCTGGGACTTCCGGAGGGAAGTTGAAACTTGGACTGGCTAAGGGTTCGAATCTGGCCTATCTTTTAGAAAGATAGAAAAGAAGCATTTCTAGGCATTTTTCTACCGCCTCTGTTCAGGGACTTGTTCTGTATCTTGACACAACTTATTTCTTGGTATTTTGTGGTATAAATGTGGCATGCACCTCAAAGTTCTTAATGGGGAATGTATCTAGTTATCGTGTCTATTTAGTCTTGATTTCCTTGTTCAATATGAGTACTGTTTCTATCTGGATGAGACATAGGTCAAGAATCCTGTCCTGGGACGTGGGAAAGGGAGGCCCACACATCTGTTCCTGTCAGGCCCCCATCAGGGGACTTGGGCGGTGTTCCTGTTACCTGCTCAAGATCCCAAGACTGTAAAAGTAAAGGGTGTAATTATGTCTACTTGGATATAATTATTTGTTCATGTAAGTGTGGAAATATATTCTGTACTAGGTTGGGATTTTGGAATTCTGGGGTAGATTTAAAAGATATTTGTGACTTTTCTAGTCTGATTGGGACATTTAAGGGTGGGGCTCACAGTTCCTCAGGGCAGAGATTTCATGGGCCCTTCCCCCTGCCTGTGCTGAATTAAATAATACAGGCCAGTGTCATTTAGCTTGCTGGTTTAAGGAAGACAATGGGCCTTAGAATCTGTAAAGGTGGGCAGAAATGAAGCTGGTCAAATGTACTGAAAGAGTTTGGTACCTGTTGCTGCTAGCTAAGGAGGGGCTGATACCCACTTCTAGCGCACTCCCTTGAAAGAGGCCTGGTTGCTGCTCTGCCACAAAGGGAACTGGTAGAAAGACAAAAAAGCAGAGCGCTGTAACTGATAAACAGGGTTACCTAGAAGCCATCAGGACTTTGAAGTTCTCCAAGAGAGGAGGAATCTGACTCAGAGACTGGAGAGGACTGGGTGGCTTTTCTTTAACAATCTCTTTCCTTGAGAGGGCTCCAGAGGGCGCACGAGGACATTTGGCCGCGCCTCCGCGCCATCTACAAGACCAGCCCAACCCCAACTCCTCATCAGCACAGACCAGGAGATTGGGTCTACATCAGAAGGCACTGCTGGGAGACCCTAGAGCCACATTGGAAGGGTCCCTACACTGTGGTGCTGAAGACCCCCACCGCTCTCAAGGTAGAGGGCGTCGTGACCTGGGTCCATCCGGAAAGACTTCATCACCAAATGGAGCATCGATCGATCAAGATCAACGCAACCTGCTCAAGCTCAAGCTACGGAGTGCTTGACCTGCTGCCCCGACCCGCGGGACAACAACGGGGGAACGCAGAGACACCCTAGGAGAATGAAACAAACAAGGGACACGAAGGAATGGAGGCAAGACAAGTCCTGATCAAGCCTCCAACTTTATTCTCACAATGGCAGGATATATACTGTTTTAGGGATGGGGGGTGGGTGGAGAAGCCTATTAGCTTATCAGCAGGGTTGTAGCAGGCTCAGGTTGTGGCGGTAGTTGCTTCAGGGTATAGGATGGTTATCTTTAGCTGTTGACCAAACCTCAGGACGTACGTAGTTTCTGGTAATTAGGAGTTTCTGGAGGAACCAGAAACTTACAATTCTTAAGATGGCTTTGTCTAAGCCAATATCTCTAATGGCTCCCAACAATTCCTCCCTTATTCCTTATTAAGGGGCGGGCTTTAACCGACTGGGGGAGTAGGGACCTGGTTCCTCCCGTGGGATGGTGGGGTCCCACCGAAAGTGGCTCTTGGTATCTTTTGGGGAGGAGAGGCAGAGCCGATAGTTATGTATGGATACCAACCTCTATGCAAACCAGGTGTGCTCACAGGGAAATCCAGAGGCGGTCGAAATTTTTTGTGACCTTCCCTTGCAGTGCTTTGCCATGCACCCAGGTCGGTGCCCATGCCTTTCTCCTTCTTTGGGGAGTAGGCAAGCATCCCTCTGGCTTTATGCTGTCCCCGCAGGGAGGGAGTTTTAGCAGTCATTATAATCACATTCACGGTCTAACATGGCTAGACGATGGTCGTGTACCTGAATGGGTTTGGCCAGGACGCTATCAACCTGCTCTTTTACAAAGTCTGTTAATTTTCTAAAAGCCCAGGGGCCGAAAGCTAGGATTAGGAGAAGGCTGACAAGGGGGCCGAGAACAGGAAGCAGGTAGGGCAGAAGTCCGTTCAGTCGGCTCCAAAGGGGGTTCTCGAATAATTCTCTCCGTCTCTTCACTAGATCTTCTTGTAACTTCTTTATCTTGTCTCGGACGATCCCGGATTTGTTGGCATAGAAGCAGCAGCGTTCCTGTAGGGCTAAGCATATTCCTCCCTGTTCTGCTGTGAGCAAATCTAACCCTCTTCTATTTTGTAGTACTACTTCAGCTAATGAATCTATCTGATCTTGGAGATCATTGATAGTGCCTGAGAGAGCTTGGACATCATCAATTAGCTGGTTAGATAATTTATTATAGGTGTGTAATGCTGTCCCTAATCCGGTGGAACCAGTAGCTACAGCTCCTTTTGGCAAAAAAAGTCAAGAGTGGTCAATACAGAATGCTTAAGTGCCTTCCCCAGGAGGCCCTCCACACAGTGGAAAGGAATAAATTCCTTCATGTAAAACATTCAAATTCGTAAATTTGTTTGGGATAAATGCACAAGATACTGTTGTAAAGCATCAAAAATTATTAATGAAACTTGTAGAATAATACCATGTAAGAATATTCTTTGCTCTAGGTCATGACAATTCAATTTTAAATTGGTTGTCTCAAGTTTGGAATGAGGAACCTCGTTTGCAAAAAAAAAGCAATTTACAGAAACAGAGACAGCATGCCATCCAAACTACAGTTTTGGGTAAACACATTATCTAGAGTCCTTGGGTAACCCAGGTTAAACTTAGGCATGCTATCTAAATTACAGTCTTGGGTCTCAAATCTTTGGGTGACCTGGGTTAAACTTAGGCACTTTGTCTAGATTACAATTTTGGGTCTCCAGAACACTGAGCCAACATGTTAACTGGAGCCCTTTGACCTTGGGATAGTTGTGCTGTCCTTCCCAGGTAAAGAAAAAAATGTGCCTTCTAAGACCAATATGAAACTTACAATTTTTACCTGAGTCAATTGTTACCATACTTCACTTTACTGTGCCCCAGGTGGTCTCTGGGCTGTTGGTTGTCTGGTTTGTCTTCCTCCTGCTGGATTACATTTGGAGAACTTTACCTTAAAAAGGAAAAATCTTTCTTTTTTACACCAAGTAACCTATAGGGTTACTTTTTGGATGTTGACTGATAGTGCCGCAAGGCCATGTATTCCAAGTCAAAGTCATTAAACATTTATGGTGACTGTACTTATTTTCAGATCTGGTATTTTAACAGCAAATCATTAGATTATCCTGTAAATATTAGTGGAAGATATTTCAAAATATTAAAATTTCTCCTTCTTATTAAATTTAAAATAATTTTTTAAACAGCGTTCCCTTTTGGCTTATTTGCATATACAGAGGGATCATGGGAAGCCTTCAGTAACTTTTTAGAAGATTTTTACTTTACTAGGATTCAATTGCTTACAAAGATTAGTAAATTTAAGTAAGTATTTTTTTTAAAAAGCAAAGCAAGTAAATTTAGTATTTAGTAAACTTCTGATTCACAAGGGGCAAACGCTGCACCACTTCCAGCCTAATTTAAAATGCAGCAGCAAGTAGCTTTTGTTATTTCAAATTACATCTTAAAATTCCACTGCTGTATTCTAAGAAATATTAAACAAAATAACTTGTTTTGCCCTTTTTCAGAGGCAAAAACTTAAAATATATTTATTAATTTTTATTTGATAAAGCTTTCCATGTGATTTCAAGTATATTAAATTTGGCTAAATTAAAATATCCTTTAAAAAGAGAGAATAAACCTTTGAAAACATTTCAGGGCCCGTGAAATTTCTCAAAGTCATTCCTTGGTTATAGTTTTGTAATCCAACTTGAAAAGACCATCAAATTATATATATATGTATATATGATTTAAAAATTATATACTTCTTATAATTATTAAGAGATATCAATTAAATTTAAACTGGTTTTAAAATTTCGGCTGGGATCACAGAAATTGGATCACTGCTATCAGTCCCTTTTAAATACTTTGACATAAGCTACTTAACTTTTGTTTAGGGAGGGAACATATAACCTTTAATTGTCCTTAGTTTAAGGAAAGCCGGATTTTCTAGATTTAAGAGACTAGAAAAATGACTTAGCCTTTTTAAGGAATACGAGCTCTATTGTTGGCCTTTATAAAGCCAACTGCTCAAAACATTGGTCTATCATACCACTGAAATTATATTAAGACCGTGATTGCTAATTTATTAAGTATTAAAAATATTTTCTTAAAAATAGTATTAAATAAATTCGAGAGGCAAGCACACTTTTTGCCCCATCCACATTTCCGTAGTAAAATTCCTCCTTAAAGCTCCACCCCTGAAATTCCATCCTGCCTCAGTGAGCAGACACTCCTATTGTGATTGGCTAAGTCAGAGGGTGGGCGGGGCCTTTGCTGTTTCAAGATGGCAACCCCCAGGGGAGCGGCAGGCCATGCGGCCAACATGGCGGCTGCCAAGTGAGGCAGTACAAAGTGGCAGCTGTCTACACTGTTATTTGACAGAGCAAACCAAAACCCCTAAAGGATAGATGACCAACATTATATTGTAGACAAACAGAAATCTCATTAGCTGTTTATACCCTTTATAATTATCTTAAAGAATATCAATCAAATTTAAACTGGTTTTTGTATTAAAAATTTTTCAGTTGAGATCATAAAATTAATCCTCCTTTTTAAATCAGACCAATGAGTAACATATTTTGAATTCCTAATTTTTTAAGAGAAAACACATTTTATTTTTTCAAAAACAAGTTATACATTAGATATTTAATTAATTTCTCCCGATTCAATTTGCACTTTAAACTTTCAGAGCTTACAAGTCAAATATTAGCAGTTCTTTGATTAACTACACTTTTATATTTTTAAGAATAAATTTTAAAATCTAATAATTAACTTTAAACCATGTTTTTTCTGCACAGAGAAACAGAAGAAAACTTGTATTACAAAATGACTACTGGCGGAAAGCTGATTTCAAAGGAGCCACCTTTTGGCTGCTTGACCTTTTCTTGGGGAAAGTCAACTAGCAAAAGGTGTAGCCATTGAAATGCAAATTAACATTCCTAAAGATGGCTGCTGGCGGGAATTGGATTACCTACAGGCTAGGGGAAGGGCGTGTCTACCTCTCCCTCCACCAAAAAAGGGTGTGGCTTTAAACTTTTTTAATGGCAAGAAAAGAGACTTTTACATTTAAGGATACATTTCAAACGGTGGGAAGTTTCAAAATTGGCCTGGGGAAGGAAGGGGGGGGGGCTGTTTTCCCTGGAAGAACAGGTTTGGCCTACCCTGGACCAATCAGATGTAAATTAACCACATTCTTTAAGAATTTGCTACAGGCGGGAAGCAGCCCCTTTCTCCATCAGAAAGGCGTGGCTAGCCTTTTTAATTAACAAAGGGCCGGTTTTTTACTGGGCTACTTGATTTTTAAAATGAAGATATTTTTAATAATTCTTGGGGTTCAAATTCAATTATTTTAAGGCATTTACTTTAGCAAATTTTTGTAACAGAGACAATTTTACTGATTTTTCTTTTTAGAGGTCTTAAAGTTGGCTTTGGAATAGGTTTTATTTAACATTATTATGGAAAAATACCAATCTCGTTGCTAGAATTTCTACCCTGGGTCAAATTCGCCATTTTATTTAGGAAATAAACAGTCTTGGGTTTTATTCTGCACATTTGTAAAGAGAGAGACTCTAGCTCAAAACTCTATCTAAATGTCCAAAATCGGAACGTGCGCGCATCCGTTTCAAGCCAGGTTTTCTCTTTACACGTGAACAGAAATCCCAGACGCATTTTAAATTTTGTAAAACTTTTCAATTACGAGAACGAGACTTTAAGTTAGAATACTGGGGAGGGGGTGTCCATATTAGATCGCCATGTGCTCCCTTTTTCTTTCCACCACATCCTGCTTTGGGGGAAGTTTCGGCAAATGACTCAGATGGCATATTTTCCCCAAAGTCATGCTTAATAGGAAAACAGATTTTAAAATGTTTTTCCTTTTTCGCTTTCCAAAGTAATAGCTAGCACCCAAGGTGACCTTGGCTAGACTTTGCACTTCCCGACATGTTCTCAGGTAATTCTTAAACAGAACATTAAGTAATCTCATTGCGGGAGAGCTTGTAACTCTGCTCTCTCTTGCCACTTTTGAATCTCTCCACACCAGAGGCGGATTCGGTAGCGGGATTTCATTTCTTATTACAGGTTTTAGATTCCAAATACAAATTAAGATAAGAAACCACATTAAGATGACCATGGCACTCTTTTTTCAGCCTGATTTTAAGGAGTACCTTTTACTATTCCAATTTCTTTATAATTTGGCCTTTTTGCACAGGTGATTCTATTAACGGCAAATTAAACATTTCAGGATTAGGACATGGAGGTGGAGGGAGCCATGAAGGCCATTTCTCCCATTTTTTTTTTCTTTCTGCTCCTCTTAAGGGGCGGAGGGTGCAAGGGGGGGGAGATCCATCCTCCTTGACCTCTCCTAAAGCCTCTAGGAAATGAAATGCCGTGTTCCACAAGGGGAAACAATTTTTGGCAAGTTCTGATTAACTTTTTTGCAAACTTTTAAGATTTAATGTACCTTTTTCAAGAAACCAAGGGTTATGTTCTATAATAACATGCAAAAACTATAAAAGATTTCCTTCTAAAATTTTAACACTTTAAACATGCAAATCAAAAGTCTTATAATAAACCATGAGCAAAGGTCAGTGGCAAAAATGAAAGAATTCCTTAAATCTTTCTTTTTAACCTGAAATTCTCGCGCCTTGAGGGACTCCCTGAGCCCTCTGAGAAATTTTTAAATCTTTCTTTTTCAACCGGAAAATCTCGCGCCTTGCGGGACTCCCTGAGCCCCCTGAGAAATGCCTAAATCTTTCTCTTAACCCTTACTCCCCGTGTCCTGAGGGACTCCCTGAGCCCACCTAGAAATACTTCATGAGAGTTCAATGAGTTGCCCATTATTTTGGCTGGGTAGTTCTCAAGATTTCCTCCTCCACGTAAGCCTCTGGGACGTATAAACCCCGTGCCAGGTCAGCTGGGAATTTTATAAATCTCTGGTGATCCTTATGTAACCGCTCTCCTTTTACCTTACGGCCTCTGCTCGCGTGTCATAGGTCGGGATGTATAACCCCCATACCAGGATATCGACCACTAAGACATAGCGAGCTCAGAGTTTGCCAGAGAGGGAGACACAGGCCGGGCCAGAGAAGAATTACTTTTCCCAGTGATTCAGAGTTTCCACTGCCGGTGTCGGGTACCTTTCACTCTTCCCCGAACGGCGAAGTGAAGTGCTTATTAGTGGACTGGAGGGAGATCAAGAAAACTAAAAAGGCCAGCCAAAGGGGGTGCCAAAGAGGGTGAAGGCTCTCAAGAGGTATTTTGAAATTCTTGTTTGAAAAGTTTCGTCTGCTTACCTTCACAACGATCTGTCTCACGGGCGGGCGAAACCGTGGCGATCCAAATGCCGAGTCTTCACTCGCGAGTCAATACTGCGCGGCGACTCTAAGGGGTGCCTGGCCAGGCGCTTCCAAGCAGACGTTCTCGCAGGGGGTCCCCAAGTCACCCACGTTGGGCGCCAGACTGCCCCGACCCGCGGGACAACAACGGGGGAACGCAGAGACACCCTAGGAGAATGAAACAAACAAGGGACACGAAGGAATGGAGGCAAGACAAGTCCTGATCAAGCCTCCAACTTTATTCTCACAATGGCAGGATATATACTGTTTTAGGGATGGGGGGTGGGTGGAGAAGCCTATTAGCTTATCAGCAGGGTTGTAGCAGGCTCAGGTTGTGGCGGTAGTTGCTTCAGGGTATAGGATGGTTATCTTTAGCTGTTGACCAAACCTCAGGACGTACGTAGTTTCTGGTAATTAGGAGTTTCTGGAGGAACCAGAAACTTACAATTCTTAAGATGGCTTTGTCTAAGCCAATATCTCTAATGGCTCCCAACAACCTGCCTGATGCCGGTAACATGACTCGCGATCGCTCCTGTCACCAGGAGCCCCCACAATACTGTGTAATACACTTAGATAATGCCTGCATCTTTATGGACATGGCTCCAAAGAGACAAGGACCATTTATAGGATCACATGTTTAGTAGAAGATTTGGCTACCTGAAGCGGCCATGATGCCAATATTATGTTTCATTGTATTGATATGTTATATTAACCTTTGATTCTTTTGCAGGTTTGAATGTATGTTGGCTGTCCTGGAAGGGAGCTGTGTGGAGTGACCCCCAAAAGTAAAAGGTGTCTAGCTCCCAAGAGGGCAGGTGCCCAACTGGGCAGGGAAGGGTGCCCATCAGGTTTTGGTCTCTGTTGAGAGACAGCTAACAGTTGACAGCCTGTAATACTGTCTTGCAGGCCTGAGTCACCATCCCCATGTCAGGGGTAGTAAAGCTGGAAAAAGCCTGTTTAGAATAGAAGGTCTGAGGCATGGTTATGCATAGAAAGAAGGTTTTATACCAACAATTACCGTTTTGTTTTAAATCCATGAAAAGGAATTAGCAAGGAAAGTCAGAAAATCTTTGAGTAGATCAGTATGTTTTTCTCCTTATGTAATTCCTCCGAAATCTGGCAATGCTAAATAAGTATGTTTCTTTGCATAGATCCAATAAGACTGATTCCTAATAGAGGTTTTATTAATGGAAAACTTTGACTGGAGTATCATGTTTTAAAGAGCCCTGTCTGAACTCTAAAGACTTGAAGCCACTAAGACCACGAAGAAAGCCTGGTATCCTGCTTGGGAGCCCTGAAGATGGCTGGCGCTGGAGCGTCAGGCCCATGCCCTACCATCACTGGCGGTTGGTAAGAGTAGAAGGGGAGCAGTAAAGATGCCTCTGCATCCCTGCGGAACCCCCCACATACTCTGGGCCACAACAAGTAGGAGGGCTACTGAGATGGGACTTAAAGCCTGGAGTGTGGGCTCAGGTGGAGTTGCTACAGGTGAGGGATTCACCTAACTCAGCAGATACTGCAGGCAGGCTTGATGGCAGCTGGATGGCTTGGCTTCCTGGCCCTACGGGGCACATTAAGGTTCAACCATGAAATTCCAGCAAAGGTAGTCAGTTACCATTCTTGTTGTGTTTATGCAAACATCAGGACAGTAAATAAATTAATTTTGATTTGGCTTTTTAATAGCCATGGAGGAATTTTAAGAAGAAAAATCCTATTTCAATAGAAGTTGTTAAAGCTAAAATTGTTTCTTTCCCTTCCACCGGACCATTTGTTAAGCTTATAAGAATAGTTCAATTGATAGTTCTGTGTGCCCAGTACGGGCCTCTAGCAACGGTGGAATAGAAATGCAGTCCGTCTCATGATTGAGCTGGAAGTTCCAAGACAAGGGGGGAATGAAAGGACAGAGCAGGACTGATGGCTGTGTCCTTAACCCCTCTTCCAAGAAAAAGCCGCAGGGTGTATCAGTTACTCAGCCTGCCCTTATCTCGGCCAATGGGAAAGCGGGGGAAACTAGCCCAAGGCCAAAAGTATGCTGGCCACCCCCCCCCCCCCCCCCCGTCTTTGTGTAACCAGACCCTAGCTGCACCCTGCCCCAACCCCCGACCCCAAGCCCTATAAATTTTTTGTTCTCTTGGGATTCAGGGCTCTCTCTTGCACCCAGTAATGGAGGCAAGGGGGGGACCAAGCGAGCTTGTATAAGAGACCCTCTGCTTTTGCATCAGATTGGCTAGTTCCCTGGTGTGGTTTCCTTGGGGATCTTGAAATCTGGGCATAACACTACTCCCACCATCTTATGATGTAGAGGAGGAATTTGGGGCTCAAAAAGATGAAATTCTGGGCTAAATTTCCAGAATAAGTTAGTGGCAAAACCTAGAATAATGGTATACTTATTTCTTAACATTCAGATTTTGCACTATCCACTGCATTATGTCATGACTTCACTATATTAGGAAATTTTTTTTTAAATCTTTTCTATATCCTGTCTATTTGTACCATGCAGCCCTTACTATTTGAAGATGTTCCAATGGTTAGCATTGCTACTTAAAAAACTCATTTTTTTAAAACATTGTTTTTGCTTCTACACTGCATTCTGCATTTTATAGTTTTGTTTTTCTTGAGAATATATTTTATATGATAAATTTACCTTAAAAAAAGTCTCCTGTCCCTTTCCCTCATTTCTATATCCATTGCCCTCCAGATATGCTCCCTAATTAGTCAAATGGTTGTCACCTAATTAGCTGAACTCTAATTCTGATCTGTCTGCTCATTATCTTCACCTTGAGTGAGACAAGCCCTCGGGATATGAAAGCTTGTCATCATAGTTTCAGACTGTGAAGGGTTATAGTTCACATAATCATGAACTTTTTATTTGTCATTCGGCCTTTTTCTTGCTTCTTGCTAGGGTAATACTACTTGCTGCAAAAATGTATTTATCTGTCTTACCCTTTCTGACTCAAGCCAGCTCATAATTGCCCAAACTAGATCACAGTCACAGGTGCAGTTTCTAAGTTTAAAGCAAAAACAGATTTTATAATTTTAAACACTCCATATTGACTGTATTTTTAAAAGGAATAAATGACAAAGGAATTATTAGGGTACCTCCTCTTCATACATATATTTTAAAAAATTATTCCAACCTTATTGGTAAAAATATATGCAAGAGGTTGGATAATTGGGTTGGGATACCTAGAATCAGATGGTTGGACATAAATATAGTGATGGGGCCATCTCAATTTTAACCATGCTGTCCATTTTCTGGACATATTTCTCATTATTTGATTTGAGAAGTAATAATCACTTTTAGCATAGTGTCTCTCAGCAGCAACATGGTTCCCCATTCCTTGTCAGGCTGTGAAAATCATAACCAGAAGTAGACCAATTCAATTTTCAGTTACATGTCATCTGAACGTGGGTAGTGACCCTGAAAAAGCAAATTGCATTTAATTAAATAATTATATACTTTTGTAAATCTTTATAGTTATTCATATGCTTCACTGAGTGGGTACCTTATCTGTTTTCAGAACATAGCTGGTGTCATCTAAGGAAAAGGAGACAATATCCTATATAATAAAAGCCTAATATGCAAATCAACAGGAAGGCAGAATGATGGGTCACTATGATGCAAACTGACCACCAGGGTGCAGACGCTCAATGCAGGAGCGAGGTCCCGGACTGCAAGAGGGCACAGGCCAGGCTGAGGGCCCCCCCAATTTTGTGCACTGGGCCTCTAGTATCTGAATAAAAGTCTTTTAAACATATGGTTATTCTGTAGAATTATGCATGTTCCTAAACTACACCTAAATCATAGAGATTATTTTCACAATTGAAAGAAATTATATTATTTAATGCACACTAATGTGCAACTTAGAGAAAATAATCATTGCTGGCCATATTGTCTTTAAAACAGAATGCTTATTAGGGAGAGGTAGTAGTTTGACATCTTTTCATACTGTATTTTGCCAAACTCTTAGTAACACAAGTAATTTTTAGCAACCTCAGGTGTGCCTCCTTCCAGATTTAAGAAAAAGTTATATTTACATGGCTAAGTAATGAACACCTACTAAGCATTTGAAAACTCTTCCTAGTTGATTATCTGATCAGTCTTGATGAGTTCTATTCCTTTATTCATTAATTTATTTGGTGAAAATTTTTCCTAGAAAATGAAGGAAAACTGTTGTTGCCAATTAAGGTATTAGCGAATCATGTAGTTAAATGAAGTCCAAAAAGCAAGGTAAAATTAAGGTTTTTAATGAGTACATAAAAATTTACCAAAAAAATTTCCAAAATTTTTGTTGCCACATCTTCTCTTTAGCTGGCTAGGATTCATAAAAATGAGGCAACAACTATCTGGCTTTGTTTGAATATTTACTCTTCTCTTTACCTTACATAATTTTTACCCAAGATATATTAATTACACTAAAAATAAATCAGGAAATACAAATAAGAAAAACAAAAAGAGAAAGAAAAAACATCACCCTAAATCCAACCATACAAAGCTTAACTCCAATCATTTTGTGTAAACAATTTCAGATATCTTCCCATTATTTTATCTAGATATACTATTGGCATCACAGCACAGTCTATTTAATATCTGCATTTTAACTAAATACTTAAACTACTTTTTTCTCTACCAAGGAACATATAACTACATAATCATTCTACAAGGACGTAGATACTTTAATAGCATTAATATTCCATAATTTTGATAACCAGAATCCTATTGTGGACATTTAGTTATTGCCAAATTTATACTACTACAAATATATTTACAAATAGCCTTCATATATATACGTAAACTGATTTATATAAAATTTAATCTTTAGAATATACTGTATTGTGGGAAGCCATCCATTGTCAACACTATCCTGAAAATGTAACAAGGAACTTGGAAGGTAGATGGACCTTGGACGATTAGCAGGGCTAATACATGCACCAATTGTTCTGTTGATATAGTGATGGCTCAAAGCAATTTCCTTACCTAATAGCCTCAAAATAAATCATTACTGATCTTTTACTAACCTTTGAGATAGTCTGTCTGCTACCAGTTTGCTGTGCTTAACTGAGGACCTACAGATAATAGACTCCTGAAGGCAACTCCAAGGGCAACAGGAAGTGAGATTTGGAAGTCTAATCTGTGGGAGGGCTCTGCAATTTATTTTCTTTCACTCATATCCTATACTAGAGGCCCGGTGCACAAAAATTTGTGTACTCGGGGGGGTAAGGGGGGGGTCCCTCAGCCTGGCCTGTGCCCTCTCTCAGTCTGGGACCCCTCGGGAGATAATGCCCTGCTGGCTTAGGCCTGCTCCCAGGTGGCAGAGGGCAGGCCAAATCCCTAGGTGCAGCCACCGGTCAGGCTCAGAGCAGGGCCAATTGGGGAATTAGGGCGCTGCCCCCCGTCATGCACAGAGCAGGGCGGGTTGGGAGGTTGCAATATCATCCTCAGTCACGCTCAGGGTAGGGCTGATTGGGGGGTTGGGGCACCGCCTCCTGTCACACTGAAGGCAGGGTCGATGGGGAGGTTGCGGCACCACCCCCTGTCACGCACAGAGCAGGGCCCATCAGGGGGGTGGGGCTCCATACACTGTCATGCACAGAGCAGGGCCCATCAGGGGGTTGGGGAGCTCCCCCCTGTCAAGCACAGAGTAGGGCCGATAGGGGAGTTGGGGCACTGCCCCCTGTCTCACATAGAGCAGGGCAGATCAGGGGGCTGGGGCGCTGCCCTCTATCACCCACAGAGCAGGGTCAATCAGGGGGTTGGGGCGCCGCCACTGTCACACTCAGGGCAGGGCCGATGGGGAGGTTATGGCTCTACCCCATCACACACAGAGCAGGGTCTGTGGCGGGTGGGGGGGTTGGGGCACCGCACCCTGTCACACACAGAGCCACAGGGCAATCAGGGGGTTGGGGAGCTCCCCTGTATCAGGCACAGAGCAGGGCTGATCAGGAGGTGGGGCGCCTTCCCCTGTCAGGAACAGAGCAGGGCAGATAGGGAGGTTGTGGCCCCGCCCCCTGTCACACACAGAGCTGCAGGGTGATCAGGGGGTTGGGGAGCTCCCCATTGTCACGCTGATCCCGGTGCTGGGAGGCCTCTTAGCTCTGCTGATCCCAGTGCTAGGAGACATATTACCCTTTTACTATATAGGATAGAGGCCTGGTGCATGGGTGGGGCTGGCTGGTTTGCCCTGAAGGGTGTCCTGGATCAGGGTGGGGGTCCCCACTGGGATGCCTAGCCAGCCTAGGTGAGGGGATGATGGCTGTTTGCAGCTGGTCACACACCCTTCAGGGTGGGGGTCCCTACTGAGGGGGCTGGCCAGTCTGGGTGAGGGGCTGAGAGCTGTTTTCAGGCTGGCGGGTGACAGAAGCTCCCAACTCCTCCTTTTTTTCTTTTTTTCTTTTTTTCTTTTTTTTATTCTGGGCCAGCTTTAGCTCTCAGGCTCCAGCTCTTAGGCCTCCACTCCTGAAAGCAGGTATCTGGCTTGTTTTGGCTCTATAATCGAAACTCTGTATCAACTCCTGCTCTGAGATCCCGGCAGGCTGAAAGCAGGTTTCTGGGGTTTTGTTTAGCTTCTATATCGTAACTATGTTTCAAACTGCAAGCTCAGAGGCCGGCAATGCAGGCAGGGAATGTTGGAGTCCTCCCTCACTGAAGCAAGCAAGCCCCATGTTAGTTTCAAGCTGCCTGGCTGCCGGCCGCCATCTTGGCTGAGAGTTAATTTGCATATCTCGCTGATTAGCCAATGGGAAGGGTAGTGATTGTATGCCAATTACCATGTTTCTCTTTTATTAGATAGGATAATAAAGAGGTAATATGAAAATTGACCATCATGCCCTCACACAAGATGGCCGCCCCATGTGGTCACAAGATGGCCACCCCAAGATGGCCAGCAGGAGATGGTTGTTGGGGGCAACCAGGCCAGCAGGGGAGGAAAATTGGGGGCAACCAGGCTGGCAGGGGAGGGCAGCTGGGGGTAACCAGGCCAGCAGGGGAAGGAAGTTGGGGGTGACCAGGCTGGCAGGGGAGGGCAGTTGGTGGGGATCAGGCCAGCAGGGGAGGGAAGTTAGGGCTGACCAGGTTGGCAGAAGAGGGCAGTTGGGGGCAACTGCGCCAGTAGGGGAGGGCAGTTGGGGGTGACCAGGCTGGTAGGGGAGGGCAATTGGGAGTGATTGGGCCATCAGGGGAGGGCAGTTGGGGGCAATCGGGCTGGCAGGGGAGCAGTTAGGCATCGATCAGCCTGGCAAGGGAGTCGTTAGGGGCAATCAGGAAGGTAAGCGGGCGAGTGGTTGGGAGCCAGCTGTCCCGGATAGTGAGAGGAATGTCCGACTGCCTTTTTAGGCCCTATCCCATGGGGATCAAGTGTAAACCGGCAGTCAGACATCCCCCGAGGGGTCCCAGATTGGAGAGGATGCAGGCTGGGCTCAGGGATAACGCCCCCCTCCCCCGCCCCCCCAGTGCATGAATTTTGTGCACCGGACCTCTAGTGTGGAATATAGAACTGAAACTTATGAACACAAACAGCAGTATTGTGGTTGCCAAAGGAAGGGAGAGGAGGGAGAAAGGGGCCATAATGTGAGGTTACAGGAGAAGATTTGACTTTGGCTGGTGGGCACATGATCCTTTATATTAATTTTGTAATTTAGTAATCCATACAAGAAACCTATATGTTCATGTTGACTAATGACTCCCCAATAAAATTTAATTTAAAAAGGAAAAAGAAATGAAGCTTAATCAGTGAATTGTAGTGTATTCTTTGGTTTCTTTCTATTTTTCAATATTCTAATAAAATTTTTAGTTGGTAGGAAAAATAGAACCCAACTGAAAATCATACAATTAAATAATTGACAACTGAGATTTATGACCAATCTATTTCTAAAATCAGATATTTTTTATTGGGTAGAAATAAGGAACACATAGTAGGTCTATCAAGAAACATAATTGCTAAGCATCTGAAAATGGCTGCCGATGGAAAGGCAGACTGCAAGATAGTGTGTGAATGAGAGAATGAAAGGAAATTGTGTGGACATATGGGGAGTGTATATTTGTGGGTGTGGGACACACACTCCAAGGGACTTCTGGGGACTGCCAGACCAGGCTTCCTTGACTGAGCAGCCTCCACTGTTGCTGAAATCTCTCCCAGAGTGACCGGCTCTGCCACAGAGACCGTGCCATCTTGAAGGGGAGAATGGCTGTGATCAGAAGCCCATACATCCTGGGACTCTACAACCACATCACCCAGGGTACAGCTGTGAACACAGGAAGACCGGATCTCAAGCAGCACGAATACACGGACTTGGACGAACTCTGCACCTTCTCACAGAAAGGTCAGATTTCTCCTAGGAAAAGGTAATGTCTGTGATTCAGGCTGGAGAGAAAAATGCATGCAGCAGGATCTAGAGATTCTAGGAAAGTCTGCACCCCACAAAATCTGCGGCCATTGGGGCCAGCATAATACATGAATGTGGAAGGGGTCCCTCAGGGCTGTTGGCAGAAGGGAATTCTAAAAATCAATCCATAGCTGGACTGGGCACAAAAAGGCAGCTTGAGGTTTCACCAGTGTTCTGGTTGCTTAATGCCAGGGGGAAAAAAGACCTGTACAGAGACATTCACAGAGTTGCACGGAGTTTCGGAGAGTAAAAGTTGCGAGTTCGCGCACTTACTCTGGCTCTTTTTTCTCTTTAAATCCTAGCCTTTGGCCCTGACCAGTTTGGCTCGGTGGCTAGAGCGTCGGCCTGTGGACTGAAGGATCCCGGGTTCGATTCCGGTCAAGGGCATGTACCTTGGTTGCGGGCACATCCCCAGTGGGAAATGTGCAGGAGGCAGCTGATGGATGTTTCTCTCTCATTGATGTTTCTACCTCTCTATCCCTCTCCCTTCCTCTCCGTAAAAAATCAATAAAATATATTTAAAAAAAAAATCCTAGCCTTTGATTACTAAGCCCAGTACATAGGGTCACCCAATTGGGGACACTCTCAGAGACTGCAGGGGAAAGTTGTTTATGTAAAACCTGGGGATCTGAGCGGGGAGTAATGATCAGAGAACCAGCTCTGGAGCATTCCATTCTCCCAAACCAGTATTCAGTGCGACAAGGAAAACATAATTGAAATACTGGCTAGAGAGGACATATAGCTGCAGAGGTCAATACAGAAACACTGCCACCCAGGGCTTGAATCACAAATTGACGCTTGTGTAAATACAAATAAAGGCAGTCTAAGAAATAAAGACACATAGCCTGCTTGAAAATCAGGACTGTGGCTTACAACACAGAGGAGCAGTGGAAAGCAAGGAACTTCAATACTATCCTGACTACCTTACAGGAAACAAGTGTGCCAAACAGAACAGTAGAGGAAGTGAATGACCTACACTACTGCACATTTTTATTTTCTCATCTTTTACTTCAGAATCTAATTTTTTTCTTTTTTCCTCACTTGATTTTTACCTTTTTAATTATTATATTTCTATTTTTAATTGGTATTATTATTATTACTAATATTTTACCTTTTTTAAAAAATGTGTCATTTTATTTTCTCTTTATTTAATTTAATTTAATTTAATTTAATTTAATTTAATTTAATTTAATTTAATTTTATTTTATTTTATTTGGGGATTAGTGTCCTACATTCTATTTTCATTTTTCCTTTAGCATCATTTTACTCTATCTCAACTATACCTTTATGCCAACACTCACTTCCTCACTTTTCCCCTTTTGTTGTCCTGTTTCTCTTACACTACTCCTGCTTTAGATTTTCCTTATTCCTTCTTTTTACCCCCTGTAAAAAATTCATTCTACTTATATATATATAATTTCTGATCCCCTGCTCCAAGTCCATACATACCTCACTCTTCTCTATCTTCACGATCCAAATTTTTTCTCCCTTTTTTTTTGTTTGTCTTTTGTTGTTATTGTTTCTTTTTTTGTTTTTGCGTTCTATGTTTTTTTGTTTTATTTTGTTTTGTTTTGCCTTGCTTTCTCTCTGTCCTATTGTTGCTGTTTGTTTGATTGTTGATTAGGTTAGGGTTTTTTTTTGCTTGTTTGTGAGATTGTTTCGCTCCCTTTTTTTGTTTATTTTTTGCTTCTGTTTTTCCTATCCTCACTTGTTATTAGTTGTTGTTTGTAGTTTGCATTTATACCTGGGTGTTTGTTGTTTGTATTTTTGGGATTAGTTGTTCTATTGCAGTTTTCTTCTCTTATAAATAGTCTTTTCTCCCCTTCCTTTTTATTCTCTTTCTTTTCTCTCTTAGAATTTTTCCTTTTCTCAATATTATTTTTGCACTCTTTTTTTTTTATCCCCTAATTCTTTTTTCTTTGATGGTCACCTTTATTTGGGTTTATTAGTATCCTATATACATTTGTGTTCAGTGCCTTCTGCCTTGTGCCTTGTTGTGTTGTATTTTGTGCCTTTAAATCAATGCAGGAGAGAGAGAGCTACATAACCAGACACCCAGAGAAGGGAGATAATAGGGAGAAAAAGAAACAGCCTGTATATGAAAGAAAAGTAGGCATCACCAGAAAAGGAAGTAAATAAAATGGAGGCAAGCAATATGTCAGAGAAAGAATTCAGTGAAATGGCCATACGGTCACTGAAAAGAATGAAGGACAAATTCAACAATATGGCCCTCACTGGTTTGGCTCAGTGGATAGAGAATAGGCCTGCAGACTGAAGGGTTCTAGGTTCAATTCCAGTCAAGGGCATGTATTTTGGCTGCGGGCACATCCCCAGTAGGGGATGTGCAGGAGGCAGCTGATCAATGTTTCTCTCTCATTAATGGTTCTAACTCTCTATTCCTCTCCCTTCCTCTCTGTAGAAAAATCAATAAAATGTATTTAAAAAAAAATTCAACAATATGTGTAAAAACCAAGAGGAAATGAAGAATAACCAAGAAGAAAAGAAAAAATGACATTGCTGCTATAAAGAACTCAATAGAAAGCATCAACAGTAGACAAGAAGAAGCAGAGGACTGCATCGGTGAGCTAGAAGACAAGGTAGGAAAAAATACCGAAGCAGAGCAGCATCAAGAAAAAACTTAAAACACAGGAGGATAGCCCAAGGGAACTTTGGGATAATATGAAATGAAATAACATCTGCATAATAGGGGTGCCAGAAAGAGAGGAAATTGAGCAAGGAATAGAAAACCTGTTTAAAAAAAGTAATGATAGAAAACTTCCCTGATATAGGGAAAAAAATCTCAGAGAACTCCAAGAAGCTCACAGAGTCCCAAACAAAATGAACCACAAAAGACCAATGCCAAGGACATTATAATTAAATTGGCAAACACTAACGACAAAGTAAGGACCTTAAAAGCAGCCAGAGAGAGACAGAAAGTTACCTACAAAGGATCCCCCATCAGACTAGCAACTTATTTCTCAACAGAAACACATCAGGGCAGAAGGAAATGGAATGAAATATACAAAGTCATGCAAAGGAAGGGTCTGAATCCAAGAATACCGTACCCAGCAAGGCTATCAATCAAAATTGAGGGTGAAATCAGGAGCTTCACAGACAAAAAAGGACTAAGGGAGTTTATTACCGCAAAACCAGCAATGCAAGAATGCTAAAGGTTCTGCTGTAAAAAGAAGAAATAGGAAGTGAAGAAGGAACACATGCATAAAGAATAAAAATGGCAACAAACAAGTACCTATCAATAATAACTTTAAAAGTAAATGGATTAAATGCCCCAATCAAAAGACATAGGGTAGCTGAGTGAATAAAAAAAACTTGACCCATATATCTGCTGTCTATAGGAAACCCATCTCAGAAAAAAGGACTCACACAGACTGATGGTGAAGGGATGGGAAAAGGTTTTTCAGATGAATGGAAGCAGAAAAAAAGCTGGGGTAGCAATAATTATATCTGACAAATTAGATCTCAAAGTGAAGGACATAAGAAGAGATAAGGAAGGCCACTTCATAATACTAAAGGGAGCAATCCAACAAGAAGATATAACTCTGGTAAACATATACGCACCCAATATAGGACCACCCAAAAACATAAAAAAAAACTTCTGGAGAATATCAAGGGAGAGATTGACAGCAATACAGTCATAGTAGGGGATTTTAATACCCCACTATCACCATTGGACAAATCCTCTAAACAAAAAATCAGCAAAGAAAAATCAATCCTAAATGACTCACTAGATCAGAAAGAATTAATTGACATCTTCAGAACATTTCACTCCAAAGCCACAGAATATACATTCTTCTCAAGCACACATGGGGCATTTTCAAAGATAGACCATATATTGAATCATAGGCAAAGTCTCTTCAAATTCAAGAAGATAGAAATCATATCAAGCATCTTCTCAGATCACAATGGCATAAAATTAGAAATCAACTACAATAAAACAATAAAATAATCAAACACCTGGAGGCTAAATAACATGATATTAAACAATGACTGGGTTACCAGAGAGATCAAAGAAGAAATAAAAAGAATCATGGCAACAAACAACAATGAAAACACAACAATCCAAAATTTATGGGACACAGTGAAAGCAGTCTTGAGAGGAAATACAGGCCTTCCTCAAAAAAACAAGAAACAATGGTAATAAATTATCTAACCCTACAACTCTAAGAATTGGAAAGAGAGCAAGATAAACCCAGTGTAAGCAAAGGAAGGAATTAATAAAGATCAGAGTGGAGACAAATGACATAGAGACAAAAAAAAATACAAAAGATCAACAAAACCAAGAGTTGGTTCTTTGAAAGGATAAACAATATTGTTGAACCTCTAGCCAGGCTCACTAAGAAGCAAAGAGAGAGGACCCAAATAAACAAAATCAGAAATGAAAGAGGTGAAATAACAACCAATCCTACAGAAATACAAATGATTATGAAAACATTCAATGAACAACTCTATTCCAAAAAAATGGACAACCTAGATTAAATGGACATATTCCTAGAAAAAAACGATCTTCCAAAACTCAACCAAGAAGAATAAAGAAACCTAAATAGGCTGATAACTACTGAAAAAATTGAAACAGTGATCAAAAATCTTCCAGCAAACAAAAGACCTGTTTTGGACAGGGGAGTTCTACCAAGCATTCAAATAAGACATAAAACCTATCATCCTCAGACTATTCCAAAAAACTCAAGAGGAAGGCACACTTCCAAGCTTTCTATGAAACCAGCATTACCCTAGTCCCATAACCATGTAAAGACACCACAAAAAAAGAGAACTACAGGCCAATATCCTTGATGAACATAGATGCTAAAATCCTCAACAAAATTCTAGCAAATCGGATTTAGCAATACATTAAAAAGATCATACACCATGACCAAGTGGGATTTATTCCAGGGATACAAGGATTGTACAATATCCGCAAATCAATAAATGTGATACATCACATAACAAACCAAGAGATAAAAATCTCATAATCACATCAATTGATGCAGAAAAAGCATTTGACAAAATCCAACACCATTTCTTGATAAAAACTCTCAGCAAAGTGGGGATAGAGGGATCATACCTCAACATAATAAAAGCCCTATATTACAAACCTACACCCAACATCATACTCAATGGGCAAAAACTAAACCCATTTCCCTTAAGAACAGGAACAAGTCAAGAATGCCCACTTTCACCACTTCTGTTCAACATAGTACTAGAAGTACTAGCCATAGTGATCAGACAAGAAGAAGAAATAAAAGGCATCCAAATTGGAAAAGAAGAAGTAAAACTGTCCTTATTTGCAGATGACATGATACTGTACATAGAAAACCCCAAAAACTCCATCAAAAACCTACTAGACCTAACAAATGAATTTGGCAATGTAGCAGGATACAAAATTAACACCCAGAAATCAATGGCCTTTTTATACACCAATAATGAACTCCCAGAAAGAGAAATGAAAAAAAAAATCCCATTTACCATTGCAGCAAAAAAATTAAGATACCTAGGAATAAACTTGACCAAGGACGTAAAAGACCTGTACTCGTAAAACTACAGGATATTGAAAAAAGAGATAGAGGAAGACATGAACAAATGGAAAAACATACCATGTTCAAGGATTGGTAGAATCAACACATTAAAATGTCCATACTACCTAAAGCAATCTATAGATTCAATGCAATATCTATTAAAATACCAATTGCATATTTCAAAGATCTGCAACAAACTGTCCAAAAATTCACCTGGAATAAAAAAAGACCCAGAATTGCCACAGCTATCCTGAGAAAAAAGAACAAAGTTGGAGGGATCACAATGCCAGACATCAAACTATATTATCAAGCCACGGTTCTGAAAACTGCCTGGTACTGGCACAAGAACAGACATATAGACCAATGGAACAGAATAGAGGACCCAGAAATTGACACAAGTCGTTATACTCAATTAATATTTGACAAAGGAGACAAGAGCATACAAAGGAGCTAAAAAGCCTCTTTAATAAATAGTGCTGGAAAATTTGGTCAGATACATGCAAAAAAATGAAACTAGATCACCAACTTACACCATACACAAAAACAGACTCAAAAGGGCTAAAGGACTTTAATGTAAGACAGGAAACCCTAAAAATTATACAAAAATCCATAGGCAGCAAAATTGCAGACATATGTCATAGCAGTATCTGTACAGACACAGATCCTAGGGCAAGAGAGACTAGGGAGAAAATAAACAAATGGGACTGCAGCAAAATAAAAAGCTTATGCACAGCAAAAGGAACCATCAACAAAGTAACAAGAAAGCCCACTGCACGGGAGAACATATTCGCCAATGTTATCACCAAAAAGTGTTAATCTCCAACATTTACAGGGAACTCATACAACTTAACAAAAGGAAGATAAACAATCCAATCAAAAAATGGGCAAAGGACTTAAATAGAAACTTTTCGAAAGAGGACATTCAGAAGGCCAAGAGTCACATGAAAACATGCTCAAAGTCAATAATCATCAGAGAGATGCAAATCAAAACAATAATGAGGTACCATCTCACACCTTTCAGAATGGCTATCATCAACAAATCAACAAATATCAAGTGCTGGAGAGGATGCGGAGAAACAGGTACCCTCCGTCACTGCTGGTGCGAATGCAGACTGGTGCAGCCACTGTGGAAAACAGTATGGTGTTTCCTCAAAAATTTAAAAATGGAACTGCCATTTGACCCAGTAATGCCACTTCTAGGAATATATCCCAAGAAACCAGAAACACCAATCAGAAAGGATATATACACCCCTATGTTCAGAGCAGCACAATTTACAATAGCTAAGATTTGGAAACATTCTAAATGCCCATCAGCAGATGAGTGGATCAGAAAAATATGGTACATCTACACAGTAAAATACTACGCTGCTATGAAAAAGAAGGAATTCTTACTATTTGCAGCAGCATGAATGGAACTGGAGAGCATTATGCTAAGTGAAATAAGCCAGGCAGTGAAAGAAAAATATCACATGATCCCACTCATTTATGGATAATAAAGAACATTATAACCTGATGAATAAAATGATAGATACAGAAGCAGAGAAGCATTGAACACACTGTCAAATTATAGCAGAAAGGCTGGGGAGTGTTGGGTTGGGGGGAGAGTTAAGAGATCAACTGAAAGACTTGTATGCATATATATAAGTATAACCAATGGACAGAAGACACTGGGGGGGGGGGCGGTGAGGGCATGTGCCGGTGGGTAGGGGAGGCCGGCGGAAGGTCAATGGGAAAAAATGGAGACATATGTACTACTATTTGTAATTCTTTAAACAGTAAAATTAAATTTGAAAAAAAAGAAACGTAATTGCTGATTTGTAGATGTTACACTGCCTTATTATGGAAGCATTGTTTGCCTGGTGGTAGTTAAAGAGTTTCAAACCTTCCCAAAATATTATTGATTTCTGGTTTAGAGATGCATTATTTTACCAGCTGTAAATCCTGGGTAACTAGAAATGAATTATACTTTTCATCCTTATCAGTTTTTTACCTTAGCAAAACTTTTTTGAGACTTCCTCATTGATATTCCATCTGTCAGAATGCAGAGTAGAGACTGCTAGCCATGATTTTCATCTGGAAGTTATAGCTCTAACACATAAAATTTATAGGAAAAGCAAAATCAGACTGAGCCATAGGCAATATCTTTTCAAATTAAAATATCTAGAAGGCAGGCTCGTGAAGCAATAGCACCCAAACTTGGGGAGTTGTCCTGTGTAAATTTAGTAAAGATGCCAGACTTTATATTAAGAGATGTATTAATGTCTGTAGATTCAATAGTGGCAATAGTAAAGAAATAGTGGCATATTTCCTTTCTTGGCAAAGGTTTTTTTTTGGGACATATATTTTAGCAAAGATAAGGAAGCAGAGAAAATATAAAAAATCCAAAATCTGGTATATATTTTGAAGAATAAGAGAATGGAAGTATTATATTAATGACTTGTGGGAAAAGCTGCCCAAATTAATCAAATAAAGAAAAGGTATTTAGATTAGATTTATGTTAATAAGAGACAAGAAAATATCACTCCTACGAAAAGAATGTGAGACATCATAAAGCAATATCTAGAAGAATGACAGCAGACCAAAGATTCATAACAACTTATTGAGATGCAAACACTCAAATAAAAGTAGATAACCTAAAATTGAAAATGTGATAGCAAGCTTTAGTTGGTTTTCTCAGTGGTTAGAGCATCAGCCCCCAGTCTAAAGGGTCATGAGTTGTATTCCCCTCAAGGGCATGTACCTGGGTTACAGGCTAGATACCTGATGGCATGCGGGAGGCAACCAATCGATGTGTCTCCTCTACATCCATGTTTCTCTCTCTGGGTCTCTCCCCTTCCCTTTCACCCTTTTTCAAAAAATCAGTGGAAAAAAATATCCTCAGGTGAGGATTAACAACAATAACAACAAAATGTAATAGCAAAATTATGATCCATTTACTAAGGAAAATTGCAACAATGATTCTCGGGCATTTTAGGAAGTTAGAACAATAAGTGTAAGGCCTGTAACACAAACCTTCTAAGAATGAGATGACTGCCACTGAAGATAAAGACAAAAATTAATACAAACTTATAATGTTAGCTTATTGGCATAAAGAAAAAAACAATAATCAAACATATAATAGAAAAAAGACAACTTAGTGATTTGATAAATTACCTGGGTAGCTATCCCAAAAGTGCTTACTGAATCTAGAGAAAATTAGTGAAAAGAGAATCATGCAGTATATTCTGAGTGGCAATGCAAGAGAAAGAGTAACCAACATACACTCATGAAAAAACTACTAGATTACTTACAAAACACACACACAAAAACAAACAAAAAATATCAGATTATATTCAGGCTTCAGTTCTGAAAGACTGAATGTCAGGAAAATGTTGGTTAATACTTAGAGATTGAAAATTTAATTATATTAGTTGTTTGTCTCCTAATAATTCTGATTCTAGATACAACTTTGGGTACACAGAATGATCTCAACTTCGTAGCCAATAAACACAGGAGATAAAAAACCAAATTTATAAATACAAAATGTGTGCCAAGAATGTTGTGTCCTGGACCAAGAACTTGACCTATTTATTTGCTATGGCAAATATATTATGATTTTTCCTCAGAATTTGTAAGCCCGATTATACTAAACTTTCAGATGATTTTACTATCTCTATTTATTCAGGCTATGTTCTACCCAAACACATTTTTGTTTGCAAATTGGCTGCCAATGTAAGGTAACTACAAAGAGAAAAATTTCTAGCTGGAAAAATTTCTGTTCAGATTTCCTTTAAAGTCATAACCTATAGTTCTTGAATGTTGATAATTTGGCACACAACTAATAAATCAATCTAGAATATATTTTAAAAAGAAATTCCATACAAAAGACCAGAAATATTCTTAGTTTGTGAGAAAAGTCTGTGTCTAAAAGACCTAGAACAAAACTTTGAGCTGTGAAATATTTACTGATGGATGTAAGGCCTCTGTGGACACAACTAACTGTTTTTACCTTTTATATTTTATAATCTACTTTAGACACTAGGTTACAAACATTGGTTTCCTTAATTTTCATAGTAACTTCAGTAGAAAATTATACTTTTCTTCATTTTATGTGAGATAATTGAACCTCAACACAGATAGGAAAATTGAGATTATTCATAGTTTGTTGTCTTGAAACTTTCCTTAATTAGCATATTTTATAGATATTTGTGCAATATGCAGGCAATAGAAATTCATTTCCATGTAAATTCCATCACTGCCTTTAAAATCTTACTTTGGAAAATTGAAATTCATTGTACTCATTCTAATCCTTGGAATTTGCCTATAAAGCAAATAATATAAACTTATGAATGTTTAAAAAATGTTATATCTCAGAGGAAATAATATGAAGGTTTCTGAAATTTGATGTATAATGAAATCTCATGAAACCCAGATCATTCCAGCAACACTTTTATTGCCTCAGTTTTTCCTAGACATACTCAATGAATAGAATTGAAAATAATGGAAGTTGCAGTTTTCTAATTAGTATCATTGGTGAATCATCTATCATGGATAAAACAATATGTTAAGCTCAGATTTCTTAGGTAGGAATGTATAGTTTGTTTTAGGCATACTGCAACAATGACAAAGATAAGATAGGAAAACTCTGAAAACAGAATTTTGAAAATGCCAGTTCATTGATTAGGACTCAAAGGCTAGGGCTGATACACTATGGCACTTGTATCTGGCATCAGAGTAATTTTTCCTTTTTTGAGAAATACAACTCTAGTTTCTCTATAAGAGGGTTTCTGTACAGGGCTTTTTTGATGCCCATATGACATGTTGAATGGCTTCTCCCAGAGCAAGTAACACAGGTGATCAAGGCAGAAATTTTCATGTATTTTTGGACCTAGCCTCAGAAGTCATATAACATCATGTTCAGAAACTCTAATAGGCCTGCAAATCATCCTTGTTCAATGTGGGAGAAAATTACTGAAGCAAGTATATAACAGGGTGAGAATCACTAGAGGCCACCTTGAAGAATGGTTAGCCCAGTCCCTTTTCCAATAATTCATGTCTACCCCCTTATGTAAAATCCACTTCTGTCCAAATTCTCATCAATTTTCAACTTCAGCTCAAATACAGGATCTGTCTTTGAAGACACGTTTAAGTGTGGGTACATCTCAGGTATGGTGCCTAGAATGCAGGTCCTCTTGACTTGAGAACCTATGACTTAAAGCCACAAGTTATTAAAGCCATCCCCTCCCCCAAAACCCCCAAACTCAGTATTCAATAATGAAATAGTCATAGAATTACTGACATAGATCTTATTCATAAAGGGGAAAATAGAAAACACACAGTAGTCTCTGTCCCATAATATAATTCTGAAATCTATTATTTCTGAAATCCACAGTGGCATACATTACCAATTCATGGATTAGGGCTTAAAGTCTAAGAATGATACACTGTGGTTCTTGGACCTGCCCTCTGAGCAATTTCTCCTTTTTCGTGAAATATAGCCCACTTTTGCTGAGTGGCTTTTTTTCTTCAGCCTGAGTACTGCCTATAGAATTTTGATGTCTAATAGACTTTTTTTGTTTCTTCTTTGCTTTTTAAAAGTTGAGTTATAATTGACATATAACATTGTATAAGTTTAAAGTGTACAACATATTGACTTTATAAATTTATATATTGCATTAGCTAACACATCCATAATGTCATAGAATTACAGAATTATCATACTCAGCATAAGTAGTCCTCAAGTTCCATCTATGTTGTTGCAAATGGCAGGATTTCCTTCTTTCTTACTGCCAATGTTCCAGTGTGTGTGTGTGTGTGTGTGTGTGTGTGTGTGTGTGTGTGTGTGTGTGTGTGTGTAACATATCTTCTTTATTTATCCATTGACAGGCATTTAGGTTGATTCCATATCTTGGCTTTAGTGAATAATGTTACAATAAAAATGGGAATGTAGATGTCCAGTGAAGTTTGTTTTCATTTCCATATATTCGTAAGTTGATTACTAGGTCATATGGTAGTTGGTAGTTCTATTTTTATTGTTTTGAGCAACCTCTATATTGCTTATAAAATTCCTACAAGAAAATGTAGGGGCGAGTCTCCTTGTCATTGGTCATGGCAATAATTTTTTAGATATGACATTAAAACAACAACAACAACAAGCAACAAAAGCAAAAACAAATAAGTGGGACTACATCAAAGTAAAAAGCCTTTACACATCAAAAGAAACAATCAAAAGTGAAGAGATGAAAAAATGAGAAAAATATTTGCTAACTATGTATTGAATATATGGTTAATATCCAAAATATATAAATAAAACTCAATAACAAAAAAATCAAATAATTTGATTAAAAATGGGCAGAGGAATTGAATATACATTTTTTGAAAGAAGACACCAAATGGTGAACAGGTACATAAAAAGATACTCAGCGTCACTAAGTATCAGAGAAATGCAAACCATAACCACAATAAGATACCACTTCCGACCTGGTAGAATGGCTATTATCAATAAGAAAAGCTATATCCAATGTTTACAAGGATGTGGAAAAAAGGGATCCTTTGTGCACTGTTGATGGGACTTTTTTCATCTTGTTCTCTTATGGTCACTTTAAGCTCAAGCAGGCAGTATAGTGCAATTCTCTTAAAACCTTTTGGATATCCTATGAATGTTATTGGGTTAAATTCACTAGACAAAAACCACGCCTACAAATTGCTTTGAGATAAATATTCTTCCACATGTGCTTTTCCTTAGGCTGCTTAACGATACTGCATTGTACTCTTAGAAGCTATTATTTGGCATATCAGTTCCCCAAGGCACTGCCATATATATGTCTGAGGTTTTAACAAGGAATTTCATAGTCACATCCTTGGTTTTATTATTAGACTGTTTTGGTCTTATAATATACCACAAAATAATAACCTGAAAAAATGCCCTTGTCCTATTTTCTAAAATCTGTAGATATGTTATTTTATATGGCAAAGGGACTTTGCAGATGTGACTCAGTGAAATGTCTTGAGAGGGGAGTTTATTCTGAATGATCTAGGTACGCCTACTGTAATTACAAGAGCCCTTATAGCTGTCCAGGAGAGTCAGAGTCAGAGAAGGGAAGACGACATAACCAGAGGTCAGAATGATGTAGTCATAAGCCAAGGACTGAGGACAGCTCTAGATGTTGAAAAGGCAAGAACAGGTTCTCCCCTAGAGCCTTCAGAAGAAAGGTGTTCTGGTGACACCTTAATTTTAGACCTGTAAGACCAATTTAGGATTTCTGATATCCAAACCGTAAGAAACTAAATTTGTATTGTTTGAAGCCTCTAGGTTTATGGTGATTTGTTACAGCAAAAATAGGAAACAAATACAACTGTGTTTTCCTGAATATACCTTGGGTTTTTTGTTGTTTTTTTCTCAGAAGACATTGCTTAATTTTAAAAAACTCTCTTGCCACCTGGAGAGGCTGGGAATTTTCAACTCCAAAAGCTTGTTGCTATTTCATGTTCAACAATTCTTTCTATAGAAATTTTATTTCTTTAATTATTTTCTTGCATTTTACTATAAGTATCAAGAAGAAGAAACTAGGTAGCACTTTAACACTCTGGAACTATCTTTATTTGGATCACACAATTACAATAAGCATTTTATTTTCTTTCCAAATTATGACAGATGCACTTTCTGCCCCTACCCATGCTTCGCTTCCTTTTAGAAATGATTTATTACAAATTAATCACCTAGACCTATGTAAATGCTTTTATGAGTAAGTTAAATTTTGTAAGAAATAGTTTCCAAACGAATGGGATAAAGTATGTTTTATAAAAATCAGTGAAATAATAAAGAATTAAAACTAATTGGGCAATTCAATTTCAAAACTAAATTATTAGATTTTAAAAATAAAAATTTTATTGATAAATACAAGACTTATTCATATAATGGTCAAGCTGATTTTTTAAATTATAGTTTATCAAATATTTTATTCATTTTATTTTGCCATAGCTAATAACATTTTTTAGTTATTTAAATAATAATTTCTTTAATACTATATTAAATTACACATACAATACATTTTAAAATATATTTTTATTGATTTTTTTTTTAAGAGAGAAGAAGGGAGAGGGCTAGAGAGATGGAAACATCAATGAGAAAAAAAAATCGATAGGCTACCTCCTTCCTGCCCCCTACTGGGATGCCCCTACAACCTAGCATGTGCCCTGAGTAGGAATGGAACCAGGGACCACTTAATTCCTGGGTTGATGCTCCATTACTGAACCATACTGGCTGGGCTACAATGCATTTTTAAGGATTGATTTACACATTAATAGCATTTACAATATTTCTTAGCCTAATATAAAGTGTTATTCTGTAAAACATTGACATTCAATTTTATTTTATTCATTCAGTTATATGTAAGCATCTCAGAGCTGGTTTAGCCTATATAATAAAAGCCTAATATGGTAAGTGTCCGGTCATCCAGTCAGTCGTTCAACCAATCAAAACATAATATGCTAATGATACTGGTATGCTAAGGCTGCCCAACCACTCACGATGACATGCACTGACCACCAGGGGGCAGGTTCTCTGACCAGTAGGTTAGCTGGCTGCTGGGTCCAGCCAATTGGGACTGAGCGAGATGGGTCGGACACACCCTGTAGCCCTCCTGCGGTCCCTCCCTGGCTGGCCAACCTCCCGCATCTCTCCCTGGCCCCAATCATGCACCGGTGGGGTCCCTCGGCCTGGCCTGTGCCCTCTCGCAATCTGGGACCCCTCGGGGGATGTCAGAGAGCTGGTTTTGGCCCGATCCTGCAGGCCAGGCCAAGGGAGCCCACTGGTGAATTAATTTGTGCACCGGGCCTCTAGTTATGATATAATAGTTTGAAAAAAATAAACTTGGAATTTTTCTTGCTTGGTAAACCTGTGTCATCAAATAAACAGTTTCAGTGTAAAATGCAAATTTTAATAAAATTTTGAATTTTAATTAGTATAAATGAAGCTTTTAAAAAATTACTGTATCTATTCTGATTATTTTTCTAGGAAAATTTATACTAATTCTTTTCTTTACTATGTTTCTCACCACTGACAGACTAATTATCCAACAAGTAGAACTTATAAATTGTATTTTTTCCTCAATCTCTCTTAGTTGGGCAGACACACAATGGAGCATGATGATATTTTACTGGCCACTATTATGTATATGTATACTCAGCAAACACCTACCTGATGTAATTTCTACATTCTCAGAAAGCCACACTGCTACAGTTAATCTCACTTGCTAGATTGACATTCTGTCCCCATTTCTTCCTCTAATCATCATCCTGTAGGACTAGTTATTTTGTCACTGGATACGTGAAGAGAGATACAAGTATGACATTGAGACGTTTAACACATTTAGCCATTAGCAACAATGAGTTTAGTTTCCCAAATTAGCTGATTATGAAGGGGTCAGGGCCTGAATTAATGTAATACGGGCCAGTGTAATGACTATGGCAGCTAGGCAATGTTGACCAAAAATTGCTGACTTTCATGAAAACCAGGGCAGAAAAAGCATAGACATCAAGAGGTCAGAGCGAGGACACTGAGTTCTTCAAGTTGGATCCAGGGATGCTGGAAGGGAGGTGAGAGGGCACTGAAAATACACTTGGCCTATTTCAAAATTTTGCCTACAGGTGTAATGCACCACTGTAAATATCTCCGTCACTGTGTTGTACCTGTCACACCTGTCATTGTGGCTCATCATCATTACAGTCTACATCTTTTTGTGTGTGAGAGAAATCTGGTTGCTGCTAACTGCCCATTCCTATCTCTTTTAAAAAAAATCTCCTTGCATTTCCTTTCTCATCTCTGATTTTTGTCTTTAATTACCCCTCTGTGTCTCCTCTGTTAAATGCATTAACACTTAACTTTATAATTGACTTCTAGCTTCTCTCAGCTCTCCCTTGTGAAATTCCACTTAAAATTAAATATCTATTGGCACCTGTGATTTCTCCCTATTTGAAAAAAGAAAAAAATAATATTCTAATGGTAAATGTAAATTTTTAAGATAAATACAAATACCAGTAATCAATGGAAAGAACTATGTGATTGCTAGATATCAAGTATAAAATAATTGAATGTGTAACTGAAAAGACAGACAGATTTACATAATTTTATGTAGATATGTTTATTTTCTAACTAACTCAAATGTGCCAATTCTGATATAAAAATTCCATTGAAATGAACTAGCCATAAATAATAACCAGAATCTGAGTATCATCACATCCGATCATGTTGTTCTAGTTCATTTTAGAATATCGAGAAATATTCTGTTCACAAAATTTATATTTTAACTGTTCAATTTTTATTTAAAGACATGTCAAGAAAACTTATTTTCTTTTTCTAGCATTAAGAGTAAATTTTAAGTAGGACTCATAATGTATGGAAAGAATACTTCATAAGTATGACCACACAACTGCTCACAACAAAAGTCTATAAGTCACCCTAGCTGGTTTGGCTCAGTGGCTAGAGGGTCGAGCTGTGGACTGAAGGGTCCCAGGTTTGATTCTGGTCAAGGGCACATGCCCAGGTTTCAGGCTCAATCCCAATTGTGGGGCATGCAGGAGGCAGCCAATCAATGATTCTCTCTCATCACTGATGTTTCTATCTCTCTCTCCCTCTCCCTTCCTCTCTGAAATCAATAAAGGTATATTTTTTTAAAAAGTCTGAGTTATACTTGATTTTCCCCTCACCTTCACATTCAACCCACTAGCAAGTGCTTTGGCATTACTTCTTTATATTTTAAATCTATCAGTTTATATCTAATTACAGTGCCACCACTTAGGCCAAACTATCATTATCTCATTTCTGATGTTCTACAGTAATTTTTTAGTTTATTTTTGTTTTACTCCTTCCATGTGTGATGTTTCTCCAAACTCCTAATTCACCTAGGCAGTCTTAACATTTCTCTTGAAGTTTTGTGAAGTCTATGGGCCATATCACAGAATAATTGCTTATAAAAATAAAGTATTTTGAATTACATGGAAAATAATTACATTTAAATATCCCTAAGTTATTTGTAAAGTGTAAATCAGTTCATGTCAATTTCCTGTTCAATGAATTCTCATTGAATTAAAAGAAAAACCTAAAGTACTCATCATGACCAACAAGATTCAACTGTCCTATCTCTCCGATATCTACCATCTAGTCCCTTGCTTACCAGTCTCTAGCTAAATAAATTTTATTTTCCATCAATACTCATGGTGTTTCAACTTGATGTTTCCTATTTCTGTCTTATGTGCCATCTGAAATCTGTTACCAGTAAGTACTCCGTTTTATGATATACTCAGTTTCCATAAAATACTGGTTTGTAAAGTGTTGGTTGTAATTTTATTGACCAAATTGGTAACAATAAATTTAAAACAGTCTTTGCTTTCAAAAGTTGAAAGCTTCATTCCAAGTACCTTTAGATTTTTAAAATTGTGTGAAAATTGTGATATTTTTAATACTATGTGTCATACGTTTGGACACGATAAAAAAAGCAATGTATTTTCTTGATAAGTTACTGAAAAATTGAAATAGAAGAGAATGCAATTTTGTATTAGTCATTAAGAGTTGCTTTGTTGGCCGAAACCGGTTTGGCTCAGTGGATAGAGCGTCGGCCTGCGGACTGAAAGGTCCCGGGTTCGATTCCGGTCAAGGGCATGTACCTGGGTTGCGAGCACATCCCCAGTAGGAGATGTGCAGGAGGCGGCTGATCGATGTTTCTCTCCCATCGATGTTTCTAACTCTCTATCTCTCTCTCCCTTCCTCTCTGTAAAAAATCAATAAAATATATTAAAAAAAAGAAAGTTGCTTTGTTTATAGTCCTCAAAATATAAAATCATAGACATACTAATAGCCATATTTTTATTATGTATGAGAAACCCCTAAACTTTAATATTACTTTGTGGTACAATCAAGTATATAAGAAAACATTTATCCTTTAGTGTATTCTCTGGTTGAAATTATAAATTCATGAAAATATATCATTGCTTAATTGGCTAAGCTCAACAGTATGTACTAATCATCAATGACAGAAAAAGGTATTAAAGCCATGAACTACCTGCAACGTTTTGAAGGGTAGTTCAAGAAAGGGGGTTAAGCTGGGCAAGAGTTATTTATGAAGAGTCAATGGAGAGAGCCTGCTAAGGCATTCATTAAACTAATAAGGGAAGCTCCTAAAAATCGCATTTTAAGGGCATTTCCTTAGGGTCAGAATTCAAACTAATGCCATTGTTTTGATCTGGTTCATTTAAACTTAGCCTGGTATTTAAAACATTAGGTATGATATGATCAGGAACAGAAAGTTGTTATGTTTGCTGTCAGAAAACAAACAAACAAAGAAAGAAAAACAACAACTACCATCACATTATAGTTCAAATTTCAGATGAAATTTATTCAGATATATTTCTCTAAAATGATCAGGGTTTTGACCATGCTGGACAAGTTTCTTTGTGATTTTACCACATTTGATTTTGGAGATTAAAGAGCAAAATTTCTCATTTTGAAAATTGTGATATGAGTAAGAAGATCAATATTTTGTATGTGAAATAGACTACAATTTATAGTGTATCCAGGTGTACTTGCTAATTCATCTCTTTCCAAAGTGCATAGTTATGCCTGGAAAACTAATCCATGTGTGTTTATCTCATATATTCTATACATGCACCTAAATAAAGAATAATTCTGTTCATATAACCCCAAAATTCTATGAATTTAATTTTGAAGAAAAATGAATTAATGCTTTGATTGTCACAGCTATTCTGTTATTTCATCAACATAATATAAAGAGAATATGTATGTACTAACAGAAACAACAATGTGAGTAACAGAGGCCTTGGAACTGTTAAAACTTAAATGTTCAACTAGAGGCCCGGTTCACGAAATTCATGCACTCAGGATGGGGGGGGGGGGTCCCTCAGCCTGGCCTACACCCTCTTGTAGTCTGAAAGCCCTTGGGGAATGACTGACTGATGGCCTAGGCCCCTTCCCATAAGCCTGGCTTCTGGCTGAGTGGCGCTCCCCTATGGGAACACACTGACCACCAGGGGACAGCTCCTGTGTTGATTGTTTGCCCCCTGGTGGTCAGTGTGCATCATAACAGCCAGTCATTCTGCCATCAGGCTGAAACTGGCTCTTCAACATTCCCCGAGGGGTTCTGGATTGTGAGAGGGCACAGGCAAGGCCTAGGGATCCCACTGGTGCACAATCAGGGCCAGGGAGGGGTTTGGGAGGTTGTCCAGCCAAGCAGGGACTGCAGGAGGGCTCCAGGGCATGTCTGGCCCATCTCACTCAATCCCAATCAGCTGGACCTCAGCAGCAAGTTAACCTACTGGTCAGAGTCTGCCCCCCGGTGGTCAACACACATCAGAGTGACTGGACAACCAGTCGACTGTCTGCCCCTTGGTGGTCAGTGCATGTCATAGCAAGAGGTTGAGTGGCCTTGACATATCATTAACATATTACGCTTTGATTGGTTGAGTGGCTGACCAGATGACTGGACACTTAGCATATTAGGCTTTTATCATATAGGATAATTTAGCTCAGGTAACATGACAATATGTGAAATTTAACATTTTCTTGCCTTTACCAATCCTGCATTAGTAATTTAGAAAGATGCTTAAGAAAATGTCTATAATTGCTAAAGAGTCAATGGGTTATACCAATATAACTAAAAGTAAACTGTGTTGCTTATATGTGCTAAATTGGAGATAAGCAGGATAGAAGCTAGTTTTATTTTTGAAAGGTCAGGGTCACAATATGTGGTCATTTTTTTGTGTTAACAAAGCAGAGTTGATAATCAGAATTTAAACATTTTGAAAACTAATGAAATATTTCAGGGCTGTATCTGTGCACTACCAAGCAGATTCTGTAATTTCTTAGCATAGGTTTTTAAAATGAGGAGATTATTGGAAATAACTTTGTATATGCTCTGTTACTACCATTTTATTTTGTGACTAGGGGCCCGGTGCACAAAATTTGTGCACTGGCGGGGGGGAGGGGAGGATGTTCCTCAGCCCAGCCTGCCCCCTCTCACATACTGGGAGCCCTCAGGGGATGTCCTACTGACAGCTTAGGCCCGCTCCCTGCTCCCCTTGGGGAGCAGGCCTAAGCACAGTCTGGCCTCCCTTTGTGGGAGGCAACCGGGTTGATCAGGGGAAGGCACCAGCCCCATCACCCCGCGGCTGCAGGCACTGCCAGTCACTGCAGCCACCAAGGTGTTTTCATCAAAATGGACTCCAGTCCTTTCACCATAAAAAAATGACAACTTTCTTTAGGCATTTTCAAGATGTGTCTTTCATAGGATATGACATTTCTTTCTTTCTTTCTTTCTTTCTTTCTTTCTTTCTTTCTTTCTTTCTTTCTTTCTTTCTTTCTTTTTTAGCCTCACATGAGGATATGTTTCCATTGATTTTTAGAGAATGTGGAAAAGAAAGGGAAAGACAGAGAGAAACATCATAGTGAGAGGAACACTTTGATTGGTTGCCTCCTGCATGAGCCCTGACCTGGGCCCCGGCCAGGGAGGAGCCTGCAACCTAGGTACATGCCCTTGGTCAGAATTGAACTCAGACCCTGCAGTAAGCAGGCCGAGGTGTTATCCACTGAACCAAACCAGCTAGGGCAGGATATGACATTTCTTAGCCCTCCAGCAGCAGACCTTCGTTTTTTTCTCCAGGAGTGAGGTGGAAAAACCATAGATCACCTTTTTGGATTCTTATTACCCAAGTTACTAAGAATATTACCAGTGGCATACAGGGAGCTTAGCCAATGAGTGGTCAGGAAAGATGTTTCCTCTGTAGTTCACACCGATCGCTGGCTTTAGGCCTAGGCAAGGGCCTCCTGTGGTGAGGTCTTAGGCTTGGGCAGAGGCCCTCTCGGCTCCGATCGCAGGCTTGGCCCTGCCCAGGAGCCCCCTGGCTCAGGTCCCACACAGGGCCTACTCGCAGTGACCTGGGTGCCAATGATGTTCCTGGGACCCAGGCAAATTAACTGCCATTTTGTTGGGTTAATTTGCATAGTCGCTCTGATTGGCTGGTGGGCATAGCAGACTGTTACCAATTTGCATGTTTGTCTATTATTAGGTAAGATTATATCCCCAGGATTCTAAAACTCGGCTGTTCTCACACAATTTGTTGTCATCCTCAAAAAATTATAAATAAATAAATCTATAATAATAAAAGCGTAATATGCTAATTATACTGGATGGCCCAATGACCTTCTGGACATCATTCCGGACATCCTTCCGGAAGAAGCCGCAGTGGCGGGGGCCGAGGCAGAGGAGGTTAGGGGAGATAAGGCAGGCAGGCGAGCAGTTAGGGGTGATCAAACAGGCAGGCAGAGGTGTTAGGGGTGATCAGGCAGGCAGGTGAGCAGTTAGGGGTGATCAGGCAGGCAGGCAGAGGCATTAGGGGTGATCAGGCAGGCAGGAGAGTGGTTAGGGGCCCTCATTATTCCTCAGTGGGATTCGGGCTCATCGCTAATCCTCCTCTGACAGCTCCCTGACTGGGAAGAGTATGGGTGCCTCATTACAGCTCCCCACATAACCTTCATTGACCATAGGCAGAAGTTGGGGTGAGAGAGTGTCCTCCTTACTCCTCCATAATGGTGAATAGGCCTTCTATAGGCCCCTCTGACCTTATGCCAGAAGGAGAGGAAACTACTCTTACTGTCTAATGTAGGTGGAAATCTAGGTTCACCACATGATCTCCACTGGTACCTTGGGGACTTGTTAGACCCATTGGGGATGAAAGTTCCAGCTTTCTACTCCGGGTTCACAGATACCACATTGGAGGTGGGGGGATTAGGACTCCTTGCTACAGCCTGGCAAGTAGGCAAGCCTAGGCTGCCTCCTTGGTATTCGGTGGCATGGCTAAGAGTCCAGGTACAGTTTTTCTCTTCTCTGGTGTTTAGGACAGTTCTTCCTGAAAGTTTTCTGTCTTCCTAAGCTGTGCAGCCTCTTCCCAGGTCCACTGGCTTAAAAACAAAACAAAACACAATTGTGCTCAATTCTGTGTTTCTAGTTTCTTTTTTCATTTTTTTTTTTGAGACATAAGATTCCTAGCTGATTGTTGACTTCTTTCCATCTGCCAGTGTCTATATATTTGTCTTATATGTAACATCCAGAATTTTTATTTGTACTTAGAGGGTAGGCAGGCAAAAGTATGTCTGTTCCTTCATTTTGGAAATGAAAATTCTAATTCTATTGCTTTTTAGCTTTTGCTGTCTGTTCCTAATTTCTAATAATTTTTTTTGAGTTTCTGTATATTGCTTTATTAGAGCATCACTGATCTTGTGTAGTTATATATTTATTTATAATTTTATTTTCCTTTCTCTTAGGTCTATTTAGTTAGAATATCATTGCTTCTACTTGGCTGTTTTGTTCTTTCTTTTATATTAGAACTATTCTGCAAACAATTGACTATCCTTGTCTACCTATTTTTATTTATGTTTCCATTAAAAGCTAATTAGAAGTTCTAATAGAGTGCAAAGGGCTTGTTAGCTGATTGGATTAAACACAGCATGATTAGGCAGGGACTCATCTATTTCTCCAGAATCCTCTAAATACAATGATTTGTAATTTTCCTGTTTGGTCATATGATACAGATGTAGTTGGGCCATTATATTAGGAAAGTTTGCAGGTAAGAATAAAGAAAAAAGAAAAGAGAGAAAGGGAGGGAGAGGCAAAATATATATTTGAAGAACAATGTGAATATATTTATTTGTTAATTCAGATTAAAGGAAAAACAAAATGATAAAAATGATTAGAGCAGAGGAAATGATAGAAAGTAGAAAGCATTCATGGAAAAGAAAGGCAAAATAAGCTATATTTTCTATTGTCATACTGGACCAATAACAATAAATACAGATATATTAGAAGTGTATAGATAATAATTATTAACTCTATTAAATAAGAAAATTATGAAAATAGTTCCAATCCACATAAACTAGAAATAAATATCTTAATATAGAAAAATAAACAATCTCCCATCAATCCATGAAAACAGTGTCAAACAATACTAGTAAATAACATGTTGGTATATTCCTTTTTATAAAAATTAAAATGTGTGATGCATGGATATTATTTTATTTTTAATAGTTATTTGGACAATAACTATCCCAGGGGTTGGGATATAATGCATTTACATTTAATTAAACATACCAGTCACCATTTGGTTGAGCAGAAATCATATATTGGATACATTAGTGATTGTGACTGTTTATCAAGAGTCCATGTATTTAAAGAAAAATCACATTCAAATTTATGTATCTGGAAAAATAACTTACTTAGTTTGGATCTAACTTTTAGTATAATTTTATTTTTGAACAGTTTTAGGTTCACAGCAGAATTAAGCAGAGTTGTCATATACCTCCTGACCTCACCTATTCAGAGCCTCCCCCACTAGCAACATGCCACACTCAAGTGGCTTTTGTCATAATTGATGAGCCTACGCTGGCACATCATTGCCTCCCAAAGTCTATAGTTTCCATTAGAGTTCACTCTTTATATTGTACATTTTGTGGGTTTTGACATACTTATAACAACTTGTATCCACCTTTACACCATGCTGTAATATAACACAGAGTATTTTCACTGCTCTGAAAGTCCTCTGGGTTCTGCCTATTCATCCCTACCTCCCTCTCAGCCTGGAAACCACTGACCTTTTTACTGTCTCCATCGTTTTATCTTTTCCGGAAAGTCATATAGTTGGAATCATATAGTTTCTTTCACTTAATAATATACATTTAAGGTGCCTCCATATCTTTTCAGAGGTTGGTATTTCACTTTTTAACACTGAATAATATTCCATTCTCTGAATGTACTGCAGTTTATTTATCCATTCACTTATTGAATGGCATATTGGTCACTTTTAAGTTTTGGAAATCCTATATAGTAAAAGCCTAATATACTAAGTGTCTGGTCATCTGGTCTGCCATTCAACCAATCAAAGTGTAATATGCTAATGATATGCTAAGGCTGCTCAACCGCTCACTATGATGTGCACTGATTGCCAGGGGCAGACAGTTGATTGGTTGACCAGTTGCTATGACATGCACTGACCACCAGGGGGCATATGCTCCTACTGGTAGGTTAGCTACCTGCCGGGGTCTGGCCAATTGAGACTGAGCGAGATGGGCCGGACACTCCCTGGAGCCCTCCTGCTGTCCCTCCCTGGCTGGCCAACCTCCCGCGTCCCTCCCCAGCCCCAATTGTGCACTGGTGGGGTCCTTTAGCCTGGGCTGCCCACTATCACAATCCGGGCTGAGGAACCACCCTCCTGCCGAGTGTACGAATTTTGTGCACTGGGCCTCCAGTTATGAATAAAGCCACTACAAATAGCTCGTGCAGGTTTTTGTATCAACATGTTTCTGATTCACTTGAATAAATATCAAGGAGCCTGATTGCTGGATCATGTGGTAAAATATGTTTTATTTTGTAAGAAACTGCCTAAATGTCTACCATAGTGGCTGCACTATTTTGCATTCCCACCAGCAATGTATGTTAGTTCCTGTTGCTACATATCCATATTATCACTTGGTGTTGTAATATTTCCATTTCTAGCCTTTCTATTGCTGTGTGTTTGTATCTAAGTGTTGTTTTAACTTGTCATTCCCAAATCACATATGATGCTGAGCATCTTTTCATTTGTTTACTTGCTATCTGTATCTATTCTTTGGTCAGGGGTCTGTTCAGATCTTTTGACCATTTTTTAAATAGAGGTCTTCATTTACTTAGTATTGATTTTTCACTGTCATAAGGATTCTAGATAGTCACTGTTTATAAATAACATCCAGCCAAACCTGTTTTCTGCATCCCATGCTATTCACACAGTTTTATTTGTAAAATTGCTTTTTTGAACTTCAAGCCTGAGTGCCTTCTTCCTGATGCAAGTTTAACATTTAAGGTTTTGGTCACTGAAATAAGAAGCTTCCTAGCCAAGCCAAATCCTATCACATTTTTCATTTTGTTTTCTAACTTGATTCTATATGTAGGTAACATGTAGCAGTTTATTATATGTAGTTTTTATTGATAAAACATATTAATAGAACTTTTAAAATTTTAACTATATGAATCATTTCAAAACAGATAACTTAGAATGCTAGTTTTAGCATATTTTAATTCTATTTATAGATATATATTTAAATAAAGCAATAATATCATAGAACAACACTTATGATATTACAACTCTGTGTGATGTATGACTTATCAATTTATTATATAAATATATGCTTTTTTTCTAAGCATTCGCTCATTAATTTATAAAACATTTATATTGATAAGGCAATTTATAAATTAAGGAATAGACTTTGATAAAGAGGGAGAAATATTCAAAAATTTTATTAAGTTTTAACTTGAAATATACAAAGTGCTCCTTTGGAATCAAGGTACAGTGAGGGAAAGAACAATTAATTCATAAATATATAACCTGATTTACTAACAGACAAAATAATTCAGAACTAGAGCAAACATAATGTTTATGTACTTACATCAGGTAATTTTTTTGTTTTCTTCATGTGAAGGAAGAACTAAAAAATACCAAAAGAATATGGTGAGGCCACTAGTAAATAAGCAACAGGATTGTAATGGTTAATTTTGTGTGCCAAATTGGATGGGCCACTGGATACCAAGTGTTTTTAGAAGAGATTGCATTTAAATTTTTAAATTGACTAAAGCAGATTGCCCTGCTTAACGTGGGTGGGTGTGGGGCGCGGCTACAGTGTTTTGGCCAGGTTCAAGCCTTGGACTAATGAAAGGACAGAGTCCTCTCATTGCCACTTGCCAGTCCCAGCTGGAGGGCAGGGCGCTCCCAGCACAATCATAGCCAACGGCTGTGGTTGTAAGCTTGAACCTATGGTCCAAACACGTGGCTCCACGTGCCTTGTGACAGAGTTCGGGTGCATGTAGTTGAGTGAGGTTGGAACTCACGAGAATGCTGTAAACAAGGGGATCACGCCCCTACTTTGCCTCATGGCATCTGCTATAAAATAAAGACACAGCTTGTGGGCGCTGGCGCTGTGTCCTCATCAGGGAGCAGCATCCCACTGAGACCCAGCTTTCATTCTCTTGTCTGTCTTTTCTCAATCCTTTCACACCCCCGCCCGCGGCGCCCCCCCCCCCCCACTCAGGATCACCTTTGGCCATAACAGGTGGGCCTTATGCTAGCAGTTGAAGGCCTGAATAGAGCAGGATAGCTGACTCTCCCTTAATAAGAGATAATTCTTTCTTCCTGCCTAATTGCCTTCAACTAGGACATCAGCTTTTTCCTAACTTTGGACACAAACAGAAACGTCAGCTCTTTCTGTGTTTTGAGCCTGCAGTCCATCAGCTCTCCTGCTTCTCAAGCTGTCAGGCTCAGACTGTAACTACACCATTAATTCTACTGGGTCTGCAGCTTGCCAATTCACCCTGAAGATCTTGGGAATTATCATCCTCCATAAGGATATGTGTATATCCTTGTGTGTGTAGATATCATACACACATGTATATACAATATGTATGTATATATGCATCATTTATACCCTATGCAAACACACCATTAGATATGTATGTATGCAATCCTGAGAACTCTGACTTTTTTTTTTTATTGCTTAAAGTATTACAAAGTGTATTACATATGTATCCATTTTATCCCCCCGCCCTAGACAGTCCCCTAGCCTCCCCTATCACCCAGTGTCTTATGTCCATTGGTTATGCTTATATGCATGCATACAAGTCCTTTAGTTGATCTCTTGCCCCCCTACCTCCTGCCCCCCAACCCTCCCCGGCCTTCCCGCTGCAGTTTGACAATCTGTTTGAGGCAGCTCTGCCTCTGTATCTATTATTGTTCAAAAGTTTATAATGGTCTCTATTGTCCATGAATGAGTGAGATCATGTGGTATTTTTCCTTTATTGACTGGCTTATTTCACTTAGCATAATGCTCTCCAGTTCCATCCATGACGTTGCAAATGGTAAGAGTTCCTTCCTTTTTACAGCAGCATAGTATTCCATCGTGTAGATGTACCACAGTTTCTGAGAACTCTGACTTATACAAAGCTATCTTCATTCCTATGGCTAGAAGGGCAAAGGGAGCTTGCAGTGTTAGCAGAGATCAGGAGCTGGGAACACACAGCTGAAGTTGGAAACCTGTATGGCAGAAGCTGGGCGGAGGTGCTGAACCTAAGAAACCAAAGGCGTGGAGAAGACTCAGTCACAGCCAAATATGCTCCCCAATGCAGTGAGTGAGAATGTCCTAGCTTCTTCCTTCTTCAGGTCCTCTAATCACCCATTAGGACCTCCCATTGGCTAAATAGAGCTGGAAAGCAGATAGCAAAGGAATCAGGAAAAGTATTTCCTAGCACCATACAACACGGAAAGTGAAGGGTGGTGAAGATGAACTGCTAACCTATTAAAATGGCAAAGTACTGCTCTAGAAGATTTACATTTGCATTGAAATTCATGAGCATAAAGAAAGAGTGTTGAAAACATTTGGAGCTCTTTTCAAAGTACTACTAGTAGTTCAATATCTTGAATAATATATACTTTGCTATTTTACGTTATTTTATATATAATATAGACCTTATGCTTCCATATTACATTATAAAGAAACAGGGGAAAATATTGCAGAGAAAAAGCATCTGCAAAGATACATAATGAGTTTGGCTAAATGGGAAAGCAAGTAGCTATTGAGTAGTGATTAAGTGAGCAGGAGCATTAGGTGAAGCATGAGATTTTATGCAGGAGTCAGATTATGCAAGGCCACATTAAAGATGATGAAATTTATCTGAAATGCAATTGCAAGCTGTTAAAATGCTTTAAGCAGGGAATATGATCATATTTTTCTTTAATGAGATCAATTGTGGTCACCATGTGGGAAATGAATTGGAAGAGTGTGTAATGGTAATCAGAAATCAGTCAGGAAGTCATTGCGGGAAAAGGGGATGGTGTCTTGGAAAGTGTAAGAAAGAAGGAAAGAATAGGGAAGGTTAAAGAAATGTTTTGGAGGACACAGTGGTAGCCTGAATAATGCCCCTCCGAGCTGTTCATATCCAAATTCCTGAAACCTGTGAACATCACAGTTTACATAGTAAATGATGTGGTTAAATTAAGGAGTTTGAGATGGGGAAGGAGAAATGAGGATGAAAAAACAGGAGAAAGAGAGAGAGAGAGAGAGAGAGAGAGAGAGAGAGAGAGAGAGAGAGAGAGAGAGAGAGGTCTTGAAGCTGAAAAAGGCAAGGAAAATGAATTATCCTATGAAATCTTCAGAGGGAACCTGCTAACACCTCCAGAACTGTAACAGAATAAATTAGTTTTGTTTTAAACTACTAATTTTAGGGTTATTTTTTTATCACACCAATAAGGAATTAATATAGAAACTCGGAAGATGTTGGTGTTGCTTTGTGTGTGGCGGATGAAAGAGAGGAGAAGTGCCCAGAAAATGTCTCACTGGCTAGTATATGGAGCATCTATACGAGGTGGGAGACTGGAGGAGAAGCATTTGTAAGTGTGCACATGTTAAGTTTGAGATACTCATGAGATGACCAAGTGGCGAGGTCAAGTATGCCATTGTCTTGGTGGGTATGGAGCCCAGATGGAAAGATAATTCTGGCTATATACATGTTAGGGCTATGCTGTAGATGAAATTTAAAATCATGGCAATAATTTAGATTCCTTATGAAGGAAGTGATGCGTGAGAAGAGGAGGGCCACTGTTGAACTCTGAGACCTTTCAACCTTTAGAAATTAGAGAATATAGGACTAGCACATAATATGCTAAGCAATATAAGTCAGTCAGAGAAAGACAAATACCATTTGATATCACTAATATGTAGAATCTAATGAACAAGATAAACTGATGAACAACATGTAATCAGAAGCATAGACACCTAGAACAGACTGGCAAGTACCAGAGGAGAGTGAGGTGGGGGGTGACTGAATAAAGAAGGTGAAGGGATTAGCTAAAGAACATATATGAATACCCCATGAACATGGGCAGTAATGTGGAGAAGGCCAAGATAGGGGAGTTAGGGTGGGTGGAGGTGGGCAAAGCAGAGGGCACGGGGACATCTGCAATAATATCAACTTTAGAACTTTTTAATAAAAAATCAGAAAGGAAGAAGGAAAAAAATGTACATGTTTTAATGGAAACCAACATGAGAATTTAAGGGAAAAAATAATACATTGTGGAAAGAGTATTAAGATATAGATAAAACAAAATAAATACCTAAATCTTTAAGAAGTTTGTGTATAAATGGAGGCCCATTACTTTATCTTCCCAGTTTATCTTGCACAATAGAGTGAAGACCAATGGAAGTCAAAGTGTGACCCAAAGAAAAAGGAAACACCCTGGGTTGTCCTGATGCACATTCCCTTCCTGTTGTGCACATAGGACAGCAAATACCTGGGCACTACTCTTAGCTTTCTACTTTTACATCCTTGGGGCTTGAGTTAAAATACATTTTCTTAGAAGAGTAATTTTTAATTATATCCTAATTCTGCTAAATAATAGATCAAATTCCTATAGGCATATAACTAGCTATGATTCTGAAAGATAAGTGTGAATAGGTAAGTGTGATGCTTAATTTTACCTGTCAACTTGGCTGGGGAACTTTGTCCAGATACTTGATTAATCATTATTCTGGATATTTCTGTAAGGTGTTTTTTGGATGAGATTAACATTTGAACCTATGGACTTTGAGTAAGTAGATTACACTCCATAATGTGGGTGGATCTCAACCAAACATCTATAATAGTATCAACAATAAGTGATAATCCTATATAATAAAAGCCTAATATGCTAAGTGCCCGGTCATTCGGTTGTCCATTCGACCAATCAAAGCATAAGATGCTAACCATATGCTACGGCTGCTCAACTACTTGCTATGATGTGCACTGGCCACTAGGGGGCAGACAGTCAACTGGTTGCCCAGTTGCTATGATGTGCACATCCCCTGAGGGCTCCCAGACTGCAAGAGGGTGCAGGCTGGGCTGAGGGACCCCCCTTCCCTGCCACCTGAGTGCACGAATTTCATGCACAGGGCCTCTAGTGATAATAAAAAGAAATGAAGCATTGGCTCTCTTTTTTGTCTCCAGCTTGATAATCAATCCTGTACATTGTGATTTGACAGCCTCCACAATTACATGAGGCACCTTAAAATAAATATCTTTCTCATTCTCTCTCTCTCTTCTCCCCCTGCCCCCATTCCCTCCTCTTCCCCCTGGAGTGGGCAGAGCACAGTCGTCTGTTGAGGGAAAATTACTCTTCCTCAATGAGTGACTTTTTATTTTTCAATTTAATGGTTTCTTTAGGACAAAATAAGTTTTTATTTTTCCTCTTTTAAAGGGAAAAATGAACAAGTTATATAGTTCAGATTCAAAATCAAACTTGGTTCTATTTTTCTTTTCTTAATTCTGATTTCAAGTTAAACTGTGTTACTCAGTGTCATAGTACAGTAACATGTATGAATGTATTTATTTGATTAGTTAAGTGAAACCCAACTCTTCCTTCCCATGTATCCCCTGAACTTCCACCAGACATGTTTGGGCTTCTTGATCTTTTAAAATAAAAAACGTGCCCAGCCAGTGTGGCTCAGGGATTGAGCTTTGAACTATGAACCAGGAGGTTATGATTAGATTCCTGGTCAGGGTACATGCCCAGGTTGTGGGCTAAATTCCCAGTGTGGGGGCTTATAGGAGGCAGCCTACGGATGATTCTTTCTCATCATTGATTGACGGGACTGACCAGCAGCCCCTGAGTGACGGATAAATGAGTTACTCCAACACAACATTTTCTGTGAAGGAGAGGGTAAAGGACTGCCTGGCTAAGGAACCAGACAGCCTTGATTGCCTGCCTTGTTAGGCTTTTATTGTAGCAGCAGTTTAAGATAAAGTTTATCTTTTAGATACAATCAGTAGGGTAAGTACTATTGGGAGGACACATGTTTTTGTAATGTCCTTAAAGCAAGGACACCCAAAAGATTAAGCATAAGGATTCCAGTAAACACCTGGAGGGTCTGCTCGTGCACAGACTTGTTTGGAAAGGTCAAGGAATAATTAGGGTACTGCCTTCAGCACTCCCCTAAGTTGGAATTCCGAAAAACAGGGCAGGCAGCCTTCCGCACACTTCCCTTTTCTCGTAATGTCCTCCTTACAAACTTTCCAACCACGTCTCATGCTTCCCCATAATTGATGTTTCTATCTCTCTCCCTCTCCCTTCCTCTCTGAAGTCAATAAAAATATATTTAAAAAACCAAAATTTATCTTTCATTTCTACAGACATTGAAGCTCCACAAGTTTGGATTGTGTGTCAAATAATCTCCATATCTTACATTTATTAGTTAAATGACTGGTCAATTTACTTTATTATTTAGTGGAAGAAGATTGAATCCTAGTGTTTCAAATTGCCATTAAAAAGGAATAAAGAAGTCACTATTTAACAAGAAAACTGCTTTGGTAAAATAGACCATGCCTTGGAATCATTGCCGGTGTAGTAGTGAATGAACCTTGAGGCCCCACTAGGTTTGCTGAGTTTCCACATCCATATCTGTTTTGCTCTTAAATAAATGCTTGTCTCTAACGAGTCAGCATAATAAATAGATTTATACTTGATTCTATAATTAGTTTGCTTTCTTTTTTATAGTTGTTATTTTGAATGTTTATTAGGTTTGACACCTTTATTCAAGACAGCCCATTTAAGTCGTTTTTCTGTAATCTACATCTTAATCAAAATGTGCTTAACATATTAGTCCAAATCTATTAGTGAAAATTAATATAATCTTCCAGTAATGTATTTCTTAGCATTGTCATTTATGGAAACCACTGGTAAATCTAAATACTGCTCAGTATCCCTAACGAAAAGATACTTATTCAGTAACCTAGATTTTTCCCCAAATAATAATTGTAGGCTACCTGACTGACTGTTTTTTTGTATACCTGTTTGATTTTGTTTTTTTCTTTTACCCACTTCTGTCATATCTCTTAGGAGCTATTCAGTTTATGAAGTTAAGAGAAGTTGACATTTGAATGGCTCTTTCTGAATGCCAACATAATGAATTATTGCCATTGGAAATGTATTCAAATTGATGACTTGGATAAATGGGACTATACTTGTCCCATTTCTAGACCTAAAAGTATGTATTATTATATATGTTCTCCAATATTCATGTATTTATTTTGATAAGTTCACTTCCACATAAAGTGAAAAATAATTTTTTAAAAAATATATTTATTGATTTTTTACAGAGAGGAAGGGAGAGGAAGGGAGAGTTAGAAACATCAATGAGAGAGAAACATCGATCAGCCGCCTCCTGCACGCCTCCCACTGGGGATGTGCCAGCAACCAAGGTACAGGCCCTTGACCGGAAACGAACCCTGGACCCCTTAGTCCACAGGCCGATGCTCTACTGAGCCAAACCCGTTAGGGCAAGTGAAAAATAATTTATAAAAGAAAAGTAAGGCTGTTTGACATAGATTTTTCATATATAAATAATAAACTAGCAAATATCTATTACATGGGAAACAAGAAACAGAGTTCTATGGGTGAATCATATACAGTAATTTTTTAATCAAACATTAGAATTTAGACAGTTAATAAAGAGATGATAATTATTAGGCATAAAATGATGTGTTGGAATTACAATTAATAAATAGAAGCTTATTCTTTTATAAATATGTCATACTCATGAAGGTAGACTTAAATTTTGAGTTATATATGCATTTTAATTACTAACTTAATATATAATATTAAAATTTACATGAACTTTCATTATAGATATAATATCTCCTGTTAAAGTATATTACACAAATGTGAAGACTGATGTATATCTACACTAATAAAAGAGAAAAATGGTAATTGGCGTACGGCGATACCCTTTTCATTGGCTAATCAGGGCTATATGCAAATTAACTGCCAACAAGATGGCGGTTAATTTGCATATGTAGGCACAATGCAGGGAGGCAAAAGGGAAAGCAGGAAGAAGCCCCCTGCCACTGACAGTGATCAGAAACCCAGGAGGGAGCTAAGAGCTGGGGGGCAGGGCAAAGGCGGCCCTGGGGCTGCCTTTGCCCTGCCCCCCAGCCATGATAGGAGAATCAGGTGCCTTTGCCGCCCTGGCCAGTGATAGCAGGAAGTAGGGGTGGAGCCAGCGATGGGAGCTGGGCACAGTCGAAGCTGGCAGTCCCAGGAGCTAGGGGTCCCTTGCCTGGGCCTAAAGCGAAGCCCATGATCGCGGGGCCGCTGCAGCTGCGGGTCCCCGCTGCCTGGGCCGGACGCCTAGGCCAGAGGTGTTAGGCCTGGGCAGGGGTGGAGCTTGCAACCGCGGGGAGCTGAGGGTCCCCTGCCCAGGCCTGACACCTCTGCCGGAGGCCTCAGGCCAGGTCAAGGGGCCAATCGTGTGATTGGTGATTGGAGGGTGATGAGGGTCAACTCCTCTGGCCGAGGCATCAGGCCTGGGCGGGGGCCAGAGCCAGTTATCGGGGCGAGATGGGGGTCCCCTGTCCAAGCCTGACACCTCTGGCGGAGGCGTCAGGCCTGGGCAAGGGGCAGAGCCAGCAATCGGAGGGGGCTGGGGGCAGAACCTGTGATGGGGGGAAATGAGAGTCCCCTGCCCAGGCCTGACGCCTCTGGCCCAGGCGTCAGGCTGGGCAAGGGGCTGATCCTGCGATTGGAAGGTGATGGGGGTCAACACCTGAGGGCTCCCAGTATGTGAGTGGGGGCAGGCTGGGCTGAGGGACACTCCCTCCCCCCCCACACACCCAGTGCACGAATTTCGTGCACCGGGCCCCTAGTTCTACTATATTTTCAGTTTATCATATAAGCATATTTTGGATACTATAGGCACCTTTCAATGCTTCTTGATCAGATTAGCTGTAATATAAGTGTGGGTCGCTTAGATTTGTTTAGACAAAGTGACACCTTGATAAAAAACATTGTTCTTCATCTGAATTCCAAATTCTTGCTCTCCCATTTAAACTATCCCAGTGTGTTTTTTGAGATCTTGTCCTGAATTTCAGTTTACACAGTTTTTAAATATGAATGATACCTATTCTCTTCACTTTCTCATGTTTGTGAAAACAAAATATGATATATAAATATGAAATAAATACAAGTTATATAAGTAAAAGAGGTTTTATTAAATCTTAAAAGCTCTCATTATAGGATAAAAGTTGGTAACTATGTATGGTGATGCGTATTAATTAGACTTATTGTAGTGGCCATTTTGCAATATATACAAATATTGAATCAGATTGCCATCTGAAGCAAATATAATGCTATATGTCAATTATACCTAAATAAAAAATGAATAAAATAATTATATATAATTTCCATGAAAAAAAATGAGGCACCAATATTTTGTGCTTTATTAAAAAAACCTTAACTTTATGAAAGAAAACCCACCTTTCAATTCCTTTTATGTATTATAATATCCAGGAAATAAAATCTAAAGATAGTATGTTTTTAAAAATATCTAGCTGACATTCATAAAATAACTACTTTCTCTGTTGACATTACTCTTTTTTTTTTTTTTTTTTTACTTATGGCTACAGCTGATTTAATTAGTGTATTTCTATAACAACTTTTCCTATTTTGCTTAAGGCCTAAGCTAAGACAAATTCACAAGAACTTCTACACTGATTGCTCTCTCTTTTAGGAAATTTGGTTATAAGAACACTTCCATTTTAAGATTCAAAGTAAATATTCAGGTCTTATAACATCTGTAATAGTGAATAAATATTTTAATTGAATAGGTTTTTACAAAACTTATTTGTTTAAGTTTTATAGATAATGTATTGACATGTCATGGAATTATAGAATGCCCAGAATGAAATAAAATGTAAAGCTGTAGAGATTATTGGACTTCTGATTTATAATAGCCTACATTTTTATCTTCAGTGTCTAATGAATTTCTTTATTTGTAGTACCGGAAAGTCACTATAGAGAAAGTGCACACTATAATGGGCAAACATTTAATAAAAGTCAACTTAATAGTAAATACATTTCTTTAAATACTGCTTTTGTTGAGATTAATACTAAAAGTTTAGAAAAAAGTTAGGCTTAACTCTAGCTTTAGTTATTATTGTTAATCATTAAAAAGTTAGTATTAAGGATGACATTTTAAATTATGTTAACATGTTATTATGGCTAAATTGTGTTCCCCAAAATGCATATGTTGAAGCTCTAACCTCATTACTTGAGACTATGATTGTGATTGGAGATAAGGCCTTTAAAAGAGGTAATTAAGTTAAAATGAGATCTCTAGGGTAAATCCAAATTCAATATGACTGATGTCCTTGTAGGAAGAGGAAATTAGGATACATGAAGTGACACTGGAGGTACTTGTGCCCAGAGAATGATGCTGTGAAGACTCAACAAGAAGGTGGCCCTCTGTAAGCTCAGGGGAGAGGCCTCAGAGGAAACTAACTCTGCTGGCACCTTGATCTTGGACTTTGAGCCTCCAGAAATAAATTTTTGTTGTTTAAGCCACCCAGTCTGTGGTATTTTATTATGGCAGTCATAGAAAACTAGTATATATGTAATTCTTTAAAGTGCCTTGGAAAGAAAGGAAGTAAAAAGAAAAAAAAATACAGCTTGATATCTGGTATTGAGATCCCACCTACTTTGTTCTTCTTTCTCAGGATTGCTGCAGCTATTCAGGGTCTTTTTTTATTCCAGATGAATTTTTGCAAAGTTTGTTCTAGGTCTGTGAAATATGCCGTTGGTGTTTTAATGGGAGTGCATTGAATCTATAGATTGCTTTGGGTAGTATGGACATCTTGATGATATTGATTCTACCAATACATGAACATGGTATGTTCTTCCATCTGTTTGTCTTCCTTTATCTCCTTTTGCAGTGTCCTGTAGTTTTCTGCGTATAGGTCTTTTACCTCCTTAGTCAAGTTGATCCTACTTCTAGGAATATATCCCAAGAAACTAGAAACACCAATTAGAAAGGATATATGCACCCCTATGTTCATAGCAGCACAATTCATCATAGCTAAGATTTAGAAACAGCCTAAGTGCCCATCAATAGATGAGTGGATTAAAAAACTGTGGTACATCTACACAACAGAATACTACACAGCGGTAAAAAAAGGTGTTCTTACCATTTGCTACAGCATGGATGGAACTGGAGAGCATAATGCTAAGTGAAATAAGCCAGTCAGAGAAAGATAAATATCACATGACTTCACTCATTTGTGGAATATAATGAAAAACATAAACTGATGAGCAAAAACAGATCTAGAGATAGAGAAGCATCAATCAGACTGTCAAACCTCAGAGGGAAGGTAGTAGAGGGTGGGGGTAATCGGGAGAGATCAAACAAAGGACTTATATGCAAGTATATAGGCCTAACCAATGGACACAGACAACAGGAGGGTGAGGGCATGAGTGGGGGGGATGGAGGTAATGTGGGGATAAGGACACATATGCAATACCTTAATCAATAAAAAACGTTTAAAAAAAAGAAAAAGAAAAAAAAAGAGCCAGCCTTTTATTTATTTATTTATTTATTTATTTATTTTTAGTAAATCTTTATTGTTCAGATTATTACATTTGTTCCTCTTTTTTCCCCCCATAGCTCCCCCCCACCCAGTTCCCGCCCCACCCTATGCCCTTACCCCCCCACTGTCCTCATCCCTAGGTACACAATTTTTGTCCAGTCTCTTCCCGCATCTCCCACACCCCTTTCCCCACCAAGAATAGTGAGTCCATTCCCTTTCTATGTCCCTGATTCTATTATAATCAACAGTTCATTCTGTTCATCAGATTACTTATTCACTTGATTCTTAGATTCACTTGTTGATAGATGCATATTTGTTGTTCATAATTAGTATCTTTACCTTTTTCTTCTTCTTCCTCTTCTTAAAGGATACCTTTCAGCATTTCATATAATACTGGTTTGGTGGTGATGAGTTCCTTTAGCTTTTCCGTATCTGTGAAGCTCTTTATCTGACCTTCAATTCTGAATGATAGCTTTGCTGGATAAAGTAATCTTGGTTGTAGGTTCTTGGCATTCATCACTTTGAATATTTCTTGCCACTCTCTTCTGGCCTGCAAAGTTTCTGTTGAGAAATCAGATGACAGTCGTATGGGTATTCCCTTGTAGGTAACTGAGTTTCTTTCTCTTGCTGCTTTTAAGATTCTCTCTTTGTCTTTTGCTCTTGGCATTTTAATTATGATGTGTCTTGGTGTGGTCCTCTTTGGATTCCTTTTGTTTGGGGTTCTCTGCACTTCCTGGACTTGTAAGTCTATTTCTTTCACCAGGTGGGGGAAGTTTTCTGTCATTATTTCTTCAAATAGGTTTTCAATATCTTGCTCTCTCTCATCTTCTGGCACCCCTATAATTCTGATGTTGGTACGCTTGAAGCTGTCCCAGAGGCTCCTTACACTATCTTCGTATTTTCGGATTCTTTTTTCATTTTGCTTTTCTGGTTGGGTGTTTTTTGCTTCTTCGCATTTCAAATCTTTGCCTTGATTCTTGTGCTCCTCTGGTGTGCTGTTGGGAGTCTGTATAATATTCGTTATTTCAGTCTGTGTATGCTTAATTTCTAGTTGGTTCTTTATCACAACATCGAGGGTCTCATTAGATTTCTTGAGGATCTCAATAACTTTATTGGCGGCTTCTAGACAGTTCTTGAGCTACCTTAAAAGTGTGGTTCTGAACTCAATATCCTCTATTGACAGTTTTGTCCTGTTTCTTTGTCTCCGCATTTTTTATGCTTTCTTGGTGCACCCCCTAGTGGTCTTTGTGCGCAGTCTTGTTGTAGTTAAGCCTTGATTGTTGTAGTTAATACTAGGGGGATTTGACCTCCAGGCCAACTGGCTGTGAGAATCAGCTGTGTCTGCAGTGGGAAAACTTCTGTCCTCTGGGGAGGTGCTAATCTAGCCTTTGCCTGAGGCTATCTGGCAAATGGCTCTGCATGGGGCTTGGGCGGGGCGGGTCTCAGGGGATCAGCAGAGCGGGTGGAGGGAGCAGTTATGGCTGCTCTTAGTCCTGTCCCCAGAGGCTCTGCCTCTCAGAGTCTCAGCAACCGCTGCAAACCTCGGAGAGAAAGCTGCCCTCACGTTCCGACTGATGCCAGACAGTCCTGCTTCTCCCGTTTGAGTCCGGGTCCCTAGAGACTCGCCCAGAACTGGAGCTCAGAATCTGAAACTCCCTCCCGATTGAAAACGACAACCACACCCTTAGCTACCAGCCCGCTCCGTGCGTACCTCCGCACCTTTGTATTTTCCGCACTGCGCCTCCTCTGAGTCTCGTATGCTGCCCTCTTTCCTTCTAGTTGAAGAAGTTCCCCTCAGCCAGTCTTCCTGAGCCAGCCTTTCTTTTAGAAGCAACCCTTGACATCTCTTATCACTTAACTTTCATAGTAAGAAGGACATCTTTAAAAGACAGCATGAAAATAAAGGTTTAGTAAAAAGTTATATGGCTCTTCTTTGAAAGAGAAATAAGAAAAAAAAATGACCCTTCGTTTGTGTAGGAGTAATGCGGATGAAGTTGCAATAATGTACAGCTTAGGGGTTCTGCTGGTTGCCAGTGTCTTTTGGGCAAAAGTTCAGACAACTGTCAATATAATGGGTTAGTTTTGGTCTTTTGGAAAGTTAAAAAAAAATAAACAATTCTTATGAGAGCAAGGACTTAAACCAAATTATTCTTAATCATCTGTGGACCATATTCTCAATTTACTTTATTAAAGTATTAAGACTGATTAGTTTCAGCTAGAATCTTTTCCAAGCCTCCCTTGTGGCTATTTTATAGTCCATGAGATCTAATCATAAATTTTGTATCCAAATTCCAGATTATTTCATTAAAGACAAAGCTACTAAACTACAACTTTCAATTAGCATATGGAAGCTTACAAGAGATTACTTCTGCCACCCTACACACTACACAAACTTGGATAAATTAAAAAATGGACCTGGAGAGCATTATGCTAAGCGAAATAAGCCAGTCGGAGAAAGATAAATATCACATGATCTCACTCATTTGTGGAATATAATGAGCAACATAAACTAATGAACAAAAATAGACCCAGAGACATAGAAGCATCGAACAGACTGTCCAACCTCAGAGGGAAGGAGGCGGGTGGGGTGGGGGGAGAAAGGCATGCAACCAAAGGATTTATATGCATGCATATAGGCATAATCCAAGAACACAGATTGTAGGGGGATGAAGGTATATGTTGAGGGGTGGGAGGTCAACGGGGGAAAATGGAGACATATGTAATACTTTAAACAATAAAAAAACCTACAAAACAGTGTCAGATTTAATCCTATCAGATAGCTGAACATACAAAGAAACTTAAACTAAATTCCAGAATCTAAGTTATCATTTCTAAGAGAGAAGTGATCCACTGTACTTTCATTCTTGTTGGAACAGTGGGGCAAAGAAGAATATACTGTAGATGGGATTAAGGAGAAGCTAATCATAATTTAATCATGTTTAACTGGCCTCAATTGGCCAGCATGAAAGATTAAAATCTGTAGGAACCTCAGTGAGTGCTGCAGTAGCCACTGGCAACATTTTCCTACAGACCTTTAACAAGTGCACAATGATAGTGGACCCAAAACCAGAATCAGGGTAGGAGAGCTGAGAGAGAAACCCTCAGAGTCTGACCAGATCCTCTGTAAGTCAAAGGCAATGGCCTGCTACAAGCTGCTGTCAGGAAGAGATTCGCGGCAACCCTGTAAGAAATTTTGGGTCCTCACTGCGTAAGGCAAGGTTATAAAGTGGGCAGTGCCCTTCTAGTCTTCTGAGGAATAGAGAGCATTTGATGGGATGATAGAACAAAGAAAACTAGAGTAACCCCCAAACTGGAATCCACGTTGCAAAGAGTGGGGGTTCTCCCATAGTTAGGAAAGATAGTGTTTATTGACTTCTCTCCGTGGTGTCTTGGATGAAGATTATGTACAGATGCTCCTTGATTTATAATAAGGTTATTTCCAGATAATCCCATTGTAAATTGAAACTACTCTAAATTGAATATGCATCTAATACACCTAACCTACTGAATATATCTATGTTAAATGTACTCAGAACACTCACAATAACCTACAGGTGGGAAACATCATCTAACACAATACATACACTGTAGAGTATTGGTTGTTTACCTTCAAGATTGTATGGCTGACTGGAAGCTGTGACTCACTGCCACTGCCCAATATCACAAGAGAGTATGTACCACATATCACTAGCCCAGGAAAAAAACAAAATTCAAATTTCGAAGTTCAGTTTCTACTGACTACATATCACTTTTTGCACCATTGTACAGTTGAAAAGTCATCAATCAACCATCATAAGTTGCGGACATCTGTAGTGAACAACAGAATCTTCACTGGGCTCAGATCTGTGCTCTACTGGAGGAGTAAGTTCTGATGCAGCCTGCATAATATTTGAAGCTGGTGGTGAGCTGAATCAAAACAAGGCAATTGAAAAGCCAAACTCAGCTCAAATGCATTAGATCTAATGACTCAGTTACTTATGCTAGCCACCTGAAAGAAACAGGGGCATGACTTTTCCTGAGAATAAATAATATTTACTGCAATCTCTACATTTTTAAAGAAAACTATCTAGCATATGATAAAAGCAAATAAACAAAGCAAGAGAATTCAACCCATTGTTAAGAAAGAAAAAAGTTAACAGAGGCATACTGAGAGATGATCTAAATAAATGCATCATCAGTAACAGAAATAGACAAAAAAAATTGAAAAAAAAAGAATCATTCTTCTCTTGATTCATACAAAAATTAGCTCCTTGTGAATTATATAAATCTTTATGTTAGTATTAAATCTGGAAGAAGTTATCCATTATTCATATTAATGTTTACCTGGATATAATAAGTCTGTTCACTTTGGATAGAATTTCAATAGCTTTATTGTGTTGTGACTAATGAAAATTTGCTTATAGGAGATACCAGTTATTCAAACATATATATATATTAGCTCTGAAACTTACTTTCAAACGTGTTAACCTATGTATATACAAATATAAATCCTATGGTCATTATATATGTTGATCTTTATATCAATCCTTCAACATTTTATATATTTAATTTTTTTCATAATTAATGTACAACAAAAGAATGTAATACATTATTTTCTTCAAGGAACTATGGCTTATTGCAGTAATAAACTTGAAATAAATAAGAACAATGACAAAATAGTGCAACTGAGCCTAGTGGAAATCACAGTTAATCTTGTAATTGATGGAATACCAATATACAAATGGTTAAAAAGATGTAATCTAAGACTTCCTGTTTCCATTGTATATCAAATATATATTACTATCTTAGAATTCATAGAAAATGTGCATAAGAATTCTAGTTAAGATCATTTGTGTTTTATAGTCTAATAAATACATCTAAATATATTTTAGTCATTTATATAATTTGTAATATTTGTAAAATATGTTTTGTGTGTTTTGTAATTATAAAAACTATATGAATTTATATTTAATTTATAAACTATGTCAAGATCTACATTTAGAGGCTAGAATACAGTGATAAATCCAAATACTGATTTCAAAGAAATTCTATGAATTCTTAGTTGAAAATTTAATTTGAAAAATGCTCCCACCCAGAAAAAAACAAACAAAAATTATATTACAATAAACAACTACTAAATACTAGTAGAATGACTTGTGGATAATAAGTGAAAGAATGGCAAAAATGACATGATATAAATACACTAGTGTACATCCTTATTTGAGAAGCCATGATGAATGCTTTTCATAAAATTCAAAACACAAAAAATGAAACAATCATTTAATAATTAAGTAAAGTATTGTCACTTTATCTAAATTCATTTTACATTACCATCTTTCTCTGTGTTCAGAACTAGTATACAATGTTTTGAAAAGAAAGCAAGGTTTTAGAGATCTCAAACAATCAATTTCACACTGCAAGCAGTCATAAACAGAGCTAAATTCCCTTTAGTAATACACTATTTATCTTTTTGCGTCATTGAGTTCAAAGAAAAGCATGTTTTAGAGTTTAAGCAATTAGCTTCTCACACTTTTTTCTATTCTAGAAGGGAAGTTATCAGAAAAACATGGGATTGCAAAGCTATAGAGCTATCAGAGTTAGTCTTATTGTATAAAATTTCAATTTAGCAAAACATGTAAAACCCTAAAGACAGTTAAGACCCAATATAGGGAAACCATTATGCTCTCACAGTATATTTATTTTTGCGTTGTTATTGACCCAACTGATTTTCTGCTGAATTGAAATGAGTGGGTATTAGTTCAAGAAATTATCCTGTGCTGTATATTCATTACCGAATTAATGTTATGGTTTACCTAGAAAATTCCCTGAAAAATCCTATCAATCTCACAATGTAGACATTTTCTAAGTCTGACATCTATATTTTACTTTCAAAAGAAGCTGAAATGTGATAAATTTAATAAATATATACCTCATATCCTAGGAAAGGTTAGAAATTGATTTGTTATAAAATGACTACCCATTAGAATAAGTATACTTTTTTGCCCTACACTTATGGAAATATATATCTATTTTAATATCTATAGGTTAAACATAATTTATAAAATAAGTCATAGATGCATAAAAATCATTTAAATAAAATGGTGATAAAAATAGTTTCAAGAAGAGAGAGTTTGGAGAAGATGGTGATTGCATGATGATAGTTATTGTTCCTTTTCCCCTCCTTTTAAAATATATATATATATATTGATTTCGGAGAGGAAGGGAGAGGGAGAGGGAAAGAGAGATAAAACATCAATGATGAGAGAGAATCATTGATTGGCTGCCTCCTGCATGCCTCCTACTGGGGATTGAGCCTGCAACCCAGGCATGTGCTCTGACCAGGAATCGAACCATGGCCTTCTGGTTCATAAGAGGACACTGAAACACTAAGCCACACCAGCCGGGCTATTGCTCCTTTTTATCTCCCAAATTCTTCAATTACAAAGTCACTAGGATAGTAAAACTAAGGAACTTTATATCTTTAACAAAACTTGGTGCCTGAACATCCCTGCAGACCCATAAATATATGTGAGTGGGGACAAAACACTGGTAGCTACAAAGCTTTGATTGTCTCAGTATCTGTATGGGAAGAAGCACGAGGAACTAAATTTGGCTTCTGCTGAAATTTCCAGTTACTGGAAAACATGCTTAGCTCGTCTAAAAGACCAATGAAAACTAGACAAAGTTACTCAACATTGTTTTTATGAGTAATGCTGGACTTACAGTGCTGGGGCAGTTTGAACCTTATAAACACTCTAACACAACTCAATATCTTGGCAAGATGAAACTCCACACTATGGGGACATTGTAGGAAATAGAATCTAAATTGAGCAAGACAGGGTCAATCAGGCAAAAGAACAATAAGTTCCCTATAAAAGGCAGGCAGGAAAACAGACGTGACAGATTTCATAAAGTGCAAAGTTGTATATCTATATAATTTCATTTTGAAACCATAAAAGAAGGATATGACATGAGAATAGAATTATAGGAAAATATGTTAGAATGCAGGTAAAAGAGTGCTTACAGAAAATTAGAGATAGGAATGTTCTAAAATCAATGACATAAGATTTCACTTTGAGATATAATAAAAGAGAAAAAAAAAGCTAATACAAAAACAAGTGGAAGGAGGAAATAGTAAAGATAATACCAGGAACCAAGGGATAAATTAAAGACTGAAAATTAAAACGATTTGTTGAAAATATAATTTACAAAAAATTATGTAAGACAATAAGACCTGCATAGATTTATAGCTGTTAAATAAATTTAATTTATTGTTAAAAACCTGTCCAAAAGACGAATTCAGGCCCGGAGGCTTCCACTAATTAATTCTATTAAACATTCAAGTGAGAAATGGCATTAATCTTACATCATTTTTTTTCTGCAAGTAGAAAAGGAGGGAATATTTTCCTCCTCTATTATAAAGCTAGCATAACCTTAACAGGAAAATCTAACAAATCATTACAAAATAAAATTGCAGACCAATAATTCCCTTGATCATCAGCATAATTGTCTTTAAAATATTAACAAATCAAACTATTTAGATAAAGGATAATATACCATGCCCAAGTAGACTTGCTGTGTCAGTCCCTTCCAGCCCCTCAAACTTTTGGAAGCAGCCACATCATGCCTTAACTCTGTACTGCAGTGACAAATAGAAGGGGCCATTCGGGACATTAAAACATTTTTCCTAGAATTCCAAGGTTGGTATAATAAAAGACCAATAAAAGTTACCAAATACTTACTATGTTTTCAGGCAATATTATAATTTCTTTACATGTATCAACTATCACCATAAATACTGAGAAAATTGAGACATAATTAATAAGTGGCAGAAGAGTGACGTAAATAGAGAGATGCTACCTCCAGAATCCATATATATATATATATATATATATATATATATATATATATTTTAATATATTTTATTGATTTTTTACAGAGAGGAAGGGAGAGGGATAGAGAGTTAGAAACATCGATCAGCCGCCTTCCGCACATCTCCCACTGGGGATGTGCCCACAACCCAGGTACATGCCCTTGACTGGAATCGAACCTGGGACCCCTCAGTCCATAGGCTGACGCTCTATGCACTGAGCCAAACCGGTTTCGGCTTATTTACTTTTAATTAAATTTATTAGGCTGGCATTGGTTAATGACATTATATAGGTTTCAGGTGTACAATTTTAAAATATACTTTCTGTATATTGCATTTGTGTTTACCATCCAAGGTCAATTTTCATTCTGTCACCATATATTTGACCCCCTTAACCATTTACTCCCTCTTCGATCCCAATTTTCCTTTGGTAACCACCATACTGTTGTATGTGCTTATGAGTTTTTGATAAGACAAACAAAAACTCAGTATTTAATATTGTACAACTACTATAGATTTAGGGCTCACAGTGTTTATATATCTATGGGATACAGAGAGCATTTGTTTTATTTTCTAAACATCTCAAAAAATTAAGACAATATATATTATAATCAAGAGGAGAATATTCTCTAAAAGCAAATATAGTTCATACAAAGAAATAAAATTCAGCCTGAACAACTATCTTCCTGAAATTCTGCACATTAGAAATAATAATACAATATCTTAATTTCAGAGGAAAGCATCATTTCTTCAGAAATGCATGTTCAGCCAATAATGTACTTTATGAGAAATCAGAAGGATAATCCCAAATATTCAGCAAAACAATATATTGGTGCATATTTCCTAGGAATTTTTTATGGTTGTAATCTCAATGATTTAGAGATACATACAAGTAAGCATGTAAAGGTAGTGCAGTGAAAACAGTTGAAATAAAAATTCTACTCAGAAAAATATAGCAACTCTATTTTATTCTATTTTCCTAACTCACAATTTTTGCTTAATATAGTACATTGGTTTTATAGCTGTACTGCCTCTTACCATTTGATAATGCCATGTCAAGAAGAATTATGAGACTGTATCTGAGTTAATCAGGTAAGATTTCCTTGATGAATTTAGGGTGTTCCCATTTCTGTTATTGCTGTTAAATATGGCCTAGAAACTGAACATAACCAGTCTTCCCAAATTCCACATGTGTAACACAGAAAATGAAATAATATCACTGCTATGTAATACTAGAGGCCTGGTGCATGACATTGGTGCACTCGGTGGGGCCTCTCAGTCCAGCCTGAACCTTTTTGCAGTCTGCAAGCCCTTTGCAGTCTGCGAGCCCTTGGGGAGCAGACCTAACCCATCAGTCGGACATTCCTAGCACAGCCACAGAGGCAGGCCACTGTGCTTGCCAGTTGTCAGCCCAGCTTGTAGCTGAGCGGCGATCCCCCTGTGGGAGTGCAATTGAGTGTCTGCATTGAGTGTCTGCCCCCTGGTGGTCAGTGCATGTCATAGCGACTGGTTGTTCTGCAGTTAGGTTGATCCTTTTATTATATAGGATACTTTAGTTAAAAAATATTTTTGTTCTTAAAAATTTCTATTATAATGTTGAATTATAGGTGGTATATTCATTATTATACCAAATGTTTCCCTATCAGAGAGATACATTTTATTTTTATTTATTTATTTATTTATTTAAAAATATATTTTATTGATTTTCCACAGAGAAGAAGGGAGAGGGATAGAGAGCTAGAAACATTGATGAGACAGATTGATCAGCTGCCTCCTGCACACTCTCTACTGGGGATGTGCCCGCAACCAAGGTACATGCCCTTGACTGGAATCGAACCTGGGATCCTTGAGTCTGCAGGCCGAATCTCTATCCACTGAGCCAAACCAGTTCAGCTAGAGATACATTTTAAATGGAATATTTCCTATAACCTGAAATGGTAATAATTGTAATGGTGTGTTAGTGTCCTATGACTGCCATAACAAATTACTACAAAATTGGTGGTTTAAAACAAAATAAGTTTATTGTCTCACAAATCTAGAGGCCAGAGTATGAAATCAATATCACTGGGCCAAAATGAAGCATCACAAATAGTTTACAAACCAGATCATACATATTACTCAAAATTGTATAGCATAAAATGGATCCCTGAGAAGATAATATTTATTTCTAAATTGAATTTTAGGAAGAGAAAACAATAATGAGAGAATAGTAGTATATTATTTCAGACTGCAGTGGGGCCTTGACTTACGAATGTCCCAACTAACGAGTTTTTTGAGATACCAGCTGTCTCTCGGCAATTTTTTGCATTGAGTTGATAGAGCAATTTGAGTTAACGAGCTCCTTAACAAGCTCCTTAACGAGCTCGGTCTTGGAACGAATTAAACTCATGAGTCAAGGCGGTCCCACTGTACAAGGTTCATAGATATTCCATGCTGTATAATTGTTTAAATTACAAAAAACTGAAAAAACTTCTAAATATATTTTATAAACAGGATTTCTCTGTTGCTAGAAAACATCAGATGTAGAAAATACTTTGTTGAATACTGCCTATTATAGAAACCCTTACTGAAATAGAAAACTGAAATCATAGTCAACCATGCATTAAAAATTAATTTTCTACTATACTAGTAAATAAATTATTTCAGGAATTCATAGGTATAAAATTAGGCAATGTATTGATATAATATTTCACATCTTTAAGGCAGATTTAAGAAAATCTGACAACCTTCTTAATGGCAGCAAAATAACTTTAATATAATCAATTACTATTTATGATAAAACATTTGGAAAAATGGAAAGGAAAACACTATAATAAATTGAGTCAATATATTGATTTAATATATTCAATATGTTTTAGAAATATTTGTGATGCATAAATGTGCAAAAAACAAACCTCATAATAATGAACATATAAGTAGTCAAAACTCAGCTCAATGAATAATTCCAATTAAAGTAGCATATTGCATTAATCAAGACTTATGCATGGTGCATATACTCTGTCATTTGGTGTCTTTTTGTCTCACTTCATTATTGTCCAGAAGAATAGGTGTTTGTTTGTTTTTTCCCAAGTAGTAGAATGCTATTTTTATTATTTATTTATTTATTTAAATCTTTATTGTTCAGATTATTACAGATGTTCCTCTTTTCCCCCCATAGCTCCCCTCCACCTGGTTCCCACCCCATCTTAAGCCCTCTCCCCGGCACTGTCCTTGTCCATAAGTGTAAAATATTTGTCCAATCTCTTCCCACACTCCCACAGCTCCTTCCCCCCAGAATTCAGTCCATTCCCTTTCCATGCCCCTGATTCCATTACATTCACCAACTTATTCTGTTCATCAGATTTTTTACTCATTTGATTTTTAGATTCACTTGTTGACAGACATGTATTTGTTGTCATTTTGCGGTTCATAATTTTTTATCTTTACCTTTTTCTTCTTCTTCCTCTTCTTAAAGAATGCCCTTCAGCATTTCATATAATACTGGTTTGGTGGTGATGAACTCCTTCAGCTTTTTCTTGTTTGTGAAGCTCTTTATCTGACTTTCAATTCTGAATGATAGCTTTGCTGGATAGAGTAATCTTGGGTGTAGGTTCTTGCTATTCATCACTTTGAATATTTCTTGCCACGCCCTTCTGGGTTGCATAGTTTCTATGAGAAATCAGCTGACATTCATATGAGAACTCTCTTGTAAGGTAACTAACTGTTTTTCTCTTGCTGCTTTTAAGATTGTCTCTTTGTTTTTGCCCTTGGCATTTTAATTATGATGTGTCTTGGTGTGGTCCTCTTTGGATTTCTCTTGTTTGGGGTTCTCTGTACTTCCTGTACTTGTAAGTCTATTTCTTTCACCAAGTAGGGGAAGTTTTCTGTCATTATTTCTTCAAATAGGTTTTCAATATCTTGCTCTCTCTCTTCTTCTGGCACCGCCATAATTTGGATGTTGGTACACTTGAAGTTGTCCCAGAGGCTCCTTACACTATCTTCATATTTTTGGATTCTTTTTTCTTTTTGCTCTTCTGGTTGGGTAATTTTTGCTTCCTTGTATTTCAAATCTTTGACTTGATTTTTAGGCTCCTCTAGTCTACTGTTGAATCTCTGTATATTATTATTTATTTCAGTCACTGTGTGCTTAATTTCTGACTGGTTATTTTCCATTTTTTTTTTTTTTTTGGCATTCTTACTAAGATCCTTGAAGGTCTCGCTAAGTTCCTTGGAGGTTTCTAGAAGATTCTTGAGTAACCTTATAACTGTGATTTTGAATTCTATATCCAGTATTTTGCTTTATTCCATTTCTTTAATTTGTGACATGTTTCTTTGTCTCCACATTTTGGATGCTTTCCTGGGTTTGTTTCTATGTACTGGGTAGCTGCTAAGTATCCTTGAGTTTATAGAGTGGCCTTGTGTGGGAGGTGTCCTATAGGGCCCACTGGCTCTGCTTCCCCAGTTACCTGAGGTGGATGCTCTTGGTGACCCACTTTGTGGGCTATGTGCACAGTCTTGTTGTAGTTAAGCCTTGATTGCTGTTGGTATCACTGGGAAGAATTGACCTCCAGGCCAATTGGCTGTGAGGACCAGCTGTATCTACAATTCAAGAGCTGCTGTGCAGGAGACATCCTTATGGGGCAGGACTTGCTTCAGTGGGGCTTTGGTGCTTACTGAGTCTGCCCCTTGAGTGTGTCTGTTATGGATGTGAAGAGTTCTAATCTGGTATGGCCTCATACTGACAACTGGGTACACTGACTCTTGGATCTCCAAGGAGGTGCAAAGTCAGCCACTGCCTGGGGTCACCCAGAAGGAGCTACAGAGAGATTTGCAGATTCCTCCTCTTTGTATCGGGTTTGGAAGTGCCAGCTGTGAAGCAAGGCAGGTTGCTGCTGCTGGCCTTGCCTTCTTTTGATAGCTTTGGGGCTCCCTGACACAGCTGCTGCCGAATTGACAGGTTTTAGGCTGAGAAAGAACAGACCATTCATATGCAAAAGCAGCTTTGGTGGGGTTGTAAATTGGGTGGGGAGGGGTGTCAGGGAATCACCAGGGTGGAGCATACAGAAATGGCTGCCAGTCAGCCCTGCATCAGAGAGGTCCCAGCTCAGGAACAAGGACTGTTGCGAACATCTCTGTCTGAAAGAAAGCCACCCTCACGTTCCTGCCCCGATGCCAGACAGTCCAGTTTATCCCCGTATGTGTCTGGGTCACCCAGAGTCTCATCCAAAACTGGAGTTCAAAGCAAGTGGGAGCTTGTATCTCCCTCCCAGTTAAAAAAGCAGCACACCCAGGTGCCAGCTCCTTCCACACCTCCGCACCTCCCTCCAGTCTCAATGCACTTTCTTCTTTACCTCTCTGGTTGTTGTACTTCTGCTCAGCCAGCTTTCCTGTGGTTCTGGATGATAGTTGTTCTGTCTTTTAGTTGTAATTTTGATGTGGATGTGAGAAGCAGCAAGTACAGTTGTTTACCTATGCCGCCATCTTGGTTCTCAGTCAAGAACAGGAGTTCTAAGTTCATGAGATTATAGATACTAACTATAGGCCTGGTGCATGAAATTCATGCATGGGGGGGGGTCTCCTCAGCCCAGCCTGCACCCTGTCCAATCTGGGACCCCTTGTGGGATTTCCGACTGCCAGTTTAGGCCCCATCCCAGGGATCAGGCCTAAACCAGCAATTGGACATCCCTCTCACAATGCTGGACTGCTGGCTCCTAACCTCTCACCTACCTGCCTGCCTGGTCACCCAAAACTGTCCCCCTTGCCAGCCTAATCGCCCCCAACTGACCCCCTGCTGGCCTGGTCATCCCCCTGCACTCCCTGTGCCAGCCTGGTCTCCCATAACTGCTCCCCCCCGCCAGCCTGGTTGCCTCTTAGTGCCCCCCCTGCTGGCCTGGTCACCCTACGCAACCTGCTGTTCAGTCATTTGGTTGTTCTTCACAAACCTCCCTGCCAGCCTGGTTGTAAGCAGCCATTTTGTGAGGGCATGAAGGTTAATTTGCATATTACCTCTTTATTTTACAGGATCCCCTTAAGCATTTTTACTTTTATATGTTGTTAAAAAAGCATTCTTATGTAGTTACCAGATGTTTTCTTTTAAACATGTTAGCATTTTGCTTTTTACATAAGAACTTTAATATATTTGGTAATAGTTTAAGTCATGATTCACAGTAGGAGTACAATTTAATATTTCCATATAAATTACTAATTTATGCAGAATCAACTATACATCTACAAGGCAATAGTGTATATTTCATACACTATTGAAATATCTATTTCCAGTTATAGTTTTGGAATCTCTATTCTATTGCCTTAATATTTATAGGTTCTTCACAATAGCACATTATCTTCATTAATATAACTTTATATTAATCTTGATACCTAGTAGTACAAGTCCTGTAATGGATATATCTTCAAAATTATACAACTTTTTCTTAGTTTTTAATTTTTTCATATAAATTATAAATCAGTTTTGCCATGTTCAATGTACAAAACAAACAAAACTCTGTAATAGTTAATGTTATATTTACATTGAATTTTTAGATTGATGTGAAGTAGTTGTCATCTTTTAAAAAATTTTAAGCCACATCATTTCAAAATAATTTACTTTTGATTTTGACATTTATATAAAATGTAAGATAAGATATAAAAATGTATTTTTAAAGTTGTCTGTAGTAAAATCATAAACATAAAGATGCACATCTACCAATAAATTTTCTTATTATATTTTATAATGAGTTTTTTTGTGTTCACTTATAGGCAGGGACCACATAATTGTCATCTTTAAAATTTAGTCTTCCTTTCATGTTCAATATATATCATTTCCTTTATTTAGGTCTTCATTAATATTGTTCAATAAAGTGTTATATTTTCAATAACGTATATTCCATATTACCACAAGAACTCTAAGTATATTGAAACTGTATCTTTCTAAAAGTGTATACTCAAAGGGCACCATGAGGAATTCTTGAAATGAGGTAATATTTCTGTACCTCGAGTGTAATAGTGGATTCTTGATTTTGGACCCCCATGTTAACATGCCACCTCAGATGACCATCATGAACTGTAGTTAGTCTAATAGAACACACCACAAATTCATATACAAACACCCATTTGATGATGCAGTCCTTATGGTCTGCAACATCAAATGGGTGTTTATATATGAATTTGGTTCAAGCAAGCATTGAAGGCACAAGATACCTGACCATGTTGCCCAGTAACCAATGATTTATATTCCTGCCACAGTGCCTATTTCCACTCAATGGCCTCTATAGATTCATGGGGAGGAACACCTCTGAATGATTTATTGGTAACATATAAAAGTGGACAACTAAAGCACTACAGATGGCACTGAGATGGCTCTGGTGAAGCAAAATCTTCTCAGTGGGTAGAATATCAAGTAGTACAAGTTGTTTATTTTCCATGGAAGATGAGATGATCAGAACTTCACTACCTTATATGTGGTGGCTAATGCTTTGACTGAATGATCAGGTATGCAGAAGGAACATAATTGGAAAATTGGGGGAGGAGTACGTGGATAGAACTCTCCTAAGGGCACAGAGTATGAAGATATGTCTTATGTGAATAATATCTGTAGGATAACCCATTCTGTAGGTATCAGTAGGTTTCTTTCCCAGTCAACCATGTCTATGCTCAATAAATAAATGAATAAAGTTGTCAGGGCAATAGGAATAGAGTATGCCCATGGGTTCAACAACATGGACTTCTAGTCATTCAGGTTTATATGCTTAGAACAACTGCTGATTGTCCAACTGTCAACAGCACAGACCAACAATTACCTCCCAATGCGGCACAATTGTGGTGTAATCTGGCATCAGACTAATTACAAATGAACACTTCCATCCTCACGAAATAGATCCTTATTGCTATGGATTTGCCTTCTTTGCACTCAGTGCTTCTGTCCAAACCACAACCTATGGATCCCTCGATGTCTTATTCACAATCATGGTATGCAACACAGTGTTACTTCTCACCAGAGAATTCATTTTATTGCAAACAAACTGTGGCAATGGGCTCCCGCTTGTGTGTTTCACTGGTCTTACCATGCTTACAATCACTGTGAATTAGCAGCCTGACAGAACCACAGAATGGCTACTTTTTTAAAATTAAGCCTTTTATTGGAAACATCTTAGATTTATAGAAAAATTGCAAAAATAGTACAGAGAGTTTGCATGTGTGCTTCACCCAGTTTTGGTTTAGTAAACATAACATTCAGTAATGTTATGTTACATTACTTGGGTACATTAAAAAAACAACAACACTAATTTGGGTACATTACAATGAACTAAACTCCAGACTTTGTCATTAGTTTTTCCTTTTTCAGGATACTGGAATTAGTTGTCTTGTCTCCTGAACCTTCTCTAGTCTGTGACAATGTTTCATAAAGAGTACTGGTCACTTACTTTGGAGAATTTTTCTCAATTTGTGTTTGTCTGATGTTCGTGTCATGACCAGAGTGAAGTTTTATGGGTTTTAGTAAAAAGTGCTCTTGCTACAGGGACACATGATATCAGTGGTGATGTTAAACTTGATCATTTCATTAAGGTAGTGCTTTCCAGATTTCCCTACTGTAAAGTTACTATTTTTCCTTTCCTATATTCTAGCTTGTATTCTAGCCCACCCTAAAGGGGTTTAGGGAGATAATATTCACCTTCTGGGTGAGAGAATATTTACATATATTATTTGTAATTCTTCTGTAAACAAGAGTTGTCTTTTCTCTACCTGTAGTTATTTATTCACTCATTTAAACATTTTTTTAATAACAGTATGAACCCATGTATATTGATGTTATACTGTGGGTTATAACCTAGCACTATGTTTTTTATTTTGTTGTTTAAATTATTATGGTTCTGACCATTGGGACCCCTTTCATGCTAGTTCCTTGTCCTTTAGACATACCCTCATCCTTTTGTATTTTTAGCACTTTCTCTTGTTTTCGTACTACAAGGTACTCCAAACTCATCTTGTAGTTTTGATGACCCAGCTTCATTTTCAGCCATGAAGTAACCTTTTAAAAACTCAGCTGTGTGGCAAACCCTTGAGAGTCTGGGTTAATAAACATCACCAAGGATGTAAAAAGGAGTTTTGAATGTTCTTTTGAGGGTAAAGTTACCTTATATTTGGGTATGCCACAGACAGTTGTATCAATGTTATCTGGAAGTATGATTTGATTGTTGTGTTTATTAAAAAGTTAAGGATATTTTAGACTCATAGAAACAGAGACCTGACTGTTGATTGCCAGAAGACAGGGGGGAATGGGGACTAAATAAAAGAGATGAAAGGATTAAGTACAAATGATTACTTACAGAATAATTCACAGGGGTGTGAAGTATAGCACAGGGAATAGGGTCAATAATATTGCAACAACCATGTATGGTGCCACATCATTACTAGAAATATCTGGGGGAGCACATTGTAAAGTATATGATTCTCTAATTACTATGCTGTACACCTGAAACCAATATAAAATAATATGGAAAGAAAACTATAATTGAAAAATTAAAAAATAAATAAATTAAAAAATAATAGTTCATTAACAGAGTATGTGCTACAAATAATTAGGCAGAAATAAAGTTTGATTGCCATTGTTTGTATGCAAATGAATGCATTATAGTTATGTTCAAAACAAATAAAAATTTGTGTCTTTATAGATATCTTTCTCATAATCAGTCCTGAATGAACTGATGACAGTGCCACAAAACCAATAGAAATGAAGAAATTGACTGAAGTTTCACAAAGCAACTCTTTGACAGCCAACTGTTAATAACAACTACATATCAATGAATTGCTTGTATTTTATTCATACAACAGATTGCTAAAAGTTATATATAAAATTTTTATTTCTTAAGTAATAATAATAAAGTGAAATGATACAATAATGCCCTTTGTGTAGCTAAGAATTTTCTGGAATAATCATAAATTTAATATATATACGTGTTTTCTGAGGGGGAGGTCTACTGCTTTCATTAGGTTCTCAAGGTGCCTGATAAATTTTTTAGAGACTACCACATCCTATCTAATAAAAGAGAAACATGGTAATTAGCGTACGACCGCTACCCTTCCCACTGGCTAATCAGGGTGATATGCAAATTAACTGCCAGCCAAGATGGCGGCCGGCAGCCAGGCAGCTGGAAGCGAACATGAGGCTTGCTTCATTCAGTGACAGAGGACTCCAATGTTCCCCTCCTGCCGCTGCTGGCCTCTGAGCTTGCAGTTTGAAACATTGTAACAAATATAGAAGCTAAACAAAACCCCAGAAACCTGCTTTCAGCAAGCCGGGATCTCAGAGCTGGAGTTGATACAGGGTTTCGATTATAGAACCCAAACAAACCACATACCTGCTTTCAGCAGCAGAGGCCTCAGAGCTGGAGCCAGAGCTAAAGCTGGCCCAGAACAAAAGAAAAAAAGAAGCAGTTGGGAGCTTCAGTAACCCGCCAGCCTGAAAACAGCCCTTAGCCCCTCACCCAGGCTGGCCAGGCACCCCAGTGGGGACCACCCACCCTGAAGGGTGTGTGACCAGCTGCAAACAGCCATCATCCCCTCACCCAGGCTGGCCGGGCACCCCAGTGGGGACCCCCACCCTGATCCAGGACACCCTTCAGGGTAAATCAGCCGGCCCCCACCCATGCACCATGCCTCTATCCTATATAGTAAAAGGGTAATATGCCTCCCAGCACCGGGATCAGCGGAGCTGAGAGGACTCCCGGCACTGGGATCAGTGTGACAGGGGGCAGCGCCCAAACCCCCTGATCGCCCTGCGGCTCTGTGTGTGACAGGGTCCGGGGCCACAACCTCCATATCCACCCTGCTCTGTTCCTGACAGGGGAAGGTGCCCCGACCGCCTGATCAGCCCTTCTCTGTGCCTGATAGGGGGGAGCTCCCCAACCCCCTGATCGCCATGCGGCTCTGTGTGTGACAGGGTGCGGCACCCCAACCCCCCTCCCACGGGCCCTGCTCTGTGTGTGATGGGGTAGAGCCATAACCTCCCCATCGGCCCTCCCCTTAGTGTGAGAGTGGCGGCACCCCAACTCCCTGATTGGCCCTGCTCTGTGGGCTATAGAGGGCGGCGCCCCAACCCCCCCCCTACATGGGCCCTGCTCTGTGTGCGATGGGGATAGAGCCATAACCTCCCCATCAGCCCTGCCCTGAGTGTGACAGTGGCGGCCCCACAACCTCCTGATCGGCCCTGCTCTGTGGGTGATAGAGGGCGGCGCCCCAACCCCCTGATCAGCCCTGCTCTGTGCATGACAGGGTATGGAGCCCCAACCCCCCTGATGGGCCCTGCTCTGTGCGTGACAGAGGGTGGCGCCACACCTCCCCATCGACCCTGCCTTGAGTGTGACAGGGGGCGGTGCCCCACCCCCCCAATTCGCCCTACCCTGAGCCTGACTGAGGGTGGCATCGCAACCTCCCAATCCGCTCTGCTCTATGCATGACAGGGGGTGGCGCCCCAACTCCCCAATCGGCCCTGCTCTGAGCCCGACCAAGGGTGCACCTAGGGATTGGGCCTGCCCTCTGCCACCCGGGAGCAGGCCTAAGCCAGCAGGTCATTATCTCCCGAGGGGTCCCAGACTGAGAGAGGGCACAGGCCGGGCTGAGGGACCCCCACGCCCCCGATTGCACAAATTTTTGTGCACCGGGCCTCTAGTAGAAAATAAGAATGAATAGTCAATGTCCCAAATGGAATTGGTAACATATAAGAAATTTTATTGACTTTTCCCATTTAACAAAATTCCCAGTGGAACAGATAAATATTAATTTGCAATTGCATGTTATGTTTCAATACATGCTATATTAACAAAGGACACTTTCATAGAAATTACATATCAAAATTCTAGCTTTTATACTCTTATGGGGGAAGCAAGTCTTGGATGGTACATGTGGAGGTATAATAAAGTTGGATAGTGTGTAAGGCAATATCTTGGTTGGTGTGATCTGCCTTCCTCTCCCTCAGGAAAGTGGTAGACGGTATAAATAGGGGCTGTCTGTTCATATTGCTGGTATGCTTTAGAGGAGATGGTGGTTGATAAAAATATTGGATACTATATCTACTTAATCTATTTCCTAATTAATCAAGTATACATACTAACTACATGTATATCCCTTGTTGTTCCAACTTAAAATCAGTGGAATATACTGTGTTGCTTTTTCAGCTTTGTAATGTGAAATATTAAAATGGAAGCAGGAACATGTTGAAGCTATAATTTGCATCAATGAAGGAACAATTGGTTACATACAACAATAAAGGACTTAGGCTAATTGAGAGAAAAAAACAAGAACTTATTGAGGAGTTACTGTGAAGGCTTAGTGACTTAAAGTCACAGTTAAAACAGCCTGGTCTTTTCAAAGAGAGGAATTTAAGCAAGTCAGAGTGGCATTGGAGTTGCAGACATAGGATAACTCACCACCACCACAATCATCACCATCCTTCAATCTCTGTCTCTTCTAATTTTCCAAGTTAACAGTACAGATTGGTCAAGCATGGATGGATGTTTACCCCTAGGTCCATTGATGAAAGACAGGTAGACAAGTAATGACTTGCCCACATATTTGGCCAGAAAATGGAGCCTCTTTTCAAAGGAAGAAGAAAAAATACTAGTCAGATGAAACCAGCAGCAACTGTAATCTCTGTTAGCTTCTTAGAACTTGTGCACAAACAGATGCATATACAGTTCTTATACATGCATTTTCATGGGGAAGGATGGAGAATTGAACAGTTTCAAGATAATGTGTGTATATACAGTTGTACAAAATGTCATAGTGCAGTTTTAAGCTTTAATAAATTCAGAAGGATAAACGCTTTATACTATAAAAATGTTTAGGTAAAAGGGGAACTATTTTAATTTCCATTCTATATAGTTCTGTGAATTGTAAATAATTCTTTATTTTTCTTTTTTGTTTGTATATGTGTCTCTGTAGATGGCAGAGACACAAAAATTAAAAATGATCTTTGAAAATGAGTGAAGTTAAATAAGTGTAAAAACATGTAGATAATTAAACGTGCAAATTGTTCTTCACAAATTGGTAGCTTTTACCCTTCTAAGGTTATTAAGCTTTAATACTCACTATGACACTTCGGACACCTGTATATTATACATATCGGATTATTTTGAAACTATTCACTTTGTGCTCCATCCTTCCCCATGAATATGTGTGTATAAGAAGTGAGTATGCACCTGTGTGTCCACAATTGAAGGTAAGGGGTGGATTATAGTTGCTTTTTGTTCCATCTGTGCAGTACCTTATTCTCTCTCAATAATATCTGTCTTCCAGTCAAATAATCGTGCAGATGAATATGTGATAGGGAGGTGTTGGAAAGAGGTATATCTTCATTTAAAGAAAGGAATTTAGAAAAATATGTAAAATGGTTTAAAAAGACCAATTTCATGGAAATGCAGGAGTCAGTGCAGGGAGGGGTACTAGAATCTGTACTATTAAATCCTGTAGTGTCTACAGTCTTGCATCAAGCAGGTTTACGGATGGTAGATGTGTGCGTATAATAAAAGAAGTAGGAGATAGGGTAAGGCAGTATTTGGGATGGTGTGTTCTGCCTTCTGGTCCCTCGGTCTTAGCATTAAAAGGGCTGTCTGCCCAGATGGGTGGTGTGGTCGCAGAGATGGTGGTGCTAGAAATGGAAAAAAGGTTGGATACTGTGTCTGTTGAAGGGAATGAAGCCTCCTCGGTGGAGTCTAACCTGCTTCCCTTCCTCTCTTTTAGGGGCTGAAAAAGTCTGTTTAGTTCTTCAAGTTGGTCTTCATGTCAAAATGTTTTTCCTCCTGGCAACTTAATGTTGCTTTCATAAGTTTCTTGTTCTTCCTCTTAAGCCTTTTGTATTTCATATGAGCCATGGCGCGATGAAACACCTGGCAGCTGAAGCCCTCCCTGACGCCGTTCTCCACATGCTCCTGAAGGAGCTCCAAGGTAGGGAATACGTGGCAGCAAGCCATGCACCTGAACCTACTCTCCAGGGCCTTCCGAACCTGGACCCTGCGATACACCACCACGTTTGGAGGTTTTGCGTGATAGTCAGCCTTCTCCCTCTTCTCTTGGGCTCCACTATCTACCCTGGGCTCAGAGAAAATTAGGAGATTCTTCCCAGGCATGTGAGAGAGGGGGACATTTTTATGGACCTCTTTAATATAGGTCATTTCTTCCATTTTGGTCTTTTTTGAGGGAGGCTCCCATCCTTCCTCTGTCTGGCACAAGACAGCCACACCCCTTTTCATTTGTACATGCATATAGTAAATTTTCATGAGCCTTAGATCTGTCCCATGTACTGAGGACATAAAGGGATCCTTATTACTAGCTGAATGTGAAGAAATGGAGGTATATGAATAGTCAGAGGAACTCTTCGTTCGCACCAAGTCCTTGAGTACAAGTCTCTCCTTGATTCCTAGGAAAGAAAATTTAAAAGATAAAAAAAAAAATTAAAATGGGTGTGTGACAGCTGTAAGAGTTATGATGGCCATGATCTATGTGAGCAGGTGAAGTAAAGTACATCTCTATGTGATATTTCAGAATACTGTGTGTAGTGTGCTTTATCTGAGGTATTTACATGGTATAACTAAGTGGGAATGAGGATGTAGGATTATATGTATGCACTTGGGGCATTGTATGTATATTCTGGGACATATCTGAGATGTGTATTTGCTGTTGCTAAAAGGCGATGGCTAATGAGTGTGTGCATGTTTGTTATGTGTTATGATAGCACATGTGAGCAGTACAAGAGTGGTACCGGTTATTACTATGAGATTGTGAGGCTGAAAATGTTAGAGGAAGTGTGTATGAGCTCTCAGAATGTTCAGCTCATGAGGGTCTGAAGGGCTGGTGGTTGATGTGCCATGTGGTTAGAGACACAGCAGAAGAAAATTAATTTCCTTCAGGACATGAACATCTTTTAGAGTTTGACCTAAACAGGTTATCTCAGTGATGGGGATGTGAATTATTTATGGAATTAGTGTGTAAATGGGTGAGTCTGAAAGTGATTGTGTGAAGGAATGAGGGTAAGTGTGTATCTAGGTAATGCTATTAGAGACAGGGAGTGAACACCTGTGTATTTGAGAGAACAAGTGAAAAGAAGGAGAAATGGGGCAATAGCGTATATGAAGGAGTTCAGATGTATGAGTGTGTGAGGGTCTGAGTCTTTGCTCATTGAGGGGAAGGTTGTGAGTTAACTCCCATAGACATGTCAGCACTGCCCACTACCCCAACCACAGCAGGCCCACTGCTGCTATATGGGAAATTTGTGCTGAGGGACCGTGCCCTGTCCTGGAAGGCACACTCCCTAAGGGTCCCTCTGCAGAAGCCTTCGTACTAGTCATCTGCCCTGAGCCCTTTCCTGGTTTTGAGGGGAAGGTGAACTAAGTAGAGTAGGCAGAGCAGCTGAGCCGCATCTCTTGACCAAACCCAAGTCCCACCTTTGTTTATTCCTTACCATCCTCATTATAACGGGGGAGCTTCGATGGTGAGGAAACACAGGTGAAATATTCACAGGAGGAAGCACTTTCCCCTGCTGCCTGACGACAGTCTGGGGCCTCCACACGGGACTCAGGCCAAGGAGTATCCTGTTGAGTGTTGCGGTCTCCTGGGCAATGGGTTAAAGAAGAAGGTTGAGATGACGCATTATGGGGGTTCTGTGTCAGTTCAAACCTACATGTTGGGTGGACATTATATGTCAGGCATTATCACTTCACATGACATTCCTCTCACAGAAATTAAGGACACTTTCCCATTTAAAAATTCTATTTATTCCAAACTATAAGAAAACACATTAAATGGTGAGTTTGGTGCATGTCATTGGGAGTGGGCGTCTTGTATGTGATTTTTTTAGTGATCCATATGGATTATCAAAAACTTAGAACCACTCTTGAATGCAGGAACTACAACATGGACATCAACTCTATTTTCTCATCAAAAATTGTACCAATAGGGGATATATGGTACAAGTTTTAAGAAGGATTCTGCATGCATATGTACCTATTCTTATTGATATCTATATTGAGTTATAAATAGAGATGTAAAAAGATAAATTTTTATTGTTAAAAATTTTCTGCTAATTGTTATGTCACTGTTCCTTTTTCATTGTTAGATTTTTCTGTGTGTTGAATATGTCATGTAGTTTAGGTATGGTATGTTATTACTGAGATTATTCTCTGTGAGATGGGTGTAATGGGTGTAATTGCAAAATGCAAGGAAATGTTTTAAGGATGTGACGATGTGAAAATGAAGATGTATAAGAGAAAGAATACTTGGGCTTTGAGAAAGAGAGTGAGAAGTGTGTGTAAATAAGCTGTGCAATAATACGAGATTGCATTAGAATGTAAAGTATGAAAAATTGAGTTCTGAAGGGATTAAACTTAATATGGGAACTCAGACCTAGCAGTCTAACTCTTAAGCATTCACCAAACAGAAATGTGTCCATATTGAAAAACAAAACAAAACATGTAATAGAATGTTCAGAACATCAGCTTTTTAAGTAATCCCAGACTCATAGGAACCAAAATGCTCAGAAAAGTATAATCAATAAAGAAATTATATTCATGCAATGGTATATAGAATGAGCAAACTAATATCACAAGCAATGTGAATAAATCACACAAATATAATGATGAGAGAAAGTAATCAGATACAAAATATCTACTGTGCCCTTCTGATTAATGAAATTTAAAAACAATTGCTTGTCTAGTGTGTTGGAGTCAGAGAATTTATAACTCATTGTATGGAACAGACAATAAGAGATCATGGAGAATGTAGATGCACATGGAAAACTATGAGGTAATGAATGAAGGGGAGAGTGGGTACAGTGCAACTGATAAGGGATGACTGCGAGTGTAAAACATTGCCTGTGGAAATCTATGGATGTGCTGTGATCTTCAACTGGGTGTCTCTGTGGTCTCCCTTAAGTGCAGTTCCTGAGGATCCTACCACTTGTGTCTGTTTTAAGTTATCAGTGCTTCCCACGTTAACTGTAACATAACATGGCTCATCTGACTCATAGAAACATAATCTTCCACTTTTCTCTGATATAACTCTCATCCCTTTTGGTCCTCTCCTATTATTTCCTGAACGCTATTCTCCACTGATCTCTTTGCACACGCTCCAGTCCTTTTCAGTGTTTTCCCATGGAATGCGTTACTTCCACTGCTGATCACATTGAAGATGATGCAGAAGTGTTTGAGTTTTTGTACTGAGCAGCCTTGTGTTGACTAATGGGCAGAACCACTCAGCTCAACTCTTGGTTCTGTCTACATCCCCACCCGCTCTGTGTACTATTCAATAGTCCCTCCTTACCAGCACCAGTTAGCCTGACTTTACAAGAGATGGAGTATAAATTGTCCAAAGAAGAGGCCTTCCATGCTTTATGGCCTTGAGTTAGGGCCACTGCCTTATGTCTGCGCTGCAAAGTTTCTTCTTTTAAACTCAACTTTGCAGATAAATTAAATAAAAATAATACAGATGTCATCCATGTTTGTTATCTGTGTATTTATCTGTCCATTAAACAAACAATAAGAGTCTGCTACGTGACATGTTCAGTGAACACACACAGCCCTCTCTTCATGAAAAGTGTAAAGTGGTTCCCATGAAAATATTGAATGCACAGAAATATGCATTGTGTCAATATGTGTCATGGGTGACTGGCTTTACAAAAGAAAAGGTTATTTTTAAATGGAACACAGACTGCTCTCTCCTGTCTACCTGGACATACAATTATGTTATATTTATCAATTCCCTTGAAGGTAGTTCACACCATGAGTATGCACTCATACAATGAAAACATAATGGAAATTACATGTGCCACTATCAGGCATCACCATACACACCTTCAATGTGCCCCTCCATGATCTTCCGTTTCCGTGCTGACTGGGACACAGGCATATTAAGGGCCCCAAGATAGGAAGCATTTTGTTGTAATTGATGGAATCCTAGGAAAGAAAGTTTCAAACATAAGAAAACTAGAATATGTTTGAGGCCTGAGGGAGCATGTAGAGTGAGAGTACATCTATGTGTGATATTTCAGAATTCTGTGTGTGTAGTATGCTTCAACTGAGGTATTTACATGGTATAACTATGTGTGAGGTATGCTTTATTTGAGGTGTTTATGTGGTTTAATTATGAGGATATGGCATTGTATGTATGTTTGTGTGGAGTTGTGTGCATGTTCTGGGATATATCCTAAGAGTGTTTTTGATATTGGTAAAAGGGAATGGTAAAAGTTTTGGTGGCTGAAGTGGCTTATGGATTATAAAGATAACAGACCAAAGTTAATTTCTTTTAAGGCATATGAGTTGTCAAGTGTTTGGCTTAGAATGAGGGATTTAAAACAGAGTATCTGTGTGATTTCATGTAAATTATGTATAGATTTAGTGTGTAAATGGGTGACTGTGAAGGAATGAAGGTAAGAGTGTACCTAGGTAATGCTACTAGAAAATGGAAAGACAGGTGTGGAATGAAGGCCTGTGTAGTGAGAGAAAAGGTTAAGAGGAGAAATGGGGACTTACCTGGTATGGAGGAGTACAGATGTGTGAGTGTGTGAGGAGGATATCAGTTTGTCCTCACCTGAGAGGCAGGTTCTGAGTAAACTTGCAAACACATATCAGCACTGTCCACTACCTCAGCCACAGCGGTCCCAGTGCTGTTAAGCTGGGAATGTGTACTGAGCGACCTTGCCCTGTCTTTGAAGGCACACTGCCTACTTGTCCCTCTGCAGCAGCCTTAGTACTAGTCTGTGTGCCCTGAATCCCTTTCCTGTTTTTGCTGGGAAAGTGAAATTAGAAGAGACTGTGCTGAGCAGCTCAACTGCATCTCCTGACCAAGCTCAGATCCCACCTTTGTATATTCCTTACCGTCCTCATCATGGTGGGCAAGCTTGTATGGTGAAGACACACAGCTGAAATATTCAGAGGAGGATGTATTTTCTCCTGCTGCCTGACTACAGCCTGGGGCCTCCACAAATGACTGAGGCACAGCCTGTCGAATGTTGTAGTGTCCTGGACAATGGGATAAAAAAGAACATTGAGATGGGGCATTTTGGGGGGGTCTGTTTCAATTCAAAACCTACATGTTGGGTGGACATTATATGTCAGGCATTATCACTTCACATGACATTACTCTCACAGTATTTAAGGACACTTTCCCATTTAAAATTCTATTTATTCCAAACTACAAGTAAACACATTAAATGGTGAGTGTGGTAGATGTCAGTGGGAGTGGTTGTCTTTATGTGATTTTTTAGAGATCTATATAAATTATCAAAAACTTAGAACGACTCTTGAATGCAGGAACTACAAAATGGATATCAACTCTATTTTCTCATCAAAAATTGTACCAATAGGGGATTTATGGTACAAGTTTTAAGAAGCATTCTGCATGCATATGTATCTATTTTTATTGATATCTAATTTGAGTTATAGAGATGTAAAAAGATAAATTTTTATTATTAAGAAATTAACTGCTAATTGTTATGCCACTGTTCCTTTTTCATTGTTAACAAAGCTCAATGCTCATTATTTAACAGTTTAAAATTATCATCATGTCTTATGAATGTGTCTGGTAAATATATTATTTCCATTTTTAGCATATGATATGTGAGTGTAATATGCTTGGTATTTAAGTTCATAATTTGTTGGTTAAAACTGGGTTAAGATTGAATAATGTGTTATTGATTTGTTGCTTGCAAATCTCAATGTGGGATGAGTTTTGTGTGAATGAGGATAGTATGTATACTTTGTGTCTGTGTGTTAGTTCACCACATGTTTATGTATGTAGATTGCTTTTACTATCATTATAGATTTTTCGGCATGTTGAATATGTCATGTAGTTTAGTTTACAATACTCTCTGTGAGATTGGTGGAATGAGTGTATTTGCAAAATGTGAGGAAATGATTTAAAGATGTGATACTGTGAAAATCAAGATGTATAAGAGAAGAATACCTGGGCTTTGAAAAAGAGAGTGAGGAGAAGTGTGTGTAAATAAGCTGTGCACTAATACGAGATTGCATTAGAATGTAAAGTATGAAAAATTGAGTTCTGAAGGGATTAAAACTGAATATGGAAACTCAGGCCTAGCAGTCTAACTCTTAAGGAATCACCAAACAGAAATGTGTCCATATTGAAAAAACAACACATGTAATAGAATGTTCAGAACATCAGCTTTTTAAGTAATCCCAGACTCATAGGAACCAAAATGCTCAGAAAAGTATAATCAATAATGAAATTATATTCATGCAGTGGTATATAGAATGAGCAAACAAACATCACATGCAATGTGAATAAAACACACAAATATAATGATGAGAGAAAGTAATCAGACACGAAGTGTATATTGTGCCCTTCTGTTTAATGAAATTTAAAAACAATTGCTTGTCTAGTGTGTTAGGAGTCAGAGAATTTATAGCTCATTGTATGGTACAGACTATAAGAGATCATGGGGAATGTAGATGCACATGGAAAACTATGAGGTAATGAATGAAGGGGAGAGTGGGTACAGTGCAACTGATAAGGGATGACTGCGAGTGTAAAACATTGCCTGTGGAAATCTATGGATGTGCTGTGATCTTCAACTGGGTGTCTCTGTGGTCTCCCTTAAGTGCAGTTCCTGAGGATCCTACCACTTGTGTCTGTTTTAAGTTATCAGTGCTTCCCACGTTCACTGTAACATAACATGGCTTGTCTGACTCATAAAACATAATCTTCCACTTTTCTCTGATAAAACTCTCATCCCTTTGGTCCTCTCCTATTACTTCCTGAACGCTATTCTCCACAGATCTCCTTGCACACGCTCCAGTCCTTTTCAGTGTTTTCCCATGGAATGCGTTACTTCCACTGCTGATCACATTGAAGATGATGCAGAAGTGTTTGAGTTTTTGTACTGATCAGCCTGGTGTTGACTAATGGGCAGAATCACTCACCTCAACTCTTGGTTCTGTCTACATCCCTACCCCCTCTGTGTACTATTCAATAGTCCCTCCCTACCAGCACCAGTTAGCCTGACTTTACAAGAGATGGAGGATATATTATCCGAAAAAAAGGCCTTCCATGATTTCTGGCCTTGAGTTAGGGCCACTGCCTTATGTCTGTGCTGAAAAGTTTCTTCTTTAAACTCAACTTTGCAGATAAATTAAATAAAAATAATACAGATGTGGTCCACGTTTGTTATCTGTGTATTTATCTGTCCATTAAACAAACAATAAGAGTCTGCTATGTGACATGTTCAGTGAACACATACAGCCCTCTCTTCATGAAAAGTGTAAAATGCTTCCCATGAAAATATTAAATGCACAGAAATATGCATTCTGTCAATATGTGTCATGGGTGACTGGCTTTGCACAAAAAATATTATTTTTAAATGGAACACAGACTGCTCTCTCCTTTCTACAATTATGTTATATTTATCAATTCCCTTGAAGGTAGCTCTCACCATGAGATTACACTCATACAATGAAAACATAATGGAAATTACATGTGCCACTATCAGCCATCACCATACACACCTTCGATGTGCCCCTCCATGATCTTCCGTTTCCGTGCTGACTGGGACACAGGCATATTAAGGGCCCCAAGATAGGAAGCATTTTGTTGTAATTGATGGAATCCTAGGAAAGAAAGTTTCAAACATAAGAAAACTAGAATGCGTTTGAGGGCTGTGGGAGCATGTAGAGTGAGAGTACATCTATGTGTGATATTTCAGAAGTCTGTGTGTGGTATGCTTCAACTGAGGTATTTACATGGTATAACTATGTGTGAGGTATGCTTTATTTGAGGTGTTTATGTGGTTTAATTATGAGGATATGGCATTGTATGTATGTTTGTGTGGAGTTGTGTGCATGTTCTGGGATATATCCTAAGAGTGTTTTTGATATTGGTAAAAGGGAATGGTAAAAGTTTTGGTGGCTGAAGTGGCTTATGGATTATAAAGATAACAGACCAAAGTTAATTTCTTTTAAGGCATATGAGTTGTCAAGTGTTTGGCTTAGAATGAGGGATTTAAAACAGAGTATCTGTGTGATTGCATGTAAATTATGTATAGATTTAGTGTGTAAATGGGTGACTGTGAAGGAATGAAGGTAAGAGTGTACCTAGGTAATGCTACTAGAAAATGGGAAGACAGGTGTGGAATGAAGGCCTGTGTAGTGAGAGAAAAGGTTAAGAGGAGAAATGGGGACTTACCTGGTATGGAGGAGTACAGATGTGTGAGTGTGTGAGGAGGATATCAGTTTGTCCTCACCTGAGGGGCAGGTTCTGAGTAAACTTGCAAACACATGTCAGCACTGTCCACTACCTCAGCCACAACGGTCCCAGTGCTGTTACAAGGGAAATGTGCGCTGAGCGACTTTGCCCTGTCTTTGAAGGCACACTGCCTACTTGTCCCTCTGCAGAATCCTTAGTACTAGTCTGTGTGCCCTGAATCCCTTTCCTGTTTTTGCTGGGAAAGTGAAATTTGAAGAGACTGTGCTGAGCAGCTCAGCTGCATCTCCTGACCAAGCTCAGATCCCGCTTTTGTATATTCCTTACCATCCTCATCATGATGGCCAAGCTTGTATGGTGAAGACACACAGCTGAAATATTCAGAGGAGGATGTATTTTCTCCTGCTGCCTGACTACAGCCTGGGGCCTCCACAAATGACTGAGGCACAGCCTGTCGAATGTTGTAGTGTCCTGGACAATGGGATAAAAAAGAACATTGAGATGAGGCATTTTGGGGGGTCTGTTTCAATTCAAAACCTCCATGTCGGGTGGACATTATATGTCAGGCATTATCACTTCACATGACATTACTCTCACAGAATTTAAGGACACTTTCCCATTTAAAATTCTATTTATTCCAAACTACAAGTAAACACATTAAATGGTGAGTGTGGTAGATGTCAGTGGGAGTGGTTGTCTTTATGTGATTTTTTAGAGATCTATATAAATTATCAAAAACTTGGAACCACGCTTGAATGCAGGAACTACAACATGGATATCAACTCTGTTTTCTCATTAAAATTGTACCAATAGGGGATTTATGGTACAAGTTTTAAGAGGCATTCTGCATGCATATGTATCTATTCTTATTGATATCTAATTTGAGTTATAGAGATGTAAAAAGATAAATTTTTATTGTTAAGAAATTAACTGCTAATTGTTATGCCACTGTTCCTTTTTCATTGTTAACAAAGCTCAATGCTCATTACTTAACAGTTTAAAATTATCATCATGTCTTATGAATGTGTCTGGTAAATATATTATTTCCATTTTTAGCATATGATATGTGAGTGTAATATGCTTGGTATTTAAGTTCATAATTTGTTGGTTAAAACTGGGTTAAGATTGAATAATGTGTTATTGATTTGTTGCTTGCAAATCTCAATGTGGGATGAGTTTTGTGTGAATGAGGATAGTATGTATACTTTGTGTCTGTGTGTTAGTTCACCACATGTTTATGTATGTAGATTGCTTTTACTATCATTATAGATTTTTCGGCGTGTTGAATATGTCATTTAGTTTAGTTTACAATACTCTCTGTGAGATTGGTGGAATGAGTGTATTTGCAAAATGTGAGGAAATGATTTAAAGATGTGATACTGTGAAAATCAAGATGTAAGAGAAGAATACCTGGGCTTTGAAAAAGAGAGTGAGGAGAAGTGTGTGTAAATAAGCTGTGCACTAATATGAGATTGCATTAGAATGTAAAGTGTGAAAAATTGAGTTCTGAAGGGATTAAAACTGAATATGGAAACTCAGGCCTAGCAGTCTAACTCTTAAGCATTCACCAAACAGAAATGTGTCCATATTGAAAAAAACAACACATGTAATAGAATGTTCAGAACATCAGCTTTTTAAGTAATCCCAGACTCATAGGAACCAAAATGCTCAGAAAAGTATAATCAATAATGAAATTATATTCATACAGTGGTATATAGAATGAGCAAACAAACATCACATGCAATGTGAATAAAACACACAAATATAATGATGAGAGAAAGTAATCAGACACGAAGTGTATATTGTGCCCTTCTGTTTAATGAAATTTAAAAACAATTGCTTGTCTAGTGTGTTAGGAGTCAGAGAAATTATAACTCATTGTATGGTACAGACAATAAGAGATCATGGGGAATGTAGATGCACATGGAAAACTATGAGGTAATGAATGAAGGGGAGAGTGGGTACAGTGCAACTGATAAGGGACGACTGTGAGTGTAAAACATTGCCTGTGGAAATCTATGGATGTGCTGTGATCTTCAACTGGGTGTCTCTGTGGTCTCCCTTAAGTGCAGTTCCTGAGGATCCTACCACTTGTGTCTGTTTTAAGTTATCAGTGCTTCCCACGTTCACTGTAACATAACATGGCTTGTCTGACTCATAAAACATAATCTTCCACTTTTCTCTGATAAAACTCTCATCCCTTTGGTCCTCTCCTATTATTTCCTGACGCTATTCTCCACTGATCTCCTTGCACACGCTCTAGTCCTTTTTAGTGTTTTCCTGTGGAATGCATTACTTCCACTGCTGATCACATTGAAGATGATGCAGAAGTGTTTGAGTTTTTGTACTGAGCAGCCTTGTCTTGACTAATGGGCAGAATCACTCAGCTCAACTCTTGGTTCTGTCTACATCCCCACGCCCTTTGTGTACTATTCAATAGTCCCTCCCTACCAGCACCAGTTAGCCTGACTTTACAAGAGATGGAGTATAAATTGTCCAAGGAAGAGGCCTTCCATGCTTTCCGGCCTTGAGTTAGGGCCACTTCCTTATGTCTGTGCTGCAAAGTTTCTTCTTTTAAACTCAACTTTGCAGATAAATTAAATAAAAATAATACAGATGTGGTCCATGTTTGTTATCTGTGTATTTATCTGTCCATTAAACAAACAATAAGAGTCTGCTATGTGACATGTTCAGTGAACACACAGCCCTCTCTTCATGAAAAGTGTAAAATGCTTCCCATGAAAATATTAAATGCACAGAAATATGCATTCTGTCAATATGTGTCATGGGTGACTGGCTTTGCACAAAACTATTATTTTTAAATGGAACACAGACTGCTCTCTCCTTTCTACAATTATGTTATATTTATCAATTCCCTTGAAGGTAGCTCTCACCATGAGATTACACTCATACAATGAAAACATAATGGAAATTACATGTGCCACTTCATGCATCACCATACACACCTTCAATGTGCCCCTCCATGATCTTCCGTTTCCGTGCTGACTGGGACACAGGCATATTAAGGGCCCCAAGATAGGAAGCATTTTGTTGTAATTGATGGAATCCTAGGAAAGAAATTTTCAAACATGAGAAAACTAGAATGTGTTTGAGGGCTGTGGGAGCATGTAGAGTGAGAGTACATCTATGTGTGATATTTCAGAATTCTGTGTGTGGTATGCTTCAACTGAGGTATTTACATGGTATAACTATGTGTGAGGTATGCTTTATTTGAGGTGTTTATGTGGTTTAATTATGAGGATATGGCATTGTATGTATGTTTGTGTGGAGTTGTGTGCATGTTCTGGGATATATCCTAAGAGTGTTTTTGATATTGGTAAAAGGGAATGGTAAAAGTTTTGGTGGCTGAAGTGGCTTATGGATTATAAAGATAACAGACCAAAGTTAATTTCTTTTAAGGCATATGAGTTGTCAAGTGTTTAGCCTAGAATGAGGGATTTAAATCAGAGTATCTGTGTGATTGCATGTAAATTATGTATAGATTTAGTGTGTAAATGGGTGACTGTGAAGGAATGAAGGTAAGAGTGTACCTAGGTAATGCTACTAGAAAATGGAAAGACAGGTGTGGAATGAAGGCTTGTGTAGTGAGAGAAAAGGTTAAGAGGAGAAATGGGGACTTACCTGGTATGTAGGAGTACAGATGTTTGAGTGTGGGAGGAGGATATCAGTTTGTGCTCACCTGAGGGGCAGGTTCTGAGTAAACTTGCAAACACATGTCAGCACTGTCCACTACCTCAGCCACAGCGGTCCCAGTGCTGTTACAAGGGAAATGTGAGCTGAGCGACCTTGCCCTGTCTTTGAAGGCACACTGCCTACTTGTCCCTCTGCAGAATCCTTAGTACTAGTCTGTGTGCCCTGAATCCCTTTCCTGTTTTTGCTGGGAAGTGAAATTAGAAGAGACTGTGCTGAGCAGCTCAGCTGCATCTTCTGTCCAAGCTCAGATCCCGCCTTTGTATATTCCTTACCGTCCTCATCATGATGGGCCAGCTTGTATGGTGAAGACACACTGCTGAAATATTCAGAGGAGGATGTATTTTCTCCTGCTGCCTGACTACAGCCTGGGGCTTCCACAAATGACTGAGGCACAGCCTGTTGAATGTTGTAGGATCCTGGACAATAGGATAAAAAAGAACATTGAGATGAGGCATTTTGGGAGGTCTGTGGCAATTGAAAAACTACTTGTTGAGTGGACATTACACATCAGGCATTATTACCATGCATGATAATTGTTTTCAAAAAATTAAGATTTCTTTCCCATTTAAAATCCCATTTTCTCTAATCTCTAAGTACGTACTTATTAAAACTTTGTTTGGTGGATGTCAGTGGGATTGAGTATCTTGTATGTGATATTTCTGGTGATATGTATGGATCATCATATACTTAGAAGTATTCCTGAAACATATGCCCTTTCCACCATGCTCTTCTTTTTCCTAATTGACTGGTATGTTGATATCCTGGGCTTCTTTTTGAAAGCTGCCTGTTAATGATAACAAAATTTATATCATCTCAGGCCCATGAATTCTCTCATGGAGGAGACTTGCCCTAGTGGCCTGCATAAACTGTATATGCTAATTTGTCATATAAGCAAGTAGATCCATTTGTTTATTAGTCACCGAAGACTAATCTACCCTAATGAAGTAGAAATACGTGTTTTTGAGAGGCAAAAAAAATACTGGACCTGGAACATAATTAGTGGGCAATTATGTCAGGTTAATATCTATTTTTCCCTGGATTATATATTTTCTATATGTGTGTAATGTTCTTTATGAGTGTATATGTGAATAGGTTTTTATTGTATTTTTCCACATCTCATAGTTTACATTGATAACATCTATAATATGCACTATTGTTTTTTGAAAGTGAAAGGAACACAGCCTTTTCCAAAGGTTCATTGGAGGATGCAGAAATCCCAACCAAGTTAGAAATATCAGTCCTCTTTAGGAATGTGAGCTAGCACTGGAACTTTGGGGTTGGCTCCAATCTGTCTTCCTCCCACCACTGAGCAAGGTTCTTCCTCATGGTAGTTGCTTGTTTACTTTCAATTTCCATAGTAACCAAACTATTTCAGTTTTCCATTTTTCCATAAAGAGCCAAAATATCTCCTTAATTAAACTTGTTAGAAGGTGTGTGTGTGTGTGTGTGTGTGTGTGTGTGTGTGTGTGTGTCCCATTTTTTTCTTATATTTCACACAGGAGAACCACATTTACATCTTCATAGCCTAACAAAACAATTCATCTTTACCCCTGGGTAAATAAATTCTTTCTGACATTATAATCTCTACACAACCAGTTTCAAGTGTTCAAAGTACTTTCCCCTTCCCTCCCCTTCCCTCCTTTTTCTCCCTTACCCGCTTCTCCTCTACGCTCCCCCACCTCTCTCTTTCTCTGGGTCTCACTCTTTCTCCCACTCTACATCCCTGCCTTCATCTCTCCTCCTTTCCCTTTCTTCCTATCCTTCTGTCACTCTCTCCCCACCTCTCTCTCTCTCTCTCTGTACCTCTCTCCCTCCCTTCCTCATTACAACTAGGAAATCTCTCTCTTTAGAAAACAGTACCTGGTTATCCTATGCCCCAAGGATGTGCTTAACACATACCTCTTGAAATCCTTGCAGTTTTGGTGAAATACTCACTTTCCAGATGTTTCCTTGTTTCTTTGTGCTTCATGGTTCAACTCTGTAAAGAGTCGCTCAAAGCAGGCACCTTTCTCCCCCAAGCTCTACTCTCAGAATGTCAGTTGATGATGATAAAGAATTAAATTATAACAAGCAAAATTAATATAAACAAATTACAGTTAATAACAAGTCAATTGGGAGACCTTTTCCCTCACCAAATCACTACTCTGACCAGTGCCTAGGACACCACCAGGACAGTTAGGATGCAAGTCATCGCTATGGCGTCAGCAGTGTTCCATGACCTGTGCATGACATCACTGCACTCCAGGCTCCAGCTAGTATTCACAGGACTGCAGGACTTCCACACCCATGGACCAGAGTGATTTCTTTTATCCAAAGGAAACTCTACCACGAACTTGAATTTCTTTTAATCATTTACTCCTTATCAAAACCAGAGGATAGGCGAGTTTAATTAAGCAAAGGCAATTATTTTATAGGGTAATCACATGAATAAATGTCTTCAATGGTGAGGCTAAGCAGTACATGAGAAAACTAGGCTTGGAACCATGCTTGTCTCACAAAAATAGTATTGCTATTTATATCCTATGGGCAGTACTATTTAAATGATGTACAAGCATAATTATATGTGAGGTTTTATTGGTCTATATGTGAGGATTTGAAAATATCTCATAATTCCTTACAATTCTAACATGTATCGAATATCCCCCACTATTAGGAATAATCTCATATATTCTTACCACAAGCCATTGTGTCTTTTGCTACTCTTTTCCTTATCATTTCACCAGAAGCTTGGGAAAAAAGAAGCCTCTGGCTCTTGTCAAGAATCCTTTTCTTGTCAAGTCCAAAGGTCTCATTCACCAGGCCTCTTTTAGGGGCCAGGCTGTATCTTCTGGCTGTTGCTTCAGCTCGGCACTATACAGGGTTTGAACTCTATATAGTTGCTCCATTCTACATCCCCCCCCCCCCACCACAGAATATGCCTCCTCCATTCAGAGCAATATGCATTTATTTCCAAACTTATCAGTTACATTAGAACCAGGACATTGCTTAGCCTTCTTCAGTCTCCTTTACCTTCAGGAGGCCCTGCCTTTGGGGTAAAGAACTCTTACCCCACTTAACCATGGGCAGTATTTTCCAGGGCTTGAAATCACACCAACACACTCTTAGACTAATGCACAAAGTCAATTTTGTGTTCACAAATGCTCATAATAATGGTGTCAATATTTCTGGATCCCTAATGCTACTGCATTAGTTTCCACTATTTTGACCAGGATGGTGTTTTGCCTCACTAACTTTCAACTATGAATTTTGAAGCATGAAAAAGAGACAGTTTTGCACTAGGATACAAATCCATCTGTATTCCTGGTTTTGTACCCCTGGCTGAGAGTGAATCGAATGTCAAGAATTTACACTAGAAAAATCACTTTGGTGGTCGGTGTGTTATGTACACATTTGTGGCTAATCAATGCTATTGTCCTCAGCTCCATTAATTTTTAATATACTAAGATTAAGGACGGAGTGTTCCTCTGTAATAAATAATCAATAAAATTAAAGTAATTTTCAAAATAGGGGTCAAGCATAATGAAGACGGCATAAAAACGCTGATTTTGACTGGAGTCTCAGGATTTCCTGTGAAATGTGGGGAAATCATGAAATATTCGATTTACAGCAGACATGCCAAAAGCTTTGATTCTTTGGAAAATACAATGTGACGACAATTTAACCATTTGACATCTAAATACGGGCCAAATTCTGACCTCCCAAACGACACTAGTAGAGAAATAACAAATGTTTGAGATAAATGTAAGCTTTTCAAAATAAGAGGTAATAGAATAAAAAAGATATTAATTTGCCCTCCCCCCAGTAGTGAAAGATTAACTAGTTAAAATAGTTGTCAAACATTAAACTTAACTACTTTAATTTTGCCCTCCTGAGACTGAACATAAAACCCACCATATTGAAACCAGCTTTATTTGAGACACAGAAATTTAGCATTTTGAAAATACCCAGATTAATGTATTCCTAAATACCAATGAGAGAAATATACTAACAAGAAAATTAGCCACAAATAAAGCAGCACTGATTTTAAAACTAAATATATTATTCAAACTAAATTAGTCTGCAATGGGTTCATTCCTCTGCAAAGGAAGACATTTGTGAAATAGTAAGAACTTTAGTTTTACAGATATTTCAGTTTAAAAGAAATCAGATTGATTTGCATTGGTAACCTCCATTTTCAGGATATTAACCCGAAAATGATATGTACTAATGGCCCATATTTTAGTCACAGAAGTACAAAAAATTTCCTTAAAAAATTAAACTTGGTAAATATTTATAGACTCTTACCTAGAATTCAAAGGATGTAAAAATTCATATATATGTACATATAAAAAGTAACTCGTGGTTTGTAATTTCATATGACAGAGGTTTATTCATTTAATTATTTTAAATATGTTTTATTGATTTAAGAGAGAGAGAGAGAGAGAGAGAGAGAGAGAGAGACATTTATTTGAGAGAGAAAAATCCATTGGCTGCCTCCTGCATGACCCCATTGGGAATCAAGCCTGCAACCAAGTCACTTGCCTTGGCTGTGAATCGAACAAGCACATTTTGGGTACATGGGAGGACATCCAACCGAGACACATCCTCCAGGGTACATGTAGATATTTATTTTTTAAAAAATCTATTAAACTTAATGGTACAACTAAAGGATAACATGCTGTTTTTCACCAGCATTGAAAGAAACGATTAAGTCCTGGCAGGTTTTTCTCAGTGGTTGGAGCATTGGCCCCTGGACCAAAGGGTCAGGTTCTAGACTAGGGCATGTACCTCGATTGCAGGCTCAATCCAGGGCCCTAGTAAGCATGTATGCCAGAGACAGCAAATCAATGTGCCTCTCTCAGATTGATTCTTCTCTCTTTCTCCCATTTCACTCTCTCTCTAAAAATAAAAAAATAAAATAAAATAAATGGAAAAAATATCATCAAGTGAGTATTTAAAAAAAACTGTTAAAAACATGTGAACATTTTGATTTTATTCAACTTACAAGCTAAATATTTAGCTGCCACACATTCATTACTGCTGGCAGAAGATACAAGTTCTCTGAGACGGGGACAAAGGATGTTATTTCTTGTGTCTCAGAAGCCTGAAGGATCATGATATTCATATTTGCTCAAATGCAGATATTACACTTGCTGAAGGTTTGCATTAGAGCTGAGTCAGCCCCTGAATCCCAGATCCTTTTGTTAGTCATACAGCAGTTCATTGGGGATGATAAGGTTCTTGGTACACACACAATACACTCAGAGCTCACTGTGGGCCAAGCTCTCAACAAATGGTTGTCATCTATTATCTGATGAAATGTTAAAAATAAGATAAAAAATAAGAGCTATTGATATTTCCAGAGGAGATGATAGAACTTAGGCAAATGGGGCTTACCTACCTTAAGCCCACAAACAAGGAATCCTAGATCCCTGGTTCTAGAGCTCACAGTGGTAATCACGCTGCTAAAGCCCCTTTTCCAGGATAAAGTTACTCCTAATCGGGGTACTCTGAGAGACAATTGGTCAAATTTCTTCTAAGGAGCCCTAACAATATAGATAATGATTACATGTAATCCCTCCAATTGGGATTACATGAGATTGACAAATTTTGCTATTTTATTATAATAAGAATTATGTCAAAGATAGATTATACATATTGCAATGAAAGAATATGTAATATTTCCAAGACTCTTGTATCACAGTGGTTGGTTCTTGGACTAGCATCATCACCAGGAAAGTTGTTAGCAAATTTCAGGCAACACCACCTCCAAGGAATCACAAACTCTGAAAATGTGTACAAGCAAAGTGTTTTAACAAGCCCTCCTGCTGATTGTGATACATGCTAAAGTTTAAGAATGACTTCTGGGGAAGATTTTTGCTGGCTTCCAAATCAGGGAAACAAAAAGCAGTTTGAAACGGGGAGGGGATATATTATGAAAATGGCTTGAAACAATCTATAAAGAGCGGTTGCTATAAGTTCTCTTCCAACTACTTAAAAAATATTCTGATACTTACACGTTTTCCTTCACTGGAGATTTAAAGACTCTTTTCATTTTTTTTTTTTTTTGTCTAAAGAACTTAAACCGCACGAAAGAAATTTTCTACAAATGTGAATTAAAAATAATGTATAAATTGAAACAAGCAATTTCTCACTTACCCCACAGTGAGGACCACTAGTCAACAAATCCTGCTAATAGTCACAGAGATTCCAATTGCCTTTTTATGCTTTACTCTAAAGTTTTGTATGAGCCAAACTATAAATTAAAGTTAAATAATAAAGACATTCATTTTCAGACAGGCAAAGCCTCAAATAAACGCTTTCTCAGAAAACTCCAGGAGGTTTTACTCCAATAAAACAAGGGAGTAGACCACAGGAAGAGGAAGACCTGTAATCCATTGAGTAGACCTTCTAATAAGAGTAGAAAAAATATATCCCATAAGTATATTGGTGCAGAAGACTTAGCAAATAAATATTACAGATTATTTCTCTAAGAGGGACGACTATAGCTGAAAAGTCTCCAAGGAAAAAAGGGAACTGATACGTTATCTAATGTAATTTGAAAGTGGCATTCAAATAATTTTTATATTACTGTTGAATAATTGGACATCAAACTAGAAATGGGGGTGGGAATGGTTCCAGACAACACCCTTCCTTTCATAGTCAGATGTTTTCTGGGCATCTTTCTCAGTTCTGGTGCTCTGGGATGGCCATCCCAGCTGGGTTTAGGGTCGGTTTTTCTCAGTGGGAACCGCCCACAGCTGAAATATCCCCCCAGAACTTCAGCTGCTGCCTGTGGATCCCAGCAAGCTCTTCTGCTCCTCTGTCATACCAGTCTCTGTGAGGCCTCCACCTTCCATGCTTGGTTTACAGGTTCTCTCCAGCTAGTCTTCAGTTGATTACTCAGTATAATTTTTTCTATATTTTAGTTGTAATTCCAGTTTTGTCCTGGGAAAGTTGTCAGTGTAGCTTCCACTAACTCCTCCACCATTTTGGAACTTGATGTTTGTCTGTTGACTATGATTATGATTTTATATTTCCAAAGAGTGTGTTTTGATTTCACAAAGTGGACTTTATGAATCTTTCATATGCTGTTCCTAGATTTATATCATACTTTGATTTCTGTGGTTAAAGTCAAATTATCTATATTCTTTTGGGGCTACCATTTTTTTAATTCCTTTTATTTTTGTTAATTTTTTAAATTCTTTATTGTTGAAAAAATATTTGCCTGTTAAAGCAAGTGATGGTCTGGGGTATTGATCCAATTTTATTTTTTATTCTCCAAATATATATTTTTCAGTTTCCCTAATTTCATTTACTTAAATGTTCATCATTTACTTAGTAATTGCTCAAGTCCCCACCATTGGTTTAACATTTTTATCATAGACTAAATTTTATATGCATTTAGGTCTAATTCTAGGTTTTCCTTAGCCCATCGTAGCTTGCATTCTTGATCTCTCTATCTCTTTAAATGCTGTAAGGCTGTCTTGAATAGAAAAGCTGCGTAGTAGACTTTAGTGCTTCATAGGATTATATTCTTTCCACTGTTGTTGTCCCCCCTCCCCCCCAGGGGACTCTTAGCTCTTCTTCCTGTTACTTTTTCATGTGTACTTTAGAATCAACTTGTCTTTCACAGAACAAAAATTAAAAATATATTTTTGGTATTCAAATTGGATTGCCTTATATTTTATGTTACAATGTAGAGAACTGATATTTTTTATGATACTGTAGTCATTAGCATATAGTATTTTTCCACTAGTTAAATCTACTTTTGAGACTGTCTTAACATTATATACTGAAAGAATATATTTTTCTTGTCAGTCTTAGATTTAGACATTATTGTAAATGGACTTTTCCTATTATATCTTCTAGTGGGTATATGTGAAGGCAATTGATTATTATTTTTAAAGCTGTGATGATAGCAATACCACATGTTCAAAAAATAATTGAGATTTTATTTCATTCGTTTTAAATCTTTAAAATGTTCATCCTGTACTACCAGGTACTTTTCCTTAAAGAAATAATCAGGTACCTGGAAACATGTTGATTCTTTTGGTCTAGCATTTAAACTTTGTTGGTGGGATCAAAGCTAGATTTATTCTAGGGTTCTATGGTTAAATTATTCCTTTCCCTCTATTTAGACAAGACAATTCTAGTATTTTAATCAATGCCCACTGGTTTATGAGGTTTTCCTCCTGGCTATTAGATACAGGCATTTTTCATGCAAAGTGACCATGGCAACAGAGAGGGGAGAACTTATTCATGAACTCAACAACATGGATTACTGCACTCCTCAGCAAGGTGGATTGGTTTGGTGCACTGCTACATGCCTGTCCTATGGACAGTGGAGACCAGCAATGCTGAAATGATCCTATTCTGCAGTGGGGAAACTGTTCTTGTCACTGTTAGCAGGTTGGTTATATTGGACCAGGCACTGTTTCCTCTAGTCTTTCCCGGGTTTCATATTTTCCCCTAGCCTTGATTATTTGTTGTATGTATTCCTTTATTAGTACTCAACTGAATATTTAAGTGCGACTCTCTCAGATCTCTAGGCCACACTCTGGGTAACTCTCTTACTTTTGCTATGCCTTACAAGTTCTTTGTTTATTGGATGTCTTGGGCTCCCAGCTCTGTCTCCACAACCTAGGAAATCCAGGAAGCTCTACCTGTGTGTTGGCCATGATATTTCCTCTCTGTTGTAGGACAGAGCAGTAGTAGAAGTTTAGGTTTTCTGTCTCTCTAGAATGACCGTTTTTCACTGCCTGGTGCGTCGTGTGCTGTTATTTCATCTATTTTGTCTGTAAAAATAAAATTGCATCATTACTGATGACACATTTTGTATAGATACAATAATTTATTATTTAATTTAGACACACAAATTGTTATTCTCTGCCAATTTTGAAAGATTCATCTACGTATCTCTTCCTCTGATTAATTTGTTACTAATCCTTTAATCTTGTAATATTTAAATCCATGACCATATGGCAAAATTATTAGCCACTGTCCACAAATGTATACTATACATCTATCTGGCCCTTTATATATTCATACTAAGTGACAACAAAATATATTACTTTAAATTCTTACTGGGAGGATATTCTTTATCATTATATTTAAGGACCATATCTGAAAGTGACTATATTATTTTGATAATCTATTTCTGACTGGTACCAGAAGATTGGGCAAATCCATCTATGTCAGGCAAAATAATAGCCACCAAAGAAATCCACATGCTAATACCTGGATACTTGGAACATTTTATTACGTTACATGGCCAGGGAGGCTTAAAGTGGAAGATAGAATTATGTTTGCTAATCAGCTGACCTTGAGGTGAAGAAATTATCTTAGATTGTCCAAGTTGGCTCAATGTAATATAACCGTCCTTTTAAGAGAAAAAGTGAGGCAGGAAAGTCAGAGAGTTTGAAGACACTATGCTGTTCTCCTGGCTTTGAAGATGGAGCAAGGGTTGTGAACAAAGGAATTTAGGAGATCTCCAGCACCTGGAAAAGGCAAAATGACACATTCTTGCCGAGTTCCTCCAGAAGGAATGCAGCCCTGCTGAACACCTTGATTTCTAGGCCAGTGATAACCATTTGGGACTTTTGAACTCCAGATCTGGAAGATAACAAATTTGAGTTGCTTTATACCACTAAGCAAATGGAAGCTAATATGCTATTTTTCCCTTTGCTAACTGAGCATAACAAACATCCCATGAGATATAAGAATTAATTGAGGGAAAATGGCAATGAAATAGAAATGGTTACTGTAGAAATATGAAAAACTTGCTCATGCAATTTACTTGACATTTCATAACAATTAGGTCTCATATCAAATATTCAACTTTTTAAAGAGTGAACACTGCTATTTTCACTGAAAATTATGATTTTGTGGGTTATAAAACATCCAGTTAATAAAAAGCAAATCAAGGATCCTGGTTCCTTAGTATCCCATGGTTAATAATCAGTTTCTACCAATGTCAAATAGCAAAACAAAAGTTTTTCTCAAAGAATTATATTTAATTGCAAAAGAAGGATGTATTTACCTCACACCCTGAAGTACTGTACTACAGTTCTCTTAGTGGGACTTTTCAGAACTCCATACAACAAGATACTTGCTATTTCACTAGAGCAGAAGAAGGAAGCATAACATAAACCACCATAAAATATCTGGACCTTTGAAAGCCCAGTATTTCCACCCAGCATCCTGGAATCTAGACAATAAATGTAGTTTTTTTCATCTGAGAAAAAGAGAAAACACTGGGAATTAGGTGGTAGATTTGACAGGTAAAAGGGTCTCATAAGAAATTCCACTCCGATAAACCTACATATTGTAAAATATATTGAGAAAAAGATTTCCCAGGCAATTTACAAAGCTCATTACATATTTTTCATTAAATTTGTTTCCCTGCCGAAACCGGTTTGGCTCAGTGGATAGAGCGTTGGCCTGCGGACTGAGAGGTCCCGGGTTCAATTCCGGTCAAGGACATGTACCTGGGTTGCGGGCACATCCCCAGTGTGAGATGTGCGGGAGGCAGCTGATCGATGTTTCTCTCTCATCGATGTTTCTAACTCTCTATCTCTCTCCCTTCCTCTCTGTAAAAAATCAATAAAATATATTTTAAAAAAAATTTGTTTCCCATAATAACCTTTTTACATGGTAACTAATCCAATGAAATAGTAAAGAATAGGACACTATACAACAGCAATAAAATTGTAGCTACATAGACAAGGAATGCTATTTGTTCATCTTTAAAAATATCTAAGTAAATTTTAGTTCCTTTGTGATTTTGAACCAGCTTCTGCACAATATAAACAAATTCACACATCTTCTGGCTTTCTAAACATTTTTCCAATGAGAAAACCAGTTTGTTCAATATTTTATAAAATACAGAAACTTTATATTAGAAAAATAAACTATTTTGTAGAGGAAACAACTAAGTGGAACAGCAAGTAAAATTGTATAAACTATTTGGATAATCTCCAGGAAACAGTGTAGAGATTATACAGAATAAACAATTCTCTGATCTAACCTGGTATATTTTTGAGAATTAGAGTAATGATAATAAATTACATATTATGAGCATGAGTACAATTTTACAAATGTATGTACTGCTTTTAAATTAGAGCCCTGTTGTTTTACCCAAGTATTCCGTGTCTACATTGTGTTTTCTATTTTTTAGTGAATAACTTCAGAACAAGACTGCTCTTCCTAAACATTTATCATGGCGTGAAAAAAATTAATGGTCTCAATAAATTATAAATACTATTAATTATAAATCATTCAAAAGTTGATAAATGTTGAATCTTTGTCATATCAAAAACTTCAAATTATTATTTGCTTATTTACAAATATATAAACCAACAGTTATCAAAGAAAAGCATTTATTTCACACCATAGCCATTTCTAATCTTGAAGCTATTTAGTTGTTTTGTACAAATTATAATAATGATTAGGTTCTTTAAAAGTTTAAACAATGCACAGTGTTTTAAAAAATTCTGCAAACCTTCTGTAACTGAAAAGGGAAAATAGTGACTTTAATTCAGAGAAAGGCTTAGCAGACTGCAACACTTGAGAGAAGCAATATATATATATATATATATATATATATATATATATATATATATATATATATATAAATATATATAGTTATTGATTTCAAAGAGGTAGGGTGAGAGAGATAAATACATCAGTGATGAGAGAGACTCACTGATCACCTGCCTCCTGAATGCCCTACAAACCAGCCATGTGCCCTGACCAGGAATTGAATCATGACCTCCTGGTTCACAAATCAACTCTCAATCACTGAGCCTTGCCAGCAGGGCCAGAAGCACATTTTTTAAGCAAGAAATTAGTTTAATATTTAATGAAACACATGGTAATAGTATGGAAAATAGAGAAAAAAATAAAAATAGTAACTCTTTGGTTTACAGAGAAAATATAAAACAGTAAATGGGTGATGTTAAATATAAAACAAAATCAAAAGTTATTAACTAAGACTTTGTTGTCTTTCCCACATAGGAGATTTTGGCAAAGATTTGCCTTGTACAACTGACAACAGGCTAGTTATGAAAATATTACATCTCAGACACGTAAGGAAACTAGAGTTAAAGTTTCTTAAATTTAAGACATGCAGATGAGTTCACAATATTGGAGAGATAGTATCAAAAAGGCATCAAAATATCTTATAAGCATGTAAATGTGAGCTCCGTATTTATAATCATGGGAATGGAAAATATAACCAGGAGATACCACTTAATCCTAACTAATACACAAATTCAAAAGAATATAAGCCCCCTATGTTCATTGCAGCATTACTTGCAAAACCAAGGTTAGCCCTTCAGTAGACAAGTGTATAAAAAAGCTGTGGTAGATATATACAGATGGACTACTATCCAATCTAATAAAAGAGAAACATGGTAATTGGCGTACGATTACTACCCTTCCCATTGGCTAATCAGGGCGATATGCAAATTAACTGCCAGCCAAGATGGTGGCTGGCAGCCAGGCAGCTTGAAACTAACATGAGGCTCGTTTGCTTCAGTGACGGAGGACTCCAACGTTCCCCGTCTGCCGCTGCAGGCCTCTAAGCTGCAACTCTAAGTAACTATGTAACAAATATAGAAGCTAAACAAAACCCCAGAAACCTGCTATAGACCGCCAGGCTTCAGCCAGCAGGATCGCAACATTGTAAGGAAAGGCCAGAAACCTACTTTCAGGAGCAGAGGCCCAAGAGCTGGAACCAAGCCTCAAAGCTAAAGCTGGCCCAGAAAAAAAAAGAAAAAAGAAAAACAGGAGCAATTGGGAGCTTCAGTTACCCCCAGCTTGAAAACAGCCCTCAGCCCCTCACCCAGACTGGCCAGGCACCCCAGTGGGGACCCCAACCCTGAAGGGTGTGTGACCAGTTGCAAAGAGCCATCATCCCCTCACCCAGGATGGCCAGGCACCCCAGTGGGGACCCCCACCCTGAAGGATGTGTGATCAGATGTAAACAGCCATTATTCCCTCACCCAGGCTGGCCAGGCACCCGAGTGGGGACCCCCACCCTGATGCAGGACACCCTTCAGGGCAAACTAGCCGGCACCCACCTGTGCACCAGGCCTCTACCCTATATAGTAAAAGGGTAATATGCATCCCAGCACCGGGATCAGCGGAGCCGTGAGGCCTCCCGGCACCGGGATCAGCATGACAGGGGGCAGCGCCCAAACCCCCTGATCACCCTGTGGCTCTGTGTGTGACAGGGGGTGGGGCCACAACCTCCCTATCTGGCCTGCTCTGTTAGTGACAGGGGAAGGCACCCCAACCCCCTGATCAGCCCTGCTCAGTGCCTGATAGTGGGGAGCTCCCCAACCCCCTGATTGCCCTGCGGCTCTGTGTGTGACAGGGTGTGGCTCCTCTCCAACCCCCCACCTCTGATGGGCCCTGCTCTGTCAGTGACAGGGTAGAGCCATAACCTCCCCATCCTCCCTGCCCTGAGTTTGAGAGTCGCGGCGCCCCAACCCCCTGATGGGCCCTGCTCTGTGAGTGACAGGGGGCAGTGCCCCAACCCCCAGATTGGCCCTACTCTGTGCGTGACAGGGAGTGGCGCTGCAACCTCCCCATTGACCCTGCCTTGAGTGTGACAGGGGACGGTGCCCCAACCCCCCAATCGGCCCTACCCTGAGTGTTACTGAGGGTGGCATCACAACCTACCGATCACCCTGCTCTGTGCATGACAGGGGGTGATGCCCCAACTCCCCAATCAGCCCTGCTCTGAGCCCGACCAGCGGCTGCACCTAGGGATTGGGCCTGCCCTCTGCCACCCAGGAGCAGGCCTAAGCTAGCAGGTCGTTATCTCCTGAGGGGTCCCAGAGTGTGAGAGGGCACAGGCTGGGCTGAGGGACCCCCTCCTGCCCAAGTGCACAAACTTTTGTGCACTGGGCTTCTAGTCTTATCTAATAATAGACAAACATGGTAATTGACCCTACCTTCACTATACCTCCCATTGGCTTTTCAGTGTGATATGCAAATTAACTACCAACAAAGATGGTGGCTAATTTGCAAACTACAGGCAGGGCAGCACAATACCTTCTGCCTGCCCCGCTACCATCTGGGCCTGCTATTTGAAACGTGGGGCAGTGGGGCTGGACAGTGCCATCCCGCCTGCCCTGCTGCCATCTGTGCCTGCTATCTGCGAACCCGGGTGGCAGGCGTCCCATGTGCGATCCGACCCAGGTCCTCTGGGCAGGGCAGCTGCAATCCGCAGCCCCACCAGGCCATCCCAGGTGCGACTCAGGGGTGGGCAGAGACTCAGGCGAAGCGATTGTCCCATGCCATCGACACAGGGCACTCTCCAAGAGAGAGAGAAAGAGAGAGAGAGAGAGGGAGAGAGAGAGGCAGAATTAGGCACCCCGCATCCCTCCCTGATCGACCACTGCGATCCCAAACCAGCGAGTGCTGCCTTCAGGCCGCAGCTCCAGGTCCCTCACCCCCACCGAAGGCCCGAGTGCACAGTGCTGGGCAGGGGCACCCAGGGATTTGGGAATGCAGCGAGAGGGACTGGCACGACATGGGGGGGAGCTGTGTTTACACCGCCAAGTTCCCCACTTCTGCCCTGGCCTGCACGTCCCTCCTCCTTCCCCTCAGAGGCCCAGCTCCTGCCTACATGCTTTCTGGGCAGGCCCAACTGCACTGGGGAGTGAGCCATGGCAATATGGATGGCCACTTCCTGGGATGGGACAGTGGGGCCATGGCGATTCATGAGGGCAATGAGGCCCCATGAGGCATGCACAGACCTCGGGCAGGAGGGGCTGCCAGCCAAGCCGAGTTTGGTTTCATCGGGGCCAGTGGGAGCCTGAGGCCACCCCAACCCCCACAGGTCTCCATACAGTGGCTCAGTGGAGAGTGGTGTCTCCATGCATGGTGCCCAGGGGTGGCTGTGAGCTGCTGCAACCCCACCCCATGCTTCAGGAAGGGGGAGAAGGCTCGCAGCCAACAGAAACCTAGGCTGCACTGCCTGTGCCTCAACATGCCAGGTTGGCAGGGTCCAGAGCAGGTGAGCTTCTCCCTTCCCCCAGTGGTAGAACAGGGAGGTGAGCACTGGGTTCAGGGAGGAGACCTCAGCTGAGATCCTCCTGGTGTGGGGAAAGGGACCAGCCTGGGCCCGGTGGGGAGCTTAGGAAGTCTGGCTAAGCAGGCACTGGTTCATACCAACTCTTTTTTTAAAATATATTTTATTGATTTTTTACAGAGAGGAAGGGAGAGCGATAGACTGGTAGAATCACCGATGAGAGAGAAACACCAATCAGCTGCTTCCTGCACACTCCCTATTGAGGATGTGCCCACAACCAAGATTCATGCCCTTGATCAGAATCGAACCTGGGACCCTTCATTCCGCAGGCCGACACTCTATCCACTGAGCCAAACCAGTCAGGGCTATACCAACTCTTACTCTGCCACCTTCCTCCAGCTCTCCAAGCCAGCCCCCTGCCCCACCTGTCCCTTGGAACGGAGTCTGGGTGACCTCCCTGAGCTCAGACTGTGGACCCAGAGACCTCAAGGAAGAGTGCCTGGCCGGGCCCGGGCAGGGGCTGGTGCAGGACTACCAGGGCAGAGTTGCTTCCGTGTCTCTGTGAAGTTTGCAACTGACCCAAGAAAGAAACCTGAGAGGGGAAACGCCAGGAGGCATGAATTGCCAGCACTTTAGCCACTTGAAAACAGCTCCACTTGGAATATGAGGCGGTTGTATGTTCAGCTGAGAACTGAGGGGGCTGAACTCCACCGTCGCTGGGCTCCTGTCAGTCCTAGGCCCAAGCATCCACCACGACAAGGAAAGAACAGAGCGAGGGGCCCGGAGGAAGGGAGGACAATTGAAGAAAACCATGTCTAGACTTTCACCAGCCCTCTCCTTCTTTCTGGTGCCTACAAGAGCCCCAGCCCAGGCCACAGTTCTGTCTCCACCTTTTAGCCCCCTATTCTCCAACCACAGAGGAAAGAAATAAGGAAGGAGTCTGTGCTGCCTTCAGAAAGTATCTATATACCTGATTGGCTGTTGCCTTCCACAGAGGGAGGCCAGACTGCTGCTTAGGCCCGCTCTCCACAGAGACATAAGTAGGCCATCCTGTGAGGGCTCCCAGACAGTTAGAGGGGGCAGGCTAGGCTGAGGGATGCCCCCGAGTGCACAAATTTTTGTGCACCAGGCCTCTAGTTGTTCTATAAAATAATAAATAAATAAATAAATAAATAAATAAATAAATAAATATTACCCTCTGTAACAGCATGGATGTATTTGGAGATTATTATGCAACGTGAAATAAGTCAGTCAGAGAAAGACAGATACCATATGATCTTACCTGTAGATGGAATATAATTAACAAAATAATGAAAAAAACAGAAACAGGTGCATGGACACAGAATAGACTGACAGCTGACAGAGGGGAGGGGTGCTGTGGGGCATGTAAGAATGTCAAGGAGTTAAGCTATATATGACATAGACACTGACAACGGTTTGGAGATAGCTGGAGTGAAAGGGGGTTGGGGGCTAATTGGAGGTGGGCGAAAAGTGGAAAAATGGAAACAGGGAAAGACTTTGCTAGTGGCAATGGGCACATCTTACAGTGTACAGGTGATGCTTTGAACTCTATATTTGAAAACCATATAGTTTTGTGAACCAACGTCACCCTAATAAAAACAAAAAAGTATTGGAGAAGTTCTGGATCACCTGGAATGCTCATACATGGCTAGAAGTGTAAATTTGTATCATCACTTTAGAAAATGTTGATACTAAACTTGGACATAGACACACACTACTCTACTCAGCAATTCCTTTTTTTTATTGCTTAAAGTAATACAAAGGGTATTACATATGTGTCCATTCCCCCCCCCCCGCCCTAGACAGTCCCCTATCCCCCAGTGTCTTATGTCCATTGGTTATGCTTATATGCATGCATACAAGTCCTTTGGTTGATCTCTTAGCCCCCTACCTCCTGTCCCCCAACCCTCCCCAGCCTTCCCGCTGCAGTTTGACAGTCTGTTTGAGGCAGCTCTGCCTCTGTATCTATTATTGTTCAAAAGTTTATAATGGTCTCTATTATCCATGAATGAGTGAGATCATGTGGTATTTTTCCTTCATTGACTGGCTTATTTCACTTAGCATAATGCTCTCCAGTTCCATCCATGCCATTGCCAATGGTAAGAGTTCCTTCCTTTTTAGAGCAGCATAGTATTCCATCGTGTAGATGTACCACTGTTTTCTAATCCATTCATCTACTGATGGGCACTTAGGCTGTTTCCAGATCTTAGCTATGGTGAATTGTGCTGCTATGAACATAGGGGTGCATATATCCTTTCTGATTGGTGTTTCTGGTTTCTTGGGATATATTCCTAGAAGTGGGATCACAGGGTCAAATGGGAGTTCCATTTTCAGTTTTTTAAGGAAACTCCATACTGTCTTCCATAGTGGCTGCACCAGTCTGCATTCCCACCAGCAGTGCACAAGTGTTCCTTTTTCTCCACATCCTCTCCAGCACTTGTCGTTTGTTGATTTGTTGATGATAGCCAGTCTGACAGGTGTGAGATGGTACCTCATTGCTGTTTTGATTTGCATCTCTCGGATGATTAGTGACTTTGAGCATGTTTTCATATGTCTCTTGGCTTTCTGAATGTCCTTTTTTGAAAGGTGTCTATTTAGGTCCTTTGCCCATTTTTTGATTGGATTGTTTATCTTCCTTTTGTTAAGTTGTATGAGTTCCCTATAAATTTTGGAGATTAGGCTCTTATCAGATATGACAGTGGCAAATATGTTTTCCCACACAGTGGGTTTTATCATTGTTTTGTTGATGGTTTCTTTTGCTGTGCAGAAGCTTTTTATTTTGATGTAGTCCCATTTGTTCATTTTCTCTTTAGTTTCAAGTGCCCTAGGAGCTGTATCAGTGAAGAAATTGCTTCGGCATATGTCTGAGATTTTGTTGCCTTTGGATTCTTCTAGAATTTTTATGTTTTCCTGTCATACATTTAAGTCCTTTATCCATTTTGAGTTTATTTTTGTGTATGGTGTAAGCTGGTGGTCTAGTTTCATTTTCTTGCATATATCTGTCCAATTTTCCCAACACCATTTATTGAAGAGACTATCTTGGCTCCATTGTATGTTCTTGCCTCCTTTGTCAAATATTAATTGAGCATATTGGTTTGGGCTGATTTCTGGGCTCTCTATTCTATTCCATTGATCTATATGCCTATTCTTGTGCCAGTACCAGGCAGTTTTGAGAACAGTGGCTTTGTAATATATCTTGATATCTGGTATTGAGATCCCAACTACTTTGTTCTTTCTCAGGATTGCTGAAGCTATTCGGGGTCTTTTTTTATTCCAGATGAATTTTTGGAGAGTTTGTTCTAGATCTGTGAAGTATGCCGTTGGTATTTTAATGGGAAGTGCGTTGATTTTATAGATTGCTTTGGGTAGTATGGACATTTTAATGATGTTGATTCTACCAATCCATGAACATGGTATGTTCTTCCATCTGTTTATGTCTTCCTCTATCTCTTTTTTCAACGTCCTGTAGTTTTCTGAGTAGAGGTCTTTTACCTCTTTAGTTAAGTTTATTCCTAGGTAGCTTAATTTTTTTGGTGCGATGGTAAACGGGATTGTTTTTATAATCTCTCTTTCTGAAAGTTCACTATTGGTGTATAGAAATGCCTCAGATTTCTTGGGGTTAATTTTGTATCCTGCTACATTTCCAAATTCATGTATTAAGTCTAGTAGCTTTTTGATGGAATCTCTAGGGTTTTGTATGTATAATATCATGTCATCTGCAAATAAGGACAGTTTTACTTCCTCTTTTCCAATTTGGATGCCTTTTATTACTTCTTCTTGCCTAATTGCAATGGCTAACACTTCCAGTACTATGTTGAACAGGAGTGGTGAGAGGGGGCATCCCTGTCTTGTTCCTGTTCTTAGGGGAAATGGTGTTAGTTTTTGTCCATTGAGTATGATGTTGGCTGTGGGCCTGTCATATATGGCTTTTATTATGTTGAGGTATGATCCTTCTACTCCCGCCTTACTGAGAGTTTTTATCAAAAATGGGTGTTGAATTTTGTCAAATGCTTTTTCTGCATCAATTGATATGACCATGTGGTTTTTTTCTTTCAATTTGTTTATGTGATGTATCACGTTTATTGATTTGCAGATATTGTACCATCCTTGCATCCCTGGGATAAATCCTACTTGGTCATGGTGTATGATCTTTCTGATGTACTGCTGGATCCTATTTTCTAAGATTTTGTTGAGGATTTTGGCATCTATGTTCATGAGGGATATTGGCCTGTAATTCACTTTCATTGTGTTGTCTTTACCTGGTTTTGGTATTAGGGTGATGCTGGCTTCATAGAATGAGCTTGGAAGTGCTCCTTCCTCTTGAATTTTTTGTAGTAGTCTGAGGAGGATAGGTTTTAGTTCTTCCTTGAATGTTTGGTAAAACTCCCCTGTGAATCCGTCTGGTCCAGGGCTTTTGTTTGCTGGAAGCTTTTTGATGACTGCTTCAATTTTTTCCATAGTTATTGGCCTGTTGAGATTTTTAGATTCTTCCTGATTGAGTTTTGGAATGTTGTATTTTTCTAGGAATTTGTCCATTTCCTCCAGGTTGTCTAGTTTGTTGGAGTAGAGCTGTCCATAGTATTTTTTAACAATCATTTGTATTTCTGTGGGGTCTGTTGTTATTTCGCCTCTATCGTTTCTGATTTTGTTTATTTGGGTCCTCTCTCTCTGCTTTTTGGTGAGTCTGGCTAGAGGCTTGCCAATCTTGTTTATCCTTTCAAAGAACCAGTTCTTGGTTTCATTGATTTTCTGTATTGTTTTTTTGGTCTCTATGTCATTTATTTCTGCTCTAATCTTTATTATCTCCTTCCTTCTGCTCACTCTGGGGTTTTGTTGTTGCTCTCTTTCTAATTCTTTGAGTTGTAGAGTTAGATGATTTACTACCATTTTTTCTTGTTTTTTGAGATAGGCCTGTAGAGCTATAAACTTCCCTCTCAGGACTGCTTTCATTGCATCCCATAGGTTTTGGATTGTTGTGTTTTCATTGTCATTAGTTTACAGGATGTTTTTAATTTCTTCTTTGATCTCATTTGTAACCCAATCAATATTTAATAACATGCTATTCAGCTTCCAGGTGTTTGAGTATTTTGGTTTGTTTTTATTGTAGTTTATTTCTAATATTATGCCATTGTGGTCTGCGAAGACGCTTTTTATGATTTCAATCTTCTTGAATTTGGGGAGAATTTGTTTGTGACCCAATATATGGTCTATTTTTGAATATGTATTATGAGCACTTGAGTAGAATGTATATTCTGTGGCATTGGGGTGAAGTGTTCTGAAGATGTCTATTAAGTCCATCTGATCTACTGAGTCATTTAGGATTGCTGTATCTTTGCTGATTGTTTGTCTAGAGGACTTATGCAGTGCTGTCAGTGGTGTATTAAAGTCCCCTATTATGATTGTATTGTTGTCGATCTCTCCTTTGATATCTTCCAGGAGTTTTTTTATGAATTTGGGTGCTCCTGCATTGGGTGCATATATGTTTACCAGGGTTATATCTTCTTGTTGTATTGATCCCTTTAGTATTATGAAGTGGCCTTCCTTATCTCTTGTGATGGCCTTCACTTTGTGGTCTATTTTGTCTGGTATAAGTATTGCTACCCCTGCTTTCTTTTCCTTTCCATTTGCCTGAAAGATATTTTTCCATCCTTTCACTTTCAGTCCGTGTGAGTCCCTTCTAATGAGGTGGGTTTCTTGTAGACAGCAGATGTATGGGTCATGTTTTTTTATCCATTCAGCCACTCGATGTCTTTTGGTTGGAGCATTTAGTCCGTTTACGTTTAAAGTTATTACTGAAAGGTACTTGTTTGTAGCCATTTCTTTTTGTGTGTGTGTGTGTGGCTGTTTTCTTTCTGAGCTTTTTATTTCTTCTTTTTATACCAGTCCCTTTAGCATTCCTTGCATTGCTGGCTTGGTGGTGATAAACTCCCTTAGCCTTTTTTTTGTCTGTGAAGCTTCTTATTTCCCCTTCAAGTTTGATTGATAGACTTGCTGGATAGAGTATTCTTGGATTCAGTCCTTTGCTTTGCATCACTTTGTAAATTTCTGTCCATTCTTTTCTGGCCTGATGTGTTTCTGTTGAGAAATCATTTGATAATCTAATGGGAGATCCCTTGTATGTAACTTTCCGTCTCTCTCTTGCAGCCTGTAAGATTCTCTCTTTGTCCTGAACATTTGCCATGGTAATTATGATGTGTCTTGGTGTGGGTCTTTTCGGGTTCACCTTGTTTGGTCCTCTCTGGGCTTGTGTGACTTTTTTCTTCCCCACCTCAGGGAAGTTTTCTGATATTATTTCTTCGAATAGGTTTTCTAATCCTTGTTCATCTTTCTGTTATTCTAGCACCCCTATTATTCATATGTTGTTTCGTTTCATGTTGTCCCAAAGCTCCCTTAGGCTCTCCTCCTGTCTTTTAATTTTTTTCTCCAATTGCAGTACATTTTGGGTGTGTTTTGTTTCCTTGTCTTCTAATTCACTAATTCGGTCCTCCGCTTCTCCTAGTCTACTGTTGATACTTTCAATGGTGTTTTTTATTGCAGCTATATCACTCTTCATTTCTTCTTGGGTTTTACTTAAGTTGTTGATTTTTTCATCTGTTTCTACTAGCTTCTTCCATATGTTATCGATTTTTTCATCTGTTTCTTCTTGCTTCTTGCATAGGTAGTTGACTTTTTCATCTGTTTCTTTTAGCTTCTTGCAGAAGTTGTTGATTTTTTCCTCCATCAGGTTTACGCACTCTAGGACCCTTATTCTGAATTCTTTTTCTGTCATGTTGCATGCCTCTGTATCACTTAGCTGCTTTTCTGGAGAGTCCTCCTCTTTCCTTTGGGGGTTTCTTTGTCTACCCATGTTTTATTTCACTGACATATCTAGACGTTGAGTCGTTCAGTGACTGCTCCCTGGGTGGCAGTGGCTCCTTGGGCTGTGGTTGCTCCTCGGGCGGTTGCGGTAGCAGCTGCTCCTCAGTTGGCAGCAGCTCCTCTGGTGGGTGCTGTTCACAGCTGTGGTGGCTCTTCTGTCTGGTGGGGAGAGGCTTCATGTACAGCTGCTGTTCCTCAGACTGAGGGTGTTGTGCTCAGGAGGCTGCTGTTGCTTGGATCTGCTGCGTTGATTTAAAGGCACAAAATACAACACAACAAGGCACCACGTACCAGGCACTAAACACAAATATATTCACGATATTAATAACCCCAAATAAAGGTGACCACCTGAATTAAGAGAAATAGGGGATAAGGAAGAAAGAAGAGAAAAAGATAAAAGAGAAAAAAGAAAAGAAAAGAAAAGTAGGGAAGGAAAAAAAAGGAGTGCAAAAATGAAATTGGGAAAAAGGAGAGGGAAAGAAAAGAGAAAAAAAAAGAGAAGAAAAAAAAAGAGCAAAAAGAGAGAATGAAGTAGAAGAGGGGAAGAGACTATGTATATGAGGAGAAAACTCCTATAGAACCACCACTAATCCCAACAAATTCCAGCAACAGCTCCCTGGAGATGAATGCAAACTAGAAACAACCAATAATATCAAGAGAGGCAAGGGAAAACAGAAGCACAAAAATAACCGGGGGGGTGGGGGGTGGGGGGGTGTGTGGAGGGAGGGAAAAAACCAGCAGAAAAAAAGAAAGAGCAAAAGCAAAACAGCCTCACAACCAGTCCTAAAACACACACACACACACACACAGACACACAAAAAAACAAACAACAACAACAAAAAAAACAATGTACTCAACAATCAAGCAAACAGCAACAAAACAATAGAAAGATAAAAGAAGGGAAAAAATTTGGATAGTGAAGAAAGATAAGGGATATGTGTATAAGGATTTAGAGCAGTGGATTGGAAAGAGGATAAATAAGTAGGGTGAAATTTTGACAGGAGGTAAACAGAAGGAATAGGGACAATCTAAAGCAGGAATAGGGTAAGAGAAATTGGACAACAAAAGGGGAAAAGTGAGGGAGAGGGTTTTAGCATAGAGGTAAAATTAAGGTAGGGAAAATTGATGCTAAAGGAACGATGAAAATAGAATGGAGAACACTAATCCCAAAATAAAATAAAGAGAAAATAAAATGGCCCTTTAAAAAATGATAAAATGGTAGCAGTAATAATACTGGTTAAAAATAAAAATGTAGTAATTAAAAGGGTACAATCAGGTGATGGAAAAAGAAAAAAAAATTGGTTTCTTAGTTAAAAGGTGAAAAAAGAAAAAAGAAAAAAAGAAGAAAAAAAAATTTGCAGTAGTGAAGGTCCTTCGGTTCTTCTACTCGTCAGTCTGGCTCGCCTTAGTCCTGTCAGGTATTCAGGAGAGTGTTGAATTACCCTGAGATACACTGTTCCTCCGTGTTGTAAACCACAGTCCTGATTTTAAAGCAGGCCGTATTTGTTTCCCAGACTGCCTTAATTTGTATTTAGCTAAGAGTCAGTTTGTGGCTCAGCCTCTGGGTGGCAGTGTTTTTGGGTTGGCCTCTGAGGCTATAGGGCCTCTCTGTTCAGTAGCTTGGGTTTATCGTCTCTGTTGCACTTAACACTGGTGTGGGGAAGTCCACTGCTCAGAGCTGGTTCCTTAATAGTTACCTGCTCTGTGTTGTTGCTGGGATTGAAAAAGTTGTTAAGTGGTTTTTTACTGAGTATATAGAAATAGGGTGGGCTTGAAATGTGTCAACTAGTTTTCCAGAAATAGTCTTTGCTACATAGCTCCAGGGTAGGATGGTCCACAACACATATCCTGTGCATCATTTGAAATATGAAGGATGACCACAGTCTGTTTATGCTTGGAGGTTTGTTGCAGGGTACTGTGTGCTGGTACAGCTCATACACATTATCACTGATCTGCTTACTCACTTGGTTGTTCTGGGGTTCAGCATTGTGTGTTACAGCTCTTGCAGGTCCCAATGGATTTATTCCTTTAGCATTTCCAAATCCTAGGCCAGAGCATGCAACTCTGGTGCAGCAGTAGCCAGGATCTGAGCTTCTCCTTGTCATTCTGGATGTATTCCTTCATTTTCTTTGGATCCTGGTACAGGTGCTGATCTCTGTGATGAAAGCTTATCCTGCCGGTTACCTGAAACCTGAGGATGGGGGCTCGTAGCCAGTGAGAGATTGACACAAATTCCTCCTGAACATCCCATTTGTTCTTTTCTCCTCCCAGCTTTACATTCATCTTTCCTTCATAGGCATTTGCTCTGCTGACCTCGGTCCCACCACATGATGAAGAACAATGACTACGTATAATCTGTGAAAAGATATGTAAATCCAGCCTTGGCCTGTTGGTTGGAGTGCTCATTTGGTTAGAGCACTGTCCCATACAGCAAAAGGTGGGGAGTTCAATTTCCTGTAGGGCATATACTAAGGTTGCAGGTTTGATCCCCGAGTAAGTGTGAAAGGCAACCAACTGATGTTTCTCTGTCACAGTAAAGTTTTTCTCTCTCTCATATTAGTGTTTTTTCCCTCTCTCATAATAATCTCTCTCTCTCTCTCTCTCTCTCTCTCTCTCTCTCTCTCTCTCTCTCTCTCTCATCAATTTTTAAAAAGATATATAAAGCCAGCCCTTTGTAAGGTCTAATCTCTGTAGTCAACTCTCTGTTTTATATCATAATTCTATTTCTATAATCAAATCCTCACTGGTGAACTATTCCTATGGAATATGCAGTTATCTAGTTATTTATATATTTTTAGCAGCAATATGAGCCTTCCCCTACCCTGTCACTACTGTGTCATGGAAGCTCTAAATCAGAATAGTAAGTGGGACAAATAATTTAAATCTATGCTATTTCACTACAAAGCTTATATCCTTAACTTTTGTGTTAGAATCAACAAATATTTTTTAAATAAATTAACTAATTTAACAAATATATTAAGAAAAAATATAATTTGTCTGTTTAATTACCATAATCAGTTAGAATTTCTACTAGAATTTATGCATCTAAAACATCAACCTATAACCTTAATATTAAACAGGTAGCTATATTTTCAATAATGACTCTATTTTATTAAGCAAGACTTGAATGGATAGAGAGAAATGTTAAGTTTTTGGATAATTGTTGAAAGACATAAAACTAATCCATAAATATCAAATTGCCATACATAATAATGTAAATATTAACTCTTTTGTGAGGATGGTTGGTTATAACCATTTAAAAATATTTATTATCTTCAATATGGTTTAAACTGTAACATTTCTGAGGCATCCATGAGTGTCTGCACAAGTGTGTGTGTGTGTGTGTGTGTGTGTGTGTGTGTGTGAAGTTATCCTGCTGAACAATAAAATAAAGACATGTCTGGTGAAAAGAGAAAAAAAGGAATAAATCTTGGTATCTCTGTTACCATATGCCCACTGTGGAACATATGTCCCAGTTGGAACTCTACTGCTAAATATGCAATACCAAAGTGCCCTTCATTCTCCCTCACCCTCCCAACAGCATATATATATATATATATATATATATATATATATATATATATATATTCTAAAAAAGGGCCTCCTGGGCATCACCACGATGACCGGGGAGCAGGCAAGCGAGCCCGCAGGCAGCACCCAGAGCAGGGCCTGCTGGGCGTCACCACAGCAACTGGGGAGCAGGCAAGTGGGGTGCCGGCAGCACCCAGCAGGACCTACTGGGCTGTGGTGGCAGCAACCCGCAGGCAGCAACCAGCAGGGCCTGCTTGCCCATCCCCATGGTGTGGAGCAGGCAGGTCCTGAGGAGAGCAGAGAACCATGAGGAGTGGGTCCAAGCTGTCAGTAGCACATCCCCTGAGGGCTCCAGAATTGGATAGGTGCAGGTCGGGCTGAGGGACCTCCCCGCCTGCCCTCCCCCACCCCCCACCTGTGCACGAATTTCATGCACTGGGCCTCTAATATATATATATATACACACACACACACACACACACACACACACACACACACACACACACACACTACTATATATTTTTTTTTCAAAGACCACAAATTTTTTCCCACTCTGGAAACTTTGGAACAATAATTACTCTCTGTGTTTCCAGATGATGGATTCAAGATCATGGGTATTGAAAGTCACACTGAGGTTAAAGAAAAATAAGCTTCCTCAGATAGCTGTAGACCTTAGAGTAAGTGTATAAGGTTAGTATCTGCAGAGTGGCTGAATACAACTGCTTTTTGAGGTTTTATTTTTTGAGAGTGTTTACCTTAAATTATAAGGGTAACCTCATAAAAACCTAACTATTTTTTCCAATGCCATCTCACATTTTATATAGAATTTAAATTCTTTTTTATCTATGGATTAAGTGTAGTATATGACATCTGAACACCTGAATAAGTTTATATGCATAAGGAAGTAAGAAATGTAGTCATAAAAGAAGGTATGGGCTGCTCTGGTATTTTCTTCTGCAACTTTAGGGGCCTCTTAAGTAGTGCCCCTTTTCCTAATAGGCCTTTAGTTCCTGTGTCTAAGCCATGATAAACATCGGAGTCACCAATGCCCTCTTGTATAGGACAGAAAGTTTAGAAAACTGTCTAGAAGATGGAGACATTTGGGGCCTCCTCCCTTTCCAGATATATTAAGTGGATGTGGCCTTTGATGTGTATTTAGGTTGCATATAGAGCATAGGAAAATAATAAATAAAGCCAAGTTCAGCTAGAACTCTCTGTAAGAACATTTATAATCATAATATATGACAATTATTCACTGTGAATGTAAGCATTTTAAATAAGAGATTTAATGAAAATTATGGTCTAAAATGTATAGTTGACTCATGCAGTTTTTTGTTTTTGTTTTTTTTAGAATGATGAAAGCAGAAAAGGAAGGATTGTCATTTGCAAAATAGAGATAGGAATGATGATTTCCTATCAACAGCACACAAATGTGTGGATCATTAGAGATTGATTTCACTTGAGGGATAAAGCCTGTGAAGTTCTGAGCATCTCGATATGTTCTGAATGACCTTTAAGTCAGTTTCTTACCTTCTGATTCTATTGTCATTATTTTATCCTGGAGATTAGCTATATTCTATAAAGGCTTTGCTTAGCAAAATAATCTGCTTTTGAAGTAATAAAATTTTATATTGACTAAGAAAGACATAAAATTTGTGTCTTATTAAAAACTGTAAGTTGTATTGGAATATGTTTCTCCTAAAAATTAAAAACTCAGGAGGAAAAAAATCTACAATGTCAATTATATTTTATAAAAATAAATTAAAGTAGTTAAATTATATTAAGACCCCAGGGATGTTTTGCATAAGGGTTATGTCAAAATCTTTTAGCTTTCATATTAAAACATCTGTGACATGTAATTTTTGGTGAAACTGTACAAATGGTATAACAGGCCATGATGCATTTAACTAATGTTCTCAGCTTTTACTTTACTTGCTTTTTAAAAGCAGTATAAAAATAAAAGCAAATTAATTTAAAAATTTTTTTGAGTACAAGATAAATGATAACTCTAGAATCATTCTAAAATTAGAATGAAAAAAGTAATCTAAAATTCTCCCCAAAATTAATTTTTCATTTGCTAATGGTCATTTTAATCAAAGTTTATATTTAGGGACATGTAACATTAAATAAATTAATTTATTGCCTTTGGGACTTTTTATTATTCAAGCAACTATATGAAGCAACTAATATGTAATACGAATGATACTAAAAGACATAAAAGAATATTTCTACCTCTTTGCACATTAGAGTCTTGCATATCTTATAAAAATTGTTGCTGTGCAAAATGTAATCAGTTTATTAATGACCTAAATTAATCTAATTTTAGTTTGAAAAGAATAGGCTTGACATTTAGAGAGACCTTTCCACATTTGTTTCATATTGACTTCCAACAGTCACCTAGTAGCCTGTTTCTGAGGTTCAAATTACCTATGAACAAGCAGATTTCCTTTCAGCCTGTTATAATAGCATAATATGGTCTGTATATTGTGTTTACAACAAAACAAAAAAATGTTGCAAAACAAATTCCTCTACTCATTTTCAAGGCTTCACATTTCAGTTATAGCTTAAGAATTTCAAGATCTTTTTTGTTTGTTTTCTATTACTTCTAAAAAAAATTTGAGATGGTCAATAATTAAACTTGACCATAAGTACGACCTAGTAACATGGATAAGTAAGAAGGTCATTTAATAAAGAAAAATATTTGAAAGTGGTTTTGAGATTTACTTATTATTTAATAGATAAAAGAATACCTTAAAGTGTATTCTGATAATTAAAATCTAATATATTAGTAATATAAATATGACACTATATATATTTCTTGTAAAATCTTCAAACACAAGAAGACACATGTGCATATTAAATATCTGTACATGGAGGAACATCTGCAACTCAAGTTCCAGTACATTCTTATGTTGTACTTCAAATTTTATACAAGAATGACAATGAGAAGTTCTATAACTGCTTGTATGCTTAAAAAAAGGAAGCCAAGTCGAGGCAACACATTGACTAAGATTGGCAAATTTCTTATCCAGGTCTCCTCTGGAAACAATTAGCAATGAAGGACATTTTACATAAGGTGCACTGAACAATAAAGCAAAGTATATGCCTGATAAAAAACTTTAGCTCCACAAATCAAAAGCACCTAATTTATGTGTTTCTTATACAGATTCTTTGTGAAAACTATGCCAAAATATCAAAGAAAAACATGAGAGCTTGGGTGTTAGTGTTACATTCATCTCAATTAATCCTGGCATTGACCACTATCAACTAAGTGACAGTGATTAAATTAATTAATTTTTTGCTTCTGTTTAATTTTGTTTTTGCTTTGAAACAAAACCCAGGAAACTAAACTTGTTTATGCATTTTACTCATTCAATAAAATTTTATTCTAATGTCATATTAAATATTTTCAACTATCATAATAGCATAAATTCTAATAATATAGTGACAAATGATATTGTTATTTTTATATATATATTATGTATTAAGGGTGTGATATGGTAAGTAATATGTTCAACATATATCTTCTGTATTATATAATATACCCCAAAATATGTATACATTCACATTGAATAATTATAAAGGCAACGCTATATAATAAAGAGGTAATATGCAAATTGACCATCATGACCTCGCACATGATGGCCGCCCCTATGTGGGCAGAAGATGGCTGCCACAGATGGCCGGTAAGGGAGGGTAGTTGTGGACGATCAGGACTGCAGGGGAGGGCAGATAGGGGTGACCAGGCCTGCAGGGGAGGGCAGTGGGGGGTGACCAGGCTGGCAGGGGAGCAGGTAGGCATCAATCAGGCTGGCAAGGGAGTGGTTAGGGGGTGATCAAGCTGGAAGGCAGAAGCGGTTAGGGGCAATCAGGCAGGCAGGCAGGCAAGCGGTTGGGAGCCAGCAATCCCAGATTGTGAGAAGGATGTCTGACTGTCGGTTTAGGCCTGATTCCACAGAGACATCGGGTCCTAGATTGGAGAGGGTGAAGGCTGGGCTGAAGGATCTCCCCCAGTGCACGAATTTCATGTACCAGGCCTCTAGTTAAAATATATTTCATTTTCAAAATTAAGCCTTCAGCTGTTGAAGTGTATATACATTTTTCAGGCTGGGACATCCTGTATAATGTATATGCTTTACATATCAGTAGAGAACATTGTATATTATTTAAACATTGATATGTTATTAATTATATATTTACTAGTGTCCCAGTGCACAGATTAGTGCACATTGAAAGCAAATTAATTAGAAGAAATATTTTAATATCATTATTTGCCCTTTCTCTATAATAGAAGTGTCAAGTAAATTCACGATCAACAATGACAGATTGAAACACACATGTGCGATTAGTGCCAGTGAGAGCTTTATATGTATTGTGCATGTGTGAGTCAACTTAGCCTTTTATATATATACTAGAGACCCGGTGCACAAAAATTTGTGCACTCGGGGGATCCCTCAGCCTGGCCTATGCCCTCTTGCAGTGTGGGACCCCTCAGAGGATGTCCACCCCAGTGGGGACCTTCACCTCATGGAGGTTTGGCCAGCCTGGGTGAGGGGCTGATGCCTGTTTTCAGGCTGGCCACACCCCCTTTAGGGTGGGGGGGTCCCCACTGGGGTGCCTGGCCAGTCTGGGTGAGGGGCTGAGGGCCATTTTCAGGCTGGCCAAGCACGCTGGCGACGTAAGCTCCCAGCCTCTCCTTTTTTTCTTTCTTTTTTTAAATTCTTGGATTTATTTACCTTCTATAATTGAAACTTTGTTGCCTTTAGTTGAGGTCTGTGGAAAGCTTGGCTTCCTCCATCGCCAGGGGCAACCCACTCCTGCTCTCTCCAGCTCCGTGGCCACGGCTGGCTGAAAGCAGGTATCTGGGGTTTGTTTACCTTCTATAATTGAAACTTTGTTGCTTTCAATGGAGCTCGAGCCGGGCCGTGGCAGGCGGGGAACCTTGGCTTCCTCCATCTCTGGAGCAAGCAAGCCGCCTGCTCGCTCCAGCTCCATGGCTGCTGGCCGCCATCTTGGTTGGGTTAATTTGCATATAGTCACTCTGATTGGCTGGTGGGCATGGCTTAAGGTGTAGAGAAAGTACAGTCAATTTGCACGTTTGTCTTTTATTAGTATAGGATAGATTGTATATGCTTATTTGTAAGCAAATTTTTCAAATACAAAATAATGTATTTTGTATCTTTAATGTTAATATATTAAGTCACATTATTAATATATTACTTTTTGATACATAAACATTACACATGAGTAAAATTTCTTTGGCAATATACCTATTAATAAAAAGGATAAAGTATAATTTTGTGCTTTACAATTAATTCATTCATCCATGAGTAATTATTTTATGCAGGAATGAGATAGATTTAAGAAAAATTTTATTATTAAATTTCATTTTATAATGTTAGTACTAGGAAATGCTCAAATAAATAAATAGATGGAAATGAAAGGGATTTCACTATAATAACATGAAATATTTTTAAATTCCTCCCAAGATTTTTGCCAAAATTACATATTAGTTTATTAATGAATATTATTTTTTAATATTTTTATTATAATTTACAAATTGCAAAATTCACTTGTTTTGGTGTGCAATGCTGTGTTTTAAAAAACACATACTGTCATGTAACCACCACTGCAATATAAAGAACAAGCACTGATATGTTTCTTTATGTAAAGTTTTGCCCTTTTCTAAATGTCATATAAATGGATCATACCATATACAACCATTTCTAGTTTGCTATTTGTCATTTAGCTTAATATACTTGAGATTCTCTTATGTCGCATAGATCAGAAGTTTGTTTTTCTATTATTAGGTGATCCCATTTTATGGATGGACCATAATGGGTTATCCATTAGCCAATTGGAGGACATTTGGTGTGATTTTAGTGTGGGGCAATTATTACCAAATTTGTAAACATTCTCACACAGGTTTTTGTGTAATCATAAAGTTTTATTTCACTTGCTTAATATTTAGAAGAGAAATTGCTGAATCATATGTTAGGTGGAAATTTATAATTAACACTAGAGTCCCAGTACACAAAATTTGTGCACTGAGGGGGAGGTATCTTAGCCCAACCTGCACCCTGTCAAAGTCCAGGACTCCTCAGGGGATGTCCACCTGCCAGCAGTCAGACATCCCTCTTGCAGTCCTGGGCTCTCGCAATCCAGGACCCCTTACTCCTTACTGCCCGCCTGCAGCGAAGGCAGGAGAGGCTCCCGCCACCGCCATTGCATTTGCCAGCCATGAGCCTGGCTTCTGGCTAAGCAGTGCTTCCCCTGTGGGAGTGCACTGACCACCAGGGGGCAGCTCCTGCATAGAGCATCTGCCCCCTTGGTGGCCAGTGTGCATCATAGCAACCAGTCGTTCTGCCATTTGGTCAATTTGCATATTAGGATTTTATTATATAGGATTCAATTTTTTTCTAAAGTGGCTATATTATTTTGCATTTCCACTTGCAATGTATGGAGTTTTAGTTACTCTGCATCCTTGCAAGAATTTTTCAAAATCATTAAAAACCTATTGATTATCAGTATAGATTTCTTTCTATATTTTTACTCTGTTTTAATGATCTATGTGTCTACCCTTCTGCCATTACAAACTGTCTTGTCTATGGTAGCTTTTGATTACATCTTGAAATCATGCAGCGTAAACCTTATAACTTTATTCTTTTTCAATATATTTTTGCCTATTCTAGTTCATTTTGAAGGAATTATTGTTTCTATAGAAAGAAATCTTGCCTAGATTATTATTGGGCTTGCAATGTATCCATAGTTAAGAATAGTGATATGGATATCTTCACACCATAGAGACTTCCAGTCTAAAATCATTGTGCATATCTCTATATAGGTTTTCTTAGATTTCTTTCAACAGTGTATTATAGATTTCAGCATTCATATCTTTGCACATATCTTGATAGACACAATTATTTTATATTTTTTGTTATAAAATGATATATTAAAACTTTAATTTTCAGTTAGTCATTGTTCATGTTTAAAGTATAATTATTTTTTGTGTATTGACCTGTTACACTTTGATATTTTAAAATTAACTCAAATTATTTTAGGAGAGATCCAAGGTGGCAGGGAAGTAGATGAATATTCCACTCACCTCCTCTGAAGTTCATTCTGGAATTTAAACTAAAATGTAGAACAATAACTTGAAAACCTGCTGAAGACTAGCTGAATAGAAGTCTTATAACCAAAGATTTACTGAAGGCACATCGAGACTAGTAAGAAGGGCAGAGATGTGGAAAGGTCTGTCCCTACTCCCATGGGCAGCAGCCGAGGTTACAGATTCCCCCTGAGGAGTGGGGGTCTCAACCTCACCCCAGACTCCCCAGTCCAGAGCACCAGAGGAAGAGGCACCCACATAACATTTGGCTGTGAATATCAGCAGGAATTCTGCCTGCCACAGAGAGACAGTGGTCTGCTAGAGACACAGGTGCCTTCCAAAAGGGCCAACTCACAAAATCTCACTACCAGCCCCTCACCTTGGGCTCTGGCAGAGAGAGGGTGGAGTGGACTGAAATTATATGAAGAGAGACTGGGGTTTGTGGCTTTGGTGAGAGAGCTGGGGGGGCAGCCTCTGGGACTCCTGTGCTGAGTCACTTTTCCATACCAAAGGTGCCATCTTTCTTAGGTGGAGCATTCCCCTTTATATGGCTTCAACCTGGGGAAAAGCAATACCCTACCCTCTACCACAGTTCCTGTTGCCCTAGCATAGTCCACTCCCAGCTGACGAGTCAGCTGCCTGGAGTGCAGAGTTCTGGGAAGACTCAGGTGCTGTCCTTGACTCAGTGGTGTGGCTTTGGGGTGGGGGTGATTCCCGTCTCTTTCCCGGAAACATGACTGGCACCTCCCCCTAACCAGAGATTTTTCTAGCCCCACTCTCTGGGATCCAGGTAGGCCCATCCTCCAGACTCCTGTGACCTTGTTCTTTTGTCCTGGGTCTCCTGGCAGGATCTTAGACAGTCAGACTTGTGTGGCTCTAGCACAGGGGTCCACTTCTCCTTCATGCCTGACCAGTGCAAAGCCCTCCCTTCATATGGCCAAATCTTGGTGTGTGGGGGCCTGAAAAACACTGCTTGTCTCTCCTGATGAATCCCTGAGAACCCGGCCCAACACAGTATCTGTGGGCACCTACCTGGGACATTTGCTGAGTGGCCTCAAACCAAGCACTGGCATTGAGTTTGAATCTGTGTTAATTTGGTGAACACCACACACTTTTACCTGCTGACTCACTGAGAACCTACCTCATGCAACTCAAGTACCACCAGAGGCTCTAAAATCCTCAACCAAAATAGCAAATTGGATCCAGCAATACATTAAAAAGAACATAAACCATGACCAAGTGAGATTTTTTTCCTGGGTTGTAAGGATGGTACAATATTTGCAAATCAATAAACATCCTACACCACATAAACAAAATGAAGGATAAAACTAACATGATTATATCAATAGTTACAGAAAAAGCATTTTAAAAAGTCCAGAACCCTTTTATAATAAAAACTCTCAGTGGGAATAGAGGGAACATAACTCAATGTAATAGAGTCTATATATGACAAACTCATAGCCAACATCATACTCAATGGACAAAAGATAAAAGTGTTTCCCTGAAGATCAGGAACAAGACAGGGATATTTGTTTCCACCTCTTATTCAACATAGTACTGGAAGTCTTAGCCATGGCAATCAGACAAGAATCTACACTAATAAAAGAGAAAAATGGTAATTGGCGTACAACGATACCCTTTTCATTGGCTAATCAGGGCTATATGCAAATTAACTGCCAACTATGATTGGCAGTTAACTGTCAACTATGATTGGCAGTTAACTGCCAACTAAGATTGGCGGTTAATTTGCATATGTAGGCACAACGCAGGGAGGCGAAAGAGAAAGCAGGAAGAAGCCCCCTGCCACTGACAGTGATCGGAAACCCAGGGGGGAGCTAAGAGCTGGGGGGCAGGGCAAAGGCGGCCCTGGGGCCGCCTTTGCCCTGCCCCCCAGCCATGATCGGAGAATCAGGCACCTTTGCCACCCTGGCCAGTGATAGCAGGAAGTAGGGGTGGAGCCAGCGATGGGAGCTGGGCACGGTTGAAGCTGGCAGTCCCGGGAACTAGGGGTCCCTTGCCTGGGCCTAAAGTGGAGCCCACGATCGCGGGGCCGCTGCAGCTGCAGGTCCCCGCTGCCCGGGCCGGACGCCTAGGCCAGAGGCAGTAGGCCTGGGCAGGAGCGAAGCCTGCAACCTCTTCCGGAGGCCTCAGGCCTGGTCAAGGGGCCGACCCGGTGATTGGTGATCGGAGGGTGATGAGGGTCAACTCCTCTGGCCGAGGCATCAGGCCTGGGTGGGGGGCGGAGCTGGGGATTGGGAGGTATGATGGTCCCCTTGCCCAGGCCTGAAGCCTGGGTCAGAGGCGTCAGGCTTGGGCGGGGGGTGGAGCAAGCGATCAGAGGGAGATGGGGGTCCCCTGCCCAGGCATGATTCCTGGGCCAGAGGCCTCAGGCCTGGGCGGGGGCCAGAGCCAGTGATCGGGGGGAGATGGGGGTCCCCTGTCCAAGCCTGACACCTCTGGCGGAGGCGTCAGGCCTGGGCAAGGGGCCGATCCTGCGATTGGAGGGTGATGGGGGTCAACGCCTGAGGGCTCCCAGTATGTGAGAGGGGGCAGGCTGGACTGAGGGACACTCCCCCCCCCCCACACACACACCCAGTGCACGAATTTCGTGCACCGGGCCCCTAGTAAAAAATAAAAGGCATCTAAATTGGAAAAGGAGAAGTAAAAATGTCATCATTTGCAGATGACATGATATTGTATACAGAGAATCCTAAAGATTTCACCAAAAAACCCCCACTAGAACCGATAAATGAATTCAATAAATTAGCAGGATAGAAATAAATATTCAGAAATCAGTTGCATTTTTATACACCAATAATTAACTACCAGAAAGTGGTACTAAGAAAACAACCCCACTTAGAAATGCACAAAAAATACCTAGGAATAAATTTAACCAAGGATGTGTAAGTCCTGTACTTGGAAAATTATGATACTGAAGAAAGATATTTAAGAGGATCCAAATAAGTGTAAGCATATACCATGTTCATGGGTGGGATGAATTAACATCATTAAAATGTCTATACTACCCAAAGCAATTTCCAGATTCAATACAATTCTTATCAAGATACCAATAACATATTTCACACAACTAGACCAAATATTTCAAAAATTTACATAGAACCACTAAAGACCCTGAATAGCCATAGCAATTTTGAGGGGGGAAAAAGTTGGAAAGTTGGAGGGTTCACACTACCTGATATCAAACAATACTACAAAGTAATAATAATCAAAACAGCATGGTACAGGCATAAAAACAGACAAATAGATAAATGGAACAGAACAGAGAGCTTAGAAATAAATCATTGCTTTTATGTTCTTTTAATATTCTAAAAAGGAAGCTAGAACATGCAGTGGGATAAAGATAATCTATTAAATAAATGGTTCTGGGAAAATTGGACAGGTACATGCAAAAAAAGAAAAAAAGGAAATTAGTTCACATTCTTACACCATACAAAAGAATAAACTCAAAATGGATTAAAGACTTACATGTAAAACTCAAAACCATATAAATCCTAGAAGAAAACATAGGCAGTATACTCTGGAACATTTCTCATAACAGTATTTTTTTTTTCTGATATATCTCCTTGAGCAATGGAAACAAAAGAAAAAATAAATGGGACTACATCAAACTAAGATGTTTTTTGCACAGCAAACAATCAACAAGCTGAAAAGAAAACTCACTGAATGGGAGAACATATTCACCACTGATACATCTGATAAGGAGTTAATATCCAAAATTTAAAAATAACTTACACAACTCAACACCAGAAAAAAAGAAAAAAACACAAACAAGCAAAACAATCCAATTAAAAAACGGGCAAATGACCTGAATAGACACTTCTCTAAAGAGGACATAAAGATGGTCAATAAACATAAGAAAAGTTGCTGAATGTCACTAATCATCAGAGAAGTATAAGTTAAAACCAAATTAGATATCACCTATACCTGTCAGATGGCTATCATCAATAAATCAACAAATAATAAGTCTTGGTGAGGATGTGAATAAAAGGAAACTCTAGTGCACTGTTGATGGAAATGCAGATTCGTGCATCCTCTGTGGGAAAAAATATAGACTTTCTTCAAAAAAATTAAAAATGGAACCACCTTATGACCTAGTGATTCCACTTCTGGGAATATATCTGAAAAAACTTGAAGAAGTAATTTGAAAAAAAATATGCACCCATATGTTTATTGCAATGTTATAGTCAAGATTTGGAAGCAGCCCAAATGTCCATCAGTAGATGAGTGAATAAAAAAAGGTGTGGTATATTTATACAATGGAATACTACTCAGCCATAAAAAAGAAAAAAATCTTACCTTTTGCAACAGCATGGATGGACCTGGACAGCCTTATCCGAAGTGAAATGAGCCAGAAAGAGAAAGACAAATACTAATTGATTTCACTTATATGTAGAATCTAATGAACAATATAGAAAAACAAACAAAATAGAAACTGACTAATAGATATAGAAAATAGACTGAGTGCTGTGAGAGGAGTGAGGGGTTGGGGTCCTGGGTGAAAAAGAGAAAGGAATTAAGCAAAAAAATAAAAGCAAAAACAAACAACAAAAATCTCATAGACACAGACAACAGTATAGTGTTTACCAGAGAGAAAGGGGGTGGGAGGAGGTGAAAGAGGGTAAATGGGGGATAAGTGGTTAGGGAAGGAGACTTGATTTTGGTTGGTGAACACACAATACAATATACAGATGATGCATTATAGAATTGTATACCTGAAACCTATATAATTTTATTAACCAATATTATCCTAATCCTATATAATAAAAGCATAATATGCAAATGGACTGAACATCGGAATGACCTGTCAGTCGGGGACAGGGTTGGCGAGCAGGTGGTGCCAGGCCAGCCAAGGCGTGTGCCAGTGGGCAGAGGGAGGTGACAGTGATTGGAGGGCAGGGGACGGTGGCAACCAGAGGTGGCAGAGGAGTGATGTGGGGGGGAGGGTGTGGGACAGCTGTTTGCCTGCCAGCGCCATCCCCTGATTGGCCAGCCCGATTGCCTCCTGCAGAGGGAGGCCAGACTGTAGCTTAGGCCTGCTCATGGGAGCAGGCCTAAGCCATCAGTCAGACATCCCCTGAGGGCTCCTGGACTGCGAGAGGGCACAGCCTGGGCCGAGGGACCCCCTAAGTGCACAAATTTTCATGTACTGGGCCTCTAGTAAATTCAATAAAAATTAAAAAAGCATTTTCAATTAGTTTGCCTTTATTTTTGAATTTAGTTTGCTAATATTATTGAGGAATTTTGCATAATGCATCAGGAATATGAGTGTGTAATTTTCCTTTTTTTTTTTTTTTTTTTTTTTTCTGGATTTGGTACCAGGATTATGCTGGCTTTTTTTTTTTTTTTTTTTTTATAATGAGTTTTTCTCTGAATATATCTAGTTTACATGGTAATCTGTTCTTTAAGGCCAATGTTTTCTTATTGTCATTCTATAGCTGATGTACTTATTGATGTAATTGAGGATTGATGTTTCCTACTTTTATTGTAATTGTGTTATTTTTATTATTATTATATACTATAGGTAGGTGCATGAAATTCATGCACTGGGTGGGTGTCCCTCAGCCCAGCCTGCCCCCTCTCACAGTCTGGGAGCCCTCAGGGTATGTCCTACAGACAGCTTAGGCCCACTCCCTATCTGGCCACAGCCTGGCAGCAGCGGCTTGGAGCACACCCCCCTGGCTGAGGGGAGGGACCGAGAGGTGGTCAATGCACCTCATAGCGACTGGTCGATTGGTTGTTCTGATCATTATGCCATTATGGTCACTGGCCTTTTATTATATAGGATGTTAATATCTGCTTTATATATTTAGGTGATTTTTTTTGTTGGGTGCATAAATATATATCTTCTTGTTGGATTAACAAGTTTATCAATATTACACCCTTTTTTTTTTCTTGTTACAGTCTTTGTTTTACAGTTTGTTTTGTTTTGATATAAGTATTGCTACTCCAGTTTTCTTTTCTATTTTATTTGCATGTACTAAAGCATATAGCCAAACTAACTATTGGATTTGATGCAATTCCCTTTAAGAGCCACACAACTTCTCTATGTTCCATTTTCTTGTAATGGATCATTTGATATCCTGGATATCTAGGGTATTGGGACTCAACTCAATACTATAGATGTCCAATGACATTTTAGATGGAGACATTTTCTTGTTATGTATTTGGTTGTTTCTATAAGTATACTCAGTTAACCATTAGCTTTAAATTCTCTGCTTTATCTTGTGCTTTGCTTAAGGGCTGGTTGCTTGAGAGTTTTACTTAATTTTCTCACTTTATTTCTTGGCGTTAGTCTTTGCCTGTGAGCCTGCTTTTAGATTTTCTCTTTATTTCCTTTCCTTGTCATTAGTGTCAGACTACTGTTGTATGTTTCCTGGTGTTTGCTAGGCATTTGGGGTAGGATGAGGAGAACAGAATGATTTCTGTTTTCATTCTGCCTAAATTATATGCAAAGCTTGTGTCTCTGTGTCTTGACAATGGTTTGTTTTTTATTTATTCTGTATGTGTACAGTGTTTGGATACCTCCAATTATCTGGTGCAAAGAGGGTTTGTTGCTTCTTTGCAAGGAGTAGAAGTGTTTTTATATTTTTCTCACAATAGTTCTTACCCTTCTGCATTTAGTGTGACAGAGTTTGCTGCCTTGTGGGGTAAGGCTCTGTAGGGTAGAAAGGGGTGAAGAATATGGTTAGAACTGTTTCTTCCCCACTCCCAGTGGGAAGTTCTGCTTTTCCAGGCCTGCACCAAGAGGGATGATTTATTTCTCTTCTGCCCCCAATTTTCTTGTGAACAAGTGGTGAGGTTAGCTGGGAAGAGCTCGTAAGAGTGTGTGAATTTCCCTCTTGTCTATGGATCTCAGGATTTCTATACTCTCTTCCTAGCCTTCATTCAGCCCTTAGCAATTTGTTAACAATTTTAATTGCATTATTCTTACCAGAGTTTATGGTGCCCGGCATTTCTTTCTCCAATGCTCTGCCCCAGGTGGGTAAGGGCTTGCATCCCCTCTATCTTTAAGAGGATATTATTAATTTAAGTTTAAGGATAAATTGCTTTCTATGACCTTAACTTCCTAATGTGTTAAGAAATGTCATTATTTTGTTGAGCACCTAACTTTTCTTGTGTGTGGTAAGAGAACTGTCTTTTCCAGAGCTCAAATATCATTTTAATAACATATTAGCTGACAAATTTAAGTCCTCCTCAAAACTTATTGAAAATAATATATAACATAATTTGATTTAAGAAAGTATTTAACCCGTTATTAGCTATTCATATACTCATTTCTTAGTATAAACACCAGTATTTTGAAATATTCTGTTTGTAAACCATTGTAGAATTAATGATCCGTGAAAAAATCTGGCTATTTCCTTAATATGGGACAAGACTATTGTAAAAGAGGCAAGAAGATAGAGGGAGGATCACAAACACAGATGTTTAAAGAAATATTGGTTTTAGGTAATATTACATTTGACAATTGTGTACCTGGAATTCAATCCTTTAAAATTATGCAGGACACACTTTCTTTAGAAATGTTTCTGTGCCTCCAGAGATGGAATAGCCTATTCTTGAGAGTCATGAATTAAGTTGATGCCAAACATGAAAAGAATACATGACACATCATTAATTTTCAATAAATATTTGCTATTTTATTATTAATAAGACCAATCTCATGGTGGATTAGAATGTCGAGGATGGAGAATGTGGAACAGTGAAATAACATAGTGATAGCATACTGATTATGTGAATTGATTCAGCTACAAAGTTAAACGCAACTGGAGATAATTGTTTAATTAACGTTTCTATTATATATCTTTGCTAAGTATGCAGAATAGACTTATGGCAGATAAATCATAGTTGATGTTACCTGAAGGTATCAAAGCCAAAGATATTTAATGTTCATTAGGTGATTTTTATATTCTCTGATAATAGGTGGTAGAAAAATAAATAAATAAAGGATCCTGAGTTATATACTTGTTTTACTAAAATACTATTTCAACTATTCATAAATATGGCACATATGGGCACTTTCAAAGGATTAAGATATTTTAAAGTTTCTCTTTATTCATGCATATGTTAAAGCAGCTACTTGACTATATCCCTGAAATAATAACCATAAACAATAAAGAATTTGACCTTGAGGTAGAGGATGTTGTGAACAACCATGAAACTGTTTTTCACTTTTATATGACTTTTATAATTGAATCAATTTTGAGGAAGACTATATCTCATGAATAAATGTTCATGAATAATTAACTGTAAAATATGCATTCAAATTAAATAATAATATATAATTGATAGAACTGTGAAGTACTCTCTATCTAAATGTTCATATACGTCTTTCAAAGATAGTAATTTTAATATGGACGTAATACATTTATGATTCAGTTCACTTGTTTAATGAGATAATTTCTGGAATGTGTGATTAGGGATGCATCAGTGATATTTAAAGACTGCTTATCTTTCCCAAATGCTTAATGACCCAATGGCCTTTCCATAAATACCTATATGACCCTCACTGTATGATGGTTAACTATCAACTACTTGCATCTCCTCCTTCTCATATTGTAATTTGCTTTTATGAAAAACCAGTTCTTTAAGTCGCCTCAGTTATACTTCTTTGACAACTACTCTCCTTCACCATTGTTCCATGCATGTCCAAAAGGGCATTGACTTTTATTAATGTTTAGCACCTGAATGCTTTTTTAAATGTATTTATTATTCTTTATTGACCCACCATTGAATTAAATTATACCTATAACAATCTTATTTGGCATATTGAAACAGATATGTTTGCTCTGTGTTCTTCTTGAACCAGAATTTATTATTCAGCAAATATAACAAACATGATTACATTTTTATGCCTTTGAGTTATGTGAAAGGTAGAAAATGTATAATCCCACTATGGGTATAACTTGTCTTACAAGCATTTGACCCTCCACATATAAATATAATCCCTACATTTTCTATGATATTTAGTATACATTTTTATTTTAACTCTTTTTAGTTTATATTACTATTAGAATATAAGTTCTTGGAAAATAAACTTTATTTGTTTTAATTCTCAGTACAGAAAAATATAGCTGATCCAAAATAAGCATTCTATAATTGTTGGTTGAATGAATTATTTAATAAAATCAGAATTTTGATTCAGAATTTATCACTTCCAACACAAATATGATGTTTTCTTAAATTACTTGATTTCGATCTTACTATAACATTTAATATTCAAGACCATGTGGTATTGGTGTAATGGCATAAAAAGGAACCAAAGGAAAAGAATGTGAGTAAAGAAATAAACCTACACAATTGAGTGTTGATAAAGTTCCAAGGAAAAAGCGTAGTCATTTCAGTAAATGGTGCATAAACAATAGACATCCATAAGGAAGACAACAAATCACGACCCAAACCTCACAACAAGACAAAATTTACCAGTGTGGCTCAGTGATTGAGCATTGATCTATGAATTTGGAGGTCATGGTTTAATTCCTGATCAGGGCATATGCCCTGGTTGTGGGGCTTGATCCTCAGTAGGGGAATGCAGGAGGCAGCTGATCAATGATTCTTTCTCCTGTTCTATCTCTCCCTCTCCCTTCCTCTCTGAAATCAATAAATATATATTTTTTAAAAACTTACCTTGGAGTGGCACATGGATCTAAACATAAAAGCTAAAATTAAAAAACAACAACAAAAAAACTCACTAAAATCTTAAGATACCTTAACATTTCAAAGGAAGCATAGGAGATCATTACCCGGTAGATGGAGATGGGAGGTCAATGTACAAAGCTGAATAAGAAAATTGCTGAAGGTGATGGAAATTTCCGATATCACAATGATTGTGGCTTCATGGGATTAATCACTTATTAAGATTCATTCATCTGTACACTAAAAATGGATGCATTTCATTATATGAAATGCTTCAATAAAGTTGGTTTCTCAAAAACATAATATACTTTAAATATGTGCAGTTGTTTTCTATGTATTATTAGACAATAAATTTGTTTAAAATTTATTATGAGATACCCACACATACTTTAATAGCAAAAGTAAAAAGAAGAGACATTGAAACATGCAAAGACTGATGTATTTCAGAAGGGGAGGGGAGAACAGGAAGAGAATAAACAAAGAACTTATATGCATATATGCACAGCCCATAGACAAACAGTGTTGGGAAGGTCAAACATCAGTGTTGGGAAGGCATGGGGAGGGAGCAGAAGTGGGTGGAGGGGATCAATGGGGGAAGAAAAGGGGACATCTGTAATACTTTGAAAAGTAAAGTTTTTTTTTTAGTCTGGTGATACCAATTGTATGTGAGCATTTAGAGCAAGTTGAACACCTCATACTTTTATGATTGAAGTATAAAATGAAAACAGTTTGACAGTTTATTAAAAATAAGCATATATTGACAATATGACTAGTAATTCAATCCTACATTTATATATTCATCTAATACAAAACACACATGCACACACATACACACGGTTCTCATTATTCATGGATTTCATATTTGCTAATCTACCTACTCACTCTCACTAAAATTTATTTCATGTCAAAAAGCACACTTGCAGCACTTTATGTTCATTCATGAATATAAACAAGAATAGTGGAGATGTAAGTTACACAACATATAGTTGGCAGCTTCAGTTGCCATAACAAATATCATATATCAGGCAGCTTAAACAACAGGAATTTATTCCCCACACTTCTGGGGCCTGGAAGTCCAAGATCAAGGTGCCACTGAGAGTTTTCTCCTTGAGTTACAGCCTTCTTCTTGCTGTGCCCTCACTTGTCCTTTCTTGGGTGGAGGGAACGAAAAGCAAGCTCTTGGAAATATCTTCTTATAAAGTGCTTATCCCATCAGGCGGTCTGGCCAGCACTATCCCAGCTGAGGTTGAACAAGGAGATGTTTTACCTCTCGTTTCAGGTCTTATCTACACTAATAAAAGAGAAACATGGTAATTGGCGTATGACTGCTACCCTTTTCATTGGCTAATCAGCGAGATATGCAAATTAACTGTCAGCCAAGATGGCAGCCGGCAGCCAGGCAGCTTGAAACTAACATGAGGTTTGCTTGCTTCAGTGACGGAGGAAACCAACGTTCCCTGCCTGCCTTGCAGGCCTCTGAGCCTGCAGTTTAAGAAAATGTAACAAATACCACCGGACTTCAGCCAGCATATTCGCAAAATTGTAAGCAAAGGCCAGAAACCTACTTTCAGCCGCAGAGGCCTAAGAGCTGGAGCCAAGCCTCAAAGCTAAAGCTGGCCCAGAATAAAAAAAGAAAAAAAAGAAAAAAAGGAGCGGTTGGGAGCTTCAGTCACCCCCAGCCTGAAAACAGCCCTCAGCCCCTCACCAAGACTGGCCAGGCACCCCAGTGGGGACTCCCACCCTGAAGGGTGTGTGACCAGCTGCAAACAGCCATCATCCCCTCACCCAGGCTGGCCAGGCACCTCAGTAGGGACCCCCACCCTGATCAAGGACACCCTTCAGGGCAAACCAGCCGGCCCCACCCATGCACCAGGCCTCTACCCTATATAGTAAAAGGGTAATATGCCTCCCGGCACCGGGATCAGCGTGACAGGGGGCAGCGCCCAAACCCCTTGATTACCCTGCGGCTCTGTTCGTGACAGGGGAAGGTGCCACAACCCCCTGATCAGCCCTGCTCTGTGCCTGATAGGGGGAGCTCCCCAAACCCCCCCCAACGGGCCCTGCTCTGTGTGTGACAGTGTGCGGTGCCCCCCCCCCCCACGGGCCCTGCTCTGTCTGTGACAGGGTAGAGCCATAACCTCCCCATCGGCCCTGCCCTGAGTGTGAGAGTGGTGGCGCCCCAACCCCCTGATGGGCCCTGCTCTGTGTGTGACGGGGGCAGCGCCCCAACCCCCTGATTGGCCCTGCTCTGTGCATGAAGGGGTGGCGCCGCAACCTCCCCATCGACCCTGCCTTGAGTGTGACAGGGGACGGTGCCCCAACCCCCCAATTGGCTCTACCCTGAGCGTGACTGAGGGTGGCATCGCAACCCCCCAATCTCCCTGCTCTGTGCATGACAGGGGGCGGCCCCAACTCCCCAATCTGCCCTGCTCTGAGCCCGACCAGGGGTGCACCTAGGGATTGGGCCTGCCCTCTGCCACCCGGGAGCAGGCCTAAGCCAGCAGGTCGTTATCTCCTGAGGGGTCCCAGACTGCGAGAGGGCACAGGCCAGGCTGAGGGACCCCTCCTCCCCCCCGAGTGCACAAATTTTTGTGCACCGGGCCTCTAGTCTATAGTAATAAAAGAATAATATGCTAATTAAACCGGATGACCTTCCGGACCAAGCCAGGGCTGGGAGGGAAGCCTGGGTCCCGGTGCCTGTTGGTGGCTGGAGGGAAGCCCGGGTCCTGGGTGCCAGAGGGAAGCCAGTGCCAGCAGCCATGGGAAAGAAGGACTACTCTTGCACTAATTTCGTGCATCAGGCCTCATGTACTGTAAATATCTTTTTTACATTCTGTTTAATGTCACATTCTTTGATTATTATTGGTGATTTCATTTTTAAATGGCCCCCAAAGTAGTGCTGAAGCATTGTCTAGGGTTCCTAGGTCCCAAAATGATTTGGACACAGAAAGTATTTATGATAACTTTATTCACAGTAGCCTGAAACTGGAAACCACCTATGTTTCTATTAAGACATAATAAAAAACAAATTGTAGCGGGCTCTGTGGCGCAATGGATAGCGCATTGGACTTCTAGTGACGAAAAAACAAATTGTGTTATAATGCAATACACTAAACACAATATCAAGACACACAACAACTGGGTAAATTGCTAAACATTAAAAGGAATGGAAAAAAAAAACTGAACATGGTTGAGTATTTTCTGTATAAATATGATATTAGGGAAGAGGCAAACTAAATGATAGTGATAGAATATAAATTAATAACTGCCTTGGTTGAGAGTTGGAAGATGGCATTCATTGTAAAATGTAAATGGGGAAATTTTTAGGATGCTGTGGTAATTTCAAGAGCTTATACTTTTATCAAAATTCATACAACTGTATATTTCCAAATGGGTACATTTCATTGTATATAAATTATAATCATATAAAGTTGATTTTCAAATGATATAAAAACAAGTTGAAGACTGAAATATGATGGTCAGAGGAGATATCTATATAATAAAGAGCCAGATTCGAAACAACTGATTAGGACCAAAGACTCGACCAGACCGGAAGTCAGTGCTGGGTTGCTGAGTCAGTGCTGGGTTGCTGTGGTGACCCAGCACTGACTGCCGTGGGTTTGGGCACCCTGACCCAGCGCTGACTGCCTAGGGGCCCGCAGATCAGGCCCAAAGAGAGGCCTGCAGAAAGAGAGGCAGGGTCTGACCCGTAGCCTCTGTGGCAGCCATTGATCAGAACTTGCCTCTCTTTCTCGCCCAGCCTGGCCAACAGCTGCGCCTCCATTTCTCTCCAGGCCTCCACCAGGGCTGCTGATCAGCCCCACCTTCTGATCAGGCCCCATTGATAGGCCCAGAGATGCTGACTGGCATAGAAACTGACCAATCAGAACAAAATCTGGGTGGATGTAAGGAGCCAATGGCTGCCTAGGACATGGAGCTTTTCATGCTGACTGGCATAGAAACTGACCAATCAGAACCAAATCTGGGTCAACTCTGAGGAGCCAATGGCTGCTTAGGAGGCAGAGCTTTTGACGCTGACTGGCATAGAAATTGACAAATCAGAAACAAATTGGCTGGCTGAGGATGGCAATTGGGGGCGAGATCAGACCAGCAGGGGAGGGCAGTTAGGGGCAAGATCAGGCCCCCAGGGGAGGGCTGTTGGGGGCGAGATAAGGCCATCAGGGGAGGGCAGTTGGGGGCAACCAGGCTGGCAGGGGAGGGCAGTTGGGGGCAAGATCAGGCGGGCAAGGGAGGGCAGTTAGGGGTGATCAGGCAGGCAGGCAGGTGAGTGGTTAGGAGCCAGTGGTCTCAGATTGTGAGAGGGGTGTCCGACCACTGCGATGGGGCCTAAACTGGCAGTTGGACATCCCCTGAAGGGTCCCCGATTGGAGTGGGTGCAGGCTGGGCTGAGGGAACCCCCCAACTCCATGCACAAATTTCGTGCACCGGACCTCTAGTATTTAATAATATAGATGACAAAAAAATCTTAAATCAAATAAGATCAGCAAATGTATGGATGCAGAAGTTTAAATTTTTAGAAGTCTCATCATTCTCCAAGATTCTGCATAAGTATAACTCAGGAAAGTAGTAAAGGGCCCTTTCATTATTTTTCTCTTTTGATAAAACAGGATCTAGAATGTTAATTTTAAAAACACTTTTCATTATACTGAATTGTAGGTTTTAGGGAACACACACACATACACACAAGCATACACATATACACAAACACCTGCACATGCACAGACACACAGATATACACCTTTTTATACCCTAGTATCTAACAGAGCACTTCATAGTGTTTGTTGAAATTAATTTTCTTAAACTCCAGCCAGTACCAGCAAGATTTTGTAAAATATCTTTTTTCCAAAATCATCTGAAAAACTTGTTTCCTGGTGAACATCTTAAAGGATTTTCTGAACAGATTTGGAGTCTACTGCTTTTGATATAGCCTTGGGATCCTTGAAGATTTGCTTTGAGGATTAAAAGTTATAGGAATTATAGGCCTGGGGTTGATTCAAATTTCTTGGAAACATTTTAGTTTTTTGATCTATTTAGTATCCAGTTATTTCCACATGAAAGCAACCACAGACGAAGGCTCTTATTAGATAAAGTTTTTAAATCAGAAATGTCATGTGTTTATTGAATCTAATACCCTAATACCCAGTTTAGTACTTCACTGACTTAATTGTGGTCTACTTTCAAGTCACCTTATACAATTAGGTTGTTTCAATAGAAACACCTTAAATCTGATCTCTCCTTCATTGTCTGGCCAAACTGTCTTAATAGGAGATGTTTGAAAGAGGCACAATTTACAATAGCTAAGATTTGGAAACAGCCTAAGGACCCATCAGCAGGTGAGTGGATTAGAAAAGTGTGGTACATCTACACGATGGAATACTAGGCTGCTGTAAAAAAGAAGGAATTCTTACCATTTGCAACAGCATGGATGGAACTTGAGTGCATTATGCTAAGTGAAGTAAACCAGTTGGAGAAAGATAAATATCACATGATCTCACTCATTTGTGGACTATAATGAACAACATAAACTGATGAACAAAGATAGAACCAGAATCATAGAAGCATCGAACAGACTGTCCAACCTATGAGGGAAGGTGGGGAGTGAGTGGATAAAAGATCAACAAAAGGACTTGTATGCATGCATATGAACATAACCAATGGACACGGATGGGGAGGTGAGGGCATGTACTGGGGGGTAAGGGCAGGTGAGGAGAGGTCAAAGGGGAAAAAGGAGCCATATGTAATACTTTAAAAATAAATAATTTAAATTAAGAAAAAAAGAAAGAGGCTTAAAACCTTATCTCTGTGAAGGCTGTTTTCAGCCACTTTGTTTACATTTACCTCTCCTTGTAGAGTTTGTTAAAACCTTCACTCAACATCTAACTAAATCAATATTCACTCTTTCCGCAACCATTTTGAACATTGTTACAAAGTCTGTTGACGTGAATCTCTTTATTTTATCACAGGTTATTGATGTTATAATGGTATAAAAAAGGTCAACAAAGGTCAGGGTTCACTGCTGGAGACTCTTGATATTAATGGAAAGAGGTAGCTTAATAAAATATTAAACTGTTGGATGCCCTGGAAGTCACGCAGTAAGAGGTCAAAGTGGAGAATGGATATATGTAAATAGAGTCTAATTTTGTATGTTCATATCTATGTCCATTTATTTTCTTTTAAAATCCCACCATTTGTATATAGTGGTTAAAAAACACAGCCAGTTTTTAAACAATTATATTCTGAGGTTAATTCACATCACATTGAGCTATGCCCCCTTTCTATGTTAGGTGACCTATGTCTCCTTTTCCATTTTTAGAAAGAAAAATACTGTATATGTAAAGAAAATATCTAACTCACTTAAGGATTTTATTTTATTACTTGGGAAAAATTCATAATATTTAAGTAGAAAAACTGTCAAATATAAAAAAGTGAGAACTAAAATTTGCCTTTATATCAAACTCATAATTTCTTCTTCCCACTTACCTTTTCTGAAAAAAGTGAAATACAAATATTGTTATAAAGAGTAATTTTAAATAAATGTCAAAAATATTAATGCTTTATAAGTGAGTAATTTTCAGGTTAATAGACATTAATGTAAATATACATAATTATTAATAAAATATATTTATTATGCATGCTTATTTTAGCTTATTATTATTGGACAATATTTCTATTTCACACCATAAACCTCACCATTATTTGCATCTATTCATACTGTAAGACAGTGTCAACCAACTGGAACCAATAGTCCCCATAGAGCTTACCTTATCTTCTATTTTGTATATAAAGTTTTATTAGAACACAGGCTTTGCTTTTATGCTACAGTTGCAATGATGAGTAGTACAACAGAGACCACTGACTCACAAAGCCTAAAAACAGTTGGCCTTTTATAGAAAAAACTAGTGGCCTGGTGCACAAAATTTATGCACATTAAAAAGGAATTAATTAGAGGAAATATTTTAATATTACTATTCAAGTCCCCCGGGACCAGCGCTGGGTGGGGAGGCAGCCTTACGTCCCAGGCCAGTGCAAGTCCCTGCCCACCCATGCCTGTCTTGCATGCAGCCTCCTGCTGTTTGTTTGTTACAGTGTCATGGCGTGATGACCATTTTCATATTAGCCTTTTATTATTATGATAATATCAGGCCCAACTTTTTGATTATTATGTGTGATAAATTCCTGGAAATGTAGTCATCCAGCCCAGGAGCCTGAATATTTGCTACGTCTTGTCAAACTGTCTCCAGAAATGCTGTCCCCTATACTCCAGAGCAGTGCTATCAGGTGTCTGTTTCATCACACCCTCTCCAGTACTGAATATTGTGATTTTTTAAATGTTCCAGGTATCTTTCCTTTGCTTACTTGATTACCTTTGAAGTTAACTTTCTCATGTATATTAGTTACTTTATTTCTTCTTTAGTTCAAGGTCTTTGCTCAGACATATTCTTCTTTGATTAATCCTATTTCATTTGAGTTCACAGGAAGCAATTGCAGGGTCCATGGAGGAAGGTGGGGTGCAAGAAGGGGGAGAGTGGTGCCTGACCAGATGTGGTTGGCAATGGCTCCTGTTAAAGGGCAGTGTTAGGTTCTGAGACAAATGTTAGGGTGAGGGCACGCAGTCAAAGGTCACCATTTGGGATGTTGGGCCCCTGGGGTCTGGTGGGGAGGATGAGGGTCAGACCCGGGCTTGGTGAGGGATGCAGGAGGGGAGCTGTCTAGCTGGGAGGCCCGTGGTTCTGGGTGGCTCCCTGGATTCAGGCACCCAGCACTTGCTGTCAGTGCTGGGGCCACCACACTGTCCAGGCCCTGCGACAGCCAGACGGACCTGCAGCTTCAGCTCCGGCCACGCTGCAGGGGCTGTGGGGAGTCGTGTGGCCTCCAAGCTTGTACCTCCTCGCCTCTGAGCTGGGCGCGTGCCCCTCTTCAGGGAAACCACCTGAGCGGACCCTCTAGGTGACGTCACCTGGTGACATCATTAGCGGGCATGCGCCACACAGCCTATGCTGTGCGGGCTGGGGGAGACTTTATGGGAGGAGGCCCTATGTCCCCTAACCCCACCACCGCAGGCCTGGAGCCCTCATCTCTGTGCACGTGGTCGTCTGGAACCGGCACTCAGAGCCCGGGGTGGGGGTAGAGGGTTCCCACGGTGTTGGAAACCACTCATCCCAAGGGTCCCACGGCCTCAGAGTTGCCACATGACTGCATGGTCTTGGTGTTATGCCACTACTTTCTGATGCCGGTTTTTCACCTTGAACTCTTAAATTAACCGCAAGGACAGCTTTCCTCTTCGGCCTCTGGGGACTCACAGTTTTGTTGTATACGCTCCCTTCAAAGGGCAGTTTCTAGTCCTTGGCCGTGTGGGGAGTTGCTGACTTTTCTTTACAGGTTTGCACATGGGCATCCTGAATTCTGTGAGGATGGTGACTCTGTCTGTTCTACAGCAAGCCTGTGAGCGAATAAACATGATCTCCATTTTACATCTACTCTCAGACTGTGGTAACATTTCCTCAAGTGGGACTGGATCCTATAAACCAATCCCCACGCTCCACTACACTGAATAAGAATGAGGATCCGAGCTCACCTTTCACATGAGGAGCCCATGGGGCAGCTTCACATCCCTGGCGGGCGCCGGGCTGGGAGGCAGCCTCATGTCCTGGAGGCGCAAGTCCCCGCCCCCTTCCCCATCCCGATGCTGTGCGTGTAGCCTGCTGATCGGTAGTTACGTGATGGCGTCCCAACCAATTTGCCTATTACCCTATTATAAGGATAGATGTTTGAACTTTGATTTACAAATTTTCTCTGGAATCTAAGACAAAAAACTGGCTGGGTAATTCCTTTAGAAAATGTTAAATACTTGTAAAAGAAGACCTTCAAAAAATAACTTCCTAATAGTCACTTTCAGCTAGAATTTTCAAGGAAGATGAAACATATTAAACACAACTTTAATTCGTTGGTGTTTTATTTTAGGAGAGGTTAAGCATTGTCCAGTATTTATCCTGAATGCACTCAAGTGATCTCAAAGAGGAGGTTAAATCTAATATGACATCATCTAATATTATAGTGAAAAAATTAATTTCTAGAGAATGGTAAGTATGTAGATCGACACACATGCACATACATGCACAGACATATGTGCTTACACCCTCATACATGCACTCATGCATACACATACAAACACTCAGACACATTTTTTTTCCTTATCAACAATGAGCCCTAAGCAAGTGAGCCCTGTCTTCCTTTTTACTCAGTTATTCATGACATCCCACAAAAACACAGCATCCCAAAGAAAAGCAATAAAAAGCTAAATCAATCTTGATACAAAACCAATGATCTCTATTCACAGAGCATTGAATTTTGAAGACCAAAAGAAAAATGTTTATCATTTCTTTGTGAGATTCAGAGATGCCCCCCCCCCATATGAATTCAACTCTAATCTTTCAAGTTTAGTGCAAACGTGGGTATCTAAAATGCTATGACTTTAAGTGGTTTTGAGTTCTGTAATGAAAAGTTTGAGCATTGTTTTCAGATGAAACACTTCCTGGCAGAGCTTCAAGGAGAGAATATGTGGTTGTGGGGAGATTAAAAATTCTTTCTGCATTAGGTTGTCCTCCTTCTGTGGGATAGGCTTGCTGTCAGTACTGCATCAGGAAGAGTGACAGATCTGTTTCCACAGCTTGTGGAAACCTAAGACAGATGAGGCTGTACACTTTTAACATAGGATGTTATTTTCTTAGGCACCAGATAGCAATATTGAAAGGGCATTATTTACCCATTTTATATTCTGCCATAGTTAAAATACATGGTACTTTTATTTATTATCAATTAAGGAATTTTAAATGATAATAGAATTACTGCTTTTTAAAATATATCTTTATTGATTTCAGAGGGGAAGGGAGAGGGAGAGGGAGAGAGAGATAGAAACATCAGTGATGAGAGAGAATCATTGATTGGCTGCCCCCTGCATGCCCCACACTGGGGACCAAGCCTGCAACCCAAGCATGTGCTCTTGACCAGAATCGAACCTGGGACCCTTCAGTTCACAGGCCAACGCTCTATCCACTGAGCCAAACCAGCTAGGGCTCATTTTTATTAGAGAAGTTGCTGAGTATAAATAGAACACCAAGCCCTCTGTCTTGGAAAAGAAAGGTATTGTCAGAGCACACAGCAGGAGTTCTGCTCAAGCTCTGGTGCTCTGAGTCGTTCTGAGTGGCTGTGAGTCCATGTATTCTTCTAAATTCTCCTATCAGATTATGCCAGGGCTGGTTCTTGCTTGAACCCTGCTCACTGTGCTAACTGTTGGGAAGTTAGGCCAACTTCCTCCTTTATCCCCTGCTCATTAGTAACAGGTGTTGGGTCTGAGCCCCTCTGCCTGCAGCTGGACCTCCTAGGAAGCCAGGTCTTAGATGGAGAAGCCATGAGAGGTTGTGGGTGTATAGGAATGAGTCTATTGCAGAAGCCGGTGGTCATATAGCCAACAGACAAGAACAGTCCCCACAGCAAAGTCTATACAGGCCGGCAGCCAGACACTCACTGGTGAACAATCTTTCCCATAAAACAGCATCAGTAATTGTACCCACAGCTATTATCTGAGCACGTTGCCTTTTAGACTCACCGCCTCACATCATAGCGGTATCTGAGCTCCCTGGCTCAGCAGCTTCTCCTGTCTCTCCTGCCCAGCTGCTCTCTCTTGCAGACTTCTTCACACACTTCATCCTTGCTGCTCTCTCTCCATACTCCAGCAGACTTCTTCTCACTCCAGCCTACCCCAGCTAACTAACTGGCCAGTAACCTACTTTTATACCATTTAGACAAAGAAGGCTTCTTGCCAATAATTACATCAATCATATTGGCTACCGAAGGGCACAGAGTACCATGTGGCCTTGCACCCGTTCATGGTATTTTGGCCTGATTAGGATTCCCAGGCTCAGAGTCCTTGAACATCCCATTTAGGCACATGCCCAGAGCGGTCTTTGGATACTCTGGTGTATTGATAACACGGCCTTTGTGCTCCCACCGGCCTTGACTATCCAGGGACCTGGCATGGTTCCCACAGGTATATTTTCACTAGCGTTTTTTTTTTTTTTTTTTTTTAAGAAAACATTTTTAATTAATCAGTTAGAAAATAGGAGAATATACAGAGTGAAATGATATTCTGTGCCTATTTTCCTGTCTATAAGGGAACCTAAATTGAAAGTATATATTCCACACTTTCACAATGAATGGAAATATTTATGTATGTAAACAAGTATGGTTTCCTTAGCATACAACTTAGTTAAACAATTATTCTATCCATTCTTATATAGAGAAACACAATTTGTGGTTTTAAATGCGACTATTATAAAACGATAATATTTAATATCTTTAATATGCATAAATAGTTTTCTTCATATTTATATTTCATTAGTTTTAAAGGTTTCCAGTTTATCTTTCTCTGACTGGCTTATTTCACTTAGCATAATGCTCTCCAGTTCCATCCATGCTGTTGCAAAAGGCAAGAGTTCCTTCTTTTTTTACCGCAGCGTAGAATTCCATTGTGTAGATGTACCACAGTTTTCTAATCCACTCATCTGTTGATGGGCACTTAGGCTGTTTCCAAATCTTAGCTAATACGTCATGATTTCACTCATTTGTGGAATATAGAGAACAACATAGACTGATGAACAAGGAAAGATCCAAAGACAGAGAAACAGCAATCAGACTCTTAATCCCCAGAGGGAAAGTAGGGAAGGGTGGGGATAAGGGGAAGAGATCAACCAAAGGACTTGTATGCATGCATATAAGCCAAACCAATGGACATGGACAACAGGGGGATGAGAACATGAGTGGGGGGGGGGGAGGAGGGGAGGATGGGGATTTAATGGGGGGGGGGATGAGGACACATTTGTAATACCTTAACTAATAAAGAATTAAAAAATAATTAAAAAAAAGGTTTCCAGTTTATGGATCAAATACCTTCATGGTAAAGAGATCACTTTTGTGAATACAATATATTTTTTGAATTTGAACAAAGTTTACCAATAAAGAATAATTTCAATATTAAGAAATGAAGAATCTTTTAAAATGTTGCAGATGTGAGGACTGTGTACAAAGAGAAAAAATAGAGTGTCTCACTGCCTGTTTGCACCAGGCTTCTGGAACCCTCCAGAGAGCGATGGCTGAGCCTTCGTGTTGAGGAGGAAAAGTTAGGGTTCAGCCTTTGGTGAATCAAAGGTTCCTGCTCTGTGCTTCTCTGGCATTATCTCCACTGAAGTAACCTGTGACAGATTGGCTTCCAGGAAAGTTTGGTATATGTAACCAACTTGTCCTTTTCTATATCAAACAATTACTTATACTATTTTCCAAGTAGGGAAGAGACTCAGTGAAGGTGAAGGAGTTGTTGAGAAGAGAAAATATGCTTACTATTTGGGATTTCATTGTGTTTGTAACTCCTAATTAACTTGATTCTTCTAACTCTGATATACGTTTGATTGGTCAGGTTACTATTAAAAAAAATAGAGATGACAGGAAAGGTAGAGAGGTTGTGTTTTTCAATTTTGCTAAGAAATTTATACACATATGAACAAGGACATTAAACAGCACAAAAAAATGTGATTGAGTGGTAAAACAAGTATTTCTGTTAATAATGAAAGATCAGCTGAGTTATACAAAAGAAAAGTATTCTGATAAATCATTGGATTATGAATGAAGGAAACAGGAGTCCTTGAGTTACACTTGTACAAATACACATGCCTAGAGAACTTGAAACACCAAATGAAAGAGAAATATTTTAGTTATAGAAATATAAATTATGGAACTTGAATTGCTAGTTGAAATATTACCCATAGTTGACTGATTTCAATATATATTATCAAAGTCTCCTTCAGAAATATTGTACTAGTCACATTCTAATTATCAGTGGTGGTGATCACTTTTGAAACATGGTGTTTGTGTGTTACCTCATTTAATTTTCTTCTTGTTATAGTTATTTTCTTTCTCTATTAGTTTTATTGAGATATAATTCGCTTATATCACTCTATCTTGTTTTAAATACTAGATATAAAAATGATCTTTTTGTACTCTCTATATGCATTACATTTTTTAAAACAGCCCAGTCATATCAATTTTTGATTGGGATATTGATATTTGGCCACTGACTTGTAGTATCTTTATTTGTAAAAATACTTTTTATTTTCAGTGCATAGTTATTTTTACATATGCATTTTTATATTATAAAGTAATATAAATACAATTATTTTTAAAACTCAGTGGTATAGGTGTGAAATAGAAATTAATGATGCCAGAAATAATGTTGCCTTTTCAGTGTTAGTATTAATTTTGGCTGTGCATGGCATAAATAACTCCCAGTAACAGTGACTGTGAAGTGATATAGTTTAATTCCTCTGCCATATAAAAAAGTACTGATAGCTACACATGTTGGTAGGGTACCTAGGTTAAAACCAGTTGTGTGGTTTGCCATTTAAGAAAAGTTCCCCATGCCTTGTTCACCCATGATGTCTTTTGGGCGCTTTATATTAATAATTTGGCACATTAGATTACTTATTTTATACTTTGTGTATAAACTTTATTTGGTCACACTATATTTTCTTTATATATAGAAATATGTGATCAATCTGCTAATATTAAAATATATATGTTTATACCTCAATAAGAAAAGCAGCCCATTAAGGAATTGATCTAAAGAGGTGAGGTGGGAGGGACACCATACTAACATTGTGTCTTGTTTCTTTTCTAACTCACCACAGTCGCCTCTCACAAATTTAAAAAAAAAAATCTTCTCCCCATGTTGAAAAAGTTGACTCTTCTTCTAAGCCCAAAGTCTTGCTTAATACCTCTCCTTTTCTATATAATAAAAGCCTAATATGCAAATCGACCAAACCATGGAACGACCAGTCACTATGACGCACACTGACCACAAGGGGGCAGACACTTAATTCAGGAGCTGCCCCTAGCCCGCAGGCCCCAGGCCAGTCAAGGCAGGTGCCAGTGGGGGGACCCCCAATCGGCTGCTGGTCACCCCACAAATTGGCCCTGATCGCTGGCCAGGCCTAGGAACCCTACTCATACAAATTTTGTGCACCAGGCTTTTAATTCTTGTATAAATTTCTCCAAGTAAAATTCACACGATCTAGTCTTTACATGTACATCCTTACTGCTTTCTTTCTGGCTCACCAAATCCTAGCTCTATAACAACAATTTCCCTGGGTAGATGCAGTCTTGTGCGTCTATCATAAATTTCCTAATCAATTAGAATTTGAGGCAGACTTGCTATCCAGTTCCTTTTACTAATTGAATCTTGACACTTAGAAGCTTAGACTGAGGAACAAACTGTAAACTAATGTACCTATCAAAACTCAGCTTTTAAAATTTAAATGTCCTCTTTTATTTCTAACATTTATTTAAGGTCTAAACAACCTGATTCTTTTCTGTAGGTACTTTGGTTTGTTGCTCTTCCTTGGAGGCGGGGTATTGCCATGAAAACCCTGGGGGCCATTATTGGAGGAGGGAGGTGAGAAAGGAAATAGGATAATAATAATAATAAAAAAAAGTGTTATAATTTATCCAAATTTATTTTTTTGTGATTTAAAACAAATGCTGGATTGATGACATTTTTTTATGAGATGCCTTGGGAAACCGGTATTCACTAAAAAATTAAATATAGATCATATTTAAAGAGAAGTTTTCAGTACTAGTTTTGGTGTATTATTTTCTCCATATTTTTAGATAATTTTAGTAGATAGCTACAATTAGCTGCATTGAGAATTGCTGAGCAGTTTCATAAAAGGAAACACTAGGGGAAGTTAATAAATACTTGGATAATGCTTATATATCCCTTCTAAAATTAGGAAACATTTATGTAAAAAATATCTTTTCATTTTGCAAAACCTTTGCCTACATCAGTGATGGCGAACCTATGACACACGTGTGAGAGGTGACACGCGAACTCATTTTTTTGGTTGATTTTTCTTTGTTAAATGGCATTTAAATATATAAAATAAATATCGAAAATATGTCTTTGTTTTACTATGGTTGCAAATATCAAAAAATTTCTATATGTGACATGGCACCAGAGTTAAGTTAGGGTTTTTCAAAATGCTGGCATGCCAAGCTCAAAAGGTTCACCATCACTGTCCTACATTATGCCTAAGATTGCATTATTTTAAATATTACTTTAAGCCAAAACCAGTTTGGCTCAGTGGATAGAGCGCCGGCCTGCGGACTGAGGGGTCCCAGGTTCGATTCCAGTCAAGGGCATGTACCTGGGTTGCGGGCACATCCCCAGTGGGAGATGTGCAGGAGGCAGCTGATTGATGTTTCTCTCTCATCGATGTTTCTAACTCTCTATCTCTCTCCCTTCCTCTCTGTAAAAAATCCATAAAATATATTTTTTTAAAAATATTACTTTTGCCGAAACCAGTTTGGCTCAGTGGCTAGAGCGTCGACCTGCTGACTGAAGGGTCCCGGGTTCGATTCCGGTCAAGGGCATGTACCTTGGTTGCGGGCATATCCCCAGTGGGAGATGTGCAGGAGGCAGCTGATCGATGTTTCTCTCTCATCGATGTTTCTAACTCTCTATCTCTCTCCCTTCCTCTCTGTAAAAAATCAATAAAATATAGTTTAAAAAAATATTACTTTAAAAATAATTTGAAAATAAACCTCTATTATATGCATTGTTGTTAAGGTTTCTGACAGAAAATAGTCTACAGTATAGGGTTATTATATGATGAGAAATTGAAAGGAATTTTGAGGTAATCCCTGAAAATGTAATAAATGTTAGATTTTTTACTAACATAACAAAGACATAACTGATTTTGAGACTTGATATGAACAATGTAATTCAAATATTTGGATTAGTTTGGGCATATTCATATTTTTATTTGCAAGCACTATAAAACTTCTTTTGTATTTCAACCAATTCTACTATTGGAATAAGACATTACTTATTTAAAGAATTATTATTTAGCCCAGAGTGGCTCAATTGGTTGCCAGTTCCATTCTCAGTCAGGGCACATACCTGGGTTGCAGGCTTGATCCCAGGTTGGGGTAGGGTTCATACAGAAGGTAACTGATCACTGTTTCTCTCTCACCTTGATCTCTCTCTCTCTCTCTCTCTCTCTCTCAATCTGTCTCCCTCTCTCTCTCCCTTTTTCTCTCTAAGCATGTCCTTGGGTGAAATTATTTTAAATAAAGGAAGGCCCAGCCGTGGTGGCTCAGTCGTTGAGCATCCTATGAACTAGGAGGTCAGGGTTTGATTCCTGGTCTGGGCACATGCCTAGGTTGTAGGCTTGATTCCCAATGTGGGTGTGCAGGAAGCAGCTAATCAATGATTCTTTCTCATCATTGATGTTTCTATCTCTCACTTCCTCTCCCTTCCTCCCTGAAATCAATAAAAACAAATAAAATAAGTAAAAACTCATTTAAAAAATAAGAAAAGGAATAAATTTGCTTTAAAAGTAATTATTCTTTATATTTTCTTTTTAAAATATACATTTAAAGTTAATTCTAGATTTATTTTTATAATAGACTTTTTATTGATTATGCATTAAAATAAGATTTATACACACTTGTGTAGTAGCTAGAATGGTGTTCAGGACTCATCTGAGCATTAAGGAATAAATCTATTTATATGCCTCCATGGACTAGATAGGTATACAGTAAATATTTGTATTTCAATCTTATACATTATATGAACTTTTATTGGGTTATTGATATTATCTTTCTTTCAATAGAAAAGAAGCCTAACCAGAGGACCATTGCCTTGGCATTTATAAAGAGTTCAGGATGACTTGGAGAATACAGAGACACTTTTGGTGAGTTTTCATAATGCTTAAACCCCACCTTCAACTACAATATCTTAGGCATACCAGAAACTGTATTAACCATTATTTTTTGTCTTTATATGATAGGACATACATAAATGAGTGTTATCACTCATTTGTGAATCTGTGCAGAAAGCTATATTTATTACTTTTAAACTCAAATCACATTTGTTTTCTGAAATTTCCATTTTTTTTTTTTAGTAATTTAATATTACTAACCCATGATCAAAACCCAAATTCAGGACATGTTTAAAAATGTTTAATTTTCTTTATACCTAACAAATAATTTGTATCCTGTCCAAAAATCATCTTTAGGATTTCACAATCCCACATTGGAAGCTTCATAACAGTTTCATACTCTCTAATTATTACTGTCCTCCCACTCTTACAGTTTTGGAGGGCAGAAGTCTAAAATGGGTCAGCAGAATTGCATTTATTCCATAGGCCATAGGAGAGAATATATTCCATTGGCTTTTCTAGCTTCTAGAAGCTTCCAGCTCTTCTTGATTTGTGGCCCATCCTCCATCTTCAAATCAATCAGCATAACATGTTCTAATTTCTCTGTCTCTCTCTCTCTCTGTTGTCATACCAACTTTCCTCTAATTCTGACCCTCCTTTCTCCTATTATAATAACTTTAAATATTTTTATTGATTTTTTTTAGAGAGGAAGGGAGAGAGAGAGAGAGAGAGAGAGAGAGATGTGTTGCCTCCCAAAAGTGCTTCAACCAGGGATTTAACCTGCAACCTGGGTATGTCCCCTGACTGGGGAATCAAACCTGCCACCTTTCAGTATATGGGATGATGCTCCAACCAATTGAGCTGTACTGGCCAGGGCTTATAATGACTCTTGCTATCACTTCAGGCCTACCCCAATAATCTTAGAAAATTTCCTAATCTCAATAACTTTAATCAATTACACCTATCTGTGAAATCCTTTTGCCATGTAAGGTAACATATTTAGGACATCTTTTTGGAGTAGGGATTTTATACAACCTACAACAAAGAGCCATTTCTTCCCTATAAGATAAAGACTAATCTCTTTAATATAGTGCAACTGTGTTACATAATATTATTTTCATTGTGTAATTCCATGTACATTTTAGTAATATATTGCCTTATTTTCTCTTGTTTTTATACTAAGAAATGTTTATTTTCAAGATATAAGGATTCAAAGAACCTATTAATCTTAGTGCCAGAATAATAGACTTTTCAATAAAGTCATTTTCCCATTTTGGAAATTTAAATAAGATATTTCTTAAAAAGTAGATAAGGGGAACTAAAATCTCTAAGCGAAATAAGTGAGAGAGGGAGGAATAAAGGCAAGGATACCAGTTTCCCAAGGACAAAGGAATGTAAATTGGTACAGCCACCATGGAAAACAGGATGGTGGCTCCTCAAAAATGAAAAAAATAGAGTTATCATATGACCTAGCAACCCCTATTCTGGGTATCTAGCCAAAAATTAGAAAACATTTATTTGCAAACATATATGCACCTCTATGTTCATTGCAGCATTATTTACAGAAGCCAAGGCATGAAACAACTGAAATATCCTTGGATAGAAGATTGGATAAAGAAGATGCTGCTTATATGTACAATGGAATACTACTCAGCCTTAAAAAAGATAAAATACTGCCATTTGTGACATGGATGGATCTGGAGAAAAACATTCTGAGCAAAATAAGTCAGACAGAAAAAGTTAAGAACAATATGATTTCACTCATATGTGGGATATAAAACTGAAAGCAACAAATGAACAAAGGCAATTAAATACAACTAAATTGTGGAACAATTACCCTGAATTACCAACTAAATACACTCTGAAGTGGAATCTTATAATGAAGGATTAGCAGAAGAAGCCATCTAGAGGGTGCACATAAACAGCAGTTTGTATGTGTGGTTGAGGTTGAGCCTCAAATTCAGCCAGTCTGAAGGTCAATCCCAGACACAAATGGGCCAACAGGAATCAAGACCCAACTAGAACAGGAGGTCCCACATAATCCCACAAGGGACATTCCTAGAGCACCCATCCCTGAAGATTAAGGATACTCCGCCACTGGGTACCACAGGACACCTACTACATAAGGCCACCCCATGAAGTCTGGAAGTCATATCAGTTTTATCTAATACATAGAAAACAAACACGAAGAGACAGCCAAAATGGGGATAGAAAGAAACAGGTTCCAAATGAAAGAAGATGAGGTATCTCCAGAAAAAAGAGCTAAATGAAATGGAGGCAAACAATTTATCAGATGCTCAAGGAACTTAGTAAGAACTACAGCAGCATGAAAAAGAACATACAAACCATGAAAAAGAACCAGTCAGGAATGAAATGAAAAGTACCATATCTGATTTCAAGAAAACACTGGGCCCTGGCTGGTTTGGCTCAGTGGATAGAGTGTCAGCCTGTGGACCGAAGGGTCCCTGGTCAAGGGCACATGCCCAGGTTGCAGGCTTGATCCCCAGTGGGGGACATGCAGGAAGCAGCCAATCAATGATTGTCTCTCATCATTGGTGTTTCTATCTCTCTTTTCCTCTCCCTTCCTTTCCAAAATCAATAAAAATATCTTAAAAAATAAAAATATATATTTAAAAAAAGAAAACACTGGAAGGAATAATAAGTAGGTTGGATGAAGCAGAGGATTGAATCAGAGATTTGGAAGACAAGGTAGAAAAACAAAACCAGACAATCAGAGCAGCAAAAATTAAAAAATAATAAAAAAGAATGAAGATAGTTTAAAGAAACATTGGGATAATCTGAAATATAACAACATTCACATCATAAGGGTCCCAGAAGGAGAAGAAAGATAGAAAGTGACCAAGAACTTATTTGAAGAAGTAATGACCAAAAACTTCCCTAACCTAATAAAAGGAAAAGACTAATTCTACCTCCCTTGTTATATATTGATCTTTTTATTCTGCAATTTTGCTGAACTCACTTATTAGTTTTAGTAGTTTTTTTTTAGTGGATTCCAAGACTTATAAATAAGGTCATGTTATCAGCAAATAGAGATAGTTTTACCTCTTCTTTTCCAAATGTAAGTGTAGGAAGTGCAGAGAGTCCCATACAAGATGAACCTGTTGTGGTCCACACCAAGACACATCATAATTACAATGCCAAAGGTTAAAGACAAAGAGAGAATCTTAAAAGCAGCAAGAGAAAAACAGTTAATTACTTAAAAGGGAGCTCCCATAAGACTGTCAGCTGATTTCTAAACAGAAACATTTCAGGCCAGAAAGAACTTGCATGAAATATTCTAAGTGATGAAAAGCAAGTACTTACAACCAATACTACTTTACCCAGCAAGGCTATCATTTAAAATTGAAGGGAAAATAAAGAAGTTCCCAGACAAGGAAAAGTTAAAGGTATTCATTACTACCAAACCAGTACTATTAGACATATTAAAGGGTCAAAGAAGAAGAAGAAGAAGAAGAAGAAGAAGAAGAAGAAGAAGAAGAAGAAGAAGAAGAAGAAGAAGAAGAAGAAGAAGAAGAAGAAGAAGAAGAAGAAGAAGAAGAAAGGAAGGAAAGAAGGAAGGAAGGAAGGAAGGAAGGAAGGAAGGAAGGAAAGAAGGAAGGAAGGAAAGAAGGAAGGAAGGAAGAAAAAAAGGCAAAAAGGAAGGTAAAATAATGGAATTACAATAAATAAGTACCTATCTATAACCAATTTAAATGCAATGGCTTAAATGCTCCAACAAAAAGATATAGGGTAGTTGAATGGATAAGAAAGCCAGACCCATATATATGCTGTCAATAAGACACCCAGCCCTAGCCAATTCTGCTCAGTGGAGAGAGCGTCAGCCTGTGGACTGAAGGGTCCCATATTTGATTCCCATCAAGGGCACATGCCCAGGTTGTCAGCTTGATCCCCAGTAGGGGGCATGCAGGAGGCAACCAAACAATGATTCTCTCTCATCATTGATGTTTCTCTCTCTCCCTCTCCCTTCCTCTCTAAAATAAATAAAAATATATTAAGAAAAAGAGACCCACCTCAGAAAAAAAGATATACACTGACTGAAAGTAAAGGGATGGAAATATATATTTTATGCAAATGGAAATGAAATAAAAAGCTGGGCAATAAAACTTACATCTGACAAAATAGATTCTAAAACAAAGGTTATAGTAAGGACAAAGAAGGACACTACATAATGATAAAAAGAGCAATCAAATGATAGGATATAACTCTGGTAAACATTTATGCTCCCAACATAGGAGCACCTAAATATAAAAAGCAAATCTTGATGGACATAAAGGGAAAGATTGACAGTTATAGAGTCACAGTAAGGGATTTTAGCACCACCTTGACATCAATGATAGATCTTCTAGACATAAAATCAACAAGGAAATGGTGGCCTTAAATGACACACTAAATCTGATGCATTTAATTGTTACCTTCAAAGTATTTCACCCCAAAGCAGCAGAATATACATTCTTTTCAAGAACACATGGAACATTTTTTATATGTTAGGACACAAAACAAGTCTCAATAAATTTAAGATTGAAATCATATCAAGAATCTTCTCTGACAATAATAGGTGGTGGGAGCTAGGTGGAGGTGGGTAACAGGGAGAAAAATGGAGACGGAGAGAAACTTGGCTTGGGGCAATGGGCTATGATGCAGTGAGCAGATGATGTTTTATTGAGTTATACACATGAAACCTGCATGATTTTGCAAACCAATGTCACCCTGATAGATTCAATTAAGAAAAAAAGAAATGATGTCACTGTTTGGCTCCTCTACCCCAAGCATCTCCTCAGACAAGAGCAGTGATCTTACTTCCTGACATGACAGCCAAACAGAACTTGGAACCCTGGTAACAAAGCAGCCCCACTCTAAAACTACCCCTAACCAGTTCACTTCGCTAGAAACAATTGCACTCACAAGATGTTTTCTTGCTGCATGCCCATGCCCCAAGGTGTGGTAGTATACTCCACCGTGGCTGTCCCTAGGTCTGCCCAGATGCCTTTGGCCCATTTCATGTTGAGACCCAGAAGTAACCCAGGGAGGCCCAATGTGGTTTTGTTCTGGCCAGGCCACCACTCTGACCTCATCTGAGCAGTCCTACGTCCCCTCCGTGTGTGTGTGTGTGTGTGTGTGTGTGTGTGTGTGTGTGTGTAAGGGGTTTCACATGGGGAGGGTCTGCCCTGAGCAGGAACAGGCTAAGGGGAGTGGTGGTTCAGTCATGTTCAAACCCCAGGTCAAGGCTGGCTGTGTAGATATAGAGTGTGGGTGGCACCCTCTGCCTGAGGGTTATCCTGAGCCCTGGAGGTGAATATAATTTCCCCTGGGTGGAGGTCTGTGCAGACACAGAGCTGGGCCTGATCTGGGAGTACAAGATTCAGTGGGCAGGAACATCAACAACTAGGACTGGTTTGGGCTTGAAGTCTCGACCAGATATAGGTCATTTTCACTGTAGAGTTCAATCCAGGACATCAAGAAGCAACAGCTGGTCGACAAAGACACCTGCCTCATCTCCACCAGTAAGGGGAGGGTGAGGCACCCTACAGAAAGCCAGAGCAGTCCTGAAGAGGGTGTGGCCAGTTGGGGGTCTGGGGAATCAAGGGCCATGTATGGCTGGAAGACTCCTTCCTTGAGTTCACCCAGTCTCCCCAGGAAGCTCACGATTTCCGTATTCAACCTGGAGCACCCTGCCATGGTAAGCAAAGCAGGCCAGATGCCCTAGAGCCCAAGGAGCAGAGCCCAATGAGGTAGGGGAGGTATGGTTGGAATGGGGGTAGAGGGGCCTGTGGGTTATGTGAAGGAGTTGGTGCCAGACACACAGGGAGCACACCCAGTGGCTGGCCAGCAGCAAACGCCGGCCTCAGACCACCACCTGCTGGGCTACCTGCAGGGATGGTATGCTGTGGTGGATCCTGGGCTGCGGCTGTGTTCTGTCTTTGGGGGACAAGTGGGAATGCAGGCATGTGGGTGATATTTTCTCCTCTCACAACTCCAGCACCAGCCCACGAGGAAAAGCCAGCTCCTGTTTCAATGCCTGTTGTATACCCCTAGGAGCCCAATGCAGGGCCAGACCTGTAGGCCACAGCATCCACCCACAGCGATTGTGCCATGTCCAGCAGTTGTGCCAGAAGCCAGTCAGGCAATGGATGGCGCTTCCTGGCCCAAAACAAGACTGAGAAAAATGCAGAAATCTAGAAAGACGAAGCACCAGCTGGAAAGCATTCTTCACAACCCAAAACCAGAGAAAGGTTTAACATCTCTGTTGTGTAGAAACTCTCAAAAGTCCATGTTTTCTAAAGGGCAAAAGGCAAACACATGCACTTCCAATGAGAGGCAATGCACATGCCTCTGCATGTCAGAGGTACCTGCTTCCCCAGTGGGGCCACAGGCCCTCTGAACACTGGGGAGAGAGCACCGCCATCACCATCAGACTGACAGGCTTCTGATCTGGTGGTGACCAGGCTTGGAGACAAAGTGAGGAAACAGAGGCCTCAGCCGATGCCCTGAGAGAAGTTGCAAAAGGCCCGTCTTCTGGGAGAACAGTGTGCAGGACCTGCCCAAGTTCCATGGGTGTTCACCTGCCCCTGACAGGGCTCATCCTAGGAGGTAACTCCACTTAAATTCTCGCACAATTTTTCCAAGATGTATTTTTGAGACTATCCATCATAACACTGGTGAAATAGCTAAGAATTATGAAAACCAGTAATGTCCACGGAGAGGGGATGGGATTCACCAATCTCAGTCCACATGGACTAGGGAAGCTGAGAAGCTGCTAAAGGTGGTGCAGGGTCTCTATGTGCCTCAGGGGTCCTCTCATGTTAGGCACTTGTACAAAATCTGCAACCAGGGTCCCACCGGAGACGCCACATACATGTGATTTCAGTAAGCAGACATGCATACGTGAACATGAGTCTGCATGTGACAGAGACAGACAAATAATGAGAGAAGCAGGGCCTGAGAGATACCCACCGAGCCAAACATGGTGGTCACCTCTGGGGTGGCACTTGCAAATCTCTTAAAGAATTTATGATAAGAAAAATAAAGGGTGACTTGTTTTTTTATTTTTACCTGCACTTTGCCCCACCAACTCATTGTTTAAAAAAACACATTTGTCTGAATTAATGGATACAGGAATTATAATTGTTTTTGAAACAAGGTTAGGGTTTTTGAATAACTTCTACATATGAAGAGTTATATTGATTGCAGACCATGGTGGAATTAGACTAATCTTTGGAGAATTTTCCTGTGAAAAAAATAATGATGGGCACAGTATTATAGATACAGTATCATTGAAGGTACTTAGATCAACACACTTTCTTATTTTATGCCCCAATCAAAGTACAATCGTACTATCTGTTAAGGACCACTTGTAATAATGGAAAAGTAATTAATAGTAATGGTTACTTGATTGCAATGATGGCTGAATGAATTAGAAGAGATCCCATTACAACAAAGTATTAAAGTTAAAATGATACATCTAAAAAATGCTAGAGGTGATAGAACACTAAATAATAAAAAACGGCATAGTTTGCTTTATATTATAACTTTATTCATATTGATATTTTTATTTCCAGAGAGATGGATATATAGAATTGTTTAAAAATCATGTCAATGGTAATTGTACTAGAAAAATAATATCTAGAATCTTTACATTAGAAAGCTATGCATAAAACTAGCTACCATTAAATTATTTATAAAGGTAGGCAATTTGTAAACATTAAGTGGATAAAATAAATAGTTCAAACACATTTTACACAATGCTTATGAGTTAGTTGATAAATAAATAGTGATGTGAAATGTATTATTTCAAAGGTGAACATTAGACAAATGAGAGCAAACTCTATAAAATACCTAGAAATGAAAATACCACATTGGCTAAGTTTTATAAAAGTCAATAACTTTTATATTTAAATAAATTTTTAGCTTTGTCATCTTAGAAAGTCACGAGCATTTGTTTGTGAAAAACTGAATTTTAGGAACCACATATTTAAAACCTGATTGTTAAGTCAATACATAGCAAAATATCTTACTTTATAATCAGTTAAATTGTGTTTGGAGTAAAGAACACACTTATTTTTATTATTTTGACAATGATAACAATGTTATTATTAAGTATATATTGAACTATAAAATTTTATAGAATGTAAAGCTTCAGAAGATAATTTTATACCATTTTAAACAGGATAAGATGTATTTTATTTGCATAAATATTGCCATAATTATGTTTAAGTATATTACTTTATAATACTGCTCTTTATAAATTTTATATGTTTTCCTAATTTTTATCTTTGTTTAAAATGTATCTGGAGATGGTACATGAAAGTAAATGTATCTGAGAGGGTTTTTTGAATATTAAATTAATACATTTATGACTTTGTAACAACTAGCTCTCAATTTTTCAATAAGTTCCACATCTAAAACAAAGCCTGGTGTGCTCCTATAACAAGAAGCTTCTGTAGTTTATGAATGACGAACTTTCCATTTAATGATGCCTTTACCATCGAGCTTACTCCACTATGCCCATATTTATGCAAGATAAGGAGAAATGGGGAGAGTGGGGGACAGAAAAGAGATTTGAAAGGATGTGTGGAAGACATGTGATCAGAGGTATGAATTCAGCTCTTGTCATGGAATGCACAGTCTAATGTTCCCTTCTTTGTTTGGATACTGATAGGAAACCAGTGGCAAAGTGATCCTGTGTAAGCCCCTGCATAATCAAAGGCAGCACTGATAAAAGGATGATAAGGAGTGTGTCTGTTCTTCAAAGTCTCCCCATTCCCAGAGCTTCCCCCCACTTATCTGAGGTTTTGCTTTTCACAATTTTAGTTATACATAGTTAACTATGGCCCAAATATAGTAAATAAAAATTCCAAAAACAAGTGATTCATACATTTTAAATTACATGCTGTTCTGAATAGTATGGTGAAATCTCATATCATCCTGCTCCATTTTGCCTGGGAGGTAAATGATCCGTTTCCTATCCACATGTTACCTACCCAGTAGTCACTTAGTAGTCATATTGGTTACCACATCAACTGTCCCGGTATCGCAGGGCTTGTGTTCAAGTAACCCTTATTTTATTCAATAATGGTGCTGGCAAACTGGATATGCCAAAGAGAAGCTGTAAAGTGTATATATCTATAGAAACAGGCATTTAAATATAGGGTTCAGGTACCCGTTGGGGTCTTGGGGCACATTCTCTGCACATAAGGGGAACTACTGTAATGTGGAAAGTATTCAGGATTTTGTATAGGCTATCTGGAGGCAATGAGTAGATATCCATGGCTACTTCTGGCAAGTGGCAAAGTGATGCTGCTACAAATGTGAAATGGTAGAGATAAGCCAGCAGGAGAATATAGATGAGATTCAAGAACAGTCTATGGCTCTAAGCATGGCTGATTCAATGTAGCCAAGAAAGGAAACTGAGCACTGGAGAAAACAAAACACACACACACACACACACACACACACACACACACACACACACAAATACACACACAAACACACACACAGAGACACACACAGACACAGACACACAAACACACACAGAGACACACACCCAAACACACACACACACACAGACACACACACACTCGCACACACATGACATTCCTCCAATCTTGGTAGCTTTTAAAAGGCCTAGGGAAAACTCTCAAGGATTCAGAGAACTCAAATCCACATTTTGTTACTAATCAAAGATCATACAAAACCATCATTGACCTACCTATTCATATATCCAGAAGAGTGACATTAGAAGGAAGATAACTATATATTGAGACCCAAAATTTGTCTAAATGTGATTAAGTTGAAAGAGATTGTTTTAACTGAAAATTCTGAATTACTCTAAAATAGCAAGCATTATAGGAACAGAAAAGTTAGTAAAATTCATCTACAGAGAATAAAGGACTTATATTTTGTTTTACAAACTTGAGTATGACATCAAAATTAGTACCCATTTCATAACCATAGTGCAAAGTGATTTCAAAAATGCTTTGAGTGAAAGACATAGAGAATACTTATAGAGAAGGATAGAATAAAATAAAGAAGAAACATTAAAAGAGTATAACTTTAAAGTTCTTTTTGTGAATGGGTGGAAGAAATTGAAAATTCTGAAAACAAAGCTATGTCTTTTATTTATCTAGAATTTTGTATAGAGCTGGTGAGAAACAAGAATATACTCCTCTTATTACACCATCCCTCATGCCATGACTATCATAACTAAATTTGTTCAATGACTTAAATATCTATTACTGACCTTGCAGCATTCATTTTTCAGAAACTATTTTTTTCCAGAAAATCACTGATGACAATATACAGTTATTGAATCACTTAACATAAAATGCTGAAAAGCTTAGATTTCTTTTGTTTGGAGATTTTCTCTAGTCAACACAATGCAAAGTAGTAAATCATAGCTGATACATGGAGAGTCGATAAGCAGAAAATATCATGGACTCTTTGACACTAGAAGTTAATACAGAAGAAATATCATACTTCAGTATACAATTTAATAAATTAGAAACTTAAGAGAGCTTTAAGTTTTCTTCATTCAAGAAAAACAAATTCAGAAGACAGAGACATTTTCTCATCCAAAGGAAATAAAATTTATCTAAAAACAAAAATTTCAGTTACTAGAAAATGGCAAGTGTTAGAATCTCTGGAATCTCTCATTTATAATCTATAATTAGATTGTTTTGATATTACCATAAAGGTATTGGTGTATATATTATCTATGTGTGTGTGTTAGTTTTTTTAACCGCAATTTTCTACATTTCGTCAGTAGCCAAAAACTTATTATTTCAGAAGATTGCTTGTTGGCATGCTCTGTTATTAAAACACTTGTAAATGGTCAAGCTACACCTTTATAACTACAATATTTAATTTTGTGGTCACCTATGCTAAAATGTCATATTGAACCTTTATTTAAATGAAGAGAGGAAATGATATCTTCAGCTGATTTATATATATATATAGTCATTGGCCATTCCGTAAAAGGGAGGAAAAAAACTCTGAACAGCCTACGTGGCTCACACGTTTTCATTTATTTAAAATTAATAATACAATTGCATTAAAAAAATCAAGCAAATGAATTTAAGTTTATAAAGGGTACAATAGGGAGACATAAGACTAGAAAAGAAATTCACTACGAAATTACATTCTGAAGGATCATTAGGCTCCTTATTATTAGGGTTAGTAGGCAATTGATGAAATCTTCAATAAAATTGAAATAGCTAAGGGCCTCAGGGAGTTCAGTTAGTGTGAAACTCTATTCCCACTTCTATATTTCCCTGTCTAATTTACATATCAAATGAATGCATTTTAGATTTAAATGATACTAAATCTCCAGTTCTTGAATTTATTCTAAGGATGTACCCAGAGTTTAAAATAGCATAAAATGTTGCATGTTCTATTTTTCATAAGCTGAATCTCATAGTGAAAAATTGATCTGGATCTGAATTTTTGTTTTATCATCAACCTTTCAAGCAATTGCTGTGTTAGACAGGAGAGATAATTGACTTTATTGCTAATTAAGTTGGTGAATTTAACTATTATTTGTTACACAATGAAAAAATGTATAAGCAGTTCTCTTAGATCAAGGCATACTTTTTGTTTTAAATGATTCTATAAATTTTACTTAAATATTTAAACAGTACACTGCATGAGTATTTTGAAAGTGTGATATTTATCAAGATGTTCTCAGAAGAAAAAAGTTTTGAGATCTGTATAAATAGCTTCAAGTGGCTTAACAATATTCAGAAAAGTAGTAGTAACACTTTTCTCTTTAGACTTATTTCACAGATTGAAAATATTATTTTTACATAATCACATCAGGTACTTTTTAAAAATATGTTTTTATTCTTTTTAGAGAGAGAAAGGAAGAGGGATAGAGAGATAGAAACATGGATGAAAGAGAAACAGGTTCCATCGGCTGCCTCCTGCACGCCTCCTACCAGGGATCAAGCCCCCAACCAGGGCATGTGCCTGACCAAGAAGGGAACTGGTGACCTCTTGGCTCCTGGGTTGACATCCAACTATGGAGTCACACTGGATGGGCATAATATTTATAATCAATATATTTAAAATTTTTTTCTCAGGTTCCAAAAAAGCCATAATTCATAGTTCAATTTTGTCAACAGAAGGGAGCTAATTTAAAACAATGTATTTTCCAGTATTGTTCATGATATTTTTTTAGATTGCATATTTTGGTTTGTAATCCTATATAATAAAGGGATAATATTCTAAGTGTCTGGTCGTCTGGTCATCCTTTCAACCAATCAAAGCATAATATGCTAATGATATGCTAAGGGTGCTCAACAGCTCGCTATGATGTGCACTGACCACCAGGGTAGACACTCTGACCCTACGTTAGCTTGCTGTTGGGGTCTGGCCGATCATGACTGAGTGAAACAGGCCAGACATGCCCTGGAGCCCTCCTGTGGTCCCTCCCTGCTGGCCAACCTCCCCTGTCCCTTCCTGGTCCCAATCGTGCACCGGTGGGGTTCCTGGGCCTGGCCTGTGCCCTCTCGCTATCTGGGACCTCACGGGGGATGTTGGAGAGCTGGTTTCAGCCTGATCCTGCAGGCCAGGCTGGTGCACGAATTCATGCACTGGGCCTCTAGTAATTTATAAAGCATCATGTCCAATAATTTAAAAATGTATTTTCTCAGAACTGTGTACCAGAACATAAAAATGGGCATAAACTAGTACCATAAATGCCAAATATGTAAATTTCTAATGAAAGAAAAAACAAAACAAAAAAAGCACTACCCAAGATAGTATCAAGTGCCTACATCAGTGTTGTCCAAAAATAAATATAATTCCAGATATAATCTAATTTTAATAGTCACTAACCATAATTATAAAGTAAAAAGGAACCAGTAAATTTTATTTTAATAACTAAAAACTACCTTCAATAAGTTAAAAACTACCTTCAGCAAGATAAAGTTCCTCCAAAAGTAAAAACACAAATAAGTTCCTTGGTAGATTAATGATTTAAAGGTACCTACGATTTTATTTTTATTTATTTATTTATCTATCTATTTATTTCAACTTTATTGAATCTTATGAAATTTTATGATATTTAAAGTATACAATGTGGTGGATATATATGCATATATATATATATGCACATATATACACACATATACATACATATATATAGAAAAGATTGCCCTCATGTTATTAAAAGTCCTTATGATTTGAAATTATAAAACACACAATCCCCCCACCAAACAAATAAACACATCCACTGAAGAAACTTAAATTTGCTGCAGTGACAGATTATGCTAATTAGTTCTGCAAACCTCTCCTTCCACAATATAAACAGGTTTATATGTCTTACTTATTGTAAAAAATAAGAAAATGATTACCAGCATACTCAAGTGATGAGAATTAATCCCCAAACAACCATAAAGATAAAGGACACAACCACATGTTGTGTAAGAGAGATCTAAAATAGTAATTTTACAAGTCTAAATATCAAAGGATGTACAAAGATATATCAGGCAAATGAACAAAATAATTAAGCAGCAGTAGCAATTCTGGAATTAAAGAAAAATTAATACCTAAACATATTAAACTTGAAAATGAAGGGATCTTTTCCAAATGAAAATCCCAATTCATAATGAAGATGTAGCATGAATATTTCTATACATCAAATAGCACAGGAACTACTTTAATGAAGCAACATTTACAGGAAATACAAGGAGCAACTTAGAAATGCACTGAAACGCATGTCTTCAACTAGACTCAATATAAGTTTGATGAAGTGGGTACAAAATATGTAAGCTCAGCTAGAGTAAAATTCTACTGCCTTATCAATTTCAAGGCACACTCACAGAAGCCTCTTTCTTGTATCCTCCACCAGAGCAAGGCTTTATGAAAATAAAATAAAATCTTGAAAATCAAGGTTCCAGTAGTCTAGCCAACAATTGAATAGCTATGACGTGAACTATTTGGCTCTCAGTATGAACTTAGTAAGGTACATACTATATTTGGAAGAGAAAACTTTATTTTTCATAAGCTACTTTTTATTTACTATGATGTTATTGAATTTTATTAAAACTATCTTGTTCAAAGTTTGTTATGAAACAATTAATGTAATCAATTACTCTGAGATATTAAAGCAGGAAATAAATATTTCCCTTTGAATAATTAGAATGCCCTTTGTTAGACAGTTCACATTTAGTACTGTAATATATTTGCCTCCTACCTTATCTTGTAGAAATGTTGAATTTATGCTAGGTTTTCTGGCAAAATACCCTCCCAACACATTTATCTCTTCCATTTGTTTCAGCACACACTTTAGCTTAATAAACCTATAGTACCTGAATTTTATTTTTGTAAGTTAACTCAAGTTTTATTTGGAGCCATTTGTAGGATAAATAAATTGTCTATCTGAGATTTAAAAACAAAAAACCAAAACAAGCAGAACACTTTATAGCACAAGCATCTCCCCTGTGTCTACATTAATTCATCTTTGTCCTCTTATTAATTAAAAATTAATATAAATATAATTTCTTCTATATTGTTTTCTGTCCCCTTCCCCACTTGAGGACTATTTTCTTTACTGTGCCTTTTTCAACTTCATCCTACCTTTGTCTTTTACCACATGTTGTAAATTGCCATCTTTGATGTTATATTCTCTCTTTTACACAGTTATCTTCTCATTTTCTTGCTTCTCCTCTACTTATAAAACTTATTTTATGTTAATATTTTACCCATCTCTAAAAATTAATATAGTTATCTTCTTCTGACTGGCTTATTCCACTTAGTATACTGCCCTCCAGGTTCATCCAAGTTGACACAAAAGGTAAGCTTTCCTTTAGTTTTCTATTGTGTAAATGTACCACAGCTTTTTTATCCACTCATCTACTAATGAAAACTTGGGCTGCTTCCAAATATTGGCTATTGCAAATAACACTTCAGTGCAACTTATTCTTTTGAATTAGTGTTTTGGTTTTCTTCGGATATTATTCCCAAACATAGAAACACTGAATCATAAGGCAGTTTCTTTTTTAATTTTTTGAGGAAATAACATAATGCTTTCCACAGTGGCTGCACCGATCTGCATTCCCACCAACAGTATATGAGGGGTTCATTTTTCCCACATCCTTGCAGAAACGTGTTTGTTGATTTATTGATTATAGCCATTCTGAAGGGTGTGAGGTGATACATCATGATTTCACTTATATGTGGAACCTAATGAACAAAATAAGCTGGCAAACAAAATAGAAGCAGATGCAGATACAGAGAACTGACTAAATAAGAAAAAAACCCCCACAAAAAACAGAAAAACACACAGGAAAACTCATAGATGTACAACAGTATGGTGATTACCAGAGGGAAAGGGGCTGGGAGAGGTAGGAAAGGATAAAAAGGGGATAAAGGGTGACGGAAGGACACTTGACTTGGGGTGGTGAACACACACTACAATATACAGACGATGTGTTATAGAATTTTACCTATATAATTTTATTAACCAAATTCACCCCAGTGAGTTCAATAACAAATAATAAAATTAAAAAATATTAAAAATTAATATAATTATAAAATTATCCTTAAAATGGAAAAACTAACCCTTATTTATCATCATTTTCACACAACTGAAACTACTTTTGAAGGTCTTCAATCATAAATTTTAAGTGTCATATGCAATGCTGTTTTCTCCACTTGTACCTTTTAAAATATTTAAATTCATGATTTTAATTTCTTAACTTACTTTTTTCTCTCCAGTATATAATTGAAAGTATTTGATATGTATTTGTTCAGCCATTAGAGGGTATATAATCAAGGAAATGAGAGGAGCCAACATCTTTAATCTTGATTTCTTTTTATTTAAGCTAGTTTTATTTATTTTAATAGAATTTTATTGATTTCAGAGAGGAAGGGAGAGAGAGAGAGAGAGAGAGAGAGAGAGAGAGAGAGAGAAAGAGAGAGAGAGACATCAGTGAGAGAGAATCATTGATCAGCTGCCCCCTGCACATCCCACACTAGGGATTGAGCCTGCAATCCAGACATGTGCCCTGACTAGGAATGGAACCTTGACCTACCTCCTGGTTCACAAGTCGACACTCAACCACTGAGCCATGCTGGCAGGGCTAGCTTAGTTTAATTTTTTATGTATTTACTATGTTAGTGTACAACTGTTTTTCTAATTACTAAATCTTGAGGTTCTTTTATTTGGTTTTTCTGTTCACGTTTAGTCATTAAACTCTATCTAATCTCGTGTATAAAAAACCCCTAGCTTGCCTTTCTATTCCATTTCTTCTTCCTAAAGCAAGTCTTAATGCTATTGGCTTGAATCAATTTGATAATCAAATTTCTGATTCCTAGTTATAATTCTTTTTTTTTTTTTTACATGTCTCTATTGAGTTCAGAGAGGAAAGGAGAGGGAGAGAGATTTAGAAACATCAGTGATGAGAGAGAATCATTGATTGGCTGCCTCCTGCACGCCCCCCACTAGGGATAGAGCCCACAACCCAGGCATATGCCCTTGACTGGAATCAAACCCGCGACCTTTCAGTCTGCAGGCCGATGCTCTATCCACTGAGCCAAGCAGGTTAGGGCATAATTCCTTTTAAATGTTTTATTCCAAAGTGTCTTTATAAATTTACTGAATTTTTTTCCTAATGTCAATTCAAATTTTAACATTTGCCTAGCCTAAAATATTTATGATTAGTAGTCATCTTAAAAAAACACCAAAATCTACAATTGAAGATGTTTATGATTTGTGTTCATAAAATATAGCTAAGATGTCATTTCTTTAGTTCTTCTGCAACCCATGTCCTCTAGCTTGAAGTATTACAATTAATTGAGTATTCACATTGTACCAGATGTAATTATGGGCACTTAAGTGATAAATCTCCAATCGTATCTAGAGTTGATGATTAAGCTTTGACATAGAACATTTAAGTTACTTGCCCAAGGTCATACAACTACTTAATTATAAAATTGTAATATGATTCTTGGCATCTGGCTTGATATCCTGTGCCCTTTATCACTAATGGAGGTTTATAGGTACCATTAGGCAGATGCAAATTGTATTGAGACTATAGAAAAAACATCTCCCTAAAAAAAAGATAATATATAATTTTATATACTTCCTGAAACACCTTGCTTTATTAGTTATACAATTTTACCTATTACCTTACATGATAAAGACCCTAACTGCAATCTATTTTAGGTTTTAAAAGAAATTATTACCTGACGTTAAGTTTTAAACGTATGCTGTTGCTAGGATTGTATGTATAATGATTCAGGACACCTGGCTAAATGAGTAAAATAACTAAAAGAAATTGAGGCTGCATTATTACACACATATCTATTAGACTGAAGTTTGCAATTTTCAGATAATCGTAATGTGTAAGTGTGATATCTTGTCACTCTGCTATTATGTTTAATATTACCACAAACATGGTGATACCTCTAAAATTGTCATGCCACTATCCTATTTCTCTAATCTTAATATTAATCAAGGTGTTTTTCTCTATTCCTCCCTCATCCCATAGGGTGAAAGTGAAACAGCTGTTGCCAATTCATAGCATATGGGCTTATCTTTGTTATTGCAATATATTTCCATCTGAGTACTTAGGAAGCTCTCACAAGAAAGCGTGTTCCTTCATAATCTAAATAACCAGGACATGAAAAGACCTACTAAAAGATGCACAGTTTGTCAATTGCATTCCCTGAAAATGTTCCGGAATTTAAAAATGCCTAAAAATGTAGAGTCACTACTGCATGTTTTCCTTGAGGTTTTAGTGAAAAATGTTAATTACATATTTGCATGGCAAAGCCATATGTTTCATGGCTGACTTTTGGCTTCAGAACGAATCCCTTTGATATTAGGGATTGCTTTGTGGAGGTTAGGGAAAAACCTGCACAAAAATGGCTGAAAAAAAATCAGTGATAAGTTCTTCATGGTGAAAGACTTTTTCTTTAGTTTTACTTTGTCAAATCTGTCTTGAGCAATGGAATAGCAGCAAAACTCTTTTGGTCAGGTAATCAATATATTTTTATAATTAATCGTATTGTATTAGATTCTATTTAAATGTAAAATTTAAATCTAATATACTCTGTTAAATTGCAGTCACTGTAGTTTAACAAATTATTAGTGAATGCTAGTAATATTAGTGATTAGCCATAATTCTTCATGGCTACATACAAAGATTGTTTGACATAGCCATACAAATAATAATGATATCTATTACTTATGTTATTTCAAATTAAAGCACTAAATTAATATTATATGACACCAGAATAAGAGCTCCTTGAGAGTAAGCACATATTTTATTTAACGCTATATTTAACATCTAGAATAAATAGATAATATTTCAAGAACATAACTATTTGTTGCATGATTTAGCAAAGTAGCAGTAATATCATTAAGATGAAAAAAAAAGATCATGATTGGCAAATTTTTTTCTTTCCCCAATACCTACAGCATAATGTTCATTCATTAAATTAAACAAAAAGTTTCCCTTAATGGTTATATTTATTAGGTGTGAAATTTGTAATTTATTCATAAAATCATTAAAATTATGAAGACATTTTGGAATAAATATTTATCTTTCTAATTAGTATGATGCATTTTAAATAATTCCAAAACATTTTTCAATTATTTCAGTCAGAAAAACTAACTATGGTTATTTCTGAAATAATTAAATTGAAAAAAGGTGCTCATTTGAATTTTGGCAGTCAGGTGATGAGAAAAAAAGTAAATGTAGAATATTTCTGGGTAAAAATAGAAGTCAATAGAAAAATATAATGTTTTTTATTAGCAAGCAAAGTCATAAAAGATGAAAATTAACCTAAACTGCTACAATAAGAACAAAAACCAAAATAGCATACTTTTTTCCTGTGTTAAATTTTGGACCATAGCCAAGAGCTGACAAGGCACATGCTACTATTGTATTGACTCTGAATTTCTAGAAGAGGAAAACATACAGTTCCAAACCTGAACATGTTGGACCGCAATCAGAAATGCAAGAGAAAGGAGGTGCTTTTCTTGGAAAGCTAAGATGCTATGATCTGAGAAGAAAACAACAACTACTTCTGAAGTCTTCCACATCAGCCAGAAAATAGAAGGGTACAACTGTGGTGTAGCTGAGATGAGTAGCTTCTAAAAATAGAGGTCATTGAGGAATCCTACATAATAAAAGGCTAATCTACACTAATAAAAGAGAAACATGCAAATTAACCATCACTCTGACACTCCACTACTCCGCTACACCCACCAGCCAATCAGAGTGACTATGCAAATTAACCAACAAAGATGGTGGTTAATTTGCAAATGCAGGTGCAGAGCAAAGACTGAAGACGACTGAAGATGGTGGTGGCCACGGAGCTGGAGCGAGCAGGAGGCTTGGGTTGCTCCCAGCAACGGAGGAAGCCAAGCTTCCCACCGGCCCTGTACTCCACTCAAGGAGTGGCTGGGGGCCTGGGTTGCAGGGAACCTGGGTCACTGGGGGCAACCCAGGCTTCCAGTCCACCCTGGGCTCCGCTCAAGGAGTGGCTGGAAAAAAAAAGGAGGGGCTGGGAGCAGCCAAAGCAGAGAAGCCAAGCCTCACTGCTATGGCCGGACCAAAGGCCTGGGTCCCGGGTGCTGGAGGAAAACCAGTGCTGGCAGCTGGGGGAAGGAAGGCCTATTGCACGAATCTTCGTGCAATGGGCCGCTAGTATGCAAATAGACCTAATGGCAGAATGACAGGTTGCTATGATGGGCACTGACCACCAGGGGGCAGACACTAAATGCAAGAGCTTCCACAGGGGGACCGCCACTCAGCCAGAAGCTGGCTCACAGCTGGCAAGCACAGTGGCAGTGGTGGCGGGAGCCTCTTCAACTGCCAGCTTAGGCCCGCTCTCCATGGGATCCCATACTGCAAGAGCACACAGGTTGGGCTGAGGGACCCCCTGAGTGCATGAATTTTGTGCACTGGGCCTCTAGTCCTATATAATAAAGAGGTAGTATGTTTATTAGACTGGACGGTGGAATGACCTTCTGGAACGACCTTCCTAAAGGACCAGTGGGTAGGGAGTGGGTCTGCAGGGCTATGAGGCAGCAGGGACTGTGAGGGCAGAGGCAGCTGGGGCTGTGAGGACTGAGGCAGCCAGGCCTGCGAGGCCCGAGCTCCTTGCACTTATTTTCTGCATTGGACCTCTAGTTAATTATAAATATGACCTGAAATACATACAGTCAATGTATAGTTCCATACTATTTTTCTGTGATGTCTCTTTATTTTAATACTAGAGGCCTGGTGTATGAAATTTGTGCACAGGGGCGGGGGAGCCTTCAGCCCGGCCTGCACCCTCTTGCAATCTGGGACATCCCTCTCTCAATCTGGGACTGCTGGCTCCTGACCACTCGCCTGCCTGCCTGTCTGATCGCCCCTAACCACTCTACATGCCTGCCTGATCACCCCTAACCACCTCTGTCTGCCTGCTTGATCATCCCTAACTGCTCACCTGCCTTCCCGATTGCCCCTAACCACCTCTACTTTGGCCCCTGCTGTGGCTACATCCGAAAGGATGTCTGGAATGACGTCTGGAAGGTCTTTTGGCTGTCTGGTCTAATTAGTATATTACACTTTTATTATTATAGTCTAGAGGCCCGGTGCACAAAAATTTGTCTCTCAGCCCCACTTGTGCCCTCTCACAGTCTGGGACCCCTCGGGAGATAACGACCTGCTGGCTTAGGCCTGCTCCTGGGTGGCAGAGGACAGGCCCAATCCCTAGGTGCAGCCCCAAGTCAGGCTCAGAGCAGGGCCGATTGGGGATTTGGGGCGCCGCCCCCTGTCATGCACAGAGCAGGCCGGATTGGGAGGTTGTGATGCCACCCCCAGTCACGCTCAGAGTAGGGCCGATTGGGGGGTTGGGGCGCCGCCCCCTGTCACACTCAAGGTAGGGTCGATGAGGAGGTTGCAGCGCCACCCCCTGTCATGCACAGAGCAGGGCCGATCGGGGGTTGGGGCACTGCCCCCTGTCACGCACAGAGCAGGGCCAATCAGCGGCATTGGGGCTCCGTACCCTGTCACCCACAGAGCAGGGCCGATCAGGGGGTTGGAGCACTCCCCCCTGTCACACTCAGGGCAGGGCCGATGGGGTGGTTGCAGCTCCACCCCATCACACACAGAGCAAGGTCCATGGTGGGGGTTGGGGCACCGCACCCTGTCATACACAGAGCAGGGCCGATCAGGGGTTTGGGGTGCCTTCTCCTGTCATGAACAGAGCAGGGCGGATAGGGAGGTTGTGGCCCCGCCCCTGTCACACACAGAGCTGCAGGGTGATCAGGGAGTTTGGGCGCTGCCCTGTCACGCTGCTCCAGGGGCCAAGAGGCCTCGTGGCTCCACTGATCCGGTGCTGGGAGGCCTCGCGGCTCTGCTTGACACCGGGGCAGTGAAGCCTCACTGCTTAGCTGATCCTGGTGCTAGGAGGCCTTGCTGCTCCACTGATCCTGGTGCTGGGAGGCTCCACTGATCCCGGTGCTGGGAGGCCTCTCGGCTCTGCTGATCCCGGGGCATGAGGCCTCACGGCTCCACTGATCCCGGTGCTGGGAGGCATATTACCCTTTTACTATATAGGATAGAGGCCTGGTGCATGGGTGAAGACCTGCCAGTTTGCCCTGAAGGGTGTCCTGGATCAGAGTGGGGGTCCCGCTTGGGTGCCTGGCCAGCCTAGATGAAGGGATAATGGCTGTTCGCAGCTGGTCACACCCCCTTCAGGGTGGGGGTCCCCACTGGGGTGCCTGGTCAGTCTGGGTGAGGGGCTAAGGGCCGTTTTCAGGCTGGCTGGTGACTGAAGCTCCCAACCTCTCCTTTTTTTCTTTTTTTTTTTTAATTCTGGGATTTATTTGCCTTCTATGGCTGTCACTGGAGCTGAAAGCCGGCTTTAGCTCTGAGGCTTGGCTCCAGCTCTGAGATCTCGGCTGCTGAAAGTAGGTCTCTGGGTTTGTTTCACTTCTATAATTGAAACACTGTTTCAACTCCAGCTCTGAGGCCCGGCTGGCTGAAAGCAGGTTTCTGGGGATAGTTTAGCTTCTGTAACTGCAACATTGTTTCTTATACTGTAGCTAGAGGCTGGCAGCAGCAGGCGGGGAATCTTGGCTTTCTCCATCACTGGAGCAAACAAGCCTCCTGTTCGCTTCAGCTGCCTGTCTGCCAGCCGCCATCTTGGTTGGCAGTTAATTTGCATATCACCCTGATTAGCCAATGGGAAGGGTGTTGGGGTTATGGTCAATTTGCATGTTTCTCTATTATTAGATAGGATGATCTGTTGATAATTACTTTTGTTATTGTAGTTTTATTCAAGAAAAAATGGTGTAATACGATGTCAAACTGGCACTATTTTTTGTAAATAGCAATGGGGTTGAAGAAATGTGAAAATATGCAAATGTACAGACATACTAAGTAATTGCCCATTTTATAATTAAAGTAATACTTTAACATTTAGATTAAGTAATACAATTATACTAAATAATGCTGTTATTATATAAGCATCTATATGTTATATATATATATATATATGTGTTTATATATAAACTAAGCATATATATGTTTTTGTCTATAACAATATAAACATTTCAAGTTTTCAAGCTTGGAGAAACAGGTTATGTATAATGTATTGTAGACATGGTTTATATTTTAATTGAATTAAAGCTATTTCTAAATAATATAAATTTGTAAGAGAACAAAATGCTTAAATACAGGCATATAGCCTAATATAAATGTCAAAATTTGCTCATCTGAATCCACTAAACAGGCATGCTTATTGGATTTTCCATTGTTAAAAAACATAGACTTCCAGTTAAATTATCTTTATTTCTGTCTCATTCTCAAATCCTCTAACCCACAATTTGAAAAAAGAGGTATAAAATATACACCGAGAAGGAAGAACACTAGAGGAGGCTTCGGCATCATTGGACAGGAGTTATCAACATGATTTTGGAAGATGGAACAAATGAGGAGAAATGGCTGATGTAGCAGCATGGGGTGATTTGAATTGTAAATGTATTCAGAGAGAGTCTGAAGAGAAGGAAGCTGATTCTACCTACAGAGACTAGGAATGTTTTCACGAATTGGGGATAACGAGGCTCTGGGGTTTCTCTGTGCTACAAGGCAGCGGTGTGCAAGGTTCATATAGGTGAGCATGAGGAACTATCAGTTTGCTCTGTATTATCTGGCTTGTAGTCCAGGCATTTCTCTTTTGGCTTATATATTTTTCTTCTTCATAGATTATAAAGTCACAGGGAATACAGGCCTATATTTTTTATAACCTCCCTTCATTGTAATTTGGACATAGCATTTATTGATTAAATAGGAAATATATTTAAAATGGTATAGATAAATGCGTTTATTTCTTATTCATTTTGAGACAATACTAATAAAATGTATGAATAGAAGTAATATGTAACTCCAGATACTCTCATAAAAAATAAAACTTGAGAGGGATTATTAGCAGGCAAATATATATTTAGATAAAGTGGTTTTGGAAATAGTAATAATAAGCAATGAAACTAGGCAGGGGAACAATGAGTCAGAAGGCTAATTCCCCTTTCCCAGTTTCCCTCCCCAACCCATGAACAGTGCACTGCTCAGTATTCTTGAATGCCTGAAGTAGCAGAGAAGTGGAGCAGATAGGGAATTGATGTTCATTTTTTAAATTTATAGGTGGAATAATGGATTTCTAATAATTTTATGTGATATGCACAAGACACTAGCAAAATAAAAGGAATGAAAACTTATACAGAATAAAAAGCGTCTTGACATTCTTACATTTGAGGGTTTCTCAGGCTGTCTCTATCTTGAATCGCAGAAAAGTGCATTTCTAACAGTTGAAAAATCTTGTTTTTAACCTCTGTCATTTTAATTGTTAGCATTCTACTGCTAAATATTTATGAACAGTCAATGATTGCTAGACATTTCAAAAATATCCCTAGTGTGAAAAAATACTGATCATAAAATATACTGCAAGAAACAAAGTAAAAGGTTAAAAATCACTACATTCAAAAAGATAACACATCTGTGAAATAAAAGCACAACAGAAAAACTATCAACATCTGAAAGTATTTCTAAAACATTTACAATATATTTGATAGAATTTAAAAAAACTAATCAATATACCAATAGAATAAATAAAATTGTGGGAACAGGACTAGCCCATCAAATTTGCATTAAGGGGGCAAAAGGAATTTCTACTTTATATTTATCAATGTTATTAAGAACATATATAAAGTAAATATAATAAATTTTTAAAATGGAAATTCTAGGTGTTGGATCCATGTCTTTTACTTTACTATAGTTTTTCTTTAATAAAGGAAAAACATTTAAATAAATGATAAAGCGAATAAATGATAAAGCTTTTTTTGCATAGTACAACATTGTAACTGTAGGTTTTAAGTACTACTCATGTGCTGATTACTTCTTTTATCTCCAGAAAAATTCTTTCATGTAAATTATAAACTCATGTATCCAGTTACCTACATATATTATAGGCATTTCAAACTTTACATGTCCAACAATGATTCCATGAATTTCCCCCCCAAACCTGCTTCTCCTGCAGTATGCTTCATTTCAGATAATGACAACTCCATTTTCCATATGTTTAAGAGTCTTAGATAGAAAAATTTATTCATTCTTGATATTTTTATTTATTTTGTATTCCATATACATTTCATCAGAAAATCCTATTGGTTTTATTTCCAGAAAAAAAAAATTCTAGCAATCTATCCTCTTCATCCCAAATGCCACAAACTTAGTTAAAGCCACAGTTATCTCTGGCGTGGGACATTGTAAGAGATTCCTAGCTGCCATCCTAATTCCCTCTTTCCATTCTTCTGTGTTTGATGTACACACAGTAGCCAGAATGGTCTGCTAATACCAAGTGAGCACATATCACACAGGTTCACAGCTTTAAGTGGCTTTTCAAATTATTCAAAGTAAAAGCAGAAATCATCAACAGGACCTAGCCCTGAATGATTTGTGTCCCATTACAGCTCTGTGTCTTCAACCCTTTCCCCTGCATTGACACCTCCAGCCACTACAGTTTCCCCATGTGGTTCCCAGACATACAGCCAGGCTCTGCCTCCAGTTTTCATACTTGCTAATCTCTCTGACATAAGTGATCTTCTCAGAACATTACTATGGCTAGCCGACCCACTTTCACATGTCTTCTCAAAGTTGCCTTTTCAGTGAGAGTCTCTGTGACTACCTGCCTTCATCCCATATCATCTTCTCATATTTATTCTCAGTTTTCCCTGTTAAAATAAAGACTATATTAAAGAAAAGTTTATGGTTTCTGCCACTGCTCTTAACTCAGCATCTAAAACTGCCTAGAATTTGGCATGCTTTAAACATAGCTGTGATGAGTAAAGGATCTTTTAAAATGTAATTAGGTATGTTAATTTCCTGATGATGAATTTTGGGAGGTGTGTGTGTGTGTGTGTGTGTGTGTGTGTGTGTGTGTGTGTGTGTGGTTTTCTTTATGTAATTTTTCAGAAGTTTATAATTACATGATGTTGGGAATTTCCCAATGCCTTTAAAAAAAGCCAACTCAGATCTGCTGAATGTTCATCTAAATTCTGCCCTCTACTCTACACAGACAGACATAGTGGATTGTTTTTAAGGAGCTGCATTATCCGTGCAATTATGCCCAACTTCCACAGAATATATTGTATTCAAAGGCTCCAGAGCAACTGAACAGTAGTTAGTGGGCAATTGATTTTTGTTATTCTATTCTGGTAAATACATAATTTCTAAAGACCAACTTTATTATTTGACATAGAAAAATCAAAACAAATGGCTTTTTAATGTAGACAGAAATTAATTATTATGAAAAAGAAAATGTACATTGACTTTATCCTTAAGAAATACTTTATTAAAAACTTCCTGGAACAAAGAATAAGTAGAAAGACATTAAGATAGTCTCCTAACATAGTCAGATAATCATTCCCATATATAAGCAAATAAAATGTTTGCTCTAAAAATACAAAAGGAATACATAAAGCTGCCAGCATAATTGTGTCTCCAGTAAGAATGCAAGAAAAAAGTGCTTAAGGACACACAAAAAATGAAAAGCAATGAAGCCATTATTAAAAAGTATTGCTCAAAAGAAGTAATAATTTTATTTTAATGTCTTAGTACACTAGCATGCTTCTGTTATCTAATTAACAGTCTACATATATAGGTAGGATATATCAAGTTGTTTTTTATCGGTGCTATTACAAGATTTTTATCAATTCAGTATTTATTATGCAGTATCCTTTGAAGTGTACCTGTTCTTCAGGGAATTTAACATTTTCTGTGTATTGTTTTGCTATATTTTAAATACCCTTAAAGTGTTGCTTTCAATGGGAAACATTTTTCAGGAAAGATGATGTGCAATCTTAAAAATGCTTTATTTTTAAGACACTTGTTTTCTTCTTTTGGGATTTCAAAGCAAAGAAAGGGAAAGGAGTTTCATATTTAAAAAAAAAGAAAGGAAAGTGAAAATAAGACAAAAGGAGAATAAAAACAAAACCCCTGGTGTTTTTACTATTGCCTGCATCTATAAGTATAAAGAACTTGAGTTAATTTCAACATAATTTATTGTTGTAAATTTAAAGTAAATGTACCTCAGCGTAGTCACAATATCTTTTTGAGATTCTAAAATTGTTTGAGCTAATAAAAACTTTCCTCCTTTTTTATTCCACTCACTGTCTTATTTCTAAATACATTTCTGTTGCTATTCCTTTTGCAATTAAACGTGAACTCTAGAACTCACTTCTGTGTGAAAGAATGACAAAATACCAACCAGTATGATAGATTTTTATTTTGTCTAACACATCACAATTTCAATGGAAAACATTTTGTTTAATGTCTTAGAATTTAGATGTGGTGAGGTAAATCATCCAGAATTAAAATATTATAAAAGTGATCACTTCTTCTTTTTTCACCAATGCCCTAAAAAGAACAGGTGAGAACAGGCGTGAGAAAAGCAGTAGATGGGAGGTGAAGTTATGGAATAAGCTGTTTTCAGAAGTCTTGCTGCCCATGGTGATTTCTGGAATGTAATTTGTGTTACTGAGTTTGCTCACACTTGAGACAGGGCTATAAAATGCATCTACATTTTCTGCTGGATTACTCCACTTGGAAATAAAAATATGTCTAAAACATAGGACCCATGAAACTGGGCCCAGTTTTTTTTTTCTCTGTTGAACAACACATTAAAATTTGTAAACTTTAAATCAAAAGTCAGTCAGTATCTACCTACTTTTTTCTCATTCTATACGTAAACTCTTATCAATTTTGATCACCTCTTCACTCACAATGATGTTTCTGTGTCTCTTTACCCCTAACCAATGAAGATGATCAAGAGCCCATACCTCCATGTAATTACTGCCCTGATTTCCTAACTTCTCTTTCTGACCTTACTCTTGTCCTTACCCAACCAGAAAAGTATTAACTCATTAATTTAAAAACATATATAAATCTATATGTTATTGCAGCATTATTTACAATTGCCAAGGTAGGTAAGCAACCTAAGTGTCCATTGACAGTTGATTGGATAAAGAAGTGATACATATATACTATGGAATATTACTCAGCCATAAAAAGTAAAATCTTATTTGGGACAATATGGATGGATACAGAGGGTATTATGCTGACTGAAATAAGTCATTCAAAGGCCAATACTATATGATTTAACTTATATTTTGGAATCTAAGAAACAAAATAATCGAACTAACAGAACATAAACAACCTCACAGATGCAGAGAACAGACTGATGGTTGCCAGATGGGAGGGAGGCTGGTTGGCTAGGTGAAAAGGGTGAAAGGATTAAGAAGTACAAATTGGCAGTTACATGCTAGTCACAGGGATGTAAAATACAGCATAGAGAATATAGTCAATAATATTGTGATAACTATGTATGGTGTCAAGGGGGTACTATACTTATTGGGTGGATCACTTTATAAGTTATATATATATATATATGTCTAACCTCTATGCTGTACACCTGAAACAAGTATAATATTGAATGTCAACTGTAACTAAAAATACATAATGTACATCTTGCATAACAGTTTACTTATTGAAATAAAATAGATTTTCATTAGTACAGAATTTAGTTCAACATTCTTAGATTGGCATTTAAGACACCTCAAATCTGGACTAGGCTGTCAAACAATGATTATGTGAATAAATTTACAGTATTGAAAAAATAAAATAATTTTCTATTATATTCAAAATGTTTAACATTTTTTAAAATTTTATTTGTTTAAGGTATTACACCTGCCTCCTATGAATCCTGTGTTATATTTTTCTATGTAAATCTTATTTATCTTTTAGAACAGTGTTCCCAAAGTGTGGACTGAACTTCATCTGCTTCAGAATAATCCTTAATGCTCTTAGAACACTCAGATTTCTGTTCTAAATCTCAGGTACTATGGGAAGTTCTGATCCTTGTCAAGCTTTCTCAATTTTTTTACACACTATGGTTTATGATTTTCCATTTCAGAAGTTGACTCAAGCTTAATTTCCCTCTCAAAGACTTCTCATCACAACTCACCTTAATGTGCTTTTTAAATATTTTAATTCCATATTTTAGTCCTATGTGGCATATATATTTTAAAGCATGCATCATTTTTTATTTCCAACATTTTAAAGAACAGAGGCAAGTAATTGCTCATTTAAGATTCTAACATAACCAAAAACATATGGGCAATTCATCAAATTCTCCAAATCATAGAAAAATCTCTTTAAATAATATATAACATCTTCTAGGATACTTATTAAAATATTACACTTACTAAAATTTATTCACGGAAAATACTGGACATAGTTTAATGATTTTGAGCTTAAATTAAGTATACTTTACATTTATACCTGATGTCTTTTTAACAATTATTTCGAAAGTGGATACTATTAATATCTCCATTTTATCAATTAAGAAACTGAGCCCTTATGAGTCCTTTAGTTTAAAATTACTTTAAGTCACAAAGTTGCCTGGACTTATCCTAATATATCTAACCCTAAACTTCATGCACTTTGCCATTAGGAGACATTGTCTTATCTGTGTCATTCTATGTTGAACTACCTTAAGGTGTTGGCCAGCAAGGCAGATGTCCAGAGCACAGATTTAATAGGAATGCTAAAATATTATTGTAAACACATTGGAGTTATTGTGCCCCTTAACTGAGGTTTGCACATAGAAACTTCTATATAAGTGGTTGAATGTGTGGGGGGCTGTTTCTCTCTTTTCCATGTCCCGCATGGATAAGGAAACAGTCCATTTGCTGAGTGGAGGAGCTGGGGATTAAGAAATTAAAGAAAGACCAAGACGCAGAAATAGATTTTAAGCTGGGGCCAGGTGGGCGCCATCCTCTCTGATGGAGAGGCGGCAAAAAGCGGGCTGAGCCACACAGCAGGTTTATTTTAAAGGCCTAGATTTCCATATCTAGTTCCTGCCTGATTAACATGTCCAGCCTTATTGGGGAAACATGTTCCCAGGGCGTGGCTCTGCCTATGCTCTGAGTTCAGCTGACAATGATTATAAAAAAATGCCTAGGTGCCTCCCAGGCGGCCCTCTACATCTCCCCCGTTTTTGTTTTTTAAGCTACTATAATAAAAATAACATTTTAAACATTAATAGTAGGGCTCTAGAATTAAAACAATTGCAAACAATGCAAATGCAAAAACTAAACTACATACATGTTATCATTTTCAAAATTTGAACGTTAAGAACAAAACTGGCTAGTAAATAATAACAAAACAATGCCAATGCAAAACAACAATATGAGAAATCAGAACTATGGACATATTAACATTTTTGCTACTAAATGAAAAAAAATAAGTCTCTTTTGCTGCTGGTGTATATTTACTCAGAGTCCTTGGACTTGGCTGCGCAAGACTTTGCAGAAGACTGGCAGCTAACAGATGCTAGCATGAGCAGGAACATGGTTGAAGAAGTAGCTTCAACTTACTGCTTTTTCACAATCTGTTGCACTTCAATCGTTAACTTCTTCAGATGACTCCATATTGGCACAACAGTCCCTTGCGTCTTTCATTTTTCTTTTTCTTCGATTTTGTTGTCATTAGGGCAGTACTTAGTCCTTTTGAGTGAATGTCTGAGTCCATTGTGGTGACGGATGTAACGCTCTGGCACCCGAATTGGCTGCATTGCTCCTTCTTCCTTGCTCTTGGTCCTGGGCAACCTGTAGCAATGCACAGGTGCTGACTGCTATCATGACAAGGCGTCTTCACCATCTCTATCTTTGAATTGCCTTTCCTATCTTTGTGGCTGGAGCAATCTGGTCAGTTGGGATCTGTTGTTGCAGGAATCCACATGGTCTGGGAGCTATTCTTCTGAAAATATACAAAGCTATTCTCGACCAAAGGTTAATAAAGAAAACCTTACTTGGGATTTTTTCTTTGAAATGATCTCTGGCTTTCCCTGACATAATGTGTGTGTTTTGTGTGTGTGTGTGTGTGTGTGTGTGTGTGTGTGTGTGTGTGTGTTTTAATATATTTTATTGATTTTTTACAGAGAGGAAGGGAGAGAGATAGAGAGTTAGAAACATCGATGAGAGAGGAACATGGATCAGCTGCCTCCTGCACATCCCCCACTGGGGATGTGCCCGCAACCCAGGTACATGCCCTTGACCAGAATCAAACCCGGGACCCTTCAGTCTGCAAGCCGACGCTCTATCCACTGAGCCAAACTGGTTTCGGCATAATGTGTGTTTTTTCTGGGTGTCTCGTTAACGAAAAAATTTTAATTTAGTTATAGGATCGATTTTCTTACATGGCATTTTTCCACTATATTTTTCCACTATTCCCCCCCCCCCTTTTTTTTTAATTAGGAGGATTTTTGGAAAATATATAATGCAGTCTAGATAACTTTTTTTTGCATGTTAAGCAATTTTACCACGAAGTGAAAATTTTGGTTAATACTTTTTGAATAATTACTTATTTCAAGTTAGCCAAATTTAATTAATTTGAAAACTTAACAACTATTTTACTGTGAAATTTAATATTTTAACAATAATCTTAATTTACACTGTAAATATTAATTGAAAGGATCACTTTACATCCTTGAGGAGGCTTAAGCATTTCTGTTGTTAGGCTAGATTTAAATTTAGAGTCTGTTAAACTAAGCCTTTGTTTTTCTGGGTACCATTTTCAGCTGGACCAAGTCTCTTCTGTTATTTGGTTCCTGATCTGGGCTGGGCATGGGAAGCAAGAAGCAGCCATGGGGACTGGAGACCTTCCTCAGGAGCGGTGTGTGTTCAAGCCCCTGCACCATTGGGGGGGTGAGGATCTGTGCCCCACCTCTGTTGATCCCCAAGTTTTCTCCTACTGGCCCCCGACTGTGCCTGCCTTAAGTCGCCCCACCCTGTGGGGTCTTACCCGTCTTTGACTACCAGCCATTTCTGGGCCAAGTAGGGTGATGTGAGGTTCAGCTCTGTCTCCTTGATAGCCTATGTCCCTCTGGCCTCCATGTCCAGCAACTGCCTTTGGATCCCCTTGCCTGCTGGCGGGCCCCGGCATTGATCATAGGGAACCCAGGTATCTTCTCCAGAGAGGGCCCAACTTATGCCATTGGGCAAGAGACAGATCCATGGTACCAGCTTTTCATGATCTCAGTTTGAAGGGAGAGCTCAGATAGCAGCTGTAGACAATTAGATTGTGAGAAGAGGAAATCCTCTTGGCAAAAAGATCAAGAGAGGTCAATACAGAATGCTTAAGTGCCTTCCCAGGGGGCCTTCCACACAGTGGAAGGGAATAAATTCTTTTATGTCCTTAAATATTAAATTGTTGCCAAACATTCAAAGAATTAATTTGTAAGTTTGTTTGGGATAAATGCACAATATACTGTTTTAAAGCATCAAAATGATTAATGAAACTTGTAGTAGAATAATACCATGTAAGAATATTCTTCGCTCTAGGTCATGACAATTCAATTTTAAATTGGCTGTCTTGAGGTTTGGAATGAGGAACCTAGTTTGCAAAAAAAGCAATTTACAGAAACAAAGAGAGCATGCCATCCAAACTACAGTTTTGGGTAAACACATTATCTAGAGTCCTTGGGTAACCCAGGTTAAACTTAGGCATGTTATTTAAATTAGTTTTGGGTCTCCAGAACACTGAGTTGACACACTAACTGGAGCCCTCTGACCTTGGGATAGTTGTGCTGTCCTTCCCAGGTAAAGGAAAAATGTGCCTTCTAAGACCAATATGAAAGTTACAGTTTTTACCTGAGTTAATTGTTACCATACTTCACTTTACCATGCCCCAGGTGGTCTCTGGGCTGTTGGTTGTCTGGTTTGTCTTCTTCCTGCTGGATTACACTTAGAGAACTTCAACTTAAAAAAGAAAAATCTTTCTCTTTTACACCAAGTAACCTATAGGATTACTTCTTGGATCTTGACTGTTAGTGCCACAAGGCCATGTATTTCAAGTCAAAGTCATCAAAGATTTATGGTGACTGTACTTATTTTCAAATTTGGTATTTTAACAGAAAATCATTAGATTATTCTATAAATATTAGTGGAAGATATTTCAAAATATTAAAATTTCTCCTTTTTATTAAATTTAAAATAATATTTTTAAACAGCATTCCCTTTCAGCTTATTTGCATATACAGAGGGATCATGGGAAGCCTTCAGTAACTTTTTAGAAGAATTTTACTTTACTAGGATTAAATTGCTTACAAAGATTAGTAAATTTAGTAATTTTATGTCTGATATACAAGGTGCAAACGCTGCCCCACCTCCAGCCTAATTTAAAATGCAGTGGCATGGTGCTTTTGTTAGTTTAAATAAAGACATTGATACTAATAAATCAATTTTTTCTTTTATTTGGCAGAAATTTCTTATGCAACCAAACATATTATATTTTGAAATATTGCACTTGGGAAAAACTGTCAAATACATATCTAATTAAAAAATTTTCAACATTTAAAAGCAGTTCTCAACATAATAGCATCTAGTCTTGACCATGGAATCAATTACTCTTTATTTGTTTATGATATATGTATAACTATGGTTCTACTGAGAATTTAAGATGACTTAAAACTGTCTCTTATCTACAAGCCTTTTAAGAAATACGAGCTCTATTGTCAGCCCTTATAAAGCCAACTGCTTAAAACATTGGTCTATCATACCACTGAAATTATATTAAGACTGTGATTGCTAATTTATTAAGTATTAAAAATATTTTCTTAAAAATAGTATTAAATAAATTCACGAGGCAAACACACTTTCGGCCCCATCCACATTTCCATAGTAAAACTCCGCCTTAAAACTCCACCTCTGAAATCCCACCCTGCCTCAGTGAGCAGACACTCCTATTGTGATTGGCTAAGTCAGAGGGTGGGCGGGGCCTTTGCTGTTCCAAGATGGCGGCCCCCAGGGGAGCGGCAGGCCATGCGGCCAACATGGCGGCTGCCAAGTCAGGCAGCTCAAAGTGGCGGCAGTCTACACTGTTCTTTGACAGAGCAAACCAAAACCCCTAAAAGATAGATGACCAACATTATATTGTAGACAAACAGAAATCTCATTAGCTGTTTATATCCTTTATAATTATCTTAAAGAATATCAATCAAATTTAAACTCGTTTTTGTATTAAAAAATTTTCAGTGGAGATCAGAAAATTAATCCTCTTTTTTAAATCAGACTAATGGGTAACATATTTTGAATTCCTAATCATTTAAGAGAAAACATTTTATTTTTTCAAAAACAAGTTATACATTAGATATTTAATTTCTCCCGATTCAATTTGCACTTTAAACTTTCAGAGCTTACAAGTCAAATATTAGCAGTTCTTTGATTAACTACACTTTTATATTTTTAAGAATAAATATTAAAATCTAATAATTAACCTTAAACCATGTTTTTTCTGCACGGGGAAACTGAGAAGCGAACTTGTAGGTATTACAAAATGACTACTGGCGGAAAGCTGATTTCAAAGGAGCCACCTTTTGGCCACTTGACCTTTACTGGGAAGGTCAGCTAGCAAAAGGTGTAGCCATTGAAATGCAAATTAACATTCCTAAAGATGGCTGCTGGCGGGAATTGGATTACCTACATGCTAGGGGAAGGGCAGGTCTACCCCTCCCTCCATAAAAAAAGGGTGTAGCTTTAAACTTTTTAATGGCAAGAAAAGAGACTTTAAAAACTTTCAGAGCTTTAAATCTTATGTAGCAAATTAAATACTTAGCATTTTTTCAAATCAATACTTTTACATTTAAGGATACTTTTCAAATAAAACATAAGGCATTTTCAATTAATAGATTAACTTTTATCATCTAGACTTCATACTAGGCATACTCAGATCAACATGTCAGTATTATAAATCTCAATACTTTTAGATGATTTGAACTTAAAAGTTTTAAGTTTCCAGCCAATAAGCCTGGCATAACTGCTAAATTTCAAAATGGTCACAATTTTCCTGCTGGGGAAGTCAAGAAATTTCTAAAGAGCTACTTTAAATTGCCTTGAGAAGCCAGCCTGTATTTCTTTCTCAGGTTCATCTCCGCCATTTTTAAGGCCAAAACAGTCTCGGGTTTTTATTCTGTACACAGCAAAAGGTCAAGTTCAGCTCAAAACTATGCGCACTCGTTTTTAAATTGGCCTTTTCCCTTTACATGTGCACAGAAATCCCGGATGCATTTATGAATTCGAAAAAGCTTTAAGTCATTAGCTGGAAAAAAAAGGATGAAGATGGCGAAGATGAGGCAAAGAAGTGGCTTTCTTGGGGAGTGACGTCCATATTGGATGGCCACGTGAGCGTCCCCCACCTCCTTGTTTCTTAGGGGGAAGATTCAGTAATGGTCTGGCATTTACTCTTTTTATTTTATTTATTTTTCAATTTTTATTTATTTTTATTTTTGTAAGGAAAGAAAAGATTTTTTAAGATAAAGAATCATTGGCAGTTGCTGAGAAATTCCTTTAATCCTTTTCTACTTGGTTACGAGTAGTTTACACGTGGAGGCAGAGGAGGTGCAGATGGTATTCTTAGAGACTCGTGCCATTCCACTCCAGGCTGTAAGGCCGTGGCTGCACCCCACTTAGACATTCGTAAACTCTCCTGTGCTGAATCAAGGCCATCACCAATTAAAACAGGAATTTTCTTTGGACTTTTTACTGAGTATTGGTCACACAACTGCTTTCTAACCTTTTCCCAGGTTTCATCAACAAAGCTTAAGAAAGAAATCAAGAATTTGACTACAATTAACAGAGCATAGTTTAAAGCATTTTTTTGAGGATTACCCACATTTTACACCTGGCTATTTCATATCAATTCACAACAATACACTCCCCTTACCTTATTCCTTTGAATCTGTGTGCACACGCTTCTGGGAGTGACCCCCTTGCTTTCTTCTTTTGCCTCCGTACTCAGTCCCTGTTGGGGGGCGCCAAATGTGGGGGGCCGTTTCTCTCTTTTCCATGTCCTGCATGGATAAGGAAACAGTCCATTTGCTGAGTGGAGGAGCTGGGGATTAAGAAATTAAAGAAAGACCAAGACGAAGAAATAGATTTTAAGCTGGGGCCAGGTGGGCGCCATCCTCTCTGATGGAGAGGCGGCAAAAAGCGGGCTGAGCCACACAGCAGGCTTATTTTAAAGGCCTAGATTTACATATCTAGTTCCGCCCCTGCCTGATTAATATGTCCAGCCTTATTGGGGAAGCATGTTCCCAGGGCGTGGCTCTGCCTATGCTCTGAGTTCAGCTGACAATAATTATAAGAAAATGCCTAGGTGCCTCCCAGGCGACCCTCTACAGAATGTACTAATACATTGACAAAATTTCGACAGATTCAGGCAGTATAACAAAAAGAAAACATTTTTTCACATGTGGCAAAAAACTATTGATTTTTTTGACAGAATGACTGTGAGTGCATAGGTTAGACTAATTCATATGAGAATAATTCATAACAACTAGTCATTATCTGAAGTCAGAATTCAAATTAAAACCAAATAATACACATATATCGTGTTACTTAAGGGGAATGGTCTGCTTTGTTACCTAAATTTTAAACAGGTTAAGAAATGTTTCTCACATAGTTGCTTGGCGAAAAAAATTACATACAAATATTATAATAAATATTTATTTAAAATATAAGACAGGACAGAGTTCGCCATTCCAGGCTGCAGGAGCTGCGGGTGTGGGCGCTGTGGAGGCGAAGGCCGTCACCTTCCAAGGGCAGAAGTACCTTTAGGAGAATTCCGATGTCCAGGTGGCCGACGAGAAATCGGAGACACAGATCACGTGTTGGACTTGTCTGTGACGTCCCGATCCCCCATAAGTCAGATAGGGGTACACCCTGAGAATAGCCCGGAGGTCAACAAAGAGCCAGGGAACCAGCCAAGAACCAGTGATGTGGTGTGGGGAAAGGAGCTGACGTTTCCAGTGAATATGGCTGCAGACCAGGCCTTTTCTGATGGTCATGGACACCCCCCAGGGCAAACCTGGGCTGGGAGCTGCTACGGGCCGGACGCCCCAGGGATACCTAACTGAAGAACAGCACCTGGACTCTAAGAGGTGCGCGTGCTCTTCAGAGCCTTCCAACACTCGGAGGACACCGACCCCCTCCAGAGCGTGCACACAATGTCTGTGCTCCTCCATCGCTGGCTCAGGCTGGATGTGCTCACCAAGAAGCAGATTTGGATAAGCTTCTGCTGGAGAAGTTCATGATCCGCATGCCCCTGGAGCTATAAATAGCAGTTAGACCTTCACCAGGGGACATATAGGAGAGAGATCCTTCCAACGCCTTGTGTTGATAGGTTTCTTACCTATTAACTTATTGAAGTGCTGTTGCACTGACTCCTGGTGCAAAACAATTCAAAGGCTGTATGTATAACCAACAAATATACGGTGCTGTAATCAATTATCCGACACGCAGAATGTCTCCTTGAGCACTGTTGCACTGTATTTTTCTTCTAACGAACATGGCGATCAAGTGCGTCGGTTTGCCAAATGCACCCGAACACACGGGAAGCTTACCCGAGGCACATGTTGACAACAATGAGGCCGTTTCCAGAACTGGGCATTTTGTCACTCGAGTAAAAATAAAATGTCCTGAGTAAAGATTAATCTCTTTATAGTGCAATTCTTAACCTTTTTATATTAATGTCAGTATTGGAACAATGTATCTTGGATGTTTTCACTATGTATCTTTGCTACACAACACCGCTGTACATGTTTACATCCGGTTTTAGAATTGCATTATTGCTCAGGAGTAACGTGAGTAATAATATTACTCGAGTGATGCCCAACTCTGGCCGTTGTGAGAGAAAAGTATTTGAATTATGAAATTTTTTGTCTCTGCCGATGCGTGTCACCCAAAATGAGATCGCATGTCACCTCTGACATACGTGTCATAGGTTCGCCATCACTGGCATAGCCCATGATCGCAGCCCATGGGAGAGAAAAAGAGAGAGAGACAGAACCATTGAATCTATGGAGTCTAAACCCAAAACCTGGGATGTGCCCAAACAGGGAACCGAACACGCGACCCTCCGTGACCCTTCGGCACCCAGGCCGGGCCGGGTCTGCGTTTCTGGGGCCTTCAAACGCTTCAGCCAACATACCCTATGCGGCCCCAGGCGTTTCTCTCCAGGAAACAATGTCTGAGCGGATTATGAAAAACGGATCAACCCTGGTCTCTAACCAATCACAGCGCGAGGCGGGAACAAGAAGTGATGCCCAGAGCGCGTATATAAACAGGCGGGTGTCAGCGCCTGGCACAGTTGGCCAGTCCGGGCTGCAGGAGCTGCGAGTGAAGGCGCTGCGGAACGCACTCTGGCCTGTTACCGAGTCCGTCCCTTCGGTCCTCGCCATTAGGAGCTCACTTCAGGCCCGGTTTGCTCCAGTCCCATTGGAGACGTTTCCAAGGAATATGGCTACAGACCAGGCCTTTTCCGATGGTCAGGGTCACCCCCAGGGCAACCTGTGCTGGCAGCTGCTACCGGCCGAACCGCCCCAGGGAAACCTCACTGAAGAACAGTATCTGGACTCTGAGAAGGGGCATGTGCTCTTCAGAGCCTTCCAACACTCGGAGGACGCGGACCCCCTCCAGAGCGTGCACACAATGTCCGCGCTCCTCCATCGCTGGCTCAGACCGGATGTGCTCACCAAGAAGCAGATCTTGGATAAGCTTCTGCTGGAGAAATTCATGACCTGCATGCCCCTGGAGCTGCAGGTCTTGGTGAAGGAGAGGCGCGTGCAGAGCTGCGAGGAACTGAAGGTCTTGCTGAGAAATAAGGAGAAACCCAGGAATTGGAAGGTCATCACCTTGCAAGGGCAAAAGTACCTTCAGGATAATTCCGATGTCCAGATGGCTGATGAGGAAGTTGGTGACACAGACTATGTGTTGGACTTGCCCATAAAGTCCCAATCCCCCATAAGTCAGATGGGGGTACATCCTGAGAACAGCCAGGAGGTCAATGGAGAGCCAGGGAACCAGCCAGGAACCAGAGACGTGGTGTGGGGACGGGGGCAGAATGTCTTCCTGTCAGAGACAATTCCCACAAAAAGTGATCTGGAGGGTGTGAGGCCCGCGGAGAATTTGGTGAAGTTGGAGAAGGATGTGATGGAAGACAGGGCAGAGGCAGCAGTACTCACATCTCCAAAGCTTCCGCTTCCCAGCAGTCCTGGAGATTCGGTGCAGACAGAGGGGGAGCAGGACCCGCAGGAAGGAACTGGCCTGGAGCGTGTGGGTGCCTGTGACATACCTCCCACCCGCGTTCCGGAGACACAGGCTTTGAGTCAGCCTCCAAAGAGAAGAGGCTCTGGGAATTTAGGAGGTGCCCCCAAGAGGAAAAGGGGCAACACTCCCACCCTCCAAGAGGAGCCTCAAGAAGGAGCCTTGTTGTTGGACAGAGGAGAAGTCACCAGACGGCACCGGTGCAATTCAATGGGTGCATCAAGCACCGTGGAGCAAACTGGTCACCCTGTTAGGAAAGAACCCAGGAGAAAGATACCATACGAGTGTCAAGACTGTAGCAAAAGGTTCAGCTACAAATCACAGTTAGAACTTCACCTGAGGACACACATAGGAGAGAGACCCTTCCAGTGCCTTGACTGTCCCAAGAGGTTCAATCAGGCCTCGGACCTCCACGTCCACCAGCGGATCCACACGGGGGAGAAGCCGTTCTGCTGTAAAGTCTGTCAGAAGAAGTTCACTCACGGGTCCACGCTGCGTGGCCACCAGCGGGTCCACACCCAGGAGAAGCCTTACCAGTGCGCCGTCTGCCAGAAAACGTTCGGCCACCGCGGGAACCTCAACGTCCACATGCGCACCCACTCCGGCCTGAGACCCTACCCGTGTCCCCATTGCCACCTGGCCTTCCGCCAGCTGGGGACCTTTAAACGCCACCAAAGGACACATGTCAAGGAGGCGCCCCAGGGGCCCCAGGTCCCTTCTGACCAAGAAGGAAACTAACGGGTCTCTCCCTCTCCCTTCCTCTCTGAAATCAATAAAAAACAAAATTAAAAAAAATCAATAAAAAATAAAATATAAGACAGAATTGTGTATTTTGTATTTAATAAACTATTTCATTTTGCTGCCATTATCCAAATATCATACATAGATTGATAGTATATAACTTGAATCAAGAGCTACACAATTGGTCTCTCAAGGATCCCACATATTTCAATCCATCCCTGAATATGTGCTTATTCTTTGGAGCTATTATTAAGTTTAAATGTGACATTTGTTGCTATACTAAATTGCCAACAAAAATGCTATTTTTTTTTCAGCCACTGTAGTTTTCACTCCTTCTTCACTGTCAAGGTATCAGCTATCACTTTCTTGAATCTTCATATTGACTCTAGCAGCCACATAAAATAGATAATTGGATACTTAGATGCCATATTCTCCAGCTCTTGAAATGCTTGTTTATCATATGATGTGCTGTTGAATCCAGATAAGTCAAATTTATATATATATATATATATATATATATATATATATATATATATATATGCCTAAGTGACCGTGTTCGACTTGTAGCTACGACATGCAATGACCACTAGGGGGGAGATCTCCGACCAGTAGGTTAGGTTGCTGCTGGGGCCTGTTGATCCACACCCCGGACCCAGAGAGGAGGGAGGAAAGTGGGGTCCCTTGGCGTGGCCAGTGGGGATCGGGCCAAAACTGGCAGGGGTCCTGGATTGCAAGAGGGTGCAGGCCAGGCCCACATACCCCACTGGTGCACAAATTCACGCACCGGCCTCTAGTAATAATAATTATAAACATATTCAACTAAACGAAGCATTGAGAGAAATTTTCTTTAAAAATTTCATGAATTTAAGTATATAGTTATTATGTATCTACTTTGTGTCCTCAGAAGACTTGTTTTGTTTATTTATTTGTAATTTTTATTGTTTTAAAAGTGTTATGTGTGCATTTGGTTTACCTTGGCATTGGAAAAATACTGTATATGTACACATTACACTAACTAGCATATATAGGGTTCAATATTAGTGCTTAATAAATTATTGAATAGATAAATGAATGGATTATTTTATTATAAATTTCTTTAGTTAACTCAACTTTGCCTCTAAGTGAGAAAATATTGCCCACATTTGATAGGTAGAGAATCCAAAAGACATGGAACATAAATGGATTTTAAGGGTCATAATCCATATAAATGGCATACATTTGAAGTACTTTGCATACAAATTTCTCAATTCATGACTATGGGTAGCCTTAATACATACCAACAGGGAAAAAACAACTGTTCAGGAAGCAATATATGGAAGATAACAACACAAAGTTTAGGCAAATTTTATGTCTTGTAACTTTAAGAATACCTGACAGAAAGAGTGCAACCTGCATAACTCATTATGTACTGAGACAATATGAAACCAGTTACAAGGTTCTAAAAGAAAAGAAAATAGGCTCAACCTAATGCATAGGCATGCATCTTTTCCTATTTAATAATGTTTTCTTACAACTTATTTTCAAAGTGCTTTGGAAAATATTATAATATTTTACTATATAGTCAATGCATGACAAGAATAAAAACTTTTTCTGAAGTGTATATATGTCATGTTATAAATCACTCTCTTAGAAGAGTATATACATTTTGAGAAAACACAGCACACATAGATATAACTTTGAATATGGATGCACAGTAATAATAAATAATTCATGTTTTATATGCAAAACCTTTTTATTCAAAGTATTCTTGATGATATTGTGATATTTGTAGATCAACCTCCTTATACATAACTAAAATACAATATTCAAATAAATAGGAATTCTCCCCACTTCATCATAATAGAATATATCATTATTATCCCTTCCTAGGATTTCAATCACATTTAGAAAGGAAAATATACATTACAGAATAATGTCATTAAAGGAACTTAATGACATTGATTAATGATATCCTCTTTCAATGATTGAAAACAGTTGTAGTTTTGACCTCCATATCAATATATAATTTAAATAAAATTATCATAACTTATGAACAGTGGACTATTTATAGAAATGTAATACAGCTTTAAAAGGTTAAAAGTATAAATGTAAGCTAGCATGATAAGCCACTATATTACTAGTAAATTTTAGTGGTGTGTGTGTGTGTGTGTGTGTGTTTTAATCCTAACCTGAGGACACTTTTGATATAATTGATTTTAGAGAGAGGAAGAGAAATATTGATGTGAAAGATATACATCAATTTGCTGTCTTCCATATGCATGCATCCCAACCAAGGATTAAACCCCCAACCTAGGTATGTGCACTGACTAGGAATTGAACCCACCATCTTTCAGTGCTCTACCAACTGAGCCACTTGGCCAGGCTATTATAGAGAAACATTCCAAAAGAGGGTCAGGATCTGTTCCAGAGACAGAGAAGCATCGATCAGATGCTCAAACTCAGAGGGAAGGCAGCAGAGGGTGGGGGTAAAGGGGAGAGATCAACCAAAGGACTTGTATGCATGTGTATAAGCCTAACCAATGGACATAGACACCAGGGGGGTGAGGGCATGAGTGGGGGGGGTGAGGGGAAAATGGGGGATAAGGACACATATGTAGTACCTTAATCAATACAGAAAAAAATACAAAAAAAAGTAAAAATATCTTTGGGGGGGGGAACAAACAAAATAAACAAACCACAACGAAAGCATGTGTGAGTTCTAACTGCTCTGAGAAGGTGTGCAATAAAGAATTAATTAGTGTTTCTCCCTCCCCGCCCCCCCCCCCTAAAAAAGAGGGTCATATTGGAGACTTATAATTAAGTAAAAATTGTGACATTAGCTCAAAGACACAGACATGACTGGGCTCATGATGAGTTTTAATTTGTTTCAATGACTAGAAAAAAACACACAGTAAAATGCAATTTGCCTTTAGAACTGTTAGTGATACAACTTACAGGAACCCTTAGCTTAAAATTAAAGATAATTTTATTAAGTAAAACAAAATTTATCCCATAGGATTATGAGTCAGTAATGCCAAACTCTGTATCTGCAATGCACTTAATTCCCAGGATTGTTACAAAGAGTAAATGAGATAATATCTATGATCTGAATATTATCTACTTTCATGCAGATCATATTTAAGAAATTTTAGCAATAATCATTATTATTGTGAGTCAAAATATATATATATTTTAAATTCCATGTCTTTCAATCTAATCAAATAAAAAATAGGCTATTTGTAACAGACTTGGAGTTGCTTATCCATTATCCATTCTATTTTTATTTCTTACTAGAGGCCAGTGCATGAAATTCATGCACTAGGGGCATGTCCCTCAGCCCAGCCTGCACCCTCTCTAATCTGGGACCCCTCGGGGGATGTCTGACTGATGGCTTAAACCGTCAGTTGGACATCCCTCTCACAATCCAGGACTGCTGGCTCCCAACCGCTCGCCTGCCTGCCTGCTTGATTGCCCCTAACTGCTTCTTCCTTCCTTCCTGATCACCCCCTAACCACTCCCCTGCCAGCCTGATCGATGCCTAACTGCTCCCCTGCCTGCCCGATTGCCCCCAATTGGCCTCCCCTGTCATCCCGGCCATCCCTAACTGCCCTCCCCTGCCAGCCTGGTCACCCCCAACTACCCTCCCTCTCCTGTAGGCTGATTGCCCTCAATTGCCCCCCCTGCAGGGCTGGTTGCCCCCAACTGCCCTCCCCTGCCGGCCATTATGTGACCACATGGGGGCAGCCATCTTGCGTGAGGATGTGATGGTCAATTTGCATATTGCCTCTTTATTATGTAGAATAAACAAAAATTTCATGGTGTAGTGCTGTGCTCAGCTAAATAGTGACAAGTCTATTATAGATTAAGAAAACTAACAAAGTACAACAAAACCTTTTTGTGAGGATTAAGGAAAAGCTTCTTAGAGACAATTTAGCCTTTTGCTCTTTATCCCTCTTTTTCCTTCCTGTTAACTAGTATGTGATGGCAAGGACAGAAGAGTTATTTGACACTATGAGAAAAAAAGACTGTGAGTATATCTAAGATCACCACTGCCTACCTTAGACTTGTCATTATATAAGAAAACTAAATCATTTAATTCAGTATAGGCAAGTCTGTTATTTGCAATTGCATACAATGTCTCATTAATTATTTGCCTTATAGAGGCAAAAAACCCCCACACAACTTAATATGTTTATCATCTGCAATTACCAAAACATTGTTTAGTAAAACTCCCTTTCCCTCTTCTTAACATAATATTATTCTTTTTAACAACATGATGTTTCAGAAACAGTATGAAATCTGTCTTGTCATTTCAGGAAAAGTAGGTCTCTATCTTTTATAAATTAATTTCAAAGGAATATTGTGAGATTAACACTAGGAAAAAAATACAATGAACTATCATTCACACTGATGGTTTCAGATTCTGGGGGCATTGATCTAAGCATCTGCTATAAATAAATACCAAAAACTACCATTAATTTTCAAAGAAAACCAAAGATAGTTCCACTGGGATATCATACTCTGCAAGGAGAACACAGAATTATTGGATGTATCCTTTTTCAACTTTCACAGCTGTTAAGAAGAGTAGCCAATGGTACATTGACTTCCCATTAGAGTTAGTAACCTCCAGAGAGACTATGAAGGCAGAGAGCATTCCACAAAGTTGCTATTTGATAAGGGTCATTGATGAGTATATTGAGTTTCTTCTCTGTGATTTCAGATGGAGAATTTGCAAAATGTTATGGCTGCTTATTTGCCATTGAGAGGCTGTGCTGGAGGTTTCATTTATGAATATGTTACAAGCTCATATTGCTTCATGGAAGCTAATATACCTGGTATTTTAAAATTTAAGGAAGAAACAGGCCAAGATGCAGACCCAGCTCTCCTCAGGGGAGGAGTGCCAATTGTTTAGGTTCATTACCTGAATGAATAAGAGGAAACTGCTGAGCTTCTGTGTTAATGTTGATAAGGCAGCCCATTTATTTTGAAAGTTTCCATACAGAAGATAGGCTACAGCTTCTTTTACCAAAAGCAAGCACCCTTGGGACAATCAGCTTTGAAGTATATACTATCTACACATTTGATGTAGCATTTTAAATGCAGAATTGAATCGCACAATCATATATATACCCACAGAAACCCTAGCCTTCAATCTCAACAGAATTTTCTCTGTGTGCGGTATCTGATTCTGCAATAGAGAAAAATATGGTTTAGCTTTAAAACTGTCAACAGTACCTTGGAAGGGCATCAACAGTTCTTACATTGAAAATATGTGCATTAGGATCTATAGAATGCTGAGAATTTGGCAACTATTTTATGCTACTTTAAAGCTCAGAAATAGAAGAGGTTGAGTTCCTACCTTATTTAAGACATTGTTACAAGATGCAAGACATAAAGTTATAAACCGTTGTTAATATAATTGAAGATTGAAAATCTCCTTTCTTGAACCATTTGAAATATATAGTCAAGCTTTTTTGTTCAATCAAATTTAATTTGTTAGACTTACGATAATGACTAGATTAGGGCAGATTCATTAAATTGAAGTTGGAGAGCCCCTAAGAAATTCAAATCTGGGTTTTAGCATTAAGAAATTCACTAGTTTATGAATTAGAGTTTATAAGTGCATATACTTTTTTTTTTTTTTTTGCAGGAAGAGAGTCCAAAGCTTCTAACTGAATGCCCAATATATAACCTACCTCTTGCACACATTTACTGTAAAATCATTGGTGTAAAATAATCTACTTCATAATTTTTCTCTAGTATATATTACTTTTGTTATTGCTATTGAGCCACTGGTAGTGCTATTCCGTGAGAATGAGCAAGTGGTGACAAGTAAAGACTCTTTGGAAGAATTTTTAAGGATAATATTATAATAATCAATATTAACAAAAACATAATGCTTTTGATCTCAAAGACTTTATGGATGGCTTTTGAAGTATTCATACATACACACCAAGTGCCCATTCCCCCAAAGACTCACACCTGTGAGTATATTTACCTATATATTTAATTATCTTAAATATTTTAGAATTTAATTTGAATGGGAATGATTGCAAGAGCTGTGGAAGAGACATCAAGGGATAAAGGAATTAAGAATATTATGGGTAACTGTAGGACTTTATAACTCAAATAAACCATTACTATGTTTACAGACAAAGTGAAGGTCTGAATATGAGGAGGGTGATAAAGGAGGCTAGTGGTTGTTGCAGGAATTAGCAAAGGACAGAAAGAACTTAACCATTAGATCCTACTATCAAGCTTAACTAAATTTGAGTTACAGAAACTATTTGTAAAGTTATTTTACTTAAAAAGTATATAATTATTTCAACTATTAATGTAAATCATGGTAACTGAGATACATTATTAGATCCTAGTATGAATATATAAAACTATAGTAAAATCTTTTCTGACATTGTATTTTTAAATTTGTTTCTTACTAGTAAAAACTAAAAAAGCATATATTAGGTAATGCAAAAATGAGAAACAGGATTAATTCAGAAATTATAAACTCCTTGAACTTGAATTTATAACTTCATCTTTAAAATAAGATGTAGGTTTAATTGCATTTTTCAATTAGCCAAAACATATTATCTATTTATAAAGCTTAGGTGAAATTTTTATATTATCATACATTTGTACATATAAAATAAATTTAAAATCTATTTCAGAGCATTTCATATTCTTGTTACTATGGTTAGGGTAGTAATGCAGAGTCATATTTCAATTATGACTTGGTGGAAAATACTATTGTTTTATTCCTATTATCCCCAGTGTTTTAGAAGGAGCAATAGCTGTTTTTGGCCATCAAGGTATTCTCTAGTCCAGCCGTGGGCAAACTACGGCCCACGGGCCAGATCCGGCCCGTTTGAAATGAATAAAACTAAAAAAAAAAAAAAAAAGACCGTACCCTTTTATGTAATGATGTTTACTTTGAATTTATATTAGTTCACACAAACACTCCATCCATGCTTTTGTTCCAGCCCTCCAGTCCAGGTTAAGAACCCATTGTGGCCCTCGAGTCAAAAAGTTTGCCCACCCCTGCCTATTAAAGCAGTACTTATCCTATATAATAAAAGCCTAATATGCAAATCTACCAAACAGTGGAAAGACCGGTTGCTATGACACACACTGACCACCAGGGGGCAGACGCTCAATGCAGGAGCTGCCCCCAGCCTGCAGGCCCCAGGCCAGCCAAGGCGGGTGCCAGTGGGAGGGACCCCCTGATCGCCCTGCTGGTTGCCCTGCAGATCAGCCTTGATTGCCGACCAGCCCTAGGGACCCTACCCATGCACGAATTTTGTGCACTAGGCTAGTTAAATAGTAATGTACTGCCTATTTGGAAATTACTTACTTTTGGAAACTGCATCAGCTGTTACAAGTTACCAGAATAGTGTTAAGTTACTACTTCAATGCATTACTTTGCACTTGTTGGTATGAAAGAGTAGAGGCAGCCTGTGAAGACTCTGACTTATGACTAGGGATAATCAAGTTCAACTAGAGAACATTGATCTTAGTACCACAAGTTCTTAGGAAGAACTTATGAGTCTTTAGGCATTTCATTAAGTGAATAATAAGCTTTTTAAAATTTAAATGGAAACTTTAGATTAACCATTTTTAGTCTTAAACTGCGTTTTTTTCCTGGTTTCCCTCTTCTAACAGTTGAAAATACTACAAGATTTTTTTCAGTAGCTTTAGCAGCAATAGCATTCACAGTATGTTGCCAAATGAGTTGTAATAATATAAAGGTATTATTAAATTACCGATATTATATAGAAGGCTTTGAATTAAATAAAATTAAGGTCTAAAATAGAGCTTATAGTGGTATTTGTTTATTAATTTGCATCTTTCCAACTGAGTTATATGAAATGAATTCTTCTCTATACATATATAATATTTCCAAATACTGATCTTATTGCAGCATATATAATCAGTATAAAAAGGTCTCTTGGTAACAGTGATTCAAGGAACTTTTAAGAGCTTAAAGGACAAAGACAGACAAATACAGTATGATCTCACTTTTATGTGGAATCTTAAAAAAAACACCACCAAACTCATAGAAACAGAAACTAGATTGATGATTGCCAGAGCCAAGAATGGGTGAAGGTGGTCAAAAGGTACAAACTTCCAATTATAAGATAAAGAAGTTCAGGGATGTAATGTACAACATAGTGGCTTAACAAATAAAGTGTATCTACACCCAGTGTAAGATAATGGGGTCTGCTTTTACCACATTGGTGAGGTTGACTGGTGAGTAGATATGCTCAGCTGCCTAAGAATATGGCATGAAAGGAGGAGCCATCTTCTCTGTGGGCTGTAACTGCCCAACCACCTATTTCAAAGGAGGCTAATTGACCAAGTGTAATTCAGAACTAGTGCTTTCCTTGATCTAATTTTGTTTACTCACAGCAGAAGAGGCATTGCAATAATAACAACATTAACATTTACTGAGAAGTTACAACCTGCCAGAAGTTTCCAATTGTTTTGTGATAACACTCACGAAACCCATGAGGTAGGCATTATTATAAACTCTATTATACAAAAGAAGATACTGAGGCAAGGCGAAAATAAGTCACTTCCCAAGATCACACTGGTAGTAAATAGTAGAGTTCAGAGTCCATGCTCTTATCCAATATGACAGTTTGCCTTGCTTATCTACATGTTTAGACTATTTACATAAAGTACATATACTTTATGTATAAAGTATAAGTGAGTTATCTATTTACTGAGGTACAGAACCACATACAGCAAAATATTTTTGAAGTCATGTCAACAAGGCATCAATAGACTAGATGAAAATAGGGCCAAGAAATAGAAAGACTGAAGAGCAAGAGGGATTCTGTGGAAGATTAGTCAAAGATGTTCAAAGGAATGTTGAAGTCATTAAAAAAATGAAGTTCTGTATTCCTTTCTGCCAATAACATGAGATGTTGACCACATACTCATGTTTCTTAAATAGAAAGTTTTCTCCTTTCTAAATTTGTTCATATTAAAAAAAATATATGGAAGGGTAAATATACTTACTGCTAATAAATTGTAATTTAAGCAATTTCCAATAATGGTTATAAGAACAGAATTCAACCTCCATCCCATGATTATTATATTAAAACTAGAGGCCCAAGGCATGGATTCATGCACATTGAAAGGAAATTAATTAGAAGAAATACTTTAGAGGCCAGGGAGGGACATCAGGAGATTGGCTGCCCATGGAGGGATTGAGGGAGGTTGGCTCCAGCGCGTGTCCCAATCACTGGACCCCAACAGCAAGCTAAACTACCGGTCAGAACATCTGCCCTCTGGTGGTCAGTGCATGTCATAGTGACTGGTTGAATGGTCAAATTGTTGAACGGTTGAATGAACGGTTGGACATTTAGCATATTAGGCTTTTATTATATAGGATTGAAAAGGATTCAAGACAAATGGGAAAAAAATGATAGCATGTATCTCTCAAATTTGTTTTGCAGATTATATATCACATAGGTTAATGTATGGAATATTAATGAAAGAGAAATAGTTATCCATAAATTTTAGGCAAATAATAGATATCAAAATGTTCATATAATATTTGGAACTGGATTTATATCATAAATTTTGCCTTAAAATGCATAAGTCAAATGCAATACTTGCATTTGAAGATAGCATATATAACATGGTAAAAATTTCTGGCTAAACTATTACTTTCTGATGATGCCATGCTACAACACAAAATGTCAAGACAAAGATAAATGATGCCTCTTAAAGGTATTTTTTTTTCCTTTAAAAGTTATTAAAATTTTAAGTAAAGGGTGTAAGCTTAGGATAATCAATGTTGAAAAAAGCACTGGGATTAGGGCTATGTAGTGGCATTTTTGAGGGCAGTCCCAGTGGACTCTGGGTCAGCAACAGTTTCACCTGGTTATTGGGTTTGGTGGAAAGAAAATTTACCCTTAAGATGATGACTTTCCAGATGTGAAGGATACATTTGAAAATATCAGTGGTACTTGTTTTTATTTTCTGTTCTTCTAGCATAAATAGGATTATGAGTTAAATTTCTATTAGACATTTTTTTCTCTTTTGCTTTCTGCATACTAATTCTCAGTGAAATATGTCCTCTTCTTGAATACATAAGCTGGAATACATAAATTATTTCAAAGTGTATTAATTTTATTTAACTTTACCTATTTTTCCTACTAGCTTTACTGAAAAATTTGCTTTATTAGGGGTACTATGGCTATGTACATATCTAGGGATTCGTTTAAGTGATTTGTGTGTTGCTGACATTTGTATTTTATCTGATCATTTGAATATTCCTCTCTTTATTTACCTAGGTTTTGATTCCCAGTCTCATACCATTACATCTGACTGGCTAACTCTAAGTCATATCTGGAAAACTAGCTTTTTCAAAAGATTGTGGAAATTCAGAATTTAGTTTTTCTTTATGTGCCATCAAGAAGACACTTTAAAAGGAAATTAGAATAAGTATTGAGGTAGCCAACAAATGGTATCTACAAAAACTTGCAAAGATTTTTTAAAAGAAAAATATGAAATATTACCATTTGTGACAGCATAGATGGACCTAGAAGGTATTAGGCTAAATGAAATAAGTCAGATAGAGAAACACAAATACCATGTGATTTCACTAATATCTGTCATCTAGACAAAACATAACAAATGAATAATCAAAACAATACAGAAACAGAATAATAGATTCAGAGAACAAGCTGATGGTTTCCAAAGAGGTGGGGGTAGGGGAATAGGAATTAAAAAAAAAGAAAAGAAAAGAAAAAGAAAAAACATTACACCCCTCAAAAAAACAAACAAAAAATCTTCTAAAAATGTAATGTTTACACATCAACCTGTAGCAAATGTATTTAATAATTCAGTTTTGTAGCTTCAAAAATTACTTCTTATGCAGCACCACCAAATATATATGTAAATAAACATGAAATGCCCACTGTGTTTTTTTCAGTACTTTCTTTTCCTTGTGCATAATGCATTTCAACGTATTCAATATCCCATTCTGAGATGTACCTAATATTCAATTCATAATTGAGCCTATAAAAGAGTAGACAAAATGAACTATATAAAAATTAAATGAGGAAAATAATCTCAGATAGAGATGTAGATAGTTAAAGGAACAAGTTCTCCTGGAATTGTTCTACTATTTCAGCCAATATCAATGTAAGAGTATATAGAGTATATAAAGTTATACACTGAGTACATAAAGAAAATTAATGATCCAAATTAACTTCCATACTGCACAAAATTAAAAAAAAAATAGTGTTGTGGCAAGCCTTCGCTTCAAAGAACCCAGTTGAATAAGAAAGAATGGTCATTCTCAGCAAGGGTCCAAACTTCATTTCATTAGAATATAAACGAAGTCATTACAAAGTAATATTAGCTGCAATAAATTTCAGAGTATGAAATGTTGCTTTCTAAGAAATGGTTTTAGTTTATTTAATTTGGTATTACAGTATTAATTAGTATCAGAGTTATAACATTGCAGTGCTAGCCCTGGGCATTTTGCCACTCCAAGTGCTATTTTCTAAAGTAAATCTAGCTGGAAATAATTATGTTTACAGTGTGGGAGCTGTGATTCTTTATTATGAATTAGATTCAGGAGATGATATTTCAAGAGTTGTTTGTGCCACAATATTAATAAGTTACCAATGTATAGACCCTCACAGAATTACAAGTACATAAATGAATAGTATTCCATATATATATACAGAAAGGGCAGCTTTACCTTTTCTCCTTTTAAAAAGATTTTTAATCCCAGGAACTTCAACATAATGACACCCCCACTGGTGTATCATTTGAATGATAACCAGGTTCTCCTACTTCTACAGAGCATCCCAGTGCCTAAAGTAGAGACTAGGACTTTGCCGCTTCCTTACCAGCCTACCATGGTTCTAGAGTTTCTTTTTTCTTTAATTTTCTTTAATAGTTTTCCATAATGCATGTGTATCTCTTCATACTCCTCCCTCTTATTTAAAAAATATTTTGATTATTTTATAAAAGGGATGCAGGAAGCCACCCATTGTCTTCACTATCAGAGAAGTGCAAACAAGGATCCTGGAATGCTGGTGAACCTTGAATCCATGTTACCGCAATTACCTGTCTGACTAAGAGCTAGATGTGTATCCAACATTGAATAAAAGGCTGGCGAGGCCTGGGCGCCAGTGGAAGTCCTTTCTCTCGCATTGGGCTTGCCCACCTGGACCCCAGTATTTCCAAATTATTATTTCTTGTCTCATCTCTTTCATTTGTGTATGGCCCCTTCTCCAGATCCTGGACCCTGAACCACGCAGGATGTGGGGGAACATTCACAAAGGGATTTATTAATATGTTTACTATATTACACAGAGAAAAGCGAAACCTCAATTTTAAATAAAAAAAATAAAACTGTTGTCTGGCCTGTGTATTTCAATGGTTGAGTGTTGACCCATAAACCAGTAGGTAATGGTTTGATTCCTGTTTAGGGCACATGCCCAGGTTTCTGGCTCAATCCCAAGTAGGGGATGTGCAGGAGGTAGCAGATCATTGATTCTCTCTCATCACTGATGTTTCTCTCTCTCCCTTCCCCTTCCTCTCTCTAAAATCAATAACAACAAACAAAAGATAATATAGTTAATTCAACCAACCTCTAGTAAGATTTTAGTTTTGAATTTCTTTGAGAGTTTTCAAAATAATCTGAATTCTTAACTATTTAATAATGCTCTCATAGGAATGCCAGCAATTTTAAACAAAATGTCACATCAACACATTCTAGTCTTTGTTCTAAATAATTACTACATTGCAGTGATAATAGTATAATCTTAATTATGAAATTTTACCTACTTTTAAATCCAACATAAACTAAGAAAGAAAAAGTGTTTAATAGTGGAACTCTTTCAGCATTTAGGACATTCTTTACACCAGCTCACTGAGTTTCAAACAATGAATACAAACATTCAATTTAAATAGAACATTTTATGTAATTATTGTATTCATATATGGTTATTATAGACACACCCTAATCTGAACATTGATAAGCTATCTATTTGACAGAAACGAGGTGAAATATAAAGGCATACTTAGAGTGAGATCATCATTATTTTTAGATGTAAATTTGTGTCTCTGGGTTTTTAAAATATAATGAGGTATTTTTACCCAGTTATAATATTAATTTATCTAATGATTTAGTTGAATTGTATCTTAGCAGCTACAGGTAAATTGAAAAATACAAAATTTCAAAATGCTCTTGGCAGCATGAAACATTAAGATGATTTTTATCTGATTTATAATATAAATATTTATCATTAAAATGAGTTGATCTATTATGTAATTTTATGGTTACTAAAGAAAAATCTAATAAAATAGATCCCCTATATTATAGGCTGTTATGAAACAACCTGATATTGAACTGCATCAAGTTTGATATCACACACCAATATCTAGCTTTGCTATTTGCCTAAAGCTTATCAATAGTCTGTTCTATTCACAGTGAATAAATTTCTTTAATCTAAAAATTTAATCAGGAAGCACAGCAAACATGCAAATCTCTCATTTAGTTCATATCAGTAATGGGGTAATTTTGTTTCAATATATATAGTAGATATTTATTTGGACTAATCTGTGTATTGAACCAACCACAAAAGTAATATTCTTTGGGAGAGAATTGTTTGATTTAAGGCTAAATCAACTGTTTTTGTTTTATTATATAGCATTTTTTTTCTTTCTTATAATAAACAATTTGGACTTATGGCAGGTCACCTGCCCAATCCCTAACAGAGAATAATTCAAAATTTTACATTTCTATGAGTCAAATTCTGACAAATGATAAGCTATCCTATTGACAAAATAAAACTCTTATAGATTTTATTTATAACTAAAAAGATTTAAAATTTTGTAATGATAAAATATCATATATCCCAAACAATATTCTCTTTGGTCTCTAGGACACTTCTGATTTGAGATGGTATTAAAGAGAAACATAATATCTATGTGATTTGTTGTGAGTCTAATTGTGTCCACCCTCCCCCAAAATATATTTTAATGAGAAGAAACAAAATTAAATAAAGAAAATAAAATCATGAATTAAGTTAATATACGCATATACTTAGTATTTTTGCATAATCAAACTAGAATATATTTAACCTATTTAACCCAAGACCTATATGTAACCCAAAACTCCTGTCACTGTCATTTGCTTGTTGGTTCTGATTCCCTGCTTCTTTCCCCTGCTCTGCCCCCTCTGGTATTGGGGCCACTTCCACGTGCTACACTTACTGGAAGTCCCTATGTACTGTCTCCTGGTTAGGTTCATTCAATGAAAATCACTGAAGAGAAATTTATGGGAAAGATGAAGAGAGACCAGAGGACTTTCCCTCCTCTTCCTCGGAAGAACCCAAATAATGCCGTGTAGCCTTTCTTAAGGGTCCAAGTTTCTACACTTTCTTGAGGACTCTTAGCTTCAGCTTCAGCCAGATGACTCCTTCACAGTGCCAGCTCCTGCCTGATGCCTCTGAATAGCAGGATTTGATGCTAAAACTGCTTACTGTTACTGTGCTCTAGTACTATGCTCTCCCTCTGCCCATCCACCGAAAGTTCATTACAGCTTCCTGTTGTATTTGCCTCACCTTTCACATTTCATCTCTGCCAACAAACTTGAAACTAGTTTCTTATTTTAAATCTCTCCACCTGTTCATGGTGCTATTTTTCTGCATGTATCCTAATATACTAGGAAATAATCAATTATTAAACTAACTGGCCCATTTTTAATAATTCCTGTTGTGGTGTGTGTAATTCTAAAGTGGCTCTCAAGATTCCTGTCCCTGCTGCACATGCACTATGTAATTCCTTCTCTTTGAATATGTATGGAAATAGTGAATATAATGCGATATCACAGCCATGATTTGGTGATTAAGTGACAAAAGGGATTTTGCAGACGTGATTGTGTTTCCTTATTATTTGACTTCAAGTTTATTGAATGGAAATTACTGTGGGTGGGTGGGCCAGGCATAATCAAATGAGCCCCTAAAAAAGTATTTAGGATTTTTAATTTTTTAGCAGTAAATACATTTATTCATTGAGAATTCATATTTTTGAGAGTATTTCATTTGCTGTGCGAAGGTAGAGTATAAAATGACACTTTTTAATAGGTGTATATGGAGTTAAATATGATTCAGATAATTTTGATTTTAGCATGATAATCTCAGTCATGTTATGTGGACACTTACCCTAGTGATTCCAAAAGAAACTGAGGACCTATGGGAAAATACGAAGATAGGGCTCTATCTTCATATTTGTAGTTGCCACTAAATAAACTTGATGGATCTATTATGGTGAGCAACTCAACTGTTAGCATGCAATGCCTACACAGCATGCGTGGTCATCAGGTCATTTATCGCATTTCTCAAATTAGGTCTTAATATTTAGTTATCGGGACATGACTCAGTCAGTAGCTCTGAGATGCTACATAAGAGTGGACTTAGTTTTATGTTCCTTACCAAGACCTCCACACCTCTGTTCTCATAATATTTAGGAAATCAAATCTCCAACCAGTGGTCAGGCTGTTCTTACTTGTCCTTACTACAAAGAAGGCTTTAATATTTCTGTTTTTTAAACGTTAACTGATGTGTGATAATTCTGACATCAAACATTCATAGGAACAGGTGAAACTTTCTTGGTTTAAAAATAGAAAGTTTAAGCATTTGTTTCTTAAAAAATTTTTTTAGTTAATTAAATTTATCTGAGCACACTTGAATTATTTGTTCCTTCATAGGACATATTCCAGTTCCAATTTCTATTTGTCCAATATACATTTCACTGTTCTGCTCCTTCCTGTGCATTAGCCTCATTCTTCTTCCTTGAAGGTGAGGAAAAATATAGAAAACATGTATCTCCCATTTTCCAGAATTTTTGTTTTGTTTAACTCACTAATCATTCCATTTCTATTCAATTTAAAACAATACTTTTTTTCTTTATGAGACCCCTCAGACATCTCTTGTGAGTCACAACTTAAATATATGTTTTTATAAAAAAGGTTATCACTTATTTTTTCTATGTGATTATTCCATAACGCTTAACAGCACATTTATGGAACACTGACAATAGTACATTGTTATAATTTAATAACAGTGTAATTATTTGGTCACAGTGAAGGAAGATTAAATTCTGTTTTGCTGAAAATGTAAATGGTTAAAGAAAATCCTTAGGCCGAAACCAGTTTGGCTCAGTGGATGGAGCGTCGGCTTGCGGACTGGAGGGTCCCAGGTTCGATTCCGGTCAAGGGCATGTACATGGATTGCGGGCACATCCCCAGTGGGAGATGTGCAGGAGGCGGCTGATCGATGTTTCTCTCTCATTGATGTTTCTAACTCTCTATCTCTCTCCCTTCCTCTCTGTAAAATATCAATAAAATATATTTTAAAAAAATCCTTAGAATAAGTACAGTAACCACTGAGATTCTTTAAATCCAATATGCTAGTGAATCACCATAAGGGGAATTTTTTCATTGAATGAATGCTCCAAGGAGGTTAAGAAAATTGTTTACATTTTTTACATAGAACTGGAAAATTAAACTTCTAATGAAGGAATAGGACTATTATATAAATTTTAGTATTTATAAATGTGGGGAGATCCATATAATATTTAGGAAAACAATATTAAATATTATATAACTAGAGGCCCAGTGCACGAAATTTGTGGATGGGGGTAGGGGGTGGGCTGTATGTCCCTCAGCCCAGCCTGCATTGTCTCCAATCTGGGACCCCTCAAGGGATGTCCGACTGCCCATTTAGGCCCGATCCTGGTGGGATGGGCCTAAATGGGCAGTCGGACATCCCTCTCACAATCCAGGGCTGCTGGCTCTCAACCACTCACCTGTATGCCTGCCTGATTGCCCTTAACCACTCCCCTGCCAGCTGATCAATGCCTAACTGAGCCCCTGCCAGCCCAATTGCCCCTAACTGTCCTCCTCTGCAGGCCTGGTCACCCCCAACTGCCCTCCCCTGCAGGCTCTGTCACCCCTAATTGCCCTCCCTTGCCAACCTGGTAGCCCCTAACAGTCCTCCTCTGCTGGCCTGGTCACCACTAACTGCCCTTTCCTGCCAGCCTGGTCACCCCCAACTGTCCTCCCCTGCAGGCCTGGTCCCCCCCAACTGCCCTCCCCTGCAGGCCTGATCACCTCCAACTGCCCTCCTTTTGAGGTCTGGTCCCTTCCAACTGCCCTCCCCTGCAGGCCTGATTGCCTACAACTGCCCTCCCCTGTCGGCCATCTTGTGGCAGCCATCGTGTATCCACATGGGGACATTCATCTTTGACCACATGGGGGTGGCCATCTTGTGTGTTGGTGTGATGGTCAATTTGCATATTACTCTTTTATTAGATAGGATATTTATAATAAACTAGAGGACCAGTGCACAAAAATTTGTGCACTCGGGGGGGGGGGGGGTCCCTCAGCCTGGCCTGTGCCCTCTCGCAGTCTGGGACCCCTCGGGAGATAATGACCCTCTGGCTTGGGCCTGCTCCCGGGTGGCAGAGGGCAGGCCCAATCCCTAGGTGCAGCCCCTGGTTGGGCTCAGAGCAGGGCCGATTGGGGAGTTGGGGCGCCGCCCCCTGTCATGCACAGAGCAGGGCAGATCGGGAGGTTGCGATGCCACCCTCAGTCACGCTCAGGGTAGGGCCGATTGGAGGGTTGGGGCACCGCCCCCTGTCACACTCAAGGCAGAGTCGATGGGGAGGTTGTGGCACCACCCCCTGTCACGCACAGAGCAGGGCCAATCAGGGGGTTGGGGTGCTGCCCCCTGTCACGCACAGAGCAGGGCCCATTAGGGGTTGGGGCGCCGCCCTCTATCACCCACAGAGCAGGGCCGATCAGGGGGTTGGGGCGCCTCCACTGTCACACTCAGGGCAGGGCCGATGGGGAGGTTATGGCTATACCCCATCACATACAGGGCAGGGCCCGTGTGTGGGGGGGGGTTAGGGCGCCGCCCTCTATCACCCACAGAGCAGGGCTGATCAGGGGGTTGGGGCGCCTTCCCCTGTCACGAACAGAGCAGGGCAGATAGGGAGGTTGTGGCCCCACCCCCTGTCACACACAGAGCCGCAGGGGGATCAGGGGGTTTGGGCGCTGCCCCCTTTCACGCAGATCCTGGTGCCGGGAGGCCTCTCAGCTCCACTGATCCCAGTCCTGGGAGGCATATTACCCTTTTACTATATAGAATAGAGGCCTGGTGCATGGGTGGGTGCCGGCTTGTTTGCCCTGAAGGGTGTCCTGGATCAGGGTGGGGGTCCCCACTGGGGTGCCTGGCCAGCCTGGATGAGGGGATGATGGCTGTTTGCAGCTGGTCACACACCCTTCAGGGTGGTTGTCCCCACTGGGGTGCCTGGCCAGTCTGGGAGAGGGGCTGAGGGCTGTTTTCAGGCTGGGACTGAAGCTCCCAACTGCTCCTTTTTTTCTTTTTATTTTTTTATTCTGGGCCAGCTTTAGCTCTGAGTCTCCAGCTCTTAGGCCTCCGCTCCTAAAAGCAGGTATCTGGTTTGTTTCGGTTCTCGAAACTCTGTATCAACTCCAGCTCTGAGATCCCAGCCGGCTGAAAGCTGGTTTCTGGAGTTTTGTTTAGCGTCTGTATTTGTTACAATATTTGAAACTGCAGGCTCAGAGGCCTGCAGAGGCAGGCGGGGAACGTTGGTTTCCTCCGTCACTGAAGCAAGCAAGCCTCATGTTAGTTTCAAGCTGCCTGGCTGCCAGCCGTCATCTTGGCTGACAGTTAATTTGCATATTGCCCTGATTAGCCAATGGGAAGGGTAGCGGTCATACACCAATCACCATGTTTCTCTTTTATTAGTGTAGATAATTTTGAGCCTATAAAATATTTTTGAAAAGAAAATCAAAAGTAGTTGAAACAATATTGTGATTCATCCTGAAAGATGCAAACTCTTGCCAGTTACATAATCTTAATGGAAATAAAAGTACTTCTCTTATTATCCCATCTATTAAAAGAGTAATATGTAAATTAACCATCACTCCACGACAAAGATGGTGGTGCCCATAGCGTCCAGGGCAGGATGCTGGTGTTGTTTCCTTGGCAACGTGAGCCCAGCGTCCATGCCCCGGCTGCATGGCATGAGGGCAGGGGCTTCTGGCCAGAGACCTGGACGAGGGACGCTGGGCTTGCCTCGCCCCCATGAGAGGGCCTCGGGCCATAGCGAGGGACACTGGGCTTGCAGCAGTGCGAGCCCAGTGTTTCTGCCCAGGATGGGCAGCAGGAGGGGAAGGGCCTCGGGCCACAAGCTGAAGCCAAGAGCGCAGGGAGAACCAGGAATGCTGGGAATTGTAGTTCTTGTAGCAGCCCCTGGACCAGAAGCAGAAGCCAAGAGAGAGGGGAGCACCAAAAATGCTAAGAATCGTGGTTCTGGTGGTGAATACATTGCATGATCTCTTAGACACTCCAGAGAAGTGAGCCTGGTGTAAGTTACTGTTGCAGATGGGGGATTGAGGGAAAGCAAAGGTGAGAGACATGTCAGAATGTCAAGGAAAAATTAAAAGGAAGATATCCTGCAACTTCTAGAAAATCTCCACAATGGAGCAAAGAAAAAAATAAAGAGCTCTATTATTCTGTGAGCACCAAACCAGACTGGGCTGGGCTCTCACACAATTCACTCATATGATTGCAAAGACAGACAGAAACTTTACTCTTTCATGTACCCAGGCAGATACAATGCACGACATGCACATTTTCATGGACGAGGACTTAACAGCACTGTTTGCTATACACCCTTTGGTAAGTCCCATTTTTAGTGGAAATCTGTGTTAGTTAATTGCCATAATCAAGAGTATAAATTAAAACTTTTCTATCTCTATGACAAGCAGGTCCTTACAACTTGGACCAAGGCAACTATCTATAATAATAAAAGTGTAATATGAGGAGCAATGAGGCTGGCAGGCAGAGGCAGTTAGGGGCAATCAGGCAGGCAAGCAGTTAGGGGTGATCAGGCAGGCAGGCAGAGGCAGTTAGGGGTGATCAGGCAGGAAGGTGAGCAGTTGGGACGATCAAGCAGGCAGAGTGGTTCGGGGTGATCAGGAAGGCAGCAGAGTGGTTAGCGACGATAAGGCAGGCAGAGGCAGTTAGGGGCGATGGGGCAGGCGAGTGGTTAGGGGCAATGAGGCAGGCAAGCAGAGTGGTTAGGGACAATCAAGCAAGCCGGCAGGCAAGCAGTTAGGAGCCAGTGGTCCTGGATTGTTAGAGGGTACAAGCAGGGCTGAAGAACCAGCCTACATTTCATGCAAGAATTTCGTTTACTGGGCTTCTAGTTACATTATAAAAGGCCAGGGGCTGTCACGACCTAAATGACTAGATGGACGACTGGTCACCAGGAACTCCATGGAAAATCTCTAGGTCCTTTCCCCCATGGCCCACAAGCCCTTATCACAGCAAGGCTGGTGGCTGGTGGGTGGGTGGGGAATGGGTTGGGGGGGTTTGCGGGGTATGGCAGGCACAGTGAGGTTGTTAGCCTCTGGCCCAGGGCCGGCCAAAGGCCTCATGACCTCGCCGCTGCCGCGGTGGCTGCAAATAAGGCCTGGAGAGAGGCCCGGAGAGAGAAGCAGGGCCTGATGCACAGCTGCCACAGTGGCTGTGGATCAGGCCGAGAGATAGGCCTGGAGATAGGCCCAGAGACGCTGACTGGAATAGAAACTGACCAATCAGAACCTAATCTGGGTGAACTGTGAAGGCAGAACTGAAGGTGGGGGTTTTAAGGGCAACAGCTGTTTGGTGTAAGGTGTAAGAAAGCGGTTCAATTTTTTAATGACCGCTTTGGGAGTATTGTGCATATGGCTGGCTATCAGTCCAGATATAGGGATTATGTATTTTTGTCTACCAAGAGCATCTCTTCCTGCTGAAAAAGGCTTTCCCCCCACATTTAAGCAATCCTATCCTATATAATCTACCTATATTAATAAAAGCATAATACCCTAATTAGACCGGGTTGACCGGCCATCTTCCGGATGTCCGACTTCCTTCCAGACAAAGCCATGGTGGTGGGGGCCAAGGCAGAGGTAGTTAGGGGTGATCAGGCTGGCAGGGGAGGGAAGTTGGGGGCAAACTGGCCAGCAGAGGAGGGCAACTGGGGGCGAGATCAGGCCTGCAGGGGAACAGTTATTGGTGAACAGGCAGACAGGCAGAGTTGATTAGGGGTGATCAGGCAGGCAGGCAGGTGAGCGTTTAGGAGCCAGCAGTCCCAGATAGTGAGAGGGATAACTGACTGCCAGTTTAGGCCCAAAACTGGCAGTCAAACATCCCCCAAGGGATCCCCTATTGGAGAAGGTGCAGGCTGGGAGGCCAGGGTCAAATGGGGACAAATTAATTCTTGGAATCAGAACAACCTCTCCCTCTGTACATCCTGTTAATACTTCAGCTTCGATAATGTTAGGTCATAATCTTTTGATAATAAATCTGATACCATTCAAAGACCCCATTAACTATTGAGATTTCTCAATAGCATGATGATGGCTCCCACTTTTAATTTTAATTTATGACACAGCATTCCCGAAGGAGTAATAATATTAAGAAATTTGATGGGAAAATTTTCCTTTTCAGCATCATCTGTGGAATCAATGGAATCATCACTCAAATATGTGTGAAAATCTCCATGGAGTATACCAAATTTTATTCATTTAATTTTTGGAAGGCATCTATGCTCACCACTATACCACCAATGCAACCTACATTTAATTTTTGAACATGCTCATTTTTTAATATTACCTATAGCAGTGGAGGAGGGCAACTGGGGGAGAGCCACAACATTAGTCACAAAGAAACAGAATTTCCGGAGGATGAGGCCCAGAAATCAGGATTTTAAAAAGATTCCCAGGTGACTGTAATGTGCAGCCAAGGTTGAGAACCACTGGTCTATAGATATAGTATTTCCAAAGTTAGCTTCAATAATTGAGCCATTACAAATATTTTACTTCCATGTTCAGCTCCGAGGGTGGGTTCCTGCCTGAAAACTCATCCTGAGGGCTGGTTCCTGCCTGAAACCTCACCCTCCAGGAAACAGCTGGGGGAGGGCGCAGCCGTTTCCAGGATGACCCCTGCAGGACTGACTTCCTTCCAGTTGCTTGCGGTTCTGGCTGTGATGTTACACCCAGGGTTTTTATATAATATAGAAAAATCTGGAAGCATCTTTTAGGGCTCCTCCCCCTTTCCTCCTTTTTAGATGATTAATGATTTTTCATAATTGGATAAGTTTAAGCTATGGGTAGAAAATCATCTCTGAAAGTTTAAAGTGGCCCAAATAAAGAGGGATAAATATTTTAAGCATTGTGACTCTGAAATTTTATTTTATGAAATAGCTTATTCTTGCTTCTCATGAGCTGCCATTCAACTCTGTAGGATGTATATGCATATATATTATGAGGGAATGTGTTCATGGTATAATTGAAAATTCCTAATTCATCCTCTTGAAATCTTTTTAAGTTTAAGATAATATCTCAGGGTTAAACAGTCATTAATCACAGAATTCAACCCTATCTCGTGAATGTTGCTTCTGTTGCCCTCTGCCTTTGTAAGATGGGATTCAGATATCTGGCAGCACTAATCCTATGCTTCTACAGATGTTAATGGGGCTAGTATCAACAAGAGTACTTATAACTAGACATTATAAAGTAAGAAATACATTACCACAACATTATGCAAACAGGATCCTTTCATGGGCAGAACTGACTTATTTTGCTATTGATGATTTCCAATACTTTTCTAATGTCACAGTATTATTTGATAGGAACTTAAGAGAATAATTTTAATATCAAAATATTGAAAGCTCTATTTCATTTGATTTTAGTTAAGTAACAAAGCCATGCTGTTCATATTTGAAGTACTATCTGAAGTCATGGAATCATTGAATTTGTGATGGAGTATATAGAAAGATTTGACTTTGTCTTTCATCTATCTTCCTTTTTATTCACCTGAGTTAATTCATTTTTAATTCTTTATTGTAGAAAGTATTACATATGTTCCCTTTCCCCCCATTGTCCTCTCCCAGCCTGCCCCTGCCCTCCAGCTGTGGCCTTCACCACCCTTCATTGTCTATGTCCATTAGTTATGCTTATCTATATGTCTCTATATATAAAAAGACAGTGACTGGAATGCCTTAACGAACAAAATGACTGGTCCCTATGGCCAGCAAAGCAGCCTGATCTGAGGGTGGGGCCAGCCTGCCAACCGCCCACAGCCCGTACCCCCAGCCGGCCCTGCTCTATATCAGATTTTCCCACCCTGATCAAGGGTGGGGTGGCCAGCCAACATCCCCTTGGCCCTTCCTCCTGGCCGGCCCCACCCCCACAGGCCCGCCCCACCTCGATTGTCCCACAGCTCCTCTCCTGGGCTGGCCCGGCCCCTGATTTCCCCTTTACCCCAATAGGGGGTGGGGTCAGCTGGCCAAAATCTTACAGACCCCTCCCCCTGGCCTTCCCAGACCCAGATGGGCCCCCACCACCCAGATCAGCCCACAGCCCCTCCCCTCAGCTGGCTCTGCCCCTGATTGCCTCCCCGACCCCAATAGGGGGTGGGGCCAGCCAGCTAACCTCCTGCAGCCCCTGCCTTTGGCTGCCTCCACCGCCGATGGGATGCCACAACCTCAATCAGCCCATGGTCCTTCACCCCAGCCAGTTCCACCCCTGATCACCGCCCCCTCCCCCCCGCAAACAATTGGGGTTGGGTCTGGCTGGCCAACCTCCAACAGCCCCTTCCCATGGCTGGCCCTGCCCCCAATCAGTCCCCTTACCCCAATCAGGGATGGGGTATGTCAGCCAATTGCCCCCAGCCCCTCCTGCCCAGGCTGCATAGCTCTTATTGGGCCCCAATCAAGGGGGACTGGCCAGGGCCAACCTTCTGCTGTTTCCTCCTCTTGACAGGCCTGGCCCTGATCCGCTGAATTGGGGTGGGCTGGCCAGACCCCACCCATGCACGAATTTGTGCACTGGGCCTTTAGTATGCATACAAGTTCTTTGGTTGATCTCTCATACCCCTCCGCCCCCCTTTCTCTTACCTTCCCTCTGAGGTTTGACAGTTTGTTTGATGATTCTGTGTCTATGGATCTGTTTTGTTCATCAGTTTTTGTTCATTATTTTCCACAAATGAGTAAAATCATGTGATAATTATCTTTCTCTGACTGGCTTATTTTGCTTAGCATAATGCTTTCCAGGCCCATCCATGCTATTGCAAATGGTTAGAGTTCTTTTTTTTTCAGCAGCATAGTATTTCATTGTGTAGATGTACCAGTTTTTTAATCCACTCATTGGCTGATGGGCACTTAGGCTGTTTCCAGATCTTAGCAATTTTCGGTTGTACTGCTATCAACATAGAGATGCATATATTCTTTCTGATTGATGTTTCTGATTTTGGGATAAATTCTGAGTACTGGGATTATTGGGTCAAATGGGAGTCCCATTTTTAAATTTTTGAGGAAACTCCATACTGTCTTCCATAAAGGCTGCACCAGTCTGCATTCCCACCAGCAGTGTATGAGGGTTCCCTTTTCTCCACATCCTTGCCAGCACTTATCATTTGTTGATTTGTTGATGATAGCCATTCTGACAGGTGTGAGATGGTATCTCATTGTCATTTTGATTTGCATCTCTTGGATGATTAGGGACTTTGAGCATGTTTTCATTTCTCTCTCGGCCTTCTATATGTCCTCTTTCAAAAAGTGTCTATTTAGGTCCTTTGCCCATTTTTTGATTGGATTGTTTATCTTCCTTTTGTTAAGTTTATGAGTTCCCTGTAAATTTTGGAGAGTAAACCCTTATCTGAGATAGCATTGGCAAATATGTGCTCCCATGCAGTGGGCTGTCTTGTTTTGTTGATGGTTTCTTTTGCTGTGCAGAAGCTTTTTTATTTTGATGTAGTCTCATTTGTTTTTTTTCTCCTTTGTCTCAATTGTCCTAGATAATCGGTTCTCAACCTGTGGGTCGCAAGCCTTTTGGGGGTCGAACGACTCTTTCACAGGGGTCGCCTAAGACCATTGGAAAACACACATATAATTACCAATTGTTTTTTGTGATTAATCACTATGCTTTAATTATGTTCAATTTGTAACAATGAAATTGGAGGTCACCACAACAAGAGGAACTATATTAAAGGGTCGCGGAATTAGGAAGGTTGAGAACCACTGTGACCTAGGAGATATATCAGTAAACATATTGCTATGAGCTATATCTGATATTTTTCTGCCTATGGATTTTAAAAATATTTTTATGGTTTCCCATTTTTTTATTTTATTTTATTTATTTTTTTATTGCTTAAAGTATTACAAAGAGTATTACATATGTGTCCATTTTATCCCCCCGCCCTAGACAGTCCCCTAGCCTCCCCTATCCCCCAGTGTCTTATGTCCATTGGTTATGCTTATATGCATGCATACAAGTCCTTTAGTTGATCTCTTACCCCCCTACCTCCTGCCCCCCAACCCTCCCCGGCCTTCCCGCTGCAGTTTGACAATCTGTTTGAGGCAGCTCTGCCTCTGTGTCTATTATTGTTCAAAAGTTTATAATGGTCTCTATTTTCCATGAATGAGTGAGATCATGTGGTATTTTTCCTTCATTGACTGGCTTATTTCACTTAGCATAAAGCTCTCCAGTTCCATCCATGATGTTGCAAATGGTAAGAGTTCCTTCCTTTTTAGAGCAGCATAGTATTCCATCATGTAGATGTACCACAGTTTTCTAATCCATTCATCTACTGATGGGCACTTAGGCTGTTTCCAGATCTTAGCTATGGTGAATTGTGCTGCTATGAACATAGGGGTGCATATATCCTTTCTGATTGGTGTTTCTGGTTTCTTGGGATATATTCCTAGAAGTGGGATCACAGGGTCAAATGGGAGTTCCATTTTCAGTTTTTTAAGGAAACTCCATACTGTCTTCCATAGTGGCTGCACCAGTCTGCATTCCCACCAGCAGTGCACAAGTGTTCCTTTTTCTCCACATCCTCTCCAGCACTTGTCGTTTGTTGATTTGTTGATGATAGCCAGTCTGATGGGTGTGAGATGGTACCTCATTGCTGTTTTGATTTGAATCTCTCGGATGATTAGTGACTTTGAGCATGTTTTCATATTTCTCTTGGCTTTCTGAATGTCCTCTTTTGAAAGGTGTCTATTTAGGTCCTTTGCTCATTTTTTTGATTGGATTGTTTATCTTCCTTTTGTTAAGTTGTATGAGTTCCCTTGGAGATTAGGCCCTTATCAGATATGACATTGGCAAATATGTTTTCCCACACAGTGGGTTTTCTCGTTGTTTTGTTGATGGTTTCTTTTGCTGTGCAGAAGCTTTTTATTTTGATGTAGTCCCATTTGTTCATTTTCTCTTTAGTTTCAAGTGCCCTAGGAGCTGTATCAGTGAAGAAATTGCTTCGGCATATGTCTGAGATTTTGTTGCCTTTGGATTCTTCTAGAATTTTTATGGTTTCCTGTCGTACATTTACGTCCTTTATCCATTTTGAGTTTATTTTTGTGTATGGTGTAAGCTGGTGGTCAAGTTTCATCTTTTGCCTATATCTGTCCAATTTTCCCAACACCATTTATTGAAGAGACTATCTTGACTTCACTGTATGCTCTTGCTCATTTGTCAAATATCAATTGAGCATACTGGTTTGGGTTAATTTCTTGGTTCTCTGTTATGTTCTATTGATCTATGTGTCTGTTCTTGAGCCAGTACCAGGCTGTTTTGAGAACAGTGGCTTTGTAATATAACTTGATGTCTGCTATTTGTGATCCCTCCAACTTTATTCTTTTTTTTTGTTAAGATTGCTGCGGCTATTTGAGGTCTTTTTTTATTCCATATAAATTTTTGGAGAGTTTGTTCTAGGTCTGTGAAATATGCTATTGGTATTTTAATGGGGATTGCTTAGAATGTATGGACATTTTAACCGTTTGTATTCCAGAAGCATCTATAGATGCAAGCTTCAGACCTTTATCAATTAAATTAAAAATATTGTGGCAGTTAACTGGTTAATGATGTTGATTCTACCAATGCATGAACACAGTATATTCTTCTACTAGTTTATATCTTCCTCTATCTCTTCTTTCAGTGTCCTATAATTTTCTGAGTGCAGGTCTTTTACCTCCTTAGTTATGTTTATTCCTAGGTATCTTAATTTTTTGTTGTTGTAATGATAAATGGGATTGTTCTTTTAGTTTCTCTTTCTGTGACTTCACTGTTGAATGCCATTGATTTCTGGGTGTTAATTTTGTATCTTGCTACATTGCTAAATTCATTTATTAAATTAAGGTGTTTTTAGATGCAGTCTTTAGGGTTTTCTATGTACAATGTCATGTCATCTGTGAATAATAAAAATTTTACTTCTTTTCCAATTTTGATGCCTTTTATTTCTTCTTCTCTGATAGCTATGGCTAGCACTTACAATACTATGTCAAACAGGAGTGATGAAAGTGGGTATCTTTGTATTGTTCCTGTTCTTAGGAGAAATGGCTTTAGCTTCTGTCCATTGAGTACAATGTTGGCTGTAGGTTTGCCATATAAAGCTACTATTATGTTGAGGTCTGATCCCTCTATTCTCAAGTTGCTGAGAGTTTTATCAAGAAAGGGTGTTGGATTTGCTTTATCTGCACCAATTGATATGATTATGTGATTTTTGTCTCTCAATTTGTTTATGTGATGTGTCATGTTTATTGATTTTCAGATATTATACCAGCCTTGCAGTCCCAGAATAAATCCCACTTGGTCATGGTGTATATTTCTAATGTAATGCTGGATCTGATTTGCTAGAATTTTATTGAGGATTTTGGCATCTATGTTCATCAGGGACAGTGGCCTATAATTCTCTTTCTTTGTAGTGTATTGACCTGATTTTGGGATTAAGGTAATGCTGGCTTCATAGAGAGGGCTTGAAAGTGTGCACTCCTCTTGGATTTTTTTGGAATAGTCTGAGGAGCATAGGTTTTAGTTCTTCTTTGAATGTTTGGTAGAACTCCCCTGTGAAGTCATCCATCCCAGGGCTTTTGTTTGCTGGAAGTTTTTGATTACTGCCTCAATTTACTCCATAGTGATTGGCCTATTTAGATTTTTTTAAATTTTTCATGATTGAATTTTTTGGAAGATTGTATTTTTCTAAGAATATGTCCATTTCATCTAGGTTTTCCAGTTTGTTGAAATAGAGTTGTTCATAGTATTTTTTACAATCATCTGAGGTTGGTTGTTACTTCACCTCTTTCATTTCTTATTTTGTTTATTTGGGTCCTCTCTCTTTGCTTCTTGGTGAGCTTGGCTAGAGGTTTATCAATCTGTTTTATTTTTTCAAAGAACCAGCTCTTTATTTTATTGATTTTTTTGTATTTTTTTGTGTCTATGTCATTTATTTCTACTCTGATCCTTATTATTTACTTCCTTAGGCTCTCTCCGAGCTTTTCTTGTTGCTCTCATTCCAATTCTCTAAGTTGTAGGGTAATATAAATTATTACTATTTTTTTTTGTTTTTTTGAGGTATGTCTGAAGTGTTATGAGCTTCCCTCTCAGGACTGCTTTCACTGTGTCCCATAGATTTTGTATTGTTGTGTTTTTATTGTCATTTGTTTCCAGGATGTTTTTTATTTATTCATTTATCTCTTTGTTAATCCAAAGAGTGTTTAATAGCATGCTATTTAGCCTCCAAGTGCTTGATATGTTTTATTGTTTTTATTTTGGTGATTTATAATTTTTGCCATTGTGATCTGAGAAGATGCTTAATATAATTTTAATCTTCTTGAATTTGAAGAGTCTGCCTTTGTGTCAATATGTGGTCTATTTTTTAAAATGTCCCGTGTGCACTTGAGAAGAATGTATATTCTGTAGCTTTGGGGTGAAAAGTTCTGAAGATGTTAATTAAGTCCATTTGATGTAGTGTGTTGTTTAGGGCTGCTGTTTCTTTGCTGATTTTTGGTCAAGAAGATGTATCCAGTGATGTCAATGGGGTATTAAAGTCTCATACTATTATTGTATCCCTGTTGATCTCTCCCTTGATTTCTTCCAGAAGTTTTTTTTTAATGTACTAGTATTTGGTGCTCCTATATTGAGTGCATATATGTTTACCAGATTTATATTCTTTTGTTGTATCAATCCCTTTAGTATTATGAAATGGCCTTCCTTATCTCTTATGGCCTTCACTTTGAGGTCTATCTTGTCAGATATAAATATTGCTACCCTAGCTTTTTATTTATTTCTGTTTGCCTGAAAAATATTTTCCATCCTTTCACTTTCAGCCTATGTAAATCCCTTGTTATGAGGTGGGTCTCTTGTAGACAGCATATATATGTATCATGTTTTCTTATCCATTCAGTCACTCTATATCTTTGGATTGGATTTAGTCCACTTATGTTTAAGGTTATTATTGATAGGTACTTTTTTGTGGCCATTTTTATTCTTTATGCCTGTGTTCCTACTTCCCTTTCTATTTTTTCTTTTTACATTTCCTTTAGCATTTCTTACATTGCTGGGTTGGTAGTAATAAACTCCCTTAGACATTTTTTTTTTTTTTGTCTGCCAAGCTCCTGATTATCACTTCAATTTTGAATGATAGCCTTGCTGGATTGAGTATTCTTGGATTCAGTCCCTTGCTTTGTATCACTTTGTATATTTTATTCCATTCCCTCTGTCCTGATGTGTTTCTGTTGAGAAATCATTTGATAATCTAATCAGAGATTCCTTATAGGTAACCTCTCTGTCTCTCTCTTGTAGCCCTTAAGATTCTCTCTTTGTCATTAACATTTGCCATTGTAATTACAACATGTCTTAGTATGGGTCTTTCTAGGTTCATCTTTTTGGGACTCTCTGCACTTGGGTAACTTTTTCTTCCCCAAATTAGGGAAGTTTTCTGATATTATTTCTTTGAATAGGTTTTCTAGCCCCTTCTCCTCTTCTTGTCATTCTGGCACCCCTATTATACGGATGTTGCTTCATTTCATGTTGTCCCAAAGGTTGCTTAAGCTCTCCTCCTGTTTTCTAATTTTTATCTCCAATTGCTGTTAAGATTGGGTGTTTTTACTACTCTGTCTTCTAAATCACTAATTTGGTCCTCTGTTTCTTCTAGTCTACTGATGAAATCTTCCACTTTGTTTTTTATTGCTGCTACTCTTCATTTCCTCTTGATTCTTACTTATGTTGTTGATTTTCTCATTCAGCTGGTTTAGGGGTCTTTATGACCCCTACTCTGAATTCTTTCTCTGACATATTTCATTTAGTTCCCTTTCCCCCCAGGTTGGATTTCCTCCTTTTCTTTCCTTTGGGAGTTGTTTCTTTGTCTCCCTATTTTTGCTGTCACTTTCTGGTCCTGGGCTCCCTGCTTGGGGTCCAAGAGATTGAAGCAACTAGTAGTTCAATGATCCAGGACTTGCTAGCCTGGAGCCAGGGCCTGCCTTGATTTTCACACCTTTATTATCTCTGCTCTGAGTTGTACCCTGTTCTCTCATGGTTCTGGTCCCTCAATTGTTCACTTCAGATTCTCAGTGTTCACGGGAGCCTATGCACTGTTCCTCTGGTGTGCAACTCCCTGTGAGGGCCCAGATCCCTCTGGCATGCGATTCCTGTGTGGTCCCTGCACCCCAAGCAGGATGACACCCTAAGGCCTTCTGGCAGTGCACATGCAGCATGGTCCTGTGACCTGTGGCTGAGCACACAAGGTCACAGCAGCAGCTCTGAGTTGGGCTGAGGGTAGGTTAATCTCTGGGTGACAGCTCAGTTTGTGCTTGGGGCTGAGTCTGGACAGCCAGAAGGCTCTGTACAGGGACTGGGGGATGGGGCCAGCATATGATACCCCTCAGTTGCACTCACAGTGTTAGGACTTGTAAGGTGGGATCTTCAGGACCTGGGTTTGGGCTCCAGCAAGGAGGTGCAGCTCAGGAGATCTCTATGGCATGCACTGACTGTAGACATCTGGGACCTGCGGCACAGTACTGCACTGCTCACTGCCGGGACACGCTGGTTGTTCCACATGGGTTATGGCTGGCAAGTGGCTTCCTGCACAAGTCTGGGGGTAGTGTCTGAGGTCAGTCTGGGTATTGGTGTGGCTGCACTTCTGAACTCCTTTGATACCTTGTACGACACCGTGTGGGTTTCATGCTAAAGCTGCACCAGCCTTTGAGTGCTCATGGCAGTATCAGGGGCTCCCTGTCTAGGAGAGCCTGATCTGTCAGTCCCTGGGACTCCTGTGATGACTAACTCTCCCTCACTCCCCCCCCTTCACCCCACACACACCACACATCCACACGCCCCTCTCACTTCTTTACTCACTCACACTCTCTCCCTGCCTGGTGTTCTATCAACCACCATCTTTGAATTCATCTGGGTTAATTATTGAAATCACAAATATCAGCTCCTATTATTTTAACTCTGTGTAAGTTTTTAAAAAATGGCACAAAATTTTTGAAATTCATCTCATGAATTCAGTCTGTGTCCTCTCCCTTTGAATCTGGACAAGACTGTGAATGTCATAGGTAATAGAGTATGGCAGAATTTATGATAAATTCCATCCAAAGCAAGATCAGGTTAGACCATGTATCTTCTCCATGGTGCTTCTAGAATGACAACTCTCTTAGAAAACTTTTTCCTGGAACTTAGTCATTATGCTGAAAATCTCAAGCCACTGAAGAGTCCACACACTCTACATTCTGAGTCTCATTATCCCAGAGGTAAATATGCAAGAGAATAATTTATCTGGAAATTGAAGCCCTCATCCTCACCTTTTCCAGCCCCATAGCCTTGTAAGGCATTCTTGGCTGTTTGAATCAATCTCAGCCATTGAGTCTTCCCATCTGAGGCCACAGACATTATGCAAAAGATATAAATCATTTTGGCTATATTACGTTTAAATTCTTGATCAACTGAATTTTTAATACTAATCAAGCTCTTATTTTATGCAACTAATTTTGGATAGTTTACTATGCAGCAATAGCAATCAGAAAAATACACATTTGTACTTTGAATTAAAATTTGTCTCATGTTATAGGGAATGCAATTATGAAAGCAGATTTTTTTTCATATTAACTATGAATTTGGAAACGTTCCTAGGTCCTATGACTCAAGACCTCAAATTGTGATTTACTTTTTAGGATTTTTTTTCTGCATCACTTATTGAAAAGTATGGTAAGAATATCCTTATGTATTTGTATTTTATTGCTTTGTATTTTTATATTTCATCCTAGTTTTACTGGATAGTAATATTTCTTACAACAGCATAATACTTTTCCTGCTCAAACTTGTATCAAGACTATATTTACATGATGGATTTCTTATGTGCCAAACACTTTATCATTTTAGCACATAGGAATTTGACTTAAAATGCTGGTGACTAAATAGATAGCAATAGTTTCTATTCATTGCTTTCTCAATCCACACTTTCACAGGCAAATAAATATTCTGCATTTCTTTCATAACAGAACTCTGTTTTCTTAATAGAACAGTTTATTTTAAGAAAAGAAAAATAACAATATAAATCAAATGCCTGCTGCTGGACATATATTTTATTATTTTCCTCTCTAAATTAGTATAAAAATTTACATCAAATGAATTATTTTTTGGAGAGGCTTTTCTTCTCTATCTTTCCATCTATCTACCCACACAGATATATGCATGTACACACATATAATATATACACAGACACACTTAATACATATGCAAATATATACATATATATATATAATGAATTCTAAATATTTTAATGAAAATGTACTTCCATATATTATATATATATATAATGTCATTAGTGTGATTAGTTATTTCTTATTACTTATTTCTCAATGGCTGTTGAGAAAAGTATATGTTGTGTGTGTCACTTGCTGCAGATCAAGTATATGCAACAAAGTCATCAATAGAATGGGTACCTTAAACATGGAGAAGCCAATGTTCTATGTTAAGTGAAGTTGAAATGCTAGAAATTTCAAGGAAAACAATGGCAGAATAATTTTAAGGTTCTAGAATGTTAATGTCCTGGAATAAAGGTACTATCTATGGCTGGAAGACCCACAGGAAGATTGTGTTCTACAGAAAGACCAGACCACAAGCACGCCACTTAATACGTTTATAATAAATGTGCTGGTGAAAAAGTCACTACAGCTCTGATTAATTAAGTTGTGGTTTTCTTCTACAAGGTGGAGGCTGACAGTAAGAGAGGCTGTTATAGAAAGGAGGATTATAAAATCTCAAAATATTAAAAATCAGATTACAACACTTAACTACCAGAAACCATGGGATTGTAATTATTATAACAACAATAATAATAATTACCAAGGTTTATATAGTGACCACGGGGACCTGACTGAGAGAGTTATTGAAATGATTAATATAACCATGTTAAAATAAGAAGTAAATAAATTGATAGCAATATCATATAAAAAAATCAAGGACTAGTTAACCAGAAGCCTGAGGACGATGACCAAAATAAGGATTCATGATCTCCACCCCTGTTTTTTTACCTGAGCATATGATCAAACCCAGAATCCATGGTTTGAAGGAGTGGTTGTATCTCTAAGAAGAAGGACTCTGCAATTCCAAATCAATTACACAAGGCAATCAATCCATCAGTACTTTCTCAAAGGACCCTATGTCAATTTGTATGTGTCACTCTCCTCTGGGGAACAAAGAATACCAAAATATTATTAGAAATGTTGGGAAGAGAATCTAATTGTTATTGATACCCAGAACCTGAGGTGTTATCATGCATCCTCTTAGTGAAGTGGCACATAGAAGCCAAATAATAAATTAAGTTTTAGATATGGCTTACAAAGGGCTATCATATAGTCTCTAAACCCAACTGTGGACATTTTTCTGATGCCAAAATGTGTAATTTAAAGTAACATAGGTTGTAGTTTACATTTTTTATCTGTGGAGCAGGTGCTATCAATTAGTAAAAGCAAACTGAATGTCTCTGAAACTAGTTCTCTCCTTAGCCAAATAATAAATAAAAAATAATATCACATGTCAGGGTCATGGGAGATTATTGCCATCATATAAAACTAGAGGGTTTAGTCTCCTATATGTAGTTTCCATAGTTAAACTACTATAGAAACCAGATGGGATATGGGAGATAATTGTAGACTATTACAAAACAAAGAAATACAATGTGGTATTTTTGCTAGAGCAGATTAATATAGCCCAGGGGCATGGCATTTGGCCATTGATTTAGTGAATATGTTGTTTTCTATGTCAATAACTAAAAAAAGGTCTGGTTCTTTGAAAAGACAAACAAGATCGACGAACCTTTATCCAGATTCATCAGGGGAAAAAAGACAGCCCAAATAAATAAAATGAAGAGTAAAAGAGGTTCTGCACAGCAAGACACTGCCAGCAGAACAAAAAGGCAACCAAAAGAATGAAAGAAGGTATTTTCAAATGGTAGCTCTGACAGGGGTTAATATAAAAAAATATAAAGAACTTGTGTAACTAACACCAAAAAAATGATCAATACAATTAAAAAATGGGCAGAGGACTCAAACAGACACCTCTCCCAACAAGGCATACAAATGACCAACAGATATATAAAAAGATGTTCAATTTCACTAGCTATTAGGGAGATGCAAATCAAAACTACAATTATATACCACCTCACAGCTGTTAGAATGGCTATTTTCAGCAAGACAGGTAATAACAAGTGTTGGAGAAGTTGTGGTAAAAAAGGAACCCTCGTTCACTGTTGGTGAGAATGTAAATTTGTACAGCCACTATGGAAAATAGCACAGAGGTTCCTCAACAAATTAAGAATAAAGTTTCCATATGAAACAACAATCCTTCTCCTGGGTATCTACTTAAAAAAATTGAAAACATTTATTCACAAAGATATTTGAACAGCTATGTTCACTGCAGCATCATTCACCTTGGCCAAGTCATGAAGACAACAAAAGTGTCCTTCTATAAAGGACTGGATAAAGAAGATACAATGGAATACTACTAAGTCATAAGAAAATATGAATTACTGCCATTTGCGACAACTTGGATGGATCTTGACAATATTAAACTAAGCAAAACAAATCAGCCAGTAAAAGCTGAGAAATATACACTTTCATTCATATGTAGAATACAACACTGAAACTCAGACACAGACTGCAGTATGGTGGTTACCAGAGGGAAGGAAGTTGGGGAATAGAAAAGGGAAAAGGAGGCCAAATATATGGTAACATAAGATTATTTGGCTGTGGGTTGTGGACACACAATGCAATATATAGATCATGTCTTATAGGAATGTACACTTGGGACCTAGATTATCTTATAAACCAACTAGAGGCCCGAGGGAGGGGGGTGGTCCCCTTAGCTCAGCCTGCATCCTCTCTAATCTGGGACCCCTTAAGGAATGTCCGACTTCCAGGGATAGGGCCTAAACCAGCAGTCAGACATCTCTCTCACAATCCAGGATCACTGACTCCTAACTGCTCACCTGCCTGCCTGCATGATTGCCCCTAACTGCCTTCCCTGCCAGCCTGATCACCCCTAACTACCTCTGCCTGCTGATCTGATTGCCTATAACTGCTCCCCCCCACCATCCTGGTCACCCCCAACTGTCCTACCTGCCAGCCTGGTCACCCCACATAGCCTGCTGTTCAGTCATTTGGTTGTCCTTCACTAACCCCCCTGCCGGCCTGGTCACCTCATGCAGCCTGCTGTTCAGTCATCCATCTGGTTGTTTTGGTTGTGATGGCCCTGGCTTTCTATATATTAGGATATCACGCCAATAAATTTAATAAAACAAAAAATAAAAGAAATGAAAGTGGAAAAGTAACAATGGAATCTAGAGAAATACAAAGGATTATAAGAAAATATTACAAAAACTATATGCCAAAATAACTTGACAATCTGGACATAAATTCTTTGAATGACACAATCTTCCAAAATTGAATCAGAAAAAATCAAAAAATCTAAAAAGAAAGCATACAACTAATAAAATTGTTGAAGCAGTAATCACAAAAAACATCAACAAACAAAAGTTTTGGACTGGATGGTTTCACAGATTAACTTTATCAAACATTCAAAGAAAACTAACACCCATTCTTCTCAAACTATTCCAGATGTTCAAGGGGAGGAAAGACTCCCAAGTTCTATGAGGCCAGCATTATCTTAATCCCAAAATCTGATAAAAACACTAAAAATAAATAAAATTATAGGCCAATATCTGATGAATATAGATGGTATAATCATCAACAACATAGCAAAATGGATCCAGCAATACATAAAAAAGATCATATACCATGACCAGGTGGGATTTATTCTGGGGACACAAAGTTGGTACACTATTTGCAAATTAATAAAGATGATACAGCACATAAAGAAAATGAAAAATAAAAATCCCATGATCATTTCAATAGATGCCAAAAGAGCATTTAATAAAATCCAGCACCCATGTATGATAAAAATTCTCAATGTAATAAAGTCCATATATGACAAACCAACAGCCAAAATCATACTCAATGGACAAAAACTAAAAGTGTTTCCTTATATTGGGAATAAAGCAGGGATGCCTGCTTTCACCACTCTTATTCAACATAGTACTGGAAGTCCTAGCCACAGAAATCAAACAAGAAGAAGAAATAACAGTCATTGAAATTGGAAAGGAAGTAAAACTGTCATTATTTGCAGATGTCATGATACTGCACATAGGAAACTCTAAAGATCCCACCAAAAATCTACTAGAACTGATAAATAAATTCAGTAAAGTAACAGGATAGAAAATAATAATCCAGAAATCTATTGTATTTTAATATGCCAATGATGAACTATCTGAAAGGGAAAGGGGGCAGGGGCAGGTAGAAGAAAGAAAAATGGGGATAAATTATGACAAAAGGAGACTTGACTTTGGACAGTGAACACACAATCCTATATAATAAAAGAGAAACATGCAAATTAACCATCATTCCGTCACTCTGCTACACCCACCAGCCAATCAGAGTGACTATGCAAATTAACCCAACAAAGATGGCAGTTAATTTGCATACACAGGCATGAAGCGAAGACTGAAGATGACTGAAGATGGCGGCAGCTGTGGAGCTGGAGCGAGCAGGAGGCTTGGGTTGCTCCCTGCAACGGAAGAAGCCAAGCTTCCTGCTGGCCCTGGGCTCCACTCAAGGAGGGGCTGGGGCCTGGGCTCCACTCAAGGAGGGGCTGGGGGCCTGGATCCTGGGTGCCGGAGGAAAACCGGTGCTGGCAGCCAGGGGAAGGAAGGCATATTGTGCGAATCTTCGTGCAACAGGCCACTGGTATAATATATATAGATGGTATATTATAGAATTGTATGCTTGAAATCTAAAATAAATTTATTAACCAATGTCACCCCAATAAAGGCCCGATGCACGAAATTTGTACAAGGGGGTCGGCCCTCACAGCCCCAGCTTTGTCCAGAAGGTAGTTCAGAAGGTGGTCTGGATGGTTGTTCTGCTGTTCAGTCTAATTAGCATATATATATATATATATATATATATATATATATATATATATATATATATATGGAGAAGTGGATCCAACTATCACAAATGGTGGAAGGAAGTAGATGTGCCATCTAAGATCCAACTTCAAGAAAGGGCTAGGGGCCTAGCTCTGAGGAATGAGTTCAGCAGGTTGCCCCCCACTATCAACTTCTTCAGATTCTGCCCAGCTGCAGAGAATGAACTGGATGAAGTCACACTCTCTCAGGGAAGCCTGTTTCCAGTGACTAAGTAAGGAAGGGGTATAAAGACTTGGCATTTTGGTCCATGAGGTAAAACTGATGGCTGGCACTCTTTCAATACCTCCTTCCCCAAGCTGGCCAAAGTTTTGATCAACCTGCATTACAATTAGGCTTCTTCTTCTTAATTCTGCTTCTTCTCTCTTCTTTACACAGATATTGAGCCTTAATAAATACTGGCACCTCAAACTCCATATCAGTGTTGGCTTTCAGAGAACCTACTGGACATTTCCTTTAAATACATTAGCAAGTATAATGGGGAAAATTGTGCTGTAATCAGTTTTGCATGGAAGCAGCAAATGCAAATTGAATAAATCATCAACTTTCCTGTAAAATATTGTTTTAAATAGCCCTTTGTAAAGTGGTTCTGACTATTACACATTTGTTCTAATTAAATGATATGAAGAGAATCTTGAATGCCTGATAATAAAACATGATTATAATTAGATATCTAATTCTCTTTGTGCCTATTCCAACCTTTTATATTCCACTCTCCCATCTTAATTCTCCCTTACACTAGACTTGCTATGCCTCTGTTTTTGACATATGTTTAATGATTACAGCTTCAACTTTTTGGGCTGAATAATGAAGATTTGTCAGATAACTGATCCTGCTAACATATGTTTTATCTCTATGAGGAATGCTGTTCACTGACTATACATTCCAATTTGATATAATTCTGTAAATTAAATCAGATGTGAATTATGTGTTTTAAAATGGAATATCTAGTTTTAAAATGAGAGTTGTTATTTATATCTGAAATTTTGGTTAACTAAGCAATCAATTTATATCTAGTATTTTAATAGCTATAATAGTTGTCATGACTTTTGTTTGATTAGCTTTAAATTATTGTCTTTGTCATCAATTCAACATTTCTAATAGATTCTATTAATACATAGATTCATAGAAATTGAGTTATTAAGTTATTTACTTCATGATATAAAGCAACTAACTGATGTGTCACTTTGTTCCCAGAACTATTCATTTTTCAATATATTAAACTCTCTACCAGATGTCAGAGGAATAGCGGTGTGAGAGCCCCTTGGCCTTTCCCCCTGAAATTTCCATGTTAACCAACTATAATTTAACAAAGATATCCCTGCTCAACATAGATGCATGCTTGAGAGACCCTCAAATTGCAACATCTAAAGTTGGGCAACCGGAATAAACGGAGAGACAAGATGGGAGGAAACGCAGATGGCCTGCAGATGTAGCCCTGCAGCCTGGAACTTGCAGCCAGGCAAGAGAGGGAAGAAGCTGGTGGTAGCAGGCACTTCCTTTGTCTGGGAGGAACAGGGAGCCAGGGAGCAGCCCAGCAGGGCCAGAAGCAAGGGAGCAAACAGTGTCTGAGTCAGCAGATGCTCTGACAGAGCACAAGTAAAAGGGAGGACATTTGATAGTGCAATAATCACTCAGTTTTGAAGCCTGGCATTGAAATTCAAGTCCTGATATTTCTAACTTGATCATAGGCACCTAATTTAAAATCTATGAATGTCATCCTTGTCTACTTTTAAATGAAGGAAATAACATCTGACCAACCTAATACATAAAGAAATTATTGTAATTCTAATTAATGAATCATTTAAAAATGTTAAAGCTATATAAATTTTAACTTATCAAAAATTGTATTGTGTCTCCTATATCTTAAATGATGATTAGTTGAAATTAAGAATAAGAAATAAGCAATTTCCAACAGATATAATAAATAGAGTGATTCATTTTAATCATATCTATCTGTTCATGTATTTGTTAAAATCATAACTATATATTTATTCTCTACCTTCTACATGGGGTTTTTGTTCTTACTGAGAATTCACTCATAATTGTGATGAAATAGAGCTCTCTCTGTCTCTCTGTCTCTCTCTCTCTCTCTCTCTCTCTCTCTCTCTCTCTCATTAGCAAAAAGGGTTATGGGAAAAAGTAAAATAGTGTTATTTTAGATATTGATTTATATTTTGTTGTTATTATGGAAGATCTATGTTAGGCACTAACTTTTAAATTGAACTTTTAAGGAAGAAACAACTTCTGCAAAATCACTGAGAAGAGACTTTTAGAATAGAGAAAATTGTATTGAGTTTGGAATAGGCTTGAGTATTTTCAAAAATGAAAAAAATCTAGGATTTCTGTGCCTGGACTGGAATGAATAGGGGATGTAAAAATAAAATAAAATGGAGACCAGATGGGAAATCCCTAAAGCAGACAAAAGCATAAACAACATTGAATCTACATTATTTCTAAATTTAAACAAAACTTAACGTAGTTATTACTTGAAAGTACCTCTGATCATCACAGATGAAACTCCAGTTGAAGTCTTAACCCCCAGTACCTCAGAATGTGACTGTATTTGAAGATAGAGTATATAAAGAGGTAATTAAGTTAAAATGGGTTCATTAGGGTAGACTATAATCCAATATAACTGGCATCCTTAAAAAGGAGAGAAAATTAAGACACAGACACATTTAGAAAGACATTACCATGTGAAATTGAAGATGGCCACCCACAGCCAAGGGAAGGGTCCAAGAAACCAATCCTACTGAAATCTAAATGTCAGATATCAGCCTCCAGAACTTGGAGAATATTGATGTACATTGTTTCAGCCACTGAATGTACTATAGAAGACATAGTAAATTAACACACTGGCTAAGGGTTTTTGTTATTTTTATTCTATATGTGAGAGTCAATCATGGAAGAACTTTCAGCAAGAGTATCATGATCTTTCTGATTTATGTTATTTTAGAAACATTCTGGTTACTGTATAATTCATTTCTCTAAGATGGTAGAGGAGATAGTAGCGAAACCTTAGAGAAAGTGTTTTGTAGAATAGCAGGATATATACATGTGTGGTTTTTTGTATGAAATCATACATGTACAAAAATTTTAAGTGCAGTGTTTCATGGTATGTGTTTACTTTGGCAGATTTGTTATAACTCACACTTAATAACAAAATTAAAATTTTATTTTTCTTAAAGGCCTGTTATCAATATTTATTTCATAATAAATCTGGATACTTAGCTGGCTGACCATGTTATATTTCTGTCATACTAGTGACAAATTAGTCTTTTTAAATTTTGTTTTGTTTTTTGGTAAACATTTTTGCTCTATCTCCAAGATAGAGAAAAGAGCATATTTTTATGAAGGTATATCATTTAAAAAATCAGAATTTTAACCCATAAAAGGAGAATAACCTGTTAGAAAGTTGATTTTTATTTTTTAGTTACATTTATTGGGCTGACATTGGTTAACATGAACATATAGGTTTCAGTTGTGGGTTTCTATGTTACAATATATATATATTGCACTGTGTGGCCACCACCCATAGTCAAATCTTCTCCTGTCATCATATAGTGGCACCACCTTCTACCCCAACACAATTCCCTCTAGCAATGACCACACTGCTATTTGTGTTCACAAGTTTCATATTCCATATATGAGTGAAATCATATAATTCTCAGCTTTTTCTGACTGACTTATTTCACTTAGCATAATTTTCTCAAGGTCCATCCATGTTGTTGTAAAATGGTGCTATTTCATCCTTTCTTATGGCTGAGTAGTATTCCTTTGTGTAGATGTACCACTTCTTCTGTATCCAGTCCTCTATTGCATGAAACTTTGGTTGTTTCTATGTCTTGGCCACCATGAATAATGCAGCAATAAATATAGGGGTGCATATATCTTTGTGAATACATTATTTCGAGTTTTTCGGGTATATACCCAGGAGAGGGATATCTGGGTCACATGGTAGCTCTATTCTTAATCTTTGAGGAATCACTAGTGATTGTACCAGTCTACATTCCCACCGGCTGTGGATGAGGGTTCTCTTTTTTCCACAATCTCTTCAACACTTATTATTGCTTGTCTTGTTGATAATGGCCACTTTCACAGGTGTGAAGTGGTATCTCATTGCAGTTTTGATTTGCATTTCCCTAATTCCTAGTGAGGTTGAACATCTTTCCTATATCTATTGGCTGTTTATATGTCTTCTTGGGAGAGATGCATTTTCAGGTCCTCTGCCCCCTTTGTGATTGTTTTGTTGTTGTTGTTGGATTGGTGTTGTCTTATGATTTCTGTATATATTTTGGAAATTAAACCTTTCTCAGGACTACTATTTGCGAAACTCATCTCCCTTCTGGTTGGCTGCCTCTTTGTTTTGTTGTCAGTTTCTTTTGTTGTGCAGAAGGTTTTTAATTTTATATAGTCCCATTCATTAATTTTGCCTTTACTTCCCTTGCCTTTGGGGTCAAGTTCATAAAATGTTCTCTACTACCAAGGTCTATAAGTTGTGTACCTATATTTTCTTCTATGTAACATTGTTTCAGGTCTTATATTTAGGTATTTGATCCATTTTGAATTCATTTTTGTACATGGGAACAAACTGTAATCCAGTTTCATTTGTTTGCATGTGGCTTTCCAATTTTGCCAGCACTATGAATCGAAGAGACTGCCTTTACTCCATTGTGTGTTATGACTTCTATGTCCAAACTTATCTATCCATAAACATGTGGCTTTATAGCTGGGCACTCTATTCTGTTCCATTGATCTGAATTTATTTTGATTATCGTAGCTTTGTAGTATAATTTGAAGTCAGGTAGCATGATACCTCCAGCTTCATTTTCTTTTCTTTTTTAAATATATTTTTATTGATTTCAGAGAAGAAGGGAGAGGTAGCGAGAAACATCAATAATTAAAGAGAATCATTGATTGGCTGCTTCCTGCATGCCCCCTACTGGGAATCAAACCTGCAACCCAGGCTGTGCCCTTGACAGGAATTGAACCCGGGACCCTTCAGTCCCCAGGCTGACTGTCTACCCACTGAGCCAAACTGGTGAGGGTTCCAGCTTAGTTCTTATTTCTCGCTATTTGCGATCTTTTGTGGTTCCATACAAATCTTTAGGTTTTCTGTCTACAGAATCATGTCTCTCCAAAAAGTGACAGTTTGACTTCTTCCTTCCCCATTTGGATGCCTTTCACTACTTTCCTTGCCTTCTTGCTCTGGCTAGGACTTCCAGCACTATGCTGAATAAGAGAGGTGAGAGTGGACATTTTGTTTTATTCTTGATATTAGAGGAAAATCTTTCTGTTTTACACCATAGAATATCATATTAACTGATGGTTTATTATACATGGTCTTTATTATGTTGAGGTACTTTCCTTCTATTCCTATTTTATTGAATATTTTAATCATAAATGGGTGTTTTATCTTATCAAATGCTTTTTCAGCATTTATTGATAAGATCATATGATTTTTATTCTTTATTTTGTTAAAGTGGTGTATTACATTGATGGATTTGCATGTATTGAACCATCCTTTTGCCCCTGAAATGAACCCCACTTAATTGTGATGTATTATTTTTTGGCTGTACTGTTGTATTTGATTTGCTAGTATTTTGTTTAGGATTATTGCACCTGTAGTGAGCAGAGATATTGTTCTGTAGTTTTCTTTTTTGGTGTTATCATTCCCAAGTTTTGGTATCTGGCTTATATTGGCCTCATAAAATATGTTAGGAAGTATTGCCTCTTTTTCAATTTTTTTGGAAATGTTTTAAAATCTTCTTTGAACACTTGGTAGAATTTACTGGTGAAGCCATTTGGTCCTGGATTTTTATTTTTTGGGAGGTTTTTGATGGTTGTTTCAATTTTCTCACCACTGATAGGTCTATTTTAGATTTTCCAGTTCTTCATGGTTTAGTCTAGGAAGGTTATATAATTATAGGAACTTATCCATTTCTTCTATATTGAATTTGGTGGCATATAGTCTTTTATAATATTCTAGTATGACCATTTGTATATCTATGATGTCTGTGGTGACGTATCCTCTCTTATTTCTGATTTTGCTTACATGGGTCTTTTCACCTTTTCCCTTAGTGAGTCTAGCCAGGGGTTTGTCAATTTATTAATATTTTCAAAGAATCAGCTCTTTGTTTTATTAATGTTTTTTATAGTCTTTTTGTTCTCTATTTCATTTAATTCTGCTCCCTCTATATATATAGGGTGTCCCAAAATTCACGCAAGATTTGCAATTGAATTGAATTTCAAATCTTGCGTGAAGTTTGAAACAAGATATATATATATATATATATATATATATATATATATATATATATATATATATATTTCAGAGAAGTAGGGAGAGGGAGAGATAGAAACATCAATGATGAGAGAGAATCATTGATTGGCTGCCTCCTGCACGCCCCCAACTGGGGATTGAGCCTGCAATCTGGGTATGTGTCCTTGACTGGAATTGAACCTAGGACCCTTCAGTCTGCAGGCTGATGCTCTATTCACTGAATAAAAACCATCTGGGGCTCTGCTCTACTTTTATTACTTCCTTTCTTCTGCTGACTTTAGGCTGCTTTTATTCTTCTTTTTTCTAGTTATTTAAGACTAGAGGCCTGGGGCACAAAATTTTTGCATGGTGGGGTCCCCTCAGCCCAACCGGTCCCCTCTCCAATCCAGAAGCCCTCAGGCGATGTCCTACTGACAGCTTAGGCCTGCTCCCCATGGTTCTCTGCTCTCTGCAGGGCCTGTCTGCTCAACGCCACCACAATGGCCAAGCAGGTCCTGCTGTCTGCTCTCTGTGGAGCCTGCTTGCCAGCTCACTGCCAGCAGGACTGAAAGGACTGGAGGACTTCTGAGGGCGGGTCCAGCTGCGCTGCCTGCCTGCCACTCCTCTGGTGGGCTGAGGGGACTGGGCGCCACCATATTGTGGCTATGGGCACTGTCATCTTTGTGACAGAGTGATGATCAATTTGCATATTCCCTCTTTATTAGATAGGATGCAATGTTAGATTGATTGCTTGGGATTTCTCTTGTTTCTTGAGGTAGGCCTGCAATGATGTAATCTTTCCTCTTATTATTACTTTCACTGTATCCCAAAAGTTTTGATATGTTGTATTATCATTCTCATTTGTCTTTATTTTTATCTCATCTTTTATTTATTTTTTGACCCAGTCATTTTTTAGTAGTATGTTGCTTAGTCTCCACATATTTGTGTGTTTCTTTAGTTCCTTTGTGCAGTTGATTTCTAATTTTAAGGCATCATGATTGGAGAATATACTTAGTATAATTTCAATCTTCTTGAATTTGTTGATGCTAGTTTTGTGACCCAACATATGGTCTATTCTTGAGAATGTTCCATGTGCACTGGAGAAGAATGTATAATCTGATGTTCTGGGATGAAAGGTTCTGTAAATGGCAATTATGTCAATTTGGTCTAGTGTTCCATGTAAGGATGATACTTCTTTATTGATTTTCTGTTTGGTTGCTCTGTCTAGAGCTGTCAATGGGGTATTAAGGTTCCCAACTTAGATTGTATTTTGAACTGTTTTTCCATTTAGTTCTGTGAGTAGTTTTATACATTAGGGAACTCCTTGGTTGGGTGCATATGTATTAAGAAGTGTTATGTTTTCTTGATGTAGTCTCCCCTTTAACATTATAAAGTTTCCATCTTTGTCACTTGTTACCTTGAAATCTACGTTGTCAGATATAAGTATGGCTATTTCTGCTTTTCTGTGGCTACTGTTAGCGATTCTGTGCCTCTTTATCAGTGAATTCAGACCATTTATACTGAAGGCAATTATTGAGGGTTTCCTAGGGCCATTTTCTCTTCTGTTTTCTGGTAGCTCTGTGCCTCCATCGATTCTTTTCCTTTGTGTTTCAGTCTGTTTTTGTTTGATGGTGTTTCGTACTTCTTTTCTCTTTTCCAGAGAGTATTTTTAAGTCAGTGAAAATACTTAATATTGTAATTATGGATATTTGTTGTTATATATTTGTATAAAACCCTTAGAATGTACAAAGTACAAATAGTGTACCCTAAGTAAACTATGAACTTTGGTGATTGTAATGTATCAATGTATGTTTATCCGAATGTACCATTTATTCTTCATGCCCAGAGCGGCTCAGTTGGTTGAACATCCTCCTGTGCACCAAAAGCTTGCAGATTCAATTCCCAGTCAGGGCACATACTTGGGTTTCAGGCTTGATCCCGGATTGGGCTACATATGGAAGGCAAGGGATTGATGCTTCTCTATCACATTGATATATCTCTCTTCCTCTCTCTTCTCTCTCTAGCATGTTCTTGGGTGAGGATTAAAGACATTTTTAAAAAAGAAAACAAACAATGTACTATTCTAGTGATTACTGTTGACAGTGGGGGAGGCTATCCATGTGTATTGGCAGGGAATATTTTTGAAATTTTTGTATTTTTCTCTTGATTTTGTTGTAACCTAAATTGGCTGAAAAAAATAGTTTTTGGGGAAGAACACACACAAAAAAATTGGAAATAAAGTTGTCTCACTTATCTTTATAGTAGGGGCCAAGTTTCTATAGAAGATACCTAATTATACCCCAAATATGTGCAGAAGCATTGTGTCACAAGAGACAATTACTTTTAAGTAACATGAGTTTTGATAATAATGAAGTTTACTTTACCAATAGACAGTGTTTAGTAATTACCATCCTTGTCAAAGTTTGGCTACAGTATTATAGATTTAAAAAGAAATTGAAAATTCACAGAGACATGAATGTTGAGTCAAAGAAACCCTCAAGAAGGAATATATGTGCTTCTTAATTAGGCTAGTGATAAGCTTGATAAGAAACAAAATGATTGGCATATAACTGTAAGAGCAGTTTTCTGATAGGAAAGCTGCTGCCATTGGGACAAAGTACCATATTCCAAAATTATTTAATATATCATGCATAATTTAAGACAATGCTGAATTCTGCAACATACGGATTTTTAAAAAATGAGTAGTAGTGAGTGGTCAGTTAGCTGTGACTCTACTTCAGTACAGATTGACAATACATTTTAAAAAGATGTTTTTATTGATCTCAGAGAGAGGAATGGTGAGGGAGAGAAAGATAGAAACATAAATGATGAGAGAGAATTATTGATCAGCTGCCTCCCGCATGCCCCCTACTAGGTAGGAATTGAGCCCACAACCCAGGTATGTGCCCTGACCTGGAATGGAGCCTTGAACTCCCAATTCATGGGTCAATGCTCCATGTCTGACCCACACTGTTTCCTTTAAAAAGGAAAGCATAACCAGGTTACTTTGAGTTCCTTACAATAAGTAAAATAAACAGAACTCACTACACAGTGTAATTAAAGAAGGGGGGAGTTCATAAATCTGTATCTGCCTCATTTTTCAAAATGTAATAGATAAGATGTGGTAACTGGATATAACTTTTACTGAATTTAATGCAATTGTTTTCTATTAAGTATAATTCAACAGGATGGTTGTTGTTTTAGTGAAATAATGAAAGAGGAGAACAAAGAAAACATATCATCCAAAGGACATGTTTTTAAAAAAGGCAAGTAACTGATAATAAAAACCAAGACACTCAATAGTTACTTGAGTCCATAGGTTCAATAGTTGCCCATCAACAGATTTGCCCTGTTCATCTTAAATGAGGTAGTTTAACATTAAAGGATAAAGCTAATGAGCAGATAAAATTTATATGATAGACTGTACCTAATTGAATGTACCACCAGCTGTCAATTTACAGTTCATTTGGAATGTAATCATGTTTACACTATTGCTTTCATTATGTTTATAGTTGTCTTTGAATGTACTGTAAGATTTCTCTGTTCATAAAACTTTGTATTATACACTCATAAAAATTACTTAATAAATATTATACATTTGTTTTAAATGTTAAATATTTTAAATTGAATCGCAATATTATTTATAAATTTGTATTCAAAATTTTATCTAGCATCTAGAAATGAGTTAATAGATAAAAATATTAAAAAGTATGCCATATTTTTATCTGTTAATGTCAAATTTTACAACCTACAAAGTACTAATGTGGTTCTGTATTCCTAGTTAGAACATTTTATTGCATACTTATTATTACTTAACTATATAGCTATGTATTATTGCATAATTTAGTTGAAAATTTTCATAATTTTGTTTCTACTAAGTTGTCATGTCAGAGAATTTAATCAAAAACTTTTGATGGAGATATGTCCAAATTTATCTTCCAAATTGTTATCACTATGTTTCTTTAATATTTTTAAAAGGTTAACTTTTAAATAAATAGTAAAATAATATATATCTACATAAAAATTAATGGCTTGTAGTTTTACTGTGACATGCTATTTCACAGTACAACATCAATCTAATATACTAATTTTCTTTTGTCTGAATTTTTACCAAAATCCTTACTTTTGTTTGCTGGAATTTATTACATGTATGTACACCCTATATGTAACATATGATATAAAGCTATCAAGCATACCCTGACACTACACAGAAAATGTCCTCATTTATCTCTCAGTGAGTAAGCTCTTGAATGAATTTTCAGGTTAATTCCCTTGGGCTTAATTATTTCTAGTTTCAGTCAATAATCTCAACATTGGTTCATCAGCACTCTATACAATGGTCCTATGACCCTGAATATGTTTAATACCGTCCAGCTAATAAATATACATGAGCTTTTAAAATAGCAGTTTGTGCTTCCTCCAACATTTCTCTACTATTTTCTTTCAACAATTTCCATTTCTCTGGGCATTTCTGGAATTTAAACATTTGAAATCTGAGTCAACATCAAAGTTTGTAAAATTGGAAACCTCAGGTTACTGTTTTTAAAACCAGTTAAGTGTTCTATATAACAGGGTTCCAGGTTTTCTATATTAAATGTCACTAACCAATACCATAGTGCATCATATTCACACTGAATCACAAAAGAATACATGGATGTTCACTATTAAAATTTTCAAACTGTGAGATGACACCATATTTAATATAAAATTTAGGGCTTCCAAATAGTCACTATTTAACTATTGACTCAGTGCCATGGTAAACCTAGTGATATAACTGCATAAATATTTCCAATCATGTGTGTGTGTGTGTGTGTGTGCGCGCGCGCGCGTGCAGACATGCTTTTTAGCATAGGCATACATCCAGAACTTGTAATCAAGTTGTGCATATATATTAGGCATATGCAAAGGTGCTAATTGTAATAGCTTCATCATTTGGAAAAAATAGCTTCTTTTAAATTATCATTGAAAGGAAGATTTTAAATACATATGTTCTATTTGACAATAAATATTTGTTGAATTAATACCTTACTACACTGTATAGTGTGCCTGCACTATATTGATAACTTTATTTATTTATTTATTTATTTATTTATTTTTAAATATTTTTTTATTGATTTTTTACAGAGAGGAAGGGAGAGAGATAGAGAGTTAGAAACATCGATGAGAGAGAAACATCGATCAGCTGCCTCCTGCACATCCCCCACTGGGGATATGCCCGCAACCCAGGTACATGCCCTTGACCGGAATCGAACCTGGGACCCCTCAGTCCACAGGCCGACACTCTATCCACTGAGCCAAACCGGTTTCGGCAGATAACTTTAAATATATGTACCTTTTGACAAGCTCAAACATTAAGTTAAGGAGAGAAAATGAAATTCACTAATTTATTTTTGAACTCTGCACTTTAGTCAGTTTTTACAATAACATATAAAATTATTTAATCCCAGACATATCTTCCAATTTTATATTAACTTAGAAATACCTGTATATACTAAAGGGGAAAAAGTGAACATTTCAATTTACTAAATACAAAATTTATCTCTGATATTTCCTAAAACTTTAGTGACCTCTAGGTTTTCACTTTCTTTTTTTAAATTTTTTTTATTGATTTCAGAGAGAAAGGAAGAGGGAGAGAGAAATAGAAATGATGAGAGAGAATTATTGATGGCTGTCTCTTGCACACACCCTACTGGGGATTAAGCCTGCAACGCAGGCATGTGCCCTGATCTGGAACTGAACCATGACCTTCAGGTTCATAGGTCTATATTCAACCACTGAGCCATGCTGTCTGAGTAAGGGTTTTCACTTCCAATAATTATTTTTAAAATTTACATCTAGTGAAACAGATGTTATAAGTTATACTTCAATAAATCATGCTGGGATATTTTTATCACCTTAGAATGTTTTCTCATGCCCTTAGCATAATGTTTTATATTTATATTTTCTTTCTTTTTATTACATTTATTGAGGTGAGATTGGTTAATAAGATTATATAGGTTTAAAGTGTACATTTCTATGATATATCTTCTGTATATTGCATTGTGTGCCCACCACCCAAAGTCAAATAATAATCTACTTATCACCATATATTTGCCTTCCTTCACCCTTGACTACCTCCCAAAACCCTTTCTTTCTGATAACCACCATGTTATTATCTGTGTCTATGAGTTTTTGTTTGTTTTTCTTGTTTATTCATTTGCTTTCAGTTTTATTTTCCACATATGAGTAAATCATATGGTTCTTAGTCTTTACTGTCTCACTTATTTCACTTAACATAATATTCTTAAGGTCCATCCATTTTATCCAAATGGCAGAATTTCATCTTTTCTTTCTTTTATTTTTTTACTAGAGGCCTGGTGCATGAAATTCGTGCATGGGGGGGGGGTGGGTATCCTCAGCCCAGCCTGCACCTCTCTAATCTGCGACGCCTAAGGGAATGTCTGACTGCCAGTTTAGGCCTGATCCCTGTAGGACAACCCTCTCACAATTTGGGACCACTGGCTCCTAACTGCTCACCTGCCTGCCTGCCTGATCACCCCTAACTGCCCTCTCTGCCAGCCTTGTCACCCCCAACTGCCCCCCCTGCTATCCTGGTCACCCCTAACTCCGCCCCCCACCAGCCTTGTCACCCCTTACTGTCCCCCCACTGCTGGCCTGGTCACCTCTAACTGCCACCCTGTTGGCCTTGTCGTCCCATACAGCCTGCTGTTCAGTCATTTGGTCGTCTCTCACTAAGCCCCCTGCTGGCCTGGTTGCCCCATGAAGCCTGTTTGGTCATCTTTAGAGTTGTTTCAGTTGCGACGGTTGCTCAGGCATATATATATATATATATATATATATATATATATATATATATAGTCATCTTTTCTTTTGGCTGAATAGTATTCCATTGTGTATATGTAAGACATCTTCTTTATTCAATCATCTATCAAAGGACACTTTTGTTATTTCCATGTCTTAGTGTGAACAATGCCACAATGAGCATAGGGGTGCATATATCTGTGCAAATATTATTTTCAGATATTTTTGGGTAGATACCCAGAAGAGGGGTTACTGGGTCAGTGGTAACTCTATTCTTAATATTTTGATGCCGAAACCGGTTTGGCTCAGTGGATAGAGCATCGGCCTGCAGACTGAAAGGTCCCAGGTTCGATTCCGGTCAAGGGCATGTACCTGGGTTGCGGGCATATCCCCAGTAGGAGATGTGCAGGAGGCAGCTGATCGATGTTTCTCTCTCATCGATGTTTCTAACTCTCTATCTCTCTCCCTTCCTCTCTGTAAAAAATCAATAAAATTATATTTAAAAAAAAATATTTTGAGGAACCTCCATGCTATTGTACAGTGTCTGTACAAGTTCACATTCCCACCAACAGTGAATGAGGATTCCTTTTTCTCTACAGCAGCGGTTCTCAAACTGTGGGTCGTGACCCCTTTGGGAGTCCAATGACCCTTTCATAGGGGTCGCCTAAGACCATCGGAAAACACATATATAATTACATATTGTTTTTGTGATTAATCACTATGCTTTAATTATGTTCAATTTGTAACAATGAAAATACATCCTGCATATCAGATATTTACATTACGATTCATAACAGTAGCAAAATTACAGTTATGAAGTAGCAACGAAAATAATTTTATGGTTGGGGGTCACAACATGAGGAACTGTATTAAAGGGTCGCGGCATTAGGAAGGTTGAGAACCACTGCTCTACAGCCTCTCCAACACTTGTTACTACTGATCTTATTGATAAAGGCCATTCTAACAGGTGTGAAGTGGTATCTAATTGTAGCTATGATTCATATTTCTCTAATAGCTAGAAAAGTTGAGCATCTTTTCATATATCTGTTGGCCATTTGTATGTCTTCTTGAAAGAGGTGTCTGTTCAGGTCCCCTGCCCATGTTTTAAGTGTACTGTTTGTTTGGAGTTGAATTGTATGAGTTTTTTTAATACTTTAGATATTAACCAATTTTTGAGCTGTTATTTGCAAATATCTTCTTTCATTCTGTCTGTTGTCTTTTTGTTTTATTGGTGGTTTCTTTCACTATTGCCTTTGGGATCCAATTAATAAAATCTTCTCTAAGATCAAAGTCCATAGGTTTAGTACTTATGTTTTCTTCTGAGTTATTTATTGTTTCTAATCCAATATTTAGGTCTTTAATCCATTTTGGTTAATTTTTGAATACGGGGACAAATGGCAGTTTAGTTCCATTCCTTTGTATGTCACTTGCCAATTTTACCAGCACCATTTATGTCACTTGCCAATTTTACCAGCACCATTTATGTCACTTGCCAATTTTACCAGCACCATTTCTTTTCTCCATTGTATGTTTTTAGCTCCTTTGTCAAAAATTATAATTGTGGTTTTATTCTGGGCTCTCAGTTCTATTCCACTTGTCTGTGTGTTTGTTATTCTGCAAACACCTTGCTGTTTGATTACCACCACTTTGTGGTATAATTTGAAATCAGGGAGTGTGATACCCGTGGATTAGTTTTTGTTGTTGTTTGTTTGTTTGTTTGTTTGTTTTTTTGTTTGTTTGTTTTTCCTTGGACTTGTTTTGGCCATTCGAGATGTTTTGTGGTTCCATATGAATCTGCCAATACTACACTGTTTTGATTATTGTAGCTCTGTAGTATAATTTGAAGTCAGGTAGAGCGATAGCTCCAGTTTTGCTCCTTTTTCTCAAGATTGCTTTGGCTATTTGGGATCTTTTGTGGTTCCATACAAATCTGATGATTTCTTGTTCTATTTCTTTAAAAAATGACATTGGGATTTTGATGGGGATTGTATTAGATCTGTGTATTGCTTTGGGTAATATAGACACTTTAATTATGTTGATTCTTCTAATCCATGAACATGGAATTTCTTTCCATTTGATTGTGTTTTTCAATCTATTTTTCCCCCCCATGTCCTGGCGCTAGAGGATAGAACCAGCAGACTTGGAAACCGTCGGCACTGAAGACATGACGCCTAGGGGTCCAGAGCCCTCTCCCTCTGCCTCCGTACATTACGGTTCAATCTATTTTAATAATGCTTTGTAGGATTCCATATATAGATTCTTCACATCCTTCACTGTTTATTTCTAATTATTTTATTCTTTTTGTTGCAATTGCAAGAAAAATTATCTTTTTTATTTATTTTTCTGAAATTTCATTGTTAGTATATAAGAATGCAGTGGAATTTTGTACATTGATTTTTGTATCCTGCAACTTTGCTGTATTTGTTTCTAATAGTTTTTGTTTTTTTGTGGGCTATAGGATATCCTCATACATCAATAATTACCCTAAATGTAGATGGACTAAATTCGCCAGTAAAAAGGCACAGAGTAGAAGATTGGATCAAAAATGAAACCCAACCAACCATATGCTTCTTTCAGGAGACACATTAAAGCTACAAAGATAACTATAGACTCAAAGTGAAAGAATTGAAAATGAATCTCAAAGCAAATAACATCCACAGAACAGCAAGTGTAGACATATGTATATATGCTTTTATTTTTTGTTTCATTGATTCTCTTGTCTGTGTTATTTCATTTCACCAATAATGAACTCTCAGAAATAAAAACTAAAAGAGCAATACCATTTACCATTGGAGCAACAACAACAAAAGGATACCTAAGAATAAATTTAACTAAGGAAGTAAAAGACCTGTACTTGAAATACTATAGGACATTTAAAAGAGAAATAGAGGAAGGTACAAACAAATTGAAGTGTATACAATTTCCAGGATCTATATTCTTGTTTTTGTGCCATTACCAGGCTGTTTTGGTTATAATGGCATTATAGTATAGTTTAATATCTGGTATTGTGACTCTCCTACTTCATTCATCTTTCTCAAGATTGCTGCAACACCTAGGGGTCTTTAATGGTTTCATATACATTTGTGGATTATATGTGTTAGCTCTGTGAAGTATGCCATTGGTATTTTAATAAGGATTGTCTTAAATCTGTAGATTGCTTTGGGTAGTACAGTCATTTTAATTACATTAATTCTTCCAGTCCCTGAAAATTGTATACACTTCAATTTGTTTGTATCTTCCTCTATTTCTCTTTTAAGTGTCCTATAGTTTTTCAAATACAGGTCTTTTACTTCCTTAGTTAAATTTATTCCTAGGTATCTTTTTGTTGTTGTTCCAATGGTAAATGGTATTGCTCTTTTAGTTTTTATTTCTGAGAGTTCATTATTGGTGTATCAAAACACCATCAAATTGTGGATGTTGATTTTTTTATCCTGCTACCTTGCCAAATTCATTTATTAAGTCTAGTAGTTTCCTGGGAGAGTCTTTTGGGTTTTCTATGTACAATATCATGCCATCTGTGAATAATGACTTTTATTTTCTCCTTTCCAATTTGGATGCCTTTGATCTCTTCTTCTTGTCTGATTGCTGTGACTAGGTCTTCCAGTACTATCCCATATAATAAAGAGGTAATATGCAAATTAACCCTCACACCCTCACAAGATGGCTGCCTACAACCAGGCCAGCACGGGGGTTAGTGAGGGATGACTGGGCTGGCAGTTGGAGGCCACCAGGCCAGCAGGGGGGCAGTTGGGGGCCACCAGGCTGGCAGAGGGGCAGTTAGGGGTGACCAGATCAGCAGGGGAGGCAGTAAGAGGTGACCAGGCCAGTGGGGGGGGGCAGTTAGGAGTGACCAGGCTGGCAGGGAGGGGACAGTTAGGGGTGTCCAGCCCAGCAGGGGGTGGCAGTTAGGGGTGATCAGGGCAGCACCCAGAGGCAGTGAGGTGCCATCAGGCTGGCAGGGGGTGGCAGTTAGGGGCAACTAGGCAGGCAGGCAGGTGAGTTATTAGGAGCCAGCAGTCTAGGATTGTGAGAGGGATGTCTGACTGCTGGCAGTCGGACATCTCCCAAGGGGTCCCAGATTGGAGAGGGTGCAGGCTGGACTGAGGGGGGCCCCCCACCTCACCATGCACGGATTTTGTGCACCGGACCTCTAGCGTTGATTATGAGTGGTGAAAGCAGACATCCTTGTCTTATTCCTGTTCTTAACATTTTTAAATTTTGTCCCTTGAGTATTATGTTGGCTGTATTTTTGTACTATATGGCCTTTATTATGTTGAGATATGATCCCTCAATTCCCACTTTCCAGAGAGTTTTTATCAAAAAACGGTGCTGTATTTTGTCAAGTGCTTTTTCTGCATCTATTGACATTATCATGTGTGTTTTACCTTTCTATTTGTTTATGTGATGTATCACATTTATTGATTTGCAAATATTGTACCAGCCTTGCATCCCTAGAATAAGTCCCACTTGATCATGGTGTATGATCTTTTTAATAGGTTGCTGAATCTGATTTGCTAATGTGTTGTTGAGGATTTTAGCATCTGAGTTCATCAAGGATATTGGCCTGTAATTCTCTTTCTTTGTAGTATCTTTATCTGATTTTGGAATTAGGATAGTGGTGGCTTTGTAAAAATAGCTAAGAGAGGTTCCTTCCTCTTGCATATTTTGGAATAGTTTGAGGCATATAGGTGTTAGTTTGTTTTTGAATGTTTGGTAAAATTCACCTGTAAATCCATATGGTCCAGGACTTTTGTTTGCTGGAAGTTTTTAAATTACTGTTGCAATTTCATCAGTTGTTATTGGCCTACTCAGGTTTTCTGATTCTTCCTGATTCAGTTTTGGAAGATGGTATGTTTCTAGGGATCTGTCCATTCCCCCCAAGTTGTTGGCATTTAGTTGTTTATAGTGTTTGCTCATAGTCCTATGTATTTCTGTGGTGTCCATTGTTACCTCTCCTCTTTCATTTCTAATTTTACTTATTCGGGTTCTCTCTCTTTGTTCCTTGATGAGTCTGGCTAAGGGTTCATCAATTTTGTTTATCTTTTCAAATAACTAGTTCTTGGATATTTTGTACTCTTTTTCTTTTTTTAATCTCTATGTCATTTATTCCACTCTGATCTTTATTATTTCCTTTCTTCTACTTCCAAATATACATTTTGGTAAAGATATGATAGATCACATAACCACCAACTAATTCAAAGTACAGAATATGTTCATAATCACAAATACCTTGTTTACCTTTGTTCTCAATTACACCCACACCTACTAAATAAAGACCACAAAATGTTATTTTTACACATTTGCTTTGCTTTTTCTATAATTTTGTAAGTGGAATGATAGCACTACTTGTGTTTGTTTGTTTTACTTAGTATATACATAAATTAGTTCATAGTGTTGTTCTATCAGTGTGCCATTCCTCATACCGTAATTTATTTTTCCATTACCTGCTCTTGGCTATTTTGTTTTTTACAATTTGTGATGCTAAAAATTCAGTTAATATAAAAACTCATTTTGGATAAATATATATTGTTTCTCTTTGGTAAAGACCTAAAGAAAAACACCTGAAAGTATAAATATATAATGATATATACAATATTTATACGTAAGTGGATAATAAACTTTATAAAATTTACCAAACTCTTTTCCAAATGGTTGTGCAATTTTGATTCTTATTCGCAATGTGTGAGATTTCCAGTCACTTCACATATTGGCCAAAATTTGCATTTCAGCTGTTTTAAACTTTGGAATTTTTAATAGATGTATATTAGTGCCTCATAATACAATATTTATTTTTGTGGTGCTTAGAGTTGTTGAGAATTTTTATATATATTTTAACCATTCAAATATCTTCCTTTATAAATTGTTTAAATGTATTGCTCATTTAAATGATTTGTCATCTTACCATTGAGGGATTAAAATGATTTATACATTATTTACGTTTATGTTATAAAATATGAATGTAATTTATTTTTATAACTATACTATATTTATATTATATTTATTCAATATACATTATAAATATACTATTATATATTAATATATTAGACTATATTGCTTATATTTATTTTCAGATTCATTTATTGATTTTATAAACCCTGATTTTCCTCCATATTCTCTTCTTTAAATTTTATAGTTTAAGCTTTAATGTTGTTATAAGTTAGTTATTGAATAAAGTGAATTTAGGGTTGAAATTCACTTTTTTTCCAAATGGATATCTAATCGCATCTTGTATTTTATTTTATTTTTTTGCATCTTATATTTTAAAGCTCTGTTTTTGCCCTGCTGATATGGCTCAGTGATTGAATGTCCACCTGTGAACCAGGAGGTCATGGTTCGATTCCAGGTTAAGGCACATGCCTGGGTTGTGGGCTCAATCCCTAGTGTGGACCATGCAGGAGGCAGCTGATCAACAATTCTTTCTCATCATTGATGTTTCTAGTTCTTTCTTCCTCTTCCTTCCTCTCCAAAATCAATAAAAATATATATTTAAAGCTCTGTTCTGGCAAAAACACATTTATTACTGTACAATTTTTTGAACACATAATTAAATACTGTCTGTTACTTCAAGTAATGCTTATTGTGTTAAATTTCCTAACCTGATTTTAACTTTCAAAATTTCTGTGTTCTTTTATAATACATTTATCTTGTATAGATATTCCATAGCAAGTCATGTATTTTTCTCTCTCTCACAATCTTTTCATTTAATAGGACTAAATTTACAGTAAATATAATCATTTATAAAATTGGATTTCTGTGGTTTGCTATTTTCCTTCCATTCTATCATTCGTTTTTTGTCTTTTCTCCTAGTTTCATGTGTTTATTTGTATTAACCACAACTTTTTCTAATATTTTTTAATAATTCACAATTATATTTTAGCTGTTTATTATTTTAATGATAGCATTTACACTTAATATAATTCTGCTTCATGTAAAATGTGAACATTTTGTAATATTGTGTTTTCATTCACCCAATTCTGTTTTTTGTAGAATTATTATCATACTAGTGGCCTGGTGCATGAAATTTGGGCACATTAAAAGGGAATTAATTAGAGAAAATATTTTAATATTGTTATTTGCCCTTTCTCTATAATAGAAGTGTCAGAGATAAAAGAAAATTAGTAAAATGCATATGAAAATCTTCCTTCTGTCAGGGTCTGGGGCACGCACGATACCCAGAGTCAAGTTCCCGCCCATCCGTGTGCACCTCAAAATCATGTGAGACCCAGACCTGGCCAGCCCCACCCCCATTGGGTGAGATCCAGACCCAGCCAGTTCCATCCCAATCAAACCCCACCAGGCGGGGGGCAAGGCCTGAGGTTCCCCAGCCTGGTGCTGGAGGGGGAGGGGCAGCCCCAGGTCCCTGGCCCAGGGCGGGGGGCACAGCCTGAGGTCCCCCATCAAGCCCTGCTGGGCAGGGGTCATAGCCTGAGGCCTCCCGTTAAACCCCGCTGGGCTGAGGGCATGGCCTCAGGTCCCCCATCTGGTGCCAAGTCAGGGGGCACAGCCTGAGCTCCCCCAGACTGGTGATGGGGCGGGGGTGCAGCCTCAGGTCTCCCAGCCCAGGGAAGGGAGTGCAGCCTGAGGTTCCCTGTCAAGACCCCCAGGCGGGGGGCATGGCCTGAGGTCCCCCATCAAGCCCCACCAGGCAGGGGGCACAGCTTCAGATCCCCCACCCTGGCCTGGTGCCACACAGCCTCAGGTCCTTGCTAATCTCTCCTTATGACTCATTATGGGAACCTTGCCTCCACTGTGGGCACAGTCATCTTATGTTACGGGAAACCTGTCTCCGCTGTGGGTGCAGCCATCTTGTGATGGCATGATGGAGTGAGGGTCAATTTGCATATTGCCACTTTATTATATAGGATATTACATCTCTATACACTATAAATCATTCAATAGTGTTACAATTTTTGTTTTTTAAAGAGTTCTATGTGTTTTAAAAGTATACAAAAAGAAAGCTGAGCAGTCATATATGCTTTCAAATTTTTTAATTTTGCTGTTCACTACTTCCTAAAGACTTCAATTTCCATCTTTTGTCATTGCTCTTCAGGCTATAAACATGATGTAGTATGTTTTTGTATTGGAAATCTGCTGGCAACAAATTATTTTAGTTTTTATTTATCTGACATTTTATTTAGTTTGCCTTCATTTTTGAAGGGTAAATCAAGTGTATATGAAATTATGAGGTTACGGATTTCCAAGTTAAAGCTTTGAATAATTTTAACATAAGACAAAAAAAGAAAAATCTTTCCAATAATTCCTTCTAGTAAAATTTACTAATGCTAATGCATTTATAATATATGATTGCATTTGCTAGTAATTTCGTACTTTCCATTTCTACTCCCCATCCTTCTATCCTCCTTTGAACCCATTCTAATAAGGATTTAATCTCCATTAATTCATTTTAAAAGCTCTATTCCCAGTCACTAATTATATTCACATTTCAAAACTGCTCATCTTTCTTGACCTATCAGTAGAATTTTAAAACTGTTTATTTAGTTTTTTTTTTTTTACAAACTATATCGTCATATAGATTCTGAAACACTGCTATGCATGTTTGCTGAGTATGTCAATAACTCTTACTTTTAGCTTACTATTGCTAGATCTTCCACTTCTTCCTACTTTTAACTATCTGAACTCACCCCTTAGGTATTATAAACATTTTTCCTTATTATAGTGAACTATCCACTTCTAGTCACATTCAGGTTGTTGCTATAATTCATATGTTCCTTGTTGTAGAACTCTTGCTGGCTTATTCCTTCAACTTCAGCTGAATCATGTCTATATTTTAAGGTATTCATGCCCATCAAGAATTTTCTCACTTTTCACTAACTCAGACTCAATGATCTTGCAACCTGAATCACACCAGCAAAATTCCTCCTCTTTTACCAAATTCTATGGCCAGAATGCTCACATGCTCTATCCACACTCAAAGTGGGGTGGTTATAGAGGATATAACACCCGGTCATAGAGATAGAATTTTACCTACCACATTGATCAATAAATATTTGTTGAAAAGTGGATAAATAAAAATGTAAAAGGCAGTTACTATATTATAATGAGCTTGTTTACTGTACTAATACTCTTTAATTTTATAATTTTGTCTTAACAAGTTTCTTAAAAGTATTACATAGAAAATAACAAACATCAGATTCATGTTTTAGAAAAATACTCTGATAGAATTTTTGTAATTGATGGTAGAAAATCCACATATTTTGAGCTAACATTTGTCCAGTGAATAATAAGGATCAGAATGAAGTAAAGTTGAAAACTAAAGAAAGAATAAGACAATAAAGAAAATATTTAGCAAAGAAAATATGGATGACCAACTGGATTTAGTGGTAAAGAGCCTTCAGGGTGACTCTTGGTTTTCTAGAATTAACAGTTGGGGGGGAAAAGTTAATATTTGGTCAAAATGAATATATTTATCAAAGTTTAGTCTAAAGGTCAGAATATTGAACATTCTATTTAAATTTTTAGAACTTTTTTTCTTAATAATTTCATAGCATTAAAAGCAATTTTACAATAAAATGATATTTACTCATACTTTTCTGATTTTTGTACTCAGCATAAATATTTTTATATTCACACATGTTGTTACATGTATTAGCAGTACATTTATTTTTAATGATAAGTAGTAATCCATTGTATCAATTCTTCACAATTTGTTTATCATTCAGATTTTGATGTGCTTTTTCTTTTCTGTTGATAAAATGGCTACAATGAGTATTAATTTATATCCACAATAATATATATATATATATATATATATATATATATATTTAATATTTTTATTGATTTCAGAGAGGAAAGGAGAGGGAGAGAGAGAGAAAGAAACATCAATGATGAGAGAATCATTGATCAGCTGCCTCCTGCATGCCTCCCACTGGGGACTGAGCCCACAACTTAGGCATGTTCCCTTGACCGGAATAGAACCCAGGACCCTTCAATCTACAGGCCAACACTCTAGCCATCAAGCCAAACTGGTTAGGGTAGATAATATATTCAGTTTACCAGTGTTGTACATTGTTTCTAAGATGTGTATTCAGTCATATTTTCTAGTGCTATTGTAAATAGCTTTGTATTTTATGTCAATATTTTAATATTAATTAAACTAGAGGCCTGGTGCGCAAAATTTGTACACAGGTAGGGTCCTTGGGCCTGGCCAGTTATCAGGGCCGATCTGTGGGGCAACCAGCAGGATGATCAGGGGGTCCCCGTTGGCACCTGCCTTGCTTGCCTGGGACCTGTGGGCTGGGGGCAGCTTCTGCATTGAGTGTGTGTTCCCTGGTGGTCAGTGCAAATCATAGTGACCAGTTGTTCCACCATTTGGTCAATTTGCATATTAGGCTTTTATTATATAGGATTTCTGACATATAGTAACACAGCTGATTTATTGATATGCGTGCTGTAAGCTAGCTATGTTCACTGATTTGTTCTGATCTTTCTCCTGTCCTTACGTTTAAGTTGCTTATCATGTAATCTGTAAATAAATTTTTATCTTTTTGCTCATATCTGTATACCTTTGTTTCTTTTTCTTGCTCTATTGTACTGGTTAGAATCTCTAGTACAATACTGAAGAAAAGTGATGAGTGGACATCTTTGCCTTGTTTAGAATCTAAGGAAAAATCATTTATTCTTTTATTGCTAAGTATAATGTTAGCTGGAAATTTCAATAGATATCCTTTATTAGATTAAATAAGTTCCTTTTTCTTTTCAGTTTGCTCAGTTTTGTTAGGATATTATGTTAGATTCATCAAATGCCTTTTCTGCACCAATTGAGATTACCATGTTTTTCCTTTATATGTGAACTAGAGGCCCGATGCACGAAATTCGTGCAAGAGTAGGCCTTCCTTCCTCTGGCTGCTGGCACCCAGGACCCAGGTTTCCCTTATAGAGGGAGGTTCCGCCCACCCACCACGGCTGGTTGATGGCTTGGGCCTCCCTCTTTGGAGTGATCATGGGGCTATGGCTGGGCCCTGACCAATTGTCTGGCCTGGCGCCAGTGGGTGTCATAGCATGGTCCCAAATAGTCATGCAGATGGTTGTTCCACTGTTATGCCATCCGGTCTAATTAGCATAGTATGCTTTTATTATTATAGATATGCTCATTTACATAGTTTCATATTAGAATGTTAAACTAACTCTGGATTCCTAGGATGAACCCAACTTGATCATGATTTATTATCATTTTTATTTGCTGTCATATTAAATTTGTTAGCATCTTGGTGAGTATTTTTGTTTTTATGTGCATAAAGCATATTGGTATTTAATTTTCTTTTCTTGTAAATTTCTTTTGTTTTTGTTATGAAGTTAATGCAGACCTTATAAAAATTTGTTTATCATTTTCTCCTCTTCAATGTTTTTAATATTTTGTGTATTTGTTTTATATTTTCCTTGAGTGTTTAATAAAATTCAGTAGTGAATAGAAGGTGTTAAAAATTCAGTTTATTTAAGAGATATAGAGATAATCAGGTGATATTTTTTCTGAGTGATATTAGTTGTTTGTGTTTTTTAATGAATTTGCCATTTTAGTTAAGTTGAATTTATAGATTAGCTGTGCATACTATTTCCTTATAATCTAGTCTTTGGTTTTATGCATTGACTTTTTGTTTGTTTGTTTCTTTTGTTTATTTTAATTTTTTCTTCTTTTCCTAGTTTCTTAAGGGATAAGCTAAGATAATTGATTTGAGACTTTTTAAAGATATGCCAATTAAGTTGAGTTTGTTGATAGTGTTATTTATGTCTAATATATCTTTGTTGATTGTGGTTTATTTGTTCTATCAACTATTGAGAGAGAGGTGTTGACACTTTTGACTATAATTTTGGATTTATATATTTCTCTTGATACTTGTAAGTATTTCTCTTGTAAGTATTTGCTTTCTATATACAGACTTTTGTTTTGTTTTAAGATTCAGATGTTTAAGGGTTTTAAGTTCTCTTTTAAAAAATTGCATGTTTTTAAAATAGATAATGATCCTTTTTATTCAAAATGCTTTGCTCTGAAGTCTATTTTTTTGATATCAATCTTTCTAGCTCTCTTGTGGTTAGTGTTACCATGGCATATTTTTCCCATCCATGTACTTATAACCTATTTCTCTTTAGTACTCTGTGTACTCAGGTTGTCATGTTCTCCCTAGACTTCTAGCTCTATCTCCACATTTCAGGGAGACCACAAAGCTCTGCCTTGTGTCTCCTCCTGGGAGATGCCCCAGAAACCCTCTTCAGGAATTAATATAAGGCAATATAGGAATTCTCATTCATTTATTTATTTTTATTTCTCATGAATCACTGGGCTTGTTGCCTGATGTTCATTACCAGGAGAACCCTGACTTTTATATGTCTATATTTGTTTGTTTCATGGAGGGTATAAATCTGAACACTATCATCCCATTTTTACCCATAAATAAAAATTCCTAAAAAGTATCCTTAACCAATGCCTTGTATTCAATTATTAAACAGTATTTTATGTTATTTTTAACCAACATGTTATGCATATGAATTCTACAACTAATTTTTACTTTGAATTTTAAATTTTTCTACTACCTGTCTGTTGTCTTCACATACAGTTGAAAATTAGGCACTGTGCTAGGCACTCAGCTCCCCATCTTAGATGCAACATCAGGTATGTTAATATTTGTTGGAGATTTTCACCCAACACTCATAATCTCTGCATTGCAATAAGGCAATGATGTAATGAGTATTATTCATCACAATATTTAGTAAATTCTACATCTTCTTTCTGGCCGCATGATAACAACAACTATCTTAAATGGACATCAATAAAGATGATTTTATGAGATATAAATAGTGACCTACTAGTAGTGGTATATCTTTGAATAGCAGCAATTTACTGAATTGCCTCACTAAATGCTGAAAAACACATTAAGGTGTCAACTGTGCATTTGAGAATAAAGAGTAAATTTATTTTCTATGGCTTTAGATAGAGCTATCTTTCTGCGCTGAGATACAGAATCATGATGGTCTTGTGGTTGCAGCTTTCAGTTAGGTAACAGTAGAGAGCTTCAAACCTAGAGGAGGAGAGGAATTGGTAGATTACAGGAATGGAGAGGGAAAATGTATCAGAAATTCTTTTGAATGATAACAGATTATTTTTCTTGTTTGTGTTTTGTGTGTTTTTTAGTGCATTTTTCTATCCTGTCTACTTCATTGCTAGGAAAGGCAAAACAGAATTTTGAATGTCACTAAAATACTTAGAAACCACATTTATGTGCAAATATAATTCCAGAAACAACAGTTAAGAATACGTGGATAAAGTAAGTTACAAATTAGAGATAATACACTATCAGGAGCTATCAGAAGCCTAGTGATGAATGATTTATTGTCAATCCTGGCTCATTCATGCCATTATCTTTATACCCTTACTAGGTGGTGACTTGAGCTTTTCTGCTTTCTAAGATTTCTATTTAACATATATGTGAATTGGTCTCATCAATTCAGGTATCAGCTAAATATTTTAGGAAATTTAACATAAACATGAACAAATAATATTAATCATTTAAAACATTATTTTAAAACATATTTGTAACTGTTAAAGATACTGATTCAATTTAAACTATCAACAACTTCACAATAAGGACCAAGTAGCAAGTATTCTACTTATTACTGATTAGAAACAACATGTCATGCCTGCTTCTGGACACCAAAAATAAGTTTGCTCACTTTGCTTGAATAAATGCACAGTATAAGCTATAATATAAACCTGATTTTCAATCTTTGATAACAGGAGATTACTAGACTATTGGTACTTGCAAGAAACCTACTGTACTACTAAAATATAGTAAAATTACTGTTATTGCATACTTTTTGCAATTACCCTATTCTGTTCCTTTTAAAAATGTCATCTAGAGCTTTGCATTGACATAGTAAAGATTAATTATCTGCTTCATCTCCTACTTGCTGTACTACTCCTTGACCCACTGGTTCTACTAATCTGAATTCATAATTATATTTTTTATATATTCTTTTCAAGACTTTAGTTTTTTTTTCTTCCAGTCATCTTGTTGCAGATCCTATCCTCTCAAACCTCTTCCAACTCTACCCTAATCCATAAAGGAATTATATCTCAGCCACACATTATAAGCCCCATTATTTTCACAGTCCTATTTTTTTGGGTGTCCGGGTCTAGGCTACACATATGGGAAGCCATTCTCCACACCAGGGTGTCATGCTGGATTGGATTTTCACTTTGTCTGTTTGAACCCTATTTCTCAATGTTCTGTGTAATCTCTTTTGCTCTCAGTCCTCAATAATATCTCTGGCTTTCACCATGGAAAGACTATTAAATTTGTATTGTAGATTTCTGCAGAAAATTAATGGTTTTTAGGGCTGTGGCTTTAATCAGTATGTGACAGAGAAATAAAACACATTTTATTGACAAAATGCCAGATTTGAAAACCTGGTCTAATATTTTGGAGAACTTACCCATTTGAAACTTTAATTTATTCAACTAGAAAATGAATATTCTAGATAATAATATCTCCTATGGGTGGAATTGTATCACTGAAAATGGTAAATTCTAACTTCCAATACCTCATAAAATTACCTTTATTGTAAATAGGGTAATTACAGTTGTAATTAGTTAAGATGAAGTCATAATGGAACAGGGAGGCTCCCTAATCCAATGTGACTGGTGTTCCAATAAGAGGAGGAAAACCTCTTGTGAAGACAGAGGCACACAGGGAGGATGGCATGTGACAGTAGCAGCAGAGATGGAAATGCTGCAGCCGCGTGCTAAGGAGTACTGAGAACGGCCACAAAAAAAAAGAAGCGAGGAAGAGGCAACTGGGAGTCTCCCTTGTAAGTTTCAGAGGGAGCATGACCATGCCGACACCTTGATTCTGTACTTCTCACCTTCAGAACTGTGAGACAAAAGCTTCCTATTGTTTTAAGTCCCCAGTTTAGACTAATTTGTTATAGCATCCTGGGAAACTAATCATATATTGCCTTGTGATGTAATGTAAGTAATAATATATTGTTTACGTTATATGACAGGCACCTAACACTGAGTCTGTCTTATAGAACTGCTCTGTAAATATTAGATGCTGTTACTATTTTTCCTATATTTCTCCTAGTATTTTCCCTTATAAATATCAAACTCCTTTTATTTTTTTTCATGAATCTTTTCTATTTCAGCTATGAAAACTAATGTTTCTTTCATAGGAACAAAATAGTCATATTTACCATGTTAAAGTTTGAATCACATTTTAACTATTTCTATCCTATTAGAAAATCTCAAAATACTTTAGTACTTCCTGATAAAACACAATTGTTTTGCAACTATATTTCATATTAATATATGTTAAGACTTTTTAATATTTTCTACCAGAATCATATTTTGGATTTCGTCTAAGGGAGTTTTGTGGGGAAAAGATGGATAAGGTGGGAGGCATAGACTTTTTACTAATAAAATTCCTTGGCACTACTATGGGACTTGTTGGTCTGTTCGTTTCCCTAATAGTGTTGTATTCCACTGATTCCCCTCAGATGATCCAGCGATGAGCAGCCAATACTGAAATCAGCAGATGGAGGGGGTGGGGGAGTGCCAGAGAAGAGCCTGTGAAAAAGATCTAGAGGATCAAAGCCATGCAATCAGTAAACTATGGATCCAACAACAAAAACATAATAGAACCCTTTCAATAAATGTAAAAATTTCAAGTTATTGTGAGAGAGTGGCTATTTTTACTCCTAAGGATGTATCTACATTATCATTGATGGAAATAGTTAAGATAAAATAAATAATTTGAAAATGTCACTTAATTCATATTAGGATATAATGAACCAATTCTCCTAGAGCTCAAATTACTCCCTGGGAGAGATTTAAGCACATGGGAATGCTGCATTAACTCCACACACTAATGTGCCATCCCAAATTATCAGTCTTCTCTCTCCAGTGGGAAATCATACCCTAGGAGAATTTGACTGATTATATTTAGACATGTGCATTGTAATGTTTAAAGAAAAAAAATGATCTCAGAAGTTTGATTTTTTTCATGGTATGTACATATAGAATTTGCCACATGTAAAAATTGTCTTTCATACTATTCTTTATCACTTTAGAATGACAAAAGTACCATTTGTCAGAAATTAAATCAATTTGGTGAAGTATATTCTTTGGAAATTGTATTAGATTGTTCAAACAAAAATAATTTTAGGGAATTGTAAGTTCATGATTGAAATCAACTGTGGTCTGATGAATTTATCTCACATTACTGTTAATAGTTGTATGTGTTCATTAGAGAAAAAATCAACACAGCAAAAATAATGGAAGTGCAACTAAAAATGGCTGGCATATGACAAACTTGAAAATATCCTTTAGTCTATTGAGAACAAGTAACCATTCTAGCTATCAATTCTTTCTCAGACGCTGTTTTAAAATAAAAGACAAATGCCCCAAGAAGTTATGATTTTGTCCCTTTATCAATAAAATACACGTTTGAATCAGTCCTAAGTGCTATTTTAATCCATTGTACATAGTTCATTAGAAATTATAAAATGTTGAATAAATACAATATTTTAAACTTATTAATTATACTAGCAATTAGAAGTAAAATACAAACAACAATAACAACAAACAAACAAACAAACCCAGGACCAGTTCTTTATAAAAAACCCACTATATTTCCTTGAAAATGTTGATATAACTTTTACAACATATATGTGGTATGAAAGCTGATTCCAGGGTATTTACAACACCTATGACAATTTTTTTTGCCACAGTGTGGAATGGGGCCATCTTTACAGGCAAACTTGTCACCCAGACAGGAGATAAGGAAACTTTATAGTTCTCATTCAGATTATTTCCATATTCAATTAGGAGCCCACTCTCTGATCTGTTTAGGTAATTATGAAATGACCCTGGAATGTTAAATTTTAAAAAGAAACAGGTCGCCGAAACCGGTTTGGCTCAGTGGATAGAGCGTCGGCCTGCGGACTGAAGGGTCCCAGGTTCGATTCCGGTCAAGGGCATGTACCTGGGTTGTGGGCACATCCCCAGTAGGAGATGTGCTGGAGGCAGCTGATCATTGTTTCTCTCTCATCGATGTTTCTAACTCTCTCTCTCTCTCCCTTCCTCTCTGTAAAAAATCAATAAAATATATTAAAAAAAATAAAATAAAAATAAACAGGTCTGGCAAACTATTATATGTTGTTTAATTTTTAATTTATTGATTGATTTAATTGTTTATTGATGTATAATTGACATATAATATACTATTATTTTAGGTGTACAGCATAGTGATTTGATAATTATATATATATTACAACAATTTCTATGATAACTTTAGTTACCATCTGTCACCATATAAGTGATTACAATAGTAGTTTAATGGAAAACTTGAACTTTTTTAAAAAATACATTTTATTTTATTTTTAAATATTTTTTCTTTACTGATTAAGGTTATTACATGTGTCCTTATTGCTCCATTGCCCTCCCCCCCAACCCCCCACTCATGCCCTCACACTCTGGTGTCTGTGACCATTGGTTAGGCTTATATGCATGCATACAAGTCCTTTGGTTGATCTCTCCCCCTTACTCCTCCCCTCCCCTACCTTCCCTCTGTAGTTTGATGGTCTGATCGATACTTCTCCGTCTCTAGATCTGTTTTTGTTCATCAGTTTATGTTGTTCATTATATTCCGTAAATGAGTGAGATCATGTGATATTTATCTTTCTCTGACTGGCTTATTTCGCTTAGCATAATGCTCTCCAGGTCCATCCATGCTGTTGCAAATGGTAAGAGCTCCTTCTTTTTTACTACAGTGTAGTATTCCATTGTGTAGATGTACCACCATTTTTTAATCCATTCATTTCCTGATGGGCACTTATGCTGTTTCCAAATCTTAGTTATTGCAAATTGTGCTGCTTTGAACATTGGGGTGCATATATCCTTTCTGATTGGCATTTCTATTTTCTTGGGATATATTCCTAGAAGTGGGATCACTGGGTCAAATGGCAGTTCCATTTTTAATTTTTTGAGGAAACTCCATACTGTTTTCCACAGTGGCTGCACCAGTCTGCATTCCCAACAGCAGTGCACGAGGGTTCCTTTTTCTCCACATCCTCTCCAGCACTTGTCATTTGTTGATTTGTTGATGATAGCCATTCTGACAGGTGTGAGATGGTACTGCATTGTCATTTTGATTTGCATCTCTTGGATGATTAGTGACTTTGAGCATGTTTTCATATGTCATTATTGAATTTTTACAGAGAGGAAGGGAGAGGGATAGAGAGTTAGGAACATCAATGAGAGCGAAACATCTATCAGCTGCCTCCTGCACACTCGCTACAGGGGATGTGCCCGCAAAGGCACATGCCCTTGACTTGAATGGAACCTTCAGTCTGCAAGCCGATGCTCTATCCACAGCCAAACCCGTTAGGGCTTGAACTTTTTATCATAAAATGTGTGCAGTATGTATGATTATTCTTCAGTTCATGGCTGCATCTCTATTGGTACTGAACAACTACTTATCTATATGTATAAAAGCCTTAAGTGACCATTATGACTTAACAACCAGAAAACTGGAACAACTGGTCGACCAGTAGCTATGACATGCTTGCCCTGAACACCAGGGGGCAGACACTCAATGCAGGAGCTGCCTTCTGGTAGCCAGTGCACTCCCACAGGGGAGCACCACTCAGCCGGAAGCCAGGCTCATGGCTGTCGAGTGCAGCTGCAGTGGTGGGTGCCTCTCCTGACTCTGCAGCTGCGCTACCAAGTGGTGGCGGCAGGCGCAGTGGGCCGGGATGAGCATGAGTGGCTTGGCAACTGGCCCGGATCGGCCTCCTCCCTGGCTGCCTGACGCTGGGTGCAATGCTACATCCTCCAGGGGGTCCTGGATTGCGAGAGGGCACAGGCCAGGCTGATGGAATGCCACCCCACCACCCATGCACAGATCTGTGCACCGGGCCTCAAGTAATATATAATAGAGACATTATAACCATTATGTAAAGAAGAGATAATCTCTTCAACCACAAATTTAGCTAGAAATAAATATTTCTACTGTATTATTCATTTATAGGTAGACTATATATCTGTACAAGCATTAAAAATATAAATATAGGAATTTTTAAAATACATAATTTGGCATCATGTGGACAATTTATTAAAGCAACAGAATGTGTTTTTTATTTCAGAAATACTCTCAGCTCTGGTAATTTTTTTCCTTTATAAATAAAATACAAATTGAATGAATCTTAAATTTAGTGAGAGTCTTCTCACATTAACAAAAGAAATACATTTTCTTTATTTGAGAATGAGAGAAGCAGAGATGAGGAAGCACACATATATCTGACAATAGAATTATTTGGTACATTAATGCTTCATATGCTTGTATTTTCTACACTACTGAAAATACATTTATGTAATTTATATCTATGTATATCCATATTAATATTATTTATGTAATACACACATATGTAAAATTTACTGATTTTCTTTTTCCACAATTTTTATTTTCTCATCTTTTTTAAAAATTAAATTTATTGGAATGACATTGATTAATAAGATCATATAGGTTTCAAGCATACATTTCTATGAGACATTATTTGTACATTGAATTGTGTGCCTTCCACCCCAAGTAAAATAATCTTCTGTAACCCTCATTACCCTTTACTACCACCCCACCCCTTTCCTTTGGTAATCATCATTCTATTTATTATCTGTGTCTATGAGTTTCAGTTTTATATCCTACATATGAGTAAAATCGTATGGTTTTTAGCTTTCTCTGATTAAATTATTTTGCTTAGTATAATAAACTCGGGGTACATCCATTTTGTCACAAATGGGTAATATTTCATCTTTTCTTTTGGCTGAGTAGTATCTACCTGAAAACTCAAAAACATTTATTCACAAATATAAAGGGTGTCCCAAAAAACCGTATATACATTTTAATAGCTGATAGCTCAATTTTGAAAATGAAATTTATTTTTAATAATCACGTCCTTTATAATTAGTCAAGCTATATGTATATATTTTTGGGACACTCTATATTCAATGCAGCATTATTTACAGTGGTCAAGACATGTGGAAAAGCAAAGTGTCTTTGGATAGAGGATTGGATAAAGATGTAGTACATATATGCTATGAAATACTACTAAGCCATATACTTAATAGTTGCTTTTAGATAATAAAACTGTAGTTTATTTGGTATTGCTTCTAGGCATTTTATTTAGAATATTTGTGGTTTTCATCAGCAGGTTTGTTCCTTTTAATTTCAGGATTACTTTACATAATAATTCTTAAAGTACCAAGAACAAATCAATACAACAAATTATGATGAAATAACATTTTATCTTTTTCTACAGCTGTGTATCATGTTTAAAAATCATCCGCACATTAAATTAAATTATACCAATGTCATAATTTGTATCATTTCTAAGTCTTGAGTTTCTATGTGCTCCCAATTATGTTAGGTTTCAGATTTGTAATAACATTATTAATTAGAATGGACTATATTTAAACTTATTTGAATAATATTTAAAATCTTATTTTGAAACAATTCATAGATTGTTAAAGACATGCTTTAAACCTGCTCTTAAGCAACAATTCTCCCCATCTTCTTCTTTCGTGACAAGACCAAAGAAACTTGATGCTAATCTAGAAGGACATTCATAGCTCATGAAAGAATAATCTCTGCTAATCAAATCAGAGAGAAAACCCACCACTCTGCACCACTGGAGACATTTCATGTATTGAATATTTCATAAGAAGGGGTCTCTGGCTCAAGTGAAAATTCTCAACTGGTTCGGGTTGCGTGCAAATATTTACTTAAACATTCTAGCACAGTCCAATTGGTGTGCAGCAACAACACCAGTGAGCATGGAGTGATCCTTATAAATTATGGTAATGACATGTGATGTGATGCTTGCTAGGCCACAGCAGCTTGTCATGGCCCCTATCACATTGCCCGTAATGCCCTTACTTGCATGATTAAGTGGGCAGGGAGCCATAGAAAATTGAAAGCAAACACACACACAGACACACACACACACACACACACACACAAAGTCTGTTTTGACTGCTGAAAATTGAACTCATTTTGTTGATTTGCAAAAACCCGAAAACAATCAAAGACTGACACCAGGTCCCTGAGTCAGGAGAACTGGTGTTGGGGTAGAACTTCAAAGCCCTGGAAAAGAATATGTCAGTATTTCAAAATTTAGAACACCAATTTTTTGTTACAATGACACACAATGCCCTGCTACATTTTCCTCTAAAATGGAAAGGAACATTTTTTTATTATTTATTATGTCTTACTATTATTTTAATATGTTTTTTTATTAATTTCAGAGAGATGAAGGGAGATGGAAAGAGAGATAAGAACAGGTGAGAAACATCCATCAACTGCATCCTGCACACCCCCTACTGGAGACAGAGCCCAAAACCCAGGCATGTGCCCTGACCAGGAATAGAACCTGCGACCTCCTGGGGCATGGGAAGATGCTCAACCAACTGAGCCACACCAGTCAGGCAAAAATATTAAAAAAAAAATTCTTTGATATCCATATAGGTTTTAAAATGTTCAAAAATTTAAAGAAAACAAAACCATTTTTATTGTTTTCAAAGATTATTCCTGTTATTTTTTCATGAGTGCTTTGAATGTTGAATATAATCAAAAATTAAAATATGAATGGTTAACTAGGAATGAATCATGGTAATTTAAAAGTTATAGCTTTGATAAGAAAATATTAATTTGCATGAATAATCACCAACTAATTCATACTTTATTGTTACACTTACACAATGAACACTACTTGATACCTCCTCATATTTTTTTTTGAGTTAATCATATGACTCCCTGCTATTCTTAAAGCATTCAAATAAAGTTAACTATAAGTTCTTTAACTATTTACACAAGTCCAGTGGAATTCCTTTTAAGATACACACGAATTCTTTTTTGGAGTCTAGCCTAGAAATCAGCTTTCTAGTATTAGTATGAATAAGGACTAATAAGTTAATGGAGCAGGGAAAGGAACTAATGTAGCAAATGGTTATTGCCTTATATACAGGGCTATAATAAATTGGGTAAGATAAAGTATTTTATATGTGAATAAAAGTAAAAGAATAAATTTTAACTTTGATACACATAAAAGACCCCACAATATACAAATGGAAGTCTTTATTGGTAATTATTATTGGTTGTATATGTCCAATTTATTAGAATGTTAATGGGAACTAGAAAAATTTAAACACTGGATATTAATCAGAGGAAAAATAAATGTCAAGCCAGTACATTGGAAGTGTATATAATAGATAAGAATGGATTTTTATATGAAAACGAACGTTAAGGTATAGGTGAGAAGTCTAACTTCTGCTCTGAAGTGTGACTTGTTTCTGTTCCGAAGTGTGACTACAAATGGTATGAATTGTGAATATGTGTATTAAAATTAAATAAAATATCCTCGTGTGGCTATGGCAAGTATTTTGTAGCAGACCAAGGCTCCCAATGAATGCAACTAAGCATGATATGGAAAATTATTTAAAATGTCATCTGGAAAAACCTAGAGAGAACCAAGATGGCGGCGATATAGGCAGACGTGTCCCAGGTCGTGTCCCGGAGCAAATGGAAGCTGAAGCTAGTAACACTCACACCGAATTGGCGAAATTGCTCAGCTGGTGAGAGGGTTTGCAGCCGGGAAGAGCAGAACTCCCCTGGTAAGGTAAAAAAAAAACCAGGGATTTGGGCAGGAAAGTTTGCCAGACCTCTGAGCCCAGAGAGTCGGAGGGAAACCGCGTGGCAGACAGCCCCGTCCCTTGGGACAGGCACAGCCCCTGACGGGGGAAAGGAGAACCGCGGGATTCCTGGCGCCGCCAGGGAAATTGAGAGCTGGGTTCTGTGATCACGGAGGACTGAGCCTAAAGGGGGCAGCCTGAAGAGCTGACCTGACCATGCAGTCCCGGTAAGAGAAGAAGCTTACAGAAACCAAGCCTTCCCCGTTTCCGCGGCCGGCATTTGTTTGTTTGTTTTCACTGAATCCTGTTCATGGGACATTTCGGATACAGACACTCACCTGTGCTGAAGAGAGGGAGAGTGTGCTGGGGAGTGGAATCTGGGGAGAGACTGGGGAAAGAGGGGGAGCCAGGAGAGGTGGTAGTGAATTGAGTGCTGAGACACCCCAGAGCCCCGGACTGGGGCAGCCACCCGCTCCTGAGAGGGAGTCTCCTCCCCCCAGCCCCCAGGCAAGGAGCACAGCCACACCCAGATTCCACCCTGTAGGAGATCAAGGATTAAGATAACCTGATCAGTCCCTGGGAGTTAACAGGGTCTGGCCTATAGGGGGATTTTCAATCCCAGCAACAACATAGCGCCGGTAACTAACTATTACGCAGTCAGCTCTGGGCAGTGAACTTCCACTGGACAGAGAGGCCCTATAGCCTCAGAGGCCAACCCCAGAACACTGCCACCCAGAGGCTGACCCACAAACTGACTCTTTGCTAAACACAAAATAAGGCAGTCTGGGAAATAAATGCGGCATGCTTTAAAATAAGGACTGTGGTTTACAACACAGAGGAACAGTATATCGCAGGGAAACTCAACACTCTCCTGAATACCTGGAAGGTCTAAGGCGAGCCACACTGAAGAATAGAAGAAACGAAGGACCTTCACTACTGCAATTTTTTTTCTTTTTTCACTTTTTAACTAAGAAACCAATTTTTTTTTCATTCTTTTTTTTTCTGTTCTTTTTTTTTCTTTTCTTTTTTTTTTTCTTTCTTTTCTTCTTTTTCCATCACCTGATTTTACCCTTTTAATTACTACCTTCTTATTTTTAACCAGTATTATTACTGCTACCATTTTACCATTTTTTAAAGTGCCATTTTATTTTTTCTTTATTTTATTTTGGGATTAGTGTTCACCATTCTATTTTCATCGTTATATTATTGGTTGTTTCTAGTTTGCATTCATATCCAGGGAGCTGTTGCTGGAATTTGTTGGGATTGATGGCTGTTCTATAGGAGTATTCTCCTCATATAAAAAATCTCTTCCCTCTTCCACTTCATTCTCTCTTTTCGCTCTTTTTTTTTTTTTCTTTTCTTTTCTCGCTTTTATTTTCCCCCTTTCTTTTTCCCAATTTCATTTTTGCACTCCCTTTTTTTGGTCCCTACTTTTCTTTTCCTTTTTCTCTTTGATCTTTTTCTCTTCCTTCTTCCTTATCCCCTAATTCTCTTAATTCAGGTGGTCACCTTTAATTGGGGTTATTAATATCGTGAATATATTTGTGTATAGTGCCTGGTACGTGGTGCCTTGTTGTGTTGTATTTTGTGCCTTTAAATCAACGCAGCAGATCCAAGCAACAGCAACCTCCTGAGCACCTCATCCTCTGCTGAGGAACAGCAGCTGTACGTGAAACCTCGCCCCACCAGCCGGAAGAGCCACCACAGCTGTGAACAGCACCCACCAGAGGAGCTGCTGCCAACTGAAGAGCAGCTGCTACCGCAACCGCCCGAAGAGCAACCACAGACCAAGGAGTCACTGCCACCAAGGGAGCAACCACTGAACAACTCAACGTCTAGATATGTCAGTGAGATCAAACATGGGTAGACAAAGAAACCCCCAAAGGAAAGAGAAGGAGGACTCTCCAGAAAAGCAGCTAAGTAATACAGAGGCATGCAACATGACAGATAAAGAATTCAGAATAAGGATCCTAGAGTGCATAAACCGGATGGAGGAAAAAATCGACAACCTCTGCAAGAAGCAAGAAGAAACAGATGAAAAAATCGATAACATATGGAAGAAGCTAGAAGAAACAGATGAAAAAATCGATAACATATGGAAGAAGCTAGAAGAAACAGATGAAAAAATCAACAACCTAAGTAAGACCCAAGAAGAAATGAAGAGTGATATAGCTGCAATGAAAAACTCCATTGAAAGTATCAACAGTAGACTAGGAGAAGCGGAGGACCGAATAAGTGAATTAGAAGACAAGGAAGCAAAACACACCCAAAATGTACTGCAATTGGAGAAAAAAATTAAAAGACAGGAGGAGAGCCTAAGGGAGCTTTGGGACAACATGAAACGAAACAACATACGAATAATAGGAGTACCAGAACAACAGAAAGATGAACAAGGATTAGAAAACCTACTCGAAGAAATAATATCAGAAAACTTTCCTGAGGTGGGGAAGAAAAAAGTCACACAAGCCCAGAGAGTCCCAAACAAGGTGAACCCGAAAAGACCCACACCAAGACACATCATAATCACCATGGCAAATGTTCAGGACAAAGAGAGAATCTTACAGGCTGCAAGAGAGAGACGGAAAGTTACATACAAGGGATCTCCCATTAGATTGTCAAATGACTTCTCAACAGAAACACATCAGGCCAGAAAAGAATGGATGGAAATTTACAAAGTGATGCAAAGCAAAGGACTGAATCCAAGAATACTCTATCCAGCAAGGCTATCATTCAAACTTGAAGGGGAAATAAGAAGCTTCACAGACAAAAAAAGACTAAGGGAGTTTGTCACCACCAAGCCAGCAATGCAAGGAATGCTAAAGGGACTGGTATAAAAAGAAGAAATAAAAAGCTCAGAAAGAAAACAGCCACACACACACACAAAAAGAAATGGCTACAAACAAGTACCTTTCAATAATAACTTTAAACGTAAACGGACTAAATGCTCCAACCAAAAGACATCGAGTGGCTGAATGGATAAAAAAACATGACCCATACATCTGCTGTCTACAAGAAACCCACCTCATTAGAAGAGACTCACACAGACTGAAAGTGAAAGGATGGAAAAATATCTTTCAGGCAAATGGAAAGGAAAAGAAAGCTGGGGTAGCAATACTTATATCGGACAAAATAGACCTCAAAGTGAAGGCCTTAACAAGAGATAAGGAAGGCCACTTCATAATACTAAAGGGATCAATACAACAAGAAGATATAACCCTGGTAAACATATATGCACCCAATGTAGGAGCACCCAAATTCATAAAAAAACTCCTGGAAAATATCAAAGGAGAGATCGACAACAATACAATCATAGTAGGGGACTTTAATACACCATTGACAGCACTGGATAAGTCCTATAGACAAACAACCAGCAAAGATATAGCAATCCTAAATGACTCACTAGATCAGATGGACTTAATAGACATCTTCAGAACACTTCACCCCAAAGCCAGAGAATATACGTTCTTCTCAGGTGCTCATGGGACATATTCAAAAATAGACCACATACTGGGTCACAAGCAAAGTATCCCCAAATTCAAGAAGATTGAAATCATAAAAAGCGTCTTCGCAGACCACGATGGCATAATACTAGAAATAAACTACAATAAAAACAACCCAAAATACTCAAACACCTGGAAGCTGAATAGCATGCTATTAAATATTGATTGGGTTACCAATGAGATCAAAGAAGAAATTAAAAACATCCTGTAAACTAATTACAATGAAAACACAACAATCCAAAACCTATGGGACACATTGAAAGCAGTCCTGAGAGGGAAGTTTATAGCTCTACAGGCCTATCTCAAAAAACAAGAAAAAATGGTAGTAAATCATCTAACTCTACAACTCAAAGAATTAGAAAGAGAGCAACAAGAAAACCCCAGAGTGAGCAGAAGGAAGGAGATAATAAAGATTAGAGCAGAAATAAATGACATAGAGACCAAAAAAACAATACAGAAAATCAATGAAACCAAGAGCTGGTTCTTTGAAAGGATAAACAAGATTGATAAACCTCTAGCCAGACTCACCAAGAAGCAGAGAGAGAGGACCCAAATAAATAAAATCAGAAACGATAGAGGCGAAATAACAACAGACCCCACAGAAATACAAATGATTGTTAAAAAATACTATGGACAGCTCTACTCCAACAAACTAGACAACCTGGAGGAAATGGACAAATTCCTAGAAAAATACAGCATTCCAAAACTCAATCAGGAAGAATCTAAAAACCTCAACAGGCCAATAACTATGGAAGAAATTGAAGCAGTCATCAAAAAGCTTCCATCAAACAAAAGCCCAGGACCAGACGGCTTCACAGGGGAGTTTTACCAAACATTCAAGGAAGAACTAAAACCTATCCTCCTCAGACTACTACAAAAAATTCAAGAGGAAAGAACACTTCCAAGCTCATTCTATGAAGCCAGCATCACCCTAATACCAAAACCAGGTAAAGACAACACAATGAAAGAGAATTACAGGCCAATATCCCTCATGAACATAGATGCCAAAATCCTCAACAAAATCTTAGCAAATCGGATCCAGCAGTACATCAGAAAGATCATACACCATGACCAAGTAGGATTTATCCCAGGGATGCAAGGATGGTACAATATCCGCAAATCAATAAACGTGATACATCACATAAACAAATTGAAAGAAAAAAACCACATGGTCATATCAATTGATGCAGAAAAAGCATTTGACAAAATTCAACACCCATTTTTGATAAAAACTCTCAGCAAGGTGGGAGTAGAAGGATCATACCTCAACATAATAAAAGCCATATATGACAGGCCCACAGCCAACATCATACTCAACGGACAAAAACTAACACCATTTCCCCTAAGAACAGGAACAAGACAGGGATGCCCCCTCTCACCACTCCTGTTCAACATAGTACTGGAAGTGTTAGCCATTGCAATTCGGCAAGAAGAAGAAATAAAAGGCATCCAAATTGGAAAAGAGGAAGTAAAACTGTCCTTATTTGCAGACGACATGATATTATACATACAAAACCCTAGAGATTCCATCAAAAAGCTACTAGACTTAATACATGAATTTGGCAATGTAGCAGGATACAAAATTAACCCCAAGAAATCTGAGGCATTTCTATACACCAATAGTGAACTTTCAGAAAGAGAGATTATAAAAACAATCCCGTTTACCATTGCACCGAAAAAACTAAGCTACCTAGGAATAAACTTAACTAAAGAGGTAAAAGACCTCTACTCAGAAAACTACAGGACGTTGAAAAAAGACATAGAGGAAGACATAAACAGATGGAAGAACATACCGTGTTCATGGATTGGTAGAATCAACATCATCAAAATGTCCATACTACCCAAAACAATCTATAAATTCAACGCACTTCCCATTAAAGTACCAACAGCATACTTCAGAGATCTAGAACGAACTTTCCAAAAATTCATCTGGAATAAAAAAAGACCCCGAATAGCTGCAGCAATCCTGAAAAAGAACAAAGTAGGTGGGATCTCAATACCAGATATCAAGTTGTATTACAAAGCCACTGTTCTCAAAACTGCCTGGTACTGGCACAAGAATAGGCATATAGATCAATGGAATAGAATAGAGAGCCCAGAAATCGGCCCGAACCAATATGCTCAATTAATATTTGACAAAGGAGGCAAGAACATACAATGGAGCCAAGATAGTCTCTTCAATAAATGGTGCTGGGAAAATTGGACAGATATATGCAAGAAAATGAAACTAGACCACCAACTTACACCATACACAAAAATAAATTCAAAATGGATAAAGGACTTAAATGTACGACAGGATACCATAAAAATTCTAGAAGAATCCAAAGGCAAGAAAATCTCAGACATATGCCGAAGCAATTTCTTCACTGATACAGCTCCTAGGGCACTTGAAACTAAAGAAAAAATGAACAAATGGGACTACATCAAAATAAAAAGCTTCTGCACAGCAAAAGAAACCATCAACAAAACAACGAGAAAACCCACTGTGTGGGAAAACATATTTGCCAATGACATATCTGATAAGGGCCTAATCTCCAAAATTTATAGGGAACTCATACAACTTAACAAAAGAAAGATAAACAATCCAATCAAAAAATGGGCAAAGGACCTAAATAGACACCTTTCAAAAGAGGACATCCAGAAAGCCAAGAGACATATGAAAACATGCTCAAAGTCACTAATCATCCGAGAGATGCAAATCAAAACAGCAATGAGGTACCATCTCACACCTGTCAGACTGGCTATCATCAACAAATCAACAAACGACAAGTGCTGGAGAGGATGTGGAGAAAAAGGAACACTTGTGCACTGCTGGTGGGAATGCAGACTGGTGCAGCCACTATGGAAGACAGTATGGAGTTTCCTTAAAAAACTGAAAATGGAACTCCCATTTGACCCTGTGATCCCACTTCTAGGAATATATCCCAAGAAACCAGAAACACCAATCAGAAAGGATATATGCACCCCTATGTTCATAGCAGCACAATTCACCATAGCTAAGATCTGGAAACAGCCTAAGTGCCCATCAGTAGATGAATGGATTAGAAAACTGTGGTACATCTACACGATGGAATACTATGCTGCTGTAAAAAGGAAGGAACTCTTACCATTTGCAACGTCATGGATGGAACTGGAGAGCATTATGCTAAGTGAAATAAGCCAGTCAATAAAGGAAAAATACCACATGATCTCACTCATTCGTGGACAATAGAGACCATTATAAACTTTTGAACAATAATAGATACAGAGGCAGAGCTGCCTCAAACAGATTGTCGAGCTGCAGCGGGAAGGCCGGGGAGGGTTGGGGGGCAGGAGGTAGGGGGGTAAGAGATCAACTAAAGGACTTGTATGCACGCATATAAGCATAACCAATGGACATAAGACACTGGGTGATAGGGGAGGCTAGGGGACTGTCTAGGGCGGGGGGATAAAATGGATACATATGTAATACCCTTTGTAATACTTTAAGCAATAAAAAAATAAAAATAAAATAAAATAAAATGTCATCTGTTGAAATTTCTCACACAGCTTCTAAGGCAGTAGGGTTTAAAGACTAAAATTCCAGTAAAGAAAGCTCAGAATTGCATCTTGCCCATTGACTTCAGGAAGCAGAGTTTGACTGACCAATGGAGAATAGCCACCATAGAACTGAGCATGGATGTTGGCAGCTGTTCCTTGCAGATTAGCTACTTCAGTGGAGGCCATTATAGATTCTATTGGCAAGGAGAAACTAACTTCTTCAGACAGTGAAGGAAGCAATGCTTTTAGAAGCAAAGGATATGCAATGTACATGGTTTCCATGTCTCCAGTCCCATCATCCCCTCCTCATCTTGTAATATTGCAATTCTCTCAGTGTTGCCTATCTTAGTAAATGGTATTATCATTCCTTCATTTATGAAGATCTGAAATCTTCATTATTCTTGACGTCTTTTCCTTACATATCAATCCTTATTCAATCAATCAATCAATCAATCAATCACTAAGTCAGATAATGTCTATCCTATATAATAAAAGCCTAATATGCTAAGTGTCCTGTTGACTGGTTGGTCATTCAACCAATCAAAGAGTAAAATGCTAATGATATGCTAAGGCCACTCAACCACTCTCTATGACGTGTACTGACCACCAGGGGGCAAACAGTTGACTGGTTGACCAGTCACTATGACATGCACTGACCACCAGGGGGCAGTCACTCCAACTGGTAGGTTAGCTTGCTGCTGGGGTCCGGCTGATCAGGACTGAGCAAGATGGGCCAGACACATCCTGGAGCCCTTCGGAGGTCCCTCCCCGGCTGGCCAACTTCCCACGTCTCTCCCAGCCCTGATTGTGCACCAGTGGGGTCCCTTGGCCTGGCCTGCACCCTCTCACAATCCGGGATCCCTCGAGGGATGTCAAAGAGCCACTTTCAGCCCGATCCCACAGGCCAGGCTGAGGGACCCCACTGGTGCACCAGGCCAATACTTTTGTAAATAAATCTCTAATTTTATTACTCCTCCCATTGCCACAGACTCTAATTAACAGGTCCTAATCATCTTACTCTTGAATTACTGAGGCAAGCTTTGAGCACTATAGTTAGGCTTTATTTCCCTGTAATTATATCCTCTATATGGGAGAAAAAATCATACTTCTATAATTTAAAAGTCATTGCTTTACCTAAAATACATAGTTTCTAACGATGCTGATGGTAAAGCCAGAATGCTTTATGTTAATTTCAAAACACTTTATAACATACCGTGGGACCAACTTATCATTGTCATCCTTTGCAATTAGTCTTTTTATTTTCTGTCATCTGTCTCTACAGATAGAATCTGCACTATTTCAAGATAGTAATATAGGTTTATTTGTCCAATTAATTTTTTTTATTGAATATTCTCTCTCCATTCTTCACGAAGCAGTAAATTCCCTCCTCATCCACTCACCTCAATATGAGAGATTATATATAACAACAAAGACAAATTCTTCAGGTTGAGTTTGAAAATGTCTCTAGAAGGTTTACTATAGACAGCGCTTTGGACTTTGATTATAATAGCTAATTTCTTTTTTTTGGTGTGATGGTGGTGGTATGTTTGTTTGAAAAAGATTTTTTAAAACTATGCATTATGTGATAATGATTTCATGGCTTCATCTCTTGTTAAGCTAGTGTAACTAAAGTTTAGATGTTTGGATTCAATATCTACTTTGGTGAAAGTCCCTAACCATATGTCCTGGGGATGGGCTTGTTCAATATTCATATTAATGACTTGCACAAAGGCATAGGCTACATGGCAATGAGACACAGATGGCTCAGAACGGATGCATCTAGGACAGGTACAGACTCATTGCAGGTGGAATAAGTGAAAGAGAAAAACAGGAAGCAAACAAAAGCAACCCACAGCAACCAAAAACGGTTCTCAAGCACTGAGGAAGGATAAACTCAAATAATAAGATTACATTCCACTGAGATACGTGTAAACTCCAGCACTTTGTCTATAATGATGTATTTAATAGATTAAGAATGACAGTGGATGAGACTGAAACAGTTCTTATGACAGGTTGAATGATTCATTTTAGAGTATAACTTAGCCAATCTACACACTTACATGTAATTAGTTAGCATAATTTTACAGGAAAAATTAACTGCATTGATTTTGGTCTCATGGCATCATCTAAGAAAAGGAATATAGCACCCCTGTGACGCCTGCATTTTTAATCTGCATGGAAAGGCGCTATTACCCATCTAGGTTATTTCTAATTGGATGGAAACTACACTTAATTGATCTTTTTACCTCGAGGCTGTTGCACCAGATGCGGGGACTTGTTCTTTTTTGGATTATTTCCTTCATTATCTATTTAGATTAAAACAAAAATCATGGCCAAATATTTTACATTTTGATGGGGGGAGAAATCAAAGTGAATTTTTCGAGGTCCTGCCACCCAAATATAACTTATCTCTGATTCACATTAATCAAAAACATGTATACACCTAATTATAGTTTTAAGACAACTACTTTACTTTTTAAGGTGAAAATATACTTATGTTAGGGATTTTTAAAAATAAACCACGTCTCTTTTTTTTTGAGTGTGTGTGCATGCAAAATTTTAGGTAATAGGATTGCTAACAGAACAGAAAAAATGTTCCCATACAGTGTGTGTTTTTCCATATAATTTGAGAAAGTAGAAGTTAGAATTGGAAATAATGATAGACCCCTCACCCACATTTCATCCAACTTTTGACCAGTATGGCTACATCATTTCCTAAGACTATCAAGAAAGATTAAAAAAATGAAAAAAAACCTTTTCATCTCTAGATGCAATTCTTTGTCAGTGCCAAGAAAATTTAAGAGACAAACCTTTTCCATTGGGAAGCTATTTGCAAATAACCCTGACATTGTATCGTAGGAAAACAGAATAGCTGGTTGTACTTTCCTGAGGCAAGTAGTTTGCTGTTATCAATCAAGGAAAATTTTGATCTAAGAGAGAACATTACACATACATACATTCATACACATATACCACAGATTTCATACCTCTACATAAGATTTATAATAAGATCATGAAGTTGCATTTAATTTAATTTGTAAAAGAAATATAATAGCATGTATTTTGGGTCTTTTCCCCCCATTTATAGTAATCAGCTTTATTGGTGTATGTATATTTAATTTTAAAATTTTTGCCCACCAAAAATATGAAAATTTATACTCATCCAATATAAAATATAATAATTTTGTGGGTTTTGCCAATTTGTATATCTGAAGTACATAACATTTTTATTTGCCAGTTATACCTCAGCAAAGCTAAGACAATTACCATGGCTAACAATGCAAATTAGAGACATCTATCTGATAATATTATCACATTCAATTACACAGGAAAATGCACCTTTTCAAATATTTTGAATTTGCAACTAACCTCATACCCCGAACTCTTCAGGATAAAATGCTACAAAGAATAATATTTCCATGATGTAATGATTTTCTATATAAAGCATAATGTAGAAATGTTTAATTTAAAGTTGTGATTTGAATCTTCCTCAAATTTGACATCCCACTCTATATGTTAAACAATACTCTTTTTAAAATAAGTATCCTTACTATTTCAGAATTATTCACTTTCTCTTAACTATGTCATCAGCAATGCTTTTCCTTTGTGTTCTAGGGTCATTTTTCAAAAAGAAACATATCTTATGACATTCTGAAATTTATACTTCGCATGGCAAAGCACAGAAATGAAAAGCATTCAATGCTCTGTGGATTTTGCCCAACTGGTCAGGGTTGAGGTCACTGTTTTGTGCCATTTGGCACTATCAGTATTTTGATGTAAGAGCTGTACAGTCTTTGCATTACTTTCCTGTAGCCACCTAAAAACAAAACAAAACGAAAAGCACTTTAGATCCATGCACAAAATTTGATCCTCACTATTTTGAAAAGTTTATTTTTAGAAAGCATATGAAGCAACAACTTTTCTTCCCTCATAATTTGTCTGAAACTAACAGTAACATTTATATACCTTTCCTAGAACCTTTGGGTTTTTGTCTTTGAGAATGAATGAAATGTTTGAACTATCATAATTAACACTTTGTGTGTCCTGTTTATATACACATATAAGTTGAAGTTTTACTTTACCATAATTGAAAAGTAAGTTATAATTAAATGGAAACGAGTAATTGTTTGAGATTGAATTATTTTAATATAAATATCTTCTCAATGTAGGTAATATTGGAAGACATATAATTAACAGAAATTATTGATACACAGTTCAATTAAAATAATGGTTGTAACCAATACACTGTAATGATTATGGTTGGCTAGTAGTCTTATTATGTATGTGCTTTTTAGGGAGAAAAATTAGATTGAAATCACTTTCTTTAAAAGTTATTTTTATTATATATATATATATATATATATATATATATATATATATATATATTATTGATTTCAGAGAGGAAAGGAGAGGGAGAGAGAGCTAGAAACATCAATGATGAGAGAGGATCATTGATTGGCTGCCTCCTGCATGCCCCCCACTGGGGGTCCGGGCATGTGCCCTTGACCAGAATCGAACCTGGAACCTTTCAGTTCGCAGGCCAATGCTCTATCCACTGAGCCAAACTGGTTAGGGCTATTTTTTTAAATTCTATATGATCATTGATGCCTGTGAATTTTAATAAGACTCATATTTAAGCCTTATTTTAAATGTCTCCTAAAAAGGCCAAGTAGTGTCAATATTGAAAGTTATCACAGAATTCTATGTTTATTTCTTAAGCCCTTGGCATTAATGGTTTGAATAACATGTTCTAATTCTGTGTTCTTTTCTTCTGCAGTTATTGTGGCCAGCATCACATCTTGATACATGTTGATTCTCCTTTGGATACAGGCCAAAGAAAGTATTTATTTATTTACTTTTTTGCAGTTTGCTTTAGAGCTCTATGACTCTCTCTGTCTTCAAATGCAATACTTGCTGGTATATCTATGCCTGAATGGCTATGAGTATTTTAGTGGCTAATTAAGTTATTTTTTATTTATTTTTAAAATTTCTGTAGGGTAAAATGAATTTCTAATGGAATAATATCTTATTTATATGCTCCATTGGTGAAAAAATGTTTTTTTTTCCCTATTTACTTCTCTTGAGATTCTCAAATATACTTTCTTCCTATAAGTTTCGCAGTTAGAACAGTGGTATTAAAAATTCATTCTACCAATCTAAGTGATGTTTTCTAGTGTAGATACTAGTATATTATAAGCAGATACAGTTTTACATAGCTTATTTTAATCAAAAAACCTCAATTCAATTCCCTAAACTAAACACTATTATAAAATAGCTGTGAAAATTAAATAATTAACTAACAGTTGATAAGAAATCATATTATTTTTAAAAGTCATTCTTTGGATCATTAATTTATAAAGTTATCTCTAACATCTCATGAGTTTTACATGGCTGGCATGCAATTACTGAAGCAATCATGTAAAAGTTTATAATATTTATTACAATTCCACTAAGAACATTCTTTTTATGGTGGTCAATGAAGATTCAGATTATTAAAAGGTAACACAAGTTATATTGTTATTATTGCAAAGAGCCATAGAAAACTCCTTGAAGAAAGCTTGAAAAAGCATTACTGAGTGAATGTATCTCTAATCTGATATTTTGACTAAGCAAAAATAGGCTAGAAATAGAAAGAACAGAAATTAAAATCTGAGTATTTATTTTTAATAACTATTATAAAAAAAGATTATTATGGAACTTGAATTGGCTGAAAAATATTTTTTTTCTTAAATAACTGGTATAGTTGTCCCTTTAGTAATAATTTGTGGGTCATTTCTAGGGAAAAAGTGGTTATATAATAATTTGTAAAAATATTATATAACGAAATGTCAAAAGCTGTGAACGTTTAATTATCAGAAATAAATTGAAGACAAATATAAAACATTTTGTTCTCTTTCAAATAGTATAGTGCTACTTCTATTCTCTATATTTTCTATAAATTAATTTCAAACTTTTTATGTAGCAATCACTAAAAGCAATTTTAATCATCAAGGAGATCATTTTAGAAAGATCAATTTATTTTCATTATCTTTTTAATATGTCTTTATTGATTTTAGAGAAAGAGAGCGGTAGAGAGAGAGTGGTACTGGGGATTGAGCCCACAACTCTGGCTTGTGTCCTGAACAAGAATCAAACCTGAGACCTTTCAGTGCATGGGACAACACTCAACCAACTGAGCTACACCAACCAGGGCAATTTATTTTATTATTATTATTATTATTATTATTATTTTTAAATATATTTTTATTGATTTCAGAAGGGAAAGGAGAGGGAGAGAGAGAGAGAAATATCAATGATGAGAGAATCATTGATTGGCTGACTCCTGCACGTCCCCTATTGGGGATTGAGCCTACAACCCAGGCATGTGCCCTTGATTGGAATCAAACCTGGGACCCTTCAGTCCACAGACCTATGCTCTATCCACTGTGCCAAACTGGCTAGGGCAAGGGAGGTCAATTTAAAAGATGAGGATAGTTCCTTTTCATACTTTTATTTCACAGAATTTTAAACTAAATTAGATAATTAAAGGATAATGATAATAGGGTATCCAATGTCATTTTGAGGTAAGTGGAAAAGATTAGTATAGAACATTAAGTCAACATAACAAAGGCTCCTAGGTTACTCTTCTTGATCTTGATATTACACACTGAGCAGTAATAGTAACCATTTATCTTCATTTTGAGTACATAAATGGCTGTGAGAAATATTCTATTTATAGTTTTAATACAAGGTTGAATGCACTTATCACACTTCATTGGTTACACATTTTATACTTAGAAAAAGTGTTAAGAGTCTTTTTTATTGATTTACAGGCTAAGCAATTTCATTTTTTGTTTTTTTGTTTTCATACTTTGACCTACAACCCTAGGATCCATCCATTAGGGCACTACAATAGCAAGGTGTAGACACATCAACTATAAAGAAATAGAACTAAAATGACACTGTCTCCAGCAAGGGATGCATTAATAGACCTGAGAATTCAAACATAGAAAAGGCAATTTTTTCCTGCTGGGAAGTGGAGTCCTCAAGAGAGCCATCTCAGACTGAAGAACATGATATGAAAATCAATAAAGACCCTCTTGTGCTACTGATGTGTCCGGGAAGTGTCATTTTATATCTTGCTAGCGGATATCTAAAGAAAGTTAAAGCTACTTTGCTCATAGTAATTGGATGATTCCTCTTTCATCAGTGGTCTATTTTGCTGCTCAAAGTAAAAGTAAAATAGACTGCGGGGTCCAGTTTGAAATGAGATATCATGAAAATAAATTAATATGAAACTTAGGTATTTTCATAGATGTGAGAATGAAATCAGTGATGTTTTCCACTCTGAAAATTCCAACAAGTACAGATGAGTTTGAACACATAACTGTAAATACTGGGCTAATTGTCAGGAAACTGTGGTTGGGGAAGCATATGTTGGCTAACTAGAAAAAGAAACTTAAAAGGCATCTTTACAAACGTCAGACTGATCTGCAGACTTTGAATAGCTGATCTGAAAGATTTTTACTTTATAAATATGTATTGCCTTAAAGCTATAAGAATTATTTGCTTGGAAATAATCTAGCTATTGTTTATGCTGGAATCTTTATTGTTTATGCTACCAAAAACCTTGTTTTCCCAGGTCATTATAATAAAAAATTTGGAGAATTTTATTGCAATAGCTTTCGTTTCTCCTAAAGTCACTTTTATATTTTCTCATCATTTCCCGCTAAGCATATTTACCTTATGAAAAATCCTTATAATATTTGAGTACTACTATAGTATATTTGAAAAAGACAGTAAGGTGAAAGGAGCTATTGAATTTTGAAATTTATAATTTAGATTCTGCAGTCTTTATCTCTTACTTTTACTTTATTTCACAAAGAATTTGAAATGGCTATGTTAGTGCACAGACCCAGGGAAAAGCGCTGAGACTGAAAATCTACCTTTATATGCGGAAGGAAGAGAGAGATGAAGAAAGAAGCTGGCCACTTCAGTCTGGCAGTTGACAAAGTTTAATAAGGAAAACTTACATATTCGGCAAGTCGTGGGCAGCTGCAAGTCGCAGTGGGTGTACTCTGCACCGCTTGACAGGTGTCTAAGAATTACATAGAACAGGACAGAGTGGACAGGGGTTCTATACATGGCGATTCCCAGGTGCTGAAAAATGCTTCACATGCTTGATCAGGTCTGCACAATAGCCAGTTCCAGGAACCAGACACCACGGGACACAGGGACAGGCCCTGGTTTATGCTGGAAGGAAAGCATCGATTGGGACCAGACAGCTTCTGTGAGGGGTTTACGGGATGCAATCGCAGTTCTTGCCCGGGTTTAGTTCTCAGACCCGGCAGCAGTCATGTCTTGGAACAATCTCTCCTCCACAGGTTAAAACATTTGAATTCACAGAGACACCTTGAAAAAAATGAACACTTGTGAATTGGAATGTTTACTTAATTAAAATGAGGTTCACTGTTTATTGAAATCTCTAGGTATCAGAAGTCATCAATTTATTAAACAAGCAATTTTTGAGATGACTGTATAAAAGCCATAGTATAACATACTGTGTGTGGCCCATCAAAACAAGCATATGAACTCGGTATGAAATTTACAAAGTAAATTAATTTATTAAAAAATAGATAATAAAATGTCAAAAGTTGTAAAGTTTAATTATTAGAAATAAATGGACAGATATAGCATTTTGTGCTCTTTCAAATACAAACTAGAAGTTGAAAGATAAGAGGACACACATGTTTTAAGTGAGAAACAGAAGCTATGAGAGACCTAAATTTATTTTACAAACAGAGGTGGTAACAATCGGAAGGGCCATCCCTGCTTCTCCATCCTGTGAAGCAATCAGAGGGAGGGTTATGCTCCAGCTCTCTTATTCCAGGGGGCCTGCCTTGCACATTTGGTCATTAAAATTTCATGGATTTCCCCACATCTGTACTATCCTTTATCAATTCCAAATGTGTGTGTGTTTTTCAAATGAGCCTTATCAAAGTAAACTGTTTTTGAGATGACCTGAAATAACAGGTCAATTTTTTAATTTTATGAAATTAAAAAACACACACATATTTTATCAATTCTAAGGTGCACATTTTTCTCATTTTATAATCTGTGAAATAGGAATCCTTCTATAATCAATGTCAGTTTAGCACTATGTAATAATTAAGCTAGCGATTATTTTTCTTAAATAGCAACACAAAAACATGATTCAGTATAATTTATAATACTTAGAGTTGATATATGGAATTCAATATTTATATGGCAATTAAAACCAATGGACAGTCATATTTACATTGTGGTTGAACAGTAGCTTTAATTTCTGGCAGCTACAGGGAACAGAGTTTAGATTCTCCTGTAAATGGTTCATATTACAAATATCTTTCCCTTTTCCTCATGTTGGTTCTGAAATTTTTGTTTCCGTTTCATAAAATTATCTCCATGGGGGAGGGGGAAACAGTTTTTTCTATGTGCATTCTCCATTTTCTCTCTTCTCCGTATTGCTCATAGTTATATTTTAAAATAAAATTTGATCATGCCATTTTGTTAACTAACATTTCTCAATTCCTTTTATCATCTTCAGGCTAAATTTCCAACTACCAAAATGACTCACAGAACACATTATGGTCAGGACCCCCTCTGCCCCTGTCTTTCATTTCCTCCTTGGTCCACACCCATTCCTGTGAAACATCACAGAGTTATTTGCAACTCTCAACTGTGAAACTTCCACATGAGTGCACATATTATTTTCTTCATGGGTACACTGTCTTACATAATTACTGAACATACTGTAAAATTAATAGCTTTTCACGAATGAATGAGTAAATTGAATTGACAGTTAGGGACTGGTCATTTGCACATATCAAAAATATTAATTATTTTATGATATTTCTAAAAAGGTTGAAGTCACTTGCACAGTATGCTTTATTCTCTAACCCCAAAAATGTATTTTATTCTGACTTTTATAAATTATCCAATTATGCATTACCTGTTCACATCTGATTTATATACCAATATGATTTTAGTGCTAGCTTTTGATGAGACAAAGAATAATACCTTTTACTACAAGAATCTTAATTTCTATTTCTCTGTCTTCCACAAGACTATGAACCTCAATAGTATGAGCCAAATTATTTTTTGCACTTATATTTTCAACTTCTAGGAAACTGGTTGACTGAATCAGTGAACTGTGTGTTTTAGCTTTGGTGGATTCTAAACTATAAAGCTGTTACTTTTGTATGTTCTTCTACAGCTGATATTTCAAAGAATTTGATAGTTATTTGAAACACGCCTATTACTGGCAAAGACAATCAAGGAGATTTTTGTTTTTATCAGTATTTAGTAAGCAAAAATATTTTAAAATAAGAATAAACTGATTCAGTGAAAAATCAGATTGTTTTTATTATATGAAGTAATTGGTGAAACACAATGATTAATTCATATTGCACTTGCCTGTTTATTTCATCCAAAGTGATTGAGATTAAGATATACCAGTCTCCCATAAAAACATTAAACTTTAATAAGTGACATTTTCACAGACACTTTCAAGAATGATTTGGCCAGGAGTTCTGTCATCTTGACTAATAGTAACCATGATCTTGGTTTTCAATACTTGTCAGTAACCAAATGTTACTGATTATAATTTTTAAAGTTTTCTTCCTGAAATGTCTTAATGTTTGGTTTGCTAACAAATCAAAGAGTATTTCGCAACAAAATAGAATAGCAAAAGGGCTATAGTCCAAAACCTACTCTAAAGTTTTCTTCATTTTTAGAAAAAAAAAATCAAAGTAAAAAGAAGTGAAATGATCAGGTATATATTTGATTACATGTTTAAATAAATCATCAAAATCTATTTCTGAGCCAGCGGTTCTCCAACAGTGCTCTGTCAACACCAAGTGAGTATTTTATAAGTTTTTCTATATGAAGAATGGGGATTATTTGCTGCAATAACTGTGTGATTCTCAAATATTAAATCGATGGTAGATTCCCTGCAGCTCATTTGGAAGTGAAAGTAAGAATGCATTTGGAACTAGAATTAATACCAGTTTGTTGATTTTAATGCAGTTTAATAAAATTTTAAGAAAGCAACAACCATCTTATTTAAAGTGAAGTCTGTATTTCCTGTGTTTGGATTTACCAAGAGATGTTTAGTTGTTGTTGCTGTTTTTTTAAATAAACCACATCACTAGTGTCCGATGTCTTTTTGCTTTGAGTCACCAATATAATATACCTATATCAATCTACATTTGGATATGTATTTGCACAGTATTTCCACATGCAGGTTATGTTATTATGTTTTCACTAATAATTTGATCCAACAGTTATACATGGTTTTACTAAAATTAATGTTTTTATTATACAATACAGAACATTATATGCATATATAGTTTATATTCACATATACATAGGTGTATTTTAAAATGTTTATTATGGGTTACATTATCTTTGAATTAGTAAAGAAAGTATTACACAGTTTTTATTATTTAAAAAAAAAGACATTAGTTCCAACAAGGTTTAGTTCTACTGAGCCAGACATTGAAGTTGCTGGTGAGCCCCATAAAATAGTGAGAAGTTCACACTGTATACTTGGTGTGGTGACTGTACAGAAATTTTATTTCTGGAATGGAGTGTCTCATTAAAAATACATTAGCATGAGTAATAAGTGTTCTCTAAAATCTAAAATGCACTTTCAATTAAATGAGTTTTCTTCCATCATTTCCTTATTTTTCTCCTCCTCTCCTTCTTGTTGAAGGCCCATTCATATACTAATTGGCCATTGTATTTAATATAAACATGCACTTTATGGCTATCAATAGCTAGGAATTCAGAGAGTTTACAATATAATCTATCCCTCCAAAATATGCTTGTCACTATTTGCCATATGGAAGTATTTTGGTTTTATTAATTGGCTTCAGATTTCAAAAACAAAACTCTTGGGAAGAGATCACTTTTGTATCAAATGTTCAGGATGCACTATTTTGTCCACTTGCTGTCAGTTCAAGAGAGAATTGCTTTTTTTGTAAGTAGTTTTTAAAGCAGGGCTTTTCTGTTTGTTTTATCAAATAGTTCTCCCTTTCAGTGAGAGGGTTATACTCTGAGTGTTCTAGCATGATGTGGGCACTCCAGTCCCTATTCATCACGTTATGGATTCTCCTTTTTTTTCTGTGCCTGAGAAAAGATAAAGGAAGTTCACGTGTACCTGGATAGAAACACAAGCTCTGACATTTGCCATCAATGTTGATATTTTGAACAACAGCTTTAATCTCATTGACCATGATTTATATGTTCTGTATAATCAATACAGCTATAACAATTCTTCAGGTTTCTTGTGAGGATTAGAGACCGGCAAACAAAATATATATCATAAATGCCATTTTTTTTCTTTTTTGCTTCATTAATAATCCAATATTTTTGAGATGAGGGAAGTTTTGAGGACAGATAATAATTGTACAAAGCTGAAATAATCAGTTTATGACATGAATCATTAAGATTAAACTGGAAAAAAAAAGGAGATTAAACTGGGTAAGTAGAGAAATTTCCTAAGTAAGACATTTATGATCTAACCCAATATTATGTTGGTTTCAGGTTTGGCACATCTTCACTTTCTTTTCTGTATGAAAGCAATTAACAATACACACATTTTATAATTTTGCATATATTTTGTATAACTTTACATCTAGAAATCAAACTGAAGCAGTGATCCATTTTAAATATTTTGTGAAGTTCATTTTAGATTTTATGATATAAGTGAACAACTTAAATATAAATAGATGATGATATTTGACAGAATATTATGCATGAAAATACTTTTGAAAAAGTAGCTTCCCTGTTATTATAAATTAAAAAATAATTTTAAGTTATGTGTACATGATTATTACAAATATAATACATAAAGAAAGTAAATTTACAACTATAGAAAAGTCTGGGGGATAAAAGGTAAAGATTGTTATTGACAAAAATAAAAAAATAAAAAAAGAAATGTTGAGTAACCAGTTATCATACCTCTTCTGCTGCTATCATTAACATTTGTGTACTCTGAACTAATGTATAATGTTAATCTCCATTATGACAAAAACTCTAACATAATATGTACAGAGAGAATGTACCTCAACATAATAAATGTCACATATGACAAGCCTACAGCTAACATCTGTCCCAATAGTGAAAAGTTGAAAGCTTTTCCTCTAAGATGAGGAACAAGGCAAAGATGCTCCCACCACTTTCATTCACCACAGTATTGGGAGACCGAGTCACTGGGTTTAGGCAAGAAAACAAACCAAGAAAAGGCCTTCAAGTTGCAAAAGAAGTACCACTATTACTATTTGCCGAGAACATACTCTATAGAGGAAACCTATGGACTCCACCAAAAATTTTGTTAAAACTAATAAATAATTCAGTAAAGTTGCATGAATTAAAATCAGTATAAAAATATGTTGTGCCTTTATGCACTAATAATTAACAATCAGAAAGAAATTAAGAAGGCAATTCTATTTATAATTATATTAAAAAATAAAATACCTATGAATAAATCTAACCAAAGTGGTGAAAGACCTGTACATTGAAAACTATAAGACACTGATGTGAGAAATTGCAGACACAAATAAATGAAAAGATATTCCAGGCTCATTGATTGGAAAAATTAATATTTAAAATGTCTATATTACCCAAACCAATCTATACATTAAATGCAATCTCTTTCAAAATTGCTATAGCATTTTCTACAAAACTAGAATAATTCTAAAATTTCTATAGACCCACAAAAGAACCAAAACAGGCAAAGCAATTTGAGAAAGGAGAACAAAGCCAGATATATCATGCTCCCAGAGTTCAAACTATAATAAATAGCTAAAGCAAACAAAACAGTATGGTATTGGTATAAAAGCAGACACATAGATCAATGGAACAGAATAGAGAGCCCAGAAATTAACCCACAGACATGTGGTCAAGTAATTACGATAAAGAGACAAGGATATACAATGGTATAAAGGTGGTCTTGTCAATAAATGATGCTGGAAAAAAAATGAAACAGCCACATGCAAAAGAATGAAACAGACCCACTAAAAGTAGAAACAGCCACATGCAAAAGAATGAAACAGACCCACAGAATACAAAAATTAACTCAAATTGGATTGAAAAATACATTGGTCCCAGAAATGTGTTTTTGGATAAGACTGCAAAGGTTAGGAGAAAAAAAGTAAAAATAACAAATTGAACTATATTAAAATAAAAGCTTCAGAAAACAAAAAGCAACTTACTGAATGGAAGAAAATATTTGTAAATAATGTAGCTGATAAAAGGTTAATATTCAAAATATATAAAAACTCATATAATTCAATAACTAAAACAAACAATCCAATTAAGAGATAAGCAGAGGATCTGTATAGAATTTTTTTCAATGAACACATACAAATAGCCACAGGCAGATGAAATGTTCAACATCACCAATCATGAGGGAAATTCAAATCAAAACCACAATGAGATATCATCTCATACCAGTCAGAATTGCTATTATCAACAAGACAGGTAATAACAACTGCTGGAGAGGTTGTGGAGAAAAAGAAAGCCTTATTCACCACTAGTAGGAATGTAAACTGGTACAGCCACTTTGGAAAACAATATGGAGGCTTCTCAAAAAGAAAAAAAAAATAAAGAAAGAATAGTGCTATCATATGACTCAGTAAATCCTCTTCTGGATATCAACCTGAAAAAATTGAAAAGACTTATCCTCAAAGATGTATGCATCCCCATGTTCACTGAAGCATTATTCATGGTGGCCAAGACATGAAAACAATGGGAGTGTCCTTGGATAGATGATTGGATAAAGGTAGTGTGGTACATGTATACAATGAACTAAATAGCCAAAAGAAAAGATGAAATACTGCTATTTGAAACAACAGGAATAGATCTTGAGAATATGACATTAAGCAAAATAAGACAGTAGCAAAAGCTAAGAACCATATGATTTCACTCATCCTATCTAATAAGACAAAAAGGGTAATTGACCGTACCTTTGCTACACTTCCCATTAGCTAATCAGGGCAATATGCAAATTAACTGCCAACTAAGATGGCGACCGGCAGCCACTCAGCAGAAGCGAGCAAGAGGCTTGCTTGCTCCAGTGATGGAGGAAGCCAAGGTTCCCCGCGTGCTGCAGCCCGGCTCTGAGCTCCAGAAGCAACAAAGTGTCATAAATGTTTCCCTCCACGTCCAGCGTGGTTCAGGGTTCAGTATCTGGAAAAGGAGCCGCACACAAATGAAAGAGAAAAGGTAAGAGATAATTTGGAAATATTGGGGGACCAGCCAGGTAAGTTCAACTCAAGAGGAAGGGCTTCCACCCGTGTTCAGGCCACACCGACCTTTTATAGTCCGAGGTAAACACGGCAGTGGTTACCATAGTTACACAGTTCTTGTGAATTTCACCTGTTTTGATCATGTTTACACTCCCTGCACTTCTCTCAGCCAATTAGCTTCCCAGGTAAGATCTGGGGAGTGTTATAAGGTCAAGCCTAATTATGCTTAGAGGACTGAGCCCTATAAGTTGGGACTTGTTTGTGACTTTGCCAGCAGGTCAGTCCGAGGCTCAACCCTATATTGTTTTCCTACAACAAAGTTTCAATTATAGAAGCTAAACAAACCCCAGATACATGCTTTCAGTAGGCCACGGCCTCAGAGCTACAGCAAGCAGGATGGCAATGAAGTTTCAATTATAGAAGGTAAATAAATCCCAGAATAAAAAAAAAAAAAGAAAAAAAGGAGAGGCTGGGAGCTTCAGTTGCCGGCCAGCCTGAAAAACGGCCCTCAGCCCCTCACCCAGATTGGCCAGGTACCCCATTGGGGACCCCCACCCTGAAGGGGGTGTGGCCAGCCTGAAAACAGCCATCAGTCCCTCATCCGGGCTGGCCAGGCACCCCAGTGGGGACCCCCCACCCTGAAGGGGGTGTGACCTGCTGCAAACAGCCATCATCCCCTCAACCAGGCTGGCCAGGCACCCCAGCAGGACCCCCACCCTGATCCGGGACACCCTTCAGAGCAAATTAGCCAGCCCCAACCCGTGCATCATGCCTCTATCCTCTATAGTAAAAGGGTAATATGCAAACTGAACATAACTGCAGAAGGACTGGGAATGACTGGTCACTATGACACACACTGACCACCAGGGGGCAGACGCTCAATGCAGGAACTGCCCTCTGGTGGTCTGCGTGCTCCCACATGGGGAGGCTCTGCTCTGCCACAAGCCAGGCTGATGGCTGCCAGTACAGCAGTTGTGGTGGGAGCCTCTCCTGCCTCCTCAGCAGCGCTAAGAATGTCCAACTGCAGCTTAGGTCTGCTCCCCGCTGGCAAGTGGACATCCCCCAAGGGCTGCCGGGCTGCCAGAGGGATGTCTGATTGCCAGCTTAGGCCCAATCCCCCAGGGAGCAGGCCTAAGCCAGCAGGTGGTCATCTCCCAAGGGGTCCCAGACTGCGAGAGGGCACAGGCTGGGCTGAGGGACCCTCCCCTCCCGAGTGCACAAATTTTTGTGCACCGGGCCTCTAGTTTGGGATATATAAAACCAAAAGCAACAAATGAACAAGCAACAACTTATAGACACAGACAACAGTATGGTGGTTACCAGAGGGAAGAGGATGGGGAATAGTAAAGGGTAAGGTGGTCAAATATATGTTGATAAAATATTTTATTTTAAGCGGTGGACATACAATGCAAAATGAAGTTCATTTATCATAGAAATGTACATTCAAACCTATATAATTGTATTAACCGATGTCAGGCCAATAAATAAATAAAAAAAGAAAGAAAAGAATTGTGTTGGTGAGGATGTGGAGAAAAGTGAATCCTTTGCACTGTTGGTGAAAATGGCAATTGGGGCATTGAATAACAACATGGATAACAGCATGGAAGTTAATAAAAAATAGAAACTAGAACTACCATTTCATGCATCAATTCCACTTCCAGGTACCTAATGAAAGAAAATAATAACACTAATATGAAAAGAGCTATGTGCCTCTGTGTTTATTCACAATAACTAATATATGGGGAGAAAAGGACCTTTGTCCATCAATGCATCAATGGATGAATGGATAACAATGTGAATATATATATATGTGTGTCTGTGTGTGTGTGTGTGTGTGTGTGTGTGTGTGTGTGTATGTATATATATATATATATTAGAGGCCTGGTGCACAAAGATTTCTGCACTCGAGGGGGATGGGGGGGTCCCTCAGCCCAACCTGTTCCCACTCGCAGTCTGGGACCCATTGGGAGATAACGACCCACTGGCTTGGGCCCGCTCCTGGGTGGAAGAGGGAGGCCAAATCCCTAGGTGCAGCCCCTGGTTGGGCTCAGAGCAGGGCCGATTGGGGAGTTGGGGCGCCGCCCCCTGTCATGCACAGAGTAGGGCAGATTGGGAGGTTGTGATGCCACCCTCAGTCACGCTCAGGGAAGGGCTGATTGGGGGGTTGGGGCACGCCCCCTGTCACACTCAAGGCAGGGTCAATGGGGAGGTTGTGGCGCCACCCCCTGTCATGCACAGAGCAGGGCCAATCAGGGGGTTGGGGTGCTGCCCCCTGTCACACACAAAGCAGGGCCCATCAGAGGAGTTGGGGCTCCATACCCTGTCACGCACAGAACAGGGCCCATCAGGGGGTTGGGTAGCTCCCCCCCATGTCACGCACAGAGCAGGGCAGATCAGGGGGTTGGGGCCCCGCCCTCTATCACCCACAGAGCAGGGCCGATCAGTTGGTTGGGGCATTGCCATTGTCACACTCAGGGCAGGGCCGATGGGGAGGTTATGGCTCTACCCCGTCACACACAGAGCAGGGCCCCTGGAGGGGGGTTTGGGGCGCTGCACCCTGTCACACACAGAGCCCCAGGGCTATCAGGGGTTTTGGGCGCTGTCCCATCACACTGATCCCGGTGCCAGGAGGCCTCTCAGCTCCACTGATCCTGGTGCTGGGAGGCCTCATGGCTCCGCTGATCCCGGTGATGAGAGGCATATTACCCTTTTAATATATATGATAGAGTCCTGGTGCATGGGTGGGGGCCGGCTCGTTTGCCCTGAAGGGTGTCCTGGATCAGGGTGGGGGTCCCCACTGGGGTGCCTGCCTGCCTGGGTGAGGGGATGATGGCTGTTTGCAGCTGGTCACACACCCTTCAGGGTGGTGGTCCCCTCTGGGGTGCCTGGTCAGTCTGGGTGAGGGGCTGAGGGCTGTTTTCAGGCTGGGACTGAAGCTCCCAACTGCTCCTTATTTTCTTTTTTTATTCTGGGCCAGCTTTAGCTCTGTCTCCAGCTCTGAGGCCTCTGCTGCTGAAAGCAGGTATCTGGTTTGTTTGGGTTCTATAATCAAAACACTGTTTCAACTCCAGCTCTAAGATCACGGCAGGCTGAAAGCAACTTTCTGGGGTTTTGTTTAGCTTCTATATTTGTAACAATGTTTCAAACTGTAAGCTCAGAGGCCGGCAAGGCAGGCGGAGAACGTTGGTTTCCTCCGTCACTAAAGCAAGCAAGCCTCATGTTAACTTCAAGCTACCTGGCTGCCGGCTGCCATCTTGGCTGGCAGTTAATTTGCATATCACCCTGATTAGCCAATGGGAAGGGTAGCGGACATACTCTAATTACCATGTTTCTCTTTTATTAGATAGGATATATACACACACACACACACAGAATACCACTAGGGCATAAGTAAGAGCGAAATCTTGCCATTTGTGACAATATGGATGTCCTTGGAGGGAATATGTAAAGTGAAATAAATCAGACAAAAAGACAAATGCTGCATGATTTCTCTCATATATGGAATCTAAAAAAAAACAAAACAAAACCAGACTCGTAGATACAGAGGATACTTTGGTGCTTGCCAGAAAGGAGGGGAGGAAGGTTGGAGCTTGTGGGCAAAATGGGTGATGGGGGACCCTGGCAGGTATTGCTAGATGGTTAGAGCATCAGCCTACCCACCAATGGATCAGAGGTTCAATTCCCAGTCAAGAGCATATATCTTGGTTGTTTGCAGGTTTGTTTCCTGATTGGGGCATTTGTGGGGATTAACCAATTAACGTGTCTCTCTCACATGGATGTCTTTCTGTCTCCTCCCTTCCTCTCCCTCTTTCACACTCTCTTAAAAAATCCATGGAAAAATATCCGCCAGGATTAAAAAAAAAAAGAAGGATAGGCAGACGCGTCCCAGGTCTTGTCCCAGAGTAAATGGAGTAAGCAGCTGAAACTAATAACACCCACCCTGAATTGGCGAAACTACACAACTGGTGAGACTGTTTGCAGCTGGGAAGGGCAGAGCTTCCCTGGAAAGGTAAAAAAAACAGGGATCTGGGCAGGAAAGTTTGCCAGACCTCTGAGCCCAGAGGGTCAGAGGGAGACCGAGTGGCAGACAACCGCGTCTCTTGGGACAGGCACAGCCCCTGACTGGGGAAAGGAAGTCCGAGGGACTGCTGGCGCCAGGAGATTTGAATTCTGGGTTCTGTAATTACGAAGGACTGAGCCTAAAAGCGACAGCCTGAAGAGCTGACCAGACCATGCAGTTCCAGTAAGAGAGGAGCCTACAGAGACTCAGGCTTCCCCGTTTCGGCTACTGGCATTTTGTTTGTTTGTTTTCATGAACCCTGTTCATAGGACATTTTGGATACAGACACTCACCTGTGCTGGAGAGAGGGAGAAGGTGTGGATGAGTGGAATCTGGGGAGAGGCTGAGGAGAGAATGCGGGCCAGGAGAGGTGTCAGCGAATTGAATGCTGAGTCACCCCTGAGTCCAGGACAGGGGCAGCCATTCTCTCTGGAGGTTAGAATTCCTCCCCCCAGCCCCTAGGCAAGGACCACAGCCACACCTAGATTCCGCCCTAAACTGGAGGAAGGATTAAAACAATCTGATTAGTCCCTGGGAGTTAACAGTGTCTGACCTATAGAGAGACTTTCAGTCCCAACAACAACACAGAGCAGGTTAATGCTTAAGGAACCAGATATGGGCAGTGGACTTCCCCAAACCAGTTTTAAGTGCAGTAGAGACAATAAACCCAAGCTACTGGACAGAGAGGCCCTATAGCCTCTGAGGCCAATCCAGAAACACTGCCACACAGAGGCTGAGCCACAAACTGACTCTTAGCTAAATACAAATTAAGGCAGTCTGGGACACAAATATGGCCTGCTTTAAAATCAGAACTGTGGTTTACAACACGGAGGAACAGTGTATCACAGGGGAATTCAACACTCTCCTGAATACCTGGCAGGACTAAGGCCAGCCATACTGAAGAGTAGAAGAACCGAAGGACCTTCTCTACTGCAAATTTTTATCTATTTTTTTATTCTTTTTTCACCTTTTAACAAAGAAACCAAGTTTTTTCTTTTTCCATCACCTGATTTTACCCTTTTAATTACTACATTTTTATTTTTAACCAGTATTATTACTGCTACCATTTTACCATTTTTTTAAAGTGCCATTTTATTTTCTCTTTATTTTATTTTGCGATTAGTGTTCTCCATTTTATTTTCATCGTTCCTTTAGCATCATTTTTCTCTACCTCAATTTTACCTCTATGCTAGAACCCTCTTTCTCACTTTTCCCCTTTTGTTGTCCTGTTTCTCTTACCCTATTCCTGCTTTAGATTATCCCTATTCCTTCTTTTTACCCCCTGTCAAAATTGTACCCTACTTATATATCCTATTTCCAATCCACTGCTCTAAATCCTTATACACCTCTCCCTTATCTTTCTTCACTATCCAAATTTTTTTTCTTTTATCTTTCTATTGTTTTGTTGCTGTTTGCTTGATTGTTGAGTATATTGATTTTTTTTTTTTTGTGTGTGTGTGTGTGTTTTTGGATTGGTTGTGAGGTTGTTTTCCTTTTTCTTTTTCTGCTGTTTCTCCTCCCCCCCGCACCCCCTGGTTATTTTTGTGCTTCTGTTTTCCCTTGCCTCACTTGATATTATAGGTTGTTTGTAGTTTGCATCCATCTCCAGGGAGCTGTTGTTGGAATTTGTTGGGATTAGTGGCTGTTCTATCAGAGTTTTCTCCTCATATAAATAGTCTCTTCCCCTCTTCTACTTCATTTTTTCGTTTGGCTCTTTTTTTTCCTTTTTTCCCCCTCCTTTTTCCTGAATTTCATTTTGCACTCCTTTTATTTCTTTTTTTTCTTTCTTTGCTTTTTTCCCTTTTATCTTTTTCTCTCCTTTCCTCCTTATCCCCTAACTTTCTTAACTCAGGTGGTCACCTTTATTTGGGGTTATTAATATCGTGAATACATTTGTGTTCAGTGCCTTGTACATTGTGCCTTGTTGTGTTGTATTTTGTGCCTTTAAATCAATGCAGCAGATCCAAGCAACAGCAGCCTCCTGATCACCACACCCTCTGTCTGAGGAACAGCAGCTGTACGTGAAGCCTCCCCCGACCAGCCAGAAGAGCCACTACAGCTGTGAACAGCACCCACCAGAGGAGCTGCTGCCAACTGAGGAGCAGCTGCTACCGCAACTGCCCGGGGAGCAACCACAGCCCGAGAAGCCACTGCCACCCAGGGAGCAGCCACTGAACAACTCAACATCTAGATATGTCGGTGAGATCAAATATGGGTAGACAAAGAAACCCCCAAAGGAAAGAAAAGGAAGACGTGCTAGAAAAGCAGCTAAGCCATAAGAGGCATGCAACATGACAGAAAAAGAATTCAGAATAAAGGTCCTAGAGTGCATAAACTGGATGGAGGAAAAAATCAACAAATTATGCAAGAAGCAAGAAGAAACATGAAAAAATGACTAACTTATGTAAGACCTAAGAAGAAATGAAGAGCGATATAGCTGCAATAAAAAAAAAACAACAACATTGAAAGTATCAACAGTAGATTAAGAGAAGCAGAGGACCAAATTAGTGAATTAGAAGACAAGGAAGCAAAACACACCCAAATTGTACTTCAATTGGAAAAAAAAAATAAAAGTCAGGAGGAGAGTCTAAGGGAGCTTTGGGACAACATGAAATGAAACATCATATGAATAATAGGGGTACTAGAACAATAGAAAGAGGAACAAGATTAGAAAACCTATTCAGAGAAATAATATCAGAAAACTTCCCTGCGGTGGGGAAGAAAAAAGTCACACAAGCCCAGAGAGTCCCAAACAAGGTGAACCCGAAAAGACCCACACCAAGACACATCATAATTACCATGGCAAATGTTCAGGACAAAGAGAGAATCTTACAGGCTGCAAGAGAGAGATGGAAAGTTACATACAAGGGATCTCCCATTAGATTGTCAAATGATTTCTCAACAGAAACACATCAGGACAGAAAAGAATGGATGGAAATTTACAAAGTGATGCAAAGTAAAGGACTGAATCCAAGAATACTCTATCCAGCCAGGCTATCATTCAAACTTGAAGGGGAAATAAGAAGCTTCACAGACAAAAAAGGCTAAGGGAGTTTATCACCACCAAGCCAGCAATGCAAGGAATGCTAAAGGGACTGGTATAAAAAGAAGAAATAAAAAGCTCAGAAAGAAAACAGCCACACAAAAAAAGAAATGTCTACAAACAAGTACCTTTCAATAATAACTTTAAATGTAAATGGACTAAATGCTCCAACCAAAAGACATCGAATGGCTGAATGGATAAAAAATCATGACCCATACATTTGCTGTCTATAAAAGACCCACCTCATTAGAAGTGACTCAGACTGACTGAAAGTGAAAGGATGGAAAAATATCCTTTCAGGCAAATGGAAATGAAAAGAAAGCTGGGGTAGCAATACTTATATCAGACAAAATAGACCTCAAAGTGAAGGCCATAACAAGCAATAAGGAAGGCAACTTCATAATACTAAAGGGATCAATACAACAAGAAGATATAACCCTGGTAAACATATATTCACCCAATGCAGGAGCACCCAAATACATAAAAAAAACTCCTGGAAGATATCAAAGGAGTGATGGACAACAATACAATCATAGTAGGGGACTTTAATACACCGTTGACATCACTGGATAAATCCTATAGACAAACAATCATTAAAAAAACAGCAATCCTAAATGACTAACTGGATCAGATGGACTTAATTGATATCTTCAGAACACTTCACCCCAAAGCCATGGAATATACATTCTACTCAAGTGCTCATATGACACATTCAAAAATAGACCACAAATTGGGTCACAAACAAAGTCTCCCCAAATTCAAGAAGATTGAAATCATACCAAGCGTCATCTCAGACCACGATGGCATAATATTAGAAATAAACAACAATAAAAACAACCCCAAATACTCAAACACCTGGAAGATGAATAGCACGTTATTAAATATCGATTGGGTTACCAATGAGATCAAAGAAGAAATTAAAAACATCCTGGAAACTAATGACAATGAAAACACAACCATCAAAAACCTATGGGACGCAATGAAAGCAGTCCTGAGAGGGAAGTTTATAGCTCTACAGGCATATCTCAAAAAACAAGAAAAAAATGGTAGTAAATCATCTAAATATACAACTCAAAGAATTAGAAAGACAGCAACAAGAAAACCCCAGAGTGAGCAGAAGGAAGGAGATAATAAAGATTAGAGCAGAAATAAATAACATAGAGACCAAAAAAAAAAAAAACAATACAGAAAATCAATGAAACCAAGAGCTGGTTCTTTGAAAGGATAAACAAGATTGATAAACCTCTAGCCAGACTCACCAAGAAGCAAAGAGAGAGGACCCACATAAACAAAATCAGAAACGATAGAGGCGAAATAACAACAGACCCCACAGAAATACAAATGATTGTTAAAAAATACTATGGACAGCTCTACTCCAACAAACTAGACAACCTAGAGGAAATGGACAAATTCCTAGAAAAATACAACATTCCAAAACTCAATCAGGAAGAATCTAAAATCTCAATAGGCCAATAACTATGAAAGAAATTGAAGCAGTCATCAAAAAGCCTCCAGCAAACAAAAGCCCAGGACCAGACGGATTCACAGGGGAGTTTTACCAAACATTCAAGGAAGAACTAAAACCTATCCTCCTCAGACTACTACAAAAAATTCAAGAGGAAGGAACACTTCCAAGCTCATTCTATGAAGCCAGCATCACCCTAATACCAAAACCAGGTAAAGACAACACAATGAAAGAGAATTACAGGCCAATATCCCTCATGAACATAGATGCCAAAATCCTCAACAAAATCTTAGCAAATCGGATCCAGCAGTACATCAGAAAGATCATACACCATGACCAAGTAAGATTTATCCCAGGGATGCAAGGATGGTACAATATTGACAAATCAATAAATGTGATACATCACGTAAACAAATTGAAATAAAAAAAACCACATGGTCATATCAATTGATGCAGAAAAAGCATTTGACAAAATCTAACCCTCATTTTTGATAAAAACTCTCAGCAAGGTGGGAGTAGAAGGATCATACCTCAACATAATAAAAGTCATATATGACAGGCCCACAGCCAACATCATACTCAATGGACAAAAACTAACACCATTTCCCCTAAGAACAGGAACAAAACAGAGATGCCCCCTCTCACCACTCCTGTTCAACATAGTACTGGAAGTATTAGCCATTGCAATTAGATAAGAAGAAGAAATAAAAGGCATCCAAATTGGAAAAGAGGAAGTAAAACTGTCTTTATTTGCAGATGACATGATATTACACATACAAAACCCTAGAGATTCCATCAAAAAGCTACTAGACTTAATACATGAATTTGGCAATGTAGCAGGATACAAAATTAACCCCAAGAAATCTGAGGCATTTCTATACACCAATAGTGAACTTTCAGAAAGAGAGATTATAAAAACAATACCATTTACCATCGCACCAAAAAAATTAAGCTACCGAGGAATAAACTTTACTAAAGAGGTAAAAGACATCTACTCAGAAAACTACAGGACGTTGAAAAAAGTTATAGAGGAAGACATAAACAGATGGAAGAACATACCGTGTTCCTGGATTGGTAGAATCAACATCATTAAAATGTCCATACTACCCAAAGCAATCTATAAATTCAATGCATTTCCCATTAAAGTACCAACAGCATACTTCACAGATCTAGAATGAACTCTCCAAAAATTCATCTGGAATAAAAAAAGACCCCAAATAGCTGCAGCGATCCTGAGAAAGAACAAAGTAGTTGGGATCTCAATACCAGATATCAAGTTGTATTACAAAGCCACTGTTCTCAAAACTGTCTGGTACTGGCACAAGAATAGGCATATAGATCAATGGAATAGAATAGAGAGCCCAGTAATCGGCCTGAACCAATATGCTCAATTAATATTTGACAAAGGAGGCAAGAACATACAATGGAGCCAAGATAGTCTCTTCAATAAATGGTGTTGGGAAAATTGGACAGATATATGCAAGAAAATGAAACTAGACCACCAACTTACACCATACACAAAAATAAACTCAAAATGGATAAAGGATTTAAATGTACGACAGGAAACCATAAAAATTCTAGAAGAATCCAAAGGCAACAAAATCTCAGACATATACCGAAGCAATTTCTTCACTGATACAGCTCCTAGGGCACTTGAAACTAAAGAGAAAATGAACAAATGGGACTACATCAAAATAAAAAGCTTCTGCACAGCAAAAGAAACCATCAACAGAACAACAAGAAAACCCACTGCGTGGGAAAACATATTTGCCGATGTCATACCTGATAAGGGCCTAATCTTCCAAATTTATAGGGAACTCATACAACTTAACAAAAGGAACAGAAACAATCCGATCAAAAAAATGGGCAAAGGACCTAAATAGACACCTTTCAAAAGAGGTCATTCAGAAAGCCAAGAAACATATGAAAACATGCTCAAAGTCACTAATTATCCGAGAGATGCAAATCAAAACAATGAGATACCATCTCACACCTGTCAGAATGGCTATCATCAACAAATCCACAAATGACAAGTGCTGGAGAGGATGTGGAGAAAAAGGAACACTTGTGCACTGCTGGTGGGAATGCAGACTGGTGTAGCCACTATGGAAGACAGTATGGAGTTTCCTCAATAAACTAAAAATGGAACTCCCATTTGACCCCGTGATCCCACTTCTAGGAATATATCCCAAGAAACCAGAAACACCAATCAGAAAGGATATATGCACCCCTATGTTCATAGCAGCACAATTCACCATAGCTAAGATCTGGAAACAGCCTAAGTGCCCATCAGTAGATGAATGGATTAAAAAACAGTGGTACATCTACACGATGGAATACTATGCTGCTCTAAAAAGGAAGGAACTCTTACCATTTGCAACGTCATGGATGGAACTGGAGAGCATTATGCTAAGTGAAATAAGCCAGTCAATGAAGGAAAAATACCACATAACCTCACTCATTCATGTTTAATAGTGACCATAATAAACTTTTGAACAATAATAGATACAGAGGCAGAGCTGCCTCAAACAGATTGTCAAACTGTAGCGGGAAGGCCGGGGAGGGTTGGGGGGCAAGAGGGAGGGGGGTAAGAGATCAATCAAATGACTTGTATGCATGCATATAAGCATAACCAATTGACATAAGACACTGGGGGGTAGGGGAGGCCAGGGGATTGTCAAGGGCTGGGGGGAAAAAAAGACACATATGTAATACCCTTTGTAATACATTAAGCAATAAAAAATAAAATAAAATAAAGAAAGAAAGAAATAAAAAGTTACAATTTTTTTATTGGTCAATGCAACAGCCTTAAAATTATTGTGCATGTAACCCCAAGTTAATAATATATATATCTTTCCTTTTAACTTTAAAAATGAATTTCACAGATTTGAAATAAACAGGAAAAATGTAAATAAAGCATTTTCAGTTTATTTACATTATTAGGGCTTCTTGACATTTTTGTTTAAGGTTTTTTTTAATTGTGCCATAAACTTTAACCAAGAAATAGAAAAATTAATTTATACTTTGTACTATATATTTCTATATTTCCACAATGACCCCAAGAAGCTGGGATTCTGAAAGATTTACATGGAATATCAAAACATCTCCATGAGAACTTTAAAATAAAGTTATTCACAAACTTGAAAACAAGTACATACCCCTGTGTATACATTTTGTATCTTTTGTGGCACAAATTGCTTCTTGTAACAAAAAGAAACTTAATAAATCCCACTTAACTGTTGCTAAAACTTTTAGATAAGACTTTATCTTTAATTTAAAATATCTTTTTAATAAGACATGCTTATATACTCAACAGTATGATAAAAGTAAAACCAGAATAATGAAGTTCTTTTATTTTTGGCAATTAAGATTTTATTTATAATTTTCCATGCATTATCTTACAGTATTGGTTCAAAATTACTTCAGATTAGTATATTTTGGGTAAGACATTTATACCTAATAAGAAGTAGACTTTATTTAACAATAAAGTTAATTTTTATTCATAAGTACATGTATGAATTTAGTTCATTTCTAGCAATAGACTGCAATAACATTTTTAAAAAATAATTTTTGGAGACATACTGTTGTCGAACTCAAAGGGTTTTATCCCTTGCCATGCTTCATTCAAAAACAAGACATAGTTGTCACGCAGTAGTTTTATTTACTTGCAGCAAGTAAAGGAGACAGGAGATTCATCCCCAGAACTGTCTTCCTGAAGGGAGGCTTGGCATTGCTTAGAGACACTATTGGGTCAATTACACATTTAGTCTTCTGTGTAGTTGGCTACATTTATTCACCTAAGTTGCTGTGAAGCTCATCCTATTTACAGCTGGTCTGCAAAATACTGTGCTAAGTTTTAATATTTAGCAAGATTAGCATTTAATACGAATGGCCCAGATTTTAAGACCCTTGTCCTACCTAACAATAATGGTAGTATATGTCTGAAATGTAACTTAACAATATCTTTGTAAAAATGTCATCACCTGAAATTAGTATTTAAATTGAGTCATAATTATTTTGAAAAATGTTTATGTATAATCAGATATTCACATATATTTATTTATACATTAATATGAATTTTATTATAGATTCGTAAACATTATATACCTTTTCATGTGCATAAATGATTTCCCATAGAGGCTCTGGTTTCTCACTTGAGGAAAAGTGTAGAAGAAAGGGTTGGCTTTTGTTAGGCAATAGAAACTATTCCCCATGAGCTAGATATTCACCACAAAAATAATGAAGATAGAAGAAAAATGGGAAGACCTTTTTGGTTTTGCCTCAGTTTTAACTCTTTGTATTATTTTTTCTGCAGAAAGCAATGTTATAAGTGTGATTAGATTAGTCCATCAAAGAAATTATTATTCTGCTGAAATACTGTATGTTCATAAACCATGTTGTTTTCAATTTGTAGTGTAATACATTAAATTAAATAACTATATTTAGATATCAGAAAAATAAATCTAATTCCTCTTTAGCTATGAAATAAATGGTGTAAAATAATTATATTCCAATGATCACTGTCATGTGTAAATATTTGAAGATAGTTATTCATACATTTTTGTATATTTGATAAGGTATATTTTATTTGATCTTTTTTCATTCAATGAATTTTTCAGTCTGTACAATGTACCATGCTCTCTACAATGTGGGTGCCAAATGGAGCAAAGCCCAAATATTACTTAACTTCCCCAAGTTTCAGAAAGATTAGAATAAGTACAATATATTAAAGGAAGGTAACCCGAAAAGCCTTGCATTGTCGATAGGGAATATTCCTGGTAAACATGTGGAAGAGAAGGCAAGCTTATTGACATAGCATGAGATGCAGACACAAGTTACTATACTAGTACATAGTAACTGACTCACTGGATACAGATAAGATGAATGATGGCAAGAAATTAGAAGGTATCCTTAGTAACTGCTGAGCAAAGAAAGGAAGAAAACAAAGGTTATTGTGACACCCTAAATCTATCTGTCTAAATTTATGAAAGTACTTATTAGGAAAAGGAAGGTCTTAGTGAATATCACATTTAGACTTGCTATAAAAAGATTGATTGGGCTGTACCTGTGGTGCATCTACATAATGGAATGCTATCCTAATATATAAAAACCCTGGGTCCATCATTTCCATAACTACCAGGAGGCTAGACCAACCAGAAGTCAGTCCTGCAGTTAGTGCTGAATTAACATGGCGACCCAGCGCTGACTGCTCTGGCTGCAAACATGGTGACCTGGAAGACTGCTGAGGGGGCTGTGCATCAGGCCCAGAGAGAGGCCTAAAGAGAGAAGCAGGGTCTGATCTGTAGCCTCTGTGACAGCTGTTAATCAGCACTTGCCTCTCTCTTTCGCTCCTGGCTTGGTCAGCAGCTGCGACTCCATTTCTCTCCAGGACTCCACCAGGACTGCTGATCAGGTTGCCTATCTGATCAGGACCTATTGATAGGCCCAGAGATGCTGACTGGTATAGAAACTGACCAATCAGAATCAAATTGGCCAGCAGAGGAGGGCAGTTGGGAGGGACCAGGCTTACAGGGGAGGGCAGTTGGGGGCGAGATCACGCCAGCAGGGGAGGGAAGTTGGAGGGGGATAAGGCTGGCAAGGGAGGGCAGTTTGAGGTGAGATCAGGCTGGCAGGGGAGCAGTTAGGTGTTAATCAGGCCAGCAGGGGAGAGGTTAGGGAGTTATCAGGCTGGCAGGCAGAATTGGTTAGGGGCAATCAGGCAGGAAGGCAGGCAAGCACTTAGGAGCCAGCAGTCCCGGATTGTGAGTGGGATGTCCCAGTTTGGAGACGGTGCAGGCTGGGCTTAGGGACACCCCTCCCCAGTGCACAAATTTTGTGCACCAGGCCTCTAGTGCTGCTATAAAAAAGAAAGAAATTTTACCATTTGCAATAGCATAGATGGAACTGAAGAGCATTATGCTAAGCGAAATAAGCCAATCAGAGAAAGATAAATATCACATGATCTCACTCATATGCAGGATATAATGATCAACATAAACTGATGAACAAAAATGAATCAAGAGACAAGGTGGCACTGGGCAGACCATTCAACCCTGGGAGATGGCAGGGGAGGGGAGAGTTAGAGATCAACCAAAGAACTTGTGTGCATGCATATTAGCATGACCTATGGACACAGATACTGTGGTATTGGGACTTGTCCTCAGGGGTGGGAGTGGCTGGAGGGGTAATCAAAGGAAAAAGGAGACATGTAATACTTGAAACAATAAACAAAAATAAATTCTATATAATAAAACCCTATATGCAAATCATCCAAATGACAGAATGACCGGTTGCTATGACTATCAGGGGGCAGATGTTCAACACAGGAGCTGTCCCCGAGAGGCAGGCGACTGACAGCAGTGATCAGGAGATTGGGCCGGCCAGTGGGCAGCACCAAGCTGCCAGACAAGGCAGGTGCCAGCGGGGCCTCACCGATCATCCTGCCTGCCAGTCACCTCAAAGATGGCCCTGATCACAAGCCAGGCCTAGAGACCCTACCTTATATATTGGAACCGTCTCTTAGATTTAAAATTTAATACCTGGCAAGGCTACTCTAACACTGAAAAAACAGGATGATGCAGCAATGACAGGCATGGACTCTGGCTTGCACATTTTGTGGTCAGCCCTGATTCTGACACAACTGTGTGATAAGCCAATGAACTTCTCTCTGCTTCAGTTTTTCCACACATAAGATGGGAAAAATGGTACTACTGCATCAGAAAGATCATCATGTTATGTACTACTTTTTATAATCAGGGCAAAAATATGTATCTGCCCATACAACAACAAATTGCCTTTCACCTGTATGAAAAGTATGGTCACTGGTGTATGCAGCATCCCAGATTGCGAGAGGGATGTCCGACTGCCAGTGTATGCCTGACATCCTCCCTGGGGACACGGATTGTAAGAGGACCCAGGCCGGGCTGGGGAAACCACCCCCCTCCCATGCATGAATTTTGTGCACCAGGCCTCTAGCTAATAAATAAATGGTGCTTGGAAAATTGAAGAGATACATGAAAAAGAAATCAAACTAAAACCCCAACTTACACCACACACAGAATAAACTCAAAATGGATAAAATACTTAAATGTAAGTTCTGAAACTATAAAAATCCTAGAAGAAATCATAGGTAGCAAAAGCTTAGACATCTCTTTCAGCAATATCTTTACAGATACAACTCTTGGGGGGAAGAAAACCAAGGAGAAAACAAACAAATGCATCACATAAAAATAAAACCTTCTGCACAGCAAAAGAAACCATCTACAAAAAGAAAAGAAAGCCCATTCTATGGGAGAACATATTTGACAATAATACATAAAATAAAAGGTTAATATACAAAATATATAAGGAACTCATACAACTTAACAAAAGGAAAACAATCCAATTTAAAAATAATGTTCAAAGGACTTAAATAGACACTTCTCCAGAGGACATACAAATGGACAAGGGACACATGAAAAAAATGCTCAAAGTCAATAATCATCAGAGACATACAAATTTAAATGACAATGAGTTATCAACTCACAGGTGTTAGAATGGCTACCATCAACAAATCAACAAATGACAAGTCTTGGTGAGGATGTGGAGAAAAGGGGACCCTAGTACACTGCTGGTGGGAATGCAGACTGGTGTAGCCACTATGTTAAGAATTTATGAAATTTTCTCAAAAAATTTAAAATGAAACTGCCATTTGGTCCAATGATCCCACTTCTAAAAATATATACCAAGAAATCTGAAACACCAATCATGAAGAATATCTGCACCCCTATGTTCATAGAAGCACAATTTACAATAGCTAAAATCTGGAAATAGCCAAAGTGCCCATGAATAGGTAAGTGCATAAAAAAGCTGTTGTACATTTATACCATGGAATACTAGACACCAGTAAAAATGAAGCATCTGTTAGCCTTTGAGAAAGCGTGGAGGGATCAGGAGAATATTTTGCTAAGCAAAATAAGCCAGTCAGAGAAAGAAAAGTATTGCATGATCTCATATGTGGAATCTAATGAACAAAATAAACTGGTGAATAAAAGAGATCCAGAGACACAGAAGCATGGAACAGACTGTGGGATTTTAGAGGGAAGGCAGGGGTGGGTGTGTCTGTGGGAAGAAATCAACCAAAGAACTTGTATGCACATATGCATAACCCATGGACACAGACAGTAGTGTGGTGAAAGCCTCAGGTAGGGGGCGTGAGCAGGCTAGAAGGGGTCAATGGGAAGAAAAGGGGACTTATTCAATAACTTTCAACAATAAAGATTTTTAAAAATAAAAAATAAATTTTAAAATATGTTTTACATTTACATAATGAAATACCACTCAGTCATATAAACGAAGAAAATCTTTTGTGACAATATGGATGGATCTGGACATTATGCTAAGTGAAAGAAGTCCATCAGAAAAAGTGCTATATGATCTCCCTTATATGTGGAATCTAATCTACAAAATAATTTAACAAACAAAAAAGAACAGAAGAATACATAACATAGAAAAGACAGACAGCTGTCAGTGGGGAGGGCGGTAAGGGGATTGTGTAAAAAAGGAGGTGAACTGATTAAGCAAATATATACTAGGTGTGCCAGTAAATAATGCAGATTTTTTTCAATAGATGTAGTTACACATATGTTGATATATATGTGATTTGATATGCATGCTATTTTGTTGTATTGACAGCAAGCTTCAAAACGTCATATGTCAAATTTGCTGATGGTGTTAACATTATAGATATTTGTATGTTTAAAAATGTTGAATTTTGTGCCAAAAAAGAGCATTTGCAGGAAGTTTTAATTCATTTATTTTGAAAAAAAAAAGTTATCATATACTTCAGGAAGCTTATGGTAAATGCTGGTTTAAATACTTTAACAGTGACGATTTCTATGTAAAAGACAAAGAACTTCTAGGTCAACCGAAAAAGTGTTAAGACCAACAATTACAAGTATTATTGGATAAAGCTGAGTGTCAAACTCAAAAACAACTTGCAGAAAGATTAAACATTACTCAGCAAACAATTTCCAATCATTTACAAGCAATAGGAAAGATTTTAAAGAAAGGAAAACGGGTGCCACATCAACTGAACCAAAGACAAATGAGAAACTGAAATGTCATCAGTAAAATGTTGCTTCAATGGCACTAAAGAAAGTCTTTTTTGCATCGAATTGTGACTGGCGATGAAAAGTGGATTAATTTTGAGAATCCCAAATGCACAAAATCATGGGTTGATCGAGGTCAACCATCAACATCGACCACAAGGCCAAATTGCTTCGGAAAGGAAAGAAGACAATGCTCTGCGTTTGGTGAGATCAGGAAGGTGTGGTGTATTATGAGCTTCTAAAACCAGGTGAAACCATTAACACTGATCGCTACGGACAACAAATAATCAATTTGAACCACATTTTGATCATGAAATGACCAGAATGGGCCAGAAGACAGAGCAAAGTAATTTTGCTTCATGATAATGCACCATCACACACTTCAAAACCAGTTAAAGACATATTAAAAGATCTTGCCTGGGAAGTATTAACCCACCCCCTGTATTCATCAAACCTTGCTCCTTCAGATTACCACTTGTTCTGATCGATGTCACACACACTTTTTGAGCAGCACTTCAAAACATATGAAGAAGTGGAAAATTGAGTCTCTGAATGGTTTGCTTCAAAACAAGAAGAGTTCTATCGTGAGGGTATCTACAAATTACCTGAAATATGGGGGCGATGTGTAGCTAGCGATGGACATTACTTTGAATAAAGCACTTTTGATGTTTCACTTGAAGTTAGCATGTCTTTCTTGATTACAAAATACACCCTTATTAACCGGTACACCTAGTGCAGAGGTCGGCAAACTGTGGCTCGGCAAACCACGGCTCGTGAACCATGTGTGGCTCTTTGGCCCCTTAAGTGTGAATCTTCCACAAAATACCAACTTCTGCACATGGGCCACCAAGCTTCAATCGCACTGTACATGCATGCCCACACATGGTATTTTGTGGAAGAGCCACACTCAAGGGGCCAAAGAGCCACATGTGGCTCGCAAGCCGTAATTTGCCAAACACGGATCTAGTGTATAGACACAGACAATAGTATGGTACTTTGGGCAATGAGTGCATACTGCACTGTGTAGATGTTGTTTCACTGTGCTTTACACTTTAAACTTGTATAATTTTATTAACCAACTACAGGCCCAGTGCATGGATTCGTGCACTGGTGGGGTCTCTCAACCTGACCTGCACCCTCTCACAATCTGGGACCCCTTGGGGGATGTCTGAGAGCCAGTTTCAGCCTGATCTCTACAGGCCAGGTTGAGGGACCCTACCGGTGTGCACCGGGCCTCTAGTATGCATATAAGATCTTTGGTTAATTTCTTCCCATCCTCCCCAATTTCCTCTGAGATTCATCAGTCTGTTCCATGTTTCCATGCCTGTGTGTTGAGTGTCTGCCCCCTAGTGGTCATTGAACTTCATGGCTACTGTCCGGTCAGTCAGCCAGTCACTTAGGCTTCTATATAAATAGATGTCACCTCAATAAATCCAAAAAAAATAATAAAAATTACTAAAAAATAACTCATTTCTTTTTATCATTGATGAATCCTTTGACTTTTAGGAATGAAAAATAGCAAACTCTAAGTCATTCTCTCTGTAAGAGAACACCTCCAAAACACTGCTATGCTAAGAATAAATAATAATAATACAATATAAAAATTACTATGAATTTAAAAGAAAGGCACAACATAGTAATATGGGAGAATGGTTTGAAGGGGCTCAATTTTCTACTTGTAGAAAATTCAAACTACCCTTACTACATAAAACATAATTTTAGATACTTTAATCACTCTCTGGTAGCTGCTGTAGAAAATACTAGACTTTAAAAAAAAGTATTTTGGAGTATAATTAATGTTATGTATACTTCAATGAGGAAGAAAATGAAGACAAGCTTATGAAGGATTTTGAATCTCATATATATATATATATATGCATTTTTTACACAAATAAAAAACTTTATACAGATTTATAAGTACTAGAGGCCTGGTGCACAAAAATTTGTGCACTCGGGGGGGGGGGGAGGGTCCCCTCAGGTAATGACCACCTGCTGGCTTCAGCCTGCTCCCTTGGGGATTGGGCGTAAGATGGCAATAAGACATCCCTATGGCAGCTCGGCAACCCTCGGGGGATGTCCACTTGCCAGCAGGGAGCAGGCCTAAACTGCAGTCAGACATCCTTAGTGCTGCTGAGGAGGCAGGAGAGGCTCCTACCACCACCGCTGTACTGGCAGCCATCAGCCTGGCTTGTGGTTGAGCAGAGCTCCTTCCATGTGAGAGCACCTGGACCACCAAGGGGCAGCTCCTGCCTTGAGCGTCTGCCTGGTGGTCAGTGTGCGTCATAGTGACCAGTCATTCCCATTCCTTCTCCTGTTAGGGTCAGTTTGTGTATTACCCTTTTACTATATAGGATAGAGTCCTGGTGAACGGGCGGGGGCCAGATAGTTTGCCCAAAAGTGTGTCCCGGATTAGGGTAGGGATCCCGCTTAGGTGCCTGCCCAGCCTGAATGAGGGTATGATGGCTGTTTGCAGCTGGTCACATCCATTTCAGGGTGGGGTTCCCCACTGGTGTGCCTGGCCAGCCTGGATGAGGGGATGATGGCTGTTTTCAGCTGGTCACAACCCCTTCAGCATGGGGGTCCCCACTGGGGTGCCTGGCCAGTCTGGGTGAGGGGCTGAGGGCCGTTTTCAGGCTAGCGGGTGACTGAAACTCCCAACCTCTCCTTTTTTTCTTTTTTTCTTTTTTTATTCTGGGATTTATTTACCTTCTATGGCTGTCACTGGAGCTGAGAGCTGGCTTTAACTCTGAGGCTCGGCTCGAGCTCTGAGACCTCAGCTGCTGAAAGCAGGTATCTGGACTTTGTTTAGGTTCTATAATTGAAACACTGTTGCAACTCCAGCTCTGAGGCCCGGCTGTCTGAAAGGTTTCTGGGGATTGTTTAGCTTCTATAGTTGCAACATGGTTGCTAAGAGTGCAGCTCAGAGCTGGGCGGCGGCAGGCGGGGAACCTTGGCTTCCTCCATCACTGGAGCAAGCAAACCCTCTGTTCGCTTCAGCTGCCTGGCTGCTGGCCGCCATCTTGGTTGGCAGTTCATTTGCATATCGCCCTGATTAGCCAATGGGAAGCGTGTTGGAGGAATGGTTAATTACCATGTTTGTCTATTACTAGATAGGATTTGCTATCAGATAGATAATAAGAATAAATAGTAAATTCCAAAAAAAGGAATTGGTACCATGTAAGAAATTTTATTCCCTTTTCCCATTTAACAATATTCTTAGTGAAACAGATAAATACATATTACTTTGCAATTGCATGCTATGCTCTAATACAGTCTATCTTAACAAAGACCACTTTCATAGAAATGTGAGGAGTGAATGCAAGGGAGGGGTATTACAATCTGTATTATTAGAATTCTGTATGTTGAATTCTGCACGCAGAATTCTCAATGCAAAACTCTTTGCATTAAGCCTGAATTTATGGCTGGTCTATGAGGGAGGTGTAATAACGTTGGATAGTGTGTAAGGCAGTATCTGGGATGGTCTTGTCTGCTTTCTTCTCCTGCAGAAAAGTGGAAAATGGTATTAAAAGGAATTATCTGCTAATATGCTGGTATGGTTTAGAGATGACGGTGGTAAAAATGCATGCAAGATTGGGTACTATGTCTACTTAATGTACTTTCTAATTAGTCAAGTATACATACTGACTATATGCATATCTCTTATTTATTCAATATAAATCAGTAAAATATAATGCGTTACCCTTTCTCAGTTATATAATTTCAACTATTACAATGGAAGGATGATCATATTGAAGCTAATTTGCATCAATTAAGGAGCATTAGGCCACAAACAATAGTAAAGGGCTTAGGCTAATTGAGGAAAAAAGTCAAGAACTTATTGAAAAGTTAGTGTGAAGGCTTAGTGGCAGGTTAAAACAGACTGGTCTTTCAAAATAAAGGAATTTTTAAAACAGACTGGTCTTTCAAAATAGAGAAATTTTAAAACAGCCTGGTCTTTCAAAAGAGAGGAATTGAAGCAAGTCTAGTGGTGGGAATACCTTAACTGGAGTTGCAGACAAAGGATAACTCACCACCACCATCACCATCACCCCTCAATCTCCGTCTCTTCTGATTTAATTTTCCAAGTTATCGGTACAGATTGGTCAAGCATGGATGGGTGTTTACCCCTAGGTCCATTGATGCAAGGCAGGTAGACAAGTAATGACTTGGCTAGTCTGGCTGACAAGCCAACATATTTTGAGAGAAAATAGAGCCTCTTTTCAAAGGAAGAAGAAAAAAATATACTAGTAAGATGAAACCAACAGCAACTATAATCTATATCTTAGCTTCTTTGAACTTGTAGAAAGACAGGTGCATATGCAGTTCTTATACATGCATTTGCAGAGAGAAAGATGGAGCACAAACTGAACAGTTTCAAGATAATACATGTATATACAGTTGTGCAAAATGCCACAGTGCAGTTTTAAGCTTTAATAATTTCGGAAGGATAAATGCTACAAATTATAAAGATCATCATGTAAAATGGGAACTATTTGAATTTCCCGTCTCCTGTATAGTTTTGGGAATGTTAAATAACTCATTTAATTTTCTTTTTGTTTGTTTCTGAGCCTCTGTAGAAACACAAAAATTAAAAATATCTTTGAAAATGTGTAAAGTTAAACAAGCATAAAAACCTACAAATAATTAAACATGCAAATTGTGTTTTTCACAAGTTGGTAGCTTTTAACCCTCTAAAGTTATTAAGCATAAATACTCACTACGACATTTTGGATATATATATATATATATATATATATATATATATATATATTCATATCAGAATATTTTGAAAGTGCTCATTTTGTGCTCCGTCCTTCCCCATAGATATGTATGCATAAGAAGTGTATATGCACCTGTGTGCCCACAGTACATAGAAAGTAAGGGGTGGGTTATAGTTGCTTTTGATTCCATTCCTGCAATACCTTATTTTCCCTCAATAATATCTATCTTCCAGGCAAATAATCATGCAAGTGAATATATGATAGGGAGATGTTGGAAAGAGGTCTATCTTCATTTAAAGAAGGATTTAGAAAAGTATATAAAATTGTTTAAAAAGACCAATTTCATGGAAATGCAGGAGTCACTGCAGGGAGGGGTACTAGAATCTGTACTATTAAATCCTGTAGTGTCGACACTCTTGCATCAAGCATGTTTATGGATGGTATGTGTGTGAGTATAATAAAAGAGCTAGGAGAGAGGGTAAGGCAGTATTTGGGATGGTGTGTTCTGCCTTCTGGTCCCTCGGTCTTAGCATTAAAAGGGCTGTCTGCGCAGATGGGTGGTGTGGTCGCAGAGATGGTGGTGCTAGAAATGGAAAAAAGGTTGGATACTGTGTCTGTTGAAGGGAATGAAGCCTCCTCGGTGGAGTCCAACCTGCTTCCCTTCCTCTCTTTTAGGGGCTGAAAAACAGTCTGTTTAGTTCTTCAAGTTGGTCTTTGTGTCAAAATGTTTTTCCTCCTGGCAACGTAATGTTGCTTTCATAAGTTTCTTGTTCTTCCTCTTAAGCCTTTTGTATTTCATATGAGCCATGGCGCGATGAAACACATGGCAGCTGAAGCCCTCCCTGACGCCGTTCTCCACATGCTCCTGAAGGAGCTCCAAGGTAGGGAATACGTGGCAGCAAGCCATGCACCTGAACCCGCTCTCCAGGGCCTTCCGCAATGAGACCCTGCGATGCACCACCTGAGTTGGAGGTTTTGTGGGACAGTCAGCCTTCTCCCTCATCTCTTGGGCTCGACTGTCTACGCTGGGCTCAGGGTCAATTGGGAGATTCTTCCCAGGCGTGTGAGAGAGGGGGACATTTTTATGGACCTCTTCAATATAGGTCATTTCTTCTATTTTGGTCTTTTTTGAGGGAGGCTCCCATCCTTCCTCTGTCTGGCACAAGACAGCCACACCCCTTTTCATTTGTACATGCGTATAGTAAATTTTCATGAGCCTTAGATCTGTCCCATGTACTGAGGACATAAAGGGATCCTTATTACTAGCTGAAGGTGAAGAACTGTAGGTATATGTATAGTCAGAGGAACTCTTTGTTTCCACCAAGTCCTTGGGTACAGGTCTCTCCTTGATTCCTAGGAAAGAAAATTTCAAACATAAAAAAAAAAATTTGAATGGTTTGTGTGACAGCTGTAGGAGTTATGATGGCCATGATCTACGTGAGCAGGTGAAGTAACAGCTGTTTGTTATATTTCAGAATTCTGTGTGCAGTGTGATTTACCTGCGGTATTTACATGGTATGACGATGTGGGAATGAGGATATAGGATTATATATATGTACTTGTGGAGTTGTATTATATTCTGAGACATATCTGGGAATGTTTTTTGATGTTGCTTAAAGGAGATGGCTAAGGAGTGTGTGCATGTTTGTTATGTGTTATGACAGCACATGTGAGTAGTGCAGGAATGGTACCGGGTATCACTATGAGATTGTGAGACTGAGAATGTTAGTGAAGATGTATTTGAGTTCTCAGAATGTTCAGCTCATGAAGGTCTGAAAGGCTGGTGGCTGAAGTCCCATGTGATTAGAGACACAGCAGACGAAAATTCAATTCCTTCAGGACATGAAAGTCTTCTAGAGTTTGATGTAAACGTGTTATCTGTGTGATGGGGGTGTGAATTATTTATGGAATTAGTGTGTACATGGGTGAGTTTGAAAATGATTGTATGAAGAAATGAAGGTAAGAGTATACCTAGGTAATGCTATTAGAGATGGTGGATAAAGACCTATGTATTTGAGAGAACAAATGAAAAGAATGAGAAATGGGGCAGTTCTATATAATAAAGAAGTCATATGCAAATGGTCATTACACCCTCGGACCCTCATGCCCTCACTCCCTCTAAGCCAGGCTGGGGTACCTGAGGACAGGCCAGGGGACATGAGGCTACACCCCCTGCCTGAGTACCAGGTCGGTGGACCTGAGGCTGCTCCGGGGGCCCTGAGGCTGCAACCCCTGCCGTGCGGGGCTTGATGGGGGTGGGGCCAGCCAGGTCTGGGTCTTGCATGATTTCAAGGCTCGCATGGCTATGTGGGGACTTGACTCTGGGTCTCGCAGCATGCCCCAGACTCTGACAAGAGGGAGATGTTCATATACATTTAACTAACTTTCTTTCATCTCTGACATTTCTATTATAGAGAAAAAGCAAATAGCAATATAAAAATATTTCCTCTAAATAATTCCCCTTTAATTTGCAGGAATTTCATGCACTGTGCAACTAGTAGCTTATATGAAGGAGTACGGATGTATAAGTGTTTGAGGATTCGAGTTTGTGCTCATTGAAGGGAAGGCTCTGAGTTAACTCCCATAGACATGTCAGCACTGCCCATTACCCCAACCACAGCTGTCCTACTGCTGTTATATTGAAAATTTGTGCTGAGGGGCCTTGCCCTGTTTAGGAAGGCACACTCCCTACTGGTCCCTCTGCAGAATCCTTAGTACTAGTCATCTGCCCTGAGCCCTTTCCTGGTTTTGAGGGGGAAGTGAAATAAGTAGAGAGTAGGCAGAGCAGCTGAGATGCATCTCTTGACCAAACACAAGTCCCACCTTTGTTTATTCCTTACCATCTTCATTAAGACGGGGAAGCTTTGATGGTGAGGAAACACAGGTGAAATATTCAGAGGAGGATGCATTTTCTCCTGCTGCCTGATTATAGCCTGGGGCCTCCATGAATGACTGAGTCTGAGGCACATCCCCTTGAATGTTGCCGGGTTCTGGGCAATGGAATAAAAAAGAACATTGAGATGAGGCATTTTTGTGGGGTCTGTGCCAATTCAAAGACTACATGTTGTGCAGGCATTATATGTAGAGCACCAGCACTTCACATGGCAATTACTCTCACAAAAATTAAGGAGACTTTCCCATTTAAATTCCATTTACTCCAAACTATAGGTAAACACATTAAATGGTGTGTTTGGTGGATGTCAGTGGGAGTGGGTGTCTTGTACGTGATTTTTCTGGTGATCTATATGGATCATCAAACACTCAGAACAATGTTTGAAGGACAGTATGTAGGAACTAGACATGGATATCAACTCTATTTTCTCATCAAAAATTGTACCAATAGGGGATATATGGTACAAGTTTTAAGAAGCATTCTGCATGCATATGTATCTATATTGAGATATAAATAGAGATATGTAAAGAGATAAATATTTATTTTTGAAGAAATTAATTTCTAATTGTTATTATGTCACTGTTCTTGTTTCATTGTTAACGAAGACCAATGCTCATTATTTAAATGTTTAAAATTATCATCATGTCTCATAATTGTGTCTAATAAATGTAGTATTCCCATTTTTAGCAGTATTATATAGTGAATGTAATATGCTTGGTGTTTAAGTTCATAATTTGTTGGTTAAAGCTGGATTTAAAAAAGTATAAAAAAAGAATAAAAGTAAAAATAAATAAATAAAAGAGGGTTAAAATTTAATAATGTATGAGTGATTATTTGTTTGCAAATCTGAATATGGGATAGGTTCTGTCTGAATGAGGATGGTATGTATGCTTTGTGCCTGTGTGTTACTTCAACTCATATTTCTGTGTGTAGATTGCTTTCCTATTGTTACACATCTGTCTGCATGTTTAATACATCATGCAATTTATGTATGGTATGTTATTACTGAGAATATTCTCTGTAAGATTGGTGGAATTAATGCATTTGCAAAGTATGAGGAAATAACTAAAGAATGTGAGGATGTGAAAAGCAAGTTGTATAAGAGAAAGAATCCTGGGCTTTGAGAAAGATGTCGGAGAGTGCAGAGAAGAGTGTGTAAGTTCACTGTGCAGTAACACGAGATTACCTTAGAAAACAAGTTGTGAAACATTGAGTTCTGGAGGGATTAGACTGAATATGCAAGCTAAAGCCTAGGACTCTAACCTTTAAGCATTCAGCAAACAGAAATGTAATGTTCAGAACATCAACTTTTTAAGTAATTCCAGATTCAAAGCAACCCAAATACTCAGAAAAGTGTAATCAATACAGAAATTATATTTATGCATGGTATACAGAATGAACAGACTAACATCACATGCAATGTGAATAAATCACACAAATATAAGGATGAGAAAAAGGAACCAGATACAAAGTATATATTGTGCCCTTCTATTTACATGAAATTTGAAAACAGAAATACTCATCTAGTGTGTTAGAAGTCAGAGAAATTATAACTCCTTTTATGGTACAGGCAAAATTAGATCATGGAGAATGCAGATGCCTGAGGAAGACTATAAGGAAATGAATGATGGGGAGAGTGACTGCAGATACGACTGATGAGGGATGACTGCGAATGTAAAACTTTGCCTATGAAAATATACGGATGTGAAGGGATCTTCAACTGGGTATCTCTGTGCTCTACGTCAAGTTCAGTCTTGAGGATCTACCACTTGTGTCTGTTTTAAGTTATTAGAGCTTCACACTTTCACTGTAATATAACATGCCCTTGTCTGACTCGTATGAACATACTCTTCCATTTTTCTCTGATAAAACTCTCATCCCTTTAGGTCCTCTCCTATTATTTCCTCAAATGCTGTTCTGCACTATCTCCTTGCATGCGCTCTAGTCCTTTTCAGTGTTTTCCCGTGGAATGCATTACTTCCACTGCTGATCACATTGAAGATGATGCAAAAGTGTTCGAGTTTTTGTTCTGAGAGGCCTTTTGTTGACTAATGGGCAGAACCACTCAGCTCAACTCTGGGCTCTCTCTACATCCCCACCCCCTTTGTGTACTATTCAATAGTACCTCCCTACCAGCACCAGTTAGCCTGTCTTTACAAGAGATGGAGGATAAATTGTCTGAAGAAGAGGCCTTCCATGCTTTCTGGCCAAGAGTTAGGGCCACTGTCTTATGTCTGTGCTGCAAAGTATCTTCTTTTAAACTCAACTTTGCTGAGAAATTAAATAAAAATAATAGAGATGCGGTCCATGCTTGTTATCTGTGTATTTTATTGTCTATTAAACAAACAATAAGAGTCTGCTATGTGATATGTTCAGTGAACACACACAGCCCCCTCTTCATGGAATGTGTAAAATGGTTCCCATGAAAATATTAAATGTACAGAAATACACATTGGGTCAATATGTGTCATGGGTGACTGGGTTTGTCCAAAGAAGGTTATTTTTAAATGGAACAGAGACTGCTGTCTCCTTTCTACCTGGACATACAACTATGTTATAGTTATCAATTTCCCTTGCAGGAAGTTCTCACCATGAAATTACATTTGTACAATGAAAAATGGATACAAATTACGTGTGCCACTAACAGACATTGCATACAAACCTCCTATGTGTCCCTCCATGATCTTCCGTTTCCGCCCTGACTGGGACAAGGGCATATTAAGGGCTCCAAGATAGGAAACATTTTGTTGTAATTGATGGAATCCTAGGAAAGAAAGTTGCAAACATAAGAAAACTAGAATGTGTGTGTGTGGGGGGGGGGGTACGGCGGGGGGGGGGGGGGCTGTGGGAGGTAAGATGGCCATGCCCACTGTGAGCATGTACAGTGAGAGTACCTCTGTGTGTGATATTTCAGAATTCTGTGTGCGGTATGCCTCACCTGAGGTATTTACATGGTGTAACTATGTGTGCGGTATGCTTTATTTGAGGTATTTACGTGGCATAATTATGAGGATATAGTATTGTATGTATGTTTGTGTGAGTTGTATGGATGTTCTGGGATATATCCCATGAGTGTTTTTGATGTTGTAAAAGGGAATGGTAAAAGTCTTGGTGGCTGAAGTGGCTTGTGGATTAGAAAGAGAGCAGATCAAGGTTCATTTCCTTTAAGACACATGAATTCTCAAGTGTTTGACCTAGAATGAGGTATTTAAAACAGATTATCTGTGTTATTGCATGTAAACTATTTTTAGATTTAGTGTGGAATGGGTGAAGGAATCAAGGTAAGAGTGTACCTAGGTAATGCCACTAGAGAATGGGAAGACAAGTGTGGAATGAAGTCCTGTGTATTTAAGAGGAAAAGTTAAAAGAAGAAATAGGGACTTACCTGGTATGTAGGAGTACAGATGTGTGAGTGTGTGAGGAGAATATCAGTTTGTGCTCACCTGAGGGGCAGGTTCTGAGTAAAACTGCATACACATATCAGCACTGTCCACTACCTCAGCCACAGCGGTCCCAGTGCTGTTACGCTGGAAATGTGTGCTGAGCGGCCTTGCCCTGTCCTTAAAGGCACACTGCCTACTTGTCCCTCTGCAGAAGCCTTAGTACTAGTCTGTGTGCCCTGAATCCCTTTCCTGTTTTTGCTGGGAAAGTGAAATTAGTAGAGAGTGGGCTGAGCAGCTCAGCTGCATCTTTTGACCAAGCTCAGATCCCACCTTTGTGCATTCCTTACCATCCTCCTCATGATGGGCAAGCTTGTACGGTGAAGACACACAGGTGAAATATTCAGAGGAGGATGTATTTTCTCCTGCTGCCTGACTACAGCCTGGGGCCTCCACAAATGACTGAGGCGCATCCTGTTGGGCTTTGCAGGGGCCTGGAATAAAAAAGAACATTGAGATGTGGCGTTTTGTGGGGTCTGTGCCATTTCAAAAACTACATATTGGGTGGACATTACATGTCAGACATTATTACCACACATGATTATTGTTTTCATAAAAATTAAGATGGCTTTCCCATATAAAATGTCATTTACTCTAAAGTCTAAATAAACACTTATTAAAACTGTGTTTGGTGGATGCCACTGGGATTGGGTATCTTGTATGTGATATTTCTGTTGATGTGTATGGATTATCATATACTCAGAAGTGAGCCTGGAAAACAGTATGCATGAACTAAAATGTGGATATAAACTCAATTTTCTCATAAAAAATTGCACAATTAAGGAATATGCGGTGGGAGTTTTATGAAGCATTCTGCATGTATATCTATTTATATTGATATCTATATTGAGCTACATATCTAGAGAGATGTGAAAAGATAATTTTTGAATGAATTAACCATTCACTGTTCTCATGTCACTGTTTCTGTTTCATTGTTCACAAAGCTCAGTGCTCATTATTTAACTGTTTAAGATTATCATCATCTCTCATGAAGGTTTCCGGTAAATGCATTTTTCACATTTTTAGCAGTATGGTACAGTGAACATAATGTGATTGGTGTTTAGTTCATAATATGTTGGTTAAAACTGGGTTAAGATTTTATACTGTGATTTGTTGTTTGCAAATATGAATATGGGATAAGTTTTGTGTGACGTGGATGGTATGTGTGCTTTGTATCTGTATGTTAGTTAAGCACATATATGTGTGTACATTACTTTTCCTCTACTGATGGATTTTTGTGTGTGCTTTACATATCATGTTGTTTAGATATGGAGTGTTATTACTGAGAATATTATCTTTGAAGCTAGTGGAATTAGTGTACTTGCAAAAATGTGAGGAAATAATTAAAGAATTTGAGGATGTGAAAACCAAGTTATATAAGAGAAAGAATCCTGGGCTGTGAAAAAATGGCAGAGAGTGCAGAGAAGAGTGTGTAAATTAGGTGTGCAGTAACACGAGATTGCATTAGAAAGCAAATGGTGAAAAACTGAGTTCTGAAAGGGCTAATATAGAATAAGCAAGCTAAGGCCTAGCAGTCTAAATGTTAAGTATTCACCAGACAGAAATGTCTATATTGAAAAGTACGTGTGAAATAATGCCCAAAACATTACCTTTTCAAGTAATTCAGACACAAAGCACCCAACTGCTCAGAAAAGTATGATGAATAAAGAAATTACATTCCCGCAATGGTATACATTGAGTGAACAAACTGAAGTCACATGCAGCATGAATAAATTATACAAATACAATGATGAGAGAAAGAAACCAGACACAAAGCATATATTGTGCCCTTCAGTTTCCATAAAATTTAAAAACAAGGATTCTCATCTAGTGTGTTAGGAGTCAGAGAAATTTCATCTTTCTGTGGTACAGACAAAATGGAGCATGGAGAATTTAGATGCCTTGTGGAAGACTATAAGGAAATGAATTATAGGCGAGTGAGTGCAAATGGGTCTGATAAGGGATGACTGTGAATGTAAAATATTGGTTATGAACATATATGAATGTGATGGGGTCTTCAACTTGTGTATGTCTGTACTCTATCTCAAGTCAGTTCTTGAGTATCCTACCACTTTTGTTCTATTTTAAATTATTAGTGCTTTCACACGTTCCTGGTAATATAACATGCCATTTTCCAGGTCACAGGACATATTCTTTCATGTTTCTCTGGAAAAACTCTAATTCACTTAGTCCCTCTCCTATTATTTCCTCAAACAGAATACTGTTTTCCACTGATCTCTTTAGGTTTGCTCCAGTCCTTGTAAGTGCTTTTCTCTTAGAATGTTTCCATTGCTGATCACATTAAAGATGATGCAGCTGCATTTGAGATTTTTATGTAATGCTAAGTTTTTTTTCAAAACAATTCTTTATTGTCGAAAGTATTACATATGTCCCACTTTCCCCCCGTAGTCCACCCCATCCCACTCCTTGTGTCAACTAATGGGCAGAAACATGCAGCTCAGCTCTGGGTTCTGTCTAGATCCCTACCTCACTTTGCATCCTATTCAATTGTCCATCCTTACCAGCACCAGTTACCTTGTCTTTATTTTTTTTTTATTTTTTAAAGTCTTTTTATTTTATTTTTAAAATATATTTTATTAAATTTTTTTATAGAGAGGAAGGGAGAGGGATAGAGAGTTAGAAACATCGATGAGAGAAACATTGATCAGCTACCTCCTGCACACCCCGTACTGGGGATATACCCACAACCAAGATAGATGCCCTTGACCAGAATTGAACTTGTGACCCTTAAGTCCACAGGCCGAAGGTCTATCCACTGAGCCAAACTTGTTAGGACAGTTAGCTTGTCTTTAAAAGAGATGCAGGATAAGTCATCTGAAGAAGAAGCTGCCCATGCTTTCCAGCCTGGAGTTAGGGCCACTGCCTTGTGTCTGTGCTGCAAATTTGCTGAGAAATTAGACATATGGAGATGTGGTCCATGTTTGTGATTTGTGTATTTATCTGTCCTTTAATCAAACAAAAAGCTTCTGCACAGCAAAAATTCAACAAAATGAAGAGAGAACCCATTGTATTGAAGAATATATTTACCAATGTTACATCACATAAAGGGATATTTTCCAAAATATATAAATAAATTATAAAACTAAAAACAGGAAGAATAAACCTCAATTTAAAAATGGCAAAAACCTGAATAGACACATTTCCAAACAGGACATACAGATGTCCCATAACATATGAAAAACTGCTCAAAATCACTAATCATCAGATAAATGCACAGAGAAACCACAATGAGTCCTGGTTGGTGTGGTTCAGTTGGTTGCATTTTATTCCAGTCAGGGCACATCCCCAGGTTGGGGGTTTGATACCAATTTGGGGAGTGTGCAGGTGGAAGCCTATAGAAGTTTCTCACAACAATCTCTCTCTCTCTCTCTCTCTCTCTCTCTCTCTCTCTCTCTCTCTCTCTTCTGTTATCTAAAAAAATTATCATTTTTTAAATCACAAAAAAATGAGATATGACCTCATACCTGCCAGAATAACTACCATCAATAAAATCAATAAACAACAAGTGTCAGTGAGGATATGGGAAAAAAAAAAAGGCACCCTAGTGCACTGCTGGTGGGAATACAGACTGGTGCAGCCACTGTGGAAAACAGTATGGAGTTTCATCAAAAAATTTAAAATGCAACTGCCTTTTGACCCAACAATTTCACTTCTGGGAATTTATCCTAAGAAAATTGAACCCCCAATTTGAGAGAATATATGCACCCTTATGTTCATTGCAGCATTATTTATAATAGCCAAGATATGGAAAGATCCAAAGTGTGCATCAGGAGATAAGTTTTAAAAAAATCTGTGGTATATTTAATCAATGAAATACTATGCAGTCATAAAAAAGAAGGAAATCATACCTTTTGCAACAGCATGGATAGACCTTGAGATTATTGTGCTAAGTGAAATAAACCAGTCAGAGAAAGGCAAACACCATATGATCTCACAGGTGGCATCTATTGAACAAAATAAACTGACAAACAAAATAGAAACAGAGGCATGGATACACAGAACAGACTAAAAGATATCAGAGGGGAGGAGGGGGGAGATGGGATGAAAGAAGGTCAAAAGATTAGCCAAAGAACATATATGCATGACCCATAGAAGCAGACAGCAGTGTTGTGATGGCCAGAAGAAAGGACATCAGTGTAGGCGGAGGTGCTAAAGGTGAAGGGGGGAGGGAGAATGGGAACATCTGTAATAGTGTAAACAATAAATATAAAGTAAAAAAATGACATAAAACTATAAAATTATATAACAATAATACTAATTAAAAGGGTCTGCTATGTGAAAAGTTCAGTGAACACAAATGGGCTCAACCTTCCTGGACAGGGTAACGTGGCTTCTATGAAAAGCATTGTATGTGCAGTCAAATTTACTGTGACAATAAATACATGGGTTTGCACAAAGAAGGCTTTTTAAATGGAACAGAGTCTTCTGTCTCCTTTCTATCTGGACATACAACTATATTCTACTTATCAGCTTTTCTTGCAGGTAGTTTTGACCATGTGATTATGTTTGTACAAAGGGAATGACATGTGCCCCTTCCACACACTGTCTCACACACCTCCTATGTGCACTTCCATGGTCCTCCCTTTCCTAGCTGATGGGATGTTGATATCCTGGGGTCTATTTGAAAGCTGCATGTTGTTAATGATAACAAAGTTTACCTCAGCTCAGGCCCATAAATTATCTCATGGAAGATACTTGCCTTGAGGCCTGCACATATGTACTGATTTGTCATATAAGCAAGAAATAGATCCATTTGTATATGAGTCACTAAAGCAGTGTTTCTCAACCTTCCTAATGCCGCGACCCTTTAATACAGTCCCTTATGTTGTGGTGACCCCCAATTTCATTGTTACAAATTGAACATAATTAAAGCATAGTGATTAATCACAAAAACAATATGTAATTATATATGTTTTCCAATGGTCTTAGGCGACCCCTGTGAAAGGGCCGTTCGACCCCCTAAGGGGTCGCGACCCACAGGTTGAGAACCACTGCACTAAAGGCTGATCTACTCTAATGAAGTAGAGATATTATATGTTTTTGAGAGAGAAAAAATTGGAACGGGCACATAACTTATGAGCAATTATGTTAGATTAATTTCTATTTTTCTCTGACTTATTTATGTTCTGCTAGTATATGTGTGTATGTGTGAGTAAGTTTGAATGTCTCATAGTTTATGTGTAATAACCTCTCTGAACATGCACTAACAGTTTTTGAAAGTGGAATGAAGACAGCCTTTTCTGAAGGTCCACTGAGGATGCCGAAATCCCAAACAAGTTAGAAATGCCAGTCCTCTCTAGATGTGAGCGACCATTGGAACTTTGGGGTTGGCTCCAAGCTGGCACCTCCCACCACTGAACAATGGTTCTTCTGCCCAGTGGTTACTTGTTTACTTTTATCTCCATAGCAACCAAATTATTTCAATTTTCCATTTTTCCCAGAAAGAGCCAAATTATTTCTTTCTTTAACCATTATTGTTAAAGAGTATTTTGTTTGTGTTTTTGTGTGTTTCTGCATCCCATTTTTTCTTACATTTCACATAGGAGTCCCACATTTACATCTTAATAGTCTACATTTCTGAAATTATTCTCTTGTTACACAACCAGTTTTAAGTGTTCAAAGTTATTTCCTGCTTCTCCCTTTCCCTCCTCTCTCTCTGTTTCCCCTTTTCTCATTTCCTCTCTCTTTCTGTCTCCCTCTCTCTCTCTCAGACTTTCTCTCCTACTTCCCCTCCCTGCCTTCTTCTCTCATCTTTTCCCTTCCTTCTTCTCCCTCTATAGCTCTCTCCCCATCTATCCATCTCTCCCTCTCTCCTTCCCTTCCTCATCACAACTAGGAATTCTCTCTCCCCATTTCTTTAGAAAACATTACCTGATTACCTATGCCTTGTGAATGTGCTTCACACATACCTCTTGACATCCTTGCAGTTTTGATGAAATACTTACTTTCCAGATGTTTCTTTTTTTCTTTATGTTTCATGGTTCAACTCTGTAAAGAGTCACTCAAATCAAGTACCTTTCTCCACAAAGTCTACTCTCAGAGTGTAAGTTGATGATGACAAAGAATCAAATTAAAACAAGTACAATTAATATAAACAAAATACAATTAATAACAAGTCACTTGAGAGACTTCTCTCTCACCAATCACTATTCTGACCAGTGCCTAGGACACTAACAGGACAGTTACGATGAAAATCATCGCTATGGTTTCAGCAGTGTTCTATGACCTGTGCATGACATCAGTGCACTCCAGGCTCCAGCTAGTATTCATAGCACTGCAGGACTGCCACATCCACAGACCACAGTGATCCCTTTTACCCAATGGAAACTCTGCCATGAACTTGAAAGCCTTTTAATCCTTTACTCCATATCAAAACTAGAGGATAGATGACTTGAACTAAACAAAGGCAATTCTTTTATGTGTCTAGGGCAATCACATTACTAAATTTTCCCAATGGTGAGGCTAAGCAGTACCCAAGAAAACTAGGCTTAGAATCATGCTTGTCTCACAGAAAATAGTGTTCTTTATATCCTATTTAACTATTTAACTATTGTACAAACATAATTATATGTGAGGTGTATATATGTGGATTTGAAAACATCTCATAATTCCTTACAATCCTAACAGTTATCGAATATCCCCCACTATTATTAATAGTCTCATATATTTTTACAACAAGCCATTGTGCCTTTTGCTACTCTTTTCCTTATTATTTCCCCAGAGGCTTGGGAAAAGAGGAAGCCTCTGGCCCTTGTCAAGAATCCTGTTCCTGTCAAGCCCAAAGGTCTTATTTTTCAGGCTTCTGTTCTAGGCCCCAGGCTATATCTTCTAGAAACAGGTGGGCTTTATACAGGGTTTGAACTCTACGCAGTTGCTCCATTCTACGTCTCACCCACCACAGAACATGCCTCCTCCCTTACAAGCAATATGTGTTTATTCCGAAACCATATGTTACATTAGAGCCAGGCCATGACTTAGCCTTCTTCCATCTTCTTTACCCCTAATAGGCCCTGCGTCTGGGTCTTACCCCACCTAACCTAGGGCAGTATTTTTCAGAGCTTGTAAACACTCCAACACACTATTAGACAAATGCATAAGGTCAATTGTGTGCTTACAAATGCTCATAATAATGGTGTCAATATTTCTGGGTCCCTAATGCCACTGCTGTTCTTGACCAATAGGGAACTTTGCCTTACTGCTTCCAACCATGAATCTTGGAGAATGAAAAATAGAAAGCCTTTGACCCTAAAATAGGATTCCATCTGTATTCTTGGTTTCACATCCCTGGCTAAAACTGAATTTAAAATAAAAAATTTACACAAGAAAAAAATCACTTCGGTGGCCAGTATGTTATATACACATTATTGGATAATCAATGCTATTGTCCTCAGCGCCATTAATTTTTAATAGACTAAGATTAAGACTGCATATTTCTCTATAGTAAGTAACCAATAAAATTACAATAATTTTCAAACTAGGGGTCAAATATAATTGCCGGGTCCAACCCCAGCAGGTCCAGGGGACCCCAAAGGTGTGGACGGAGTCGGCGAAGAAGGAAGGACACGGAGACAGTGTTCAGTTGATCAGCAGCCTAGCCAGGATCTCCAGCCAGGATCTCCAGCCAAGTTCTGGTCTGGATCTCCAGAGAGGTTCTGCTTAGGATCTCCAGCGAAGTTCTGGCTAGGATCTCCAGCCAGGCTCTGTGTCCATGTTCTCTTGCTAGGTTCTCCAGATTCTCCAGCGAAGTTCTGCCAGTTTCTGTACAGGATCTTTTGCCATGTTCTTTCCAGAGAAGTTCTTCTGTGTCTAGGTTCTGTGTAGGTTCTGTGCCAAGGTTCTGTGTTCTAAGTTCTGTCTCTCTCTGTCTTGTTACATCTGTATTTATACCAGTTGATTCAATCCTATCAATCTCTATTACAAAGGTTAGGGCGTTTCTTATCTCCATTCCAGGGAGTAAAGATTATGCAGCTTAAGCATGACTGTTTGTAGTTAAAGTGATTAATTACCCACCTGGCACTTAGTTAAGGGGTTTTATTCCCTCCCTAACTTCAGGGGACAATCCCTACCTGGGGAAACAACCTTTCTCAGAGACCTTGGTTAAAACACATAGTGCCAAGAAGGTGAGCAAACATATTAAGAACAGTATGCCATATATGCCAGGTCCCTTGAAACAGCAAGCATGGACCGGCACCCGGCATATAATAATGAAGAAATGAAAACTGTGCTTTTGGCAAGTTGTGGAGTCTCAAGATTTACTGTGAAATGTGAGGAAATCATGAGATGTTTGATTTACATAAAAAATGCTAGAAGCTTTGTTTTCTTGTAAAACACAATGTAAGAGGATTTACCAATTTGACATCTAAACCTGGGTCAAATTCTAACCTCCCAAATGACACTGGTAGAGAATATTACACATATTCGAGATACACGTAAGCTCTTAGAACAATTTCATATTATAGAGGTTAATTTATTGTATTGTTTTTAAAAATATGTTTTATTGACTTAAGGGAGAGAGAAACATCAATTAGCTGCCTCATGCATGCCCCACATTGGGGACCAAGCCTGCAATCTGATCACTTGCCTTGGTTAGGAATCGAACAAGAAAGGTTTGGGTACATTGGATGATGCCCAACCAACTGAGCCACACTGGCCAGGGTATATATTGAGGTTTATATTTTAAAAGACTATTTAGCTTAATGGTACAACCAATGCATAAAATGACTTCTTTTCCAGCATTAAAAGAAATTATCAAGCCCTGGCAGATTTGTCTCAGTGGTTGGAACATCAGTCTTGGGACCAAAAGGTCATGGTTGGATTCCAGGTGTAGGGCATGTACCTCGGTTACAGGCTCGAATTTGGGCACTGGTAGGCATGTGTGCGGGAGGCAACTAATCAATCTTTCGCTCTCACATCAATCTTTCTCTCTCCCACTCCACTCTCTCTCTAAAAATAAAATAAGTTGGATCACTGGGTCAAATGGGAACTCCGTTTTTAGTTTTTTGAAGAAACTCCATACTGTTCTCCACAGTGGCTGCACCAGTCTGCATTCCCACCAGCAGTGCAGAAGGGTTTCTTTTTCTCCACATCCTCTCCACTTGTTGTTTGTTGATTTGTTGATGATAACCATTCTGACAGGTGTGAGATGGTACCTCATTGTTTTTGTGATTTGCATTTCTCATATGATTTTTGACTTTGAACATGTTTTCATATGTTTCTTGGCCTTCCTTCTGTCTTCTTAAGAAAAGTACCTATTTAGGTCCTATGCCCATTTTTTTATTGGGTTGTTTATCTTCCTTTTGTTAAGTTGTATGAGTTCCCTGTCAATGTTGGAGATTAAACCCTTATTGGTGATAACATTTGCAAATATGTTCTCCCATGCAGTGGGGTTTCTTGTTGTTTTGTTGATGGTTTCTTTTGCTGTGCAAAAGCTTTTTATTTTGATATAGTCCCATTTGTTTATTTTCTCTTTAGTTTCCATTGGCCTCAGAGCAGTATCAGTGAAGAAATTGCTTCGGCATATGTCTGAGATTTTGCTGCCTGTGGATTCCTTTAGTATTTTTATGGTTTCCCATCTTATTTTTAAGTTATTTATCCATCTTGAGTTTATTTTTGTGTATGGTCTAAGTTGGTGGTCTAGTTTCAATTTTTTGCATGTATCTGTCCAATTTTCTTAACACCATTTTTGAAAAGACTGTCTTGACTCCATTGTATGTTCATGACTCATTTGTCATTTGACCCAGTGATCCCACTTCTAGGAATATATCCCAAGAAACTAGAAACAGCAGTTAGAAAGGATATATGCACTCCTATGTTCACAGCAGCACAATTCACCATAGCTAAGATCTGGAAACAGCCTAAGTGCCCATCAGTAGATGAATGGATTAGAAAATTGTGGTACATCTACACGATGGAATACTATGCTTCTGTAAAAAAGAAGGAATTCTTACCATTTGCAACAGCATGGATGGAACTGGAGAGTATTATGCTAAGTGAAATAAGCCAGACAATGAAGGAAAAATACCACATGATCTCACTCATTTATGGGTAATAAAGACCATTATAAACTTATGAACAAAATACATACAGAGGCAGAGCAGCCTCGAACAGACTGTCAAACTATAGCAGGAAGGCCGGGGAGGGTTGGGGGGTAGGAGGGGGGGGGTAAGAGATATACTGAAGGACTTGTATGCATGCATATAAGCATAACCAATGGACATAAGACACTGGGGGGTAGGGGAGGCCAGGGGATTGTCAAGGGCAGGAAAAAAAGGAGACATATGTAATACTCTTTGTAATACTTAGCAGTAAAAAAATTTTAAAAAAGAAAACACATTGGAAGAAATACACAGCAGATTTAGGGAAGCTGAGGATCGGCTCAATGAATTAGAATACAGAGAATAAAAAACCACTCAATAAGAGAACCCAAAAGGTAAACCAATTTAAAAACAGGAGGACAGCTTAAGGGAGCTATGGGATAACATGAAATGTAACAATATTTGCATCTTAAGATTTCGAGAAGGTGAAGAAAGTGAACAAGGGATAGAGAACTTTTCTGAAGAAATAGTGGCAGAAAACATCCCTAACTCGGTGAAGGAAAAAGTCACAAAAGTTGAGGAGACTCTGGAGTCCCAAGAAAGAAAAAAACAAATAGGCCCATGCCCAGATACATCATAATAAAAATGCCAAAAATTAAAGACAAAGAGAGAATCTTAATGGCACCAGGAGAAAAGTAATTTGTTACCTACAAAGGATCTCCCATAAGGCTGTTAGCTGATTTAGCATCAAAATAAAAAGCTTCTGCACCGCAAAGGAAACTATCAAAGAAACAACAAGAAACCCCACTGCATGGGAGAACATATTTGACAATGTTATCACCAATAAGGGTTTAATCTCCAACATTTATAGGGAACTCATACAACTTAACCAAAGGAAGATAAACAACCCAATCAAAAAATGGGCAATGGACCTAAATAGATCATTTCAAAAGAAGACAGAAGAAATGACAAAAGACATATGAAAACATGTTCAAAGTCACCAATCATCCTAGAGATGCAAATCAAAATGACCATGTGGTACCATCTCACACCTGTCAGAATGGCTATCATCAATAGATAGCATATTTTAATTCTCCATCTTCCTTCAAGATTTTATGTTTGTCTTGGTGTTCTTAAGTTTGATTTGATATGATTAAATGTAGATGTTTTGCTCATATACTTCTTTATTTTGAATATTACACCTCGTGAAACTGTCACATGATTCTTAAATTTTCTGTGAATGAAAATATGTTTTACTTCATTTTGGGAGGTTTCTAGTGACCGATATTCAAGTCCATTAACTTTTTTCCCTGTCAAGTCTGCTTATGAACCCATCAAAAGCATTTTTTTTCTGTTACTGTGCTTTTGATTTTTATTTCCTCTTTTTATTTCTTATAATTTATATCTTCCTATTTACATCATCTGTTGTATGTATTGTTCTTTTTTTCCTTTAGAAACCATAATATATCAGGCATAGGTTATCAAATCCCCTGTCTAATAAGTCAACATATGTACCATATCTGAGTCTGTTTCTGATGCTTGTCTTTTCTCTCTATAGAATTTGCTTTTCCTCTATATAGAAATATGGTTTATATTTTTTGTTTATCATTTTAGTATATAGTTTTATGTTATTCTGCATGGGTGTTTAAAGTTTCTTGGAGTTGTAAGAGCCAGATGCCTGAATTCCTCTGGTATCCTTATTTTGCTACCTCTGTTGTCTTTGGATCTCCTTAAGAACGCCTACTTCAGTAGACACTGTATTTTACCTAACTTGGCTGTAACTCACTGTTATTTAGTGGAGTGCTGGTAGTGTGGTGTGATGTGAAGAACAGAAACCAGTCTGCAATCCTAATTAAATCTCAGTCTTTCAGTGGGCATGTGTACCTGTGCTGTGACTGTCACAAGTGTTACTTGTTTCCCCTCAATCTGTATTGAGGCAGGAAGGCTAGGGGCACTTGTGGGGGGGTGGGCGGGAGTTTCCTTTCCCTAGGTTGGATAAAGTTTTGGCAAAGTCTTATTCCTTGAGGAGTGGGAGCTGACTGTTTAGAATCATCTGGGCGTATTTCAAAATGGTTACTCTTCCTCCCATCCTCCAGAGCCAGGGTGGTGGTATCATTCTCAACTCTTCACCGTGTGAATATGGTATGATTTCTGCAGGAAACCCATCAAAGTGCGGGGACCCTCCTAAGACTGGGCCCCCGCACTTTCTTACTTTCATTCTAGTCCACACTCAGACATGAGCTTAGGAATTACCATTTAACCATTCCCAGCAGTTTATGATCCATTAAATTCCTCTCAGCTATGCCTCTGGATTTGTTTGTCTCTTAAGTTCCCTCATAGGTCAAGAAAAATCACTGGTTTTCAGTTTGTAGTGCTTTTTCCTATTTAAACTATGGAGACAGTCATGTTCTTTAAATGTTGGAGCTAAAAAAGGAAGCTTCATTATATTTATTTTAGTACAAACAAAAAACTATCCCAATTGAGAATAATAATATCTAATATAATAATAGAGGAATATGCAAATTAGCTGGGACATCGTAATGTCATGACTGATCTACAAGCAGAAGGAGAGCTACAGCAGGTCAGGGCAGTGAGCTAAGAGTGGGGAGAGCTACAGGAATATGGGTCAGCAGGAAGAGAGCTACAGGAGGACATGTCAGTGGGAGGAGAGCTACAGGAGGGCGGGGTAGTGGGTGGAGAGCAGTGGAGAGCTACCAGTGGTGTAGGGCGGGTTGGCTAGCTGAGGCAAACGACAGCAAGCTATTCGCACACAGATTCATGTGCAGGACTACTAGTTGAGAATATAACAGGCTTAAGCTATCTTAAAATTTTATAATTTTGATAGGGTCCTCAGTCTAGAAATGAATAAAAACTTTTGCCTCTCTTAACATGCCCTGAGTCTATTTAAAGGCACACTCTACAAAGACTAATGTAAGCAATTATGAGGAAAAGACAACGAAATAGTGAGGCTGGATAATTGAAATAGGCCTCTGCTATTATGCCACCAGTCACTGTAATTTTCTTTGCATTAAAGGTTAAGCTGTATAGATTGAATTAATTTGTCCCCAAGAGTGAGCTAAAATATCTGCTTCTTAGATTAATTCTCTAAAGGAAACCCAGTATCAATTGTGATATATATTTTTTCTCTTTGGAAGCCCAAATAATTCAGTACAGAAACACAGTAGTAGAAACTGAGAAATTTCCAGGTATAACATTCAAAGTGCCTTTCCAACTGAGTCAAAAAGACCATAGAAAATGCAGAATGAGAAAAGCTTTTAGATGCATAAAACAAACAAAACTTTTAAAATTTGTTATGTGAGTCTTGGTATAGATAATATTTACCCTTTAAATTTGTACTATATTTATTTGAAAAAATAAATTTGAAAAAAAATTTTTAAAAAAGATGTTAAATTATTATCCAGAGAGAAGAAATAAAGATGACATACAATAATTTTTCTGATGTAGTAATAATAATTTATTATTGGAAAATCATTATCTAGTTAGTCAAAACCTATTATAACATCTAATATTTTACAACAATTTAAAAGAGAATGAGTCAGAAGCAAAACTTATTTAAACAAAGTTATTTTTCATGATCTTGCAAGCCATGTACAAGGATTTCAAAATGTGCACTTTTGTAAAAATTGTCAAAATTTCAAATAACAATTTGCCATAAAAATTACAAATTTTTTTTGCTCAATGCAACAGTTTTGAATTTATTGTGCATGTAACCCCAAGTTAATAATATATGTATCTTTCCTTTTAACTTTAAAATGTATTTCACAGATTTGAAATAAATAGGAAAAATGGAAATAAAGCAATTTCAGTCTCTTTATATTATTAGGGCTTCTTGACATTTTTGTTTAAAGTTTGTTTTAATTGTGCCATAAACTTTAACCAAGAAATAGAAAAATAAATTTATACTTTGTACTAGATATTTCTATATTTCCACAATGACCCCAAGAAGCTGGGATTCTGAAAGATTTACATGGAATATCAAAACATCTCCATGAGAACTTTAAAATAAAGTTATTCACAAACTTGAAAACAAGTATGTACCCTTGTGTATACATTTTGTGTCTTTTGTGGCACACATTGATTCTTCTAACAGAAAGAAACTTTCTAAAAGCCCACTTAACTATTGCTAAAACTTTTAGATAAGACTTTATCTTTAATTTAAAATATCTTTTTAATTAGACATGCTCATATACTCAACAGTATGATAAAAATAAAACCAGAATAATGAAGTTCTTTTATTGTTGGCAATTAAGATTTTATTTATAATTTTCCATGCATTATCTTACAGTATTGGTTAAAATTACTTCAGATTAGTATATTTTGGGAAAAACATTTATCCGCAATAAGAAGTAGCCTTACTGTAAAGAATAAAGCTAATTTTTATTCATAAGTACATGTATGAATTTAGTTCATTTCTAGCAATAGACTTCAATAAAATTTTTTAAAAATAATTTTTGGAGACATAATGTTATCAAACTCAAAGGGTTTTATCCCTTGCAGTGCTTCATTCAAAAACAAGACATGGTTGTCACACAGTAGTTTTATTTACTTGCAGCAAGTAAAGGAGACAGGAGATTCATCCCCAGAACTGTCTCCCTGAAGGGAGGCTTGGCATTGCTTAGAGACACTATTGGGTCAATTACACATTTAGTCTTCTGTGTAGTTGGCTACATTTATTCACCTAAGTTTCTGTGAAGCTCATCCTATTTACAGCTGGTCTGCAAAATACTGTGCTAAGTTTTAATATTTAGCAAGATTAGCATTTAATAAGAATGGCCCAGACTTTAAGACCCTTGTCCTACCTAACAATAATGGTAGTATATGTCTGAAATGTAACTTGAAAATATGTTTGTAAAAATGTCATCACCTGAAATTAGTATTTAAAGTGAGTCATAATTATTTTGAAAAATGTTTAGATATAATCAGATATTCACATATATTTATTTATAAATGAATTTTATTATTGATTCGTAAACATTATATACCTTTTCATGTGCATAAATGATTTCCCATAGAGACTCTGGTTTCTCACTTGAGGAAAAGTGTAGAAGAAAGGGTTGGCTTTTGTTAGGCAATAGAAACTATTCCTCATGAGCTAGATATTCACCACAAAAATAATGAAGATAGAAGAAAAATGGGAAGACCTTTTTGGTTTTGCCTCAGTTTTAACTCTTTGTATTATTTTTTTTCTGCAGAAAGCAATGTTATAAGTGTGATTAGATTAGTCCATCAAAGGAATTTCAAATTATTATTCTGCTGAAATACTGTATGTTCATAAACCATGTTGTTTTCAATTTATAGTGTAATACATTAAATTAAATAACTATATATAGATATCAGAAAAATAAATCAAATTCCTCTTTAGCTATGAAATAATTGGTGTAAAATAATTATATTCTAATGGTCACTGTCATGTGTAAATATTTGAAGATAGTTATTTATTTTTGTATATTTGATAAGGCATATTTTATTTGATTCTTTTTCATTCAATGAATTTTTCAGTCTGTACAATGTACCATGCTCTCTACAATGTGGGTGCCAAATGGGAGCAAAGCCCAAATATTATTACCTTCCCCAAGTTTCAGAAAGATTAGAATAAGTACAATATATTAAAGGAAGGTAACCCGAAAAGCCTTGCATTGTCGATAGGGAATATCGCTGGTAAACATGTGGAAGAGAAGGCAAGCTTATTGACATAGCATGGGATGCAGACACAAGTTACTATACTAGTACATAGTAACTGACTCACTGGATACAGATGAGATGAATGATGGCAAGAAATTAGAAGGTATCCTTAGTAACTGCTGAGCGAAGAAAAGGAAGAAAACAAAGTTGATTGTGACACCCTAAATCTATCTGTCTAAATTTATGAAAGTACTTATTAGGAAAAGGAAGGTCTTAGTGAATATCACATTTAGACTTGCTATAAAAAGATTGATTGGGATATTTCAGCTAGCCTTTTTATTTTCCATCTAAAATTTTAGAGAATGTTGATAGTAGAAAGAATTTCTCTGTATGCTCTTGTCCTGAAATAGTATGACCTTTCAGTCAGTTTCCTTGCCTGTTATTTTGTACATGCTGCATGTAATTGTCCTTTTTTTATATAAATTGATCTTTGGAATCTACTCATTATTGCTGTCATTTTTTGACCTCCTGTAAATATACTTGGTTATATTTATTTACCAACTACTATGTATCAACCATTTTGTATTTATATAATTTACATAATCTTGGTACATATATCTCTCCAAAATTATTTTACTTATATTACTATTGGGTAAAAATAGACACATTATTTTATTTTACACTATACATCAGAATGAACTCCCATCCTACACTTATTGAAAAGAATCTAGGTGAGTGTGTTTTGTAAGAGACCCAGCAGATAATATTAAGAAAAACTCTCTAGGTGATCACTATGATGTGTGCATGCACTATAATGATTATTTCCAGTATGAGAGATCTAAATAAAATAAACGCTTTGATGGAATAATTGTCCAGAGTGTAATTTGAAAACTAATCAAAGCAGCACTTCTCATGTCAAAGTGAATGCAAAGATAATTGATTTTAAAGTAGACAGCACATTCTTTCTCTTTTGTACGTTAGAAAAATGTTTGCATCTCAAATCTTAAAATAGTAATTATATATTTGATTTTAAGAACAGAATAAATTATGTTAAGTTGATGTAATAATCTGTGGCCCCGTACCATGGTGCATGAAAAAAAGACTGTGATGTGCTTCTGTGAATCCCAAGTAACTTTGCTTTCAGAGAATCTTTGGAGTGTCATAACTGCCTCATTAAGCAAACTTCACCAGCTGATTGTCATTGCTCTAGGGCGATACAGAATAAGAACTTATTGTCTTTTTTGATTGCAATGTTTAATAAAATTATCCTGAAGAGAGAAACAAGGTTAAAAAATAAGTATCTCAAATGCCTTTTTCCTAAGTATAGCAGTAAGAATACATCTATGAATTATCTATATACCTTTGGCTTATAAATGCAATACAACTGCAGAATCTAGGCAGGATATCAGGAAAAGCCATGTTTTTTTGTGGTTGTTTTGTTTTTACAAAATTAGTGGTTTGGATACAAATGACTTAAGCAGAGGATGAATTTGTCTAGATGTATTTATAATGTCAATATTTTATTTTTTATTAGAGTTATCAATTTGTTAAATTTTGGAGGAATTGTGTATAATTTTGAGTATTAGAACCCATTCCATATAACATCTTCAAGTCACATTTAATATATGTTAAAGCTGATATTTCTGAAAGAATTAGTCCCAGCATCTAAGAAATGTGACACTGTGGTTAGGTTCATAGACATTTAGTATTTCTGTTTTCTTGGAGAATTGATTACTTAATGCCACTTTTATACCGTGTTCTGAAATCTTGTCTGAAATTACTGTAGTTACTCCACTTGCTCTTAAGTACTGTTAAATATTCCATAGTCTTTACTCTGACTCTATTAAAGTCTTTATATTTAAAATGGGTTTCTATAGAAAAGAAAATTCCCATATGTTAGTATGTTTAAACCATTCACATTTACATACAATTTCTTGTTTTTCTGTTTCTCCAGAGAAGATAGATTTATAAAATCATCAATAACTAAGCACTGAGCTTGAGTGCTGCCAGGGGACTTTTATATTTTAAGCAGAACATTATAAACCATCACTCAGTTAGTTAACCCACTGTGAGAACGTGGTTGGAAAGTCTGTAAAGAGGATTCTCCAAAGGCTGGGGGCCTAGGGGGACCTTGCCAAAGGTGGCAGCCCCTGCCTTGACTTTTCCAAACAAGTCTGAGCCCCACGTGTTTTACTTGAATCTCTGTTTAGTCTTTACACCCGACCTTGTAGAAGCATGTGCTATCTCAAGGATACTCACCCTGCTGATTGTATCTAGAGGTTAATTTTAGTTCAAGCTGTTGCTACAGTAAAAGCCCAAGGATGCAGGCCAATGGGGCTATCCAGTTCCTTTATCTAGGCAGTCCCTTAGCCCTCTCTTTCACAGAAACGTGTGTCAGAGTAACCCATTCATCCGTCACTCAGGGTCTGTTGGCCAGTCCCAGCAACCACGCCCCCTTTTGGTCACCAAAAGTGAAAGTCAGACTTTCAGGGGTTCCTGGAGATAAACATAGAGCTTACCCAATCCAGTTGCACTTCCCTGGCACATTCACTATGAGTCCGTGATCAATCATGTGATCAATTAAACAATATTTTATCTACATATACCACATGACTGATACACGTGTGTGTGGGTCAAGTATAAAGAAAAGCATGCAAATGGTAAACACAGTATGCAGAGTTACTAGCTCTTAAAAGAAATGGAGAGGGTGGGATTTGGGGCAAGAACATGGGAGTCTTCTAGGATATTGGTTATGATCAATTTCTTAAGCTGTGTAGCAGACACAGGTGTGTTTCCTTTATTAGTAGTCATTATACTCTCATATATGTTATAAATATCCTAATCTTCTTGTATTTATTATTTTCTGTGAACTAATATGTTTTGTGTATATTAACTCCTTTTATTCTCATAATGATACTGTGATACTCATTTCACCAAAGTGCAAACTGAAGTTTAGGGAGGGCAAGTAACCTCCTGATACCACAGAGTTAGTAAGTGTGTCACCCAGTGTGACAATAAAGTAGATAAAGTCCCCCAAACAAGCTATCTTCAGTTTGAAATTTTAGGGGATTGGCACTGTATTATGAATTCTGATTTTGGGTTACCAAATGAGATTCTGATTTTGGGTTACTTCATCTTTATTAAATGGGATAACTTTAGACTTTACTACTACTATAGGCATTTTGAAAGGTAGAGTTTATAACTAAACTGATTAGATCAAAAAATATAAAAGTAAAAAATTTAAAAAGCAATGAAATATGATTGGGGTACTGGGATAAGTCTAAATAAAAAGCAATTTTTTTATATATTAGCCAAATGGAAAAATTAAAGTATGAAAATAGTTAAGAAAACAGTACATTTTATTCACAGATATAATATGGGTGAGTGATACACAAACTTTGGAAAAGAAAAAAATAGTTTAATTTATTTGGAAAAAATGCCCTTGCCATTCCATTTGCTGAGAGAGAGAAAGAAAAACTATGCAGGTGATGATTTTTTAAAAGCTTCACTTTTATATGAAAAACTGCTTACAAGTAAATTTTGTAGAAGAATAACTGCTAAAAACAACTGTGCAAAGCCACCATGGGTTGTCATGTTTGGAGATCATTGTCACAACACCCAGGCTTACAAGCTGTTTCTCCTCATACTCTTAAGAGTGTTGGATAAGGGAAAGTTACCACATTACTTTACCTGTAATTTCATCCATTTCTGTGTAATAAGAATCTATAATAATATAAAAGTACATTTAAATATGATTATACTATTTTGTTGAATAACAATCTAAGTACTAAGCTGGCTACAACTTTGGAGCATATGGGGAAGGATGCCCATACCTTAAAATTTGTTTTTACTGGTAATGATTATTTTAATGAACCTCTGACTTATTTCAAACTAAAAGCATTGTACCAAATGATAAAGACACAAAATAAGGAGACAACTACATAAAACATTTTTTTTTTTTACTTTATATATGATTTAAGAAAAAAGCCCGAATCTCATTAATGCCTTTCATAAAAAGCAACAGCATGAAATATTTTGTTTCATTAAATCCACTTATAAATTGATAGGGTATTCTAACTTACTATAATTACCATCTGAACCAAAATCCAACTTCATCTGTAAGATCAGAAAACTATGTATACTTCCCATACTCCAGCAGTTCTCAACCTATAGGTCGCGACCCCTTTGGGGGTCGAATGACCCTTTCACAGGGGTCACCTAAGACCATCGGAAAACACATATATAATTACATATTGTTTTTGTGATTAATCACTATGCTTTAATTATGTTCAATTTGTAACAATGAAAATACATCCTGCATATAAGATATTTACATTATGATTCATAACTAGCAAAATTACAGTTATGATGTAGCAACAAAAATAATTTTATGGCTGGGGGTTACCATAGCATGAGGAACTGTATTAAAGGGTCGTGGCATTAGGAAGGTTGAGAACCACTGCCATACACCATCTGTTAATGAGGTAAGAAATTAGGAGCCAGCGGTCCCGAATTGTGAGAGGGATGTCAACCGCCAGTTTAGGCCCAATCCCTGGGACGGGCAGTCAGACATCCCCTGAGGGGTCCCAGATTGGAGACGGTGCAGGCTGGACTGAGGGGATACCCCCCATGCAAGAATATTGTGCACTGGGCCTCTAGTATTGTATAATCCTATCTAATAATAGAGAAGCATGGTAATTAACCATAACTTTGCTACCCTTCCCATTGGCTAATCAGCGAAATATGCAAATTAACTGTCAACCAAGATGGCGGCCGGCAGCCAGGCAGCTGAAGCAAACAGGAGGCTTGCTTTCTCCAGTGATGGAGGAAGCCAAGGTTCCCCACCTGCTGCTGCCGGCCTCTGAGCTGCAGTCTAAGAAACAATGTTGCAATTATAGAAGGTAAATAAACCCCAGAAACCTGCTTTCAGCCATCAGAGCTGGAGCCAGCAGGACCACAACAGTGTTACAATTATAGATCCCAAACAAATCCAGATACCTGCTTTTAGCAGCCGAGGTCTCAGAGCTGGAGCCGAGCCTCAGAGCTAAAGCTGGCCCTCAGTTTCAGTGACAGCCATAGAAGGTAAATAAATCCCAGAATAAAAAAAAAAAGAAAGAAAAAAAGAAGAGGTTGGGAGCTTCAGTCACCCGCCAGCCTGAAAACGGCCCTCAGCCCCCCACCCAGACTGGCCAGGCACCCCAGTGGGGACCCCCACCCTGAAGGGGGTGTGACCAGCTGCAAACAGCCATCATCCCCTCATCCAGGCTGGCCAGGCACCCAAGCGGGACCCCATCCTGATCCGGGCCACCATTCAGGGTAAACCAGCCGGCCCCCACCCGTGCATCAGGCCTCTATCCTATATAGTAAAAGGGTAATATGCAAACTGACCCTAACAGCAGGACTGGGAATGATTGGTCACTATGACACACACTGACCACCAGGGGGCAGACACTCAATGCAGGAGCTGCCCCTTGGTGGTCAGGGTGCTCTCACATGGGAAGAGCTCTGTTCAGCCACAAGCCAGGCTGATGGCTGCCAGTACAGCAGTGGAGGTGGGAGCCTCTCCTGCCTCCTCAGCAGCGCTAAGGATGTCTGACTGAAGCTTAGGTCTGCTCCCTGCTGGCAAGTGGGCGTCCCCTGAGAGCTGACAGGCTGCCAGAGGGATGTCTGATTGCCATCTTAGGCCCAATCCCCAGGGGAGCAGGCCTAAGCCAGCAAGTGGTCATCCCCTGAGGGGTCCCAGACTGCGGATGGGCACAGGCCGGGCTGAGGGACCCTCCCTCCCCCACGAGTGCACAAATTTTTGTGCACTGGGCCTCTAGTATATTATAATAGAGTAAATATATTATATTTATTGTATAAATATTTTTAAAAATTGTTATCTCTAATAATTCCAGTAGCTATATCTAAACTATAGAAAAAGTACAATGGCAAGAACCTTGTGCTTTATGACAATCATATGAGTTATACATGGTAAATCATAATTTATAGATAAAAAAATTGCAAAAAGAAGTGAAGTCTGGGTTGTTCAGGAAATCACTTACATCCCTGTAGACAGTAAGTATGCACGCCGTATGCAGACATGGCCTGTTGGATTACAAGAGCCTTGGCTGACACACATTGGCCGGTGGTTGGGTTGGAGCAGCAGGGAAAGCAGAGTTGGGAGGACACAGCGGAGGGGTTCCTGTGTCTGCACAAGAACAAAGAGTCGAGGCACACATGTGGGACTGAGCTCATACTGTGGATGGCCAGAAGCCAAAGATGCACTTTGCACTCCTGTTGTGAAATGGTCTGTCTTACCTAGTCTTCAAAATTGTCACTTTAAATTTGCACATAAACTTAATAGATTTTGAAGCCCTTGAGTTCTATCAACCAGCGCCCCTCACTGTCCCAGTCTCCTAGTGCATAAATGAAGCCTAGGAATACAATTGCATGAGTTTCCTGTGAAATATGCAGACAACATGCAAACCCTTGTCCATGTAAAATACAGCAGGACTCATTGTCTCAGGCAACACGATACATTAAATAATAGGGCAGGCCATAACAGCACACCTTGGTAACTAAATTGGTTTTAGCTCTTAAATAATAATCTAAAATATACCTCTTACAAAAGTTCATAATTAGTCAAAATTATTAGCAATCTTATTAAAGTGCATTTTCTTTTCTTTTTTTGTGTGAATTCTCACCCAAGGATATTTTTTCCATTGATTTTTAGAGAGTGGAAGGCAGGGGGAGAGACAGAGAGAGAAACATCGATGTTAGACAAGAGAGAGACATGGATTGGTTATGTCCCACACATGCTCCGCCAGGGGCCCAGGGATGGAGCCTGTAACCAAGGTACTTGCCCTTGACCAGGATCAACCCATGACCCTTCAGTCTGAGGCCAGTGCTGTAACCACTGAGGTACCGTCCAGGCAAAGAACATTTTCTTTCTTGTCATAATAGTATACATACAAATCACTCATGAATTTTGTCCCACTATGATAATCAGTCCATAACAGATTTGGTTAATGCTAGGGTGTCTCATGTAAAAGAAAATTGTACATAAATTTTAAAATTCAACCAACATTAGGGTCTTGTAATTCTGGATTAAAGACAACTAATTTAGAACCAATAAGTCATGAAATTGAGCAAAATAAACATACATTTAAGTAATTAATTATTTTACTTTTGTAATTATTTCACCAAAATTAGCCTACCTTGTGACTTTATGTATGCAAGAAATAGTGTTTATATTAAATATGAAACATAATATATTGATTATTCCTTCTCATCATATATAACATACAAAAACTTGTATCATTTTGCAAGGAAATTTCTTTGATTAGATTAATAATAACATTAAAAATAAACAGACAAAAACAACCTTTGGGCAACACAGGTAATGTTTTTCATTTTATTTCCTAGTCATCTAAACTTCCTGCCCACTCATGTGGTTGATTTAAAAGTTAAAACCACAAAACTAAACTAATATTATATTGTATGTCAATTGTACTGCAATAAAAAAAAAGTTGTTGTTCTTGCTCAGAATCAGGGAATAACATTCCAGTGCTCTCTGTCTATGGGACTGAATTCCACTGCTCATGCATTAGATATCAATTTGTACTTTACAAATAAGTATAAATATTTCATGTTTTTCTTTATTAATGTAACTTTGCTTAATTTGATCTGGTTATAATAGGAAAATGTTTTGACCACCTTTTTTATTTTATTTGAAAAGTTTCTTTAAAAATGTTTTCCCGCTCTGTTGTATTGCTGTTATTTTTTATTTTTCTCAGGTCTTCAAAAATCTCTTTGTTATCTTGCAAGACTCCAGGAGAAGAGTAAAGTGCTGTCCGATGCACATCTAGAATAAACTGGTTCTGAACTATTTCACAAAGCAATGACTGTGGCTAACAGTTGCTCAGAGCTGGCCTTGAAAGCATTTATCTGTCTATTCTGCTGTAAACTGTTGTATACCAAAGGTTTCAGATATGGAAACACCTGGCACATTAAATAAGTTATTCATTTGGGACTACAGAAGTGCCTACAATTAAGCACTCTGGATAAGAGTCTAGAACATATTTGTTTTCATTCATGTAACAAACATTGAAGTGATTGCAATGTACCCAGCATAATGCTATACTAATGTGATACAAAGTTCATGTGTGTGTGTGTATACATATATAATGTCTTCATGGATTTATATTTGACTTGGTAACAGAGGAACATATAAACAGAAACGTGATATTAATAATGACTCTGAGCAACTCTTCCAACTTGCTATGTCCTCCATTTTCTCTCTGATTAGCCATTTATAGATGATACTCCTGAAAATATTTTCCAATAATTATATTCACATTAATCTCCATTGTCATTTTTAATTAGGAGCATAGTTATGATACTTTCACTTTGTCACTGTTGAGTAATACCACAAGCAATCCAGAGTGTAAAGGGGTGGTGGGGGCTGGGCAAAGAGGGTGGGGGGAAATGAGGCCATTTGTAATAGTGGCAATCCTATCTAATAAAAGAGAAAAATGGTAATTGGCGTACGACGATACCCTTTTCATTGGCTAATCAGGGCTATATGCAAATTAACTGCCAACTAAGATTGGCAATTAACTGCCAACAAGATGGCGGCTAATTTGCATATGTAGGCACAATGCAGGGAGGCGAAAGGGAAAGCAGGAAGAAGCCCCCTGCCACTGACAGTGATCGGAAACCCAGGGGGGAGCTAAGAGCTGGGGGGCAGGGCCAAGGCGGCCCTGGGGCCGCCTTGGCCCTGCCCCCCAGCCATGATCAGAGAATCAGGTGCCTTTGCTGCCCTGGCCAGTGATAGCAGGAAGTAGGGGTGGAGCCAGCGATGGGAGCTGGGCACAGTCGAAGCTGGCAGTCCCGGGAGCTTGGGGTCCCTTGCCTGGGCCTAAAGCGAAACCCACGATCGCGGGGCCGCTGCAGCTGCGGGTCCCCGCTGCCCGGGCCAGACGCCTCAGCCAGAGGCATTAGGCCTGAGCAGGGGCGGAGCCTGCAACGTGGGGAGCTGGGGGTCCCCTGCCCAGGCCTGACACCTCTGCCGGAGGCCTCAGGCCTGGTCAAGGGGCCGATCCAGTGATTGGTGATCAGAGGGTGAGGAGGGTCAACTCCTCTGGCTGAGGCATCAGGCCTGGGTGGGGGGCTGAGCCGGGGATTGGGGGGATATGATGGTCCCCTTGCCCAGGCCTGAAGCCTGGGTCAGAGGCGTCAGGCTTGGGCGGGGGGTGGAGCAAGCGATCAGAGGGAGATGGGGGTCCCCTGCCCAGGCATGATTCCTGGGCCAGAGACCTCAGGCCTTGGCGGGGGCCAGAGCCAGTGATCAGGGGGAGATGGGGGTCCCCTGTCCAAGCCTGACACCTCTGGCTGAGGCATCAGGCCTGGGCAAGGGGCCGATCAGGTGATCAGAGGGTGATGGGGGTCTACACCTCTGGCCGAGGCATCAGACCTGGGCTGGGGGCAGAACCATTGATGGGGGGAAATGAGGGTCCCCTGCCCAGGCCTGACGCCTCTGTCAGAGGCATCAGGCCTGGGCAAGGGGCCGATCCTGCGATTGGAGGGTGATGGGGGTCAATGCCTGAGGGCTCCCAGTATGTGAGAGGGGGCAGGCTGGGCTGAGGGACACTCCCCTCACACACACACACACACACACACCCAGTGCACGAATTTCGTGCACCAGGCCCCTAGTAATAAAAATAAAGTAAAAAAAACTCTGAATTTCATATCCCCACCAGTATTTTTGAAATAATAATAGTAATCATTAATAAAATTAGGTACTCATCAGACATAAGTGTCAGAAAACATATTCCAAAATAGAGAAGTATATGAAAAATGAGGGAACATATTTTTTTAGGATTTTGTTTATAGATACAAGTAAAAGAAGATAACACTAATTAAGGAGAAACATCTCATTGTGTATTTCAGAGAATTATGAAGGCAATAGAACCAAGATCAAGGTTCAATTTCTTAGAAAAATGTCCAAAATCTTACACAATAATGACCTTAGGAAATTTAAATTACTGCTTCAGGCTCAGCAAACATCAGAAATAATAATTTGCTGTTCACTATTTGCACTCTTACAGTGAGAACATGATTTTGCAAAAACAGCATCTCCCTAACATCAGATAACTTTGTTGTCAACTTTATAAGGAAAATTAGTTTAATGTCAGCCTTTGTTTCTCATGGATGCCTTTCATGAATGCATCATATTAGTGGAGCCTACATAATACATAGCATTCTAATAGAAAACAGTAGGAAATATGATTTTTTTAAAATTCTGGTTTCTATCTTTAGAGTGAAGATTTATAAAACTTAAAATTTACATGTATGACTAGAGTGTTCAAAGGTTGCAGAATAGCTAGAAAATTGGTCTATTATGATATTATTTGATTTTGTTTAAATTAAAATAATCAAATTTATCCTCTAAAACCATTTATAAAATATTACTGGACAATATTTAAAAAATAAAATCTGTAATATTCAATGGTACTTTTTGTTATCAATTATGACTACCTCTCAAAATGTATAATGCGTTGTTAATTTTACAATAGGTGAAATTTTGTTTAAATGATATGAAATAAAAGTACTATTCAGTGTTTTCTAAGTGTGAATAAGTCTATTAATATCAATAAACTTTTCCTGCCCTAAAGTAGGATAATAGTGTGTTTATTTCATATCAAAAGACAATTTTAGATACAACTATGCAATTAAGAAATTAAGATAATTGAAATATTTTTAATTACTGATATGTTATAGTTATCTTTTTATTGAGTTTATTGAGGTGACATTGTTCACAAAACCATATAGGTTTCTAGTGTAAAACGCAATAAAACATCAACTGCACAATCCATCATGTGCCATTGCATCAAGCAAAGTTTTTTTCTGTTCCCATTTTTACCCCCTTTTGCCCACCTCCACCTACCAGTGATGGCGAACCTATGACATGCGTGTCAGAGGTGACACGCGAACTCATTTTTTTGGTTGATTTTTCTTTGTTAAATGGCAGTTAAATATATAAAATAAATATCAGAAATATGTCTTTGTTTTACTATGGTTGCAAATATCAAAAAATTTCTATATGTGACGTGGCACCAGAGTTAAGTTAGGGTTTTTCAAAATGCTGACATGCCGAGCTCAAAAGGTTCGCCATCACTGACCTAGACACTACCTTTGGCTATCACCACACTGTTGTCTGTGTCTGTGTCTATATATATATTTATTTTTATTTTTTGCTTAATCCCTTCACCTTCTTTCATCCATTTCCTCAACTCTCCTCCCCTCTGATAGCTACCAGTCTGTTCCCTGTATCCATGCCTCTGTTTCTGTTTTATTTATTTTTAAATTTTTATTGTTTAAAGTATTACATATGTCTCCTTTTTCCCTCATTAACCTCTCCCCAGCCATTCCCACCCTCCAGAACATGCCCTCACCCCCACTACTGTCTTTGTCTATGGTTTATGCTTATCTGCATGCATACAAGTCCTTTGATTTCTTTCTTACCTCCCCCCACCTTCCCTCTGAGGTTAAACAGTGTGTTCCATGGTTCTATGTCTCTGGATTTATTTTTTATAATTAGTTTATGTTGTTCATTATATTCCACAAATAAGTGAGATCCTGTGATATTTATCTTTCTCTGACTGGCTTACTTCACTTAGCATAATGCTCTCCAGGTCCATCCATGCTTTTGCAAATGGTGTGTTCCCTCTTTTTTACAGCAGCACAGTATTCCATCGTGTAGATGTACCACCTTTTTAAAAATATATTTTTATTAATTTCAGCGAGAAAGGGAGAGGGGGAGAGAGATCAAAACATCAGTGATGAGAGAGAATATTGATTGGCTGCTTCCTGCATGCCCCCTACTGGGGACTGAGCCCACTACCTGGGGATCTGCCCTTGACTGGAATCAAACCTGGGGCCCTTCAGTCCATAGCCTGATGCTCTAGCCACTGAGCCAAATCAGCTAGGGCTGTACAACTGTTTTTTAATCCATTCAACTGCTGATGAGCACTTAGGCTGTTTCCAAATCTTAGCTATGGTGAATTGTGCTGCTATAGACATAGGGGTGCATTTATCCTTTCTGATTGAGATTTCTGATTTCTTGAGATATATTCCTGACAGTGGGATCACTGGGTCAAATGGGAGTTCCATTTTTAGTTTTTTGAGGACACTCCATACTGTTCTCCACAGTGGCTGCACCAGTCTGTATTCCCACCAGCAGTGCATGAGGGTTCCTTTTTCTCCACATCCTCTCCAGCACTTGTCATTTGTTGATCTCTTGATGATAGCCATTCTGACATGTATGAGACGTTACTTCATTCTTGTTTTGATTTACATCTCTCTGATGATTAGTGACTCTGAGCATGTTTTCAAATGTCTCTTGGTCTTCTGTATATCCTCTTTGGAAAGTGTGTATTTAGGTCCTTTGCCCATTTTCTGATTAGATTGTGTATCTTCCTTTTGTTAAGTTGTATGAGTTCCCTATAAATGTTGGAGATTAAATACTTATCAGAAATAACATTGGCAAATATGTTCTCCCATGCAGTAGGCTTTTGTTGTTTTATTGATGGTTTCTTTTGCTGTGTATAAGTTTTTTATTTTGATGTAGTTCCATTTGTTTATTTTCTCCTTAGTTTCCATTGTCCTAGGAGATGTACCAGTAAACATACTTCTCCAATATGTGTCTGATATTTTGCTGCCTTTGGCTTCTTCTAAGATTTTTATGGGTTCCTGTCTTAATTTTAAGTCCTTTATCCATTTTAAGTTTATCTCTATGTATGGTGTAAGTTGGTGATCTAGTTGCATTTTTTTTGCATGTATCTATCCAGTTTTCCCAACACCATTTATTGAAGAGACTGTCTTGACTCTATTGTATGCTTTTTGCTTCCTTTGTCAAATATTAATTGAGCATAATGTCTTGGGTCAATTTCTCAGTTCTCTGTTCTGTCCCATTGGTCTATATGTATGTTTTTGTGCCAGTACCAGGCAGTTTTGAGAACAGTGGCTTTGTAATATAGCTTGATATTAGATTATTTTGTTCATTAGATTCCACATTTAAGTGAGATAAAGTAGGATTTGTCTTTTTCTGGCTGGCTTATTTCGCTTAGCATAATTTCCTTTCTTTAACAGTCAAGTAGTATTTCACTGTGTAAATGCACCAAAGGTTTTTTATCTACTGATGGGCACTTGGGCTCTTTCCAGATCTTGACTATTGTAAATAAGGCTGCTTTGAAAAAAAATAAGGCTGCTTTGAACATAGGGGTGCTGTGGGAACCCTAATCAGAGTACACCGGATGTTTGAGGCCAATTTGAGTGTTGGGGCCCTGTCCAGAGTATGCCAGATGCTCAACACCAATTTGTTATATGCAGGTGCTAAAATAAGGACACAGTGATAGCACTGTATACATTACGCAGGAGTACTTTTCTGTAACCAAAACACTGATGTCACATTTGGCCAGAAGTCTCTTTTGGCTAAGTGGGTATACAGTATGTTACTGACCAGCCGGTGCGTGGCGGCTTGGTATGACTCCTGTGTTTGCTACGATATTAGCAAGGGCTGCTACGTTAGCAGTGCCTGCCTTCGTGAGGCTACTTTAAAGAACTGTTTTGTCTAATGGCTCCTTAGGAGCACTGGCTACATGGCCACTGGCTCTTACAATAAAGACTCTTCTATGCCTATGACTTCTCATATCTTCTCGAATACCCAGCGTCCAAGAAGGTCCAGTTCCTGGGAGAGAAGGACCTATGACACCACAGGTGCATATATTTTTTTGAATTAGTGCTTCAGGGTTCTTAGGATATATTCTCTTAAGTGGGATCACTGGGTCAAAAGGCAGTTTCATTTTTAATTTTTTGAGGAAACTCTAAACTGTTTTCCACAGTGGCTGCACCAGTCTCCAATTCCACCAACAGTGCATGAGGGTTCCCTTTCTCTAAGTCCTCCCCAACACTTGTTGTTTATTGATATATTTATGACTAGTGACCTGGTGCACAAATTTGTGCACATTGAAAGGAAATTAATTAGAAGGTGACTGCCAGGGCAGGACTGGGTGAAATGGGCCAGACATACCTTGGAGCCAGTCCCTTCCCGACCGGCACCTGGGATGGCGCTGTGGCTCAAAGGGCATCTGCAGAGTGAGTGGGGTCCTTCCAGCAGGTGGGGTCCCTCGGCCTGGCCTGTGGGGATCAGGCCAAAACTGGCTCTACGATATCCCCTGAGGGGTCCTGGAGTGTGAGAGGGCATTCTGCAAAGTTGCTGTCGTACAGGGTGTGGAACACAAATGCAATTTTTCAGTAAACCAGATTCAGGGCGGCCGACAGTGCCCCAGCAACAACATAACCAATGGCTTGAAGGTGGAATTGTGTGGCCCTGCGAGAAATTGGGTTAGCTCCTCTCTGGTTTCGGGGTGTGTCACCCAAGAACCACTGCTGCCAAGTCACTGCAGCTCAACAGCTCCTGTGTTGAGCATCTGTTCCCTGGAGGTCAGTGTGCATCATAGCTACTGGTTGGACAGACACCTAGCATATTGGCCTTTTATATATAGACTAGAGGCCCGGTGCACAAAAATTTGTGCACTCGGGGGAGGGGGGGGTCCCTCAGCCCGGCCTGTGCCCTCTCACAGTCTTGGACCCCTCAGGAGATAACGACCTACTGGCTTAGGCCTGCTCCTGGGTGGCAAAGGGCAGGCCCAATCCCAAGGTGCAGCCCCTGGTCGGGCTCAGAGCAGGGCTGATTGGGGAGTTGGGGTGCCGCCCCCTGTCATGCACAGAGCAGGGCGGATCGGGAGGTTGATATGCCACCCTCAGTCATGCTCAGGGTAGGGCCGATTGGGGGGTTGGGGCACCACCCCCTGTCATGCACAGAGCAGGGCGGATTGGGAGGTTGCGATGCCACCCTCAGTCACGCTCAGGGTAGGGCCGATTGGGGGGTTGGGGCACCACCCCCTGTCACACTCAAGGCAGGGTCGATGGGGAGGTTGCAGCGTCGCCCCCTGTCACGCACAGAGCAGGGCCAATCAGGGGGTTGGGATGCTGCTCCCTGTCACACACAGAGCAGGGCCCATCAGGGGGTTTGGGGCTCCGAACCCTGTCAGGCACAGAGCAGGGTCAATCAGGGGGTTGGGGAGCTGCCCCCTGTCATGCACAGAGCAGGGCCGATCGGGGTTGAGGAGCTCCCCCCTGTCACTCACAGAGCAGGGCCAATCAGGGGGTTGGGGCACTGCCACTGTCACACTAAGGGCAGGGCCGATGGGGAGGTTATGGCTCTACCCCGTCACACACAGAGCAGGGCCCGTGGGGGGGGGGTGTTGGGTAGCCTCACCCTGTCACACACAGAGCCGCAGGGCGATCAGGGGGTTAGGGAGCTCCCCTCTATCAGGCACTGAGCAGGGCTGATCAGGGGGTTGGGACGCCTTCCGCTGTCACGAACAGAGCAGGGCTGATAGGGAGGTTGTGGCCCCGCCCCCTGTCACACACAGAGCTGCAGGGCGATCAGGGGGTTTGGGCGCTGCCCCCTGTCACACTGATCCCGGTGCTTGGAGGCCTTGTGGCTCCTCTGATCCCGGTGCTGGGAGGCATATTACCCTTTTAATATATAGGATAGAGTCCTGGTGCATGGGTGGGGGCCAGCTGGTTTGCCCTAAAGGGTGTCCTGGATGAGGGTGGGGGTCCCCACTGGGGTTCCTGGCCAGCCTGGGTGAGGAGATGATGGCTGTTTGCAGGTTTGCAGCTGGTCACACACCCGTCAGGGTGGGAGTCCCCACTGGGGTGCCTGGCCAGTCTGGGTGAGGGGCTGAGGGCTGTTTTTAGGCTGACGGGTGACTGAAGCTCCCAACTGCTCCTTTTTTTCCCATTTTTTTTTATTCTGGGCCAGCTTTAGCTCTGGCTCCAGCTCTGAGGCCTCTGCTGCTGAAAGAAGGTATCTGGTTTGTTTCGGTTCTATAATTGAAACACTGTATCAACTCCAACTCTGAGATCCTGGCTGGCTGAAAGCAGGTTTCTGGGGTTTTGTTTAGCTTCTATATTTGTAACAATGTTTCAAACTGCAAGCTCAGAGGCCACCAGCAGCAGGCGGGGAACATTGGAATCCTCCGTCACTGAAGCAAGCAAGCCTCATGTTAGCTTCAAGCTGCCTGGCTGCCGGCCGCCATCTTGGCTGGCAGTTAATTTGCATATTGCCTTGATTAGCCAATTGGAAGGGTAGCGGACGTATGGCTAATTACCATGTTTCTCTTATTAGATAGGATAGCCATTTTGATAGGTGTATGTGATATCCCATTGTGGTTTTAATTAGCAACTCTGTGATAATTAGTGATGTTGATAATTTTTTAATCTTTAATGTATAAATTATTTGTGCATTACTTTTCGAAAGGGGAAAAATTATTAAACAAAACATCAGCTCCCCCTCCCCCAAAAAAGAAACAAAAAAATCAGCCCACCAAACATTATTGATTTTATGAAAATCTAAGTTTAAAGTATTAAGAAATAATTCAAAATATGTGGAAATGAAGTATTTGCAAGATTTATTCCTAGTATTTAATAGAGATAATTAATGTTGTGATACTGGATATGGTTAAAAATCAAAGTTAGATTTAAAATAGTCAGCTGAGAGACTTTATAATACAAAGCAAGAAAAATAAATCTTGATATTGCAAATAAAAGAAAAAAAGGACTTCAACCAAATTAACACTGCCGAATCCTGATTCTGAATTATAAAATGCACATTTGAGGGGAAGAATCCAGAAACCAGAGATAAAAAGCAAATAATTAATAGTATTAAAGAGAAAATTGATTGTTTAATCATGCATGCATCCTTTGCCTCAATCAGCAAACTAACGCTGAGCATTTTGTTTGCCCTGAAGCATTGTAAGTAGTGAAAATAAGGGTCAACGTGAAAAATCAAGAGCATCCTCGTGGTGGAGAAAATCATTGAATATGAGATAGATGTTCAGGTGGTTGCAAGTGCTATGAAAAGAAATAAAGTAGCGAAAGAAGACCATATGGAAAGTGGTGAAAATTTAATGTTAAGGCGGTGAGGGAATACTTCAAGGAAAACTTCCTGAAAGAGAGAGAAGAGTCATGTTAAGGCCTGAGGGAAGCAAGCACTATATTCTATTCCTGCTATTTTTCAGTAGCTGAAACAAATTTTAAATGTTCACTTAACAATCTCCAAATTCAGCCAATACCACTATCCTACTTGGGGAAATGTTTGCAGAGTACTTTACCTCTATTATTGTTTTGTCTTTTAGTTCCACATTGCCCCTACCTTCAAAAAACCCCCACCTAATTATTAATGCTTCATTACATTTTAATATAAATTTACTCATTTAATCATCTAAAATTTTTTTCTTTCATCTTGCACATTTTTCTTTGGACAATCATACTAAATTAGTACAGTAGCTTTTTGAACAGTGATTGTACCCAGGACATGCTCATGAATTTATTTCCCTGGCCATGGAATAACTACTTTGTTCAGACTTTTTAACTGTTCCAGAATCTGTCTAATGAAATCATTTTAATTAGCTATTTTCTTTCAGAGCTAACGCTAAAATGAGAACTGGTGATTATGATTTATATCAGATCTGATTGATTAAATTTAAGTTAATTCTTGAGAATATGTGGCCTCTGGACATTCATTTGATTGGCAGGCAGGAGAGATTGAAGCTCTTACACAGGCCATTACATAGATGTCTCCTACCAATTGAAAGCATAAAATCAAGTGTCAATCTGAGACTAAAGTATGTTCTAAAATTTAATGCAAATGCATATTAAAATCATCATGTATCTGTTTGTTCTTTGACACAGTCATACTACTTACAAATTAATCTAGAGTATTAATCAGAGATATTAAAGATATGTCATTTTTAGTAGTGAGTAAATAGAAATTTCTAAATATTTAAAAATATGTCATAAATCTTTAAGTAAAATTTTTAATATCACTTTCATGGGATATTTTGCAGACCTCTTACAGAAAATGTTTTAAGAAGTGAGCATGTTTATGGTAAATTATAACAAACTGTAAAATGTCATCAATTAAATAACAATATTTTTATAAATGAAAAAATAAATTTCCAAGGTAAGTCATAAAATATAGTGATCAGGCATTTAACAAAATGTTAATAACCAAGTTTGGCTATTGGTCATATTGTTACTTTTTTCCTCAATTTTAAAAAAATATATGTTTTTTTACTGATTACAGAGGGAAACATCAATGATGAGAGAGAATCATGGATCAGCTGCCTCCTGCACACCCCACACTGGGGATCAAGCCCACAACCTGGGCATGGCCTTGACCAGGAATTGAACTGTGACCTCCCAGTTCTTAGGTCGACACATAATTACTGAGCCATGCTGGACGGGCTCCCTATTTTTATTTTGTGTATTTGCTAAGTTTACTATATTGGATATGAATCATTAATTAGAAAAAAGTCTGAAGCAAAAATTGCAATTTTAAACTTTTCACATTCAAACAAAATTCCCTCTGTGCTTCTTTTTGATAAGTAAGCGTAAGAAGAGGGATAGAATATGTTTCAAAATTTAACATTTTGTATATAATTTATATGTAATTTCATCACCTTGGGGTTCACTCCTCTCCACAGTTAATTTGAAAAGGCATAAGGGCAGCTAAACCTTCCCTCCATGCTCCACATACCCACATGCTAGGTAAATACAGCTAGATTAGAATCGGCCCAATCAATTCTATTTATACTTTTATCTCTATATTTAGAAACCAGGGCAAAAGTTCCTCTCCCTTCCACTAAAAATTCTTAATTATATCAAACAATGTACTTTAATAAAAATACAATCTCCTGAAATAAAATATTCTTTAATCCTAAATATTAAAATTGAAACATTTTATGAGGAAAGGAGTACTAATGTGTTATTCACAGTTTCCATGCTAAACAGAACTTTATATTAAGCATGAACATATGTTTGAAGGAATCCCTGCTGTTTCAAGAGAATGACACTTAACTGCATAATACTCTAATGAGATAATAGCATAGCTCATTTTCCAGTCAGGTATAATCTTTTACTTTCAAGTAGATATGGCATAAATGAGTTTAAACCTGAAAACCTGGTTAAAGTCTATCTCATGATTAATTAGTCCCTTTTAGAAATTCAGTTAAATGCTGGATGCCAAACATTAAAATGGAGAGATAATGAGTGACGGAACAGAGAAACGTGGGTGTGCATAAATTGTTGTCTCTGACCTAATTTAAAGAGTTAAATTGAATATTTAACATCAAAACAAATATTATAATAATGTGTACTGTCCATCATTCTCCCAGCTGGTGTAGCATCATCAGGTTTTACCACAGCATGAATACTGACATTCTCTCATTAAGTTTAAGGTTTGTTTTAGTCAAAATACACAGTTTCTTCAAGGTTGAATATAGAAGTTGTCTTTAGAGTAGATCGGTTTTCACAGTACTGAGTAGACTTTTTTATTCTTTATAAAATTTTACTTTGAGATATTTTCACGATGATATTGGCCCATCACCACCAGACTAAAAGCATAGAGTGGCTGCTGATGAGACAGTGGTTCTGATAAGAACATTAGTCATATGCTCCAATTTCTTCATTTTTTAAATTAGAAAGCTGAGGGTAGGAGGAGTTTATTTGTAGTTATGGTCAAATAATACTTCCTAATGGATTTATCTTAGCATCCGGATGTCTGAACCCTAGATTCATCAGATTTCTTTTTAAGAATCTCTAAAAATTTCTTTGGTTATTCCCTTTACAGAAATAGAACCTAATATGAACAGTAATTGTTTTTGTAAGATAAGTTAATGGTTTTAGCTTATTTAATTCTACACTCCAACATAAAGGTGTTTCAGTTTACTTTTAACCTTCCAATGTTGAACATTAGTTATTTTTAAAGTCATTTTAAATAAAATTTAACTATATGAATCATACTTATATGCCATGTACTGTTAAATTTTTGCACTAATATCTAAAAGTGCTTTTTGTAGCATTAATTTTAAATTACAAATTATAAAAATGCTGATGATATCCAATTTGAGAACATATCAAGGTAAAAATAAAAGCAGAATTATGATATTTTATTACCTATTACCTGAACACAATTAAAATTTATTTCATGGTCAATTTTATTGCTTTCTTTCCTTCCTTTCATCCTTGCTTCCTTCATTTATTTTCCCTCCCTCCCTCCCTCCCTTCCTCCTTCCTTCTTTCCTCCCTCCTTTTCCCCTTTTTTTCTATCGTCTATCTATTATCTATCTAATCTAATCTATCATCTATCTATCTATCATCTATCTATCTATCTATCATCTATCTATCATCTACCATCTATCTATCATCAAAGCATCTATTTATCTAACCATTCCTATGTTTTTGGACCTTGTTACTTTAAACTTACTTCTCAAAAAATGCATTGTTTTAAAGTTTGAGTAATAGTTCATTTTACAGTCAATCATGTTCACAGTAGAGGAAATTGTACATTTCATTGGAATGAAACTGCCAGAAAAAAATTGTTATGAAGCCCTTCTAAAAGAGACATTCAATAAACTAAGGTAGGAGTCTTTAACAAATATAATTATTGTAAATAAAATTAAAAACAATGAAAGTTATACATGTCTAATAAATAGTAGTAACTTGAAGGAAATATTTAAAGAAAACCCATTATTTTAAACATAATGTTGCTGGCTAGAAATGAGTACTTACAAAATTAAATCTTATTAGGCAGAGAAAGACTCTGAACTAGAAGATTCAGGTTGATTAAATGAATTTGTCATCTCTTCTGGACATATGATTGTCATTAATGCACATTAGTCCTGCCTTTTGAGATGAGAGATTGTTACCATTGCAGATACTCATGGAAGAGCATTTAGCTTAGAGCTCATAAAACAATTAAAATACCTTTAGTGACTATAAAATAGAGAATACTGCATTGGATGGATCATTAGCTTTATCTACTATACCTGTTATATTTTTAGCACACTCTTGGGAAATGCCATTTTAAAGGCCTATACTCTTTTCCTGGCATCACTTCTGCAATATTAAATCAGCTAAAGCCTCAGTTTTGATAATTTATAACAAATAAGTAGTTCTAAAAATTCAAAACGACATTTTAAGTTGTGAGTCTGTCCTCAAAAAGATATCATTAGTACTTTTGGATAAAAGATTTTGTGTGTGTGAATCATAATTATGGAGGTTGGTATGAGTCTTCTTATTTCCTAGCTATTCAACTGAATATAAAATTATAGCTTCTATTATACAAAAATAACAAATACAAATAATTAGCATCCTTGAAGCCTGAAATATTGAAACTTGGCAGGAATGTTTGTCATCTATGACAATCAGGTATCCACTGGAATGTACTTATTCAGTATAGGATATTCCTCTCATTGGTGTTTATGTCAACAAGCTATGAGAACAAATTCTTTGGACATTTTCCAAGAAAGTCCTTCCTCATTGTTATATGATTGTTTACAACAAGTTTTTAAATTATAAAATCTTTTTAAAGAGTGAGTTCTTTTAAATTTAGCTTAATGGAGTTAAAATGCTGTTGATAAATAAATTATGCTCTTGACTATAAATTACCTTTCTTTCAACTTTGGTGTGTAACGTAAATGAGCACTACATAGTCCACATTTACACATTTAACCAAATGACTTGGTTATCAAAAATCACAAATTAGTCATTATTTCCGTTTTTTCTAAATAGAATCCACCTTTGGATCAAGACTGTCTAAATAGCCTGGCTGGTGTGGCTCAGTGATTGAGCATCAATCCATGAACCAGGAGGTCATAGTTTGATTCCTGGTCAGGGCACATGCCTGGGTTGTAGGCTTGATCCCCAGTTGGAGGGATGTAGAGGGCAGCTGATCAATGATTCTCTCTCATCATTGATGTTCTATCTTTCTCTCCCTCTCCCTTCATCTTTCTGAAATCAATAAAAATGTATTTTTAAAAAGACTAAATATTTTTTTTAATTTTAGAGAGAAGAAGGAGAGAGAGAGAGAGAGAGAGAGAGAGAGAGAGAGAGAGAGAGAGAGAGAGAGAGAGATTTACAGGTTGCCTCCCCCACATATGCCAATTAGAGATCAAAACCTGGGTATGTACCTGACTGGGAATCAAAGCCATTACCTCTGATAGACTCTTCAATCAACTGAGCCACTGGACCAGGGCAGTGATTGGATATTTGATATGAACAAATTTCTTGAGAAATACAACTTACCAAAACAAGCATCAAGTGAAGATAAAATTACTACATAAACTAACATTTAGGAAATAATTTTTTATAAGCACTGTTAAAATGAAATAGCAAATAAACACTGGACTTGAGAATTTCCTAGGCAGACAAAAACCATTTAAGATATGTAAGTAAAACTAAATTTAGGTTATTTCATGAATGTAAATGAAGCTTAACCTATGTGGTTTTTTTTTTTCTTGTAAATGCCTCTGACAATCATAAAGGAAACTTGTCATCTTCCTAAAATGATATGAGAAAAACACCTTTCACCAATCTCTGCCACCTGGAAACCCTCACTGTAATAACCAATTACAGTAAAGGTTAACAAAGAGTTTTCAGCTGTGATGTTAACTATTCTAGCTCATCAGAGTTGTTTTCAATAAGCCCCTGGGATTTTTTTCCTGAGAGTTGAGCTTGGAATAAGATCAAATAGCATCAAGGTTGGGAGTGGGACTTTTCAAAGATCAAAGTATTACCTGTTTCTGAGGATGGGGCTTTTAACCAAGCTCCAAAAAAGGCAAGTTCCTTCTGTTGTCTGTAAGTCAGCCAGCCCTCATGGAGTTGGGGATGGGAGATGGGAATAACTCCTTGAAAAATGCCAAATGCACACTGCTCTTCCCAGGTTTTAGTCGTTTTTTTTTTCTTAAATATATGCTTTTCAGTTTTATTTTGTGCCTTTTGTTAATTTCAAAAGTTTTAAAGTGTTTGATAATCATAATTTGGCAGTATTTGTATCTTATTTTTTATGCAAGAGAGTGAATTCACAGATAGCATCACTTTAACTTATGAAACACTCACCCTACTTTGGTAATCTCTTTTCTAATAGATTGCAAATATAGTTGACATAAACAAGAAATATGCTTAAAAATTCTGTTTTCTAATCTCTTTCCCTAAAAATGTTAATTCATTAATCATACATTCTACTTCCAACGTTACTGTGGGTGACACTTGAAGCATTTTTCCACTGGGTGCTCTGAATTGCCATCTTTCCGTTCTCTTACAAGCCACCTATGTCATGCCTTAGTTATAAATGTTATTGTTTTTAATGGCAGCAACGAATTTCCAGTCACCAGTTCCTGAGGTAGTTATGATAGACTTCTTGTTAACTTATTATCCTCGACAAATGTTCTCCAGTCTCAATGGCATAAAACAGTAAGTTTTGTTTCTCTTCTACTCCTCCCAAAGGATGATGACAGGAAGAGTTCTCATGGTAATCACCTAGACTCAAGCTGATGGAAGCTTCATCGCAACAAGTAATTGAAGACTGACCAGGGTGTGTGTGTGTGTGTGTGTGTGTGTGTGTGGCTGGGGGATTACTTGCTCAGAGATACATACTACGTATGCTTACATTTCATTGGCAAATCAAATCATATGTGTATGACCAGATTCCACAGAGACAGGACTTTGCAATACTACCATGTGACCCTGAGAAAAAGAGAACTTATAACAAAAGATAATGGAATTACATTCCCCAAATTTGAACAATCGGTGTATTGAATCATTCATGTTAGGAAGTAAACGGGCTACCAAATTAGCTACTTAATGCCTTTTTGGGACATATCCTGCATCTGTATTGTTAAATCAGGAGATTAGCTATTACTGAGATTTTGTAGCTCTAGCCTAGGGATGGAGAAATACATTTCATTTCCAGTATTAGTTGGACAGGTTGATGGCAATTGCCCAGGGTGGTGTGTTGAGAAGGTTGCCATGACTGATTAGTATGCTTCAGATAAGCAAAACTATAGTAGACATCTGAAATAGGCAGTTTAATCAATCTACTCTCTAGAGCTCTGAGCATAAATGTGAACAGGCATGCATTAGTTCTAGGATAACGGAAGTGTTTTAAATAAAATATCATGTCAAGTACTTAGAATAGTTTTATAAAATGTATGTTGATTATAGATATCTCAAGGATAAAATGGCTCCTATCTCATGGACAAGGGGAAAAAAATACTGTCATAATGACAGTAAAGTACTAATTTCAAATGTTATATTCAATTTCCTACACATGCATACATTATATTTGTTAAATCACAAGCTTTGACTTGAGGATCAGAGAATGTTTATCTATATGGGATTCAATAATCATGAGTTGAATTTAATAATAAATTACTTGATGTCAGTTGCAAATGCTTCTAATAATCACATGTAATCAAGCCTATCTAGAAAAAATTTCCCAAGAGAACAATTTTGAACTGAAAACAAAAGATTATGTTGAAAATTAAATGAACTTTCTTGGCTTTATTCCTTCTTCCCCCCAACATTTTGTACTCCTCTTTTTGTTGATCCCTATGTGCTTTCCCCAAAAGATTCTATAAAGGAACTCCTATCAATAATTGAATAATTGCATCCCTTTCACTACTACGTGGCAAGGTTTGAAGTCCCATAAGTGAGAGGTGCTACTATCCCAGGAAGGCTAAATTTGTAGATGTTTAAGTAAAATACTGTAAGTTGCATTGAAAATCCTTTTCCTAACAATGGGACACTCAGTTTGAACTGTAGCAGGGAGTTAGATAGGCATGAGCAGTGCAGGGACCAGGGACCAGGTGCAGAGGGTCATGAGGGCAGAACTACTAGCAAAACTATAAGCCCTTGCATGGCCACTCCCTTAAGCTTTAGTCCCTGGAGATGACATCCAGGCCCAGAATAGCAGCAAAACCAAAGGAGCCACACCATGACTGACATCAGGACCAGCTGCTAATGACTAATGACCCTCTCCTTTGGTGCTGACCAATCAATGGAGACCACTACCCTGAGGAGACACATGGGGGAAATTGATGAATATTCTTTTGAAATCCTCTCCTGAAAGCTCAGATAAAAGCCTCAGTATGAAAGACCCAGCCTGACACTCTCTCTCTCTCTCTCTCTCTCTCTCTCTCTCTCTCTCTCTCTCATGCCTGACCCTTTCTCCACCCCCCTTTCCTTCTTTTCCAAGGGCTCTCCATCCCTTTGTCTCTGTCTCACAATCTCTCCTGAAGCATGCCCAAACCTCCCCTCCCTCTTTCATCTTTCAAGGTCTCTCTCTCTCTCCCTCCCTCCCTCACTCCCTCCATCCCTTCCTCCCTCCATCCCTCCTTCTGTCTCTCCTCTCCCTCCTAAGTTCCAAAGACCCTATTTTGCTATAACTTGTTTCCTAAGCCCATTTTTACTATGACTCATTTCTATCACTGTGACTTTCTAAATAAATGTTCTCTTATCATTGGAGTCTTGGCTCTGAATTCTTCCCTTAGCCAGAACTCAAGAACTGAGGCTGCCAAACCAAGGTTAACACCTCATGCCATTTTTCTGCCACTAATAGAACCACCTAGACTTGTTCTGTAGAATAAATTATTTTCTGGAGTGTTTTTTTCTACCATTTTTTAAATTAAATCTTTATTGTTCAGATTATTACATTTGTTCCTCTTTTTTCCTCCCCATATCTCCCCTCCTCCCAGTTCCCGCCCCACCCTCCGCCCTCACTCCCCACCCACTGTCCTCATACATAGGTCCACCATTTTTGTCCAGTCTCTTCCCACATCTCCCACACCCCTTTCCCCCCCAAGAATAGTCAGTCCATTCCCTTTCTATGTCCCTGATTCTATTATAATCAACAGTTCATTCTGTTCATCAGATTATTTATTCACTTGATTCTTAGATTCACTTGTTGATAGATGCATATTTGTTGTTCATAATTTGTATCTTTACCTTTTTCTTCCTCTTCCTCTTCTTAAAGGATACCTTTCAGCATTTCATATAATCCTGGTTTGGTGGTGATGAACTCCTTTAGCTTTTCCTTATCTGTGAAGCTCTTTATCTGACCTTCAATTCTGAATGATAGCTTTGCTGGATAAAGTAATCTTGGTTGTAGGTTCTTGGTATTCATCACTTTGAATATTTCTTGCCACTCCCTTCTGGCCTGCAAAGTTTCTGTTGAGAAATCAGCTGACAGTCGTATGGGTATTCCCTTGTAGGTAACTGAGTTTCTTTCTCTTGCTGTTTTTAAGATTCTCTCTTTATCTTTTGCTCTTGGCATTTTAATTATGATGTGTCTTGGTGTGGTCCTCTTTGGATTCCTTTTGTTTGGGGTTCTCCGCGCTTCTTGGACCTGTAAGTCCATTTCTTTCACCAGGTGGGGGAAGTTTTCTGTCATTATTTCTTTGAATAGGTTTTCAATATCTTGCTCTCTCTCATCTTCTGGCACCCCTATAATTCTGATGTTGGTACGCTTGAAGCTGTCCCGGAGGCTCCTTACACTATCCTCGCATTTTTGGATTCTTTTTTCATTTTGCTTTTCTGGTTGGGTGTTTTTTGCTTCCTCGCATTTCAAATCATTGACTTGATTCTTGCGCTCCTCTGGTCTGCTGTCGGGAGTCTGTATAATATTTGTTATTTCAGTCCGTGTATGCTTAATTTCTAGTTGGTTCCCCAACATAACATCGAGGGTCTCATTAGTTTTCTTGTAGATCTCATTAAGTTTATCGGCAGCTTCTAAACAGTTCTTGAGAGACCTTAAAAGTGTGGTTCTGAACTCTATTTCTTCCATTGACAATTTTGTCCTGTTTCTTTGTCTCCGCATTTTGTTATGCTTCCTTGGTGCACCCCCTAGTGGTCTTTGTTCGCAGTCTTATAGTTAAACCTTGATTGATGTAGCTAATACCAGGGAGGGTTTGACCTCCAGGCCAAGTGGCTATGAGAATCAGCTGTGTCAGCAGTGAGAGAACTTCTGTCCTCTAGGGAGGTGCTAATCTAGCCTTTGCCTGAAGCTATCCGGCAAATGCCTCTGTGCAGGGCTTGGGCAGGGCGGGTCAAACAGGATCAACAGCGTGGGCCAGAGAGAGCAGTTATGGCGGCTCTCAGTCCTGTCCCCAGGGGCTCTGCCTCTCTGAGTTCCAGCACCCGCTGCAAAGCTCGGAGAGAAAGCTGCACTCGCTCTTACCGAAGCCAGACAGTCCCGCTTCTCCCGTTTGAGTCTGGGTCCCTAAAGACTCGCCTGTATCTGGAGCTCAGAGTCTGCGACTCCCTCCCGATTGAAAATGCCAACCGCGCCCTCTGCCGCCAGCCCGCTCCGCACACTCCGCACCTGAGTATTTCACTTCAGCACTGCGCCTCCTCTGAGTGTCCGTATGCGTTTCTCCTTCCTCCTAGTTGTAGGACTTCCACTCAGCCAGCGTTCCTGTGGTTCTGCGTGATGTCCGTTCCGTCTTTTAGTTTTACTTTTGAAGTAGTTGTTCAAAGCAGCAAACTCTGGCGTTAACCTATGCCGCCATCTTGGTTCCTCCAGCCCACCCCTGATTCTTTTCTACCATTTTACACAAACACCTCCATCGAGGCCAACCCTGATCTTCCTTCTTTGCACGAATTATATAAAGGATGTAATCTAGCATTAATCTGGATCTTCTGAAGACTCTTAGTATTAAAATACCTCTTCTCACTAGTGATATGGACATAGGCATGGTCTTTGGGTTCTCTGTAACTGAAACACATTCTTTAGTTATATAATTATGACTTCATTTAAAATCAATTAACCTAAGTAGGGTTTTTTAATACAGCTGCCAGTTGCCATAATTATAAATCAATTACTTCTCCTTTTGGCAATCACATGTTCCTATCAAATAATATTCATGTTTTGCAGTGTCCTGTTCCATATTTGGCTATGTACAATGTTAACCTTGGAAAAGCTTTTGAATGTTTCATTATACAAAGGGTTCTAGGAATTAGCTGTACTATTGTTTAGTTTATTTTTTCCCTTTTACAGAGAATATAGCTATTCTTCCAAATTAAATGATTTGTACAAGTTCACAAGTTACTCAGTGATCGTAACCACATTCTAACTACTAGTGTGTTATAGTTAATTGCTAATTTAGTACCAATATTCCCCCCCCATATTTGATTTAAATTGAACAAATAGTTTTGCTATATTTATTTTAGATTTATGATGAAAATAGTTTGTATTCTGTGTAACATCTTAGTCCAAATTGTAATTATATAATACAACACATTATATCATGAATTTATGAATTAGAAATTTTTACTGGACACAGTAAGGATGGCTCCACCCTACTTTTAATGCCTAGTGACTCAATTGGACGTCTCAAAGTGCGGGGTTGAAATACTTGAAGACTACTTGCCTCACATATCTGACATTGATGTAAAAAAGTTGAAAAAAAATCTGAGGCCTGACACAGCTGTTGCTCCTTAGGCAACTCTTTCAATCACTATGTGGTGTCTCAAAGTGTTATCTCCAGCATGGTATCTTCTAAATACTGATATTTCTTATACGTCATTTCAGAGCACCCACGACATGTGTCCCAAGAGAGAAAATCAAGTGGAGAGATAATCAAGTGACCTATATTTGTAAATCACTCAGTGTCTTACCTGCCACATTTTATATCTCAAGGGCATTGCAAAAGTCCATCAAAGTTCAAGGTGAGGGCACCTGCATAACCTCTTTTGATAGAAGAGTGTCAATATAAGAGAAATACAAATCATAACAGTGAGATACTATTTAATACCCACTGGAATGGCTGTAATAAAAAACAGTAACAACAACACATAGGTTAAAAACTAGCATCCCCAGCTAAGTGAAATAAGTCAGTCAGAGAAAGACAAATACTGTATATCTCACTTATATGTGGAATCAAGAACAAAATAAACTGACAAACAAAATAGAACCAGAGGCAGAAGTACAGGGAACAGACTGACAGATCTCAGAGGAGAGTGGAGTGTAGGGACTGGGTAAAAAAAAGGTGAAGAGATTAGCCAAAGAACATATATGCATAGCCCAGGGACACAGACAATAGTGTGGTTAAGCCCAAGGGAGTGGGGCAAAGACTGAGTGGAGATGGGCAAGGGACAGGGGGAAGCGGGGGGTGGGGGGGGGAGGAATGGGGAACATCTGTAATAGTGTAAACAATAAAAAAATCTAAAATTTTATCACTCACTAATAGGTAACCACTAATAATATTTTGATGTTCAACTAGCCAAAAATTTTCCCTGTGTATGTTTTATTGAAACATGCACATATATGTTTTATTTAAATAGAGTTTAAAAATATGGATTATTTTGAATTTCCTTGTTTTCACTTACTACTAGTATATATGATAATTATTAAAGAATAAATGTTTTATGAACCTGCCAAAAAAAATAGTCCCTCTCATTGGTATTAAAAGTAATAGGGATAAAAACATTTAGGTTTTGATTTGAATATGTTAACGTCTCATGATCCAAATTTCATTGTCTACCTGCACACAAACACAAGCATCCAGGTACTTGAAAAATAAGTTGAAAAAACCATCAATATTAAAAGGCATATGTGCAGTATATGCATGTGTGTTGGAAAGGGGTGGAAGACAACTCTATTTCAGAACATAAGTACTATATAATACAATAATTTTGAATTAAGGAAGCTTTCCCAATTTAATAACAACTGTATTATGGTCCTAAAACTTGGAAAGCCTAAAGGGATAGAAATCTTTCCTCACATACAAATGATCCTATCTAATAAAAGGGTAATATGCAAATTAGCCATCACTCCATCACAAAGATGGTGGCACCCACAGCCACAAGATGGCAGTGCCCAGTCCCCTCAGCCCCACCAGAGTCCCTGGTCCTGTCAGCTAGGGGGAGAGGGGGGCAGCTGGAATCCTGAGCCCTTTCAGTTTCTGCAGCCCCTGGACCGGAAGTGGAAGCCGAGAGTGCGGGGAGCACCAAGAATGCTGGGAATCATGGTTCTGGAGGCGGATGCGTTACGGGATCTCCTAGACACTAGAGCAAAGTGGGCCTGGAGCAAGTTACTGTTGCCGGTGGGGGATGGAAGGAAAGCAAAGGTGAGAGACGTAGGTAAAGTCAGAGTGTCGAGGAAAAATTAAAAGGAAGATATCCTGCAACTTCTAGGAAATCTCCACCAATGGAGCAAAGAAAAAAAAAAAAAAAAAGCTCTATTATTCTGTGAGCACCAAACCAGATTGGGCTGGAGTCTCACACAATTTGTTCATATGATTGAAAAGACAGACAGAAACTTCACTCTTTCATGTATCCAGACAGATGCAATGCACAACATGCATGTTTTCACAAAAGAGGTTTAACAGCACCATTTGCTATACGCCCTTTGGTAAGTCACCTTTTCGGTGGCCATCTGTGTTAGTTAATTGCCATAATCAAGAGTAAAAATTAAATCTTTTCTATCTCTATGACAAGCAGGTCCTTACAGATTGGAAAAAAGGCAACTATCTACACTAATAAAAGACAAAGATGCTAATTGACTGTACCTTCACTACACTCATCAGCCAATCAGAAGAGTGTGCAAATTAACCCAACAAAGATGGCCGTTAAATTTGCATACTGCAGGCAGATCCCGCTGTGCTGCCCTGCACAGGTGGCAGTGCAATCCCCAGCCGCCGCCTGCCCCAGCGTGGGATCCAGGCCTGCTGTGTCCGGCCCAGGGGCCACAGGGCAGGCACCGAGGGATTGGGGGTGCCATCTGCCACCAGGGGAGTGGGCCTAAGCCAGCAGGTGGTTATCTCCTGAGGAGTCCCAGACTGTGAGAGGGCACAGGTTGGGCTGAGAGACTCCCCCCACTGCCAGTGCACAAATTTTTGTGCACCAGCTTCTAGTCTATAATAAAAAAAGTGTAATATGAGGGGCAATCAGACAGGCAGGCAGAGGCATTTAGGGGCGATATGGTAGGCAAGCAGTTAGGGGTGATCAGGCAGGCAGGCAGAGTGGTTAGGGGCGATGAGGCAGGCAGGGAAGTTGAGTGGTTAGGGGTAATCAAGCCGGCCAGCAGGCAAGCGGTTAGGAACCAGAGGTCCTGGTTTGTGAGAGGGTGCAAGCAGGGCTGAAGGACCACCCCCCTCATGCATGAATTCCATGCACCAGGCCTCTAGTTTTAAATAACTTTTAAAATAGTCTGTGTAATGTTATTTAAAATAAAAACAAACCATGATTCTAATAAACCTTTTAGAAAATAAATAAATATCACCAGCAAACAACTTAATTTTAATTAATAAGCATATATAAAGTTGGATGAAATACTTGTTAATTAGTAATAGGGACAATTTTATCAGTTAAAATAGACCTTGGATATTGATAGATAATAGTGGTAGATATTACTGATAATTACTGTACATCAACTATGTATGCCTCTTTATGACCTGAATATAATGTTTTAAATCATATTTTGGCAATTTACTAAAAATAATTTAAATTGTTATTTTCAACCAAAATTTGATTATTTTTGAAATAAAGAGTTGTATATTAAAACCTGAAATTAAAACATGCACACACACCCACAATTAAAGTTTTATGATACACACAGTGCCATTACCATATAGATCTTAACATTATTTTTGCACAAAGATAAGATGGTTCTTAGACTGAAAAAATTTTTAAATTTACTTAGAGTGTATTCCTGTTTCTCTAACAATTTTTATTGCTATTATGTTTTTATAGTATGGTTTTATCTATAAATTAGATTTTTTTTTCTTGGAAAATTTTGTTCATAGCTTCTTTGAGGCTTCCACTTTTGCTGTATATTTTGCCATCATTGTGTCATGGTTTTTCTCTTAATCTGTAAACTTGCTTAGGGTGATTACTATGTCCTATATGTTTTCTAGATCATTTCATGTACTCACATAATGAATTCATATTTGTATTTTGTGCTATATTTTTTAGATCACAAAATTAAAGAGAAAACTTTGACTATAATCAGTGTTTGGCTTAAAAAGTGACAGACTTTTGTGGTCCCAATTATTTCAGGTAGATTTTAATACAAGTTATAAAGAAGGCATATGTTCAAGCACCATTACTTCCATTGTCACTTTTTGTAATAAATTGTTATGTAAGGTGACATACGTAGAATGAATAAATCTAAAAATGTAGTTACTTTCCCACCCCCTTGGGTAATAGTTGAACTTTTGATTGCATTCCATAAGGAATGGTGCTTTTTTAAAGCTTGTCTGGGAAGGAGAGATTTTGTTTAGTTCGCTTTTTCACCAAAGCAGAAAATTAGATTACTCTAGAAGTCTGATCAGCAGAGCAGAAAGTAAGCTACATATATAGGCGACTGGATGCTGCATTGAAATGAGAAGTCATGCTGTGTTACCATGTTGGTAAAATTATTTGAGAAGTAAAAGTTTAAAAATCATTCATCAATATCTTTAGGAAATAAATTTAATGCAAAGAAAATATTTCATTGAAATAATTGATTCAAATCCAAGAAAATGTAAATTTGCTTAGACAAGCAGGTAGAAAAAAAGTAAAATACACAGAATAAAAATACTAGGAGAGATATTGAATAATACAAATGTGTGAGAAACAGTATTTGTATTAGTTTTCTATATCCGTCCTACAAATGACTACAAATGGTGCCTTAAGACATAGCTATGATCTCACAGTTTCTGTGAGTGAGGAGTCTGGGCATGATTTGCTTCAGTCTTCTGTTTAGCATCTCATAAGCCTGCAACCAAGATGTCAGACTTTAGATGCTTGACTAGCATAGGATCTACCTCCAAGCTCACTTGAATTGCTGAGAGAATTACGTTAATTGTAGCTACATGCCTGAGGGTACTAGTTCCTGCTGAATTTTGGTTGCACACTGCTCTCTGGACCTAGAAAGCATCTTCAGCAATCAGAAACCGCCAGGTTGTTGTTGTTGTTTTTTGTTTTGTTCTGTGTGTGTGTGTTTTGTGTGTGTGTGTTTTGTTGTGTGTGTGTGTGTTTTGTTGTGTGTGTGTGTGTGTGTGTGTGTGTGTGTGTGTATGTATGCGTTTTGCCTCATAGCCTCTCCCTAGGCACTCTCATGGCAAAGCATATTGTTTCTACAAAACTGGCAAGGGAGAAAGTCTATAATAGAAGTTAATCTACTACCAATATTAAAATGTACATATTTAGCATCATCATGGGATTGCCCTTCCATCATCGTTGCCATATCACCTAGTTAGAAATAACCACAGATTCCACCCACATCCAAGGGGAAGAGCCGAAAAGGAATGAGTGCCAGAAGTTGGTATTACTTTAGGGCTTTTCTGACATAGCATTTGAGGATAAAGAGCAATGAGAATTGCTGGATTATATGGTTATTAGTTGTATTTTTAATTTTTTGAGGAACTTCCATACTGTTTTCCATTGTAGCTGAATCGATTTACATTCTCACCAACAGTGTACAAAGATCCCCTTACCTCCACATTCTTGTCAATACTTGTTATTTCTTGTCTTCTTAGTGCAGCCATTCTAACGGGTGTGAGGTAACATCTGATAGTGGTTTTGTTTGGTACTTTGTTGATGATTAGTGATACTGAATATCTTTTCATGTACCTGTTGGCCATTAGGATGTCTTCTTTGGAAACATGTTTATTTAGTCCCTTTGTCTAATTTTCATTATATATATTTTTTACATAGTTTTATGCATTATTCATATACTGTGGATACTAAACCCTTACCCAATATATGTGTGACAAATGTGTTCTCCCATTCTGTAGGTTGCCTTTTCATTTTTGACTGTTTCTTTTCTTATATAGAAGTTTTTTAGTCTGGTCCTTATTTTCAAATAATGCTTCCATAAAGGTCATATCACAAAAAGCTGTCTGATGACATGTGTTGAAAATTTTAGGATCCTTTCCCTATCCCCTGAAAATAAAAATCAACTTTTCAAAAAGTTTGACCATTAAAATTATCCAGTACTTAACCAAGCTAGTAAAATTTCAGGGGCAAATGTGTGGCTCTAAATAAATGTTTTCATTTAAAATCAATGAAGAATCCTATATAATAAAGAGGTAATATACAAATTGACCATCACTCCAACACACAAGATAGCCACCCCCATGTGGACACAAGATGGCCAGCAGAGGAGGGCAGTTGAGCGGGACCAGGCCTGGAGGGGAAGGCAGTTGGGGGGACCAGGCCTGAAGGGGAGGGCAGTTAGGGGTGACCAGTCTGGTAAAGGAGGGAAGATAGGGGTGACCAGGCCAGCAGGGGAGGGCAGTTAGGGGCAATCGGGCCAGCAGGGGAGCAGTTAGGTGTCGATCAGGTTGGCAGGGGAAGGGTTAGGGGGTGATCAGGCTGGCAGGCAGAAGTGATTAGGGGTAATCAGGCAGTCAGGCAGGAGAGCAATTGGGAGCCAGCAGTCCTGGATTGTGTTTAGCGGACCTAAATGAGCAGTCAGACATCTCTTGAGGGGTCCCAGATTGGAGAGGGTGCAGGCTGGGATGAGGAACAACCCCCACCCCCATGCACGAATTTTGTGCACTGGGTCTCTAGTATCAAATAAAGCTGGTTATATATTTATCCAGGTAAATAGATAGATAGATAGATGATAGATAGATAGACAGATAGATAGATAGATAGATAGATAGATGATAGATAGATGAATATTGCTTTGATAATGCTCATTTCAATTATGCTTCTAAAATTATCTTAAGGAAATGGGCTAAAAAATCATTAATACACATTTTTTCTTTATTAACAGATATTGTTGGGGATCTTTTTGATAGGTATCCTATCTAATAAAGAGGGAATGTGCTAATTGACCCTCATGCCATCACAAAGATGGTGCTGCCCACAGCCAATAAGGACAGAATATGCTAATTGACTGCCCCACCCTCAAAGATGGCAGTGCCCACAGCCACAAGATGGCAGCGCCCAGTCCCTTCAGCCTTGCCACGTGCCTGCCTTCAGAATCCCCCAGTCCACCAGCCACCCAGGGCCAGCCCGAGATGCAGGCAAGCCTTGGATGGCAGCTGCCTAGCCACCCAGGGCCACCTGAGGCTCAGGTAACCAGGGCCAGCCGAGGCTTGTGCTGCCAGCAGTTGCAGCAGCTGAGGTGTGATGGGGCATCACCTTCTCCTGATCTCTGGGTTGCCTCCCACCCTGAGGGCTCCTGGACTGTGAGAGGGGGCAGGCCAGGCTGAGGGACCCCACTCCAGTGAATGAATTTTCATGCACTGGACCTCTAGTCTCTTTATACAGAGCTTTCACAGTGACCACATTGACACGCTGAAAGGAGCAGACTGATAATTCAAACATGCTATTCTGCACCTAGAGGAAAAGACCAAATGATGGAGACATCATGTCTGCAAAAGGACTTTTAGTCCTACTGTATTCTCTCCATCCCTATGGAAGGGCACTTGTTTTGTCTCAAAGATAGATTCTGTTCTCTAGTGTTCTGCTGCAATGTACACCATGGGCTATAATCAGAAGAACATTTAGTGATATTTTATTTGCAAGAATTCTTAATTTAATAAGACTTCATATCTTGGAACCCACTAGTACCCACCACTCCCCATATAGTTCTATATGAGGCTATGCTAATTACCAAAGATTTTACTTAACTGTATTCAAAATAATTTGAGATATTTCAGAAATTTACAATTATGATGATGCCATAGTATCTTGTTAGTAATTATCCAGAGATCTGTACATAAATGTCAATACAAGACATTGCAGCTCTTTCTGTGTCTTCATTAGAGAATGAGATGAAATATATGAGCATGTGTTTATGTTCATCATTTCACAAACAAGTCTATAAAACCTAAGCAACAAAGAAAGTGTGAAATAATAAAATGGTATTCTTATTACTATTTAAAAGGAAAGACATCTATACCTCAAATGATGAGTGCACATATTTGAGTTGTCTTAATATTTATGTCTGATCAACACTGAATTAAAACCATTCCTTGAAAAGTACATATTTTAAGATCAAAGAGAAAATTTATGGAAATACTAATTTTGAATATTGACAAACATTTTTACTAACCATATATAGCAACCTAATAAATATACTTTGAATAGTAAATACATTTCTCAATAAAACAAATAATGTGTCCTTTTTGACACAATAGACTAGCATGAGATCTGGCATTCCTATACATTCTAATATAGGATATTTTCCTAAATTTTAAGTTTGACTTCTATATAAATAGCAAATTGTTTCTTGTTTATTTTGCTAAATATAGTCTTTAAGTACTTTAAACATAACATGAAATGGCATGTTTAGAAAAAATGGAATTTTCTCATGTTCTTTTCCCTACCTTTCTGATAAGACAAATGCTCTTCCAAACCAAAAGAAACATGTGACAAGAAATATATCATGTCAGAATTTTAACTTCAATATACCACTAGATTGTAGTGTGAATTAAATCATAAGTATTCTGAAATTTTCTCTGAGAAGCCGACATATATTCATGAGGTTAAAAGGAACTTTTAATTCATGACATGGGAATTTAAATGATTTCAAAAGGAGCATAATTGGGTATGTTTTATCTTATATTTTATTCAGGTTTTAACCAAAAAGTCTTTAACAGTTAATTAAATTGTCAGACTATGGGCATTAAATGTGAAAAACATTTCTGATGGAAATCTTCTCAGATCTGTATATCTTACCATCCAAAAGATAGATACTATTGTTAAAAATTACTGTGAGGAACAGTAGTCTTTTTGCAATCAGTATGTTTTTGCTTAGCCAAAAGGAAGACTCAAACTTTACATGTGCCTCAACTTTGGCGTGGAGTTTAACAAATATCAATGACTGCAGGCTCCGTGCATGAAATTCCAGCAGTGGTAGGGTCTCTAGTGGCTGCCAGCTGCCAGCCTGGGCCTCTCTCCCTCCCCCTGGCTGGGCCCACTGCCTGGTCAAACTCCTGGACGAACTCCCCATCCAGGGGACAATTTGCATATTATGCTTTTATTAAAATGGATACTATGAATAAGAAGTGTTTCTTACTGCTTTACACTTTAACACCATGAACATTTTTCACTTAATTTTTCTTTATTAATTTTAAAGAAGACAACACTTAAGAGCCTATTGCTGTGTTGTTAGATATAGTTGCAGAAATAGTCAAGCATTTAAGATTTGAGGGGAAGAAAACTGTTAAAAAAGAAAATCACAATAAGAACTAAATAGTTAAATTACCAGTATTTTGCTTTATAATTTAAATTATGAAATATAAAAATAATTTGCATAAATGCTATGAGTTAATAATGTATGTACAATTATGTGTTCTTTATGTCTGTGTGTATATATGTACATGTATACATATATTACAGACATTAGCATTGTATATATGGATTATTTTCATTTTAATAAATAAGAATGGTCAAATATGTTTTCATATTGCTAATTTTTTTGCATGTTTGGACATTTTTATTGATTTACAGAAAATTTTAATAACACTGATTTGCATTTTTTATTTAGAAGTCAAAATTAAATGCTTATAATTTGGCTTGAATTAATTTATATTGAGCCAATAAAAACTACTTAGCAAAACAAAATATTAAATACGTAGAACAATTAGAAACAAATTTTTTTAAAAATATATTTTATTGATTTTTTACAGAGAGGAAGGGAGAGAGAGAGAGAGAGTTAGAAACATCGATGAGAGAGAAACATCGATCAGCTGCCTCCTGCACACCTCCCATTGGGGATGTGCCCGCAACCCAGGTACATGCCCTTGACCGGAATTGAACCTGGGACCCCTGAGTCCGCAGGCCGACGCTCTATCCACTGAGCCAAACTGGTTTCGGCTAGAAACAAATTTTTATTCCCCTACCCCTATAATATAATGAATGCATTCTAGATTTTGGAAGTTGATACTTACATTCACTGTGTTTTGTTGTTGATGTTTTTGTTTCAGTTTTTTTTTTGTTTTTGAATTACAGTTTAAAAATGAATTTGGTCCAGAATGGACATACTGTGTTGACAAGGTCAAGGGATATTTATATTTTTATATAAGTGTAAATAAAATAAATATGTAGAATAATGGTGTTTAGGGGCTATGGGGGAAAAAAAGTCTTTGGATTTTGATGCTATCTTGGGAAGACATGTAGCACAGATTTTGGTAACATTTTTCTTTGAGTCTCAGATGTTACTTTAACATTTCTAATTTGTTTAAAAATATATTTTATAGTTATGTATTTATAGGGCTAGAAAATACATAAATACATTACAGTATTCATTCAAACATTTTATGTATAATTATAATCATGTAGATTTTCTATTATTTGGACAGTGGATGTGTTTCAAATTCATTTAAAGTGAGTATGACCTTCTTGACTTAAACATCAATTAAAATTAAATGGTGATTTCTGCCATTCAACAATGACAGATTAGACAATAAATGATTAGTTTAATTGATAAGAACACTTAATGAATCAACAAAACTATATTTGATGGCATCGTATTGTCATGTTTTTGTATGAATTAATTTCTTTAAATTTGGAAGACTTTGTTTAGCTAGACAGACAGTGTAACAGTAGTTTTTAACTATTATTATTATTATTAATTTTAATAATCATTATGCTTATTTATTGAACATAAAAAAATAACATTGCAAAAAAAACCCCCAAGATTTAAGGTGTATCTATATACATAGAAATAAATAAATTATAATACTTGCCTAACATTTTAAAGCTTCACACTCACTATATCATAATAACTACAGAGATGTTAGTTTTTCTATTTAATATGTTAGCTTAAGTACTGCAAAAAAACCCCGCATGAATTGAGGCCAACATTATAAACCTCATATGGAACATGGTGGAATGACTTCCGTTCTCCAACAAATGATTTCGTGCTCTTTCTGTTCATAAAATTCCATGGTTCTTCCTTTTAAATCGGTATGGCTCAAAAATGTCTAGGAACCCTGTTACTAAAAAAAAATGGTTAATGATTAAAGCAGTCCTCATTAGTTGATTTGTCAAATCAATGGAATATCCTTAGAGGTAAGTGAAAATGCAAATTTATTCCTGATAGTCAACATCTCATTAATGGCATTTTTATGTGTGTGTGTGTTATATTCACTCGAGCTGGAAGCACAAAACCAATGTAATTTTCTACTGTTCCATTCACCTAATATCCCTGTTTCCATTCCAGTATTTGAAAGCACAGTAAAGCTTTTCAATAACATAATGAATAACTGAATAAAGTACTGTTATTTCTAATGGGTTTGAACAAATGTTCAAATTTTAGAGAGAACACATACCATGCATTACTTAACAACAGGAATACATTCTGAGAAAAACACTGTTATGTTATTTTGTGGTTGTGCAAACATAATAGAGTACCGTTACACAAAATTAGATTGTATAGCCTTCCTACAGACCTAACCTATATGGCATAACCTATTGTTCCCATAGTACAAACCTGAACAGCATGTTTCTGTACCGAATACTGTAGGCAATTATAACACAAAGGTGAGTATTTGTGCATCCAAACATATCTAAACATATAAAATGTACAGTGAAAATACAGTGTACAAGATAAATAATGGTACACCTCTACAGGGCACTTACCATAAATGGAGCTTGTAGGACTAGAAGTTGCTCCACATGAGTCAGTAAGTAAGTGGTATGTGATTGTAAAAGCCTAGACATTTTACACTGTAAAATTTATAAACATTTAGTGTATTCTTAAGCTACAAAAATTTATTTTAAAAGTTTCTTTTTCACCAACAAATTAGTTTACTATAACATTTTTACTTTATAAACTTTTTGACTCTTTTATAATAACACTTAAAAGAAACATTGTGCAACTAGACAAAAATATTTTCTTTCCTTACATTCTTATTTTATACGTTTTATATATTTTAATTTTTTATTTTTAAACTTTTTTGTTAAAAACTGAGACACAAATATACACATTAGCCTAAGCCTACACAGATGATCAATATCACTTTCTTTCACCTCCACATCTTGTCTCACTGAAATGTCTTCACGACAATAACATTCGTGGAGCTGTCATTTCCCAAGATAACGCACTCTCCGGAATACCTCCTGAAGGGCCTGCCTCCTGGAGGAGGTCTCACTGTTTTCAGAAATATGTTCACAATGGTTTGTTTGGTTTGTTCCTTTTTTAAATCATGTACTGGTATTTGCTTGTAAGAAGATAATGCACCATGAACATCCCTTTCTATTAATGAATACCTTTCGGTGTTGGGGGTCCGTTTTCAAAGTTTTTAAGAATTTTGTTGAGATCTCAAAAAGTGTCTGCTAAACCTTTCACTGTGAAATTTTTTAGGGTTCTCCTTTTTCCTTCTCCTGCAGTTTCCTTTTCTCTTGTCTATTTTTCAGCCATGCGTTCCTGTTCCAGTTCCAACAACTCCCCATTATTCAATTTTTCAGGAACCACACAGTGATGGAGAACCTTTTGAGCTCGGCGTGTCAGCATTTTGAAAAACCCTAACTTAACTCTGGTGCTGTGTCACATATAGAAATTTTTTGATATTTTCAACCATAGTAAAACAAAGACTTATATTTTTGATGTTTATTTTATATACTTAAATGCCATTTAACAAAGAAAAATCAACCCAAAAAATGAGTTCGCATGTCACCTCTGACACGCGTGTCATAGGTTCACCATCACTGAGAAGGAACCTTTCAATGCCATCTTCATCTACACCCAGGTGAGAGTTGTTTGCTATCTCAACCGCAGACTTGCTGATTTTTGCAACCTCCTCATCTTTGGCAAACCTTTTGAAGTCATGGACAAACCTCTTGGATGTCTTCTTCTAGATGATATTTATACACTCTGGTGTGACATCACTCCAAGCCCAAGCAAGGCTCTTGATGCAGTCATAGATGTTGTTATCCTTCCAGAACTGCATCAGTGTCTTCTCAGTGTTTTCCTCTGTTGCATCAATAGCCCAGACAAAGGTCCTGCTCAGATAGGAGGCCTTAAAATCTGCTGTAACTTCTTAATCCCTTTGTTGGATCAGAGAGGTGGTGTTTGGAGGGCAAAAAAACACTACTTAGATATTAGGCTAAAAAACACCAATAAAAGGAGGATTTTAGGGAGAATTATTAATAATAGGAAAAATCTTTAAAGTATGTTATTCTCCAAATTGTATTTTGCCATTTACTTGTCATGTCAATTCAGGAGGGCTCCTTGGAAGAGGAGTCAGGCCATTCATGGCTTCTTCATGCTCCTGCCGTACACTGGCAGCATGTGCTTATTGATGTGCTGAAGACCCTGGGGTTCTCATGGAGACAGATCAGGAAGGTTTTCAAATTTCAGATTTTATCATTGCCCACAAGCAACACTGTTATCCTATCCTTAAAAGCCTGGAAACGTAGCATTGACTTGGCCTCCTTTATGGATGAAGGACCTTTCAGTCATCTGTTTCCAAAATATGGAGGTTTCACCCGTATTGAATATTTGCTCTGGCAAAAAATATTCCTCCATAATCAACATATCTAGAATTTCTAAAAAGTGTTACATCAGCACTCACAGACTCACTATTTACTTGTCGCATTATGTAATAAATAAAAATTCTTGAATTGTTTAAATCATTCAAATCGCCTCAGAGCTGCAGTAAATTCAACATCACGGTCAGGTCCAGCCTATTCTTTAAACATCACAGACAAGCACTTTACTTTGGTCGTGACTGTCAGGGTCCTGAGAGGAATACACTTTTGTGTTTAGTCTTTAATCCAGAATAATTAGGAGTTTTTTCATGTCTGCTTTAGGCTTTTTAAAAGAAGTTTTGTTAGTCTAGTTGCCTTCAATAAAGCAGATCCTTTAACAGCTTTCATTACTTTGTTCTTGCTCTTCATGATTATAGCTATGCTGGAAGGGGACATGCCTGACTAGTGAGCAATAACTATTACTGATTTACTGCCTTTATAATCCTTAATCACTTTTAATTTTGTTTACAGATGAATCACTTCATGTGACTCCTTAGTGGCAACATTATCAGTAGATTTTAAGAGTCATGATGGACAAAACAACAGATTGAATCAAGCACAAGAGAAAATTATGGAACAAGAGGCATGGTAAATCTGTCTCCTATGCATGAGGATGCTTCCAGGGTAATATGTCACACTGTTTTACAGCAAACTTGTTTTTAATAACTTAAAAGAGATCACTCGAAAATAATGATTAATAGTACAGTAAATACATAAACCAATAACAGGCATTTATTACCTTTATCAAGTATTATGTACTATATGTAATTTTATGTGTGATGCTTCCATATGACTAGCAGCACAGTAGATTTATTTATACCAACATCACTATAATTATGTGAGTGATGCATTGGGCTATCATGTTACCACTACCAGTTCAGCAGATGATGGGAAATTTTCAGCTCTATTATAATCTATGGCAACACCTCTATATGCAGTCTGTGTGGTTATATGGTAAATAACTACAGAAGGATGCTGTTTTACATATGGAAAAGTATAAATCTTAATTTCTATTGTATAATAAAAGAACTCTAACTACAGAGTTATAATTATACATAACACAATGCTTACATAACAGTGTAACCCATTACAAGATTTTTTAGCTGACAGAATTAACCTGCAAAAGTGTCACTTTTCCTTTTAATGTGCAGTAGCATAAAATCATAAGTTTGTTATACGAATAATGGACCAGAATATCTAATGTAAGAAGCATAATAAATATCAGTTCTTTGTTTTAAAATAATTACTACCATTAATCCTATAATTACTCACAAGCCTTCAATGTCAGTACATTTTAATATACTTATTTACAAAGAAAGCTTCTATTGCAGATGTCTACTTTTATTTTCAGAAAAAATAATTCTAACAGAAGATACATTTTGAAAAACTGCCAAAACACAAATGCATAAAATCTATTTTAAATAATCTGTGTTCTGTCTTTCCACAAATCAAATATTTTAAAAGAAAAATTAATTTTCATAAATTTAATGATTAATCACTTAGCCCTATTTTATAAAATAAAGTGATAAAGAAAAATATTTTAGATAAATAATTTTGGGCTCAAATAAAATAATATGTTTCTCTCTGTCTTTATCTTTTCTGTTTCTATTTGTCTTTTTCACTCTCACTATTTTCCTCTCTCTTGCGCTCTCTTTCTCTTTCTCTCATACACATGCACACAGTAAAAATATCATAATTCCACTCTATCAGCTACTACCCTTGCTTTAGATTAACATCTTAGGAAAACAGTAATGAATGTCAACAGTCACGGTTTAGCTGTGGTACTATTACTTTTTTAAAAATTATCTTTATTGTGGAAATGATTACCGATGTCCCCCTTTTTTGCCCATTGTCCCCTCTCTTTCCCACCCCCCCTTCCAGGCCTTCACCCCACTATTGTCTGTGTCTACTGGTTATACATATAAGCTCTTTGATCTCATCCCCTTCCCTTCTCTCTGAGGATTCTCAGGCTGTTGCACGCTTCCAGTCTCTGGATCTATTTTGTTCATTAGATTCCACATATAAGTGAGATCATGTGATACTTATCTTTCTCTAACTGACTTATTTCACTTTGCATAACACCCTCCACACTGTCTCAAAGAATAGTTATTTTTTAATAATAGTGAAAACAAAAGAATGTAAGAATAAAAAATAGAATTAGTTGACTAAATTTTACTCTTTATTAAACTAACATTAAAATAACACTGTGTAGGTATATTTATAAGTACCAGTGACCCGATACATGAATTTGTGCACATTGAAAGGGAATTAATTAGAAGAAATATTTTAATATCGCTCTTTCTCTGTAATAGAAATTTCAGAGAATAAAGAAAAGCAGTAAAATGTATATAAAAATAACATGAATTTATTAATAAATTATCAATAACAACATGATATAACAACAACAAAGATATATAAAAACAACAAAAACATGATATAAAAACAACAAAAACATGACATGAAAACAACATTGATACAAACAATGACTGATAAATTGATTAAACTTATTCTAATATCGCCCTGTACACCACATTAAGAGTAAAAACAGAGTGCTTGACTAATTTCCCTTGTGATGAAGTATTTACAACTTTAACTTTAACGTCACATTCTCTTCGAACTCGAGAGAAAGCAATAAGTAACAGACCATGTCCGAAAACGAGTTCAGGTAGAAATATTCCTACTCTGTCTAGAGTTTGTCTTTGTGATTTATTAATTGTCATCACAAATGTTGGCATCATGGGAAACTGTCTTCGAATTAATTTAAATGGGAGGCCAGTGTCAGATGGGGACAAATCAATTCTTGGGATGAGAACAACCTCTCCTTCCATAGATCCTGTTAATACTTCAGCTTTGATTATGTTAGGTCACAATCTTTTGATAATAAATCTAGTACCATTACAAAGACCCCATTTACTATTAAGATTTCTCAGTAGAATGATGATTGCACCTACTTTCAATTTTAATTTATGACATGGCATTCCTGAAGGTGTAATACTATTGAGAAATTTGATAGGAAAATTTGCTTTTTCAGCATCATCTGTTGAATCGATGGAATCATCACTCAAATAGGTGTGAAAATCTCCATAGAGTATATCCAAAATTTCTTCTTTTAATTTATAAACATGCTCACTTTTAGGACAAAGAATTTTACGTTTATATATTTTTTTAATATTGTCTATAGATATACTATTTCCAAAGGTAGCTTCCATAATAGATCCATTACAAATCATTTTACAGTGGATTTCAATAATATCCATTCCTAAATGAAAACTGCTATCAAGTTTGCCATCTCCAAGTTTTACTAACCATTCACTATAAGCAGAATCCTCTGATCTGCTGACCAAGGCCAATTCTGTGAGGAATGGGGCTCCTGCTTCCAACTGTCAGGGTTTAGGGTGCGGGTGAACAGGATTTGGGACTGTCAGTGTGCGAACAGCAAGCTGACCAAGGCCGATTCTGGGAGGAATGGGGCTCCTGCCTCCCTGCTGTCAAGGTCTGGGATGCAGGTGAACAGGATTCAGGGCTGTCAGGATGTCGGCAGCAAGGTCTGGGTCAGTGCTCATCATAGCTACTGGCTGGTGGTCTGGTCATTGGTTGTTCTGGTCATTACACGGTAACAGTCGCAGGGCTTTTATTATATAGGATAGTCATATTTGTGATATTATGTTTAACAGAGAAATCCCACTATAAGATAAAATACAAAAAATGATCAATTTAAAATAAATATGTGTGTGTGTTTATATATATATGTACTAGAGGCCTGATGCATGAAAATTTGTGCAAGAGTAGGCCTTCCTTCCCCCGGCTGCCAGCACCAGCTTTCCTCCAGCACTCGGGACCTGGGCTGCTTAGCTCCAGTCACTGCTGGCAGGCACCCGGGACCCAGGCTGCTTCACTCCGGCCCTGTCTTCGTCTGGAAGGACATCCGGAATGATGCCCAGAAGGACATTCGGTCTAATTACCCTTTTATTATTGTAGACGAGAGGCCCATTGAAGGAAGATTCCTGCAAGAATAGGGCTTCCTGAGACCAGAGCAAAGCAGAGAAGGGAGCAAAGCCCACCGAGGCAGGCTTCACTCCCTTCCCTGCCGCCTTGGCTTCCTCCCGTGTCCTCTGCTTCACCTCCCTCCCATGTCCACCACCTTACTCCCTCCCGTGTCTGCCACTTCGCTCCCTCCCGTGTCTGCTGCCTCAGCTCTGCTCCCGTCTCTGCTACCTCCAATCCGTTCCCTTCTCCGCTGCTTGGCTCCCTTCTGCAGTGCTTGGCTTCCTTCTACACTGTCTTCAGTCTTCCCTGGCCGCCTGTGTATGCAAATTAACTGGCATCTTTGTTGGGTTAATTTGCATACTCTTCTGATTGGCTGGTTGGTGTAGCGAAGGTACGGTCGATTGGCGTCTTTGTCTTTTATTAGTGTAGATTAGGGGCCCAGTGCACGAATTTGTGTGCCTTGAAATGTACTGTGGGCCTCGAGGCTGCGGTGGGCACAAGGACAGGTCTCATCTCATCTTCTGTGCTCCCAACCGGCTCCGCCCACCACAGCACCCAGTCCTCTGTCTGCCGGTAGCCCTGCTCCCACCACCACCTCTCCAATGTGCTGAAGGTGCCAGCTCCGCTCGTACCCGCTGACAGCACAAAGCAACTGGGGCTGGAGCTGTCAGAGGGTGCAAGTGGCAGCTGCTGCCCTGATCACCACTCAGGAGCAGGAGGAGGTGGAGAAACTGAACAATCTGGATTAGTGCCGGGCACCAGCAGCGGGTGTGAGAGGCAGCTCTGGCGCTAGCTGTGGGTATGAGCTGGGCTGGCACTGGCAGTGGGTGCGAGCAGCAGCACCGGTGCTGTGAGATGGTGCAACAGGTGGCTTCCAGCCCTGATCACCCCTCAGGAGCAGCAGGGGTGGAGAAGCTCTGAGGTGCGATTGGGGCCAGCAGCCATGGCTTGCAACTAATGGCGCCAAGTGATTGGGGTTGGTGTTGGGGTTGGTGTTGGGTGCTGGCAGTGGGTGTGAGTGGCAGCTCAGGCGCTGGCAGCAGGTGCAAGCAGGGCCTGCACTGGCAGCAGGTGAAAGCACTGGGGGGGACCACGGCACACGGGAGCAAAGAATTTTCAGTAACCACCAGAGGCTCGCCCAGATGACAGTGACCAGTGCCCCGCCTTGGTCTGGTATCCTGGCTCACCTGCTCCACCATCCTGCCGTGGTCAATGCTCGCCATGTTCCTCACTCTGCCTCCTGCTGCAGATGTCTGCCATATTCCATGTGCGCCCCCTGGTGGTCAGCGCACATTATAGTGACCAGTTGTTCAGTTGTTTGGTTGTTCAGTTGTTCTGCCATTCGGTCTATTTGCATTTTAATTACAGTTGATAACTTACAATTGACATTTGTTAAGACTATGTGTGGTAATATTAAATGTAATTATTTTTATTACTATATTTCATAACTTTTCTGGTAGCAATTATATTTAACAAAATATATGCAATAGTAATCGTTTTTAGATTTTTACTATAAAAATGACAATTTCCTTATAAATCAAAAGGAAGTAACAAGTTTAATTATACTTTCATTTAGGGTAGCAGTACTAAGATTTATGCTCAAAAATAACTTTTATCTATATCCATGTTTTTCTTAGAATATATTTGTGGGTTTTACTATATTCATATGTTTGTATACTAATTTTTAGTGTTATGTTCATAAAAACATTTTAATGTTGATTTTGTGTTTTATAAATATTCATTTTTTCTGTGTTGTTAAATGTTCTACCTCACCAAGAGAAGAGCAGGCTGTGAGCATCTGGAAAGCTGGATCATGGGAGTAGAGACAGCCACAGAGATTTAAGCATAGAATTTTGTCCAATAGTTTACATTTTTTTAAAAAAAGCAAACATGTCAGCCCAGCTGGCATGGCTCAGTGGTTGAGCATCAACCTACAAAGGTCATGGGTTGATTCCAGGTCAGGACACATGCCCCGATTGCAGCTCCATCCATAGGGGGAGGGAGGCGGGAGGGGGTGTGCAGAAGGCAGCCAAACAATAATTCTCTCTCATCATTGATGTTTCTATCTCTTTCTCCCTCTCTGAAATCGATAAAACTATATTTTTTAAAATGTTCTAACTTACCAAAGGAGAAAATTATGAAAATCCTGAGAATTGAGATGAAACTAAATTTTAATTAGTAACATTAATCTGATACCTCAATGAATGTTATTTGTCAATATGTACCATTTATTTAAAATAACATTTACCAGATGATTTTCTCACTATTTTGTTGAACGTTCAGTTTCTTTAGATAAATACTAAAATGTTCTGATGCACAGAGTTATGTGGAAATGGTGTTTCATAATTTGCAGGGTATTCAAACTATGCACAGAAAAATACTTACATCAAGTTTCAAATATAATTCATGTTTTATAATTCTAAATAATCTTTTATTAGTGAATAAAATAATTATGTGATATATGTGTCTGTAGAGGGTTAACTGTTTCAACCACAACCAGGTTTTATAAAAAAAACTTTCATGAGACTATGATTGACATACAAAAATTTGTACATATTTTATGTATAAAACTTGATGGGTATGAAGATATATACATACCTGTGAAACCATCATCATAATCTATTCCATAAATATATACTTCCAATTTTTTTTATTTTTAGCTGTATGATTTGTGAAAAACTAAAATGCTTTCAAAGAGATTGATCTCTACTAGGTCATCTTTCTCCTTGACAATTAAATATTATTAGTACTATACTTAGTAGTTTGTTGACATGTACTTTTAACATTGAATTATTTAAATCTTTATTGATTTATACTATATGATTTTTACTCAGTGTTTTAAATGTAGTAAATTTTATTTTAATTTACAGTAATTATTTGTTTAATCAATTTTCCTCACTCATTCTTTAGCAAAATGTATATTGCTAAATATCTCTCATTAAAATTGTATTCTTATTGTGGAAGATTTTAACTTCCTAAAGAATACTATTATATATAATTCCCAAAATAATTTTTTCATTGGTAATATTTCATCATATACAAGTACCAATTAATTATAGATACAACTAAATTCTTTAAACATTTCATAATAAATGTTATTTGCATCTTTATAACTCAAGGCAATGTAATTTTTAAAAGCAAATCAGTATGATACAACTTGTTAGGTTCCTTTCTACTGTAAACACTATAATTTATATAGTATAAACACTAAGGTGTTGGCAAAGGTTGAGAAAACATGTACAAATTTTGTGGAAATTTGCTATTTATTTTTTTAAAAATCAGTTGATGTATTTTTTTTTTTAATGCTAGAATATTTTAAGTTAGAGTGAATCTTAACAATATGAGCTATCCCCAATCTGCTGTTGACCTCTATGATATGCCACTTTCTCTTTCTCTTGGGGTTTCCATAATTATATCCTAGAAAAGTAAGGGTCTAATACATTAGACAAAGTTATCTACAAGGATCACAAACCCCAAGGAAACATATTCTCTGGAGAAGAGCTGTTTCTATTACAACACTGCTTTATTAAATATTCCCTTCAGGCATAATTAATTGGGTGAACCCTTAAAAAATAGGATTCTTATAACAGAATTGTTTTTAGGATTGATAAAAAGTGAGGTTTTTTCACCACCAAGAGTATGTAATGAGTGAAAATATAATTGTTGCCTCAAGGTATACACTTAATTTTTTTCACTTTTCTAATCCATTTACATTAATATGACCAATCCATGTTTTTAATATTAGATATGTACACATTTAGCATACATCTTGGACAGCATTTCCAAGATATAAGTTTAAGTTCTATTTAAACAAATAATGATAAAGCTTTTGTCTTGCAGACCATTTCTTTTGCATGGTTGGTCAGGGATCGCCATCATTTTGGCCATTTAGTCTCTAGGGAGAGAGAGTGAAAGTCCAAGGAAGGCAATTTCATTTTAAACAAGAGACCAGAAAAGTTAAATTAGTCCCCCTTACATTATATTTATTAGATCTTAGTCAAAGGGACATACAATGTTGTGTACAAGAATACCAACAATAGTCTTGATCCAAGTGGTCAGAATATTCATTATTATCATACATAAAGGGAATACACATTTTGGGGGAGATATTGCATTAGTAGTCTGCTATATCAAGTTAGACATTTTTGAGTGATACAATATTGATTCTCTTTTTATTTAAGCATTCAATAGACTATTTAAATTTCTTCTTTCTACATGTTCAATTAAATATTTATCATCATTTCTCCAAACCTTTGTGCACTATTGGTGGGATTATAAAACTGGCAGAGCCACTATGTAAAACAGTATGAAGAATCCTCAAAAAATTAAAACTAGAACTACAATATGACCTATTGATTCCACTTCTGAGAATATATCCAAAGGAAACAAAAACATCAACTTGAACAAGTATCTGTACCCTTGTGTTTATAGCAGCATTATTTAGAACTAGAGGCCTGTTGCATGAAAAGATTTGTGCAATAGGCCTTTCCTTCCCCTGGCTGCCGGCACCAGTTTTCCTATGGCACCTAGGACCCAGGCCTTCGCTCCAGCTGGAGCCGCCTTCAGTGCCTTCGCTGCTCTGGCAGGAGCTGTGTATGCAAATTAACCGCCACCTTTGTTGGAGGTTAATTTGCATATCTCACTGATTAGTCAATGGGAGGCATAGTGAAGGTATGGTCAATTACCCTGTTTGTCTATTATTAGATTAGATAGCCAAAGCATGAAAACAACCATTGATAGATAAATGAATAAAGTTTTGTTATATTTTTAAACAATGAAATATTATTCAGTCATCAAAAAATTTAAATCCTACTATTTGCAACAACATGGATGGACCTTAAAGTCATTATGCATTATGCTAAGTAAAATAAATCAGACAAACAAAGGCAAATACTGTATGATCTTTTATGTGGAATCTAAACCCTCCTCCCCACCCCCTCAAAAAAAATTCATAGAAAAAGAGATCAGACTCAGACTCAGACTTGTGGTTAACCTAAAGTGGAGGATACAAACTTCCAGTTATAAAATAAATAAGTACTAAGAATATAAAATATAACATGATGACTATAACTAAAACTGCTGTATGATATATAGGAATGTTCTTAAGACAGTAAGTCCTAAGTATTCACATCACTAGAGATAGTTCTTTTCTTTTTCTTTCTCTTTTTATTCCATCTACATGAGATGACAGATGATAGCTAAATCTACTGTGGTAAACAGTTTACAAAATATGTAAATAAAACCATCCTGCTGTACACCTTAAATGTATACAATAATGCATGCTAAATATCCTATATAATAAAATCCTAATATGCAAATAGACCAAACAGTGGAATGACCGGTCACTATGATGTGCACTGACCACCAGATGGAAGACACTCAACGCAGGAACTGCCCCCTGGTGGTCAGTGCACTCCCACAGGGGAGCGCCGCTCAGCCAGAGGCAGGGCTCACAGCTGGCGAGCACCCCTGCGGCAGCACTAAGGACCCCTCATGGGGAGTGGGCCTAAGCCAGCTGTTAGAAATCCCCTGAGGGCTCCCAGACTGTAAGAGGGCACAGGCTGGGCTGAGGGGACAACCACCCCCCCCCCCAGTGCATGAATGTCGTGCACCAGTCCTCTAGATTCTTTTTTTTTTTATTGCATAGATTCTTAATAAAACTAGAAAATCAATAAATATCAACCTTATTTATTATATCCAGTGAAAATAGCTTTTAAAATGGCAGAAATTGCACTCAGTAAGTGCTTAATAAATGTTACCTGTTATTTTTTCTTTATAATGATTACATGCTGTTGCTAAAAATAACAGGGCATACTGGAAACAACTATTTCTTTAATAGATAGTGTGTCATGCAAGTCAATAACCCTGTTGAAACAAATCTAGAATCAGCTAGAAAAGTCACAAAAATATATTTTGTAAAGACATGAGAAAACAATACAAAATAGATGAATAAAAATTCCAGAGTGGACTGAACTATTCAGAAGTATGTTAGTGATCAGCAGACATTTTTCCTGGGATATTTGCTCATACAGTGTACAGGTTTTGACAGTCAGTGGAAATCTGTCCTCTGAAAGAAAAATGAGGAAAGCGCTCAGTGGCCTTGTGGGATCAGAGTTACAGATTAAAAGATTAAAAGGCCTCAAACACACAGCCAAATTTCCCCAATGGGTCTTCACTGAATTCTGGTGTTGCATTGAGACTTAACCATTAGACCAATAGATCTTAGAATAATGGTAACATTTTAAAAACCTTCCAGTGCTTACGAAACAAAAAGGATGGTGGCCTGACTGAAAGACACTGCCAATTGTGTCTTAAAGCATTTGCCACAACTTGAAACTACAATAGGAATTATAAAGCTCTAAAGGTCTGATAAGCAAAGATCTGGGAAGTTACCACCCACATCCTGACAACAACAAAGCTGTTCAATGCAAATGTCAAATTTTAATGTTGGACTCCTGCAATATGTAATATTATGAACCAATGTTATCTCAATTTTTAAAGGAAAAAGCTGTACAAATAGAAATTGACGTATCTTTTTTAATGTATCAGAGAATTGAGGTCGCAGGGCAAGCTATTACTCCCCAAAAAGGACACACTAAAGCAGCTTACTGGAAGTGGAAGGCATTGCTGGAGCTTGGTAGGCACACTTCAAGGTGTTTATATTATGTGTTACTGAGTTGGTTCCCAGTCCTGGCAGCCCTATGAATGAGCGATGTCTACAATGTCCTGTCTTCAACAGCCCTACTCACCTCTTTTATTAAATCGAACCATCTCTTATTTGGTCTTCCTTCCTCTTTTCCTGCCACTTTCTATTTTTGCCAGCATTGTTGTCTTCTCATGATGTGCCTCAAGTAGGAGAGCTTCAGTTTTGACATTGTTGCCTCCAGCAATGTTTCAGGATTAATTTCCTATAAAACCCACTCATGATCATCTTTCTGGTGGTCCAGGGCATCTGCAGAGCTTCTCTCCAATACCGTATTTCAAAAGAATCTTTTTTTTTTCCTATCAGCCTTCTCCATGTCCAACTTTCACAACTACATGTAATAACTGGAGATATGAGTGTGTGGATGATCTTAGCTGTGGTCTCTAATGACACATTTTTGCTCTTGGCGATGTTTCCTAATTCTTCCACTGCTGACCTTCTGAGTATTAAAGAACTTTAAGGCTTAAATACTTTAGAATTTAAACAGTGAAAACTAAGCTTTAAAATTAAAAACAAATACAAGTTAACACTTAAACATTTAAAAACTTTTATATTTAAAGGGGAAGTGACTAATTTCTGTCAGTGATTGAGTGTGAACTAGCTTGAGAGGTAAAATGGGGTTCAGCCTTGTTGGGTGGGGGGGACACTTTTTAAAATTTTATTTTCAGGACCCCCACACAATTGTCAGAATAAAGATCAGAGAAAAATCTTCCTGTTTTTCCAGCAAGGAGGTGGGGGGGGAGAAGCCATTTTGAAATATGCTCAGAGCCTTCTCTTCTTTACAAACTCCTGATGTCAAGAGAAACTATTTTGTAAGAACTTAACTAACTTCAGTTTTCCCAGAGTCTAAATGGCAAGGATGTGAAGCAACAGAAACTATCAAAAGAAATGAGCTATCAAGCATTAAAAAAAAGCATGAAGTAAATATAAATGAATATTGTTAAGTGAAAAAAGTTGGTATGGAAAGTCTACACTATATGATTCCAACAATATGATATTATGGAAAAAAAACTATAGCATTAGTAAAAATATCAGTATTTACTAGCGGCTTAGGAAGAGGGAGGATGATATAAATAGGTGAACACAGACGATTCTTAGATCAGTGAAATTGTTCTCTATGTTACTATAGAGTTTGATAGATGATATTATACATTTGTCAAAACCAAAGAACTGTACAACACAAAGAATGATCCCTAGTGCAATCTATGGACTTTAATTAATCTATGAGCAGTAAAATTCATTCATCAATAATAACAAATTTATCACAGTAGTGAAAGATGTTAATAATGGGATTACTGTGCACAGAGGTATATGATGCCTTTAACTTCTCAATTATTCTGTATACTTAAAACTGCTCTAAAAAGTAAAATCTATTTATCTATCTATCTATCTATCTATCTATCTATCTATCTATCTATCTATCTATCTATCTATCATCTATCTATCTATACAAAAGCCCAGCGCCCATTACTGCAGAATGACCAGAATGACTGGAATGACGAGTGGCTATGATACGCACTGCCGCAGTCAACCAGCCTGATCTGGGCCTGATCGCCGCCCCCCGCCCCCGCAACCTCCCATAGACCCTCCCCGTGGCCATCCCCCACCTGCTGGTCGTGGACACACGGAGCATGCAACTGAGCTGTCAGCACCCCTTCTGAGGGCAGATGCTGGCCAGGAATACAGAAGGTATACAGAAGGAGCTCAGCAAGGAGTCTGCACGGGTTGTGTTCGCACCTTCTTGTTGTTCCTCCCCACCACCACAATGCCAAAGGAAGCCTGATTCAGGAACCCTGTGCTGACCACCCACAAGGAGAAATAGCATGTGATAAACATCCTATCCCGCAGATGCCTGAATCTGCCTCAAGAGGAAGATGCTACAGACTCAGAGCGGGAAGATCGGGACTGAGACAGAAGGTCTGGCAAAAGCAGGGCCACAGATGCCTGTGTTCTGCGTTTGCTGCCTGACCCTGCTCCCCAGCCACATCCGTGTGCAAAGCGCCTGGACCGAGGCCTGCTAGTGAGTGAAGAACTGTGGCTGCGCTCGGCCTCCTGCCCTCGTGGATAAGCAGGAAACATATTTACATGCCAGAATCTAAAACCCTCTTTATCAGCAATAGTGCAAATTATGTATGACCCACACGTGTGTCTAAACAGGACCCTGCACGGCTACTTGTGAACCCAGATCGAAGTCATGCTCTCAGCTGAGGAGGCTGCAAAGGCTGCTCCTCTCTCGAATGCACGCAACCTGAAGATTTTTAAAGGGAAAAGGAGATAAAAATAAGACAAAATAGCAACAAGCTCTGAAGCTGCTGCTGGTGCCATCAAATCCTCCACGTGGTGGTGATGTCAGATCTCGCCTCCCCGCGCAGACTGCCAAGCTGCTGGCAACTGCCAGGTTGCCTGGCACCAGCCTCATCTACGTGGCCACTTTCAACCTCCCGCCAGCTTCTGGAGGTGGTGGGCTTGCGGATGGAGGCTTCAGTGTTAAAGCAACCCTGTTGGTGTAGCACAGACAGGCGTGGGCTTTTTGATGAGAGAGAACCCATAACATCCCTTCAGGAACAGGCTTTTAACTGTTCTGAGATCACACTCCTAACCTTGGCGACTCTCAAATAGGCCTCAGTGATTCCACTCGCCCCATGCAAAGACTGACCCAGTTCATCCCCTGGAGCAGTCCTGTCCTTTCAAAAGGAAGGTCACCCTGGCTACAGGTCCCTGTTCTTCGCCACTTTGAATATTTCTTGCCACCCCCTTCTCTACCCAGCAAAGCTCATTTAGAAGTGAAGGCCAGATAAAGAGCTTCACAGACATGAAAAAGCCAAAGGAGTTCATCTCCCCTATCAGGAGTGGGGACTCCAGGCCAACTGCCCACAGCCCCCCACCCTCCGACCTGCCTGCCCGATGGGACCCCATTGTTACAGGCCAGCTGGACCCCACCTGTTCATGAATTCATGCACCAGGCCTCTATTTAATTAATGAAAAACAAAGGAAGACAACACAGAAAACCTCAAAAGGGAAGCACTGAATTGCCATCAGTTTTTCAATGGTGAAGCTAAAAGACTCGTTAGACTCTCAATCAAAACTCTGAAAGAGCAATGCTGTAGAAACAGAGATGAACCAGATACACTTTAAATGTTAACAATGATAATGCAAGCATGATCCCTCACAATCTTTGGTTGGATGAGTTGCTTAACACCCCATTCCATCACCCAACAGAGAAAAGGGAAAACAATCTCAGGTGGAAGATTAAATTATCTGGATGCTTTACAACAGCAATCTACACAGTATCCAGGTACCATAAAAATTACTTTACATGCAAAATCAAGAGACTATGATCATGTGAAGAAAAAAATCATTTACTAAAGGTATCTCATTTATCACTGTTTATGTAGATGCTGTTTTTTTTTTTTTAATACTCTTTAACTCCTCTTGGATTTTATCCTGGTATTTGTGATCCCCAAAGTAAGTCCTTTGTCAGTGTTTTTAGAAAGATATTTTATTAATAATTTAATGTTCAACATTCAGGGAGCTATTAAGTTACCTTTGTATGTGTCAATGTACCCTGTGATAACTACTGAATGTCTGTGAAAGCCTGAAAGTGTAGTTTTTCTTTACCTTCCAAAAGATTGCTACACCTCTCAGAACCCTCATCAGATCTTAAAATCTATTTGATATTTGCTTAATTTGTTACTAAAAACTGGATGTTGCATACCCTAGCTAATAAAGAGATAATATGCAAATTGACCATCACTCCAACACACAAGATGGCTGGCAGCGGAGGGCAGTTGTGGGCAATCAGGCCATCAGGGGAGGGAAGTTAGGGGCTACCAGGATGGCAGAGGAGGACAGTTAGGGGTGACCAGGACTACAGGGGAGGGCAGTTAGGGGTGACCAAACCTGCATGGGAGGTCAGAGGGCAATTGGGCCAGCACGGGAGCAGTTATGCATCAATCAGGCAGGCAGGGGAGTGGTTAGCAGACGATCAAGCAGACAGGCGAATGTTTGGGAGCCAGCAGTCCTGGATTGTGAGAGAGATGTCAAACTGCCCATTTAGGCCTGATTGGAGAGGGTTAAGGCTGGGCTAAGGGACACACACACACACACACACACACCCATGCACAAATTTCATGCACTGAGCCTCTAGTAATATATAATCAGCACTGGCCAGATTTCTATAAAAGTACAAAAGGTAAAGAACCAAATAATTATTTTCAGTGTGAACTTAGATATTACATTTGGCTTGAAAACACCCATTGTTGTGCATAGGTCTTGAAGGTTATACTCACTTGCCTTTGCTTTACATCACTTTGAATATTTCATGCCAATCCCTTCTGATCTGAACTGTTGCTGGTGAGAAATCAGCTGAAAGTCTACTCGGAGCTTCCTTGTAGGTGACTAACTGTCTTTTTCTTGTAATTTTTAAGATTCTCTCTTTGTCTTTAATCTTTGCCATTTTAAATATAATGTGTCTTCGTGTCTGTCTTTTTGGGTTCATCTTGTTTGGGACTCTGTGAGCTTCTTGGACTTGTGTGAGTTTTTTCTTCTTCCCAATATCAGGGAAGTTATTTGTCATTCTTTCTTCAAACAGGTTTTCTACTACTTGCTCAGTTTTTTCTCATTCTGGAACTCCTATTATGAAGATGTTGTTTCATTTTATGTTGTCCCAAAGTTCCCTTAGGTTCCCCTCCTGTTTTTTTTTTCCAGTTGCTGGTCTTCTAGTAGTTTTTTCCTACCTTGTCTTCTAGCTCATTGATGCGGTCCTCTGCTTCTTCTAGTCTACTGTTGATGCTTTCTATTGTGTTCATTATTGCTGTGATGTCAATTTTCATTTCCTCTTGGTTCTTACACATATTGTTGAATTTGCCTTCCATCCTTTTCAGTGTCTTTATAACTATTGCTTTGAATTCTTTCTCTGACATATTGCTTGCCTCCATTTAATTTACTTCTTTTTCTGGTGATTTCTCCTTTCTTTTTGTATGGGGGCTTTTTCTTTGTCTCCCCATGTTCACTACTGTCAGGGTGTCTGGTTATGTAGCTCTCTCTCTCCTGCATTGACTTAAAGGCACAAAATACAACACGACAAGACACAATGCACAGGGCACCAAATACAAATGTATCCATTATATCGATAACCCCAAATAAAAGTGATCACCAGAGAAAAGAGAATTAGGGGAGAGAGAAGAGTGCAAAAATGATAGTGAGAAAAGGGAAAAAAAATGTAAGAGAAAATAAAGAGAAGAAAAAAAGAAGAGGGAAAATATATGCATATGGGGAGAAAACTTAAAAAAACCAACAACTAATCCAAAAAATGCAAATAACAAACACCCAGAGATTAATGCAAATGACAAACAACAACTAATCCAAAAAAATGCAAACAACAAACACCCACATGTATCTGAGGAGGCAGAGCTCTCTCTAGGTCAGTGGTTCTCAACCTTGGCTGCACATTAGAATCACCTGGGAATCTTTTTAAAATCCTGATTTCTGGGCTTCACCCTCCAGAAATTCTGTTTCTTTGTTACTAATGTTGTGGCCTCACCCCATAACAAAGAAACAGAATTTCCAGAGGATGAGGCCCAGAAATCAGGATTTTAAAAAGATTCCCAGGTGATTCTAATGTGCAGCCAAGGTTGAGAACCCTACTCTAGGTGATCTCTGACCTTTCTACCTATGGATTGCCTCACCAGCTGTGTTTAATTTGCCAATTCTGGGTGGATGTTTTTCAATTCAGCTGTTCCTTTTATCTGTTCTGTGAGAAGGCACAGAACCTGTCTGTATATTTTATGCCACTTTGTCTCCCCCTGGACAAACTTTCTAGGCGCCACGGCTGGACAGGCTGGAATCTCAGTGTTTATGGGTTTGCAGCTGAGGTAGCTGGTCCCATGATATTGTGTTTGTAGGGTCCTGGGAGATATCTGAGGTCTCCCCAGTTGAAGGTAAAGCTGGGCTTTCCATCACACGATCACAGCCGCTCTCCCCTTCAAGATGGCGCGGTCTCTGCAATAGAGCTGACCATTCCAGAAGAGATTTCAGCAGTAGTAGAGGCTGCCCTGCCAGGGGAGCCTGGTCCGCAAGTCCCCAACAGTTCTGTGGAATATAGCTGTCCCTCACTCACAAATACCGACACTCCCTGCACGTCCATGCACCCTCCTTTCACGCTTTCACTCACACACTATCTTGCAGCCTGCCTTTCCATTGTTCGCTATCTTGGATCCCTCACCACTCTTATTTTTTTAATAATAAGAATATGCTGGATAGAAAAAATTTTTAAAAATATATTTTATTGATTTTTTTACAGTGAGGAAGGGAGAGGGATAGAGAGTTAGAAACATCGATGAGAGAGAAACATCGATCAGCTGCCTCCTACACACTCCCCACTGGGATGCGCCCGCAACCCAGGTACATGCACTTGACTGGAATCAAACCTGGGACCCTTCAGTCTGTAGGCCGACGCTCTATCCACTGAGCCAAACCAGTTAGGGCAGAAAACATTTTTTAATGGAAATATTTTTAAAAATATCTTTTATTGATTTCAGAGAGGAAGGGAAACAGAAAGGGGGTGGGGGGACATCAATGATGAGAGAGAATCATTGATCAGCTGTCTCTTGCATGCCTCACACTGGGATTGAGCCTGCAACTCGGGCATGTGCCCTGACAGGGAATAGAGCCAAAACCTCCAGGTTCATAGGCTGATGATCAACCTCTGACCCATACAGGCTGGACAGGAAACACATTTTTTATTCAGATCTTCCATTTATTTATACTTTGTAATTTTTTTTATTTGAATGCCCTTATTTTTCCTGGAAAATAATATTCAAACAAAGTTGCTGTGGAAACAACTTAAAACAAGTCAATATTTCCCCTGAAGCTCAAATATTTATTTTTTATAATTATGGTTTATGTCTACACCTGAATCTTTTTCACAGTTTCTTCATGTTTGTGAAGAAAAAGACAGCAAATCTGAATTCAAATATCTATATTAGAGGATTTTTTTAAAAAAAAAAATTAGTCATTTGATTGAAATGATGAATTAAAAAACTTTAAAGAAAAGTTTTCTGAACATTTAGAAGGCTCTCCTAATTTTGAACTTAAGATGTAATGGATTTGAATATGGCCTATAAACGGGGCAGTGGCCTAAAGAAATATCTTAATGCTTATTATACAAAATAATTCAAATCAGTGTCAATTTTCACCAGTAAGCACTTTTTTGAGCTATGTAACACTGTAAAGACTAACAAATGTTTCATTAGGCTATAGATGTCCTTCAGAGCTATCCTATATAATAAAAGCCTAATATGCTAAGTGTCTGGTCATCAGGTTGGCTGTACAACCAATTAAAATGTAATATGCTAATGATATGCTAAGGCCACTCAACCACTTGCTATGCTATGCACTGACCACCAGGGGGAAGACAGTCGACTGGTAGACCAGTCACTATGATGTGCACTGACCACCAGGGGGCAGATGCTCCAACTGGCAAGTTAGCTTGCTGCTGGGGTCCAGCCGATTGGACTGAGCGAGATGGGCTGGACATGCCCTGAAGCCCTCCCATGGTCTCTCCCCTGCTGGCCAACGTCCAGTGTCCCTCCCCAGCCACAATCGTGCATTGGTGAGGTCCCTTGGCCTGGCCTGTGCCCTCTTGCAATCTGGGACCCCTCAAGGGATGTCGGAGAGCCAGTTTTGGCCCGATCCCACAGGCCAGGCGACGGACCCCAGTGATGCACGAATTCGTGCATCAGGCCTCTAGTAGAAATGTAAAAATCTACATGTTTCTCAGAAATAATATTTAAAGTATTTCAATGTGTTATACCATGTAAGGGAAAATTTTATGTTGAAGAATTTTACACCTGTTTATATTCCACTTTTTTTTCAAATGAAAAGTTTTAACTCACTATCAATGTTTTTGATAGTACAACAAAATATTTCATCAACTCAATTGATGTATCCATATTTGTCATTAAAACATAAACTTGATGATATATTTCCTTTTAAATAATATATGAGTTGATTTCTAATATTATGAGAATTGTGCCTGCATATGTGCATATGTGGGTATATGTAGTTTTTATATGTCTGAAAGAAGTAAAGAGAAATAGACTTCTGTTTTATAATAATATACTACATATTTAATTTTTTAACATAAATGACAATGAAGAAAGCTAGATTCTAGTTCTGTTACTTAATTCTTGTGTGACCTTGGACAACTTGATTTGCTTAAATATTTGTTTCATTATATAAGCTCACTCATTTTTAAGATTTATGAGTGATGAGTGATACTTTGAAACATATTTTGGGCTTTGGGTAATTTAGTGATGAAATCAACAATAAAGTAAGATATTTATAATTTAGAAATAATCTACACAACAACTATGCATGACTTTTCTGCTTTTCTAAAAAGAAACTTTGTACCAAATCTAAGAGTGGGCTTATATAGACTGAAAAATGAATCAAAGATATGTATACTTTGATGAAAATAAATCACAGATATACTGTCTTTATGGTTAAAATAATAATAAAAATAAAAATGTGCCAACACGCAAAACAAATCTGAATAGGTATATGTAAAAAACTGACCCCTTTTAATCATAGTTTTTATTTATTTACTTGGCAGTCTCATCCACATACGAGCTGTGACCATCTAACTGGCATGGGATTAGAGAAGTGTGAGATACTTGATTTTTTAAATTAGTAATTACCATTAAATTTGCCTCAATCAACTTCAGTGTAATTGAAGTAGTGTGGTTCTCTGTGTAGGTGAATAGCATATTGAATGCTTATTTTGTTACATCAAGCTGAAAATGTTAAATGATAAACCAAAGTACTTCCTGGATCAATATGAGACATGTCTCAATTATCAATGGTGAGACTTTTCAAATTGTGTTGTTGATTTTTCTGCGTGTGGAATAGCTAACAATGCATGCTTTAATAGCCAACTAAAAAGAAAACCTTTGTGGAGATTTAGCTTGTCAATGGGTAGTTACAGGTAAGGGCAGTTCTATTATTTTCAAAGACTGGTTGTATTTTTTAAAAATGGATTTAAATATTGATTATAACATTAAATATTTAATTATGGATATACAAAAGTTGGGTAGAATTGCATAATAAAACTATTGATTGATGTTTCTACAAGTTTGATATACTTTCAATATAGAGAGCTTGCTTATTAAAAACTGCAATATGCAGAATGTGCCAGGATTTGTATTTTAATCTATATCAATTTAACTGGGAACCAGATTAAATCTTTCATTTTAGTATCTTCCATATGTTCAAAGAAGCTTTTACTAACTGTAGAGTTACATATACCAACAACATAAAATTAAAGTATAAAATATAATAATTTTGAACATAAATGTTTCTCAGTGAAAATATTATATTTTAGGAGCTTTATTGAGATATCATTCACGTATACAATTCACCATTTTAAAGTGCACAATTGAATGTTTCTTTTTTCTTTTACAAAATTCACAAGCTTTTTAAAGTGCAACCAAATTAATTTTATAACATCTACATCCCACCCCCTGCAAAAAGGTGCATACCCATTAGCAGTCACAACTCATCCCTCACCTAATGTTCCACTCTCCAACTCTAGGAAATCGGTAATTTATTTCATTTCCCTATAGATTTGCCTTTTTTGGATATTTCATAAAAATGGAATCATATAGTAGGTTGTCTTTGAGACTGACTTGTTTATCTTAGCATAATGGGATCAAGATTCATCTATATTATAACATGTGTCAGGCAGGACTTCATTCCTTTTTATTGGTGAATAATGTTTTATTGTATGGATAGATCACATTTTAAAAAATCAATTCATCAATTGATTAACTATTTAGTTGTGCCAACTTTTGGTTATCATAAATAATGTGGCTATGAATTTTTTATGTACAAGTTTTTGCATAAAATTATGTTTTTATTTATCTTGTCTGTTTACCTACGAGTGGAACTTCCCAGGTTATTTGCAAAGGCAGCTGCACCACTTTACATCATTACCAGCTATGTTTGGGGTTCTCAGGTTTTCCCTATACTTGCCAAGTTTTAACATTTTTTATATAAAATTAGATTCACAATATGAATGCCTTTTTTACCCATATATTTTTCAGCACAATTGAATATTACTGTAACATCAGCCAAGTTTCCTGATAAATATACATCAGGGAGTTTTTATAGTAAAAATTAGACAAGATGTTATATATTGGCCCAAATTATCTTTAAGATAAATATGAAATGTCTGAGGAAGACTAAGGATACTAATATAGGCACATAGCTGTATTTATTTTTATCCACAGATAATATTTTGCAAGATAAACACATTTATATTTTGATTTTTGAAAGATTGACTATTTGTCCTAAATATGTAACTATATTATCAAATAATGACATTTTTATTTCCTATGGCTCCAATGGAATGGTGCAATCTCTTTCTTCCCAAATAGAGAGATAAGTAATCTATAGCAAATTCCATTTTTTTTATTTTAAAATCTGATTTTCTTATGCCTATTATAATAAATGAAATAGATGTACATAAATTTCATGTATAAATTTTATCACTATTGAATATTATTGATGAAATTAAGTAGGACTAAGGGACATATAAAAAAATAATTAAATGCCATTAAAGAAAAAAAATGACCAAATGTAACTTTCAATGTTTATTATTTTTATGTTTTCTAAACAAGAAGTATTTTATTCTACATTGTATGATTTTGTTACACTCTGTCTTTTGTTTACTATTTGTTTCATGTAATAGTCAGGATTTTTAAGAGTATATCTTGTGGTATTATACTAGAAAATCTATTTTGTAGACCATAAATCCTCATTGAATGTTTTTTTCTTTGCTCGCCAATCTCTTTTAATGTTCAGAGAAGAATGGATGTTTTAACTTAAAAGTGGAGAAAACACACAATAAATATTTCACAGATAATATTTTAGTTCAGCTTTCTTTTCTTTTTAAAATATTTTATTGATTTCAGAGAGGAAGGGAGAGAGAGATAGAAACATCAACGATGAGAGAGAATAATTGATTGGCTGCCTCCTACGCACCACACACTGGGGATCGAGCCCACAAACTGAGCATGTGCCCTGACCAGGAATTGAACTGTAATCTCCTGGTTCCTAGGTCGATGTTCAACCACTAAGCAACACTGGTCAGGCATTCAGCTTTCTTTCCAACCACAAATCCATTATTTGTATTATATAGGTAATAGGAAAATAGTAAATTTCCTTAAAATATGGGTATATAGCTGAAGATATAAAACAAGAAATAGTTTTTTCAAAATGTATTACTAAGGGTACTATCCATAATATAGAATAATTTTACAGCATTTTAAATTAATACATTTTCTGCATTTGATGCATGTTTATATAGTTTATCCTCTAAATATAACCCTAGCCCAGATGGAGTGGCTCAGTGGTTAATTATCAACCTATGAACTAGGAGGTCACGGTTTGATTCCTGGTCAGGACACATGCCCGGGTTGCAGGCTCAATCCCCAATGCAAGAGGCAGCCGATCAATGATTTTTTCTCATCACTGAAGTTTCTATCTCTCTCTCCTTCTAATTTCTTCTCTGAAATCCATAAAATATATTAAAAATAACAAGTAAACATACACAACAAAAAATAAATGTAACCCTAAGTTCACACAGTGTCCATAATTTAATACCATAGTTTACATATATTTTGAAAAATTCAAAACTGAATAATAATTTTGATAAGCAAGGATATGCATACACATAAATAGTAGTTGATGCTGTATTATATTTAGAGTTCACATTTCCAGTTTTCATAAATGGCATACTACTATCTGAAGATTTCACAGTTTTAAAATATTATTTACAGTACAACAGTTAGAGTAATGTTTCTTTATTTCAAATATATATGTGAACATTTATGATATTTAGAAGTGTTTAATTTAAAGCTATCCAACCACTTGAGATATTTTAATATTTTATTAGAAAAGAATTTTGTGAAAAAATTCTAAATTATTAATTAGATGCCTTTCAGAGGCTATTCAGAGCTTCATGGAAGGTTTTGATGACTATCGAGTATCACAATGAATACAAAACAATGGAATATAGGAATTTTATTACAGCAAGGAATGATACAAAAGTTACTTAAGTTAAAAAAATAAACTTTAAGATTTCTTTCTTTTCTCCTTTCATAAAGAAGTTATCTATTACCAGCTTCAAATTTCTCTATTTTGAAAATTATGAAATCTATGGAATTTGAAAATTACTCAGTTATTTTAACATAATATAAAATATATGATCTTAAAATAATTAATGAACAATCAGTATTTGAGAGTTAATATAAAATTCTAGATTATTTACACACATCTAAAATCCAAGTATCTCTGTATAGTATTCAAATAAAAGGTGCAGGTTACTGTAAAATGGTGCTGATACTATATACTTAAATTGCTAAACAATAGCTAAAATTTCTCCTAGTCACTCTTCAATGACTTTGTTGGTTCTAAATCCAGATTTCATTTATTCACACTGTGTCACTTTGTCATCCGGCCCATAACATAAAAAAGTCAGAAAATGCTAGACATGAAAGAGAGAGCAAGTGTCAAATATTTCTTACTTCAGACTTTCCTTGGAACCTTGCGTGCCAATTTTTCAAATGTAAGAAGCACTAATTATCATCAGCCCCTAAGAATGCAGGGATTTTTGTTTTAATATTTTCAAAAATATTTTGTTAAAAAACAAAAAGAATGAAGACATGATTGTGGAATAATGTCAATATTTTTCATTTCAGTTTATGGATATATGTTGGTTTAAAACCTCCTTTGGAATTCCCAGGGGTAACCTGATACTAGCCCCATACACGAAGGGCAGGGAGAGACCTAAAAAGGCAGACCACTCCAGATAGGTAGTTAAATAAGCAAGGAACCTTACTTATGAGGCTTGTCTTTGGTGGCCATAAGATAAGTACATCTCTGCACATGCCTAGCAAATCTTAAAAGTCTTAAAATCATAATAGAAGCTTTAACTCGATTCAGAAATGTATATATATTGTCCAGATGATTTCAGTAACACATTGCTTTGTCAAGGCTACATTCTTGAAAATGGTTGAAAATGGCTCCCACTGTGGGAATGACTGGTAGTCAAATCCTCTTGATTACCTTCTCCAATAATCTAAACCAAAAACAATGAGATAATGAGAAGAAAAAGCACAAACTATACTTAGAAAACTAGAAGAAAATACATGGATACAAAATACAATTTTTAGAAGTTTCGAAAAGCAGTGAAAACCAGAGATGTCAAAAGTATGATGCTAAAAGATAATTGCACAACTTCAGATCATAAAGAGAGCCAGGAAAGTACTGTCAAAACTAAGTGGTATATACTCAGATGCAAAATCCAGGTCCCTTATTTTAACAGCAAGAGGGAATGTCAAGACTAACAGCAGGTGCTCCCCCATATCCAGAATCACACATTTATCAAGCCACATTTGCATACATTCACCTTTCTCAGCGACTATGTGGCACAGAAAAAAATGATCCATTGTGAAAACCTCGTAGCTTTTTTCACCATTTGATATGGAGATATAACAGTTAAACAAATTCACCTGAAAAAAAATGTGAGTTTTGGAGAATATATAGCCTTGAACAGTATTCTGTGTGTTCACTTAAAAAATACTTACTCTAAATCAAAGAAGAGCAATGAAATAGAAACAAGAACAATATATGTACAAAATAGAGAAAAAATGGGTAACTAACAGAAAGGCATGTGCTAAGAAACTAGCCTCACCCTTCTCCAAATATTGCTACTGAGCCAATGAAAATAATTACTATTTACTTTTTAACATTTAAAATTATAATGAAGGGATGTAAAATTTAAGAGAAAGATGTGACTTCACATCTTAGCAGAGTACAGAAAAGGTGTCTAAGGAATACGTAAAATATTACAAAATGAAGAAATGTGTTGCAGGGATATAAGAAAAACAGGTACTGATGGAAACTAAGAAAAATCTAAAAATAACAGCAAAATAGAAGAATAACAAAGAACAAAAAATATATATAAAACTAGAGGCCCTATGCACAGAATCTGTGCAAGAGTAGGCCTTCGCAGCTCTGGCCCAGCGGCTGCCTCGCCCTCACAGCCAGGGCTTCATCCGGAAGGTCCTCCGGAAGGTTTTCCACTGTTCAGCCGTTTGGTCGGTTTGCATATTATGCTTTTATTATTATAGATTTGTATGTGCATAAATAGTTGATCCAACATCCCTATAATTGTGTTTCCCAAAGAAGACATTTTTTTAATAAAAGAGATCAAATATTTAATAGGTGATACAAGAATTTTTTATTTAAATACATTTTAGAAACATTTGAAAGGACAAAGTGTGTTTCAGAAGAAATCAATTTAGAATGATATGCACAAAGAAATATTCTGTGAAAATCATTGGATATCTGTGTAAAGGATCCATTTGCACTCAGGCAAAAGCACAATGTAATTTATTAATAAGATGCTCCTATTTCTCCAGCTGTCCAGGGCATTGCCTATCTAGTCCTGTTTTCCCAGGTCCCAACATTTAACAGACTTTTTCTTTTATTGTGGACCCCAGTGTTCTTCTTTGAGTTTGCTTGCCTGTGCACACTGGCCCAAAGAAATGCATGGTCAGGAGTTTGTAGTATAGAAAGAAAAAAATAGTTTAATATTAAATTGCCAATACAAAGGCAAGGAGCTCATGCCCCCAAATCCCCAACTCAGCTTATGTTATTACTCTAGCTACTCTATGGTCATTTTCTGCTTCTACAACTCAACAACTACTACTTGTTACTTACTTATACTTTTGATTCCAGACAGATATTCATAATCTCAAAGTATGTGCTTATTGTGAAAATTAAGTTCAGTTAAAAATATTGTGAACTTAGCATGAAAAAATCAGATAAAAAGTATAAAGTTTTCAAACCAACTCAGTTTTTTTCAAAGTACACTAATATATCCAGAGAACTGGCTTCTTCGGAGATAATGGGCATGATCAAAATGAGTTAAGGAGTGAAATACCTGTTTGACTAAGTTAAATGTCTTCTATTGTACCTCAGTGATAGAAGGGACTTTACAATGCTTACAGTATGATTATGTTAAGAAAAGCAAAGTGAACTTTTTAGATTTGTATACTACATCAGTACCAACACTCCTGTTCATCATTTCTTTGCTCAAATGTAAACTTATATGTTGTCTAAGAAATCCATGTCAGGAATTCTGTGACCAAAAATTAATTAAAGTATTGTTTGGTTAATAGTCATTTAGCACTCACAATTAAAATAGTGGCTATGGATTTGTCACTAATGATGACTGGGAGAGAATCCAATATGAATTTGGGGTGTTGATACTTTGAAAATTGCAGATTCACTTGAAAAACTATATAATATTACAGAATCATGACCCACTCTGCAAAGATCAAATCAAAATTGAAAAGCGGATTAGCTTTGTTTTTGGCTTCCAGGGTCAACTCTCAGGGTCATCTGCCTCAAGGCTCCCAATAAGATTGTCCTCCTCTAGTGCAAGTGATGGATTTCTAGTAGCTGTTCAGTTCTTCCCCATCCGTAAAGGGTTAGCTGATGATTTCTTAGGCTCCTTTTCCAGGGCATGTTATTAGAGGATATATAAAACTTAAGAGACTTCAAATCCAGAGGGACACATTTTTTTCTCCATAAAATTTCAACACATGTCATAGCGTAGTTGTATCTGGCAGCAAGTCCTTCACTAGGCTCTCACATTCTTTGTAGTCATAAAATAAAACCTATTTTACTTGCACTTAAAAATATATTCTGTAATTTAGAATATTAATATAATATAGTTATTATTTATTGAGCACTACCACTTGTCATTATTTGTTCTAGTCACTTTACTTCTCCTAATTCATAATTCCTCAAAATAACCCTATAACAGGCATTATTACTATCCTTGTTTTATATCTAAAAAAAACCTGGAAGAATAAAGAGGTTATCCCATATGCCAAGATTACAAAACTTGGAAGTGGCAGATTCAGGATTCAAACAGTCATGGTGCTAGTAACTCAATTTGAATGCCTATAGCTTTTTTAAGGACAACCAATAGTAATGTATTAGATACTCTGCTTCTTAACTCTGGTCTTATTTTAGAGTATTTCAGATACTCTGGTCTTAATTGCTATGTTATATAATCTCCAAATACATATAAAAATGTATTTATGATATATGTATTTATACATGTGCTTGAGCAAGGGAGCTTCCCAGAAAGGAGCCGCTCACACATATTTGTGTCTTTCCAGGCTTTTTAGGGCAAACCTCTCCAATAAGCCAATAATATTACAGGAAGGTTACACGTGGAGAGAGGAGCCTCAGTGACTGAAGCAAACAGAGCAAGTATTCTGCAAGAAGTCTTCATCACTGGGGGCCTCCGGGGGGAGGGGGAGTGGAATCCAGTCTCAAGCCAGGCAGCCACAGTGGCCCCAGCATCAGGTGGAACAATTCCATTGAGCTCCAAGCATGAGCCGTGGTACAGCCAAGCTCCAGCGTTGAATGGTACAAATATAGTCCCACTCATGTCCAGATGGAGATCTTATCCCAGTGTCTGATTTGTGGTTTGGGGTATTCTGGCCCCCTCCCGATGGAATTCCGTTATACCCTTCTAGAGGCCTGACGCGTGAAAATTCATGCAAGAGTAAGCCTTCCTTCCCCCAGCTGCCGGCACCAGCTTCCCTCCGCCACCCGGGACCCCAGCTTTCCTCCTCCAGCTGCCCGTAGGCACTGGGACCTGGGCTGGATTCCCCAGGGCTGTCTGCAGGCACTCAGGACCCAGCTGGCTTCCCTCCGGCCCTGGCTTCATCAGGAAGGACATCCAGAAGACATCTGGTCTAATTAGCATATTACCCTTTTATTATTATAGATTACCTCAGTCTTGGGCATATTGCCACTTAACATAATAGTGATGGCTGACAATGCTTCCACATTAGATAGGTGTCCAAAAAGTCTGTTCTGCTCTTACTCTCTACACAACATGTCATTTATATATTTATGTATATATGTATGTATTTTTACTGAGGCTTAATTAACAAATAACATCTGAAAAGTTAAGGTATTCAATGTTATGATTTGTTAAGCACATACATTGTGAAAGGATTCCCCTCCCCACAAATGTATCTTTTTTTGGTGAAAACATTATGTTCTGATCTCTTAGCAAATTTTAATTATACAATGCAGGGTTATCATGTTATATATTAAATCATCAGACCTTATTCAGCTTATAACTATAATTTTATTTCTTTTAATAACCTCTCACTATTTTTCCCACCACCCAGCCAGACCGTGGCAAACACTTTTTTACTTTCTGTTTCTGAGTTTAACTTTTTATTTATTTTTTTTTTTAGATTTTATATATAAGTGAGATCATACAGTATTTATCATTCTCTGGCTTATTCTGCTTAGCATAAGGACTTCCAGATTCAACCATGTTGTTGCAAATGGCAGGATTTTCTTCTTTGTTAATGTTTTAAAAGATTGGCATGTTTTAAAAGAATGGCATTAAAAAAATACATATATTTTTTCCTAAAGAGCATTTCAGTCTTCTAATTCCTGTAGAATTATATATAAACTTCTCTTAGGACAAAGAGCCATAGTTAACCAATTGAATTTTTATGTAAGTTAGATGAATCAAGAACTTTCTGTTCTGGATAACAAGTAAATTAGAGTCATTGTTGATATAGTATTAACAAAGGAACTCAATGAATCCAATTTCATTATATGTACATTTTTGAAGCTCAACAGATAAGAAAATGGCAGGAGAATTTAATTTCCTCTTTATCAATACAAAAGTGATATTGAAACTTGAAATACAATTGAATGGAAGATAATCAATTTTAGGCTATTGGGAGGACACACAAAAAGTACTTCAAATGAAGGGAGAATTAACTATTGTTTAGTAATTTTTGGTTTATTCAACAGTGTTTTTCTTTAATACTTAAATCCATATGATAAATCTTTACATAATAATTTAAATTCTATGCTAATAAGATGAAAACATAGTTTTACTCTGCATTTGTTTATAATGCACCCATCAGAAATAAAATATATGTATATATACATATATATATATATATATATACATATATATATATATATATATATATATATATGGAGAGAGAGAGAGAGAGAGAGAGAGAGGGAGAGAGAGAGAGAGAGAGAAAGAGAAAGATATAGGGAATAATGTAATAATGTATCTTTTAACAATCCTTAAAATGTTTCAATTTCAGTTTTATGTTTACTAATGATATTACCAGAGCTTTATTAGTGTTGGCTTTACATGTCTGAAAGTACAAGGACAAGTGGATCATTTGTTGTACTTTTTAAAAGAAATCAAAATTGACCTTTGATTGATCTCTCACAGATTCTTGTAATAAAGAACAATCATTTTTTCTATGACACTACTAATATTTGCATTCTATGTTGTGTTAACAATTCTTGTTTATAATATTATATATAATTTAGCTATGATTTTATTTACCAGTAAAAGAACTATTTTTTTTATTTTATACTAGAGGCCTGGTGCACAAAAATTTGTGCACTCGGGGGGGGGGCGGGGGGTCCCTCAGCCCGGCCTGTGCCCTCTCACAGTCTGGGACCCCTCGGGAGATAATGACCTGCTGGCTTAGGCCTGCTCCTGGGTGGCAGAGGGCAGGCCCAATCCCTAGGTGCAGCCCCTGGTTGGGCTCAGAGCAGGGCCGATTGGGGAGTTGGGGCACCGCCCCCTGTCATGCACAGAGCAGGGCAGATTGGGAGGTTGCGATGCCACCCTCAGTCACGCTCAGGGTAGGGCCAATTGGGGTGTTGGGGGACCACCCCCTGTCACACTCAAGGCAGGGTCAATGGGGAGGTTGCGGCGCCACCCCCTGTCATGCACAGAGCAGGGCCAATCAGGGGGCTTGGGGCTCCGTACCCTGTAATGCACAGAGCAGGGCCGATCAGGGGGTTGGGGAGCTCCCCCCTGTCACTCAGAGAGTAGGGCCGATAGGGGAGTTGGGGCACCTCCCCCTGTCACCCACAGAGCAGGGCCGATCAGGGGGTTGGGGCACCGCCACTGTCACAGTAAGGGCAAGGCCGATGGGGAGGTTATGGCTCTACCCCATCACACACAGAGCAGGGCCCGTGGGGTGGGGGTTGGGGCGCCGCCTGGATTAGGGTGGGGGGTCCCCACTGGGGTGCCTGGCCAGCCTGGGTGAGGGGATGATGACTGTTTGCAGCTGGTCACACACCCTTCAGGGTGGGGGTCCCCACTGGGGTGCCTGGCCAGTCTGGGTGAGGGGCTGAGGGCTGTTTTCAGGCTGGCGGTTGACTGAAGCTCCCAACCACTCCTTTTTTTCTTTTTTTTTTTTTATTCTGGGCCAGCTTTAGCTTTGAGGCTTGGCTCCAGCTCTTAGGCCTCCGCTGCTGAAAGCAGGTTTCTGGCTTTTGTTTACCTTCTGTATTTGAAACAATATTGCGATCCTGCTGGCTGAAGCCCTGCAGACTAAAGCAGGTTTCTGGGGTTTTGTTTAGCTTCTATATTTGTAACATAGTTGCTTAGAGTTGCAGCTCAGAGGCCTAAAGCGGCAGGCGGGAACATTGAAGTCCTCCATCACTGAAGCAAGCAAGCCTCATGTTATTTTCAAGCTACCTGGCTGCTGGCCGCCATCTTGGCTGGCAGTTAATTTGCATATTTCCCTGATTAGCCAATGGGAAGGGTAGTGGTCGTACGCTAATTACCATGTTTCTCTTTTATTATATAGGATTAAGTATCCATATTCTATATGATGTTTACTATAACCTTATTTACAAGTTTTCTATTCTTGTTATACTGCAGCAAAGGCTTATTGTATCTTGAATTTTTCTTCAGCTTCTTTGATCAGGTCATAGAAAGTGTCATCTAGTTTATGAGGATAATACTACTTCATCTAAAGAGTTGCACATTACAGGACAAATGGCTTTAATTTTTGTATTCTCATGGCATTTTGTGGGAACATGTATAGCATATAACGATTGGGTTGATAGACATAGATTACTATTAATGTGGTTGAATTGGCCATGTTCAGGGGTCCTTTCTCAGCTTTATATCATTTAATAGTTAAAACATAATATCACTTAATAATTATATTTATAAACAATAAATTATTTTAAAAGATGAACAGTTTAAAAAACAAAATACAGAGTGAAATATAAAATGTTCTTATAATCACATCTCACTACTACCATTATATTTTGTTCTTTTTCTTTCCATTTGTGCATAATTATTATTTTACTTACTAGAGGACCAGTGCATGAAAACTCATGCACTGGAGGGGAGTACCTCAGCCCGGCCTGCCCCCTCTCACAGTCCAGGAGCCCTCAGGGGCGGGAGGCAACCCAGCAATCAGGGGAAGGGGATGCCCCATCACACCTCTGCTGCTGCCACTACCAGCAGGGAAAGCCTCAGCCAACTCTGGTTACCTGAGCCTTGGGAGGCCCTGGGCAGCTGGGGGGCTGAGAGGACTGGGGGACTCTGGAGGCAGGCCTTGCCATGCACCTACCACCCCGGCGGGGCTGGCAGGACTGGGCGCTGCTATCTTGTGGCTGTGGGTGCTGCCATCTTTGAGGGCATGGCAGTCAATTAGCAGATCCCCTCCTTATTGGCTGTGGGCGCCGCCATCTTTGCGACAGTGTGAGTGTCCATTAGCATATTCCCTCTTTATTAGATAGGATGGTAGATACTGCTGCTAACTGATTTCTCAAGATAACAACTGTAAATGCTTTGGGTAGAACCCCCTATTATCCTTATAATAGACTTCTTGAGAACATCTATTAGCTTTGATTACTTCAGTTCTGTGTCTCTATAGATCTCACCAGACCTGCTTATATTTCTAGAATTTCTAACATTTCTTCACATTATAACATACTATTTCTTACTTATAAAGCAATATCATATTTAATATTTTGTTAAAGCAATTTTGAGTAGGAGGTTGTAGTTTATCACACGTTTTTTAGTACATGGAAAATAAATATGCAAGTAAAATCACTTAGATCTATAAGTAATATTTCCAATATGTAGTAAACTTTGTAAAATTCATTGTTCAACAATCATTGAGTACTTACTATGGACTAGACTCAAATTATTTAGTAATAAAGTGAAATAGGTTTTTCTGCTTTAGTAACTGTACATACTCTGTAATGGGAAGCTAGGTAAGTGAAAAAAAATCAATGACTAGGATAATTTTAAATAACTGTGCGTTATTTAAACTGGCAATAACTAAATAATGGTTAAAAGAAATAAAATGGAGTGGAGTATGAAAGAGGACAAAAAAGAAAAGGTCACTGCAAATGGAAATCTTGGGAGGGGGGGAGATGAGAATAAACTGTATCTTCAATATTAATATTCTTTTATAAGAAAATAATAATTTGACTTATTTTCTATTATTTTAGGTATCGCAACTAATTGGAAATATTTAATTGCATGGGGAGAGGTTGCCATACCTTTAAATTTCATCCTAGCTCAATGAAATTTATGAAGAATTTGAAATTTTTCATCATGTATATGCAAATGTAACTGAATAATAGGGCTATTAGTATATTGGCACTGGAAGTGTATATTTGTTAAATTAATTTGAAAATAAGATTAAAAGTAAGGTTTTTTTGCAAAAAAATAATAACTGTATGCTGGAAGTCAATCGTACAGGGTTACGTGCAGGTACATAACTAACTGCTGAGAAAGACCCTCTACACATTACCAGAAATATTTCCAGGGTAGATTTAACCTGACTTGAATCATAAATGAATGAAAGAAATCAGCATTGTGAAACACAATAGGATGAGGACATTGGGATGACTGAGTGGCAAGTGGAAATGCACTAAGAAAGACACTGTGTTTGTTGTTTTAAGAAGAGTTAAGAAGTGAAAATTGGTGGTTAGCAAAACAGTCACAGGGATGTAAGTAAAACATAGGGAATGTAACCAATAATATTAGGAAAACTATGTATGTTGCCAGTTGGGATACTGGAAATATCAAGGGGAACAGATGTAAAGTATATAATTATCTATCCACTAAGCTGTACACCTGAAACCAATACAAAATAAAATGTGTGTGTTGCGGGGGCGGGGGGGTGGGGGGGGGCGGGAGTATTATTAAAGAAAATTAGGGGAGGCATAGTGAGTGAAGAGGGATGAGCAGGTGGTAAAGTAGGAACAAGGGGCGCTTGAAAATTGTTCATGTGGGGCTCTTAAATTTTGGTAGAGATTTTGGCTATGTGTAGTGAAAAGCAACTAGAGAGACTCTACACTGAGAAGTAAGTGTTATGATTTTCTTTGCAAAGGACTATCCGAGATGCTGTAGGGTGGGTTCTGAGAAAAAAAACAAGTAGCCTGAACTGGTAACTGGTATACCCGAGAAATCTACAATGTCCAGTGGTGGTTTCTGGGAGGCTGGCAGCTGGGGGCTCCTGCGGCATGTGCATAGGGGTTGCCAGTGTCCAGAGCCCCGAACTGGTGCCATGTTATCCCCAGCTGCAGATTTCTTCTCTGGGTCTGAGGCCTGATTATTGAAATGCATGCTCGATGGCTATTGGTTCAATATTCTACTCTTTGTAACAACCCAGTGATTTTCAGGGCTTCAGAGGTAATGCTGGTGGCACGGAGAGTTGTGCTCCCTATCTGCCATCTTGGGACAGAATGCAGAGGAAATAATTTGATATCTGAAAAAGAATACTGTTTTCTGCTGGTAGGATGTATTAAAAGCAAAGAAAGATTATCTCATTTAGAGATTTTTTGTTCAACCATTAGCTGACCACTAACCTGAGCTGAGACTTCAGTGGCTACACATGACAAAAAATACAAACTTTACAGTATTATTTCAGAAAAGTCACTAAAATAAAAAAAAAATAAAAAAACAATAACAAAAAAAATCCTAGGGAAGGGAATTAATCTTATTTCCAGAGTTGTCACACACTTAATTTTTAAGTGAAGATTTTAAATAATAACAAATTTAGATATGCAAATAAAGCAGAATATATGGGGGATAAAGTATTTAATGGATAAGGAAGATACGTTTTTGAAAGTCAAGAAAAGAAGTAGAGAAACCAATTTAGGTGATATTTATCTTCACCATTTACCATGAGTAGTTATATTTCTTATCCGATGGTTATAATATAATTTACTCTCACTCCTTTATTGTTGTAACAATGTTTTGTTTCCAGATTTTACACTCTCTAGAGTCTAGACCAATGTGAAGATGTACATATAAATAATTTTTAAATTTATTACTTTGAGATTAGTAATTCAAAAATAAATTATTTCTCATAGAGCTTGAATTTTTAATGTTATGTATGCTCATTGGCAAATTAATTTTTAAAAAGGCTTAGCAGTATGTGCTCTCAAAAGTTCTGCATAAGATTGCCATCTCTCCTAATTTTATAATAATTTATCTTTTTAATAATGTCAAAATATTAACATGTAACTTACCCTAAATATCTTTTTATCTTGAGGACAAATAAACACACTTACCTGGCTATATTTCTTCTCTTATAAATTATTCATCATTCTGTTTGCCATCATTGCATTATCTTTGTTAATGATTTTAAAAAGTTCTTTTGATGCCAACTGATTTAACAATAGACATCTCAAATATTTTTTAAATAAACTTATTTACAGAATTGTACTTTTCAACTTTTTTTCTTGATGCTTGGTGTATAGAAATGTATATAGTTTTAAGAATAATTACCTTTTATATACTAGCTTTGTCTTTATACTTATATTTGAGCAATCTATTGTTGCATAACAAATCTCTCCAATTTAGATGCTTATCATTCTGTGGGTCAGCAATTTGGGTTAGGCTCAGCCTGGATGGTCCTCTGATAACTTGATGTGACTCATGTGGCTGCTATGAGACAGTGACTTGATTGTGGGTGGTTGACATAGGGCTACTCAGGTTTGACAGCTATTGTCTGATCATGTGGTCTCACATATTACACAGCTAGTCCAGGCTTCTCTAAATGATGGTTTCAAGAAAATAAAAGAAAGTGTAAATCCCAATTTATGAGCTCTTTTGAAGGCTCTGCTTGCAACCTGTTTGACAATATTCCTCAGGCCAAAACAAGCAACATACCCATTTCTACAGAATGGTCAGTTAACACTCACCCATCATTTATCCTAATTGGCTGTTTAAAGAATGAGAAATTAATATTAGATTATAAATTCCTACTGCTTCTCTCCTTTAAGTTCTGTTACAGCTTTCCATAGTCAGTTATTTCACTGAAAATATATGTAATTAAATCAATCATTATAATTTTGAATTAAGGCTAATATTAAAACCACTAATTTTTATTGTAATAATTTTGTTTCAAGGCATATGTGATAGCTTCCAGTTTAGAGGCTTACACCTCTTTCACCCCACATTCAATTCTTCTAAGAGGGTTTCACAAGATGTCCCCCTGAATCCATCTTTAGTGAGTTCTCTAAAGTGAATTTATATGTATTTTTGAAGATACAATCTCCAATATACTCTCCATATGTTCAGTTCTAAATAGTGCTACCATTTTAATAAAGTATTTTAGTTTTTAACTTTGATGCATTTTGTGCCTTAGTAGGAAGAGCTCTTTTCAATTTTGGGGAATATTCACCTACAGTATTTTGTATTAAATTGTTTCTAATATTTATTTTTTCAAAGATTCTTCATGAAATGTTAAGAGAAGACATAATCAAGGATATTACACTAGGTCTATCTTAATTTTTATATCTACTAAATACTTAAAAAAAGTAAAACAAGTTTGAAGATGAGAATTCCATTACACCATTGACTGATGTTTTCTCAGGAAATATTTGTCTTAATGCACAGGATAAGTACATTGAAAGTAAAAAATAAATTAGCCTCCCACCCAAAGGAATGCATCTGTTGGACACATCTTTCCTTTAAGGTCATTCAAAATGATTGATTGTTGTGTGTATACATTGACCAGAATCATTGATAAATGCTTATGTAAGATCCAGTGGAATAAGGGAGTTTTTGATAAGATGTACTTGGGTTTTTTATTTGTTTTTTGTTCATCCTCACCCAATCAATGTCTTTTCATTGATTTTTAGAAAGAGTGGAAGGGAGGGGGAGATACAGAGAGAATGAAACATCAATGTGAGAGAGACACATTGATTGGTTGCCTCCTGCACATGCTCTGACCAGGGCCGGGGATCAAGCCTCCAACCAAAGTACGTTTACTTGACCAAAATCGAACCTGGGACCCTTCAGTCCTTGGATTGATGCTCTATCCACTGAGCCTAACCGGCTAGGGGTTGTGTGTGTGTGTGTGTTTAAATCATTTTCTGAGCTTCTCTGTCATCTCTTGTCTGTTAAGCTTAAATTTAATTTCTAAAACAATATATAAAACTAACACTGGTAGAGAGATTTTTCTATTTTATATGAGGTAGAACTATACAAAACTGTAATATTTAGTGTAAGTCTCAAATCCTATCTAATAAAAGAGAAACATGGTAATTAGCCATACATCCGCTACCCTTCCCATTGACTAATCAGGGCGATATGCAAATTAACTGCCAGCCAAGATTGCGGATGGCAGCCAGGCAGCTTGAAGCGAACATGAGGCTTGCTTGCTTCAGTGATAGAGGAAACCAACGTTCCCCGCCTGCCACTGCCGGCCTCTGAGCTTGCAGTTTGAAACATTGTTACAAATATAGAAGCTAAACAAAACCCCAGAAACCTGCTTTCAACCAGCTGGGATCTCAGAGCTGGAATTGATACAGCGTTTCGATTATAGAACCTAAACAAACCAGATACCTGCTTTCATCAGCAGAGGCCTCCGAGCTGGATCCAGAGCTAAAGCTGGCCCAGAATAAAAAAAGAGAAAAAAGAAAAAAAGGAGTGGTTGGGAGCTTCAGTCACCTGCCAGCCTGAAAACAGCCCTCAGCACCTCACCCAGACTGGCCAGGCACCCCAGTGGGGACCCCCACCCTGAAGGGTGTGTGACCAGCTGCAAACAGTCATCATCCCCTCACCCAGGCTGACCAGGCACCCCAGTGGGGACCCCCATCCTGATCCAAGACACCCTTCAGGGCAAACCAGCCATCCCCCACCCATGCACCAGGCCTCTATCCTATATAGTAAAAGGGTAATATGCCTCCCAGCACCGGGATCAGCAGAGCAGTGAGGCCTCCCAGAACCGGGATCAGCATGACAGGGGGCAGCGCCCAAACCCCCTGATCGTCCTGTGGCTCTGTGTGTGACAGGGGGCAGGGCCACAACCTCCCTATCTGCCCTACCCTGAGCATGACTGAGGGTGACATCGCAACCTCCCGATCCGCCCTGCTCTTTGCATGACAGGGACGGTGCCCCAACTCCCCAATCGGCCCTGCTCTGAGCCTGACCAGGGGCTGAACCTAGGGATTGGGCCTGCCCTCTGCCACCCGGGAGCAGGCCTAAGCCAGCAGGTCATTATCTCCTGATGGGTCCCAGACTGTGAGAGGGCACAGGCCGGGCTGAGGGACCCCCCTCCCCCCGAGTGCACAAATTTTTGTGCACCGGGCCTCTAGTAGTTTAATAAAATAGCATGAATTATCTGTCATAGAAGTTACTTGTTCAATCATTTTGTGGGGATAATTTTGACTTCAAATAATGAGATTTATAGTGTTTTGGTGTATATTTTTATTTAGTTGAAAAAAAGATGGTTATTTTGACCCTAAATAGATATGCCTTAAATTCTATATTAAATTAAAATAAAAATTCAGTGTGCAATTTTAATGTAAAACTGTATTTAATAAATCTTACATACATTTTCTTTCCCAGTAATTTATTTACTGATGTTCCAAAGACAAAACTCTGTATATGTTCAATATTTTATTTCTATATTTGTATGAACTTTTGTAGGTGATATAGAGGCTTATTATCTAGTTATATTTTCCAATACAATTTATAATTTTGAATTAATTTTATTTGTATGCTAAAATTTAAATGACAAATTACCAGAAAATGTATTAAGTAGATAATCATTATTGAAACTTAAGCTCATTTTGTTTGTATATTTCCAAACACCAGAACTCATATTTTTGTAAAATGTCCTTATTAATGCATGGCATTTTTTTTCTTTAAGTTTCTATAAACTTTTGATGGTGGCCTAATATATTTATGAGTTGATATTATACATATCATAGTTAATATAGTTTTCTCCTGAACACATACATCACATATTGATTTGTTTCTCTTTATTATGTTTTCTTCATTCAAAGTTTACTTTTCGTGAAGCTTTTACCCTGTACACATAGGATTAGGAAAGTTTGTAACTTGATGATATTGCATGCTTGCTAAATTTGTTGATTGTTTTCCACAGGAAATTGTGTGTGCAAATACATTGATTAGATTCACATTCTCAAGCTAGGTTCTGAAAATTTATCACTAAAAAAGTAAATTTACTAGTATATGTAAATGTATTTCTGATGCAACTACAAGTTAAATTTCAATTTAATTCTGTCAACAAGAATTAAGCTTATATAGTCAAAAGTTTAATCTGATGGAGTGACAATCAGATATGATGTATATGACTTTGAATTTGAGGTTATTTAATGATTTCTGAATAGGCAGGTAATTATAATTACAGACTGAAGCCTGAGGTACTTTAATGCTGTCATATAAAATGTTCTAAGTTGAGTTTCGCAGGGTTGTGATGAAAAGCTGAAATTGACTAGTTTATGAATAAAATAAAGGAGTTGAAGAGAAAGAAAATGATTTGGAATGAAGAGAGGGATGATGAATAAGCTGTGATTTGAAATATATTAAAGGGAATGAACCTGGCTTGGGAAAGACCAAGAAATGTAGCAGAGCCAATGAAAACATTGTCTTAAAATAATTGTTGGTAGGATAATTATGGCTATCCAAGTCAAGTTCAGGGTACGTGGCTAGAGGAAGCATATGGAATGTTAAATTGGATCAGTGAATTAATGAGAGAAAATGTGTAATGCCAAAAAGTTAGTAGAGGACTCACAAACTAGTCTTAGATCTTAATTTTATGGGACTCCTTATACTAGTAAAATCAGCTGTGCAATAATGTAGACTGTATTTGGAAACTGAACTTCAATTTTTCTTAAAATTAGATACAAAGATGGAGTGTGCACACTACCTGTTATGATTGGGATTCAAATTCTGCCTTTAACCTTTAACCTTAGCACTCAGTACAAAATAAATTTTGCTATTTGGTTACAAGAATGCTTTAGTTAGTGTCCATAGTTAATTTATTTTACTATATATTCCTGTGTCTCAGTAGGATTCTTTTTCCTTCCTTCCATCTTACTTTTCAAATTTGGAGAAAAACCCTTTTCAGATCATATATTTATGGAATCAAACTGCAAATTAAGATAAAGAAAATAAACCTATGCTTAAATATACAAAGATATAAAAATATATAAATGCAACAATTTTAGCTTATGCTTATGAGAATATGTCCTTAAATTTGGGAAAATATAACAGAAAAGTGTACAATGGTTCATAAAATGAGTCTCTAACCCTGGAGAGCTTCAAGGTAAGTTCTATGGGCAGAGAAGTGCAGTGGGATGGGGACCATGTGTCTGTGCTGAGAAGCTGAGTGGAGGGTTTGTAAGTGGTGCTCTGGCAAGGGGGGCATTCCTAAATGACTTGGAAATGATAAAATTAAGAAACATTAATGGAAAGTTGTGAGAGGCCAGTTCAGATTTTTGATGTTAGAAAATTATATTTTGAGTGGCATAAAAGTAAGTGCTAATTTCTAAGCAAAAAAAAAACAGAAAGAATAAGATCAAAAGGAAGATAGACAGTAAAATGCAATATAGAAATGAAACATATTATATGAATAAAGGGTACAATGGAGGCTGAATTAAGCCAGAAAGTTAAAGCCCTCCCAGAATAAACAGATAAAGCATGAAGATGAAAATAGGTGAGTATTATGTAGATAGAGGAAAAAGAATAATTACTTTAGTACCTGTATTAAACATTCTTCAGAAAGCACGCACATATAATAATTGATAAATAATGGAAGAGGGATTTCCTGAAAAAATTAAAGCTAATGAATGCAAATTGAAAATGTTAATAATTATCATGGGGAAAAAAGTAAACCTTTTTTCTTTTGTACAAAAATCAAACCAAATAAATCCTAGGATAAGCAAGTTAAAAATAAAGATAAATAGTCCTAACCATTTTGGCTCCAGGGTGGTTAGTAAGAGAGTTAACTTGGCCAAGGACTGAAGGATCACGGGATAAATGCTGGTTAAGGGCCCCTACCTCAGTTGCAAGCCCAATCCCAGGCCCAAGTGGGCGCACATGGGGGAGGCAACCAATCGATGTGTCTCTCTCACATAAATGTTTCCTCTTACTGTCATACCCTTTCCCTTCAACTCTCTAAAAATCAATGGAAAAATATATATCCTCGGATGAGGATTGATAAAGAAAAGAATTAAAATATTAACAATTTTTTGTAAAATTCTTGAAATAAAACTCAGTAGATGTAGAAAAGATAACTTTGCTTTTGTTGCTAACTGTAACACTAATTTCCTCAACACAGTTGCATTTAAAAATAACTGCTTTCATAGTATTCTTGTATGATCCTTTTTATTTTTGTGATTTCTGTGGACATTTCTCCTCTTTCATCTCTGATTTTGTTTGAGTCTTTTCTCCTTAGTGAGTCTAGACAGGTTTTAACAAATTTTATTAATCTTTTCAAAGAACCAGCTCTTTTTTGTATTAATTTTTTGTATAGTAATTTTTTTTTCTATTTTGTGAAATTCTGCTCTAATTTTTATTATGTCCTTTCTTCTGCTGACTTTGGGCTGCTTTTGTGCTTTTTTCAGTTCTTTAAAATATAATGTTAGGCTATTTACTTGAGATTTTACCAGTTTTTTTTAGATAGGCCTGCATTGATATAAACTTCCTTTTTATTATTGCTCTCCCTGCATCTCAGAAATTTTGACATGTTATATTCTCATTTGTCCAGGAACAGATGGCATCATTAGTGAATTCTACCAAATATTCAAAGAAGATTTGATACCCATCCATCTCATACATTGAAAGACGAGGCAATACTTCTAACACATTTTATGGAGCCAATATAACGTTGCAAGGATGAAACAAAAAAAGAAAACTACAGACCAATATCTCTAATGAATGCAGATGCAAAATTTCTAAACAAAATACTAGCAAATCAAATACAACACTACATTGAAAAAAATAACACATTGTGTTCAGTGGGGTCCACTTCAGGGGCATAAGGATGGTTCAATATATGCAAATCAATCAATGTAATCCAATGCATTAACAAAATAAAGGATAATAATAATAATATATGATCGTACTACTAGATGCAGAAAAGGCATTTTATGAGACACAAGATTCATTTATTAAAAAAACCCTCAATATAATGTGTATAGAGGAAAAAATGTCTCTTCATAATAAAGGCCATATATGTCAAATGCTCAGCTAATATCATACTCAAAGGTGAAAAGCTGAAAGCTTTTTCTCTAAGATCGGAAACAAAGACAAGGATGCCCAGTCTCACCACTCTTAATCAACATTTTACTTGAAGTCCTAGCCAGAGTAATCAGGCAAGAGAAATAAATAAAAGGCATCTAAATTGAGAATAAAGAAATAAAAGTGTCACTTTTTGCAGATGACATGATTCTTTAAAAGGAAAACCTTAAAGACTCCACCAAAAATATAGTAAGCTTGAAGGATGCAAAATAAATGTCTAAAAATCCACTTCATTCCTATATATTAACAATGAAACTTTAGAAAAAAAATTTAAAACAACATTTTTTTTTGCAATTATAACAGAAAGAATAAAATACCTAGGAATAAACTTAACAAAGGATGTTAAAGGCCTATATGCTGAAAGCTACAAAGCATTATTAAAAGAGAATGAAAAAGACACAATGAAATGGAAAGATATTCTATGTTCATGGTTTGGAAGACTAGACATTATTAAAATGGCCATATTATCCAGAGCAATATGTAGATTTAATTCAATATCCATCAAAATACCAGTAATTTTTTAAAAATAGAACAAAAACTATCAGACTTATATGGAACCACAAAACTCCCCAAATAGCCAAAGAAATGTTGAGAAAAGAGTATGAAGCTGGAGATATCCCACTACCTAACTTCGAATTATACTACAGAGCAACACTAATCAAACAGCATGGTACTGCCAGAAAAACAGGCAGACCAATAGAACAAAACTGAGAGCACAGAAATAAAACCACATGTACATGGACAAATAATTTTTGACAAAAGAGCAACAAACACACAATGGAAAAAAGAAAGCCTCTTCAATAAATGTTGCTGGGAAAATTGGAAAGCCATATGCATAATAAAATGACTACAGTTTGTCCCCATGTACAAAAATTAATAAAAAATGGATCAAAGACCTAAATAAAAGATCTGAAATAATTACATAGAAGAAAATATAGGTACTAAACTTATGGATCGTGGTCTTAGAAAAGATTTTATGAATTTAACCAAAAGACAAGGTAAGAAAAAATATGGCACTATATTACACTAAATCTTCTGCACAGCAAAAGAAAATGCCATGAAAATAAAAAAGTAAACAACAGCTCTGACAAGGGGTTCAGATCCAAAATATATAAAGAATTCCTACAAGTCAACACCAAACAAACAATCCAATTAAATAATGAGCAGAGGAACTGAACAGACACTTCTCCCAAGAAGACATACAAATAAGCAACAGATAGATGAAAAAATGCTCAACTTCACTAACTATTAAAGAAAAGCATATAAAACCCACAAATATATACTACCTCATACCTGTTAGAATGGCTACTATCAACAAGACAAGTAATAATTAGTGTTGGAGAGGTTGTGGAGAAGAAGGTACCCTGATCCACGGCTGGTGGGAATGTAAATTGGAACAGTGACAACGGAAAATAGTATGGAGGTTTCTCAAAATATTAAGGATAGAGGTACCAAATGACCCAGCAATCCCTCTTTTGGTATCTAACCGAAAACATTAAAAACACTTCTTCACAAAGATATATGAACCCCTATGTTCATTGTAGCATTATTCACAGTGGCCAAGACATGTCCTTTACAGAATGTGGTACATATATACAATAAGATACCTCTCAACCAAAAGAAAGGATGAAATACTGCCGTTATTTACTACATGGATGGACCTTGAGAATATCATGCTAAGTGAAATCTATAATAATAAAAGGGTAATAGGCTAATTAGACTGGACATCTTCCAGATGTCATTCTGGACATCCTTCCTGATGAAGCTGGTGCTGAAAGGAAGCCAGCCGGGTCCTGGGTGCCTGAGGGTGACCAAGGAGAAGCCAACCAGAGTACCCAGGTGCCTGTGGGCAGCCAGAGGGAAGCCATCCCAGGTCCCGGTTGCCTGCCAGCTGCCGGAGGAGGGAAGCCCTGGTCCCAGGTGCAGGAGGGAAGCTGGTGCCAGCAGCTGGGGGGGAAAAAGCCTATTTTGCACGAATTTTCAGCATTGGGCCTCTAGTACACCAATAATGAACTTACAAAAAGAGAGACTAAAAGAGCAATCCCATTTACCATCGCACCAAAAAAAGTAAGATACTTAGGAATAAACTTAACTAAGGAGGTAAAAGACCGATACGTGGAAAACTACAGGACACTGAAAAAAGAGATAGAGGAAGACATAAACAGATGGAAGAACATACCATGTTCATGGATTGGCAGAATCAACATCATTAAAATGTCCATACTGCCCAAAGCAATCTACAGATTCAATGCAATCCCCATTAAAATACCAACAGCATATTTCACAGACCTAGAAATAACTCTCCAAAAGTTCATCTGGGATAAAAAAAAAAGACCCCGAATAGCTGCAGCGATCCTGAGAAAGAGCAAAGTAGGTGGGATCTCAATACCAGATATCAAGCTGTATTACAAAGCCACTGTTCTCAAAACTGCCTGGTACTGGCACAAGAACAGACATATAGATCAATGGAATAGAATAGAGAACCCAGAAATCAACCTGAACCAATATGCTCAATTAATATTTGACAAAGGAGGCAAGAACATGCAATGGAGTCAAGACAGTCTCTTCAATAAATGGTGTTGGGAAAATTGGACAGATATATGCAAGAAAATGAAACTAGACCACCAACTCACACCATACACAAAAATAAACTCAAAATGGATAAAAGACTTAAACATAAGATGGGAAACCATAAAAATACTAGAGGAATCCATAGGCAGCAAAATCTCAGACATATGCTGAAGCAATTTCTTCACTGATACTGCTCCTAGAGCAATGGAAACTAAAGAGAAAATAAGCAAATGGGACTACATCAAAATAAACAGCTTTTGCACAGCAAAAGAAACCATCAACAAAACAACAAGAAAGCCCACTGCATGGGAGAACATATTTGCAAATGTTATCACTGATAAAGGTTTAATCTCCAACATTTACAGGAAACTCATACAACTTAACAAAAGGAAGATAAAAAATCAAAAAATGGGCAAAGGTCCTAAATAGACCCCTTTCAAAAGAGGACATACAGAAGGCCAATAGACATATTGTTGATAGATATATATTTATTGCCATTTTATTGATCATATTTTGATTTTTTTTCTTCTTCTTTTTCCTCTTCTTAAAGAAGACCCTTAAACATTTCATGTAATCCTGGTTTGGTGGTGATGATCTCCTTTAGCTTTTATTTATTTTGTCTGTGAAGCTCTTTATCTGACCTTCAATTCTAAATGATAGCTTTGCTGGGTAGAGTAATCTTGGTTGTAGGTCCTTGCTATTCATCACTTTGAACATTTCTTGCCACTCCCTTCTGGCCTGCAAAGTTTCTGTTGATAAATTATCTGACTGGTATGGCTGCTCCCTTGTAGGTAACTAATTGCTTTTCTCTTGCTGCTTTTAAGATTCTCTCTTTGTCTTTAACCCTTGGCATTTTAGTTATGATGTATTGAAAGGCGCACCGCCCGCCTCTCCGGGCGGTGCGGGGGGAGGAGTCTGACCGCCCGGCTCTGAGATCCCTCCACGCCCGCCGTAGGGCCTGGCCTCCCCGGAGCGGGTCCGAGTCTCCGGACCAGCTGCGTGGTGGCCGGTGGCGGGCCGAGGGGTGGGGGCCTGGCGGCGACCGACCGTGGGGGAGGTCATGGGAGTGGAAGGCCTCACCGCCTCGCTCTTTCCTCCCTTTCCCCGTGGTTGGCTCCCCGCTTGCCCGCGCTGGGGCCGAGGGTCTGTGAGGCCCTCGGGGCCCGGTCGGGGGGGACCGGGGCCTGCGTGGGCCGATCGCCGGGCCCCATGTGGGGGGCATTGGCTCCCCGGCCCACAGCGGGAGCCCGGCGCGGGCTGCCCCCCCCCCCCCCCCGACCAGGCCCAGTGCAGCAGCGGCGGCAGTGGAGTGGGGCGCGTGCCCTGGCTTGGGGAGGCCTCCATGCTGCAGTGCACCGGCCCCATGGGCCGGGCCTGCTCCGAGCGGATGCCGCTCCTCCAGAGCTGGGCCGCTCCACCGGCCGCACCCCGTTTGCTGGGCCTGTGCCGCCCAGATGCGCTGGAGTCCCGGTCTGCCCGCAGGCCAGCTGCGGGTGCTGTGCAGGAGGGCCATCCTGCCTTGTGGTGAGTTCGAGCGGCAGCAGCAGGAGCCGGACAAGGACTGCGCCCTCCATCTTGCCTTGGGTCCTCCATTTTAGGATGGGGCCATGTGCTTCCTCACGGGAAGAAGCCGCTGCTAGCCACACCCAGGATTTCTCTGGATTAACCAATGATGATCAAGGGAAGTGCACGCCATCACTATGACCACATCCTGTACCGACTCGTGCCTGGCCAATCGGCGGGGGCCACAGTGCCCTCTCCTGCCCCCACTCCACCCCCCTTTAAAACCCCCTGTCCCATCAGGCCTCTCTCTCTCTGCCACTGGACTTTCCGCTGTGTCGGTGGGTCTGGTGAACGGGGAGCGCAGGCCGGCTTGCATAATAAAGGACTCTTTGCTTTTGCATCGGACTGACTGGCTCCCTGGGGGTCTTGGGAACTTTGAAATCTGGGCACAACAGTATCTTGGTGCAAGCCATTTTGGATTTCTCTTGTTTGGGACTCTCTGCACTTCCTAGACTTGTAAGTCTATTTCTGTTCACCATGTAGGGGAAATTCTCTGTCATTATTTCTTCAAATAATTTTTCAATATCCTGCTCTCTCTCTTCTTCTGCCACTCCTATAATGTGAATGTTGGTGTGTTTGAAGTTCTCCCAGAAGCTCCTTACACTATCTTCATATTTTTTATTCTTTTTTTCTTTGCTCTCCTAATGGATGCATTTGCTTCCTCATAATCCAAGTTGTTGATTTGATTCTTGGAATACTCTATTGTTAAATCCATGGAAATTTTTCTTTATTTCAGTTAGTGTATGCTTAATTTCTGACTAGTCCTTTTTTATGTCTTTGACATTCTCACTAAAATCCTTGAAAGTATCACTAAGTCCTTTTACAATCTCATTAATTCCCTTGAGATTTTCATTAAGTCCTTCGAAGCTCTCACTAAGGTCCTTGAGTAGCCTTATAACTGTTGTTTTGAACTCTGTATCCAGCAATTTTCTTGCTTCCATTTCTTGCATTTGTAACATGTTCCTTTATCTACACATTTTGGCTGCTTCCCTGTATTTGTTTCTATGTATTAGGAAGAGCTGTTATGTCTCCTAGAGTTTGTAGTGTGGCCTTGTGTAGTAGGTGTCCTGTAGGGCTCAGTGGCTCAGTCTCCCCAGTCACCTCAGCTGGGCACTATAGATGAGCTTTTGTGTGGTCTTTGTGCATAATCTTGTTGTAGTTGAACCTTGATTACTGTTGGCATCACTTGGAGGAATTTACCTCTAGGCAAATTATCTGTGAGAACCAGCTGTGTCTACAATGGAAGAGCTACTGTGCAGGAGACACCCCGATGGAGCAAGACTTGTTTCAATGGGGCTTTGGTGCTCACTGAGTTTGCCTCTTGAGTGTGTTGCTTGTGGATTCATAGACTTGTAACCTGCTAAGATCTGATGCTGTCCACTGGGGTGCATTGGCTCTGGGACCTCCTGGGAAGTGCAAAGTCAGACACTGCCTGGGGTCATCTAGCAGGAGCTACAGAGAGATATGCAGATCACTGCTACTTGTATTTGGCTAGGAAGTACCCAGGAAATGCCCAGCTGTGAAGCAAAGCAGGCTGGTGGTAGTTCCAGGTCTTAGGACTTTTATTGATAGGTTTGGGGCATGCTGACTCCAGCTGCTGCTTGGTTAAGAGATTTTAGCAGAGTCTAAAGCCTGAGCCAGAACAGGTCATTCATATGAAAAAGCAACTACAAACCTCTTTTGTGGGACTGCAAATTTGATGGGGTGTGGTCTCAAGGAATCACCAGGGCAGAGCAAACATTGTGGGTTGTGCTAATGGAAACTAAGATATGGCTGCCAGTCAGCTATGTGATGGGGGGAGTCCCAGCATAGGAACAATGACCCCTGTGATCATCCCTGTCTGGGAGAAAACTGCACCTGAGTTTCTGTCAGATAGTCTAGTTCCTCCCCATATGTCCTTGATTCCCCCAGAACTCAAAGGAAGCAAGACAGTGTAAGTTTTGTGTGGGCCCTCTTCAGAGGAACACCTGAGTCTCCAGCAGCCCCCATGTCACTCAGCCACAGTCCCTGCTGTTTATTACAGCCAGAGGTTAAGGGGGCCTCTCTTCCCAGCTCTGGAAACCTGGCCTGGGGGTCTGGTGTGTGGCTGGTCATGGACGTCCTTGGAGACATCCCTCCTGATTAGAATAATGCTGCACATGTGTGTCAGACCAGCCTGCTCCATGCCCCTACCCCTCCTACCAGTCTCAATGTGCTTTCTGCTTTACCTTTTTAGTTGTAGGGCATCCATTCAGTCATATTTTAGGTGGTTCTGAATGATGGGTTTTCTGTACTTTAGTTGTAATTTTGATGTGGTTGTGGGAGGCGGTGAGTACAAGTATTTAGCTATGCTGCCATCTTGGTTCTCCCCTTAGCACACACTTAAATAATACTGAATCATTATAAATATACCATAATTACATAATTACAAATATACCATAACATTTTCAGGACACTCAAATATATTATATTTCCTTGTGTTTACCAATATACTTAGCATTTTCTTTTTCCCTTCTATTTCTTTTAGAATTAATGTTTTATTATACACGTTATTATAGGTGCCTAAAGTGTAAATAACCCAGGAGAGTGATGGTGTATTTTGCATAGTTGTATTCTCCAACATGACTACCTATGTGTCTCACATAGTAGGTACTCAATAACTACTGATTCAATGCAAATTATTTGGATTCTATATATTATGTCTAAATCTATTACATGCTTCCTACTTGAATGAAATAGATTAGGATATATTTCAAATAAGGCAGGTCAATTCCCTTTCTTTATTTGTAATTTCATTGTATTTAATATATCCTGTAAGTCACTCTCTAAGAGTTAGTAACTCTGCCCTAACCAGTTTGGCTCAGTGGCTAGAGCATCAGCCTGCGGACTAAGGGGACCCAGGTTCGATTCCGTCCAAGGGCATGTACCTCGGTTGCTAACAAATCCCCAGTGGGAGGCGTGCAGGAGGCGACTGATTTATGTTTCTCTCTCATCGATGTTTCTAACTCTCTATCCCTCTCCCTTCCTCTCTGTAAAAAATCAATAAAATATATATATTTTTAAAAAAAGAGTTAGTAACTCAGTTAACACTACATTAACTCTTTCAGTACAGAATGGAGCCATTGTGTTTTAAAGACTGAGTTACTACAAATTACTGTTGATCATAAGGTTTATTAAAGAAGTTTAGAACACTGAACTGACACTTGAATAAGCAATATTTCATGTTAATGTACTATGTAAGAGAAAACACAAGAGCCAATATTATACCAATAGTCCAATACTTTTATTGAGAAAAATCTGTCAAATTAAAAAGAACTTGTGTGTCAAACTATCATTGTCTCACATTACTTTTTAGAGTATATGAACTGGTTTAAAGTAAAAACAAAATATGCAAAATGTCTTTTGTTTATAATTCAAGAAAAATATGGTCTTCTAATGAAATAAGCTAGAAAAGGTAACAATTTAATCTTCTGTCTACAAAACACTTCAGTTTTATTTTCTCTCCTAAGAAAATTTCATCGTGTATAGAACACATAGAGCTCAATGAAGGTGAAGCATACACATCACATTGCATCTGCCTAACTGAGCAAAAAGAAATAAAAACTCTGCAATTTCTTTGTTTTTATGTAACTTTATGTAAAGTTATGTAACTTTAATACCACAGTCTTGGTCTTGTGATCTAAAATAAATAAAAGCATATGGACATTATCTCCCAAGAACTGTGCTAACTTAAAAGTTACCATAAAAACATCTATTGCTACTTTAAGCTCACATTACAATAATATAATTTGATCTTCTTATTAACTTTTAGGAATAAAATTCTGATTGGCTTTCTTTCTCATTTGTTCTCTGTCTCCCTCTCTCTCTTATATTTATATGGGTGAATGAGCATGGGAAAATGAGACGCTGAACAATTTAAATTTTGTTTCTAGAAGTCAGGATACAAAAGTCAATTTATCACCATTTTCCTATTTACATGTATAAACCTTAGCAAAGTAATGAAACGGTGGACCTTTGTTTTCCTCATATATAAAATTCAAAGATTTCAGACAAATTCAATTTTATGACATTTAATAATTTCCATACAACTAACCTCATCTCCATTATTACCCTTTACTTTTGTCACAATTGCTTGTAAATCACTAACTCTGGATTAATTTAACCATTTGTAATCTCCATGTGTGCATAGCAGAGATTTGTAAAAATGTATAATTTAATTAATTTTTTTTTTACCAGCTCCTATTATCAGGCACCTTTCAAAGGCTCTGAGACATGGAAAATAATAGGAGAGGCAAACTGCCTACTTGTATTCTAATGAGGGACACAGATTAAAAGTTATATAAATGAGGAAAATTCATGGCAATTAAATAATATAAGCACTAAAGAAAAAGAAATAAAACAAGGAAAGAAAAGGGGTTTGGTAGTATGTTCAAAGAAGGCTTCATGAGAAATCAATCTTTGAGTAAGACCTGAAGGCAAATCTGCAGAAAGCGAGGATGTTAGCTGGACAGGTAGAAAGAGCATGACTAGCAGAAGGAACAGCAAGTGCAAAATTCTGAGGCAGGAGCAGGCCTGGCATGGCTTCAAGTTGCAAGAAGAAGTCTACTGTATGTACACAAGGGGCCAAGAGAGGTTATTATACGTGATGGAAGTCAGGATAGTTACTAAGATACATGAGTCTTAGAAAGCATTTAGGAACGGGCTTTCTAATGTAATGTAATGTGACTGTGGGAGTTGGCAGGTCTAAAATCTGTAGAGCAAGCCAACAGACTGGAAACTCAGACAGGAATTGTTATGTAAATGGGCCAAAAATGACTCCTTTATTGGCTCTTAACTTATTTACTTCTTTACAAGAAGCTAGGAATGTTAGCCCTGGAACTGCAAAAGCCCATTCCACTATTCCATCAAACCACCTACTACAAGATGATGGGCAACATGGAAAGATCAGGGAATCCCATGAGCATAGACCCATTGCCATGCTTCTTTTGCTGGCATTTTTTTATTATTGATGTGGAATACTACAACCATTTTCCTATTTACATGTATGAACCTTTGTTTTCCTCATATATAAAATTCAAAGATTTCAAAAAATTCAATTTTATGACATTCTGTCCATCAGTCTTTCCTACATACACACTCCTTCTTATTCATTACAGAGTCCATGATTTCCCATCTTAAAATTTCATATTAAGAAGAGAATATGAAGTGGTAGTAAATAAGGCATTCTGTGTGTAAATAATGGTAGTTTTGTGAGAAGTATTACATATAGGGAAGGTAAATCTTTATCCAGGATAAATTTCTATTTCAGTAATAATATCTTTTTTATAGCAAAAGTAATCAAATGTAATCAAACTGCAAACCTGGAAACTGGCTGATCACCCTAAGGAATAGTGCCACAATGTGGGCTGTGTAAATGTTTTGACAGCCTAATATGTACACCAAGCATATGATAAATTAATCCAACCTAACTGATCCAGGTGTGTGTGTGTGTGAGAAAATAGGAGAATCAAAGGTAGATCCAGTGACATGAGACCATTGAAAAGATTGTCAAATCTCAGCGGGAAGGTGGATGGGAAGAGATCAACCAAAGAACTTGTATGCATATACGTAAAACCCATGGGCACAGACAATAGGGTGGCAAAGGCCTGGGGCGAAGGGGGGGATGGGCTACGAGGGGCCAATACAGTGGCGGGGGGGGGGGGGGTGGAAAGGGACGTATGGAATACTTACAACAATAAAAATTAATGAAATTTTTTTAAAGCATCTCCTATGTTTTTTAATGTATGGCTAGTTGTCAGGGGGTTGAAGATTATTTTTGTGAGACAGATGGAGGGAACAATTATAGAGGGAGAATGTGTGTGTGTGTGTGTGTGTGTGTGTGTGTGTGTGTGTGTGTGTGTGTCAGCAATTGAACAACAAGGTTAAATACTGCTGAGATAAAAATTCAGATAACACAATGGATTTGCATTTTGCAATATGAAGATCATTTGTACCTTTGACAATGGAAGATTCTTTATAATGAGAAGAATAAAACTTGCTTGAAGTATTTTAAGAAGAGAATATGAAGTTGGTAGTACATAATGAACATAGAAAACTTTCTTTAGAAGATAGGTGAACTAGAACAAAAAATTGATCAGTTTTTAAGGGGTGACTTTTCAGAAATTCTCACAAAGTATATATTATGTTAACATTTATTTATTCCAGTATTCCTTGTTTCTACTAATTTGGGGAGCTGGTGTTTTATAATTTCACAGTTCTGCCATTGCCCAACATTCCTTTTAATACAGAAACTCAGTTGTTTCGATAATAAGGCTTGTTCGAGTCATATAATGTGGTCCATGGTCTGCTTCCTTGTGTAAACTGTTATTAGAACACCATCCACCCATTCCTTTAAGTATGGCTAATACCTGCTTTCCTGCAGTAATGGCAGAGTTGAGAAGTTAACAGGAATTTTACAACTCACAAAACCTAAAATATTTACCAGATAAATCTGTATAGACAAAGGATGTCAGCCCTTGATCAACTCATCTAATTGCTATAAAGTCTTCCTTTCACTTCATTCCTTTTTAAAGTCAACATGAGTATATCGTTTATAAGCATTATATGATTGGATTAGGTCATTTTATTATCTAGTCTGACAAAATCTACTTTGCCAAGGTAACTTATTTCATTAAAGATTTTATTACTAAGCATATACATGAATACCTGACTACCAACATAATAAAAATTTTAATCTCCTGCTTTATTCCCCTCTCACGTGTTGCCCTTTTTATTGAATGATGTTTTATTGTTCCTCTGTATTTTCTTCCCACTGATCTGAAAGGTAGATCATTTGCTTTTGTCTTCATAGTGAACATCTTTGAGATGTTAACATGTAATTTTAAATTAACAAAGTTAAATGTTTATCCATATGTCTATTAACATCTCTGAAAATACAAGGACATTAGAATATTTTGATAATAGATTACCTTCTTTCACGTACATGTAATTATTTTTCATTATTTTGGGTATGGTATTCTAACCCAAAACATAATAAGGTTATTTCTAAAAATGGCACTCCAAAATATGGAATAATCTTCCTTCACTGCAAATCCTAGCTGAAAATTTTCTTCTGGAGACTTAACTTGTTTATGAACAACTATTTCAGGTTGATGTCCCAAATAAAAATACATTTAATTTACTTGGCCTTTAAAACTAAGTTCATTCAATGCAATTATATTTCCAATATTTGAAATATCACCCAGAAGACCCATCATGGAAAATTCTATTAGTTTCTAATGTATTGAATCATTTTAAAATAAATATAATGGAAATTTATGTTCAATTATGCCATTGTATTGAATATGATTGAGTACAAGGACCCATGTGTAAGGTAATAGTTATGTTGACAAAAGTTATGTTAGTTTTCCATTTAATGAGATCATGGTTACCCAAGACAGATTTAAATCTAATTATAAGATTATTAAAAATAACTTCTCTTCTTCACCTAAATTTCTGAATATAATAATTGAAAACAGATTCTGAAGTTAAATGGAATAAAATATGTGGACCTCAAATTGAATTAAGCATTTTCTATTTTGCTGCTTAAATCTCTTAACAGATGGTTATTGAATTTCAACATCAACTTGCACTTTGAGTCCAAGAAGTAGTGTCTGAGTTAAGAAACACACATGCAAAAACATAAAAATCTATCCGGTGCCTTTGAGGAACAAGAACAAAGGAGACACTTAAAGCAGCAAAACAGAAAACCTTGTGGTCAGTTTCTTTTGAATGTGAGCTTTCATTATCTCAAAGTGTTTCCCTTGAGATCTAGAAATATGAAATCAAAAGTTCCATGGAAGATTGATGAAAGGAAAATGATTAATGAAAAAAGAATGTAAATAAACTTAAGCAGCCTGTCACTAGACTTTCTAATTATAAAACCATTTTGTAACATTCTAGAAATTTTCACTGTCTAAAGTGTTTGCCTGTATATTAATTTTGAAATAATGTTTCAATAAGGATGGGGGGGTTGAGGTGGGTATAGGGGAGATAAATGGTGATAGAGATTTGACTTTGGGTGGTGAACGCACAAAACATTGAACGAATGATGTATTGTGGAATTGTGCACCTGAAACCAGTATAATGTTGTTAACCAGTGTCACCCCAATAAATTCAATTATTTAGTGACAATAAAAACTAACTATGTCAGCTACAAGAATGAAAGATCTAATGCTGCAGACAGTCATATGGATAAAGCTTATAAATATCATAGTGAGCAAAAGAAGCTGACTCCAAAAGGCACACCCTGCATCATTTTATGTATTTAAATTCTTGGGGGAAAAATAAAATTAAACTATGATGTTTAGGGATCTGCACTGAGTAGAGCTAGTAAAAGAACTGTTCAATGGATTGCCATGAAAATAAAAAAAGAAAAAACTATAACATATAAGTATAGTATCTATACTAATGAAAGCTTAGGTGGTCCTCGCGCCCTTGCGTGATGCCTCATGTCATCACAAGGTGGCTGCCACAGGACGGCCACCACAAGATGGCTGGCAGGGGTGGGCAGTTGTGGACGATCAGACTGGCAGGGGAAGGCAGTTGGAGGCAACCAGGCTGACAGTGGAGGGCAGTTGGGGGTGACCAGGCCTGCAGGAGAAGGCAGTTAGGGGCGACCAGGACAGCAGGCAGGGGAGGGCAGTTGGGGGCAACCAGGCCGACAGGGGAAGGCTGCTGGGGTGACCAGGCAGGCAGGGGAGGACAGTTGGGAGCAACCAGGATGGCAGGCAGGGGAGGGCAGTTGGGGGCGACCAGGCTGACAGGGGAGGGCAGTTGGGGGCAAGATCAGGCTGGCAGAGGAGTGCAGTTGGGGGTGACCAGGTCTGCAGGGGATGGTAGCTGGGGGTGACCAGGCCAGTAGGGGAGGGCAGTGAGGGGTGACTGGGCCAGCAAGGGAGGGCAGTTGGGGGCGAGATCAAGCCAGCAGGGGAGGGCAGTTGAGGGTAACCAGGCCTGCAGGGGAGGGTAGCAGGGTGCAACCAGGCCAGCAGGGGAGAGCACTTGGGGGCTATCGGGCCGGCAGGGGAGCAGTTAGACATCAATCAGGCTGGCAGGAGAGCAGTTAGGGAGCAATAAGGCTGGCAGGCAGGCGAGCGCTTAAGAGCCAGCAGTCCCAGATTGTGAGAGGGATGTCCCAGATTGGAGAGGGTGCATGCTGGGCTGAGGGACACCCCCCATGCACGAATTTCATGCATAGGGCCTCTAGTAATTAATAACCATTGAGATAACAAATATTAGAAATTTTATAAAAATACTAGAGGCCTGGTGCATGTATTCATGCATGTGTGGGGTTCGGCCAGCACAGCTCCAATTGGGGAGGGTCAGGGCTGGGCCTGTTGGGAGGAGGAGGTGGCAGGAGGTTGGCCTGTGGCCTGTGCCAATTGGGTCCCCATCAGGGCCAGGCTGGCTGGGGGAGGGGCCACAAACTAATGGCCAGTGGGCCCCACCCCCAATTGGGGTGGCTGAAGAAGGGGCAGGGGGAGGTTGGCTGGCCAGCCACATCCCTGATTGGTGTTGGGGGGTGCGTCGATCAGGGGCAGAACTGGATGGGTGGGGGCTGTGGGCCAATCAGGATGATGGGAACCCATCTGGGTCAGGGTCAACCAGGGCGAGGGGATGCAGGAGGTTGGCCAACTAGCCCCTTCCCCTATTGGGGTTTGAGAGGACGATCAAGGGCGGAGATGCTGGGGGGAGGAGCTGTGAGAGGTTGGCCAGCTGGCCCCACCCCCGATCGGACTGGTTCGCTAGGAGTAGTGGGCATCATAGCGCCTGGTCCAATCATTCTGGTCATTACAACGTTCTGGTCACTCGCTTTTTATATACACAGATGGCATGCAATTATCAAGGCACAACTTTTACAATCTAGAGACAAATTATTTATAAGAAAAATATAAATCACTAAAATTAACCCCCAAAAGCAGAAACTTCAGTATACAAAAAGCATGAAAGAGACTGGAAAGGCATTTAAAATTACTTATTGAAACCAAGACACCATGACCACATTGCTTTAACTGAGAAAAGGCTAATTTATGAAGACATTTTCCTCAAATTATGTAAATGCTTTCAGAACATATAAAAGTGAAAACTTTCCCCAGTTATTACATTAGAATAACAGTAATTCCAAAACCATAAAAAGTCATAAATGTGTGACTATTACATATATGTGATAGTGTGCACATATTCAGCCTTTTCATTCCTCAAAATTTATATCAGCCACTTTTTATTACATCTATTATGTAATGCTGTGGATAAATTTTAGAATACAACTCACTAATTGATAAACTACATCTATAAATACCAAAAATCAATAGACTATACCAACAGTAATATAATGAATAAAGGTAATTAATTAATAATAATATATTTCAATATGGAAAATTTTCACCTTAAACTGCACTAGAAAACAATAGTTGTATGTATTCAGATTCAGATGTTTATGCCTATAAAAAGAATCATTATTTGCAGATGGCATGATATTGTACATAGAAATCCCTAAAAACTCCACCTAAAAAAAACTACTAAATTTAATAAATGAAATTAGCAATGTAGCAGGATACAAAATTAACATCTAGGGAATTTTTATACACTAAAATTGAACTCTCAGAAAGAGAAAATAAAAAGACAGCCCCATTCACCAGTGCAACAACAACTACAACAAAATAAGATTGTTAGGAATAAATTTAACCAAGGATGTAAAGACCTGTACTCAGAAAACTATAGAACCTTGAAAAAGGGGTAAAGGAATATATAAACAATTGGAAGAATATACCATGTTCATGGATTGGTAGAATCAACATCATTAAAATATCCATACAACCCAAATCAATCTAAAGATTCAATGAAATCCCTACTAAAATACCAATGGCATATCTCACAAATCTAGAACAAACTCTTCAAAAATTTATATGGAACTAGAAATGACTCCCAATCACTCCAGAAATCTTAAGAAAAAAAGAACAAAGTTGGAGGGATATTGAGTTTTGCTACAAAGGCACTGTAATCAAAATAGCCTGATACTGGCATAAGAAGAGACAAATAGACCAATGGACCAGAATAGAGAACCCAGAAATTGAACCAAACCATTATGTTCAATTAATATTTGACAAGACAGTTTCTTCAATAAATAGTATTGGGAAAATTGGACAGATACATGCAAAAAATGAAACTAGACCAACAACTTGCACCATACACAAGAATAAACTCAAAATGGATAAAAGAAGTAAATGTAAAAGTAAAAAAAAAAAAAAAAAAAAAAAAAAATTCTTGAAGAAACCATAGGAAGCAAAATCTCAGTAATCTCTCAAAGCAATATATTTGCTGATGCATCTCCTAGTGCAAGGCAAACTAAGGAGAAAATAAACAAACATGACTATATCAAAATAAAAAGCTTCTGCACAGCAAAAGAAACCATCAACAAAATGAAAAGGGAGCTCACTGCATGGGAGAATATATGGTAGATCTGATAAGGGGTAAATTTTCAAAATATATAAAGAACTCCTACAACTTAACAAAAAGAAGATAAACAACCCAATTAAAAACTGGGCAAATGACTAAATAGACACTTCTCTAAAATGAACATACAGATGGTCAGGAGACATATGAAAAAATGCTCAAAGTCACTAATTATCAGAGAGATTCAAATTAAAATGACATTGAGGTACCATCTCACACTTGCCAGAATGGCTACCATCAACAAATCAATACATGACAAGTGCTGACAAGGATGTGGAGAAAAGGGAATCCTAGTACATTGCTACTGGGAATGCAGACTGGTGTAGCCACTGTGGAAATCAGTATGGAATTTCCTCAAAAAATTAAAAATACAATTGCCATTTGACCCAGTGATTCCACTGCAGGGAATATATCCTAAGAAACTGAAGCACCAATCAGAAAGGATATATGCAGCCCTGTGTTCATAGCAGCATAATGTACAATAGCTCAGGTCTGGAAACAGCCCAAGTGCTCATCAACAGATCAGTGGATAAAAAAGCTGTGTTGCATTTATTCCATGGAAGACTATGCACCATTAAACAAGAGGGATCTCTTACCGTTTGAGCCAGTATGGAGGGAGCTGGAGAGTATTATGCTAAAGGGAATTAGCCAGTCAGAGAAAGACAAGTATCACATGATCTCACTCATATGTGGAATTGAATGAACAAAATAAAATGATGAACAAAATAGATCCAGAGACATAGAAAGATGGAACAGAGTGCCTAATCTCAGAGGGAAGGTGGAGGTGGTGAGTGGGTAGGGAGAGATTAACTGGGAAATTTATATGCATATATGCACAGCCCATGGACACACACAATAGTATGCTGAAGGCCTGGGAGGGGTGAGTATGGGATGGAGGGAGTCAATGGGGAAAAAAGGGAGACTTCTGTGATATTTTCAACAATAAAGATAAATTAAAAGAAAAAAAAGAATCACCGTGAATATAGCATTTCAGATGTGGAATCACAGAGTTGGGCTGGATTATCTACTCAACCCCTGCTGTTGGTGAAGGCATTTTAGAAAATAACTGGCAACTTTTTGTTTGAACTATACAGATTACAGTGTTTCCTTAACACTTTGCAAAGTCGGCTTATTTACTAATTTCCCCCTGAGTAGAACTACTATAGAAGGTTTTCAGTCACAATTAGATGTTCATAAAACTTATTAGAAGAAAATTATTCTATGACCAAGCATGGTTTTGTAACAATACAAAAACAAACAAATGTTTTGATATTAGGAAACTTAAAAGTAAAAATTATGATATTAACACAGTAAATCAAAATTATGATTTTAGTAATATATGCTAAAATGAAATTTTAATAACTTTAACAGCCACTCTAAGAAAAAATATAAATTCAATTAAAGAAGGGGTAAGTAAATGATAAAGACTACTTTCAATATTAACAAGCATGATGACAGGGAAATTTTAAAATCATTTTCAAGATTATGATACATAAGCATTGTCATGTACTCTTACTGTTTTTTAAATGTTGAAATCGAAGTTCAATATTAAAATGAATTCCAAAGTATTTAGATAGTAAAATTGCATATTAACCAATAAAATATCTTACATGTCAATGAAATAAAAATTATATGATAATTTCAAGATACTTTTGAAAAATCTACTAGAATACGTAAAAGAATTTGATAGAGTGGCTAGATGCATGGAAAATACACACAAAACAATTTTGTTGTTGTTAATCCTCACCCAAGGATTTTTTTTTCATTGATAAATTAGAGAGAGTGGAAGGAGAGAGAGAAACATAAATGTGAGGAACACACAATTGGTTGCCTCCCACATGCTCCCCACACAGGGTCTGGGGATCAACCTGTAACCCAGGTATATGTCCTTGACTGGGAATCAAACCCAAAACCTTTTCAGAGCCAGGGTGGACATTTTAACCACTGAGCAACCCGGCCAGGGCACAAATCAATATTTTTATTTTGTACACACAATAACCAACTAGAAATAGGATTGAAAAATAAATTTTATTCTGAATAACAATAAAAACTATAAATTTACCACAAAGTTATAGTATTTTTAGTAATTTATTTTGATATAAGAAAATATTTTTTATTTTTTCCCAATATTTATTCCCAATATTTCTGGTTATATTTTACTGTATCATCCAATAAAGTTATAGTATTGATAAACATTATTCATTAATTTTATTGAAACTTAAATCAAGAGCTGAACAAATGGGGGGGCTAGCAATAATAGTGGAATTTTGGTAATTTGAATGAACTATATAATTCTACATTTACACTGAAAATAATAAAATGAACACAAGACAAAAAGCTAAGTCTGTGTAGAAAAACATAAAACATCAAGTATCAGCAGCAAGTGCAAATGTATAAAACACACGTACGTTTTAGGTTCAAATAATTAAATGACTGCCTGGGAAGCTCAAATAAGGGGGAAATACTTTGGATCCTCCAGGCTGCCACATTTTATCCACAGTTAGTATTATGAATAGACTCATACTCGTGTTCTTAGCTTGATAAACATGCTCCATTGTGCAATGATGTTTCATTGTATAAAATCTATTGGTACCATCTGTTTCTCATCACAGGAAAAAAAAAGCTGAATGGCTTACTTCGTGTCTGTAATGTTACAGAAATGCTATTTTTCTGAGTTATTTGGGATCTCACTATATACACAAGATATTTTAAAAAGTCTAAGCTTTCAAAATTATTGATAGTGTATTTTAAGAATATAAAATTCTCAACACTCCTATCTTGAGGGTCTGTAAAAGTTTTCCACTGGCAAAGAACTCTGACGTAAAGGGGTCCAACAAAGATCCTGATTCTGGGTTCTTCTGTTATATTTGGAAACTGTAATTCACAGTACGATGGAAATTACCACAGCACTTTATTGAGTGTCTAGGGGAGAAATAACTTTAATATAATCACAGATGCAATAGTAAAGAACTCGATTAAGCAAAGCCAGCAGATTAAGTTGCCCTGAGGACTGGATGAATAAGCACCACAAATGAGGAAGATTTACCCTTTTACTCAGCCAAGTCTGCACCTGCAGCAGTGCTGTAGTACACAAGTAGAGTGACAGACTTAACCAAGTCAAATGCATGAGGCAGAGAGTTTATCAGTCAGTGTGTTTGAGTGGAATGCAAGAGAGATAAGATTTAGTAAAACCAGCTAGGAAATTTTAGCATATGCCAACATCCTGCAGATTGTACTGTAGTTGATTTTTAAAATAAAAAATTGCCTCCGGGCCAGGTAAAATGTTAATCTACTGCTTAGTGAAGGTGCCTTTATTAGTAAACACTCTAGAAAATGAATCCATAATCATGTAGGCTATGAAACCTCCAAGGAATTCTTAGAAAAGACAAGACTACTTCTTTAGAGGCCTCAATTAAAAAAAAAAAATGGTTACTCTGGTTTTACTATATAATCATTTTTAAAAATAATGAATTTGACAAATAAAATATCTAGTATTGAAATTTCCTCTTATTACTTCACATCTATAAAATTATAGATCTTACAAATATCCAAGAAAATATTTTCCAAATATTGTCAATAATAAGAATTCAAAGTGTCTCCAAGAGATTAGAACTGCCTGAGTACCAGGTAGTAGAGGACTATTTGTCTTTATTGGAGACACATACTTGTACATTTGAGAGGGGTTTTACATGTAATCTGACTCAAACTCCTATTCTGCATAGATAAATATTTAAGTGAGCTAGCTGCTCAGGAGCCATGGAGCCATATATAGATTTTGAAATTTTTTAAAAGTAAATATTCCTACTCTACACCATTTGCTAATCACCAATTAGTTTAGACACTACTTATACACTAAAATATTTCAACCTCAATTGTTCCCTTGCACTTAGTCTTGTATTTTTTAATTTAATTACATTTGTTGATAATATTATATGTTTCAAGTGTACAGTTCTACATACATCATCTGTATATTGCATTGTGTGATCACCTCACAAAATCTGTATTTCCAACCTAGTGCCTTCATGTCTGACTAACATTGTAAATGCATTTTCCATCTGTTGTATTGTCTGTCCCTGTTATGCAAGATCCACTGTCCTGTTCCTTTCACTTTTTATTTATTTACTCATTTACTCACTAATTAATACTAACTATATGATAAACAATTTTCTAGGTACCAGGGTTCTAGCACACAAAATTCCTCCCCTCATAAAACTTACTTTTCATTATGGCAGATATACACAAAACTGGATGAATAACCAAATTTTGGTAAATAGAGTAGTGATAACATGCGATGAAGAAAAATAAAGGGAGAAGAATTCATAATACCTTTCATTCAGGATGATGATATATTTTATTATAATTGCAAGCAGGGTGGTCAGAGGAAAGTATAACTGGATAATTAAAATTTGAGCCAATACTTGAGGAATATGGGTAGCAAATTCTAGGATACTTGAGAAAACACGATCTCAAGAACAGTGCAGAGACCTTTGGCCAAAGCTACTGTTGCGGGCCTGTTGAGGAAATTTTGAGGAGGACAGAGTCCTGAAAGAAGAATGATTAAGGGAGAAAAATAAGAGATAAATAATGGAAAGACAATCTGAATTTCATTTCTAAAGTTCACTCATGTCAGTCTGCTATATTGGTAATAAACTAGAGGAAAGTCAGAGTGAAAGCCTGGGGACCAGTTAGAATCCTACTGTAAAGTCCAGGTGAAGTTTTGGCTAGAGTAGAAACATTTTAAGTCATGAAAAGTTATTGGAATCTGTATATATATGGAAACCAAGGCAACAGGAAGTACATATTAGAGTTAGTGCTTGAGGAAAAAATATACAATCATAACCATGTATTGTTAAGCTTGAGATGTACAGTACTATAATTAGAAAAGTTAGGGAGAAAAGATCACGAATTCTGCGCAAATATATATTTAGTTATATGTTAATCAAATAATGAATATTAAATATTTGTTTTATTAATATTTTAAATATTAAACAATTGTATAAATAAAATAATAAATGTTTACTGTTTATCCAGTACAAATGCAAATTGGCAGATTATATAGAGAATGGTTTTCAGGGGAAATATGTTTAGTTGCAGAAGCATGATTCATTAGTGACAGCAATATGCCTTGTTGGAAAACCTTAATTCTCAGTTGCTGAGAATATGTGGTTGATCTTGTGATTAGCTTTTAGTCATTAGCATGTAACAAATATTGTCAGATATGATTTCCAGGACATCTCCTTACTAGTAAAAATGAAGGTTCACTTATTATATACTAGAGGCCTGGTGCACGAAATTCATGAACTGGAGGGGGGTGTCCCTCAGCCCAGCCTGTGCTCTCTCGCAGCTTGGGATCCCTCAGGGGATGTCTGCCTGTCTGCTTAAGCCCAATCCTCTAGGAGATCCGGGATCTCTTGCTCCTTACTGCCAGCCTGCTCAAGCCTTACCGCTTGGCTCAATGTTCCTTAGTGCTGCTGCAGTGGTGGGAGAGGCTCCCAACACCACCGCTGTGCTTGCCAGCCGTGAGCCCGGTTTCGGTTTCTGGCTGAGCAGCTGATTCCCCTGTGGAGTACACTAACCACCAGGGGGCAGCTCCTCTGTTGAGCATCTGCCCCTAGTGTCAGTGAGCATCAAAGGGACCAGTTGTTCCAATTGTTCTGCCTTAACAGTTGCTTAGGCTTTTATTATATAGATAGATCCTTTAGGCCCTTCTCCATGTTTTTTTTCTTCCTGTCTGGAGCACAAACATTATGGCTAAACCATAACTATATTTCATCTATGTGAAGGCAACCCTGAATCTGAAAGGACACACCCAATGAATGATGCAGCAGCAAGTCCAACGGAAATTGGATCCTTGCTGCCATAATGAAGGTACCAGGTACTCTGTACTCCTGACTTTATTTTATTTAATAGAAAAATAAATTCCTATCCTAATTAAATGTTTTTGGCTTTCTCTTATTGCAGCTGCACAACAGAAATAAAAGTTCACCTATTACATCCAGTTTAATCTATTTAACACCCTCTAATCTTTGTTTCTTTCTACATTCTAGTTAATAGGAAAAAGTTAGAAAATTTACTACATTTTTAGTCATTGCTACAATCACCCCTAAATTAAGTCAATAACAGGAAGCTGTGATTGTCTTAATTATTCGCCTGCTTACTTATTTGTTTTTTCTCCTTTCTCTAATATATTTTATAAAAACCTCATTGTGGAACTCACTCTATAACTTAAGTTGAATATAGATAGCTGCTAAAACCTTATGAACATGTTTCTTTTATTGTAACAAAATAATAATGATTACTATTTTTCATCATATATTACATTTTAATTATAAATATTTTTGTCCTGGCCAGTGTGGTTTAGTTGGTTGGATCATTGTCTCATGAACCAAAAGGTTGCAGGTTGGATTCCAGGTCAGGACACATGCCCAATTTTCTGGTTCAATTCCCAGTAAGGGGCATCAGGAGGCATCCAATCTGTTTCTCTTTCTTCCTCTCCCTTCCTCTCTCTCTCTAAAAAAGTCAATAAAAATATGTAAAAAATATGTTTGGTAAAAATACAAGAAAGGTTGAATTTAAAAATCTAACCATTATAATTACAGTGTAATGTGAAAAACAGTAAGTGAATGGATCAAAACTGCTACAAAGAAAATCTAAACGTATTAAGATACATTCTTGCTTTGAAATTGTGTGCTATTAAAATAACTATATTTGGCCCTAGATGTTTTGGCTCAGTGGATAGAGTGTCGGCCTGCAGACTCAAGGGTCCCAGGTTCGATTCAGGTCAAGGGCATGTACCTGGGTTGCGGGCACATAACCAGTAAGGGGTGTGCAAGAGGCAGTTGAATCGATGTTTCTCTCTCATTGATGTTTCTAACTCGCTATCCCTCTCCCTTCCCCTTTCTCTCTGTAAAAAATCAATAAAATATATTTTTAAAAATAACTATATTTGTTTTTTCTTTAGAAGTTATATAAGCAGTTATTAAATTATTAGTTTAACTTAATGAGTTTAATCCTGAATCCAGGTACTTTATCATGTTGTGTAGAACACACTATACCTTATATTTGCTCAATTTATAGCATATATTAATGAAAATGCCACAGTTAAAATATTTCAGTGATGCATCTGTAGAAATAATCCTGCATTTTGGGATAGTTTATTACTTACTCATCAGTCTCTTTCAAACAAAATTAAAGACTGTATCTCAAAGAATTATAATAGCCATTCGTTATACAGGAATAATTCAATATTGAGAAGTTTTGTTTATGCCTGTAAGATTATTTTTGGTTCTACTCTGCACTGAATATAGGATCCCTCTCAATACTCCAGACTGATGTCCTTTTAGTGTCTGATTTAAAGTATTCAAAGAACTCAATTCTCCTGCTTTTCAGGAAACTTTTTCTACATTTGAACTGTGTGAATTATTGTACCACTTAAAGGATCCCTACTAATTTTCAGCCATTTGTCTTATAATAGACATTTTAACTTTTTTAAGACTTTTTTTTAAGAACATAGCAAAATTGAGTGGAAGGTACAGATATTTTCCATATACCCCTTACCCTACATAACATCGCCTCCCTATTATCAACGTCACTCACCATGGTGGTACATTTGTTACAATTGACAAACCTGCGTTGAGGTACCATAATCACCCAAAGTACAATGATTACCTTTGGATTCACTCTTGGTAATGTACATCCTATGGGTTGAAAATGTTGTAGAAGACTGAAGAAACCCAAGTGATGCTTAGAGAAATGGAATTACACAGCTTTAATACGCCGGTGGTCTCAGAGGAGTCGCCTCCAGAGTCTGAGCAAACCAAGATGGTGGAAGCCCTTCTTTTATCCCCTTTTGGTTTCTTTGTCCCCCAAATATGGATGGGGACTTCTGGACCTTTCGTGGGCTTTGCAAAAAGCCCTGTGGGTTGGGATGGGAGTCTTGAGATCATATCTAAGGGCCTGTCCTGGCACCAGTGATAATAACCCCCTCCAGGGATTCATGGTTTACGGCCTCTGTGAAATGTGAGCATTTAGGTAACAGGCCTTGCAAGACCAGATTGTGTAGATAGGGGCAGTGACTTAGTTATAGGTTATCAAGAATGTACACTAGCGTCAAAACCGGTTTGGCTCAGTGGATAGAGCGTCGGCTTGTGGACTGAAAGGTCCCAGGTTCGATTCCAGTCAAGGGCATGTACCTGGGTTGCGGGTACATCCCCAGTGGGAGATGTGCGGGAGGCAGCTGATCGATGTTTCTCTCTCATCGATGTTTCTAACTCTCTATCTCTCTCCCTTCCTCTCTGTAAAAAATCAATAAAATATATTTTTTTAAAAAAAGAATGTACATTAGGTTACTGCACAGATTCAGATTGCTACCCCCCCCCACCCCACCCTCCCCAAACATCAGGGTTACATTGGAATTAGCCTTTAGCCTTGTCAGAACAAATGTATAATGATATCCATCATTATAGTATTATATAGAGTACTGACCAAACATCCTCTCTGCTCTGCCTATTCCTTCCTTTCACCCAACCCCTGGCAAATACCAGAAGTGTGATTAGTGGATCATATGATTAAAGTATGTTTAGTTTTATAAGAAACCACCAAATTGTGGTGTGAGAGCCAGTGAGATGATATTGGGGAATTGAGGGAAGGAGAATTCCAGCAAGGGGTACCCCTGAAGGATTTTAAGGAGGGCAGTGTGATGGTTGCCCTGAACTTTTTGTGATTTTATAAAGCCCTAAAAATTTCATACAATGCAGATTTCACATTGTACTAGTTCAAGAATGAAGCAAATTCCTTTCTTATGGATTTTATCTGACTCTTACCTTCGATTTTTGTCTATTAGATTCAATGCAGGCTTACTAGAATCATTGAATGAGTAGGTTTTGTGGGTTAAGCAATTTTATAACAATCTGCTTTTGGGGTATCTTCTGTACAATTCTATTTATTCCAAATTTGTGAAGCAGAAATCTTAGGGGAAGATAGGCAGGCTTAGGGATTTTTTAGAATTGGGGTCCATGGAAAAACACAGGACTACAGACTGAGAGAAGGTACATTTCCATCACACAAGGAAGCCAGGTGCAGTTACATACATCTCCATAAGACAAGGGAACTGGAAGTAGCCAGGAAAGGTCTATATTTACAAAATAAAGAGAAGGAAGCCCTTCATTCAGATGGAAAAGAAGAAAGCCCAGAGGAATGGAAGGACTATGAGGGAGGAGGGCCTTAGGAATCACTATAGTAACCAATTCGAAGGGGAATATTGACCAATCAGAGGGGATATCAGGACACAGGAACTGCAGCCTTTATAAACCATGTAAACAGAAAGTCTGAGGGACTCCTTCCCAACCCTACCTGGGAGTCCATTCTAGGGGACTCTTTCCCTCTCCCCACGCGAGAGTCTGTACTTGTTCTTCAATAAATCTCCACCTTTGCGATACCACTTTCTGTCCGTGAATTCATTCTACGATTACTGCAGACAAAGAATCCAGGTTCCAGTCCAAAAATTTGGTATCATTAGCTTTGCCATTGAAAAGCATTTTATACAAATGTGATGAAAAAGGGGCTCTGTAATAAACTGAACTGAAAGTAACCTCTCAGGGCAAGTCCCGCCTTATAACGTCCCTAGTAAAAGGTTATCTTTGCCTTAAGCAAGCTCTGTTCATTGTTTTTACGCATCTGGTTAATATGCCTTTGAAATGCCTCTTTTTCAGCCCCCTGGTTAGCATCAACTCCCTCAAGAGAGCACATCCTCTTGCTAATTATCCTATAATCCAATCACGAAGATTTTCCTGCCGTGCTTTCTCCCACTTTCATGCAACCTTCCTTGCATTTCCTCCTTAGTTTCAAATGCACACAAAAAACTATCACTCTGGGAAGCTCTCTCCTCAGTTTGTTGAACTCTTGCTTCCAGGAGTGTCCCCTGTTTGGCTCAAAGAAACTCTAGTACGTAAACTCATACAATTTTCTACCTGTTTGGATGTTCTTACATTTACACACACAAAAGAGTATTTCTGACTAAAATCAAATAGGAATTTGTGTGTGTGTGTTAACAAGACACAGTCACATCTTTAATCAAACCCCTTCCCACTCCTTCCACTATTGGCTTTTTTGCTGATCATCAAATGTGTTAATTATGCTCCTGCCCCCTGGGCCTGCTGTTCCCACTGCTCAGAATACTCTCATACTAGACAGTCTCATGCTAATTCCCTCATTCCAGTTAGGTTTCTGCTTAGATGTGGCTTGTTCTTACCACTTTATGTACATTGCCACCACATCTGGTCACTGGTTCCAAACCATGCATTATACTTCTTTAGTGCATAAATAAGTATACTATCAAATTCTATCTTAGTACATTATCAAAGGTTAATACATATTTGATAATAAATTAATTAGAAAGAACAAGTTGTAAAAGTTTGTCACCAACAGAAGCTGGTATGATTTTGTTTCCAGTCTCTTCTGTGATTCTGAATATTTTAAAGTTTGAAGTAAATAAAATAAAAAAATAATTAAACATAAAATGTACTTTCATTAAATTCCACTCATTTTTATTTTATACTGAGCATTGCACATGACTATTTTTAATAGGTATGCCCTAACCTGAGAACAAAATACTTACATAAAAAAGCTTTAATCAAATATTTTTTTCTTACCAAACTTCAAAGCTTTAATGATTTCTGGAGGTGGAGTACTATTGGAAAACAGGTTCATTTTAGCATGGCAAATGATCTTGAACATTCATTACCATTTCTATTTACCAAAATTTTAACTCTTTTATGAGTGAATGAACAAAATAGCAACTTGCTACCTTATTATGTATCACAAGATAAATTAAGGGAGATGTGCTGTTTTCACCTTCTGATGAAACTCAAATGTGATGGATGAAATGTCAGAGCATTATAATAAATACAACAGCTAATAGCTTATTAATCCTATTTGATATTTAATGTACCAAATTAAGACAGATTATTTTTGCTTTGCATCTACTTTTAAGGTTTTTTTTAGCATCCTTGCCATTTAAAAATAGTGGACTTTATAGTTTGTGTTCCACAGTTTATTTAACACTAGAGGCCTGGTACACGAAATTTGTGCATGAGGGGGTGTCCCTAAGCCCAGCCTGCACCCTCTCCAATCTGGGACCCCTTGAGGGATATCGGACTGCCTGTTTAGGCCAGATTCCACCGGACATCCCTCTTACAATCCAGGACTGCTAGCTCCCAACCGCTCGCCTACCTGCCTCCCTGATTGCCCGTAACCGCTCTGCCTGCCACCCTGATCACCCCCTAACCACTCCCCAGCCAGCCTGATTGACACCTAACTGCTCTCCTGCTGGCCTGATTGCCACTAACTGCCCTCCCCTCCTGGCCTGGTTGCCCCCAACTTCCCTCCTGTGCCAACCATCTTGTGGCATCCATCTTTGACCATATGGGGGTGGCCATCTTCTGTTGGAGTGATGGTCAATTTGCATATTACCTCTATATTATATAGGATAGCAAATTGATGCAAAGGTATTAAAGGTAGGGAAGTAGAACTGTTTAAATCAATCTATTATTCTATATAATGTTTAAAAATAAACTATGTTTAGCATATAGATATCTCTATGTTATAGATATGTTTCTATGTTTTATATATTCATACATATATATTACCAGGACACATATATTCTATGCTATATATGCAGATAAAGAGGATGAAGGTTTGATTTAAGAACTGCTTTGCAAAATTTAATTGAAGAATATAATTTTCTAAAACCTCTTCTATATTTGTCATTATTTATAAATAATATATATTATGACAAGATATTTCCCTCAGTTTCTTCTGAAGTGTTCCCTCTAATTGATTTCATTAATTATAATTATACCTTAAAATGAACTTCTATTTTATGTTATTTCTTGTGTGGTCCATAAGCATACACCTATAATATTTATTGCAACTTGATTTATCTTACATATTACAGGATGTATACTTGAATATGTGCATTGGCATGAGATGTACAATGTAATATAGTATTAGTAAAATGATACTTAAAATAAAAATCAAATTATTTGATGTTTGCTTTAATTAAAATATAAAAACAAAAGTACATGATAGGTGTGGGTGTATTTTTGTTTCATATATTAAAGAAGTGCTCAAAGGGTGATGAAAAATATAGTTTTAAATTAACATGTTTTATTTGTTGATTCCACCTGATGCAGTAAGAATTTATGTTTATTAATTTGTTGTAAAGACTATGGCAGATCATGCTATTTATAAATTCAATTTGTAATATCCCAAAACATTTTAAGCACTTTATGATATTTGGATGTATTTTCTAAGTGACTTCCCTCTTCCTAATCAGAAAATTATTGAATCAGAATTTCCATTATGAAATGATTTTAAAGTAAAAATTATGTTTATTCAATATGACACTCACTATAAACTGCCATATATTTTAGACCTGACAGTCATAGATGTTGTGTTCCCTTGAAATGTAAAAATTTTCTTTTCTTTTACCTTCATCTTAGTCTTCTGATGGGCTCTTGTATGTTTATATCTTAGGACACATTGAACTTTTCATTCTGTTTAAGAGTTTGGAATTTAATACATTTTTTGCACTAAATCTGGGATCCCGCAGACAAATCTTTTCATTGTTTTAGAGTAGCAATTGTCAACCATTTTTATCCCATGGCACACATAAACAAATATTTGAAATGGTGCAGGAAACAAAAAAAAATATTTTTTGTCAACCTGACAAAAAAGTGGTATAATTTTAATTAATTTACACTGGACAGCTATTGTTGTGTTGGCTGTTTTGTTTTTATTTGACAAACTAAGAGAATAGAAATCAGTGTCCCTGAAAAAATAAATTAGGAATTGCATGTTTTAAAAATTCTTATAATACACCAGTTGAAATCATTGTTTTAGAGGATGGATGAGTTCTGGGATTTAAACCTAAAATCCACCCACAATGTATAAGCTATCCAATTGGTTAAGTAGAGGACATTTCAAAGTCTTGGAGTCCCAAAACTAGAATCAAAGTGACTTAATTTTAATCTCAAAGAAGCACAATTAGAATATGGTTATAACATCACATGGGAAAATTTAATTTATCCTATTAAACCCTGATTCAAAGATTAATATGCAATTAAAAGAAATTGTCTAGGTGAATGATAGGGAATGGAAAGCTCAAAAGGCAGAAATGAAGAATTAGCAAAATCCAGGATAAAGATTCATTGTGTTCTCAGGAAAGGGATAGGACCACTTTAAAATGCTTCATAATTGCCTGGGTGAAATATTTCTCCAAAGTAGTTATTTCTTCTTGCTCCGTGTTCATACATTACAATCATCCTGCTAATTATTAGTTTGGTTTTCCGTATAGAGTGATTTTTTTTAAATTACCAATATCGCGATTTCTGAAAAAGTTTATTTTTACTTTTAAATAATGAAATACAAGTATAGTTATATACCTTATCCTCTTAATGTGTTCTATTACTATGGTTACTCTCAAAGTATAATGAACTTTAGAGCATAGAAATTCCAGTCTCCATACCATGTGATACATGTACAAAGGCAGTGTCATATTTGGAATGAGACCTGTAGTCCTTTTCACAAGATACTCACACTTACTCTTGGCCTTTTCAAACTTTAAGGAGGTGGCCAGATCCAGTTCTTGTTCGCTGAACTTGATGCAGCATGGTAAAAAACTGAAGCGGGAAGGAGAGGCAAGAGGGAAATGAACTTTCAGTGAAGGGCCTAAATTATATATAATCAAGTCACTTGAAAACAGTGAACATTTGGAGTGACCTTGGTGGATAGAAAAAATAAATAAATAAAATATCACAGAGTGGCACAAGCTGTCACCCTTCAATGCAAGTGAAGCACGTACTCTAATGAATGACTCTCATGCCCATAACACAGTCTCTGAGAATTGCTTATGTTGATGGTGTGCAGCATGTCATTTACATTTCATGATAAATAATAAAACATCCCTGGTGGCATACCACTTCCATTATGCTCTCTATTATAGTCTGTGACCAGGTTGAAATTGAATTTCAAATTTAAAATCTAGCCCGGCCTATTACAATTTTACAACTAAACTTGAATTATTTAAACTTTTTTTTTATGGCACTTTAGAGAACACAGACCAGAGTTTAATTGTTAACTAATTAGATCGTATGCCTGAGTAAAAGATATAAATTAAAATGAATGGGAAGATATAATATTGCTCTGATAAAGAACTGGTACAGTGCATTCAATATTCTTTCAATATTCTTTCAGTAAAATTGGTTTAAACATTATATTGAATCATATTGAATTTTGTTCTTTGATGTGTAAAAAATCATTTTCCTTCTCATTTTGAGTATATTTCATCCTTTATCCAGTTAGACCAAGAATTTATGTGATCCAAATAAACTGCATATATGAGCAGCGGTATTTCAAGGGGATTATGCCCTCAGTGACTTATCAGGAAAGCTTTTTAACTTGTAAGGATGATTCATAGGTTTGCTGCACTTAAAAGCAAAACAGAGCATGTGAGAAAAACTAAAACAGAGGCGGGCCGAAACCGGTTTGGCTCAGTGGATAGAGCGTCGGCTTGCGGACTGAGGGGTCCCAGGTTCGATTCCGGTCAAGGGCATGTACCTGGGTTGCGGGCACATCCCCAGTAGGAGATGTGCAGGAGGCAGCTGATCGATGTTTCTCTCTCATCGATGTTTCTAACTCTCTATCTCTCTCCCTTCCTCTCTGTAAAAAATCAATAAAATATATTAAAAAAAAAAAATAAAAAAAAAAAATAAAACAGAGGCGGATCTGGGTGTGTATTGCTTTTAGAAACTATCAATACAATCAATTCTAATCCTTTTTACTATGAAGTCTTTGTGAAATATGCCACTCACATGGATCACTTATTTAAGTGACTTAAATACCTAAAATTTGATACTCATGGCACTAAGTTTTTGATTTAATGCTAAGTATTATTATTGCTATGTTATTGTTATTGCCGTTATGATTGTTCATAAACCCTTTATTATCTCCCAGACATATTGCTATAAACAGTAGGCTTAATGCACTTAATTGTTCACAGTGAAATGATAAGGCAGGTGCTCTAATTATTTGCATTTCATTTGTAAGTTACACAGGCTATGGAGGCTAAGATGAGACATTTTCAGAGACAGAGCAGCAGCCTCACTCCCCCACTTTTTTTCCTCACTGACGTTGTCACTCTGCACTATCTGATTCTTCATTTTACAGGGAGACAATTTTTACAATCTAACTTATAAATGTGACCAGTGCTAAGGCTACAGTTCTTAATAATAGTCATAATTGCTCTATTTGTCATTGTTTCATAGTTATGGGTTGATTGTGCCCCTCCCCCACCCCACTAAATATATGTGAAGTCTGAAGCCCAGTAACTGTGAATATGACATTATTTGGAAACTAGAGCCCCGGCACACGAAATTCATGTGCAGGTATGGTCCGTAGGCCTAGCCTGCAATCAAGGCCATCTTCCCCATCTGCCCTCAGCCAGCCCCACCCCCTGCTGCCACCAACCCCCGGTTCCCTGTTTGCCATTGGGTGATCGGTGCCTGACGGCCATGGGAAGGAACCGAGAGGTCGGCTGTTCCCGCCCGCTCACCTGCCCCACCCTTGCCAAGGATGGCTATCAGGCAATCGGAGCCTCCTGGCCAGGGAAAGGGACCAAGAGGTGATCAGTGCACCTCATAGTGACTAGTCCAGCAGTTGTTCTGGTTGTTCTGCCATTAGGGTCAATTTGCATATTACCCTTTTATTATATAGGACTAGTGTCCTGGTGCATGAAATTCATGCATGGGGGGTGTCCCTCAGCCAGGCCTGAACCCTCTCCTATCTGGGACCCCTCAGGGGATGTATGACTGTTGGTTTAGGCCCAATCCTGGGAACTGCTGGCTCTTAATCGCTCACCTGCCTGCCTGCCCGATCGCCCCTAACCACTCTGCCTGCCGACCTGCTTGCCCCCAACTGCCCCCCCCCCCCGGACTTCTCGCTCCCAACTGCCTCCCCTGCCAGCCTCATGGCCCCCAACTGCCCTCCCTGGCTGGTCTCCCGGACTAATTAGCATATTACCCTTTTATTAGTATAGATAAGGTCTTTGTAAATGATTAAGTTAAGGCCATTACAGTGAGCCTTAATCCAATGTGACTGTGTCCGTATGAAAGGGGGGGAGAATTGGACACAGAGAGATATGCACATGAGAAGAATGCCACGTGACATAAAGTCATGTTTCAGGGATACATTTACACGCCAAGGAATGTCAAAAATTGCCTGCATATTGCCAGACATCAGCAGGGAGCCTTGGAACAGATTCTCCCTCACAGCCCTAAGAAGAAACCAACCCATCGACACCTTGATCTCAGACTTCTTAGTGTCCAGAGCTGTGAGGCAATAAATTTCTCTTAAAGCTACCCAGTATGTGAGACTTTGTTAGAGTAATCCAAGCGAACTAGTACAAATGCCCTATGTCCTTTTGCTTGAAACAAGAAGTATACTACATGTGCATATGTCTAATGAAAACTGTGAATGTAATTCACTGATATATTTACTTCAAAATGGCAAAGCCCATTTTTGGCCAAAGAGTCTCAAAATTAAAATTCCAGTATTTAAAAGTGAAGACATATTTTTAAAGTCAAGTGACTACTAAATGTAAGATGTAAAGATCTGCTTAACATTCAATTTCTATTCATTCCTTTGATATTAGAAACTAAATACAATTTTTAAAATTTACTGAATGATAGTGAAGAATTTCTTGTGTAAAATTTCCTGAATACCATCCATTTTTTCCCGATTAGATTTGATCCTTTCCAAGTATCTAACTTTCAATGAGGCTAAAATAATGATGAGTCATATAGACTTAGTAGCACATTTTAAATTAACTAAATGTAAAAATAAAACAAAAAAACCCAATTATATTTCTAGGAAAATACTTTTAAAAATAAAAGCATAATTTTACAGGATACTGGATTTTCATCTGTACCTAGGCTATTTTTGTGTAGGTCTAGAACAATGTTTATTTTCATACCTAAATTGAACTTGGAAAAATCCAGGCTGCTTTGTGACAATCACCTTCAAAGAAGCAAATTTATCTCTGCTCTTGGATTTCTGGAAAGAAAATTCCTTTTGCTTGTTTGTTTTTTTTTCTGTGAGATGAAATAGTTTTTGCTCAACAGTGTAAAAATCCATACATAAAGAACTATTTCAAGAATTTTCTGAGAATAATGTTGAACAGAGAACCACAATATGGAAGGTACTTTGCAAAAGTCACTAATAAAATATTTATTGCAATTGTTTTTAGATTATAGACATAATGGTCTAAATTAATAAAAATATTCCTAATTTAATTTATTCTAATAAAAACATTTAAATTTTCCATAACATTCTTTGACATTAAACCAGTTGTTCTATAAAGAATCTCACTTTCTAAAATTATAAATGTCCTTTTTCTATGTGAAATGATAAACTCACACCCAATTTAAGTTAAAATATTTATGATAATACTGATAATAATTAGTTTCTCAAAAAGATAATCAGAATCTTTATTCCTGACCTCAGTGAATATTTCAACCTTAATGAAGGTTAACAATAGTTCTTTTACCTCTAATCCCAACCTTCTCAATTGTTAACATTTAAGACCTAATTTAAAAAGTTGATGATAAAGAGTCTTAAATGTCTTCTAATTCATTTTAAGTTTTCATTTTAATGAGCATTCTAGGAATTCAATTTAAAAATGTTTATTATACGTGTAATTCAATTTACTTTTTCACAACAAAAATGGGTTATGCAGATATATTAGAATATTAATATTTTTATTAAATTGCTTAGTGTGATGAAACAGCATGTGTAAAGTATGCCAGACTAGTTTTATTCATCTGATTATTTTATTGTTCCTCTGTTTTGGTATGCAGATCAACAATAATTCACACCTCATTATATAATGAAAATTTATCATTGTGACCATGAACATACATTTCTTATAGTTGTGACTAAAATTACATCCTATTTCATTTATATTAGATATCAATTATTTTTTTTTCCATTTTATTGTCAACACCATTGTAGAAGACAACGAAAAGCTTGTAACTGTCAAGAATACATGGAGATCACCGAACCGGTTTGGCTCAGTGGATAGAGCGTCGGCCAGCGGACTGAGGGGTCTCAGGTTCAATTCCGGTCAAGGGCATGTACCTGGGTTGCGGACACATCCCTAGTGGGGGGTGTGCAGGAGGCAGCTGATCGATCTCTCTCATCGATGTTTCTAACTCTCTGTCTCTCACCCTTCCTCTCTGTGAAAAATCAATAAAATATTTAAAAATAAAAAAGAATACATGGAGAAATTCTGACATAGTCTAGTTTATAAAATTAGCCTTTTAAGACGTTATCATTATTCTGTCTTCTTTCTCTTGTTTTTTAGTAGATGGATATACGACAGTAAATATTTTCTATTAACTTTTTGGGAACTATAAGTATTTAAATCATTACCTTTAAAAATTATAAAGTATGTCTATGCTAGCTTTTGCTTAATGATATCCTATTAAGCATATTAATAATACAATTTTGAGTCGGGTTATGATTTTATATTTGACTGGTAAGTGAAACCATAATATAAATATTTTATACTTTAAAGCTAATCATATTAGTAATGTAAACACATGGCTTGTATAAAACGTTTTATTTAAATGATTAATTTTGGCATTATCATGACAAAAAATGCAACTCTGCAGATTCTTGTTTATCTTCCTTAAATTTATATTTGGCACATCACAAATATTTTAAATTAACCTTGTGTGTCTATTAAGCCTTACTCTGCTTTGGCATTTTAACTATTATTCTGTACCTAAGTTTTACTAATACAGTAATATTTCTTAGAGATTTTAATATTATTTAACATCTTTTTGGATAGAATGTTTTATAGGCTATCTGTGTCTTAATTATTGGAAGATCTCCTGAATTTTTAAAATAAGTAATTGTTAATCCCAATTTACTTAACACAAGTTCATAGTCCCTAAATGTTTATATTTTTTTTGAAAACATGACTATTTGTGCTTTAACTATTAAGGCACAAATCAACCCATAACTATTAAATTAATGATTACTAATTTTTGTAACAAAGCCATTTGTAATAGATTATATATGAATTGTGATATTTTGTAGCTAAAATCCAAGGGGGAAAATAAATAATTTATTCAATGCTATATAATCAAATTTTCTCCTCATTATCAATGACTGTAACTGAATAGTTTTTCAATAGAATGTTAAACCTCTGATACATTTCACCCCAGAGAAAAAAAAGAAACTTTCTCCATGAGAATATCAGGAAACACCTGAAGACAATGATATTTTTCACTCCAGCCAAGTTATTAATAATTCATTTACAATTCTGTCTTTGTAAACCTTTGGAAATTGATATATAGCATCTATTTAACAAGAGCTTACTAATGTAAAAGGCACTAACTTGGCTTTTGAATTTCAAAAGTTATCTTAATTAAATTGGTGTTCTTGTACTACATGTGCCTGGGGGCCTGGAAAATAAATGAGTTCTGTAAATCATGATATTAATAATGCACATGAATTTTAATTATAAAATGTCTCCACATTCTCAGATATAGAAAAAGCACTATCTTAATACAGTTTGTGTGGTTTATTAGTATGCATATTTTCAACTTTCCTGGACATTGCTCAAAATTGCACTAATTTTTTAAAAGTTTTAGTTCACAATTTTTATAATCAAATATTTCTTACCAGAGTCCTAGTGCACAAAAAATTGTGTATGCGGGAGGGTCCCTCAGCCCAGCCTGTGCCCTCTCACAGTCTGGGACCCCTCGGGGAATGACCACTTGCTGGCTTAGGCCCGCTCCCCAGGGAATGGGCCTAAGCTGGCAGTCAGACATCCCTCTGGCAGCCCGGGAACCCTCAGGGGATGTCCACTTGCCAATGGGGAGCAGGCCTAGCTGCAGTCAGACATCCTTAGTGTTGCTGAGGAGGCGGGAGAGGCTCCCACCACCACCGCGGTACTAGCAGCCATCAGCCTGGCTTGTGGCTGAGCAGAGCTCCCCCTGTGCGAGCACACTGACCCCCAGGGGGCAGCTCCTGCATTGAGCATCTGCCCCCTGGGTGGTCAGTGTGTGTCAAAGTGACCAGTGATTCCCAGTCGCTCTCCTGTTAGGGTCAATTTGCACATTACCCTTTTATTATATAGGATAGAAGCCTGGTGCACCAGTGAGGGCCAGCTGGTTTGCCCTGAAGGGTGTCCCGTATCAGGGTGGGGGTCCCACTGGGGTGCCTGGCCTGCCTGGGTGAGGGGCTGAGGGCCATTTTCAGGATGGCCACACCCCCTTCAGGGTAGGGGTCCCCGCTGGGGTTCCTCACCAACCTGGGTGAGGGGCTGATGGCTGTTTGCAGGCTGGCCACAGCCCCCAGCCACCCAAACTCCCAGTGGAGGCTGGCTGGAAGCAGGTCTGGGATTTATTTAGCTTCTATAATAGAAACTTTTTTGTCTTTTGCAAAGGCCACAGCCGGCTAGAGCAGGTGAGAAGCTTGGCTTCCCCCATCACCGGGACAACCAAGCCTCCTGCTTGCTCCAGCTCTGTGGCTTCCGGCTGCCATCTTGGTTGGGTTAATTTGCATATAGCTGTTCTGATTGGCTGGTGGGCATGGCTTGGATGTAGCGAAGCTATGGTCAATTAGCATCTTTGTGTTTTATTACTGTAGATGATGTAGAAGTTATAAATATTTTACTATAAATGACTTAAAGATATACATATACCATATATTTATCTAACTAATAAAAGACAAAGATGCTAATTGACCATACCTTTGCTACACTCAAGCCATACCCACCAGCCAATCAGAGCAGCTATATGCAAATTAACCCAACTAAGCTGGCAGCCAGCAGCCACGAAGCTGGAGCAAGCAGGAGGCTTGGTTGCCCGGGCGATGGAGGAAGCCACGCTTCCGGCCTTCCTGGCTGGCTGTGGCCTCTGCAAAAGGCAACAAAGTTTCAATTATAGAAGCTAAATAAATCCCAGATACCTGCTTCCAGCCAGCCTCCACTGGGAGCTTGGGTAGCTGGGAGCTGTGGCCAGCCTGCAAACAGCCATCAGCCCTTCTCCCAGGATGGCCACACCTTCATGGAGTGGGGTCCCTGCTGAGGGGCTTGGCCAACCTGCAAACAGCTATCAGCCCCTCACCCAGACTGGCCAGTGACCCGAGCAGGACCCTCCACCCTGAAGAGGGTGTGGCCAGCCTGAAAACAGCCATCAGCCCCTCACCCAGGCTGGCCAGGCACCCCAGTGGGGACCCCCACCCTGAAGGGGCTGTGGCCAGCCAGCAAACAGCCTTCTGCCCCTCACCCAGGCTAGTAACACCCTCATGGGGTAAGGGTCCCAGCTGGGGGGCTTGCCCAGCCTGCAAACTGCCATCAACCCCTCACCCAGGCTGGCCAGGCACTCCAGTGGGGACCCCCACCCTGAAGAGGGTGTGGCCAGTGTGTATATAAATGTGTATGCAAATGTATATAATTCCTTCTCAAAGATTAGCAAATTTCAAAATATGTAAATTCCCAGAAAAAGTATATGATACTGTTTTGACTTTTTAAATGAATTTCGGGTTAAAACAATGTCTTGATTTTCATCTGGATCGAGGCTATTTAAAACAATTAAGTTCTATAGTAAATGAATACAGTCATTAATTCATTCTCACTATTTTCTTCCCTGTTCTTTTACATAAATGTCTCATTGGTGAAAGCATATATTCCTTGATTAGTGGTCTTATATTCCATGTACCCAGGGTCTAGGGCAGTGGTTCCCAAACTTATTTGGCCTACCGCTCCCTTTCCAGAAAAAATATTACTCAGCGCCCCCTGGAAATTAATTTTTTTAAAATTTTAATAGCAATTAAACAGAAAGATACATGTATTAATGTTTCTACCTTTTTCATAAAATATAGTAAAGAAAGGTGTAAATTAGAAACATTGAAGTTTGAAATTGTGAAACTATTTATTGAACTCAGAATAGAAAGGTAATACAAAAAAAGTTAAAACAAATGCACCTGTGGCCATCACCGCCCCCTGCATCGCTGCAGCGCCCACCAGGGGGCGGTAGCGCCCACTTTGGGAATCACTGGTCTAAGGGATTTTTAGTTTCATATTTCAATGCCAAAAATTTTTAAATGTAATCATTTCAAGGTAATTGTTCCTTTATTATTTATGTACATTGTATTAACTGGGTTATGGATATTTGTGACCTGTTAATTGGATAACTAAATCATAAATAACTATAGATATAAGAATACTTAATAATACTGTGCCTATTAGGTCTAAAGATAATATATCTAATACACATACTGTATGTATGTAGATGTACATATCAGTGTTCTCTTTTCCAAGAAATACATTATTAGTGGTTAGTTTACATTAAGTATCATATAACACTTTAGATAACTGAATATGACTTCAAATTTTAGGTCATGTATCACAAGTTATTCAATGCTGGTAGAAAATAGACATATTCCTCCATTAAATATTCATTAAGGGCTTATAATGAGCATTGTGCTGTTGCTATGTGGGGAAAAATTTGGAAAATATACTGTTCATGTCAATACAGTGTTTATATTCTGGTAAGAAAGGTCACTTTCACAAAACTTATTTAGTATATGTAGTACAAGAGTACAAGTGGGTTGGATGTTCAAAATTATAAGAAAATATTATCAACTGAGGAATCAGCAAATCTTCAAAAATGAGTAGCATTTCTACTGGCCCTTGAAGAAGAATTAAGGTTGGAAGAGTAGACAGAAACCAGACATTGGGACAGTTAAATTCACATAAAATAAATGACATGAAAAAGACAAAAGGCAAGAAAGCATGGAGTATATTTGGTGAAAATGAACTATTCAGTTCGATAGTTAATGAGAATCTGACTGATACCAAATAATTGTTAAAATTTACATAAAATTAAGAGGCTCAAATTCTATACTTCATTCCATAAAACCATTTAATACATGTACCTACAAGTAATTTTGATGCATATTTATTGAATGTTAAATATGGCAGCAATGTGTGGCATACAAAGAAGATTAATGAAAAATTGAATAAATGTATATATATTTATTTGTCATTGCTATTTTTGTCAGAATAAAATATAAATTACCCAACAACAAAAATTTTATGTTTTCTCTTTTTCTCACATTCTCTTATTAAAAAGAGAAAATAAAAAACAAACAACAAAAATACAGTAATACTTATTACTGCAATAACAGAAAATTATGATTTAATAAGTATGACATATTAATGACCAGAGTAATTTATTTGAATTTTATAATTTGTGTATATGATCAATGTATGCTATGACAATTCAGATTTCCTTATTCAAGCAGTCAATATGGCAGATCATCAGCACATTTTTACTTAATTCTGTAAATTAGGTGGCATTCTATGTAGATAACAACTAACAGTATATACACTGATCAATCAGAATGGATGCGAGCCAGTATGCCTTACCAAGTTTTAGTGGCTGATTATCAGTGTTTACATCAAGTTGCTATTTGGCTCACTATGATGAATTATGCCTCATACAAGTCATGTAAAGTTGAAAGCTTGAGCCGAAACCGGTTTGGCTCAGTGGATAGAGCGTCGGCTTGCGGACTGAAAGGTCCCAGGTTCGATTCCGGTCAAGGGCATGTACCTGGGTTGTGGGCACATCTCCAGTAGGAGATGTGCAGGAGGCAGCTAATCGATGTTTCTCTCTCATCGATGTTTCTGACTCTCTATCTCTCTCCCTTCCTCTCTGTAAAATATCAATAAAATATATTTTTTAAAAAAAGTTGAAAGCTTGAATAGAAATGAATGAACAAAGGGAATGATTAGAAGAAAATATAGCAAAATAATAATAGTAGTTACCAACAGTTTTTTCTTTGATTCTTGAAAATAATTCTGGAATGATTTACACATTCTTGGGAATAAAATGTTTATACATTTAAAAATAAAACAAAAAAGCTTGAATTTAATTTTTCAGTAAATACTTGGTGCCCCCCCAAAAAATGTATACACACTATGAATATTTATAAAGGTAGTATTTATTAAAATACATTTCACTTTCAAAATAAAATCAGCTGTTGAAGTATGTATACATTTGGGACACCCTGTATAGATAGATAATATAGATAGATAGATAGATAGATAGATAGATAGATAGATAGATAGATGATAGATAGATAGAATATATATAAATATATAATATATATTATACTATTTAAACGTTTTTCAGTGATCAAAGTGAAAAATTTACTTAACACCTATTATATTTTGCCTCCTATCTGAAACATTTTATTTCCTTATCACAACATTTTCTTCTTTCTTCCTTTGCCTTCGTTCTTTCCTTTATTCCTTCCCTCCTTCCCTCCCTCCCTCCCTCCCTCCCTCCCTTCCTCCTTCCCTCCCTCCTTCCTTCCCTCCTTCCTTCCTTCCTTCCTTCCTTCCTTCCTTCCTTCCTTCCTTCCTTCCTTCCTTCCTTCATTTTTCTCTTTCTATCAAATCATGGAAGTTTCTTTTATTTTTTAAGGTAATCCTTATTGATTTATGTAGTTGAATTATCTTTTGAATTAACAGCATTTATATTTGACTATCTAAAAGCAAATTACTTTATTTAATATATCCAATTCTCACTACAGCAGTAATTTTCTAACACCTGCAGTTATAAATATTCATTAACTCTCTCTAATATTACAAAGTAAAAGGTTATCAAATATCTCTGAAGAGTTGGAAAGACTAGAGGTTGCAAGATAATTACTGTACTATATTTGACTTTTATAAAAATTGCCATATTTAGAGCTGTATTTCATAATTGCACTTTCATAAACAAGTAAAACAAACACTAATTAGTAGACCTCACTAACTTACTTTTTTGGGGGAGAAAATAACTATGGAAAACTAAGGTATTTGGCCATGTTAATATATAACTGAAACTAGTTGCTTTAAATGTCACATCTACCAGGATTGTACTCAGGAGTGAATAAGCCTATTTCGTGTGTGTGTGTGTGTGTGTGTGTGTGTGTGTGTGTGTGTGTGTTGTGTGTTCCAAAAGAAAAATAATATTTCTCTGGCAAGTAGAAGTTTCTTACATCAGATTCAGATTTGTATTTCTCCCTCTGTACAGAGCTCTGTAGATGAAGAGCTGTATCACCCGATATCCCTCAAGGAAAGACTTATTGCTGCAGCAGTAAGCTCCTCCCAGGTTTGCCTTTGGTATTGAAAGTCACCTTACATGAGGCCAGTTCCTCCTACTCAGGATGGCCCATATCTAACAACTGATCAAGGTGGGGATCTAAAACCCCTGGCCATTTTGTCTCAAATTAGCTATTTTAAATACCAATAATTTACCCCAAACCACTTGGTGGTCTGGGCCAGTGAGTACTTTATGAGCATTCATAACAATTCAACTCCTAGTGCTACTTCATCTCTATCTCTTCCTCATTTGTTGATTCCTAAAATACCCTGCACACCAGGTGCCAACTCAGTGTCTCCTCTGAAGACCCCAACCTGTAACAAGGGTATTAATGAAACATGCCGATGCCGTTGTTTACTCTCATATATCCAAATAGAGGAGTTAGGTCATACAAATATGACACATATTTGTTTGTAATTAAAAATATATTAAGGAAGAAAAAATATCAGAAAATACTTGATGCATAAAGATATGAATACAAGCCATTTCCCCAATGAAAGAGGTAATGCCTCTCCTGTCTCTGCAAAGTCCTTTACTTCCACTGAAACGTTCCACCTGCAGACCCATTCGGCAGCAGCTCTTGTAAGGTGGTTTTCATTGGATCAGCTTGTGTCTGTGCAGACCATTTATACCACTGACCAACAGCAGCTCACTATGCACATAGAGTAATAGCACAGATATAACACCACGAGCTTAATCAAAGACACAAGACATCTATCCTTGTGTCTTTATGCCCAGTTATTATAACCTCTAGAGCAATGGTTCTCAACCTGTGGGTCGCGACCCCTTTGGAGGTCGAATGACCCTTTCATAGGGGTCGCCTAAGACCATCAGAAAACACATATATAATTACATATTGTTTTTGTGATTAATCACTATGCTTTAATTATGTTCAATTTGTAACAATGAAAATACATCCTGCATATCAGATATTTACATTACGATTCATAACAGTAGCAAAATTACAGTTATGAAGTAGCAACGAAAATAATTTTATGGTTGGGGGTCACCACAACATGAGGAACTGTATTAAAGGGTCGAGGCATTAGGAAGGTTGAGAACCACTGCTCTAGAGCATAATATTCTTTTAAGAACTCTGTAATTTGGTAATTTTCCATTGTAGATGATTTTCCTATTATCAGTTAACATCTTAAATGTGCACATTTATTTAAAACTTCCCTAAATAAAATATATTGAGCATCAATTGATAAGGAACTGGCTAAGTGCTAGATATAAAATGAGCAAAATGTATAAAATATACCTTATATGAAGGAACTCACAGTCTAATGCAGAAGACAAGTAGGTAAGTAAGTGAGATAACTGTCATGAGGAAAATAATTATAAAGTACAGTAAACACATGAAGGGAGCAATTTATTATTAGCTTTAATGTGTTTATTGATCTGTACCAGTTATGCTTATTCCTTCAACTGTGCTATTTTCTAATTTGCTCTGGATTGTGGAAATGCATAAACAGTTTCATTATAATCATGTATAAGTTTAACAGCTATGAATGATATTCTGTGAGGGCTCACTTCTGAAAAAAATTTATTTTTTATAGAATATAATTAGTGACATATATATTTTGAATATTTGAGAAAAATTTTAAAAATTACTTTAGCCCTGGCCAGTGTGGATCAGTTGGTTAGAGCATCATCCCATGTACTGGAAGGTCAAGGACTTGTTTCCTGGGCAGGGCACATACCTAGATTGTGGGTTCAATTCCTCATCAGGGCAAGTATGGGAGACAACTAATCAATGTGTCTCTTTCACATTGATGTTTCTCTCTCCCTCTTTCTGTCTCTTTCTCTCTCACCCTTTTTCTCTCTTTAAAAAAATAAAAATTACTTTGCAGTTTTTATTGCTATTATAGTTAGAGAATTTTCTGGAAAGCTAAGTTTTATATGTATTGAGTGGTTATGGTGCCACTGGTTCTTTTATCAGTTTGTGAGGGAGGAAATACCCAAGTTGTCTATAATGTTCAACATTAAGCTTAATGGTTTGAGAAAAAAAAGAGTTGGCGAATGAAAAGCAAACATTCAAACTCTGCTGCTTTCTAAAAAGAGGGATTTTTCCCTAAACATTCTTGGGATTTTGCCTAATATTTTTCTTTTTCCAGTAGCCATGAAATAAATTACTCCAATGATCAATGTGAGGAGAGAGCCATGTTATTTGATTCCATCTTCCTTTCTTTATCTTTGAGATGTGGCTACTCTCAGAAAACTTTTATTCATTCAACAAGTGTTTATAATTATAATGTGCTGAATACTATACAAATTATTAAGAATACTGCAGTGAGTAAATAGAATAAAAAAGTTTTCCTGTCATAGAACGTACACTCTAGTAGAATTAGAAAAACAATGACAAACTAAGTAAAGTGTAAAGTATGTGAGTGATGAGTGCAGTGAAGAAAAATAAAGCAAGAAAGTGTTTTGATTCACGGGCATGTTAGCAACTATTTTAAATGTGGTGATTGGAAAAGTTTCCACTGGCATGAGTGAAATCAGAGCCAAAAGTTTAAGGGGAGAAAGGAAGTCATATGTCAAGCTATAGGAAGAATCTTCCAGGTGAGGAAAGAACAATTGCAAAGGCCTGTAATGTTTCTGGCATTAAACAATTGGAACCCTACCTGGGAAAGGAAGACCAAGAAGGTCTGTGTAGATGATGTAGGCATTCTGGGCTTTGGGAACCTGAATGTCCAAGACTCACTGTTGGTTCTGTGGTTCTTACAGGAAAGAATTCAAATGTGAGCCGGCATAGGGTTTAAAGTGAAAGAGTTTATTAGTGAAGCAGTGGAACAGAGAGAGGGCTACTCCATACGTATAGCAACCCCTCCCTACTTAGATTTACTTCTTTCAGTGAGGCTTATTTAATTGAGGGGCAGGATATTCAAGAAGGGAAAAGGATATTCAGAAATGTGTGGAGATATCTCAGAAAACGCTGTGGGCCATTTTGTGTCCTTATGTGGGTTTTCCGTTCCTAGTCATTGCCCGTGGGGCGTGTCTTACAGAGTGTTAAAGTATTACAATGAGAGTATAATGAGACTAGGGGTCATTGTAAGGTGAAATTACTCACTATGTTGGATCAAGATGGACTCTGCCCGTTCTAAGCCGTAAGTCTGTTCGGGGCTGGTCTTATTATCTATGTGATAGTCCTCGTAGCACTTACCAACTACAGCTATTTTGCCACATAACCTCTCGCAAAGCATTCTATTCTTCTCCTCTATGCCATTAAATTTTGAGAGTCTGATTACACACATTCAGCAAGGAGGTCAGGAGTAGCTGCAGTGGCCCATAATTCTCATCAAAACAATAAGAGGCTTAGTAAATGTTGTGATTCAATAGTAGGATTATGTATGTTGTTTTCTGTTTAAGGCATGTTTATTTTACTTTTATTTTTTTTAAACCTCACCTAAGGATATTTTTCCATTGATTTTTAGAGTGAGTGGAGGGAGAAGGAGAGACACAGAGAGAGAAACATTGATGTGAGACACATCGATTGGTTGCCTCCACACCAGGGCCTGGGATTGAGCATGCAACCGAGAAACATGCACTTGCCAGAATTGAACCTGGGACCCTTCAGTCCGCAGGCAGACTCTCTATCCACTAAGCCAAACTGGCGAGGACAAGACATGATTCAATAATTAGTGTAATATTTGTTTATCCATTTATTATGGCATATTTCTCAATTAGATTTTAACAGAGGCAGAAAAATGGGTTTGATTTTATTTATTCACATAAATCAAAACATTTTTAATATTCAGTAATTTATACAAATAAAAGCAATATAATATTTCCCTTAGAACTATTCTCTATATTAAATATTTGTGTTGATAATATATATTTTATTAACACAAAATATCTCACATGTAATTTTCGTTTTTCTTTTATTTTATTTTACCCTAACTCTAAAAATATGTGATTTTTATTTCATGATTTTATTTTATTTTCTTTGTTCTCCCTCCCTCCTCTCTTCTTTTTTTTCTGTGCCATTTTCTCTTCTTTCTCTCCTTTGATAAGCACCTCTATCTCATAACTTTACAAAACTTAATGTGCAAGGCTCTGGTAGTCAACTCCTTTATAATTCAGTTAAAAACCATGTAGTGATAAGATCTTGCATTTAGGCATCAAACATTCTGGATGATTATTTAGTATTTTATGTATAATTCGAGAACAGTGGTTTCATCCTTTTAAACAACTATTGGATTAAAGGACCAGGGAGTCATAATGTTCCTTCTGTTGGCTACAAGATGGAGATATTATAATTAAACATGAATTTCCCAACCTTTTATGGGAACCAATAGGCTTGGCCTACTCAGTTACTTCTCTGGATAAATACCTTGAAAAACAACATTGGCATATGCAATTTATTCTTCTTTCTATTTCTGGCAGATGCTAAGAATCATGCAAAGACTAATAAAATTTTTAATAAATAAGAGGTCATGTGGCTAATTCATGTGATAATATTTTTAATTTGATCTATCCATATGTGTGTTTAGTTAAATACATTGTTCTTAAAAAAACTTTTTAATATTGCTCTAATATAAATCAACTTGAAAAATTTTATGTACTCAATTAATTATTCAATAAACTCCTCTTCTATGATTTTCCCTTACCAGGGTAAAAGAAGCATGAAAGAAGTATAATAAAATAGAATATCTAACTTCAAGATTTGTACAATTCAGTTATATAGGTCATAAATAAATAAATAAATAAATAAACAAACAAACAGGCATTTGTTTTGTTTTAATGCACTTTACATTACCAGGCTGACAAGTTTATTCCTATTATAGGTGTCCCATATACCCTTATCCTTGATCTATATTAAGTTTTGAGGTAATTAAACCAGGTATTTAAAAACTTAGTCCATAATCTGGCCTTAGACATAGATTCAGCGTCACATTTGCCAGTCCAGAAAGCACGGGTCCTTTTCTGCTTAAAGAGCAAGGAAGATGAGCTTACACTAGCTTCTGGGCTCAGAAAGCACTCTTTTTTTAAAAAAAAATATATTTTATTGAACTTTTACAGAGAGGAAGGGAGAGAGATAGAGAGTTAGAAACATCGATGAGAGAGAAACATCAATCAGCTGCCTCCTGCACATCTCCTACTGGGGATGTGCCCGCAACCCAGGTACATGCCCTTGACCGGAATCGAACCTGGGACCTTTCAGTCCGCAGGCTGACGCTCTATCCACTGAGCCAAACCGGTTTCGGCCAGAAAGCACTCTTAATGAATCCTTGCTCTCAGACCCTTAATAAGACATCTTCTTGGAATATCTGTAATGCCCTAACATTCTAATTTATTGATTGCTTGACTGAATTTTAAAGAGAAATATTTGTTATACCACTTATTTATTCATTCATTTGGTTGATTCTTGTATGTACCCTGATTGGGTATTGAACCCATAACCTTGGTGTATCCTGACAACTTTCTAACCAACTGATTACCTAGCCAGAGCCTATAATTTTTCTATTTGGTTAAAAATAATGCCATTTAAAACAGAACATACATATCTTCTATTGGTTAAAATCAACCATAATTTCACTCTAGACTACTCTGTTTAAAAATGCCGTATGTTGACCTATGTGTCAAACTATTATAACCTTCAACAATCTTAAACAGAATGCCTTCTTCAAGGCAAGCTACCACCAAAAGTATTACTTCACTGAATACTCTCATTAACTGACTGCCTTTAGTGCTATGCTCTCTGTGAATTAAACTTGGCATATTTAGGTCTAAATTAAATCACTGCTTTCTTTGCATATTTTTATCACAGACATTCACAGATGTTCATCATTTCCCCCCTTTAAATATGTTAGCACACTGCCACCCACACTCTTACTTTTCAAGGGATAGAAACACATTTTCATCTGAATGACATGCTTTTAAATTTTAATTTAATTAACACATTTCAAAAGTGGCACAAAATAATGTAAAACTCTCTCAACCTTTATCATCCTAACTAAATCTAATGCCTGGCATGCATAGAATGTCACAAACTTTAACTACCATTACTTTATCTTACAGTTATCCTATGAGATAATTACTGCTAAGGAAAGTAAGTGGCCCAGCCGTGATCACCCTGATGATTAAGGATCAAAGTTTAGAAGGATCCTGGAATGAAGCAAGGAAACATGAAGATTAAGAACTCTTACCTTCCCTGCTTTCTTGTTTGCTCCTTTATGTCACTTCCAAAATAGCAGGACATTAGAACAGGAAAATACCATCCTACAACCAGCTAGAGAAATAAGGAGAAGATACTAACAATTATAGGTACATCATGAGAAATTTGTTTAATAGATGAGATGTATTATAATTCAAATGCCAAAGACAGGTAGACACATCCGTGCTTGTGATTCATCCTAGAGGTGGGTAAGATAGCAAAAGAGGAAAAGCAGGAAGGGTGAGTGGCACACTTTGGCTTTGGAATTTTTGTATGACCTGCACTCTTTCAGGGACTCCTAGAGAACTAGTTCTCAAACAACAGTGCCCATAACCTGTAACCTTGAACTTGCTAAAAAATTCATGTTCCTCCAGAGTGTCTGATTCAATAAGTAGAGCATGGAACCATTGTTCTAGAGCAGTGGTTCTCAACCTTCCTAATGCCTCGACCCTTTAATACAGTTCCTCATGTTGTGGTGACCCCCAACCATAAATTATTTTCGTTGCTACTTCATAACTGTAATTTTGCTACTGTTATGAATCGTAATGTAAATATCTGATATGCAGGATGTATTTTCATTGTTACAAATTGAACATAATTAAAGCATAGTGATTAGTCACAAAAACAATATGCAATTATATATGTGTTTGCCGATGGTATTAGGCGAACCCTGTGAAAGGGTTGTTAGACCCCCAGAGGGGTCGCGACCCACATGTTGAGAACCGCTGTTCTAGAGAATTAGGTAAAGACTATTATAAAAATAATGATGAAATATCATTTGCCCTTTTTACTATGTTGACATTTGCCTTGCACAAACAATGGTGGGTTAAACTGCTTAACAGACAAAGGTGGTGACAATATCTTATCCTAGTACTTATTATATTCTTTAATGCCATATACACACAGCAAAAAACAAAATGTTTTACTTAAGAATACCTTTTGTGAAGTAGTAAATTCATTCAATAATTTATTAATTTTTTCCTGACTATACCTATTTCTAATATTCTGTGTAACAAAATGGGAATTACAAATGAAACACGTCTACTGTATTATGAAATGAAATGATTTCCTATAGTAAAATGTACTTATATGTCAATGGGGAAAAAGGAAACATATGTAATATGTTAAACAAAAAAGAAATTAAAATTAAAAAATAATAAAATAAATAAAACTGAAAAAAAAGAAAACCATGACATTGAAGAAAAAGATTGAAGAATATACCAATAAATAAAAGGTAAGGATAAACCATGAAAAAATAATAATAAAATGTACTTATATGATTATTTATGTTTACAGCTGTACTAACTTTTGTTGTTTTCCATGAAATACTATTTTTACTTATGAACAATTTTTTTCAGACAATATCAAAACCTGTATCGCATTACCACAGTTGACTTAAAAAATGTGATACTTTACATATAATAGGATCCTGATTTAAAAAAAAAATATGACATAAGTGTAAACTTTCTATTTGGCCTTTAAATGGAAGTTTATAAATTTTCACCAGCAGATGAGTGCCAAAGATGTTACATTTGTTGATTTCCACATATTTTTTGCTATACTTCAGAATTAATTATTTATGAAATGGCTGAGTCACAAGAAAGATGGAAGTTATACCCCAAAAGGGAAATATTATCATTAACTAAAGACTTGTATCTTCTAATAAAAATTTGTAATGTAAATCATTACATTACAGTGATATTTTCTGATCACCTTTTGAGATGCATTTATAAACATTTAGGATACAATGCTCTCTCTCTCTCTCTCTCTCTCTCTCTCTCTCTCTCTCTCTCTCTCTCTTCTCTCTCTGTTTTGTTTAAATATTTTTATTTATTTTTTACAGCTTTACAGATGTCCCCATTTCCCCCTTGCCTCCTTCCACCCAGGCCCTGTCCCACCCCAGGTCTTCATCATATTATTGTCTGTGTCCAGGGGCTATGCATGCAAGTGTATATGCTCTTTGGTTAATCTCTTCCATCCTCTCCACCCGCCTCCCTACTGAGAACTGTCATTCTGTTGCATGCATTCATGCCTCTGGACCTATGTTGTTTGCCACTTTATTTTGTCCATTACATTCCACATATAAGTGAGACCATGTGATATTTGTCTTTCTCTAACTGGCTTATTTCTATTATAATAATCTCCAAGTCCATCCATGCAACTTTTAACATCAGTTTCTTTTATTTCATACCTGCTTTCATAAATGTTTTTCATTTATTCTCTGTCATGTACCTTTGGCTTGTGGTGATATTTATAATGAGTCAGTCAGTAAAGGTGACTGGCTGAATTGATTTATGCCAGATGGACCTATCCCCTTCTCATATAAATGGCATGAACTCCATAAATCTAAGTTCTAAAGGTATTAGCCAGTTTTAATGAAAGCACAGAAGTTCCCCCAAGATGAGTAAGTAATGCTGTTACTTTTTGTTTCTTTATCTTGTAAAGAACAAGAGGACTTCTAAAATACAGTTGACACAACTTTCCATTATTCCCTGGTTGCCTCTTGTATTATATGCCTTACAAAATGAAAATTTTTAAATTTATAAATATTTCACAGCATTTCTAATATTGAGAGATCCTCGGACATTACTTAGTAAACAGGCATGACTAAGACGACTAAGTTGTAGAGTCACTTTCTACCAGGCATTGAGTGAGAAATTTGCAATTTCATTTATTCTTCACAAGATTAATACTAAAATGGTAATATCATTTATTATTTAAAGAAACAGAGACATTAGAGAAGTTAAGTTATTCAGTTATATCACAGCGGGGGACCGAAGCAAGGATTTATATCTTTATTCTAGAGCACAAGCTTTTAAACACAGTTTCTCATTCAATACACTTAGAAGACTATGTATATAAATAAACATACATTATAAAAAATTTGTACTCTAAATTTAAAAAGGTACAAACATGATTTAATATAAACCTGCTTAATCACAGGAATAAAAAAAATGTGGACATTAGCTGCAAAGAAAGAATTAGGAAAATATTGAAACAATCTAGGCAATAGTTGAACAGAAAGCTCTATAAGACAGAAAAACCATAAGGCCATACGTATTTTCCCTAATTTCAGCATGTTCAACAAAATCTTTTTAAAAAGCTTTGAAATTTTAACCTATGTCTTATTATAAATGCCTTAACAGATGGTAATATAGAATATAAATATGTTTTCAGACCAGGGCTGCCACATGGGGCTATGCAGATTGTGCAATGTATTACTCCAGGAGATGCCACTGACAGCAGCATCTATGAGAAACCCAATTCTAGACTGATCTTATTGACATTGGAATGGAATAGTAAGAATAATGATTCTGTTAGGAAAATTCAGACTTGGAGAAAAGAAGAGTAAATCACTCATTTTACATGCTTTCACACATCAAACTTTAATTCTTTTAACGTTTTTTTGGGAGGGAAGTTGTAATGAAACTTGGTCTCTTTAATACTAACATAGATTTTAGAAAACTGAGCACCCATTCATGGGCCTAGATTTACCTTAACCTTTAATTTTCAATGTTTCCAAGATATCTATATGTTTTACTTTACAAGAATGAGGAAGTGATATTTTATGTTCCAAAGATGTGGTGATACTTCTGAGTGGGTTTTATTTCTATACCTAGAGCAATAAAATATATTTCACTTTCCTGTTTTTGGCCCTTAATTTAATTATAATGGGTAACAAAAATTGATTTTATGTTTTACCAGGGAAATATTAGAGTAATAATAACTAGTATTTCCATTTAAAATCCTTAGAAGCGAGTTGCTAGTGGACAAAAAAAAACAAGAGTTTTTGAAAAGAGCTACCTTTAACTTATTTGAAGAAAAATGCAAAATATTTAGAGCTGACAACATTTACAAAATGCTTTAATCAAAAAGCAAGCCACATTTCTCAGAGCTCAAGAGGGATATAAATCTTAAACATTACTTTCTCTATATTCATTTTTACTAAAAGTATAAGTCATTCTAATGGCTAGTTAAATAAGATCATAATTACATTACATTTGAATTTGCATCTATAAACCATTCTTTCATGCCCTTACACTAATGTCTATTTAATGCTTGGTTGTTCATTGTTACAATTTTCCTTGAGAACATGAGTTCACTATTAAAAGGGTAATTTTAGTATAATGTAAAAGAGTTTTAATGATGTGTATGATGTGTATGATGGGATTTATTATTTTTTGAATAAATACAATTTTGAGGTAACAACTAAAAGAAATCTTCCTTACAAGATGAGAAAAATGGCTACAAAGTTAAACATACCGACATTACATTTTTTTCTTATTTCATTTATAGTCTACTAGTATAATTAAAAGGTGTAATTTCATATAGAAAAATTTCAGATTAAGGCAATTCTGGTTTTAAAAAATATTTATGTTACAAAATGTATTTCTTTGGCATATCTACTGTGTCTCTCTTCTAGTTTAAGTGTCTTGGGTACATTCATTGAGGGTTCTACATACTGAAGATGTAGGAGGTATGAGAGAAGACAAAATATGGTCTAATTTGATGGTTTTAAATGAAGTATCTCAAAATAATGTGTTAATTCAAATCCAGACCCTCCCCCCAAAATACCTCTGACATATTGGAGACTTTGCCATGCTAGATGTTGTCTGTCGCAGATTTACAAACACATTCATTTTAATGGGGAAGTCTAAAAAATGAAAAGGGAGATGAATTTGTAGTTATTCCTCCTGCCCGGCCCATACCAGGTGGCTCAGTTGGTTGGAGCATCTTCCTGTGCACCGAAAGGGTTGCAGTTTGATTCCCATCAGAGCACAATACCTGGTTGCAGGTTGATCTCTACTCAGGGTGCCTATGGGAGGTAACTGATGGATAGTTCTCACATCAGTGTCTCTCTCTCTCTCTCTCTCTCTCTCTCTCTCTCTCTCTCTCTCTCTCTCTCTCTCTCCTTCTATGTCTAAAATCAATAAACACATCCTTAGATGAGGATTAAAAATATTTGTATTTATTATGTTTTAAAAAATTTGCACTTACAATGTTTTTTGTTTTGTTCTCAGAACTGAATGTTAATATGAAAGCACTGATGAAATTAAAGACTAGCCAAAGCTGTGCTTAAATAGAGAGCTTGTCTTTCTGTCCTTTGTGCTATTGTACTCTCCTCTTCAACACACCTCTGATTTAGGGAAATGATGAATCTTTTAGATTTGTGCACTATGGGAGAAATAACTGTAATTGAATTATCACATTACATAGAATTCATTAATGTCTTTATCATTGAATAGAGAGTTGTAGAGCACTTAAACGAGTCAGATAATTTACAAGACCCTGGAGATATGAAGTTTCCTATTCTTTAGGAGCTGGCACTAGTTAGAAAGCAGGGGACATGTTCAGTATGTTAAATATTAAGTTCTTAAGTGCTCTGCTAAAGATACTCCCACAGTGTGATGGAATCCAGAGAGTTTACATGAAAATCAAATTAGAGAGACAGGGAAGGGTTTAAAGAATAAGTAACAATTTGAAGAAGAGAAGCTAGGTTTTAAAGTTACTAGTAGTCAGATGAAGATATATGGAAAAAAGTTACTGTAGGGATCAAGGAAAAGGGGGCCAAGGCATTATAATAAGAGACAATGGTGTGTGCCTCACAGCTATGGAACTTGTCCTGTACGTCTGTAGACCAGGAATATATGCTGTGTGAAGAAATCATAAATTAGGGAGATAGTTTTATCAGGGTTATTAGAGTTTCTGATTATATTTTAGAATCTTTCTAAGTGAAGTTATCTAAGGATAGGATGAGGAAATATTCTAGGGTGAATTGAAATAAAGATCCAGTGAGACATTAAATACAGTATCACAGATAAGAATCAATAAGGTTCTGAACCAAGATACTTTCATGTAGTGTCAAGAATTAATTTGAAAGGTAGACTCACCAGGACTTCTCTTTCAACAGAAATGGAAAAAGCAAGATAAAAGATGGCTCATGAAGCAATGTCACTAAAGAGGTCGGAGGGCATGGCCAACAAATAAAAACTATGGATGAGCAGACAGAAGAACAATCTCCTTTTTTAGTTATATAATAATTAAGGCAGGTGACATGATTGTAAATGGATTCAGTTCTAAGGAGTTACATAGAAAATTAAGGGAGATTTTATTAATAGCTTTCATTTTCTCACTTAGGTAGATGGCAAAATTAATCCTATATTATAGTTGAGAAGGAGATGGGGGAAGGTGTTAAAGGAGATTGATAAGAATTTGGAATGACTGATAAAAGGAGTCGGGGAAGGAGATAATTAGGGATTCTGGTCTCACTTTAGGTCTCACTACTAAAGAAAGTTATTATGTATATTGTGTTTTTTTGTAATTTGCTTTTCAAAAATTGTGGTGCAGGTATAAGTAATAACTAATCTAAATATTACCTATTGGCCTTAGCTGGTTTGGCTGAGTGGAGAGAGCATCAGCCTGTGGACTGAAGAATCCCGAGTTCAATTCCATCTAGGGCACATGCCAGGTTTGTGGGTTCAAGCCCCAGTAGGGAGCATGTAGGAAGCAGCTGATCAATGATTCTTTCTCCTCATTGATGTTTCTATCTCTCTTTCCCTCTCCCTTCCTCTCTGAAATCAATAAAAATATATTAAAAATAAATAAATAAATAAATAAATAAGACTTATTGTCATGGATTGCAAAGGAAGGAAGTATGGTTACTAGATTTGAATAAGCTCAGGAATTTTAAAGGTAGAGTTCTGAAGAATAATTCAACAGACATTATCCTGCAGTTTAAGTAAGTTAAGTCAAACTTACTTTCTGAGCACTTACTGTATGCTATACATTATGCAAACATGAGCTTCTATGCTTTTATTTTTAAATATATTTTTATTGATTTCAGAGATGAAGGGAGAGAGAAAGAGATATAGAAACATCAATGAGGAGAGAGAATCATTGCTTGGCTGATTCCTAAACACAACCCAGGCATGAGCCTTGACTGGGAATAGAACAACTGACCTCCTGAGCCTCAACCACTCAGCCGTGCTGGCCGGGCAAACATGAGCTTCTTTAATAAGTTTAAAATCTTAAGAGGAATATGCTCTTGAGGTTTACTTATAATATCAAAGAATTAAACAGCATTTGAAGTCACAATAGTAATTTCTATTATCATAGTCATATCTAAAGTACTTGGATATTCACTTTACTTTTAAAAAGTGAAAATTGTTAATTTTCTTAACAGAACCACATTTCTCGTGTCATCATATATAACTAGAGGCCTGGTGCATGAAATTCGAGGCTGTGTGTCCCTCAGCCCAGCCTGCACCCTCTCCAATCTGAGACCCCTCAAGGGATGTCCGGCTGCCTGTTTAGGCCCAATCCCGGTGGGGACATCCCTCTCACAATCCAGGACTGCTGGCTCCCAACCGTTCGCCTGCCTGCCTGCCTGATTGCCCCTAACTGTTTCTGCCTGCCAGCCTGATCACCCCCTAACCACTCCCCTGCCAGCCTGATTGATGCCTAACTGCTCCTCTGCCGGCCTGATTGCCCCTAACTGACCTCCCCTACAGGCCTGGTCACCCCCAACTGCCCTCCCCTGTTGGCTCGGTCACCCTTAACTGCCCTCCCTTGCCAGCCTGGTTGCCCCTATCTGTCCTCCCCTGCAGGCCTGGTTCCCCCCAACTGCCCTCCCCTGCAGGCCTGGTTCCCCCCAACTGCCCTCCCCTGCAGGCCTGGTTCCCCCCAACTTCCCTTCCTTGCCAGCTATCTTGTGTCCACATGGGGGCGGCCATTGTGTGTGTTGGAGTGATGGTCAATTTGCATATTACTCTTTTATTAGATAGGACATACATAAATGCGTATATATGGATTACATATGGGAGATGTTTGACTTGCTAAGACATTCTGAAAAGAACTGTGTTATTGTTTGATTATTTTTATATTGATTTGACTAAGCATGACTTTGAGTAACTGTGTTCCTCTGTTTGCACATAAATATGACTAAAAGATGAATATTCCTACTCTGAGAAAATAGGAAGAATTACAACTAAGTAGTAAAGTGATTAAAATAGACTTGGAACAAACTTTCTTACAGATTATTTATTAGCACTCATCAGAAATAAGGGAGGTATATTGGAAATATTTATCCTGTTTTTCACAAGATGAACCCAGATCAACTGAAAACACTCCTAAACTGTCAAGATTAATATCCTAAACCTGAAATAGTTCAAATGAACAATGTGAGCTCAAATTGTGAGTATGATAAGCTATTTGATTACATTCTGTTCTAAATAAAACCACCAGCGCTACTTATACTGCAGAAATATCATAGAGGAAAAAGAACTTGAGTAACAGAAAAGAGTCTATATGTCAGCACTTTGCTTTGAAAACATTAGAGTATAACATGCAGTTTTAAAAGATATCTTTTCATATCAAAGTAAAAGGCCTTCACCCTTCAACAATATTCCCAAAGAATATTTGTGAGTGTTCCAATGGTTATAAATAATTTCTTCAGCAGAATTTGAAATACCTCTTCCAGTCTGAAGGAAACCAGGCCATTCTCAAAAGGGACAAGTCCAAAAGAAACAAAGTATAGCAATTTAAATCACTTGAAGACAAAATATTATTCCTTTTTGATTGAATCCCCTGGAAACTGAACCACCTGCCTAGCTAATCCTATGACTGGCACATACTAACCACTTAAACATTTTTTTTGCATGAATCAATGAGCAAATGAAAGGAACACGTTATGGGCTCTCTTTAGTGTTAAATAAACTTGGATGACAAAAAGCTCTGTAGCAGTAAAAATTAAACCAGACACACTCTTCTTACTTGGAAAATTGGAATAATAATACCTCTAATAAGATGGGTAAATGCTTCAAGTGAGATGTTTATGCACATCATCCAGGATTTTTTCTGTATAATACAAAAGTTTATAAATAAATGTAAATCCCGTCATTCTTCTTTCCTAACACATTTTCTGGTAACTTGATCCATAATTTCATAAGAGAGAGTTTTCATTAAGTAGTGAAATATGGTTTAGATTTTTGCTGTATGTAAATTGTACTGTATTAAAGCATTTTAAACCTTCTTAACTTTTGAATTCATAAATATTGGGAGAATCCTACATTTGCAGCCAGAACAAGTAGTTAAATAACCAAACATATAGGGTTAACCACTTTCTTGCAAAACTACCAGTTGGATTGTATATTTAAACAAACCTATACAGAAATCCAATTTTCCCAAACATTAAATCAATCTGAAGAAATAATGGAGATTAAAATCAAATATGTTTGGAATGCAAAATACAATAAACTCTTACTCCAGCAGAGATGGGTTAATTTGGGGGATGTGAAAGCTACTGTGGGACTTAAGGTAAGATGAGCTTTGAATTTGATTGAAAGGTTGGAAACTTGAAAAATTAATAGTAAATTGGAGCATGTCAATGAAACAGTACAGAAATTGACATTCTTAGAGGCAGAGAAATGCTGGCTTATAAGCCAGTATATAGTGATCAAAGCTGTAGGGAGTATTTAAAATTTAAACAGTAAATAATTTTATTTGTAAATAAAATTGACATACTATACTAGAAAGAGCTTATGGCAAAGTGGACTTTCACTGTTAATCATTGTTAATATTAATAATTACACATCTATGTGAAAGTGAAAAGGAATGTGTATATATATATATATATATATATATATATATATATTTTTTTTTTTTTTTCTTCATACTGGAGGAAGTATCTCCAAATTCCATTCCCAAGTATAGTAGGACTTAGAATGTCAGAAAGAGCCACAAGCGCCCTGTCAGTATGTCTCAGGCTTGAGCATAGACCTATGAACCAGGGGGTCATTCGATCCTGGTCAGGGCACATGCTGGGAGTTCAGGCAGGTTGTAAGCTTGATCCCCAGTGTGGGGCATGCTGGAGGCAGCTGATCCATGACTCTTTCTCATCATTCACGTTCCTCTCTGATACTATATAATATATATATATATATATATATATATATATATATATATATATATATATATATATATATATTTAAGAGCTACAATCAAGCTTTTGGGAGAGCAAGTTATAGACCTGATGGCTCAAACCACCATACACAGTACCAGTGAATTCTCTTTTGGGGAAGCTGACCAGACATGAAAATGAGAAAGTAGTGGTTTTTCTAGAATAATAACTCTCTCCAGATACATTTCTGTGGTCAAGATCATAAACACAATTGTAAACTTAGGGAGCCAGAAATTATGCAATTGTGCTGTTAAGTGGATTCTGACAATGAAGTCCCAGTGAGTCCCAATAATTAATTTCCCCAACCATAATTAAGATGGTATTTAGAGTAGTGCTCCACAAACTTTAATGTCCATAGGAATCACTTTGCAATCTCATTAAAATGCAGATTTTGACTGAGTAGGTCTGAGGTGGGGACTGGAATTCAGCATCTTTAACAAACTCCTAGGTAATGCTGCCCGTGTACAGAGAAAACTGAATAACAAGGATGTGGCCAATGGTAGCCTTGGACTCATGTTGGAGTGGAACATTTAATTGGCTTCCAGAGTAGCACATTGTGTCAAGAGTTAGTCTGCTCTGATTGCCTAATCACATATTCTCTTGGGTTTTAAAGATTGTAACAAAATGGGTTAATATGGTGCTCACCCTCAGGTGGCTGAGAAATATCATGCTTCAAGGTAACACCAAAGTCTCTTTAGTTACGACAATGCGGTCTTTGATGCAGTTGTTCTGGGGAGCTTAAATAACAATGATATGTGGTTGCTTGGGGCAAATTTTAAAAATAATGATAACCATCCCAGCTCGGTTAACTCAGAAAGTCAACAGTAGATTCCAGTGTGAAATCATCCAGGGTTAGGGTCTAGTGGTTCTTACTCACCCTACTAGAGCCAGGAACCTAGAGGAAAGGAGAATTAAAACCAAAAACCTCATATCTCCTCAGCAATTTTCGTTTCTCAAGTTTCAAGTTCAAAAAAGAATCACTGATGGGCAAGTACGACAGGCTGACCTGGGTAACAGCACCAAAGTGTCAGGGTGCTGTAACTGAGTCTAAGCTCAAACCACTTGCTGCATGACAGCCATGAGACCAGTGACTGGTGTTCGGTCAAGGAAAGTGACTTTATTCAGAAAGCCAGCAAGCCAAGAAGATGGTGGACTAGCATCCTGAAGAATCATCTTGAGAAAGCACAGAATTCAAACTTCTTTTACATTAAGGAAAGGGGAAAATGTGAGGAGTTTGAGGTTGACTGATGGCTGCAGGCATCTGGGTGCCAGCAGAGGTCAGAGGAAGATTGCTCTGTTCTTAGTCTGTTGACTCTAGTTGATGTGAGTCTGGCCATGAAGTTAAACAATACATACTTTCCTTACATCCTCAGGAAAGTCATGTTTTATAAAACTCAAGTTGAAAGCAGAATTCTTCTAATGATTACCATGTTCACATACAACTAAGCAGAAGATATTAAACATGGGAACAAAGTAGGCTTGAACAAGATGGAGTCAGAGAGGCAGAGCATTTCCCTTTTACAGTATGATCATCCAAGTAGAGGAGAGAGATCTCAAGATCAAAATTAAAAATTATGCTGCTCTGCTCTCCCCTCAACCCCCTGGAAAATTGATATATGTTGACTCAAAGGAATCAAGGGAAATTGCAATTAGAATGAAAGAAAAATATATTAAATCAAAAACTTTATCATTCTCTCTTCCTATACCAATTAAAGAAAATTATTTATTTGGGAGCTTTAGCTCTCACTGAATCACCCAACTGCAAAGAGAGGTTCAAGATAACTACTTGAAAGATGTGTTTGCTTAGAAGAGAAAATGAAAAAAGTGAACAGAACTGGAGGAGCAAGGCTCTGGGGTAAGTCTACACTGGAAGGAATTGTTGGTATTACAAAGTCTCTTTGCAAGCTCTACTTGACTGGACCAAACAAACAAAACTTTCATTCAATGATGAAAACTTTGATTTGCTGAGCTAATATGTGCTTTTTAAAATAAGACATATAACTGTTTTTAAAATTAACAAATAATTCTACTTCAAGTCAAAATAATAGGGCGGTAATGCATAGTTTATCCAATTATTTTTTCTAAAGTTATTATGAAATGAAGTATTATATTTTTTCTGATGTGAATTTTTAGAGCCTGTTACATTTGATATTTATATATATATATCATCCCACTAAATTACAGTGACTGTGTTCAAATAGTTAATATTCTCAGGCCTTATAAAATCTTAAATTCATACAAAGGTTTAAAATTGTGTTCTACCGGTTTAATTAGTGATTGATCATTCCATATACAGGCTAAGAGTTAAGGATGCACATTAAAAATTCTTTCCCATCAAATAAGCTATTGTTAGATTTTGATAATATTTTCTTAAATAAAATCCCATATTTTTAATTCATTAAATTAAAAATATCTTTAATATATGATTTTCTCCCTGTGTGAGTTTTTTATACCCACATATACTCTAAGGGAAATGTCCTGTTTTACAAATCTACATATAAGATATACTACTAATTTCTAATTGCAAGTACATTATTTATTTTCTGGTTTTCTTTTTTATTGTTTAAAGTATTACAAATAGTAGTACATATCTCTCCTTTACCACCCATTGACCTTCTCCCAGCTTCCCCAACCCCCCACCCAGCACATGCCCTCACCCCCCCCCCACAGTGTCTGTGTCATTGGTTATGCTTATATGCATGCATACAAGTCCTTTGGTTTTCCCCTCTCCTCACCCAACCCTCCCTTGGTTTCCTGCTAAAGTTTGATAGTCTCTTTGATGCTTTTTTGCATGTAGCTATCGAATTTTAACACCATTTATTGAAGAGACTGTCTTGACTCCATTTTATGTTCATCAGTTTATGATGTTCTTTATATTCCACAAATGAGTGAGATCATGTGATATTTATCTTTCTCTGACTGGCTTATTTCACTTAGCATAATGCTCTCCAGTTCCATCCATGCTGTTGTAAATGGTAAGAATTCCTTCTTTTTTACAGCAGCATAGTATCCCATTGTGTAGATGTCCCACCGTTTTCTAATTCACTCATAAGCTGATGGGCACTTAGGCTGTTTCCAAATCTTAGCTATGGTAAATGGTGCTGCTATGAATATAGGGGTGCACATATCTTTCTGATTGGTGTTTCTGCTTTTGTGGGATATATTCCTAGAAGGGGGATTATTGGGTCAAATGGAAGTTCCATTTTTAATTTCTTGAGGAAACTCCATACTGTTTTCCACAGCGGCTGCACCAGTCTGCATTCTCACCAGCAGTGCAACAGGATTCCTTTTTCTCTACATCTTCTCCAGCACTTGTCATTTGTTGATTTGTTGATGATAACCATTCTGACAAGTGTGAGATGTTACCGTATTGTTGGTTTGATTTGCATCTCTTGGATGATTAGTGACTTTGAGCATGCTTTCATATATCTCTCAGCCTTCTGTATGTCCTCTTTCCAAAAGTGTCTATTTATGTCCTTTGCCCATTTTTTGATTGGATTGTTTATCTTTCTTTTGTTAAGTTGTATGAGTTCCCTGTAAATTTTGGAGATTGAACCCTTATTGAAGATAACTTTGGTAAATATGTTCATGCATACAATGGGCTTTCTTGTTGTTTTGTTGATGGCTTCTTTTACTGTGCAGAAAATTTTAATTTTGATGTAGTCCCATTTGTTTATTTTGTCCTTAGTTTACATTTCCCTAGGAGGTGTGTCAGTAAAGATATTTCTACAACAAATGTTTGCTATTTTGCTGCCTATGTCTTCTTCTAAGAATTTTCTGGTTTCCCATCTTACAATTAAGTCATTTACCCATTTTGAGTTTATTTTTGTGCATGGTGTAAGTTGTGGGCCTAGTTTCTTTCTTTCTTTTTTTTTTTTTTTTGCATGTATATATCCAATTTTAAAAATACCATTTATTGAAGAGACTGTTTTGACTCCATTTTATACTCTTGACTCTTTTGTCAAATATTAATTGAGTGTAATGGCTTGGGTTGATTTCTGGTTCTCTTTTCTGTTCCACTGGTCTATATGTCTCTTCTTGTGCTAGTACCAGGCAGTTTTGAGAACCGTAGATTGGTACTATAGCTTGATATCTGGTATCATGATCCCTCCAACTCTGAGGATGAATTTAAATCTTTCTACAATATTATTAGAGTGTGTGTGTGTGTGTGTGTGTGTGTGTGTGTGTATATATATATATATATATATATATATATATATATATATATATATATATATATACTAGGGGCCCGGTGCACGAAATTCGTGCACTGGGTGTGTGTGGGGGGGGAGTGTCCCTCAGCCCAGCCTGCCCCCTCTCACATACTGGGAGCCCTCAGGCGTTGACCCCCATCACCCTCCAACCGCAGGATCGGCCCCTTGCCCAGGCCTGACGCCTCTGACAGAGGCATCAGGCCTGGGCAGGGGACCCTCATTTCCCCCCATCACTGGTTCTGCCCCCGGCCAGGCCTGATGCCTCTGGCCCAGGCATCAGGCCTGGGCAGGGGACCCCCAGACCCCTCTGATTGCTGGCTCTGCCCCTTGCCCAGGCCTGATGCCTCGGCCAGAGGCGTAGACCCCCATCACCCTCCGATCGCCTGATCGGCCCCTTGCCCAGGCCTGACGCCTTCACCAGAGGAGTTGACCCTCATCACCCTCCGATCACCAATCACCGGATCGGCCCCTTGACCAGGCCTGAGGCCTCCGGCAGAGGTGTCAGGCCTGGGCAGGGGACCCCCAGCTCCCCGCGGTTGCAGGCTCCGCCCCTGCCCAGGCCTAACGCCTCTGGCCTAGGCGTCCGGCCCGGGCAGCGGGGACCCGCAGCTGCAGCGGCCCCATGATCGTGGGCTCTGCTTTAGGCCCAGGCAAGGGACCCCTATCTCCTGTGACTGCCAGCTTCGACCATGCCCAGCTCCCATCGCTGGCTCCACCCCTACTTCCTGCTATCACTGGCCAGGGCGGAAAAGGCACCTGATTCTCCGATTATGGCTCGGGGGCAGGGCAAAGGCGGCCCTAGGGCCGCCTTTGCCCTGCCCCCCAGCTCTTAGCTCCCCCCTGGGTTTCCGATCACTGTCAGTGGCAGGGGGCTTCTTCCTGCTTTCCCTTTCGCCTCCCTGCATTGTGCCTACATATGCAAATTAACCGCCATCTTGTTGGCAGTTAACTGCCAATCTTAGTTGGCAGTTAATTTGCATATAGCCCTGATTAGCCAATGAAAAGGGTATCGCCGTACGCCAATTACCATTTTTCTCTTTTATTAATGTAAATATATATATATATATATATATATATATATATATATATATATATATATTAGAAATTCTATTTTCAAATTTGTGTTTAGCTTTTAATACTAGATGGGAAGGATCAAAATAATGTAATCATGTTCTTTCATTAAAAAACAACTACAAATAAACCTGAGGCCTGAAGGACTAAGTCTAACCTCAAAAGTAGATATAGATATGAAAAAAATAAGAATCCACTGATTATAAATATGTGTTGCAGCATTGGAGTGCCTTTTTTATATAGATTTGTATGGCTAACTTTTTTATTTAATAATTCCATTACTGTGTTACCAAATGTTTCCTTTAAGGACTTGAATTAACAAATGTTGGTGTTTTCTGAAATAAAGTACATCATATACTCTGGGTCTTAAGTAAAGCAATATAAAATATAACTTTATACAAAATTTATTCTGAGAATCTACAATATTAATTCACATTATGGACGTATAGGTATTCTAAAGCATCCTGCAAAACAGATTGTGTATTGTTGAGTTGCAATTATTTCCAAATATTTGTAAATGTATAGCCTTTTTTTTTGTTATCATTATTTGTTGTTGTTTTAGATTGGTTTTTCTTTGAGGCATATGTTGTGGAATTTAACAGACAATGAATTAGTTAAAACTCATAATAAAATTGCATATGGAGAAATAAATATAATAATATACATTCAGATATCTATTTTAAACCAGATGTTAATACAAAACCAATACATTCTGAATGTCAGGTTTAAGAAGTTAAATAAATAATATCAAATACTGTTTCAATAAGATTGTATTGAATAACTATAAAATTTATTTGTATGATGATTCATAACCAGTAGTTTTAGCTTAGAACTCTGCCATTATCTTAATATATTATTGTTATTGTCTATAGAACCTAATCATTGAAAAGAATCTTATTTAAAAAGTATACAAATCCCAGTCATAATGAAAAGCTCTAAAGGGAACTCATTACCAGTACACTTCATCAATATATAAATCAATGAGAAGAGACTGAATTTTAAAATATCATCTTTAAAGAATATAGGAATAATGAATAAGATGTTAATATTGTGTACATTTTTAAAAACTAGTAAAATTTAGGATTATAATTTGTACTTTTTTCCTTCATCATATTAATGGAGAAATTTAAAAAACTATAAAAGCTCTTTGTTATTTTGTTGAAAATTACTTGGGTGTTTTCAAGGTAACAATATCCATTTCTATGATCCAAAAGTAAAGTTGTTTAAATACCCAAGGACTTTCTCACCAATTGAACAAATGATTACAAGACTATTGTCACTTTTTTGCTGTGGAGTAATTAGTATAATATTGTCCAAATATTATACGAGCTATAAGTAAAGTCAATGCTTTCTGCACATGCAGTGTCCATGGGGTTAATTTAAAGAGCAGTCAGTGAAACACACCCGTTGTTTTTGTTTGTATCATTTTGTTTCATTTGAAATTCAGCTAATTTTATTATTGCATCAAAACCTGTTCCAGGATTCTAGGAAGATCCATTTTATGTAGTACTTCAGCATTCCACTTGTAAATTTTTGTTATACAATTTGTGACATGTAAGTGGGAAAATCTTTTAAAGGATGTTTCCATGATTATGTATTAGAAGAATTAATATTGTTAAAATGTCCATTTACCCAAAGCAATCTATTGATTCAATGCAATCTCTATGAAAGTTCTAATGGGATTCTTTATAGAAATAGAAAAAAAACCTTAAAGTTTTTATGGAACAACAACAAAACAAATTAACAAAGCAATCCTCTCTTGACATCAAACTGTATTATAAAGCTATAGTAATCAAAACAATATTATACGGGCAAAAATGCAGGCATATAGATCAATAGGACAGCAAAGAGAGCCCAGAAATAAACCCATGTATAGTATATGGCCAATTAATTTATAATAGGAGCCAAGAATATACCATGAGCAAAAGGTAGTCTCTTTAATGAATGCTGTTGGGAAAACTGAACAGCCACCAAAAATAAGAATAAAATTGGATCTCTATCTTCCACCATACAAAAAGTCGACTAGAAATGAATTAAAGACTTAAATTTAAGACCTGAAAAAAATAATGATTTTTGGATTTGATACCAAAAGTAACAACAACAAAAATTAATAGGTGGAACTACATCAAACTAAAAAGCTTCTGCACAGCAAAGAAACCATTAACAAAATTAAAATCCAATACACTTAATGAGAAAATATGTAAGTCCTATTTTCGATAAGTGGTTAACATTTAAAATATACAAAGAGCTCCTACAACTCAAGAACAACAATAGCAACAAAACCAATAATCCAATTAAAATGGGCAGAGGAGCTTAAAATGCCATTTTCCAAAAAAAGACATACATATGAATAACAGGTACATCAAAAGTGTTCAACATCACTAATCATCAAAGAAAAGAAAATCAAACCTTGATAAGATATCACCTCACACCTGTTAGAATGGCTACAATAAAAAAGACAAGAGATATGTGTTATGAGGCTGTGGAGAAAAGGTAACACTTGTGTATTGCTAGCAGGAATAGAAATTGTTTCAGCCACTATGGAAACAGTATGGAGGTTCCTCAAAATATTCAAAAAAACACTACCATATGATCCAGTAATCCCACTTTTGGATTTATATCCAAAGTAAATGAAATAGAATCACAAACAGATATCTGCAGCCCTATGTTAATTACAGCAGTATTTACAATAGCCAAGGCATAAAACAACCTAAGTGTCCATGGAAGGATGAATAGATTTTTTTTAAGGGGTATATATTATATTATACTAGAGGCCCGGTGCACAAAAATTTGTGCACTCGGGAGGGGGGGGGGAGAGGGGGGCTACCTCAACCCAGCCTGTGCCCTCTCGCAGTCTAGGACCCCTCAGGAAATAAAAACCTGCTGGCTTAGGCCTGCTCCTGGGTGGCAGAGGGCAGCACAATCCCTAGGTGCAGCCCCTGGTCGGGCTCAGAGCAAGGTCGATTGGGGAGTTGGGGTGCCCTTGTCATGCACAGAGCAGGGTAGATCAGGAGGTTGCGATGCCACCCTCAGTCATGCTCAGGGTAGGGCTGATTGGGGGGTTGGGGCACCGCCCCCTGTCACACTCAAGGCAGGGTTGATGGGAAGGTTGCGGCGCCACCCCCTGTCACGCACAGAGCAGGGTCAATCAGGGGGTTGAGGAGCTCCCTCCAGTCACTCACAGAGTAGGGCCGATAGGGGAGTTGGGGCACCTCCCCCTGTCACACACAGAACAGGGCGGATCAGGGGGTTGAGGCGCCGCCCTCTATCACCCACAGAGCAGGGCCGATCAGGGGGTTGGGGCACCGCCACTCTCACACTCAAGGCAGGACCGATGGGGAGGTTATGGCTCTACCCCGTCACACACAGAGCAGGGCCCATCGGGCAGGGGGGTGGGGAGGATGTTGGCACGCCACACCCTGTCACACACAGAGCAGGGGTGATCAGGGGTTGGGGCGCCGCACGCTGTCACACACAGAGCCGCTGGGCGATCAGGGGGTTGGGGAGCTCCCCCCTATCAGGCACAGAGCAGGGCTGATCAGGGGGTTGGGGCGCCTTCCCCTGTCACGAACAGAGCAGGGCCGATAGGGAGGTTGTGGCCCCGCCCCCTGTCACACACAGAGCCACAGGGCAATCAGGTGGTTGGGGAGCTCCCCCTTATCAGGCACAGAGCAGGGCCAATCAGGGAGCTGGGGCGCTGCCCCCTGTCACACACAGAGCAGGGCCTGTGGGGGTGGGGGTTGTGGCCCCGCTCCCTGTCACACACAGAGCCGCAGGGCGATCAGGGGGTTTGGGCGCTGCCCCTGTCATGCTGATCCCGGTGCCAGGAGGCCTCGCAGCTCCGCTGATCCTGGTGCTGGGAGGCATATTACCCTTTTAGTGTATAGGATAGAGGCCTGGTGCACGTGTGGGGGCCAGCTGGTTTGCCCTGAAGGGTGTCCTGGATCAGGGTGGGAGTTCCCACTGGGATGCCTGGCCAGCCTGGGTGAGGGGATGATGGCTGTTTGCAGCTGGTCACACACCCTTCAGGATGGGGGTCCCCACTGGGTTGCCTTGCCAGCCTGGGTGAGGGGCTGAGGGCTGTTTTCAGGCTGGCTGGTGACTGAAGCTCCCAACTGCTCCTTTTTTTCTTTTTTTTTAATTCTGGGCCAGCTTTAGCTCTGGCTCCAGCTCTGAGGCCTCTGCTGATGAAAGCAGGTATCTGGTTTATTTCTGTTCTATAATCGAAACACTGTATCAACTCTAGCTCTGAGACCCCTGCTCGCTGAAAGCAGGTTTCTGGGGTTTTGTTTAGCTTCTATATTTGTAACTATGTTTCAAACTGCAGGCTCAGAGGCTGGCAAGGCAAGCGGGGAATGTTGGTTTCCTCCGTCACTGAAGCAAGCAAGCCTCATGTTAGTTTCAAGCTGTCTGGCTGCCGGCCTCCATCTTGGCTGGCAGTTAATTTGCATATCGCCCTGATTAGCCAATGGGAAGGATAGCGGAGGTACACTAATTACCATGTTTCTCTTTTATTAGATAGGATTATATTGTATGTGTATTATTCAGCCATTAAAAATAAAACAATTCTTTTTTTTTACAATAATACAGATGGGCCTTTTGGGTATCATACTAAGTGAAATATGTCAGACAGAGAAAAACAAATACTATATGATCTTATTTATATGTGGAATCCAAAATATGTGGTTGCCAAAAGCGGGGAGGGGTCTGACCTTTTGCTTAGCATGATATTCTCAAGATCCACCAATGTAGCAAATCGTTTTTAAAAAGATTACATTTAGTAATATGGTGGAGCTTGCTGAGGCTGGTTCTGGACAGTTGATTGTTAAGTATTAAGGAATTTTATAACCCTCTTGCTAACCATCTTCAAATCATTAATAATGTGATTATTTATAGCAAAGAAATTGGCAAATGCTATAAAACAGGGCTCTTTCCCACCTCCTTTGAGACCCAGCTTATCACCAGCATTGGGTACATTTCTCTACAGTATGCATATATTAACTGTATATAGCTTAATTATTTTAATACAGTCAATTCTCTGACTAAAACTTTCTCAAGTCAATTGCATTTTGAATTTTCCTAAAATTTCTTAAGTATACATTTATCTTACCGACAATGGGTTACATCTTTATATTTCACAGGCCTCAATCATAATATGGCATTGTAATTTAATTCTGAGAGTGTAAACTTATCAATTTTTGAGGGTACATTATTAGTATGCATTTGCTAGAAATACAAGCTATAAAAAAGAGCAAGAGTTCATCTGACTTTCCCATAACGGTTATAAATTACCTTTTGGTTGAACTATTGTAGTAATTTTTTAGGTAGCCTCCCAATATTTCCTATTCTAGTTAGCTTTTCCTTGTTGTTGTTGCTGTTAGCTCTCCTGATATAGAATTCTGACCTTGTTACTTCCTTGTCTTCCTATTGTGCGCCGAATACCTAACCAATACCACAGCGTGGCAGTCAAGTCTCATGTAGTTTCCACAAAATCATATATATTTCCCATTTCAATCTTTTTAATCCTCTTTCAATAACTAACTGACTTACTAACTAGTTCACTAAATACATAAGTATAAATTGAGGATCATATCAAACTTACTATTTTTTTAAAATATATTTTTATTGATTTGATAGAGGATAAGAGAGAAGGAGAGCTAGAACATCAAGAATAACTGATTGGCTATCTCCTGCATGCCTCCCACTGGGGACAGAGCCCACTACCTGGGCATGTGACCTGACCAGGAATGAAACTATGATTTCCTGGTTCATAGGTTGATACTCAACCACTGAGTGACGCAGACACTCAATATTCTCAACAATGCTTTCAGGTGCCATATAATCTTAGTCTCCTGCTCAGACTAACATGGCTGCATTCCCAAAAGTCTTTTAATTTAATTCAGAACTATGAGGCACATCCATGATTTTTTGAAAAGATCCTTGTTATGACTGAATATACTGACTTTAAAAAAATCTTCTTTTTTAAGCTTTTTCTCCTTGCCTTGCATTTGGCACCTGTTTCTAATTTTCAGCATCTTTTATCTTTGGAGAAGCTAAGCATTTCTCAACACTGCCAGTCTGGCTCTTTTTAACAGATTTTTCCTCACTTTTTCTTTCACCTTACATTTTACTGTAAACAGCAGGGATCATCCAGGTAGAACCTTTAACACTGATTGGAAATCTTTGCTACATATCTAAGATGCTAGCATTCAACAACTATTTTCCTCACAACTGCTGGTCACACTTTGCTAAATAGAATTCCTGCCACTACTAGGATTTGTCCTCTTTCATTTTATAATAACATGTTCTTCATTTCTCTCATGTCTCCTCAAGTCTACATTTCTAACATTCTGTCCAAGGCTTTCTCTAAGGTGATAAAGACTCTCACTATCAAGCTCCTCAACAATCTTCCAGCCCCCATGTACTTGTCCTATATAATAAAGGAGAAACATGCAAATTAATGGTCCATCTGCTATGCTCAAGCCACGCCTACAAGTCACACCCACCAGCCAATCAGGAGAAAGTATGCAAATTAACCCAAATAAGATGGTGGTGGACGAGAAGCTAGAGAGAGCAGGAGGCTTGGGTTGCCCCTTGTGATGGAGGAAGCCAAGCTTCCCACCTGCCCTGGCCATCCCTCAGCTCCACTCAAGGCTACAAAGTTTCAATTAAAGAAGATAAATAAAACCCAGAAAACAAAAGGAGAGGCTGGGAGCTTGGGTTGCCGAGGGGCATGGCCAGTCTGAAAATGGCCATCAGCCTCTAACCCAGGCTTGCCAGCCACCCCCCGACCCTGAAAACTGCCCTCAGCCCCTCACTCAGGCTGGCCAGATCGCTCAGTGACACAAGCTCCCAGCCTCTCCCACATCCTGAAGGGGGTGAGACCCGGCTGAAAACAGCCCTCAGTCCCTCACCCAGGCTGGGCACACCCCCATGGGGTGAGGGTACCCACTGGGGGTTTTAACCAGCCTGCAAACAGCCATCAGCCCCTCACCCAGGAAGGCCAGGCACCCCAATGGGGACCCCCACCCTGAAGTGGGTGTGGCCAGCCTGAAAACAGCCCTCAGCCCCTCACCCAGGCTGGCTAGGCACCCCAGCGGGACCCCCCCCCCCCCTCATCCGGGACACCCTTCAGGGCAAACCAGCTGGCCCGCACCTATGCACCAAGCCTCTATCCTATCTAATAAAAGAGAAACATGGTAATTGGCATAGGACCACTACCCTTCCCATTGGGTAATAAGCGAGATATGCAAATTAACTGCCAGCCAAGATGGTGGCCGGCAGCCAGGCAGCTTGAAACTAACATGAGGCTTGTTTGCTTTAGTGACAGAGGATTCCAATGTTCCCCGCCTGCCTTGCCGGCCTCTGAGCTTGCAGTTTAAGAAACATTGTAACGAATATAGAAGCTAAACAAAACCCCAGAAACCAGCTTTCAGTGAGCCAGGATCTCAGAGCTGGAGTTGATACAGAGTTTCAATTATAGAACCGAAACAAACCAGGTAACTGCTTTCAGGAGCGGAGGCCTAAGAGCTGGAGCCTCAGAGCTAAAGCTGGCCCAGAATTAAAAAAAAAGAAAAAAAGGAGCGGTTGGGAGCTTCCGTCACCCGTCAGCCTGAAAACAGCTCTTAGCCCCTCACCCAGACTGGCCAGGCACCCCAGTGGGAACCCCACCCTGAAGGGTGTGTGACCAGCTGCAAACAGCCATCATCCCCTCACCCAGGCTGGCCAGGCACCCCAGTGGGGACCCCCACCCTGATCCAGGACACCCTTCAGGGCAAACCAGCCGGCCCCCACACGTGCATCAGGACTCTATCCTATATAGTAAAAGGGTAATATGCCTCCCAGCACCAGGATCAGTGGAGCCGCGATGCCTCCTGGCACCAGGATCAGCATGACAGGGGGCAGCGCCCAAACCCCCTGATCACCCTGCGGCTCCGTGTGTGACAGGGGGCGGGGCCACAACCTCCCTATCGGCCCTGCTCTGTTCATGACAGGGGAAGGCGCCCCAACCTCCTGATCAGCCCTGCTTTGTGCCTGATAAGGGGGAGCTCCCCAACCCCCTGATTGCCTTGTGGCTCTGTGTGTGACAGGGTGTGGCGCCCCAACCCCCCCCCACCCACAGGCCCAGCTCTGTGTGTGACTGGATAGAGCCATAACCTCCCCATCGGCCCTGCCCTGAGTGTGACAGTGGCGGCGCCCCAACCCCCTGATCCCCTCTATTCTGTGTGTGACAGGGGGTGGTGCCCCAACTCCCCTATCGACCCTACTCTGTGCGTGACAGGGGGGAGCTCCCCAACCCCCTGATCGACCCTGCTCTGTGTGTGACAGGGTACAGAGCCCCAACCCCCCTGATGGGCCCTGCTCTGTGTGTGACAGGGGGCAGCGCCCCAACCCCCTGATCAGCCCTGCTCTGTGCGTGACAGGGGGTGGTGCCACAACCTCCCTATTGACCCTGCCTTGAGTGTGACAGGGGGCAGTGCCCCAACCCCCCAATCGGCCCTACCCTGAGCATGACTGAGGGTGGCATCGCAACCTCCCAATCCGCCCTCCTCTGTGCATGACAGGGTGTGGCACCCCAACTCTCCAATCGGCCCTGCTCTGAGCCCAACCAGGGGCTGCACCTAGGGATTGCGCCTGCCCTCTGCAACCCAGGAGCTGGCCTAAGCCATCAGGTCGTTATCTCCCGTGGGGTCCCAGACTGCGAGAGTGCACAGGCCAGGCTGAGGGACCCCCCTTTCCTCCCTGAGTGCACAAATTTTTGTGCACCGGGCCTCTAGTCCTATATAATAAAAGGGTAATATGCAAATTGACCATAACAGCAGAACCACTGGGAATGACTGGTCACTATGACACACACTGACCACCAGGGGGCAGATGTTCAATGCAGGAGCTGGCTCCTGGTGATCAGTGCGCTCCCACAGAGGGAGCTCTGCTCAGCCACAAACCAGGCTGACCACTGCCAGCACAGTGGTGGTGGCGGGAGCCACTCCCCCCTCCTCCGCAGTGCTATGGATGTCTGACTGTAGCTTAGGCCTGCTCCCCTCTGGCAAGTGGACATTCCCCGAGGGCTCCCGGGCTGCCAGAGCGATGTCTGACTGCCAGTTTTGGCCCAATCCCCCGGGGAGCAGGCCTAAGCCAGCAGGTGGACATCCCCTTAGGGGTCCCAGACTGCGAGAGGGCACAGGCCGGGCTGACGGATGCCCCTGGGTGCACACCGGGCCTCTAGTTTAGGAAATAACTCCCTCTCCAGTACTAAACTGTGTATGCACTTTCTATTGCTCAATAATAAATTACCACAAACTTATAGTAGCTTAAAATAATACTCATTTATTATCTCATACTTTTCTTGATTCAGGAGTCCAAACATGAGTGGCTCGGTGCTTTGCCTAGAGTCTAACCACGCTGAACTTGTCAATTATTTGTGTCCCTATCTGGAGGATGGCGGAAGTTAGCAAATTCCACTTTCTTGTCATTTATATTCCTGAATTTTTTGACACTGTTTGTCAGGGGCCACTCTCTGCTCCTGGAGGCCACTCTGGCTCTTTGCATGTGTCCCTCTAATGCAGGAGTGGAGAACCTTTTTTCTGCCAAAGGCCATTTGGATATTTATAACATCATTCGAGGGCCACACAGCATTATTATCTTAAAAATTAACCTGCTATTTTTGGTCACACACTTAATTAACTCACCCCAATGCCTTGGCAGGGCCGGACCAAATTATTTCCAGGGCCTTATACGGCCCACAGGCCAGGCTTTTCCCACCGTGCTCTAATGCGAAAGCCTCTCCTTCAAGGCTAGTAGAAGTGTTTGTGCTGATATATATATATATATATATATATATATATATATATATATATATATATATATATATAATTTATTTATTTTTCTTTCTGACTTTGACCTCTAGATCTTCCTTTTTTTTTGGTTGGTGGTTAGTTTATTTTGTTCATTTGATGCCACATATGAGAGACATCATATGGTACTTGTCTTTTACTGACTGGCTTATTTCACTTAGCATAATGCCCTCCAGGTCCATTTATCCAGTTAGATCTGTGTCACTTAGAATAATCTCCCTTTTGATTTACTCAGAGTAAACTCATTTGAGGTGCTCATTTCACCTGCAAAAGCACTCTTGTCATATAACAAAACATAACATAACCACAGGAGTGACAGTCATTCTTATTCACAGTTCAGTCCCCACTCAAGGGGAGAGGATGATGCAAGGTCTGCACACCACGGTGTAGGAAACCTAGGACCTGTCTTAGAATCAGGCACCTTTTCCAGAAGAGCTAACAGAGGTATGGCAAGGTTAACTGTGGTCAGATCAGTATTAACTGACAGAAGCAAAAATTCAAATCTAGCATATCTGGCTCCAAATATCTTTGTCTAATTAATGTATAGTACTGACAATCTCAAATAGAAAACAAAACCAAACAAAATTAATAAAAATTTTACTCTCTTCTCTGGCTTCCCTAAGTTTGTCTAACTCCATGTTGTTGTTGTTTTCTTCGTTCTTTTTCTTGCTCTTATTACAAAACTAAATATCCTTCCTATTGTCTCCAAATGTAGAAATAAGATTGCCTCATTATCTTTCAAGGTGACTCAAATGCCATTTGTTAAAATATTTTCCTTTCTTGAGTGTATGGAATATAGTCTCCCTTTTCTGTATTCCTTTCTATTCGAACATGTGTCAATTTTCTAAAAAAATATTTTTTTCTTTATTGATTAAGGTATTACTAGTGGCAAGTGCACAAATGTATGCACTAGTGGTGTCCCTAAGCCTGGCCTGCGCCCTTTCACAATCTGGGACCCCTTAAGAGATGTAGTAGTGCGCGAAGCGGCAGGCGGCCAGAGAGGAGCCTGAGGTGCCACCACAGTTCATCCTGGCCCCGCTGCACCTGCCACTGCTGCTTGCTAGTGCTGCCATGGAACCGGACTGCTGCATCTGTGCTCGCCAGCTGTGAGCCTGGCATCTGGTGCCCATCGTCAGCTGAGCAGCGCTCCCACTGTGGGAGCACACTGACACCCAGGAGGCAGCTTCTGCATTGAGCGTCTGCCCCCTGTTGGTCAGTGTGTGTCATAGCAACTGCTCAAATGGTCCCCTACTTAATCAAAATGACTGTGATTTTATAGCTCTGTTTCATTAACCTATAGACTTTATTTGTATATGTCCTGTATTCTCTATCCTCTTTTACAACAAGAGTCTCTGGTGTGTGGAACTTGGAGGGATTTTTTTTTAATATTCTTTGGCTGGAAGAGTAATATATGTTGATTATAGGTGAAAATGGATTCCTCACTTGCCACACCATGCCAATATTCATGTGACACCCAGGAATATCCCAAACAGGTAACTAATTAATGGTGTTATTAATTAATGATATCAATCTGGTAAACAAAATGTCACCATAAATCATAATGGCATATCTTTATTATACATTTGTTTAATAATTCAACATTCAAGAGGTAAGCATTTGGTTATTGTCTTAGTTCAGGCTACGGTAACAAAATACCATAGTCTGAGTGGTTTCTAGAACAGACATTTATTTCTCCCAGTTCCAGAGCCTGGGGAGCCCAAGATCCAAACGCTGGGAGGCCCACTATCTGCTGAGAACCCTCTTCTGGGTTGTAGGCGGCTTCTTTCTTGCATCATCTCCACGTGATGAAAAGGAGAAGAAGGAGTTTGGTTTGTCTTCTTCCTGTAAGGGGATGAATCCCATTAAGCAGCCATCACTCTCAGGGCCCTAATTACCTCCAAAAGCCCCACCTTCTTATCCCATCACATTGGAGCTAATGCTTCAACATATGAAATTGGAGAGACATAAACATACATATAAGAACGTGAAAACAGTCAACCCTGATAGTTGCCAGGTGGTCTGGCACCAACAGCTATATCCTGGTGCTTTGCTGTTGAGCATAAAAGTTTTTCAAGAGCATTAACTGAGGACAGAGATTGTTCTATAAGCATGCCTGTTCCCACACAAAACAAGAACCTTTTGCAAACCACAGATAGGACCAAATGATTTCTTTGCCCAGCTACTTTGATTATGACATTTTAACCAATTACAACTTTAACCTAGCTTCATTTCTGCCATTCATTTAATAAAATTAAGATTCCTGGTTATAAAATTATTATTTACTTTCTGAAAGCACCCAATTCAGAAAAACAAACAAAAAGAAGAAAAATCACACAAAGCTTTCTTGAACCACTTCCAACATCACCTACCAAAGGCCTAATTCCTTTAAAGCCAGAATGAAAGACTCTCCGTTGCCATGGTGTGAAAGCCCTCTTCTGGCAGAAAGTAAACCCAGCTCTGGTTGGCTAACTGTTCAATCCTACTGGTCTTTAGCTGAGGGGCACAGCACTGGTAAATAAACAACTTATTATATGCAAGACTATATTATATTAAATTATAGAAACAATTAAGTCATATTTTATAGTTTTGTCAAATGAATGTTATGTAATGACAGACGTATCCAACTTGGGGAAAAGCTCATGTGATAAGAAACAGCTTCAAGTTATCACAAAATAACTATGTAGAGTAATCTTTTTTCTTAGTTTACTACTCCCCCCCCCCAAAAAAAAAAGTGTTTATGATATAAGGCTATAAAAAAAGAAGCATATACACAATCCCCATTTAAGAAACTATAAAACAAAACTGGAATAATTCAAAAATATATTGCACTAGAGGCTATTTGAAATACATTGTCCTGTGAAAAACATTTCCTTTTAAAATTCTAGTAGCTAAGATATTAAACTGACACAAATAAATACCTTTTTTTGTCTCAAGTGTCCAAATGAACTATATGGAAGATCAATTTTGTCTAAACAAAAAACAGATGGTAAATAATGTGCTTACATTAAAATGACTATGCTAGTTGTCACCACATAAAAATAAGCACAGGATTTCATTTTCTCAAGTCTGAATGTTTCAGACTAGAAAAAAGAGTTATCACAAGGGAATGAGAGTAAGTCTCATATAATTTCCTTTTATTACCCTTAGAGAAACCAGCATCATCATTATCATAAACAGATGAGTAAAGTAGAGTGCTACAATAAGTCATAATAGAAGATAATTTAGAGAAAACATTAACATTGTCATTTTCTTTGAAATCCTTGAGTGTGAGTAAAAACAAAGGAGGTCTAATAAACATTTTAAATGAATAGCTTATTTACTTACCTGCACACAACAGATCCATTATCCAGTGGCTTAATTAACTGTGTATGAGTGAGCGTGTTTTAACAGCCCGGCATATTGCTGCAAGCTGCTTTTGCAGAATTTGTTATATTCCTTATTAGTTTCTGAATTGATCCAAACTCACCAATATCTCACTAACTCTAAGCAGAAAAAAAACGACTATTTCTCAGTGGAACAAAATGAATACAAGCTGAAACACTGTCATGATATTTATATTAATATGCTTTTCTATATCCTCATAGTTTCTTAGGGGATTATGTAATGAAAAATTTAGTGAAATTTTTAATTATCCTGTATAGTCAAACTTTTAATGATTTTTTATACTACATATCAAATTGGTAATATACTCCTACATTTCTGAAGTTCCTCTTACTTTGAAGCATATCCATTATTTTTTATTTTTAACCCTTTACATCTTTTACTTCCAAAAAAAGAGAGAGCAAGCAATGGAGAAAGAGAAAATGAAAGAGAAGCAAGAAGTGAAAAGAAAAAAATAACACTAGAGAATAATAAGCAATTATCTTTGTAATATTTTTAAAATAAACTAATTCATAGGATGTATATTGGGAAAACATTTATGTATTGTATCACTATCTGAAGTATGCAAAGCTGATATCAACAAAATAGAGAATATTTTCAGTTAAAAAACTCAAAACACCTATAGAAATAGCAAATTTTTTATAACATTCCAAGGTTTTGCACTGTGGAAATACTGAACATTTTTATTGGTGAAGAAAATGGAAGATAAGTTGGAGCTCAAAATCTCAACAATACGCCGAAACCGGTTTGGCTCAGTGGATGGAGCATCTGCCTGCGGACTGAAAGGTCCCGGGTTCGATTCCGGTCAAGGGCATGTACCTGGGTTGCGGGCACATCCCCAGTAGGAGATGTGCAGGAGGCAGCTGATCAATGTTTCTCTCTCATCGATGTTTCTAACTCTCTATCCCTCTACCTTCCTCTCTGTAAAATATCAATAAAATATATTTAAAAAAAAATCTCAACAATACAAAAATTGAAAGTATAAGAAAGTTATCACTTATGAGGTGACTACAACTATCAACTCTATTTTATTTCCCTTTGTTTAAATAAAAAGTATGTTCTTATTTGTTTTTGTTTTATTTTATGTAAAATATTTCAAATCACTCCTTCTAAATATGTAACTATTTTCCTTGGCTATTTTTACTGAAGAACTTTATTTCAAATATATTAGTGAGACAATCTATTTCCACACCTACTTTTTTTTTTATTCCCCATTTAAATTCTGGACAATCTTTTATTTCTTTTGTTATGTTACAGAATTCCAAATATCACTACAAAACTACTGTTTCAACTATTCTAAATAGCTATTTTCCTGATTCATTTTTCTGTTCTTACCTATAATAATAAAAGTGTAATATGCAAATCGATCAAATGGCCAAAAAGAGGAACAACTGTTCGGACAAACAAGTTATGACACCCACTGGCGCCAGTCCAGCCGAGGCAGGTGAGATGTGATTGGTCGGGGGCCCAGCCATCACCCCATGATTGCCCCTCTGAGGGAGGCCCCAGCTACCTGGCTGGAGGCACTGTGGTCGGTGGGCGGGGCCTCCCTCTATGGGGTGATCAATCGTGGGGCTCCCAGACAGTGAGAGGGTGCATGAATTTCATGCACTGGGCCCCTAGTTGCAAAAATAATAGAACAGCCCAAATAAACTATGAAGGCAAACATTTTATTTATGAATGTTCAGTCTATATATTCCAAGTTTTAAATTAGCATATGGACAGTTTTTTAAAGTTTAGCATGGAAGTTATTTTATAGTAAATCCCTTAATTCATAAAAAAATGATTTACTGAGTCACAGATATTGAGTAGAGATGCTATATTGCCTTTATATGTGAATCTCTTTAGGGAGTATCTAGTTCTAGTTGAGGGGAAGAAGATTATATGGTAAAACAACAAAGGGTTATTTATTCCTCTCTCTATATATTTATCTTTTGCAGTTTGGAAAGATTTGCTTTGGGGGTCTCCCATCTCCATTTTCTGGGCTGTAGGAATGAATAGCCATATGTTGGATTATTGCAAAGAGAAAGAAAAAACATGATAATTCATTTCTGCTTCCTAAATCTTCATCAGGAAGAATCACGTCATGACTACTAATATTTTGTTAGCTGAAGCAAGCCATCAGTCTAACTTCAATGGGGCAGAGAATTATAATATTACTAGAGGCCCAGAGCACACGGAATCATGCGCAAGTAGCTCGCTTTAGCTTGACTCATCTGGCCGTCCCACTCATCACCACTTGTAGCTCGCTGCCCCGCCCTCCGCCACTCATAGCCCTCCACCACTCCTAGCTCTCCTCCACTAGTAGCTCGCTGCCCTGCCCTCTGCCGCTAGTAGCTCTCCACCGCTAGTAGTTTGTGCCCCGCCCCGCCAGCCACGAGAACCACTGCTCATTTGGTCGTGATGGTGTTACAGCGTGATGGCCACTGGCCTTTCATATAAGAGATTACGAAAAAGGAGATTTTGAAATATGTGGTATATAGCAAATACTTATAGCTTTGTCTTTAATCTTTCAAAATGAAAAATTCCTTGATATAAGGCAACATAATGTCTAATTTTTTTCTATAGAAAGTATGCATGCATGTATAGACACACATATAAACTTAATTTACTTTCACTAATTTTATTTATACTTTTAAAGTATAAATAAGCATGTTGTGTAAGCACGTCATCCATATCTGACTGAGAAGTTATTATTTCTGTAAAATCAGAAGGTTGCTATTGTCCTCATTAAAGCTCAAATGTCTTATAGGTTATACTGGAGGCCTGGTTCATGGATTTGTGCACTGGTGGGGGGCGTGGCCTGTGGGGATCAGCCGCTGTGGGAGCTCGGCTCATCCTGGTCAGCCAAGCTGCGTGCTCACTGTGGGAGTGAACTGACCACCAGCGGGCAGCTCCTGGGTTGAGCATCTGCCCCCTGGTTGTCAGTGTGCATCATAGTGACTGGTTGACCTGTCACTCTGGTTGTTCCGCTGTAACGTCTCTGGGCTTTTATGTATATATATCGCCACCAAACATTTATCAAGGGCCAACACTTACCAATTTCTTCTACATTTGCAGAAATGTACAAATGCAAATCCATATGTCTTCACATTGAGTCAGGTTGTTTTTCCTGAGCAGGATGACAGGGGGGTTTCTTTCCTGGGTTCTTGTGCAGACAGATTCAGAGAATGAATTCATGGACAAAAGGTGGTAGATGAAGAGGGTGGAAATTATTGGAAGCAAGTACAGACTCCCACGTAGGGGTAGGGAGGGAGTCCCAAAGGGGGTAGCCCACTAAGCTCCTTTTCCTAAGGTTTATAAAGGCTGCGGTTCTTTGTCTCTGGATGCTGCCTTCCAATTGGTAGAATATCAGCTTCAAAACACACATGGTGCCCCTCTATTTCTCCCCCTTCAGTGGTAGAATTCTCTATCTCCTGTGAAAATCTGTTTTCCTCTTTCTCTCATTTGTCAGCATTTCTCTATCCTCTGTGAAAGTTTGTTTTCTTTCTCCCCATACACTGTGGCTTTTCCCTACCTTCTGTGAATGGATGTCTTCCTCTCTCCTTATCCTGTGGCACCCTTTTTTGTTCTCTGTGAATGTATGCCTTCTGGCAGCTGCAAGCCCTCACCTATGCAGTCTTCCCTCTGGACCCTTTTTATTTCTAAAACCCCCTAAACCTGCTTATTTTATTCCTAAAACTCCTTTCAACATGACCCCTTCAGGTAGGAACAATCATTGCTCATATTTTACAGATGAAGAAGCTGGCACACAAAGAGTTCTCAGTGATTCACCCAAAAACAAACAAAATTTGCTTTCTGATCAGAAAACAATTTATTTTCTCCAGCAGGAATCTTTGTAAGGAGTCTGACTTGAACCAGCACACTAGCTCAGAAATCAGCAATATTTCTCTGTAAGGAACCATAGAGTAAATATTTTCACTTTTGTAGACCACATATAATCTCTGTCACAGTCTTTTAAAAAAAATTCTACTGCATTTTAAAAATGTCAAAATCTTTTTAAGTTCTCAGGTCACACACAAAGAGGCTGCAGGCTGAATTTGTAATGCAAGCCATATTTTGTAACCCTGTGCTAGACTGAAAGGAACTACTTTCCTCACCCCTGGTTATTTGTTATAACAGATCCTGAAAGATAGCACGCTACCTCTCCCTCCCCCCTTCACAAGTTCTATGTACTGAATTATTTGTTGGTTCTGTAAACTATTGAATTGCCTCTTAGTTATTAGTCTAAATATAAAGTGTTCAAGTACACAGTGCTATAATGCAACTTGAAGTTCTTGGGAGTTTAAATTTAAATGTTCGAAAATAATTTTCTCAAAATATAGAACTATGAATCTTAATAGTAAATTACTATAGTTATATAGGTGCTCTTATTTAACTAAAGGATAACTTGATGTTGAAAACTTAAGATATTTTATAATATGATCTTATGTCTACACAGATTTTTATTCAGAAAAATCAGCAGTCCTTCAAATTAAATGTTTCTAGTACCATTTTCAATTAGCAATAACACTTTATAAGTGTTCAATTAAATATCAGTTAAATCTTTATTTGAAACATTAACTATGAGGGAATGTCCAGTCGGTAAGATGTAACATTTCCACAAGTTGAAGATTCCTGCTAGAGAAAAGAAGTAGTTTTCTGATCAAAAAGCAAATTTTGTTTAATGGATCTCATTTGTGCTAGGCATAAATGTTGTATTTACTGCTAATTAATATATAGTAAACCAAAAGTACAATTCAATGAATTTCTTTGTTTATGTTATATAATATAAACATATATAGGTATATATACATATATATATATATGTATATATATATACACATATATTAGTATATATAGTTATATAGACAGTTATATAGTTATATATTTATATAATTTTAATATATTAATAGAAAGACAAAAACAAAAGTAAAAGCGTATAGATAATTATTTGATGCAATGTGACTCATCTGGGAATGTCAGGTAAAGAACAGTAATTATTCTGCAGTAATGCACTAATATGGTAAGGGAGTTGGTTATACTAGCTTGTATTAAAAGAAAAAATTATTTAAAATTCAGTGTTTAATAAGTATACTGGTGAAATGATATCATGTTTTGCGAAGAAGGTTAGAAGTCATGTAGTCTAACCTATCTAAGTGAATCACACTCCTTTGCAAATTCGGTCCTTTACAGCCCAAAGCAAAGTAATTAACTGCAAAACATGTTATGTAACCTGGAGGAGGATATTAAATGCTGGAAGACAGGAGAACAAGCCTTCTCCCTTCATTTCCCTTTATCCTCCAGTTTCATTGCTAATATCTGGTAATGTTGAAAACATAACTAGAATAAAAAGTATCCATTTACATTTTTATTAATCACAATCTCAGGAGGTGATGTAAAAATCCATGCAATATTAAATTTTTGATCAATATTGTGTTATAGCAAGAGTCATATACAGAGAATATGGTAAAATCCAAATTCTGGGAGTTCTTTGTAGCTTCATTAGCTGCACAAATCCCATCATACCTACTTGATGAATCATTATGCATAAATTTTGACAAGTCCTAAAACTCTTTAAATATTAATTTTTCATCTGTGAAAAAAAAATGACATGAGATTAGAGGATCATTATGAAACGTTCCAGCTCAAAATTCCCAGGGATATAGATCTGACTTAAATTACACAAGCAATTTTCTAATGGAGAAAACTCTTGCTGTTTAAAAGGAGGTATCTTATAATTCTGTATGAGCTCCCAAACAAAAGCTGATCCTACACAGCTGCACTTCTGGTATCACCCTGGTTAGGTCTATATACAGTCTCATGGAAATAGGTAAACAAGTGTGACCATGCTTCTGGCCATGACTCTTCTAAAGGTTAACTCAGGCCACTCCCATGTCTGAAGAGCTTATGATAATTTAGGTAAAGAAAATTGTTTTGTGTAATATCTAGATTCATCATTTGATTGTACTTTTGTTTCTATGAAATACATACCATTACATATAACTATTACTCAAATCTAAGGTTCTTTATTTCTGTAGCCCCAAAGCAATTAGATTACCTAATGTTTCATTGGTAGCTTTCAACACCCTCCTGGCTTCTTCATCCCACCTCTTCCTTATGTGTGACTCTCATTTTCTCTCTTTTTAATGGCAATAGAGTATGTTTAGGAACATGATTTTGAAATTATAATTTTAGATAATACTTTTCATCAACTCAATCATATATAATGATTGATGGGAAAAGCATATACAATCAAGATTTATGCAAGAAAACCATGAAAGTCTTGATATTCCAATATTAAAGGATTAAATGAAAGCTATATGCTGAATTAGAATAACTTTTCATAGTATTCAGTCTCTGAATATAGGCATTTGAAAGGACCCTATACATACAATTTTATTTTCATAATAAAAAGTATCACTTCTCAATTCATATTTTGTAACTATCTTAAAATACTTTTATTTTCCACTTCTAAATAAAGATATTTCATTGATAAAAATTTTTTTAATCTTAAAATAAGTTTTTCTCCAAAAGATTGAAACTAATCAAAAGTATTCCCAAAACTTCACCTAGACTTTCATATGATTTTTCTTTAAATACTTTAAAATATTTTCAGTCTTTTGCATAGACTATGCTGAGCATTATTCCTCTAAGATCACAATTTTTTCAATTTAAATAATGTCATTTGTGATATTTAAAAGGGGATATATTTTATTCAGGAGTATATGATTTGCTTCTTCTTATCTTTTGGTGCCCATTATAATCAGACTCTCTGGTGCCGCCATTTATAAAATATTTATAAACCTAAAAAGCAAATTCTGAATGACTAGTACAAGATATTGTCATTCAAAAAAATCTTCTAAGTAGTTCTTAACCCGATAAGTGGAGTTTGAAATAAGATAATGACCAAGGAAAAGGATATTATGATTTCTCCAAGGTAATTTTTATTATAGTGTTTACCAGTATGGTACTTAACAAATGACAATAAAATGGTTGTTAATCTGAAGATTTTTTCATAAAATCTCTTAATAAAGATATAAATTTATGATAAAAATATTTTAGTAGAAAATTTATATTTTATGTAAAGTGAATATATATTGAGCATTATTATATATGAATCTATTAATATATACTATATAATTGTTATATCTGATTTATATTAAGCTACACAACTTTATATATCATATATTGTATTATTAGTATAATACTCTCATAGATGCTAACACATTTAACCCAGTTACTTGAATCAAATAACATAGAAGAGTTAATGTTTTAGAGTTAGTTATTTGTGCAATATATTTTCTGTATCTATGTGTCAAAATAATGTTAAAATAGAACAATTTATTGATTTATATCTTTAGAATAAATTTAAGTTGTTTGTATATATGCCCAGCTGTTGTCTCTCAGTGGTTGAGTGTCGAACTATGGCCCAGGAGGTCATGGTTCAATTCCCTATCAGGGCACATGCCGGATTGCAGGCTCATTCCCCAGATCAATGATTCTCTCTCATCACTGATGTTCTTCTCACTCTCTTCCTCTCTCTGAAATTAATAAAAACCTATATATGTATATATTTTTATAAAGAAAAGAAAGAAGTTTTTTATATATGGATAGAAGATGAAATAGTTCAACAGGAAAGTGTATCAGATACTGAAATTTGGCAATAGCCAAATTGTACAGAAAATGAGTGATTAGAAGGAGTAGCAGGTTGGGAAATTTGAAAGGTGATCAAGAATTAACACTTCTAGGAATCTGGGTGTAGTATCCCAGAGAAGTCTGGCTCCTGGCTATAAACCTATGTGTTATTTTTCAGGCCTGAGCTCAGGAAACCACAAAACCTTTATGTGGCAGGCTTCAGAGGAGAGAGTTGCCTTCCCCAAACCCGGTGTGGGGCACAGCCAGTGCACTGTCATCTCTGAAGGGAGTTGCACTCAAGGACTCAGGTCCCCCTGGCTGGCCATGCTTTAAGCGTCTCTGCATTTCTAGCCCAGCCATGTTCATTTGAAGGGAGAGGGAGTCCTTTGCCAGAGGCCTAACTCAAGCACCTGTCTCCCTTGCTTCTTCACTAGGGGAGAGGGGAGAACTTGAAAGACACATCTGCATGCTGACTCAGTACTTAGTAGTTTTCTACTCCAAGCATTTCCTCCTCTCCCCTTCCCTGGCTCCCCGGTTTATGAATCCACAAGTTCCTTTGTTTGGAGTTGCCTCTGCAGTGAGGGACTCTTGATTTCCAGGTCATGTTGACCAATTGAACCTTGACTAGAGCAATACTATGGGGAAAATGGAATGGTGGGGGATGGGGGAATGAGTTGGCACTAATTACAGTTTAGTTTTCTGCTTATGTCATTGCCGTAAATGAATAAAGAATTGACAGCTTCAAAATATGATTATGTGGAAATGATTTTCGTATTCCTTATGTCTCCTGTCTACTTTTACGTAAGGAAAACCCTCTGACTGACAAACCGGAGTTCTGAATCTGGAGATGTAAAGCTATAGTTTAATGACATTGACACCCACATTAAGTAGAGTTTGGCTTCTCTTCTTTACTCTAAAATGACAATGATTTGGGACCTAAAAGGGACTACTCCGGGTAATTGTATTTAAAATTTTAAATATCTTTCCATGAAGATACGTTTCAAAGTCTTATCTTTTTTGTTTGTTTGTTTGTTTGTTTTCCAGTTCTTTACAATGGTACATTTTTTCTCTGGGTGAGTATTTTATTCATACATATTTTAAACCTTTCTGTTTGGATTTTACAAGAGTTTAGGGCACTAGAAAATGCATTTTTTAAAATGATGGTTTAATAAAATAAATTCAAGGATGTCTACCATATATGGAAGTTTTTATTTTAAAAGCTGTTATAATTAACTAAAATCACTTATCCAGTTGATCAGTCCATCAGTTATTATGCCAGAAGAATTTTCAATAATGTATATTTTTATTGTCCCATTTATAATTTTATAGTTGTTTGTTTTCCCCATAAAATCAATTAAATAATGTTTCTGATTAAACAAGAGATAAACTCTAGGTTTCCAGCTGGTTCCAGAACAAAAATGAACATTCATTTTATTTTCTATTTAGAAACTTGGATACAATGAATGCTAGTTCAAAAATAATGAAAAGAAAATCTCAAGAAAATTACTTTCCTCTTCTAAAAAATAAATAAGAAGGCATATGTTTGCATTTATGACATATATACACCCTCTTTAAATATTAAGAAATAAAACATTTTCTTTCATAAGATGTTTAAAATTCTCAGTAAATCATAGAAAGCAAACTAATAAAATAAGGCAAATATGAAATGTTTACAGAGTATTCCATATTCTATTTTACAGTACTAGAGTATTTTAGAGCATTCTATATGTTATAAAAAGATTTAAAATGCTTACAAATGCACACTAACACAGATGAGACCATAATGTGGAAAGGAACTATTACTAAGTAACTCTGCTAAGTTCTCTGTATCTATTCAATTAATCTTCCCAGAAACCTTTCCCCCTACAGACATCCTTAGCTTGTATTATGAATGGAAAGAACAATGAGGCTCAAATTCTTTTATTTGTTCAAGTTAAATGGAGCTGGAAAGTTTCCAGACCACCTTCTGAGCAAGAAGCATGTGCTTCCATCTTCTCTATGTTCATATATTAGTCTTCCCTGTAATCACGTATTTATTCAGTAAATGTTTATTGAGCAGCTACTGTGTTTAATGTACTGCTTTGGTCACCAAAATGGCAGAGGGAATGAAGGATTCAGTTTATAAACTCACCTTCTCTGTCTTGAAATTGCAGAATTAATTATTCTTTATTAATTATTAGGCTCCCTGAAATTTGATTCCCTTTTCTGGACTAATACAGCCTCCTAGTAGTCAGAAATACATAAACAGGTACATAATATTCATTTTTCTATTATTGCAGACATTTTATTCACTCTTTTAAAATAAATCAGATGATTGTTATTAAATTCCTAACTCTCCCACACTTGTGGGACAGATGTGGATTATTAAACACTGCTCTAATTTATATCTGAGGACAGCCACAAATTATATTACAAGCACTTTCTATTGTTGATGTTACACTATGGCTCAAAATGCACCTGGGTTAGGGCTTTTAGACTGCAAATTGATATGGCTTTCTTACTATTGTTCAAATTGTCTTGAGGTTTTAAATGAAATAAAAAACAAGAACCAATTCACATTAAATAGCATGATAGTTAAAAGCCTACTATATCCACCAGATACTATTGCCAAAAAGCCTTGTGCCTTTCGTTTTGCTATAAATTATCCAAGTGATGCATTTTTGTTCAGTATACAGCACAAAGTAAGTGCAGCCCAATTATCTGATTTTAAAAAGACCATGGGTCAATTATCTGATGTATTTAAGTTGTGATTCTTATTCACACATGAAAAATAAATTATCCATCTGAAAATGTTATAGAAAATCTTTGTATCATAACTTCATAAAGTATACCTTTTGCTTGGATTCTAGCTAACCATGGTTTTAATAAGTAAAAAAGAAATCCAGTCAAATTTCTTTATTTCCAAAATTGTTTTGAACCATTTGCTTATTTCATATTCAATCAGTTAACTATCAGAATTCTTATTGCAACTGAAGATAAGCAATTTATCTTCTAAATATAAATACACATCTTTTTCATAGCTCGATTATGCTAGTTTTTCTGTATCAATATAATTGTTATTGAGAATGTACTTTAACACATTACAGTGCCACAACCAGATAATCTATAACTACATAACAGAACAATATAACAATGCCAAAATATTTTAAAAGAAATAAAAAGAATTTCATAATTATTTTGGCAAACACTTTCATGACATTAAAATATTCAGTCACATTTAGAAAAACAAATTTTTGTAACTTTCCTGACATCTCTCTTTCTATTGGAATTTATAAAAAATGCATGTGAACTTCTCCAGATGAATTAATTATGAAAGACAAAGGAAGAATTTATAAATGCAGATGTGACCTGATCTTAACTAACCAATTAAACACATAGAAACTAAACTTAATATCTGAGTTTGTGTTCCCTCAATTTACAACTAATCAAAAGCTTATATATAAACCTTCAAGCTGCCAGTGCACTTACTCATATTTTTAAAAACAATGTATTTCACCTTATATTGATTATTTTGTTAATTTTTTGTGGTTATTTATTTATTTATTTATTTTTATTGCTTAAAGTATTACAAAGGGTATTACATATGTATCCATTTTATCCCCCCGCCCTAGACAGTCCCCTAGCCTCCCCTATCACCCAGTGTCTTATGTCCATTGGTTATGCTTATATGCGTGCATACAAGTCCTTTAGTTGATCTCTTACCCCCCTACCTCCTGCCCCCCAACCCTCCCCGGCCTTCCCACTGCAGCTCGACAATCTGTTTGAGGCAGCTCTGCCTCTGTATCTATTATTGTTCAAAAGTTTATAATGGTCTCTATTGTCCACGAATGAGTGAGATCATGTGGTATTTTTCCTTTATTGACTGGCTTATTTCACTTAGCATAATGCTCTCCAGTTCCATCCATGACGTTGCAAATGGTAAGAGTTCCTTCCTTTTTACAGCAGCATAGTATTCCATCGTGTAGATGTACCAAAGTTTTCTAATCCATTCATCTACTGATGGGCACTTAGGCTGTTTCCAGATCTTAGCTATGGTGAATTGTGCTGCTATGAACATAGGGGTGCATATATCCTTTCTGATTGGTGTTTCTGGTTTCTTGGGATATATTCCTAGAAGTGGGATCACAGGGTCAAATGGGAGTTCCATTTTCAGTTTTTTAAGGAAACTCCATACTGTCTTCCATAGTGGCTGCACCAGTCTGCATTCCCACCAGCAGTGCACAAGTGTTCCTTTTTCTCCACATCCTCTCCAGCACTTGTCGTTTGTTGATTTGTTGATGATAGCCAGTCTGACAGGTGTGAGATGGTACCTCATTGCTGTTTTGATTTGCATCTCTCGGATGATTAGTGACTTTGAGCATGTTTTCATATGTCTCTTGGCTTTCTGAATGTCCTCTTTTGAAAGGTGTCTATTTAGGTCCTTTGCCCATTTTTTGATTGGATTGTTTATCTTTCTTTTGTTAAGTTGTATGAGTTCCCTATAAATTTTGGAGATTAGGCCCTTATCAGATATGTCATTGGCAAATATGTTTTCCCACACAGTGGGTTTTCTCGTTGTTTTGTTGATGGTTTCTTTTGCTGTGCAGAAGCTTTTTATTTTGATGTAGTCCCATTTGTTCATTTTTTCTTTAGTTTCAAGTGCCCTAGGAGCTATATCAGTGAAGAAATTGCTTCGGCATATGTCTGAGATTTTCTTGCCTTTGGATTCTTCTAGAATTTTTATGGTATCCTGTCGTACATTTAAGTCCTTTATCCATTTTGAGTTTATTTTTGTGTATGGTGTAAGTTGGTGGTCTAGTTTCATTTTCTTGCATATATCTGTCCAATTTTCCCAGCACCATTTATTGAAGAGACTATCTTGGCTCCATTGTATGTTCTTGCCTCCTTTGTCAAATATTAATTGAGCATATTGGTTCGGGCCGATTTCTGGGCTCTCTATTCTATTCCATTGATCTATATGCCTATTCTTGTGCCAGTACCAGGCAGTTTTGAGAACAGTGGCTTTGTAATACAACTTGATATCTGGTATTGAGATCCCACCTACTTTGTTCTTTTTCAGGATTGCTGCAGCTATTCGGGGTCTTTTTTTATTCCAGATGAATTTTTGGAAAGTTCGTTCTAGATCTCTGAAGTATGCTGTTGGTACTTTAATGGGAAGTGCGTTGAATTTATAGATTGTTTTGGGTAGTATGGACATTTTGATGATGTTGATTCTACCAATCCATGAACACGGTATGTTCTTCCATCTGTTTATGTCTTCCTCTATGTCTTTTTTCAACGTCCTGTAGTTTTCTGAGTAGAGGTCTTTTACCTCTTTAGTTAAGTTTATTCCTAGGTAGCTTAGTTTTTTCGGTGCAATGGTAAACGGGATTGTTTTTATAATCTCTCTTTCTGAAAGTTCACTATTGGTGTATAGAAATGCCTCAGATTTCTTGGGGTTAATTTTGTATCCTGCTACATTGCCAAATTCATGTATTAAGTCTAGTAGCTTTTTGATGGAATCTCTAGGGTTTTGTATGTATAATATCATGTCGTCTGCAAATAAGGACAGTTTTACTTCCTCTTTTCCAATTTGGATGCCTTTTATTTCTTCTTCTTGCCGAATTGCAATGGCTAACACTTCCAGTACTATGTTGAACAGGAGTGGTGAGAGGGGGCATCCCTGTCTTGTTCCTGTTCTTAGGGGAAATGGTGTTAGTTTTTGTCCGTTGAGTATGATGTTGGCTGTGGGCCTGTCATATATGGCTTTTATTATGTTGAGGTATGATCCTTCTACTCCCACCTTGCTGAAAGTTTTTATCAAAAATGGGTGTTGAATTTTGTCAAATGCTTTTTCTGCATCAATTGATATGACCATGTGGTTTTTTTCTTTCAATTTGTTTATGTGATGTATCACGTTTATTGATTTGCGGATATTGTACCATCCTTGCATCCCTGGGATAAATCCTACTTGGTCATGGTGTATGATCTTTCTGATGTACTGCTGGATCCGATTTGCTAAGATTTTGTTGAGGATTTTGGCATCTATGTTCATGAGGGATATTGGCCTGTAATTCTCTTTCATTGTGTTGTCTTTACCTGGTTTTGGTATTAGGGTGATGTTGGCTTCATAGAATGAGCTTGGAAGTGTTCCTTCCTCTTGAATTTTTTGTAGTAGTCTGAGGAGGATAGGTTTTAGTTCTTCCTTGAATGTTTGGTAAAACTCCCCTGTGAAGCCGTCTGGTCCTGGGCTTTTGTTTGATGGAAGCTTTTTGATGACTGCTTCAATTTCTTCCATAGTTATTGGCCTGTTGAGATTTTTAGATTCTTCCTGATTGAGTTTTGGAATGCTGTATTTTTCTAGGAATTTGTCCATTTCCTCCAGGTTGTCTAGTTTGTTGGAGTAAAGCTGTCCATAGTATTTTTTAACAATCATTTGTATTTCTGTGGGGTCTGTTGTTATTTCGCCTCTATCGTTTCTGATTTTATTTATTTGGGTCCTCTCTCTCTGCTTCTTGGTGAGTCTGGCTAGAGGTTTATCAATCTTGTTTATCCTTTCAAAGAACCAGCTCTTGGTTTCATTGATTTTCTGTATTGTTTTTTTGGTCTCTATGTCATTTATTTCTGCTCTAATCTTTATTATCTCCTTCCTTCTGCTCACTCTGGGGTTTTCTTGTTGCTCTCTTTCTAATTCTTTGAGTTGTAGAGTTAGATGATTTACTACCATTTTTTCTTGTTTTTTGAGATAGGCCTGTAGAGCTATAAACTTCCCTCTCAGGACTGCTTTCAATGTGTCCCATAGGTTTTGGATTGTTGTGTTTTCATTGTCATTAGTTTCCAGGATGTTTTTAATTTCTTCTTTGATCTCATTGGTAACCCAATCAATATTTAGTAGCATGCTATTCAGCTTCCAGGTGTTTGAGTATTTTGGGTTGTTTTTATTGTAGTTTATTTCTAATATTATGCCATCGTGGTCTGCGAAGACGCTTTTTATGATTTCAATCTTCTTGAATTTGGGGATACTTTGCTTGTGACCCAATATGTGGTCTATTTTTGAATATGTCCCATGAGCACCTGAGAAGAACGTATATTCTCTGGCTTTGGGGTGAAGTGTTCTGAAGATGTCTATTAAGTCCATCTGATCTAGTGAGTCATTTAGGATTGCTGTATCTTTGCTGATTGTTTGTCTATAGGACTTATCCAGTGCTGTCAATGGTGTATTAAAGTCCCCTACTATGATTGTATTGTTGTCGATCTCTCCTTTGATATTTTCCAGGAGTTTTTTTATGAATTTGGGTGCTCCTACATTGGGTGCATATATGTTTACCAGGGTTATATCTTCTTGTTGTATTGATCCCTTTAGTATTATGAAGTGGCCTTCCTTATCTCTTGTTAAGGCCTTCACTTTGAGGTCTATTTTGTCCGATATAAGTATTGCTACCCCAGCTTTCTTTTCCTTTCCATTTGCCTGAAAGATATTTTTCCATCCTTTCACTTTCAGTCTGTGTGAGTCCCTTCTAATGAGGTGGGTTTCTTGTAGACAGCAGATGTATGGGTCATGTTTTTTTATCCATTCAGCCACTCGATGTCTTTTGGTTGGAGCATTTAGTCCGTTTACGTTTAAAGTTATTATTGAAAGGTACTTGTTTGTAGCCATTTCTTTTTGTGTGTGTGTGTGGCTGTTTTCTTTCTGAGCTTTTTATTTCTTCTTTTTATACCAGTCCCTTTAGCATTCCTTGCATTGCTGGCTTGGTGGTGACAAACTCCCTTAGTCTTTTTTTGTCTGTGAAGCTTCTTATTTCCCCTTCAAGTTTGAATGATAGCCTTGCTGGATAGAGTATTCTTGGATTCAGTCCTTTGCTTTGCATCACTTTGTAAATTTCAGTCCATTCTTTTCTGGCCTGATGTGTTTCTGTTCAGAAGTCATTTGACAATCTAATGGGAGATCCCTTGTATGTAACTTTCCGTCTCTCTCTTGCAGCCTGTAAGATTCTCTCTTTGTCCTGAACATTTGCCATGGTGATTATGATGTGTCTTGGTGTGGGTCTTTTCGGGTTCACCTTGTTTGGGACTCTCTGGGCTTGTGTGACTTCTTTCTTCCCCACCTCAGGAAAGTTTTCTGATATTATTTCTTCGAGTAGGTTTTCTAATCCTTGTTCATCTTTCTGTTGTTCTGGTACTCCTATTATTCGTATGTTGTTTCGTTTCATGTTGTCCCAAAGCTCCCTTAGGCTCTCCTCCTGTCTTTTAATTTTTTTCTCCAATTGCAGTACATTTTGGGTGTGTTTTGCTTCCTTGTCTTCTAATTCACTTATTCGGTCCTCCGCTTCTCCTAGTCTACTGTTGATACTTTCAATGGAGTTTTTCATTGCAGCTATATCACTCTTCATTTCTTCTTGGGTCTTACTTAGGTTGTTGATTTTTTCATCTGTTTCTTCTAGCTTCTTCCATATGTTATCGATTTTTTCATCTGTTTCTTCTAGCTTCTTCCATATGTTATCGATTTTTTCATCTGTTTCTTCTTGCTTCTTGCAGAGGTTGTCGATTTTTTCCTCCATCCGGTTTATGCACTCTAGGATCCTTATTCTGAATTCTTTATCTGTCATGTTGCATGCCTCTGTATTACTTAGCTGCTTTTCTGGAGAGTCCTCCTTCTCTTTCCTTTGGGGGTTTCTTTGTCTACCCATGTTTGATCTCACTGACATATCTAGACGTTGAGTTGTTCAGTGGTTGCTCCCTTGGTGGCAGTGACTCCTTGGTCTGTGGTTGCTCTTCGGGCGGTTGCGGTAGCAGCTGCTCTTCAGTTGGCAGCAGCTCCTCTGGTGGGTGCTGTTCACAGCTGTGGTGGCTCTTCCGGCTGGTGGGGCGAGGTTTCACGTACAGCTGCTGTTCCTCAGCAGAGGATGAGGTGCTCAGGAGGTTGCTGTTGCTTGGATCTGCTGCGTTGATTTAAAGGCACAAAATACAACACAACAAGGCACCACGTACCAGGCACTATACACAAATATATTCACGATATTAATAACCCCAATTAAAGGTGACCACCTGAATTAAGAGAATTAGGGGATAAGGAAGAAGGAAGAGAAAAAGATCAAAGAGAAAAAGGAAAGGAAAAGTAGGGACCAAAAAAAGGGAGTGCAAAAATGAAATTGGGAAAAAGGAAGGGGGAAAATAAAAGCGAGAAAAGAAAAGAAAAAAAAAAAAGAGCGAAAAGAGAGAATGAAGTGGAAGAGGGAAGAGATTTTTTATATGAGGAGAATACTCCTATAGAACAGCCATTAATCCCAACAAATTCCAGCAACAGCTCCCTGGATATGAATGCAAACTAGGAACAACCAATAATATAACGATGAAAATAGAATGGTGAACACTAATCCCAAAATAAAATAAAGAAAAAATAAATGGCACTTTAAAAAATGGTAAAATGGTAGCAGTAATAATACTGGTTAAAAATAAGAAGGTAGTAATTAAAAGGGTAAAATCAGGTGATGGAAAAAGAAGAAAAGAAAGAAAAGAAAAAAAAAGAACAGAAAAAAAAAGAATGAAAAAAAAATTGGTTTCTTAGTTAAAAAGTGAAAAAAGAAAAAAAATTGCAGTAGTGAAGGTCCTTCGTTTCTTCTATTCTTCAGTGTGGCTCGCCTTAGACCTTCCAGGTATTCAGGAGAGTGTTGAGTTTCCCTGCGATATACTGTTCCTCTGTGTTGTAAACCACAGTCCTTATTTTAAAGCATGCCGCATTTATTTCCCAGACTGCCTTATTTTGTGTTTAGCAAAGAGTCAGTTTGTGGGTCAGCCTCTGGGTGGCAGTGTTCTGGGGTTGGCCTCTGAGGCTATAGGGCCTCTCTGTCCAGTGGAAGTTCACTGCCCAGAGCTGACTGTGTAATAGTTAGTTACCGGCGCTATGTTGTTGCTGGGATTGAAAATCCCCCTATAGGCCAGACCCTGTTAACTCCCAGGGACTGATCAGCTTATCTTAATCCTTGATCTCGTACAGGGTGGAATCTGGGTGTGGCTGTGCTCCTTGCCTGGGGGCTGGGGGGAGGAGACTCCCTCTCAGGAGCGGGTGGCTGCCCCAGTCCGGGGCTCTGGGGTGTCTCAGCACTCAATGTGGTTATTTATTTAGTATTTTATTTTTCAAAACATTTGAGCCATTACTTCAATGTAGATATGTCAATATTATTATATCTCTGTACTAAATTATGTTGAGACATGCCTAAAACAAAATCCCTCTATGTCTCTGAATGTACTAGATTTCTTAAACCTGATTGATCCATATTAATAAACATACTTTTAAAGGTGACTTCACCCACATTCTCCTTCTGCTTCTTTCCTCTTCTATCAATCCCAAGATTTGGCTTCACAGGTATATGAGTACATAAGTACATATCCACATCAGTAATGATTATATCATAGTTCTTAATATGTTTTAGAAATGATTAGTAATTATTTTTATAAACTATATTATAAGAACAAAAACAAAGTGAAGTATAGTGACAATATTTTTAAGTAATACCCAGTGATTCTTCATTGAGTGTCAAATTAATTTTGTTTGATGATTAAATAATCATCATAATGCAGCAAAAACTTTTGATCTGCATTGTGCATTCTAGTAAGAGAGGAAGACACAAAAGTATTTGAGTTATCTTAATAGATGGCAATGAGAAAATATGTAGCTTTGCATGGAATATTTGTTTCATTAGGTAGTGATTCTTTATTCCATCCTCCTTTGATGATTCCTTTGATTTTTTTTTCATTTTCAAGAAAGTTTTTATATTATCCAATAACCACAAAGGAATTCATAGAACATCACAGAAAAAAAAATACCTCTCATCACATTATGCCACAAACACAGGAGACATTTATGTTATGACACACTGGTGATTGGGTGTTGAGCAAGGCATTCAAGATCTTTCAGAGCAAGCAGAGTTGCATGAATAGCATGAATGTGAAAGTACATAGAATCTTCACAGAACCTAAACATTGCATGGCTCACAAGTTTAATAAAACAAATACAGTTTTGTTGCTGAAGGAAGTATAGGCTTCTGGTTTGCATAAATAGCCATCACCTGTCATATTAACTGAAGAAAGAATTCTAAGTTTTCAATAAGAAAAGAGGTTCAATTTGTATAAAGTGAACTTTTGTTTCTGATAGGCTTTTAAGAGTACAGCCATATTTATTGGTCAGTTTGAAATATTCTTCCAGACCTTAGGAAGAAACTGAAAGTTATAGATTTCAGTATTTACAAGAGGAATTTTTGAATCCATAATTCTAAGTTTGCCCAATGAGACACTTAGATGATAAGAAAAGAAAAAGAATGACAACATTCTGAGAAGTTAAAGAGCAGATAGGAGAGGAATAGTAAGTAAACAAAATACACAAAAAAGTAATTTTTTTCCAATAAAGCTATTTTGGCTGACAATTTGTCTGAAAACCCAAGGACAAAATTTCAAGGACATTGATTAACAGTATGTTACAGGCAAAGTGGATATAAATTTTAATCATCCACACATGAATGTGCTATACATTTACTGTTGAATCAAAATTAACAATTTTTATTTTACTATAAATACTAACTTATTATAAATAATACAAAGTCATAATTAACATATATTTTATGTAAAATTTTACCTCAGAATATTGGAGGCTCTAGCAGCCTTTTTAGTACCCTATGGAAGAGTATCATAACCGGCATTCACATATAATTCATCACTCAGAAATGCAACCAAAATCTCATCTCTTACTACCAATGAACCTTTTCAGTTAGAACTGAGGTTCAGAATTGATCTACTTGTGTTATTAGTTTCTAAGCTAATTGTATTATAGTGGAGCTCTGGGGCAGAAACTGTACTGGAATTCTGGGAGCGTCAGCATAGTGTATAGGGATCAAAAAGATGGATGCCAGATGATACGTTTTCAGTATCAAATTAAATTACATATACATATATATTTAAATTTGATTCTACATATATAGTAAAATGCAAAGTTATCTAAATATATTGAAATTTGTTTTGACTAGCATGAATTAGAAAAAAATTACTGTGTAATTTCTAAAAAAACTAAGTGACATATGCTTTGCTCAAACTTGCAGCCAAGTCATGGGCAGTCTACATGCATTTTCAAAGCTGTTAATGGTAAATCCTGATGAATGTAAGGATTTGGGGGATATAATAAGTAAGAAGCTTTCATATAAAAAAATGATTTTTTTTCTTTATTTTTCATTGTTCTACTGAGATGTTTAAGAAATTGACATTGCTCAATTCAGCGGAACTTAACTAAACCTTGGCTCAACTACTGCTACTAAAATAGAAGCATACTGGATGGTACAAATAATGTTTATATCCCTGAATATCAGAAGGGAGCAGCCAAAGAGAACTATCAAAAGGAAAGGAGAGATTGATTTTAATGATCTTCCTTCTTCCTGAGATCAATAATAAAAATCAAAGCTTCTCTCCCCTGTCTCTTTTACTTGAGGTTATCTTATAAGAAAAGCAATTAATTTAGCAAAACTAACAAAATGTGGAGCTTTCATGAAAAATGAAAAAGTATGTCTATAAATACATATATGTTTTTCCAAAGACAAATTTTCTTTCAGAATGCTATTTGCATTGATTATGCCATGCATTAATTATTTTATGTATTCATTTACTTGTCACTTATTAAGATTATTCAAGTTTAAATTGCTCTGTATTGTGCTCTAAACTCAGGGACACTGTGGGAAACTTACCCTGTATGGGTAATTGAAAGGTTTACACCAAGTCCCTCACTTTTATGTGACAAGCATTGCTTGTCACAGGACTGCAGCCTTTTCAGATGCTAAGAACACCAATCTCTGTGTTAGACATACTTCTGTGAGATTGTGGAAAGAGGAAAGAATTGTTGGCACATATTTCATAGATCGTCACTGTTCTAGGGACATTGGCAGATAGAACATTGGTTGAAAGGACTCTGTGTTGTAAAAGCAGGTGTTGACTGATATCCTACACCAGTCAGAAGTCAAACAATCCATGTCATCTCAACACAGGCCATAGGAATATTCACTCTCACAGAAATAGAGGATACGCTCCCATCGGCTCCGGAGCCATGCTGCTCTGGGTCCTGGAGGCCAGCATCTTTGTCAGGGCTGGCTCCCTCCACTCTCAGGGCCACTCTGCATCTGTTCTTCCTGTAGAAACTAATCCATTCTTCCTTCCCCTACACTTCCCACTAAGGCTAATCCCCTGGAGTACCTGGAGTGTTTTTCCTCTGCTTTCTACTAAACCCATTGTATGGTATCTGCCTACTTGGGATTTTGTTTCCTGGCAGGTAAAACAAACAAACACACAAACAAACAAAAAACAGCTTTTATAAATTCTATTGTATATCAAAAAGTATTTTTAATGTTCAAAATATAATATAATGCTGAATTGTGTTGTTTATCTTTCACCTTCTGATAAAACAATTATATTTTTTCTGGGAAGGCAATGTGGGTGCATCTGAGCAAGGACGGCTGCAGTAATTCACCCTGCAGAGCATTTGGAATATGCATGAAGTCGCTTTATGTGCCAAAATGACTGGGTCTTTTATAGGCATTTAGTGAGTGAGAGTAAGAAATTCTAGAAATCCTGAAGTGTGGACCACAGAATCAAGAATAATTTTCCCAACCAGAATAGCACTCTCAAGGAAATATTGAAAGAGAAAGGGCTGCTTATAGAAATTGTGGTGAAGGAACACACAACAGTGACTATTAGCAAATATTCCCCTACCTATTGTAGTAATCCTATCTAATAGAAGAGTAATATGCAAATTGGCCATCACTCCAACACACAAAATGGTCACCCCCATGTGGACACAAGATGGCCAGCAAGGGAGGGCAGTTGTGGGTGATCAGGCCTACAGAGGAGGGCAGTTGGTGGCAACCAGGCCGGCAGGGGAGCAGTTAGGTGTCAATCAGGCTGGCAGGGGAGTGGTTATTGGACGATCAGGCTGGCAGGCAGAAGGGGTTAGGGGCAATCAGGCAGACAGGCAGGTGAGAGGTTGGGAGCCAGGAGTCCTGGATTGTGAAAGGGATGTCCCCACCGGGATCGGGCCTAAACGGGAAGTCAGACATCTCTCGAGGGGTCTCAGATTAGAGAGGGTGCAGGCTGGGCTGAGGGACACACACCCCGTGCACAAATTTCGTGCACTGGGCTTCTAGTTTTAGTATAGTTTAGAAAACTATAGGGATCAGGTAGATATGATAATTTGTAGAGATTGAAAGAGGGAGAAATTTATCTATAGTAGAGTAGTGAAATAACTCATAGAAAGTACAAATTTAAAACTGCTGTTGGTAAATAGAGGGTGTTGTTATTATTGTGTACTAGGTCAATGATGAGAAACAGTGAACATACTTTCTAAACAGAGATTTTGCACAGGACTGATTGTAGGTGCTCTGTAATGTTTTGTTGTTGTTTTTTTAATTACAGGCACAAACTAATAAAATAATATTAATAATAACTATCAGTTTATACATATATAAATGAAATGCTTTGGATTTTGTACTATGACATTAAAAGATGTAGCATATTTTGCAGAGCTACTCCTATTTTTAATCACCCATTTAGTATTCTTGTCCTGAATTTTCTGTTACTGCTGAAATTTTTCTTTTTTTCTCTCCTCTTTCGATTTATCCTCTGTAAGAGAAGATAATCCAGCTCTTTCTTTCATTGAGGTTAGCTTCTGAGTATTGAACAGACAGTTAATTATTTAACTCGGTGTTCCTCATTTACTCCAATGTATTTAAATAGCATTAAGATAACTCCATGGCATAAGTTAGTTTTGGAAATGGCCACAAAAAGCTTCAGCAAATAAGGAACCATTAAAAAATAAGTTGCCAAATACACTTTTAAGGAGGACTGTTAGTAACTCAATTGTCAAGCAAACAATAAATTATTTACAAGGTAGAATGTGAGAATAGTTTTGTTTGTTTTTAGACCAAAAAAAATCTTATTATCTGGTTATGGTTTCTTTATACATTAAAGGGTTAGTGTTTCTAATAGTATTATCATATTTTAGCACATTTTAGCAAATCCACAGAAAAACAGAAAAAGTCTAAATCTAGCATATGTTACAATGTTAATGAAAGAAATAACAACATGAAAACAGAGAAGTAGGTATCTACTGAGAATCAGGATTCTTGTTTTGGCTCAGTAACTGCAATCTTTTTTTTTTATGTATTTACTGTATGTTTATTGTTTGTTTTTTTTCTCATCTTTTTTTTTATTGCTTAAAGTATTACAAAGAGTATTACATATGTCTCCTTTTTTTTCCGCGCCCTTGACAATCCCCTGTAACTGCAATCTTAACCTCACTTTCTCTTTTGTTAAAAGACATTTAGCTAGATCTCCTATAAAACTTAAATTTTATGGTTTTATATTTTAATTATAACTAACAAAAAACAACTTGAATCTTACCTCATGGTAATTTTCTGGAAAATGATGGCAGGTATTCATGAAATAATCCATGAATTAAATTTACTTTCTCCTTTATTGCCTCATGATTTGGAAATCACATGTATTGCTTTAGAATTATTTTTACATGTTCATTTACTCTCAATAGACTGTAAGTTCCTTAAGGTTGAAGAGAAAGTCAGCTTCTAATGTTCTGAATCTAGCACAGTGGCATATAGTAACTGCTTAATCAAAACAAACTGGACTAATATTCATAGAAAATATAATAAGTTGTAGGCAAAAATAAAAATCATTCTCAGGTAAGAAACTTGAATATTCCTTGACATTGAGCAAAATTTGTCTAGGATCATGGTAACTCTTATATGAGGTCACATGGAAGCTCTGCTTCTATTTGCTGATGTGCTGTATTTTGTTTTGTTTTTTAAAGAATAATTCAGCCTTTATTTTGTCAGTTGTTCCAGAACAGTAATGAACAACTGAGATCAAGATAAATAGTGGTTAAGCTAAAGAGAAGGGCACTGCATCCACAGACACATTAGGATTTCAGATTAATCATACCCAATGCAAGACAGGAAAAGTGCACTGAGCACATGGTGAAGGTTTAGTTTGAAAGCCATTTCCATAATACATAGACATTTGTTTATACAACTTGTTTTGTCCCTGTATTTTTCCTAAACTAAAATTATGTATCAAAAGCATTTTGTGCTGCATCAACTTATTATACAGCTTGCTTTCAAATTTGATAATTGTAGGACTGGTTTCCAGCTCATTCGTTATCATAGCAACACCCATCACCCGTTTCCCAGAAATGGAGGTAGAGTTGACAAACTGTTCACATGTAATTGCATTCTTCTATTGAATGCACACAACATAATCTTACATTTTTGCATGATTAAAGATTCAATTTTATTAATGTATTAAAATTATATTATAATTTGTTTTATTTTTACCTATTTCTTTTTTATTGAAGTAAAATTGACATATAACATTATATTACTTTTAGGCGTATAACCTAATTATTCAATATTTGTGTACATTGCAAAATGATCACCACAAGTCTTGCTACATCCTTCACCACACATATTTACAAACATTTTTTTCTTGTGATGAAAACCTTCAAGATCCATTCTCCCAGCAACTCTCAAATAAGCAACACGATGGTATGTTACTGAGTATAGTAGCTGCGCTGTACCTGATCCCCATGATTTATTTCCCCTACAACTGGAAATTTGCACCTCTTGATCCAGTTCACCCATTTTGCCCACCCTCCAAACCCCTTTCCATTGGCAATCACCAATTTGTTCTCTGTGTTAACCAAGCATTCCAGAAGAAATTAAAAGAGAGTTTTATTCATGTATGATTTGCAAATCAGGGATGTAGTTCTGGATATGAACCAAAGACACCTTCCAAAATGGAGGTGATAAAGCTAAGATTTTTTAAAAAATATATTTTATTGATCTTTTACAGAGAGGAAGGGAGAGGGATAGAGAGTTAGAAACATTGATGAGAGAGAAACATCGATCAGCTGCCTCCTGCACACCCCCCAACTGGGGATGTGCCCACAACCAAGGCACATGCCCTTGACTGGAATCGAACCTGGGACCCTTGAGTCCGCAGGCTGATGCTCTATCTACTGAGCTAAACCAGTCAGGGCTAAAGCTAAGATTTTAAAGGCAAAAGTTCAAAGGTGCTAATAACTAAAGAGATGGGTTGCTAGGAGAAACAAGACTACAAACTTACATCTTTGTTTTCTGATTGGCAGGCAGTTTCCAAGTCCAAGGACGAAAGCCATTCTTTATAAACAGCCTCAGAGTTTAAAGTGCAAAAATCCAAATGTGGGGCCACAAAATATGATATTAAGTTCTTACAAGTTTTCATGTGTATCCATGACTTTGTTTTGCTTATCAGATTTTACATATAAGTGTACTCATGGATTTGTCTCTATCTAATTTATTTCACTTAGCATAATAACCTGAAGATCTATGTATGTTGTGGCAAGAGGCAAGGTTTTATTCTTTTTTATGGCTTACTATTCCATCATCTATACTAATAGAGGTATAATATGCTAATTAGACTGGATAGACTGGACATCTTCTGGATGTTCTTTAGGACAAAGCCATGGTGGCAGGGGATGAGGAAGAGGTGGTTTGGGATGATCAGGCCAGCAGGGGAGAGCAGTTAGGAGTGATCTGGCAGGCAGGCAGAGGCGGCTAGGGGTGATCAGGCAGGCAGGCAGAGGGGTTGGGGTGATCAGACAGGTAGGCAGGTGAGCAGTTAGGAACCAGCAGTCCCGGGCTGTGAGAGGGATGTCTGACAGCAGGTTTCAGCCCGATCTCACAGGGGTCGGGCCTAAACCGGCAGTCGGACATCCCCCAAGGGGTCCTGGATTGGAGAGGGTGCAGGCCGGGCTAAGAACCCCACCACCACTCCCATGCACGAATTTCCTGCACCTGGCCTCTAATATTATATATGGGTAAAGAAGATATGATACCCATTCATCTTTATTCATCCATCAGTGAACACTTAGGTTCTTTCCATATCTTGGCTATTTTAAATAATGTTGCAATAAACATAGGGGTCATATCTTTTTTTCTATCCATGTTTTTATTTTCTTTGAATAAATACTCAGAAATAGCATTGCTGAGCCATATTGTAGTTCTATTTAATATTTTTGAGAAACTTCCATACTGATTGTCATAGTGGGTGCTCCAATTTACAATCCCACAACTAATACAGAAAAGTTCTCGTTTCTTCACATTCTCACCAACAATTTTTATTTTGTTTGTTTGTTTCTCTGTCTTTTTTGTAATAGCCATTATGATAGGTGTGAGATGATCTCTCATTATGGTTTTGACATGCATTCCCCACATGATTTGTGATGCTGAGCATCTTTTCATATGCCTGTTATCCATCTGTATGTTTTCTTAGGAAACAGGTGTATTCAGATCCTTTGCTCATTTTTAATTAGATTATTTTGTTGTCTTGTATGAAGTCTGTAATATTTTGAATATTAACTTTTCATCAGATATATAATTTGCAAAGATCTTATATTCAGAATGTTGCCTTTTAATTGTGTTGGTGGTTTACTTCACTGTGCAATGTAGTCCTATGTGTTTCTTTTTTGCTTATGATGCCCTTGCCTTTGGATTCATGTCCAAAAATGTATCACCTGGAGTGATGTCAAGAAGCTTACTGCCTATGTTTTATTCAAGGCGTTTTATGGTTTTAGGTCTTACATTAAAGTTTTTAATCCATTTTGAGTTAATTTTTGTATATGATTAAAGTAATGGTCTATTTTCATTCTTTTGCATGCGGTTGTCCAGTTTTGCCAATATCAACCAATATCATTTATTGAAGAGACTGTCCTTTTCCCATTGTATATTCTTGCTTCCTTTTCACGAATTAATTGACTGTATATGGGTGGCTAATTTCTGGGTTCTCTGTTCTGTACCATTGCTCTGTGTGTCTGCTTTTATGCCAATATTATATGGTTTGTAATATAGTTTGAAATCAGTGACTATGATGTCTCTAGCTTTATTCTGTCTCACAAATGTATTGGCTATTTCAGACCTTTTGTGGTTCTATAAAAATTTTAGGATTGTTTGCTCTATTTCTGTGAAAACATGCCATTGGAATTTGCTTTGGGTAATATGAACATTTTAACAATATTATTTCAATCCATGAACCTGGGGTATATTTTCACTTATGGTGTCTTATTCAATTTCTTTCATCAATGTTCTTTCTATTGGAACATATTCCTTTGTTTCCACATTGTTTCTTCTTTTTTATTCTCTGTGTTTGTTTCTATGTATTAGGCAAAACAACTATCTCTCCCAGTCTTGGAGGAGTGGTCTTATGTAGGCGATGAACCTTATCATTTAACCCTGCCCTACCTCTCGATTGTCCCTCTAACATTTGTGATTGTCTAAGCAGCCTGATTTATTCACTTTTTAAAAAAATATATTTTTAGTGATTTCAGAGAGTAGGGGATAGGGAGAGAGAGATAGAAACATCAATGATGAGAGAGAATCATTGATCGGTTGCCTCCTGCACACCCCTTACTGGGGATTGAGCCCGCAACCCAGGCATATGCCCTTTACCGGAATCAAATCTGTGACCCTTCAGTTCACAGGCCGATGCTCTATCCACTGAGCCAAGCCGGCTAGGGCATGCCTGATTTATTCTTGATAGCTCCAAGTTTTTGAGAGGGTGCCAAGACCTTTGAATGTTCCAGAGGGAGGATTTCAGTGGACTCTGAGTTTAAGGCTAACTAGAAGCTAAAACTTCAGCAGCAGCATTTAAGGTATGCAAATACACAGTGTTGTAGGACTGCAATTGTTAACTCCATTGGCCTCCAAACCAGGTAATCTGGAGGTGTCATCTTGGCAGCAGTTACAGAAATTGGGACTTTAAACTAGAGTATATGAGCTCTTTTCTGGGGGGTACTGGAGAGGCCAAGGGGGAGCACCAAGGTGGTGTCCCACTCACCTTCCCTGAGAGCACTTCCGTAGTCTCTAGATATGTGGTAAACCTCCAAATACGTGGAGCTTCAGGCTGAAGCTCCAAAACTCGTACATATTCTTCTATCATGGAAAGACTGGAATATGCTCCAGTCTGCTTGTCAGTGCAGTGCCCTGTGGGTAGTATCCCGCCAAGAGCTTTCTCTCCAATTGTTTCAGACTTGTAGGGTCCAGACTTGTAGGCTCCCCTGGCCTTTAGAGCCAGAAACTCAATGAGTGTCCCCCATGTGGCTGCTCACACCTGCTATTATTGGCAGGAAATGTGAGCAGTGATGGAGCTGGACATTCCCATACCTGGCTTTGGTAGGGATGTGGGAATGGGAATGGAGAGGTGTCTTACATGTTTAAGTATTGTAAATTTTACTATAATTTTATTTAAGTTGTTACACAGTAGCTTTGATATGTGAAGGATCTTCGTGAATGACCCCCGTGGGGAAAGAAATATTTGCCAGCTGCTTGAATATTCACACATCACAAGTTTTTTCCTGTTAAAGCACCTCTTCCTCTGAGACTGGAGGTCTTGATGTGGAGCAGAATGGAGTGGAGGACAAAGGGTGTGAGCGAAGTGTGCCAGCCTCAAGCAGATACTGAAAGTGCACTGTGTATTTTGGCAGATTGTGCTGTTCTCCTTTTACCGCAAGAGCGGCATGTCGCAACAAGAAACGCCTCTTTGGCCCTGGACCCCAGAATAAGAAGACCTGAAGGACACAGTAACCAGCCTGCAGAAAGTATTGTTTTCTGCGCCAAGGCACTGACATGTAGGGATTGTACATGATTGCAAAGATGATTCTGATCTAGCACCTTGATTCCTTAAACTCTGACAAGAGGGTCCAATTTAAATTGTATCAGGAGCTCCCTTAACTTTCACTAGAAAGAACAACAAAGAAATTAATTTTTTCCTTTTGGTATTAATAGAAAAGTAAAAAATGGAAAGTTAAGGCCCTGACAGTTAAACTTAAAAGTATATTCTGGTATGGAACACACATAATATCAAATTCAAATATAACATTTGTCTTTCTTTATGTACATTTTATATTCTCAATATTTCTTTCAAATATTGTCTAATTTCCTTTTTACCCTCATAATTTTTTGAGAACTAGGTTTTTCAATTTTTAAATATTTTGGATTTTTGTTAAACGTCTTACAAGTTTACCTATTTTTTAATTTAATTACTATTAGTAACTGGTTTGAGGCTATTTCACTTTTTAATCTTGTTTTATAGTTCAGGTAAAGTCTATCTTAGTGAATAAACAACATGTGAACTAGAGAAGTTTAGATTTTTACAATTGTTATGTGTGTAGTATCCTATAAATGTAAATTACTTCAAAGTGGTTGAGAGTATTATTTCTATATTTTGTATATTTACTCCCCTTTATTTATTTTTTTTGCTAAAAGTAGAATGTTAAAATCTCTATGAATTTTGAATTTGCCCACTTATTCTGAAATACATTTAATTTGCGGTTCATGTATTAGAAGCTCTGTTACTAGACGTATACATTTTTATGATTGCTAGCCATCCTGCCAAATTGACCCTTTTATCATTATAACATACTAGAGGCCCCGTACACAAAATTCATGCACTGAGGGTTGTCCTTCAGACCAGCCTGCACCCTCTCCAATCTGGGACCCCTCAGCTGATGTTTGACTGCCGGTTTAAGCCCACAGGGATCGGGCCTAAACCAGCAGTTGGACATCCCTCTCACAATCCAAAACTGCTGGCTCCTAACTGCTCGCCTGTCTGCATGCCTAATTGCCCCTAACCGTTCCTGCCTGCCAGCCTGATCACCCCCTAACTGCAACCCTGCTGGACTTATTGACACCTAACTGCTTCCCTTCTGGCCCTATCAACCCCACCTGCCCTCACCTGATGTCCCAATCACCCCCAACTGCCCTCTCCTGCGGGCCTGGTCACCACTGTGGAAACCGCGTGGAGCAGCAGCAGGGACCTGCCCCCTGGTGGGGCTGAGGGAACCCTGGCAGCAGGCACGTGGGAGCCTCCTGCTCCCACTATGTGCACCACCATCTTGTGACGGCATTACAGCGTGAGGGTTAATTTGCATATTACCTCTTTATTATATAGGACTAGGGGCCCGGTGCACGAAATTCGTGCACTGGGTGTGTGTGTGGGGGGAGTGTCCCTCAGCCCAGCCTGCCCCCTCTCACACACTGGGAGCCCTCAGGTGTTGACCCCCATCACCCTCCAATCGCAGGATCGGCCCCTTGCCCAGGCCTTACGCCTCTGGCTGAGGTGTCCGGCCCGGGCAGCGGGGACCCGCAGCTGCAGCGGCCCCACGATCGTGGGCTTCGCTTTAGGCCCAGGCAAGGGACCCCTAGCTCCCGGGACTGCCAGCTTCGACCGTGCCCAGCTCCCATTGCTGGCTCCACCCCTACTTCCTGTTATCACTGGCCAGGGCGGAAAAGGCACCTGATTCTCCGATCATGGCTGGGGGGCAGGGCAAAGGCGGCCCCAGGGCCGCCTTGCCCTGCCCCCCAGCTCTTAGCTCCCCCCTGGGTTTCCGATCACTGTCAGTGGCAGGGGGCTTCTTCCTGCTTTCCCTTTCGCCTCCCTGCATTGTGCCTACATATGCAAATTAACCGCCATCTTGTTGGCAGTTAACCGCCAATCTTAGTTGGCAGTTAATTTGCATATAGCCCTGATTAGCCAATGAAAAGGGTAGCTCGTACGCCAATTACCATTTTTCTCTTTTATTAGTGTTGATTCCATGTATCACTGGTAATACTCTGTACTCTATATTTTATTAATATGGTGTTAATTTAGCCACTCCAACCTTCTTAGGCTTATTGTTTGCATACTATATATATTTCCATTTTGCATTTTAAACTTATTTTTTATATTTACAGTACATCTTATGTGTTTTGATGTGCATATATTTAACATTAATGACTGTTTGCCTATTTTTTTTCTTGAAAATCATTGCATTTTAGTCACCAAACTCATGCAGTCTGAGCATAAAGTTTCATAATTTATAATATAACACTAGACAAGTACTAATTGTAGGACAGACATAAAATCTATAATCAGGAAATATTAGCATTCTCTTCCTCGCTCTTTCTCTGTCTCCATATATGTCTCCATCTCACTCTCCCTTTCTCTCTCTTTCTCTGTATGACTTCTTATTCTAAAACTTTCCTAACATAGAAGGAATTCAGGCCTTTGAAAAAAATATTTGTCATAAATATTTTGGCATACACCCAATGATACCAGTTGATAATGAGATGATTTAGGTATAGACATTTTAGGTTTTTATAATTTTTATAATTTTCCTTTTCCTTCATGAAAAATTTTGTGTACCTGAAAATGACAAAAAATATGTATATAAATATATACACATATATGCATATTTACATATATGTATATATGAAATGAAGTTATATAGATACTTCACTAAATGCATTTTACTAAAAATTATATTATTTCTTAATTATTAATATTGTATTAATGTGGATATTTTATTTTTCTGAAATGAAGGCTTCTTTCTGACATTGAGACCTAAAGAATGTTTCTAGGTAATATTCATGTTACAAAATAATATGTTAATATTCCCACTTATTATTTCTCTCAGTAAACCCTTCTAGATGAATATGTTTGAATGAAATCATTATGTTGTGAGGCTTTATGCTATATTATGACATTGTATTTGGAAAACAAACATGCTTATGGATTTTTTCATTTGCTACTTTACTGTTATTTATTGCTGAAGCAGCCACAATTGAATTTACATTTAGCTCATGTTACTTTCTTAATAAAAAATATACATTCAATTGTTTTCTTCATTAGTGTTATAAGTAAAATTTCCACCATAGTGTTCATACATAGTTCTAGTTAAATATTGTTTTTTCAAAATATTTTCTATGAAATAGTATTAGCAATGCCAGAAAATGTGTTTTCTATTGTAATGGTATATTTGTGTAAGTGATTTTGTTTAACAGCTCTGAATACAAGCCATTAAAAAAGCAACATTGTGTAGGCAACTAATTATACTTGTCTTTCTATATTTTCAAAGGTATATAATCCAGTAGTTGTTTGCTATTATTTTTTTTGTAGATTGTTGTTATCCTTATACAAGTTAATAAAAAGGTCTTATAAGCAAATGATTTTGCATATTTTTTTACTTAAGATATCAATAGTGCAGTTATAGAAGTATTCACTTTCTCAAGATATTACAAAATCATTTCTCAGTCAACACTGCATTTAAAATTTTTTATCAACCCAGTTATTTTTATTCTTAGATTCAACAGACAAAAAAATAATCTGTCAAAATACTCTAAAACTTTTCATTTCCTTATCTGTCTTCTTCAGACATGTAATTAATATTGGGAATATCTCTTGTCCATGAGTCTTTGAGTAGCTCTGGGATAGAAAGATCTATCAGGTCTGCAAAAAATCTCTCACCTAATCTCACTTAAATCATTCCTGAATGTGGAATTTTTAATATACTTAAACAAAAATGTTATTTAAATTTCAAATTATAACTTTTACTTTCTTTTATAGATTTAAATGTTTTATTCAGAACTTTCCAAATGACAGGTAGTGTCTATAACTGAGATTTTTTCTCTAGCATGATGATCATTACCAAGAATAAATATATTATTCTATATTTTATTTCACTAATATTACCTGTTGATTTTCCATTATAATATTAAATAATTTATAAATACATCTATTTGCAGAATTAGTAACTGCTGACTTAGCTCTCATGGTAGCAATGAGTGAACTACTCTGAAAGAAATGCTGAGGTCCAAGTCTGTGTGTTCCGGGTAATGTGGCTTAGTTTCTTAAAGGGATAGAGTGTCCTTCAGACCCCAGATAATGGAATCTAGCTTTTCTTGAATTAAGCAATAACCAAATCACATCAAGGAGGCCAAATCAAAATAGTTGGTCCGGGAAGTACAAACCTGCTATGAAACAAGTGAATGAAAAATAAAGTATGCTCATCTTAGTTTAACCCCTAGAGTGCCGGGAACGCTATAGCACTCCTCCTGCAGTGTCACTATTAGATGCTAGTAGTTCACTCTTTACTGACAGATGGCACCTAAGAGCAGATTACTTATGATGCCGAATGTTTGTAGTTCTAAAATAGACCACTGGCATTTATCTGCCTAATTTTTTACAGGTACTACGATTTTATTAAGTTTACTCAGATTGTGTAGCCCTAAAGCTTCGAAATGGCGTCCAGTTCTAAGTCTGCTTTTATTAGTGATGATGATATTGGTAAATATGTCAATTCTTGCTGTGAAGATGACGATTTTGTGGAAGATATTGGAGAAGGGTGTCCCTCTATTTTAACATTATATGTTTTGTTCAAATCTTTTTTTCTACCAGTATTTTATAATACAATCAGCAAACAATATATGTCAAAGATGAAAACAAATGTAGTAAAGGTTTCCTTAAGTTTTTGAATATGTAACTTCATTTACTTGTGATTCATAATTTTTTTCCTAAACTGCTGTAAAATCATCAAAAATGCCTTGGCAAATTTAGCACAGTTCCTAGGATATTGGTTGGCACTCAAAGGGTTAAGGAGATGGTTGGGAAAACTTGCTGAGTTCCGGAATGTGTTAGATTTTATGTAGAAACAGAAGTGGGAACAATTCATGGCAGGGAGAAATTTGTTTATAGTGCAGCTGAAACCACCTTTATGAGTAGGGGAAAATATATTAAGAACTGTAACTTTATTTAGAAATAGACAAAGTTACAATTTCACCTAGTGCGCCCATCATAAATTATAAATGCATATTCTGCCAAAGGAAAAGTTTGAAGACTGTACTAAACTCAGTCCTCAGAAAGGACTCCTCAAAAATTGCCCAGAATTTCTTCTTGAAGCACAATTATGCATTTTACAGAATATTATGTTCAAGATATGATATATTTACTTCTATATTTAATTCTCCAATGTGAATTTGAATATCAAATAGTTACATAGATCTGGAAATTGGAGATGGATTGGAGTGGAGAAGATCGTTTTAAAGATTATTTATTTGCCATTTAAGCAAACAGCCCTGTGAACAATACTCAACATCTGACTTTGAGTTAGCAGAACAGAAAAGAGAACTGAAAAATTGTTTAAGTATTTTAGTTTAAAAATGAGTTATTAAAGCTCTAGATAGAACCAAAATATCTGGAAATGTTTAATTCTATAAAAAAGAATCTAAACTGGATGCCAGTTCCAAAATCAAACTTTTTTTGCAGCCTTGAAAATCTTGGATTATAACTAAATTTAGTTTAGAAAAATAGCTTAATACAAATAGAAGAAAGCTATAATTACATATTTTAAGCAAATTTTATCTTTGCTTTAGGTTTTTATTCTACTTAGGTAGACTTTTAATTTAGTAGTATCATCTTGTAGAGTGCAGTAAGTTTTAAAATAAACTATCTTGCTCAGCCATTGTGGCTCAGTGGTTGAGCATTGACCCATGAACCAAGAAGTCATCAGTTCAATTCACAGTCAGGGCACATGCCTAGATTGTGGGGTTTATGTATCTCTTTCATAGATGTTTCTATTTCTGTATTCCCCTCCCTTCTTCTCTCTCTAAAATCAATAAAAAAAAGATTTTTAAAAAAATTTAAAATAAACTATCTCTCTAAAAGATAATGTACTCTTAATTTATTAGAAATAATATATATACATATATATATCATTCTTATGTAATTGTGTAAGCATATTACAACATGAAATATGATAATGGCAACAAACCTATTATTAGCAATGACTATTTTATTTTCAATAAAAGTGCCTGTAAGGCCATTGATCAAAACGATAATTATCAGCATTTCACATTAAGAGAATGAATGCTTGTGACATAAAATGAAAAAGGAAATACCCCAAATATAAAGTAAATTATTTCTATCTTACAAACTAATAAAGGAAAATGACTTTTAAATCACTCTAAGCTCTTAAATTACTTTTCAGTGTCCACTTCACAAATTAGATTGTACGTTCATTATCACTAAGACATATGCTCTGCTAATTGCAATATTCACATCTAGGAAATAGCCTTTTAAAATTTATGATAGAAACTATTTGGTGAGTTACTGTGAATATTTTACTAACAGATAATAAAAATCTAATGGCTTCTAGGAAGTGCAATTTCTATGTAGAAGTTTAGATGATACTTAGTGGAGCAAAACTTTAATTTAAAAAGTTCTTAATAAAAACTTTTCACTTTTTCAGATTTCAACCTATTCCATTTTCCTTACAATTGAGAAAAGTAATCTATATTATCTAAAAACTGGTTTATATTGTTTCTAAACTAAATAATCAATGTTAAAACTTTCTCTAATTGTCAAAGATTATATTTTAGTTTTATAAAAATAATGTAGATTGTTAAATATTAAATTAAAATATGCTACATGTTATTCTCTAAGAAAACACCAAATATTTAATTTTTCCCACTTATATTTCTAAGCAAAATGGAAAATATTATTATTTAAAATGTATCCTAGCACCATAATCTGTATACAGTGGGGCCTTGACTTAAGAGTTTAATTCGTTCTGAGACCGAGCTCGTTAAGGAGCTCGTTAACTCAAATTACTCTATCAACTCAATGCAAAAAATTGGCGGAGAGACAGCTGGTATCTCAAAAAACTCGTTAGTCGGGACACTCGTAAGTCAAGGCCCCACTGTATTTTAGAAAGGCAAAGGTAATATCAATGAAACAACAAAGTTTCTTTTTGTTATATTTACAGTCTGGAGGCATATATTAGAAGCATGTATTAGTGACCATCTTGGTGTATCATGAAGGAAAATTTTGTAAAATTTGTCAAAATGCCTTGCTGATAATTTTGTTACAGTGTATAAAAGTTCTCTATAGATATATGTGCTATCATTGACTCTAACATTTTTCTTCTAAAGGAGTTCATCTGCTGCTTAGCAACATCCTGAATACTTGAAGGGTGGGTGGTTCTTACATTTTAACCTTTAACCTTAAAAATCATCAGAATTAAGATTGTTTTTCAATTGAAGTATGACTAAATTGATAAATAGTTGAATGAATGTGAGGAGACATTTTCAATGTCTAACATCAAGAAATAATTGCTCTGGCCAGTGGTTCAGTTGGTGGGAGCATCATCCCATACACCAAAAGGCTGTGGGTTTGATTCCTGGTGAGGGCATATACCCAGGTTGCAGGTTCCATCCCTGGTCAGGGTGCAAGTGGGAGGCAACTGATTAATGTTTCTCTCTCACATCAATGTCTTTTTCTCTCTCTTTATCTTCCTCTCTCTAAAATCAATAAACATATCCTCAGATAAGGATAAAAATTAAAACCAACAAAGAATTAATCTCTAAACTATACAGGAACTGTTGAAAATCAACAAGAAAAAGAAGCTACCCTAAAAGAAAAAAAAATTATACATGGCATATATAAGAAATTTTTAAAAGCAAAAACTAAAAATAGTGAACAGATAGCCCAAATTATTGCTGTAATGTATTGAATAGTGACCTTCCAAAAGACATACTCATGCCCTAACCCTTGTAACCTGTGAATGTCACTGAAGGGACAGAATGGACCTGATAGCTATGTCTCTAACTCCTCTCCCAGGAAAGCCACAGAATGTATCAGTTACTCAGCCTGCCCTTATCTCAGCCAATGGGAAAGCGGGGGAAACTAGCCCAAGCCAAGAGTATGCTAGCCACCCCCCCTTGTCTTTGTGTTACCAGACCCTAGCTGCACCCTGCCCTTGCGTCACTAGCCCCCGGCCCTCACTCAACCAACCAGAATCGGCACACTCAGTGGTCAGTGTGCACCCACCCCCGACCCCAAGTCCCGGGCTTGAATAAATGACTCTATGCTTTTGCATCGGACTCGGCTCCCTAGTGGTCTGTCTTGGGGGATCTTGAAATCTGGGCATAACAGTCACCTTATTAGAAGAGTCTTTGCAGATGTAGTTAAATTAAGGATCTCCAGATGAGGTCATCTTGGATTATCTGAGTGGCCCCTAAATCCAGTGATATGTTCCCTTACAAGAGGAAAAGACACATCTATTGGGAAGGCCATATGAAGGAAGCAGAGATTGGAGTTATGCAGACACAAACTACAGAATTCTCCGGCTACCAGAAACTGAAAGAGGCAAGGAAAGATACTCCACTAGAGAATTCAGAGGAAATGTGGCCCTGCCAAAACCTTGATTTTGTACTTTTAGCCTCCTGAATTGTGAAAGAATAAATTTCTGTGTGTGTGGGTTTTGCGGTTATTTGTTGTAGAGGCCCTAGGAAATAAATGCAGTTGGTAGCCATAAAAATAAAATTTTAAAGGAGTAATTACTTCACATATAGTAGACTGAAGAAAACTAGAATTTTGATAATTGCAAGTATTGACAATAATGTGAAGATATAGGACTTTGCAGGCATACCTGGTGGGAATGTATATTGTTGCAGCCATTTAGAGAGCTATGTAGTTAATTAGAATGTCCTAAGCATACATTTTTTAGGACTGAGGTCAAAGAGGAGAGAGATTTAGAGTTCTACTTTCTGGCTATATAGTATTAGAACATGCCCTAATACCTGTAGGAGCCTGGGATATCTGAGACTACCAAGCTTCAGAATAAAGAAAGATTGCTGGTCCTTAGAGATAAGACTGGAGTTAGGAATTCCCCACTGGGCAAAAAACAAGTAGCAAAGATTTATAAAGTGGATTTTCTATCATCAATTTTATATCTTAGAAAATTATATTGAAACATGTCTTATATAACTAATACCAACAGGTAGAAACAAAAATTATTTAAGCAAGAATGAATATGCATTGTAATGCAATTCAACTTATAAAACTAATAAAGCTCCAGGTGGTTCAATATGATTAAATTGCTTTTATTAATCTCACTAAAGAAGGAGAAGTTAATTTGAAAAGATCAGATGTATTAATTAAAATATGGAGTTCTATGTATTTAATAAAAGAACAAAATCTATGAAAGATTTATATTTTATATGTTTTAGTCCCATTGAATTGCATTAGAATATACATGATTTTATCAACCATAACTTTTTCTCAATATCTTAGTCTATATTAAATTCTAAAATAATGGCTTAAATGTAGGTATGTAAATTCTGTATATTTTAGGAAAAAAGGTCCTATTCAAAAAGTACCAGATGAGATTGTTAAAGCTGCAAAAAAAAAAAAAATACATACAACAGTTAAACAGCATTTCTTGACAATTCATTGTTTCCTTTTTCAGAGAGAAAGTGTGCATGTTTATATACAAAATTAAGTTCACACACATTTTTACATGTTCCTTCATATTCAAGAATGTCCATTCTTCAAACTTTATCTCATAGCTTTTCTGTGGAAGGTTTCCCTCATTACCACAACAGCATCACCATCTGTCCCGGCCACTTACAAACGTAATATTGTAATTAGGCACTTATACTTCAATTTTGAACAAGATCAGTATTCTTTTAATCTATTTTGTACTGAATATATCTCATTTCTTTTTTTATCCAACATCAAAAAAATTAATGATTTTCTTTACTCATTTAATGAATATATATATATATATTTGTATTAGTTTTTTTTAAAGATGTCTTTATTGTTGAAAATATTACATATGCCCCCCTTATCCCCCCATTGACCTCTTTTAGACCATTCCCATCCCCCTGCCTCAGGCCTTCACCCCTATTATCTGTGCCCATGGGTTGTTTTCTATTGCTGCTGTAACAAATTACCACTAACAAAACAAACATTTATTACCTCATAGCATTGCAGGGCTGTTCAAATAGGGCTTATTGGACTAAAAGTAAGGTGTATATTGGCAGGCTGTAGAACATTCTAGAGACTGTAGGAGAGGATCTGATTCCTTGACATTAGGGTGTTGAAAAAAAATCAATTTCATGTGCCTGTAGGACTGAGATCCAAGTGTTTTGCAAACTGTCAGTGAAGAACCATTCCCAACTTTTAGAGGCCACCAGCATTCCATGGCTCATGGCATCCTCCCTCCATCTTCAAAACCAGCAGTGGCAGGTCAGTATTTTCCCACTGTTTAAGTTGTTCTAACTCCTTCATTAGTCTAATCTCTCTGACCCACACTTTTGTTTTTATTCTCCAAATTTAAGGACTCTTGTTATTGTTAGACCCACCTACATAATCCAGAATAATTCCCCCTTCTTAAACCCTTTGCCATGTAAGATAACGTATTCACTGGTTCCAGGGTTGGTATGTGGACATCTTTGTGGGTGGTGTAATTCTGCCTACCACAGAGTTCTTTTAAAAATAAATTATAGCCTCACTGGTGTGGTTCAGTGGTTGAGCATTGACCTATGAACCAGGAATTCATGATTCTATTTCTGGGCACAGCACATGCCCAGGTTGCAGACTCAATCCCTAGTGTGGGGGGTGTAGGAGGCAGCCGATCAAAGATTCTTTCTCATCATTGATGTTTCTATTTCTCTCTCCCTTTCCCTTCCTTTCTTAAGTCAATGAAAATACAGGTGTTTTTTTTAAAAAAACAATGAATTATAAACACTAATATGCTCTGAATTTTTACCTCACGTCACTATATGACTGGTGGAAATTTACTAATGCCTGCTGGCAAAGAATTTAAACTTTAAATGGCTCTAGTGGAATGGTAATTGTTTTCTTCCCCCAAATAGATGATCCAATAGTTTACTAGATGTGATTAATATTGAACTTTATAATAGACCCAAAAAGAAAAAAGTATATATGAATTAAAGGCAAAAATTTTATAAATATTCTATGACCATTTGTTTGCATCTATTGTGCTCTTGTCAGACTAGAAATTTTTTATTTAAAAGGTGCAATATGAGAGTTATTAACTAATACATAGTTGAGTTGACATGTGATTTGATGTAAGCAACTTCTCTTCTGGAAACACAGATATTTGGAAGCCAAATAAATGTATAATGCTACAAAAAAGAAAGACCCTCACATTTCATCCTTTCCAGAGATCTCATCTGATGACCCAGTCATATGAGGTCATAAAGTACCAACAGTGCCCAATTGACCTAATACTGACTATAATATATGTATGAGACAGCCAGACATGGAGGAGAAGTAAGTCATTAAAAAAGAATTGTGGACAATAAATTGCTGAAGTCGTAAGCCACTAAATTAATACTAATGTATAGGAGAATAGATTGATAAATTACTTTGCTTATGTCAAAACAATTAGCAAACAATTTTCCTGTATGTTTCTAGAGAAAAATTGGTGAAACCAATAGATAAAAACCAAGAAGATATTTACTTTCCCAATCATTCAAAAACTTTTAGTGGGGACACTTCTGGACACAAGCAATAGAAATACAAATAAGTTAAAGTCCCTTTAAATCAAGAAATTTATATGCAAATACAATTATAATTGTTCAAAATTTAATGAGCTCTCTTGACTAGTTTTCTACAAGTCTACTTATATCTGGAAAATGACTCTCCAAACAAATTGCATCCAAGAAAAGCAAGTGTAGTTATACCTATATCTGACAATATAGGTTTTAAAATAACAAAGTTAACAAGAGACAGAGATGGGCATTTTACAATGATAAAGAGGATGCTACATCAAGAAGACACAACACTCTTCAATATATATGCAACCAGGAAACACCAAAATATATAAAACAACAATTAACAGAACTAAAAGGAGAAACTGAAAAAACACAATCATAGTAGGAGACCTAAATACTCCATTGACAGCTCTAGACAGATCATCCAAATAGAAAATCAATAAAGAATACTGTGAAAGACTATATGCCACCAAATTCAATAACCTAGACAAAATGGATAAGATTCTAGAAATATGTAATCTTCCTAGACTGAATCATGAAAAATTGGAAATTCTAAATAGACTGATCAACAGTGAAGAAATTGAAACAACCATCAAAAACCTCCCAAAACATAAAAGTCCAAGACTAGAAGGCTTCACTAGTAAATTCTACCAAACATTCAAAGATCTGATACCTATCTTCTCAAACTCTTCTAAAAAATTAAAAAGGAGGGAATACTTCCTAACACATTTTTATGATACCAAAACCTGGCATATCTCTGATATATACAGATGCAAAAATCCTAAATAAAATAATAGCAAATCAAATGTAACAATCCATTGAAAAATACATCACAGTCAAGTGTGGTTCATTCCAGAAGTACAAGAGTAGTTCAACATATGAAAACCAATCAAAATAATACACCACATTAATAAACAAAGGGAAAAATCATATGATTTTATCAATAAATGCAGGGGGGGAAGTTGATAAGATGCAACATTCTTTCATAACTAAAACACTCGATAAGGATGTACACTCACATCACTCTTATTCAACATTGTACTGGAAGTTCTAGCCAGAACAATCAGGCAAGACAAATAAAAAGCATGCAAATTGAGAATAAAGAAGTACAAGTGTCTCTTTTTACAGATGACATGATTCTTTACATAGAAGACCCTAAAGACCCCACCAAAAATCTATTAGAAAAAAACACACCCAAATATAGTAAAGTTGCAAGATACAAAATCAATGTACAAAAATAGACTGTGTTTCTATGTATCAAAAATGAAATTTAAGAAAAGGTAATGAAAAAAGAAACCTAATTATTTTGTAATTGCAACAAAGAGAATAAAATATCTAAGAATAAACTTAACAAAGGATGTGAAAGAACTATACACTAAAAACCTAAAGCATTATTATTAAAAAAAAGATTTAAAAATATGGAAAGAAATGAAAGGATACTCCATTTTCATGGCTTGGAAGAAATAATGTAATTAAAATGTTCATATAACCCTAGAGATAAACAGATTTAATGCAATCCCCATCAAAATCCTAATGACACTTTTTTGAAGAAATAGCACCAAAAATCATTGGATTTTTATGCAACCACAAAAGACCCTGAATAGCCAAAGAAGTCCTGCAAAAAACAAAGCCCAAGATATTACACTGCCAAAGAAGTGATAATCAAAACAGAGGGTATTTTGAGTATCAGAAATCAAAATAGGAAGAAAAAGAGACACATAGACCAATGGAACAGAATTGAGAGCCCAGAAATAAACACACATGTATATGGACAAATAATTTTTGATAATGGAGACAAAGACATTTCTATATAATAAAAGCCCAGCCTGATTGCCCCTAACTTCTCCCCTGCCTGCCTGATTGCCCCTAACCACCTCTTCCTCGGCCCCCCTCTCCCAGGACCCGAGCTTCCCTCCATCTGGCCAGCCGCAGGCACCCAGCCCCCCCCCCCCCCCCCCGGCAGCTCGGTGTGGGCTGGCCACAGGTGCCTGTGACCATGGGCGGCTTTGCCCAGGCCTGGCTTTGTCAGGAAGGATGTCCAGAAGACGACCAGTCTAATTAGCATATTATCCTTTTATTAGTATAGATTCTGGTGTCCAAGGCATGAAAACAACCAAAGTGTTGTTGAACTTTGTAGGTTCTCTATAAATTTTGGATGTTAACCCCTTATTTGATGGTATCATTGGCGAATCTGTTCTCCAGTCAGAGGATTGTCTTTTCATTTTGTTGATGGTTTCCTTTGCTGTCAGTAGATGGGTGGATAAAAATGCTGTGATACAATTATACATTCCTGAAACAATTTCACATTTATCACATTTTTATTGTTTTCTTACGTTTATGATATCATGAACTATGGTGACTCAGAAAATTAAAACAGAGTATACTATTTTAACAAACCTCAATCCTTTATGACTAAAAGAAAGCAACAACACAATTTGTCAATGCCATAGAGAGCTTTACGAAAGTTGAGTTACATTGTGGTCTATTTCTTAGATTCACATATTCTTTGGAGACATCTTGAAAACAATGGTCTTTTAAAATTGTTATAGTCTAGCTTTTATTCTGAAGACAGTTTAAAAACTATACCTACTATCTAAATAGCATAATATTCTGTGATCAGTATTTAATATCAAAGACAATGTCCCTGTTTATCCTAATAAGCCCAGTGTTAAGCAAAACTTTGCCTCAGTGAGATGGATAATGCCTTCAACTAAAGTATTTTTGTTTCATGTGTAGCAATCCTCTCCAGTAAATATCAACTCTATTCATTAAAATTCTGTGCAATTAAAACAAGTATATTTCATAAAAACATTTAAGGAGCACCTTTCTAAAAATAATATTTTTAGGACATCTGAAATTACCTTCACCTTGAATTAGTGCCCTTATACAAAGCAATGTTATTAAAATGTGGGACAGTACACAATTACTAATCACTTCAAAATGTAGTGAAGCCATTTAGAATTCTATATTTTAATATACATGTGAAATTTATTAATCACTATCAATTCACATTAAGAGCATATTAACATTTAAAATAAAATTTCTTCCATTTTAGAGCACATTTGAAATACCAAGGATACTTTTTAAAATATCCATTGTCAGACTTTACTTCTGGCTATTAAAATTAATATCTTAAGGAATATTGAACTAGGTTATATTAATTGTATCCATCTTGTAATAACATTATTGATTTTAAAAGTGTCTCTTGCAGTAAAATTTTCCTCATGATAACTTTCATATTAAAATGAAATATATATTTACATTTTATTGTTTCTATAATGAGCACTTTCATAATGCGTGCAACATGATATTTTTGATAAGAATCCTAGCTAATAAAAGAGTAATATGCAAATTAACTGTCACTCCATGACAAAGATGGCAGCGCCCATAGCGGCAGGGCAGGACGCTGACAGCGTCACCCTGGCAACGTGAGCCCCGCAGGCAAGGGGAGCTGCAGGCAGCACCCAGCAGGCCCTGCCAGGAGGTGGCGGCAGTGACCAGGGAGCAGGCAAGCAGGGTGCAGGCAGCACCCAGCAGGGCCTGCTGGGCCGTGGCTGCGGCGACTGGTGATGAGACAATCGGGCCCGCAGGCAGCACCCAGCAGGACCTGCTTGCCCACCCCCGTGGTGTGGAGCAGGCAGGCCCCACAGAGAGCAGAGAACCATGGGGAGTGGGCCCAAGCCTTCAGTAGCACATCCCCTGAGGGCTCCTGAATTGGAGAGGGTGAAGGTCGGGCTGAGGGACCTCCTTGCCCACCCTCCCCCACCCCCCACCCCCCAGTGCATGAATTTCGTGCACCGGGCCTCTAGTGTTCATATATTTATAAAAAGATTTGAATCAAAAACTCAGTTTCCCATTCAGGCTCTAAATTTGTAGATTAACAGCTTAACTTCACACAGCTGTAACAGTACAATTGTTTTAGAACAATAGTAAAATGCTGATGAAATTATTACTTATTGACTGCATCAAAAACTAATGAGTTAAACAGATTAACCCATGAGCAAGATTTTTAAAATTAGTTTGTAAAATTGAGCCCTTTTGAATACTTCATAAAATTTGAACTGAAGAACTTATTATCTTTGAATTCATGTAATCTTCAGTATTTTTCAAGACTTTCCTTGAGAAAATTAATTATTTATAAATAATTTCATAGTTGGTAAAAAATATGTGTATTCTTCATCATATTTCAACCCAAAATCTATTCAAGTTGATGAAATTTTAAATTCAAAAACAAAACAGAATTTATAGAAGAAAATAAAATGCATGAATCCCTGATGTGAGAAACAATCTTCTTAGCATGATAATAAAAGCAACATAATCATTGGTTTTACAGAAATGCCCACCCAACCCAACCATCATAGCCCCTTGCTTCATTGCTTATTTCAATAGTGCAGATACAATGCAGTGAAATAATTGAGTCTTATAGCTATTGAGTTAGACTGTTCGTACAGAGCCTGATTCTGTCATTGACCAGCTTGAAACCCTGGGTATGTATATCAGCTTATCATCTTTAATATTTGGGGAATAAGGATTTACCTTAATGCAGCTCTGAGAGAAGACAGGATATGCCACAAATGTTACTATTGTTACCTAACAACACTATGATTCACCAAATTTATACATAAAGATAAACCTCTGAATTCTATTCCAAGAAATAGGATTACAATTTTTTTATGAAGCCATCCTTGGACTAAACTCAAGATTTTTATCATATCCGGTTTTCCTATATAAAACTTTTCATAATCCATTTTGCTTCTTTGAAATCATATCACAGTATTTTATTTGTGGCCTTTCAAAATATCATGGAATACGAACTCATAGAGAATAAGATCATCCAAACGCTTTGTAGTAAATTAATATATTGTGGATTTCAGCACATTGTCCTTTTTCATTGTATTTAGATAATTAAGCAATGACACATAAGAGAGTGTGAATCATATGGCATTTATTTACACATGGTAGGTTATTACAGGCATGAGGTGAAGCCAAAAGCTATCAAATGAGTGAAGTGTGAATTAGGTCTGGCATGCCTGAGCTGACATGTGTAAGTGCATTATGAGATATGACTCATAAAATCAAATTAACATATGTAGAAATGCTTCAAAATAATAAGGTGAATTTATGTCAGCAAAACCTGTAGCTGGGGATTGTATGACTTGAACAGCGTTAATTAAAGTGAAAGTTCAGAATTCTTGTTGGAAAAAGAAATAATTGTTTTCTGTTCATTTGTTTTTCTTTTTTTGGAATTTATTAGTTGTGTGGCTTTTATGTGAGATTTGTTAATGTAGATATTAACATAATAAGATGTCAAATAGTCAAAAAGAGAGTACACAGTACTGCTATGTTTATGATCTTTGCGTCATGGTTTAATTTTCTGTAAGCATCTTTGTAAATTATATTAGTGCCTACCCTGTGGCAACATTATTCCATTGTAAACAAATTATTCTTAGACGCATAGCTAATAATAACTCCATATGCAATTTTGTGCATTAGTATTACGTGTACTATTAATACATATGTAGTAATGCAATATGTATATTATGCAAATTTCCTACCATTTATTCTCTTCTAGGATTTAGGGATACCTTTAGCTAGTCCATTTTATCATTCAGTCTGAGGCACATAATTGTATTATCAAAAATAAAAATACACATTTGGACAAGATATTTTGTTATTCTTTAAGCATTTTAAAAGTTATCCTTATTGTTGAAAGTATTACAGATATCCCACTTTTTTCCCCATTAACTCATCAACTCTGCACTGGCCCCTCCAAGACCTTCACTGCACTATTATCTGTGTCCATGGGCTATGCATATCTATCTATCTATCTATCTATCTATCTATCTATCTATCTATCTATCTATCTATCTATATGCCAAGGGACTGGGACGATGGAACAACTGGAATGGCTGGTCGCTATGATGTGCACTGTGGTGGCCAACAGGCCAGGTCAGGCCGCCAATCGGCCTCCCCAACCTTCTGCAGCCCCTCTCCCCAGCCAGCCAGGCCACTGATTGGCCCCCTCCACCCTGATCGGGGGCAGGGCCAGCCAGCCAACTGCCCACAGCCCCTCTCCCCCACCCGCCTGGCCCCAATCAGCCCCCATTGGGAAGGGCGGCCAGACCCCACCCATGCATGAATTCGTGCACCAGGCCTCTGGTATGCATATAAATTCCCTGGTTAGTCTCTCCCCATCAGCTCCCCACCTTCGCCTTCCCTCTGAGATTTCTCAGTCTGCTATGAACATAGGGGTGCATTTTGGCTTTCTCATTGGTGTTCCAAGTCTCTTAGGATATATTCCTAGAAGCGGATCATTGGGTCAAATAGCAGTTTGAGAAAACTCCATATTTTTTTTCATAATGGCTGCACCAGTCTACATTCCCATATACTCTCCAGTACTTGTCATTTGTTGATTTATTGATGGTAGCTATTCTGACACGTTTGAAATGATATTTCATTGACATTTTAATTTGCTTCATTATGATGATTAGTAACTGAGCATTTTTTATATGTCTCTCTGCCAACTGTATGTCCATTTTGGAGAATGTCTATTTAGGTCCTTTGTTCATTTTTAATTGGATTGTTTGTCTTCCTTTTTTTAAGTTGTATGAGTTCCTTATACAGTTTGAAAATGAACCCTTATCAGATGTATCATTGGTAAATATGTTCTCCCATGTAGTGAGCTCCCTTTGCATTTTGTTGATGGTTTCTTTTGCTGTGCAAAAGCTTTTTATTTTGATACATTCCCATTTGTTTATTTTCTCCTTAGTTTGCCTTGCCCTAGGAGGTGTATCCATAAACATATTGTTACAAGGGGTGATTTTGCTGCCTCTGGATTCTTCCAAGATTTTTATGGTGTCATGACTTACATTTAAGTCTTTTATCCATTTTGAGTTTATTCTTGTGTATGGTGGAAGTCGGTGATCTATTTTCATTTTTTTGCATGGACCTGTCCAATTTTCCTAACACCATTTTTTGAAGAGCCTGTCTTTACTCCATTCTATGTGCTTGCCTCCTTTTCCAAATGTTAATTGAGCATAATGGCTTGGGTTGATTTCTGGGGTCTCTGTTGTGTTACATTGATCTATATGCCTGTTATTGTGCCACTATCATGCTGTTTTGATTACAGGCTTTATAGTATAACTTCATATCTGGTATTGTGATTCCCTCAACTTTGTTCTTCTTTCTCAAGATTGCTGCAGCTATTCGAGTTCTTTTTTTCACATATAAATTTTTTGAGTATCTGTAAAATATGCCATTGGTATTTTAATAGGTTACTTAGTTAGTATGGACATTTTAATAATGTTAATTCTAACATTCCATGAACTTGGTATATTCTTCCACTATCTCTTTTTCAATGTCCTGTAGTTTTCCATATACAAGTCTTTAACCTCCTTGGTTAAGTTTATTCCTAAGTATCTTATTTTTTGTTGCAATGGTTAATGGGATTGTTTGTTTAGTTTCTTTTTTGAGAATTCATTATTAGTGTACAAAAATGCCTCCAATTTTTAGGTATTAATTTTGCATCCTGCTACACTGCCAGATTCATTTATTTAAATATAGTATTTTTTGGTGGCGTCTTTAGGGTTTTTTATGTACAACATCATTTCATCTGCAAATAATGACAGTTTTTCTTCCTCTTTTCCAATTTGGATGCCTTTTATTTTTTTCTTCTTGTCTTTAAGTATTTAAAAATTATTTGAATAAATATAAATTTGCATTTATCAAGTGAACTCACTCCATCCTTTCACAATTTTAAAAATAATAATCGCACACAAACACAGTGTTTTTATCTATCTTAATAGATATGAATCAGAACTGTTCAAAAGTTTTACAAATACCCTTTACTCAGTTTTCCTTATATGAATATATTGTGATTGTAAAACATGCATCAAAACTAAGAATTTGTTCTTAATAATGTTTAGAAGTTATTTAGAATTCAGTTATTTGCACGAGTTGTTCCACTAGTATCCATTTTCCTCTCCTGGATCCAATACAGGATTACACATTCATTTAATTAGTTCTTCTTAGTTTCTTCCACTCTATGACAGTTCTTCAATCTTTCCTTGTCTTACATTACTTAGTCACTTGGAAGATTATTGGCCAGTTATTTTGTAGAATACCTTCAATTTGGGTTGTTTGGTGTTTTCTCATGCTTAGATTGAGGTTATTCATAATTGGGAAGTATATAACAGAGGTGTGGTCCCTCTCGGTGCATCATATAAGTGGGTACATAATGTAGACATAAGTTACTTATGATATTAACCAGGATCATTTGACTAAGGTAGTGCCTGCTAAGATTCATTATAAACTTACCTTTTCCTCCTTTGTAATTGTTAAATATTTAGGGGAAGATATTTTGAGTCTATGCATATGTCCTATTTCAGCTTGAATTTCCATCCACTAAGTTTAACATACTTCATTAATTGAAATTCTTTTTTAGGGATGAGTTGTCACTTCCTCTACATTTATTGATTTTACTATTTATTTATATCAATGTGAACCCAGGTATGTATTTCATTCATGAAGTTATTATGTAATACTGTTGTTTTTTAGTTGCTCCAATTGCCACAATTTTGGTCATTGGAGACTCTTTCTGATTGGCCCTTCTTAATGGACTAACAAGCATCTCTCTTTTTGTTTTGTTTTAAAATTCCTCCTGAATTTTTGGCACTGCCAGATTCTCCAGATTTATGTGGTCCTTTCCCCTGTGCCACCCTTAGAATCATTCAGTTCTCAAAGGGGCCTTGGTTCTTCTCATTGGAGAATGATGTTTGGAAACCAGGACCTGGATGCTAAATGTGCTCATTAATACTGAGGTGTCATTGTTTCTAGTCCATCTCAAGGGTCAAGTTAGAAAAAATATATATGTATACTAATTCATACATACACATCCATATCTAATTTTTTCTGAACTTCTTTATCTATAAATGTGTGTTTTTTAATGAGTCAATGTTGATATCATCAATGACAATCTAACCCTGCAGTGTTCATCTAATTTTCTCCTCTTATTTGTAACTTATTTACCTAATTCACATATCAATTATATTTACACATTTGTTCAAAAATATTATACCAATACAGTAGTTTCAGAATTTTACCAAGTAATGTGAAATGTTTGTGTACAGTTGTTTTTATCTTTAGCCGCACAGTATCCAGAAAAAATGTTTTTTTCCCAAAAATATTAAGGCCAGCATTTTTCTTCCCCATTCCTTTCACTGTAGTTATGCTGTTCATTTGTAATTCAGTTAGATCTAAATCCATTAGTCATAATCTACTTTCCATCTTCCCCCAATGCATCTACTTTAGTAAATAATAGATAGATACAATAAAATTCAGTGTGTACAACACTACAGTTTTTGACAAATGCATAGTTCTATGTCTAACGCCATGTTCTATGCAGAGCAATTTCTTTATCCAAAGCACCCCATTAGAGTTAAACGCTCTCCCTAGCTCCGAGAAACTAGTGACCTGCTTTGCTGCCTTCAGTTTTGCCTTTTCCAAAGGGTCATATAAATGGAATCACAGAGCCTGTGGATTTGGCTCTTTCCATTTAGCAAATGCATTAAAAATGTATCCATGTTGTTGCATGAACTGAGAGTTAATTCCAGCCTTGGCCAGTGTTGGAGCATTGGCCCTCAGACCAAAGGGTTGCAGGTTGGATTCCCCATCAAGGGCGCATACCTCAGTTACTTGTTCACTCCCTGCCCCCAGTTAGGGCACAGGCAACCGATCTATGTGTCTCTCTCACATAGATATTTCTCTCTTCTTCTCTCTCTCTCCCTTCCATTCTCTCTCAGAAAAGCAATAGACAAAACATCCTTGGGTGAGTATTAACAACAACAACAACAACAAAACGTTTATTCCACATTTTGTTTATTCACTTATTAGAGGATATCTGGGTAGATTCCAACTTTGGTGATCATGAATACAATGCTATAAATATTATCATAAAGCTTTGTGTGACTATATGTGTTCTGTTCTCTAGGATAGATACCTACCAGGATCATTGGGTCACAGTTAAATAAATGTCCATATTTAACTTCAAAGAAACTGCTAAATTGTTTTCTAAAGTGACTGTAACATGTCAACAGAATTATATGAGAGTCTTATTTGCTTTGCATTCTCCCCACTGTGTGTTATTGCTATTGTTGTCTGATTTTAGACAGTCTAACAGGTGTGTAGTGGTATCCCTTATGGCTTAAAATTTCAATTTTGTATAATTAATTAAATTAAAAATGCTTTTATAAGCTTATTTGTCATCTGTATATAGTTTTTAGTAAAATTGCCTACTGTCTGCCCAATTCTTTTCCCTGCTTTCTATTTTGTTTGTTTATTGTTGAATTTTAAGAATTTTTTAAATTTTCTGGATACAAGTCTTTTGTCACAAGCAAGAAGGGAAAATATATTATCCCAGTCTGTGACCTGCCTTGTTGCTCTCTTAACACTGTCTTTCACACAACAATGTGTTTAATTTTCATAAAGTCCAATACACAGATTGTGGATCGCTGCATTTGGTGTCTTATCACTACTTTCCAAGAATCTTTAACATATTTGTCATACATGAGATGATTTTGATGTTCACTTTATAGCTTTTGAGTGCATTTTTCCTTACCTTTTTATATAACTTGTAATGTTTGTTGTATTTGAAAGTTGAAAACCAGACATCTTGCATAGAACTGTAATACTGAGGTCAAAAGATTTGTTCCCTGGAAATGGACATGTCTTTGGTTCTGCAGGTCTTTAGAGTGGGCATTTGAATTAATCAACCTAGAAGTCGTGGTGGGTATGATTTTGTTATTGATATGGAAAACTTCATTGCTAATTAGGCTCCTATGGATGATAAAGAGGTACTGTAATAAGTCTAACCTATAGTAATATCACAGGGTGATGTGACCATAAATTTCTAACTGGGGAGGTCATGGTTGAATAGTTATGCACCAGGCATACAACTTTTTTTAGTAAAGGGCTTATTTTACTTTAAGAAAGCCCTGCCCATTGTTCTTGTGCACCTTTGTTAACAAACCTTTGAAATGCCAGGGCAATCCTCTTTTCCAGTCCCTCCTGAGGCATTACCACCAAGAGAGCATATAATCTTAATTATCCCGTAATTCAATTCCTCATCTTCATGTAATCTTAATCAGTTCCCTCCTTAATTCCAAATGTATACAATGAACTGAAAAGCTGTCATTCTCTGGAGCACTTGAGATCCTGCTTTCCAGAAATTGTCATCAGTTTTGCTCAAATAAACTCATAAAAATTCGCTCTCTTTGGATGTTTCTTTTTTGTTTTTAATATATTTTATTGATTTTTTTTTTTTGTTTTGTTTTTTTTTTGTTTTTTTTTTTTTTTTTACAGAGAAGAAGGGAGAAGGATAGAGAGTTAGAAACACCAATGAGAGAGAAACATTGATCAGCTGCCTCCTGCACACCTCCTACTGTGGCTGTGCCCGCAACTGAGGTACATGCCCTTGACCGGAATCGAACCCGGAACCCTTCAGTCCGCAGGCCGATGCTCTATCCACTGAGCCAAACCGGGTAGGCCTATTTGGATGTTTCTTAAGTGGACACTTCAAAGTCCTATAGAAGGAACTTGTATTTGGGGCAGGAGCTGGTTAGCAGAGCAATGTTTGCTCCTTCTGAGTTTTCTGTCTCCCTTCACTCTGTGCCTGGGAGAGGTTTTCTCTGTATGCTCTGTTTCCTCCATGTTCCTCCTGCTGAGGTAAGGACATCCAAACCTGTAGAGAATTTTTATGAGTTTATTTCAATTTATTTGAGCCAAACTGATGACATGCTGGGAGGAAAGATCTTCAATGCTCCAGAGAAGGACGGTTTTGGAGTTCATTTATACATTTGGAATTAAGGAGGGAAGGTAGGAAAGATTACATGGTAGTGGGAGGAAGCAAGACAGGGAAATCTCTATGACTGCATTACAGGAGCGTTAACAGAATTATGTGCTCTCTTGAGGGTGGTTATACCTCTTAGGAGTCTAAAGCAAGGGATTACTCCTTGCATCCCATGGACGTGTTAACCTAGATCCACAGAAATAATGCACGGGGCTTTCTTACGAAAAGGTAAACCTTTTATATGCCTTGGGGGTAACTGCACCATGACCTGCCCACTTAGGAATTTATAATCAGATCCCCTTGTGGAGTTACTTTCCGTCACTGAACTTGTGGGATTTGTTACAGAGCACCTTTTTTTTTGTTTACTCTCCCAGTAATGTTCTGCTGTTATTTGTTGTTCAAAGCTCATCATCTTGGTATGGAAATGGTGGTAGTGGGTGCACAGTCTCAGTTGCGTTGATTGCCTCCAGCTTACGCATGTACCCTGCTCTGTTTCTCAAAGCGTATGGCCCTCTCTATTTACATACACTGATTGGAGGGGTAAACATATAATTCTGACCCTCCCTAAGGTAGCTTTAGTGCCCCCATGTTTTTCCTACCTCCCCAGCTGTAATTACTTTTTTGTTAATATCTTAAAGGCAGGAATGCTTATTGCTGCCCATCCCCTACCCCTCAAAGGCTTTTGTACCAAAGTAGAGACCAAAGGAAATAGATTTGGGTCTAGTATTTTTTCTGCCAAATCAGGCACAGTTGTTTCTCTAATCCACATTAACATCATAGGCACTTCTTAGGGCTTTTTCCATTTTCTTCTGTGAGCAGCCCTTGAGATTCACAGAGAAAGAGCCTGGCCTATAGTATACTTGGTCTTCATCAGATGTCAACTCTTATGGTGAATTCTTCGTAGGCACATCTGTTATATTTACCCCAGATGCATGCATGCTTATTTTTGCTTTCTCTCTGCTGGAACAGTCTCTTTCATCTTTGGCCTATTTGGTGGTTCTACTATTTAGGTGTCCAATAGGTTTGAGAAAAATTATAAATTTAATGTTGGTCCACATCTACTGGGGAAGACAGTGAAACCGGTCTGTTGAATCCCCTGCCAGCTACATAACAATGGGTTTAAGAGTATTTAGAGTATTTCTAATCCTATCTAATAATAGACAAACATAGTAATTAACCATACCTCCGACACGCTTACCATTGGCTAATCAGGGTGATATGCAAATTAACTGCCAACCAAGATGGTGGCTGGCAGCCAGGCAGCTGAAGTGAACAGGAGGCTTGCTTGCTCCAGTGATGGAGGAAGCCAAGGTTCCCTGCCTGTCACCACCCAGCTCTGAGCTGCACTCTAAGCAACTATGTTGCAATTATAGAAGCTAAACAATCCCCAGAAACCTGCTTTCAACCAGCTGGGCCTCAGAGCTGGAGTTGGAACAGTGTTTCAATTATAGAAGCTAAACAAAGCCCAGATACCTGCTTTCAGCAGCCGAGGTCTCAGAGCTGGAGCTGAGCCTCAGAGCTAAAGCCAGCTCTCAGCTCCAGTGACAGCCATAGAAGGTAAATAAATCCCAGAATAAAAAAAAAAAAACAGAAAGAAAAAAAGGAGAGGTTGGGAGCTTCAGTCACCCGCCAGCCTGAAAACGGCCCTCAGCCCCTCACCCAGACTGGCCAGGCACCCAAGCGGGACCCCCACACTGATCCAGGACACCCTTCAGGGCAAACCAGCCGGCCCCCACCTGTGCACCAGGCCTCTATCCTATATAGTAACAGGGTAATATGCAAACTGACCATAACAGCAGAAAGATTGGGAATGACTGGTCACTATGACACACACTGACCACCAGGGGGCAGACGCTCAATGCAGGAGCTGCCCTCTGGTGGTGAGGGTGCTCTCACATGGGAGGAGCTCTGCTCAGCCACAAGCCAGGCTGATGGCTGCCAGTACAACGGTGGTGGTGGGAGCCTCTCCTGCCTCCTCAGAAGCACTAAGGATGTCCAACTGCAGTTTAGGCCTGCTCCCCGCTGGCAAGTGGACATTCCCTGAGGGCTGCCGGGCTGCCAGAGGGATGTCTGATTGCCATCTTAGGCCCAATCCCCGGGGGAGCGGGCCTAAGTCAGCAGGTGGTCATCCCCTGAGAGGTCCCAGACTGCGAGAGGTCACAGGCTGGGCTGAGGGACACCCTCTCCCACCCGAGTGCACAAATTTTTGTGCACCGGGCCTCTAGTCTTATATAATCCTATATAATAAAAGCATAATATGCTAAGTGTCCAACCTTTGGGTTAATTACTTGACCAGTCGCTATGACACTCACTGACCACCAGGGGGCAGACACTCTGACCGGTAGGTTAGCTTGCTGCTGGGGTCCAGCCAACTGGGACTGGGTGAGAGGGCCAGACATGCCCTGAAGCCATCCTGCAGTCCAGACCGGCCAGCCCAATTTACCCCTATCAGGGCCAACTGGCCAACCTCCTGCAGTCCCTCCCCAGTCTGCTGGCCCCCAATGGCCCCCATCGGGACTGGGAGAGACAGCCCAAATTGGCCAATCACAAGCCAGGCCGAGGGACCTCGCCCATGCATGAATTCATTCACTGGGCCTCTAGTTGGGAGATAAAGAGTAATTGCAGCCAGTTTATCCCTTAGTGTGGAATACTTCCCTGTTTTAGACTTTGGTTTGCGTAAGTGTTATACCAATGGTCCTTAGTCACTCCTCCAGCATTTAGTATTTCAGACCCCATGCAGTGCGTGGGGGAGAGGTCAGGGTCCTTCCACTTCCCCAGAGAATGAAGTTCTTAGCTGCGGAAGAGACCCACAGACAGTGGAGAACCTACACATTGCAAGGGGCTGACTCGTGTGCACCATCTCTTTTCTTCCTGTAAGTAAACCCTGTCCCTCTGAGCCTTTTGTGCATGATGTCTATTCACAGCAACCTCAGTTATGTACTGTATTTTTTTCCTGAGTGGCACTTATCTGCCCCTGAACTGTGGCCACACTCATGTTGTATTCTATCCTCTGACACAGCCCAACTTCTCAATGAGCAATGAGACATCTTTATATTAATTGGGAGCAACATTACTCCCAGCTTCCTCCATCCTGGGCAAATAATCTTGAATTTGGTACTATGATGCACATTTTTGTCTTAAATAAGGCAAATCAAGGTTTTCTTTATTATAAAATTGTAGTTATTCTTTAAAGTTTTTTATATAGCGCTTTTTTTAAAAAATATATTTTATTGATTCTTTACAGAGAGGAAGGGGGAGAGATAGAGAGCTAGAAACATCGATGAGAGAGAAACATCGATCAGCTGCCTCCTGCACATCTCCCACTGGGGATATGCCCGCAACCCAGGCACATGCCCCTGACCGGAATCAAACCTGGGACCCTTCAGTCCGCAGGCCAATGCTCCATCCACTGAGCCAAACCAGTCTCGGCTATATAGCTTTAATTAATATGGATGTCAGCTGAAAGTCTGAAATAGCATTGAATCCATAAAAGGAATTTACTTTCTAATACAACTGTTATTTTTATGGTTTTTCAAAATTAAAAATTTAAATGCAATGATATTGCGGTGAACCAATGTGGCTCAATTGTATAAATAAGTTTAATTATATGGAAGTGTTTCACTAGCACAATAATGATCACACATTTCCCAACTCCACTAAATTAAACAGACAGCTGCGATTCAGTCTGCAGTCAATCCTTGATTACATTCTTCATGTTGTTTCCTGGATACTGTTAACCTAAAGATAAAAATCCAGAGTGAGAGGCAGCAAGTCTTTATTTGACATCAAAGAATAGGTATTCAGGAAGCACTAATTCAGGAAGAAACCCAGAGGTGTTCTGTTCATGATTTGAAGCAAGTGTGTTTTTGAGAAAGGGAACTGAAATAATTACATGAATATTAAGAATTTCTACTGGTCCTAATAAGCCAAATTATTTTTTAGTTAAACATGTGGTGCTAATTCTAAGGAAAGTCTTCAATTTTCAGTCTTTGTAGTCAAGTTGTCTGCTTTCCTCTTAGCTTTACAAACAGTTGTCTATTCATACTTACACATTTCCAAAAAGTATTTTAAAAAATTGTAACACAAATATACCCTATTTATTTGTCTATATATTCCAAAATTAAATTAGAAAAACAAGGATAAGTGTAATTCAAAGGCCACTGATTAGGGAAGAAATTTATATTAAAATATATGAATGAATGATTTATGCCATTGAACTACTACATAATGAATTGGATTTAATAGCATTTAGAAAGCTATGTAAACCAATACAGAATAATTCATAATTTAATATTGATGGCAAACATTTTAGCAGTAAAATATGTATGAAAAAGGAGAAATCTATTAAAGATGTATGTAAAAAAAAGTTGATGACATTTGGAAAATAGCATGTCAAACTGATTTTATTAGAAAGCTTTTTGGAATAAGAAAATCAGATTACAAGAAAAAGCATTTTTTAATGACATGTTGTAAATTGTTTTGATGGTTTTAAAAAAGAGAAGCTATGTTGGACATATATACCATAATTTAAACAATGAATGAGAGAACCAAAAATGTAAAGTAAAGGATTGAAAAAACACCATAAACTATAAATTGCTCTTCTGGACATTACATAAATAATACTTCTCCAGGTTTAATGGCTATAACTCATTCAAATAATAAACAAATAATAATTATAATGTCTTACTTCTCTGAATATCCTATCTAATAAAGAGGTAATATGCAAATTAACCATCACTCCAGCACACAAATGGCCACCCCCATGTGGTCAAAGATGGCTGGCAGAGGAGGGAAGTTGGGGGCGATCAGGCCTGCAGGGGAGGACAGTTGGGGGTGACCAGGCCTGCAGGGGAGGACAGTTAGGGGCTGTCAGGCCAGAAGGGGCGCAGTTAGGCATCAATCAGGCTGGCAGGGGAGTGGTTAGGGGGTGATCAGTCTGACAGGCAGAAGAGGTTAGGGGAAATCAGGCAGGCAGGCAGGTGAGCAGTTGGGAGCCAGCAGTCCTGGATTGTGAGATGGATGTCCAACTGCCCGTTTAGGCCTGATCCCATCGGACATCCCTCGAGGCGTCCCAGGATTGGAGAAGGTACAGGCTGGGCTGAGGGACACACATCCCCCGTGCATGAATTTTGTGCACTGGGCCTCTAGTATCCTTATCTAATAAAAGAGAAACATGGTAATTGGCATACGACCGCTACCCTTACCACTGGCTAATCAGGGGCGATATGCAAATTAACTGTCAGCCAAGATGGCGGCCGGCAGCCAGGAAGCTTAAACTGAAGATGAGGCTTGCTTGCTTCAGTGACGGAGGACTGCAACGTTCCCCGCCTGCCTTGCCGGCCTCTCAGCCTGCTATTGAAGAAACATAGTAACAAATAGAAGCGGGGGGGGGGGAAAAAACCCAGAAACCAGCTTTCAGGGAGCTGGGATCTCAGAGCTGGAGTTGATACAGAGTTTCGATTGTAGAACTGAAACAAACCAGATACCTGCTTTCAGAAGCAGAAGCCTCAGAGCTGGAGCCAGGCTAATGCTGGCTCAGAATAAATAAAAAAAATAAAATAAATAAAGGAGCAGTTGGGAGCTTCAGTCACAGCCTGAAAACAGCCCTCAGCCCCTCACCCAGACTCGCCAGGCACCCCAGTGGGGACCCCCACACTGATCCAGGACACCCTTCACGGCAAACCAGCCAGCCCCCACCCATGCACCAGGCCTCTACCCTATATAGTAAAAGGGTAATATGCCTCCCAGCACCGGGATCAGTGGAGCCGCGAGGCCTCCCGGCACCGGGATCAGCATGACAGGGGGCAGCGCCCAAACCCCCTGATCGCCCTGTGGCTCTGTGTGTGACAGAGGGCAGGGCCACAACCTCCCTATAAGCCCTGCTCTGTTCCTGACAGGGGAAGGCGCCCCAACCCCCTAATCAGCCTTGCTCTGTGCCTGATAGGGGAAGGCGCCCCAACCCCCTGATCGCCCTGCGGCTCTGTGTGTGATAGGGTATGGCACCCCAACCCCCCCACCCCAAGGGCCCTGCACTGTGTGTGATGGGGTAGAGCCATAACCTCCCCATTGGCCCTGCCCTGAGTGTGAGAGTGGCGGCTCCCCAACCCCCTGATCGGCCCTGCTCTGTGGGTGATAGAGGGCAGCGCCCCAACCTCCCGATTAGCTCTGCTCTGTGTGTGACAGGGGGTGGTGCCGCAACCTCCCCATGGACCCTTCCTTGAGTGTGACAGGGGGTGGTGCCCCAACCCCCCAATCGGCCCTACCCTGAGTGTGACTGGGGGTGGCATCACAACTCCCCAATCGGCCCTGCTCTGAGCCCGACCAGGGACTGCACCTAGGGATTGGGCCTGCCCTCTGCCACCCGGGAGCAGGCCTAAGCCAGCAGGTTGTTATCTCCCGAGGGGTCCCAGGCTGCGGGAGGGCACAGGCCAGACTGAGGGACCCCTCCCTTCCCCCCCCCCAGTGCACAAATTTTTGTGCACCGGGCCTCTAGTTATATAATAAGATGGGTTCTTGTAAGTATTAAAACATAGATCCATTTAAAGATAGCAAGTTCCTAAAGACATAAATGGATATATCAGTGGTAAAGAACAGGATTCTTCAGTTTTTTTTTCTATAATGTCTTCCCCTAAAATAACTTTCTTCTCATTGCACAATTTTTATTTTTTGTAACACCATTAATTATACTAATATCATTTTACTTATTAGTTGCAAAGTCTGCAATATCCGGTGTATTTATAGATATTTTAAAATAAAACTCTTATGATACTGTTTAAAATGTATTTTGTGAAATCTAAGTAAATAGAGATTTGATACTAATCATAATCATACATAATCATGTCTTTAAAATATACATAAATAATATTTCCTGGTAACCAAAATTTATTGCATTTTTTAATTGAACTTGTAATTTCTACTCTGCTATCCCCACATATTTAATCATCTATTTGTTGGCTTAAATATTTTTATTGGTCTTCCTTCTTATTTCTCTGCAACAACCACAACTTCAGGTTCAGAGTTGTCTTTCTTCTTCTTTTATTTAAGTTACTTTAGATTTATCTTGCACACGATTTACCAAAATAACCCAAATGCTTTACACATTTTGATGAGTAATTATGAACACAAAGCAAATTCTGATTAGGGATGTACTTCTAAATGACATGGAAGGGCATAAAATTTTTATATCAAAGCATGTCAAATCAAAGAGATAGCTATAAAAGGAAGTTTCTCTGTGTGGGGTTTTATTCAACCTAAAAATATCAGTCAATGTTTTGAATTCCTTCTGAGCAATACTCCAAAAAACACATAATAATCTATTATGAAAATTATTTATAACAATCTTACCTGTCAAGTCAACTGCTTTCTTCTTTAACTTTGTAGCTCACTATAATATAAAATAAAATGAAATAAAAATAAAAGGGGAAACTGCTTGAACTGCTCATGGATTTGTTACCAGCTTTGGGGTTTTTGGGCTCCCCAATATAGAAATTAAGGAAAAAGTCCAGAGAAATTTCCAGACAGATTTTATTAAGTTTATGATTGAGCACAAGGGAGACACTCCCAAGAGAAACAAGGTTTTGGGGTGCTCACCAAATGGCTTGAGGAAGAAGCTTTTATTGGTCAAGGAGGGGAGTGCTCACACAAACCTTGAGCAGAGTGGAATTTTTCACATTGAGGTAGGAGAAGGAAGAGGTTAGAAGAATGATAAAATTCTGCATTTTTTGAGCAGGGACTGGGAGTGGTCATGACATTCTTGTGGTTTTACTTATTTAATATTTCTTCTGGCCATCTGGTATCCTTGGGATCCCAGGCCACTGATTTTTTTTTTCAGCATTTCAAATTTTTCCCTCTGTTAAGTGTCCTAAACTATTTTTGTCCATATGTTTGTGTTGTTACAGTTGTTGTTTATTTTTAAGAGTTTTATTGTTATAACATGTTACAAAGTGCAACTATTTAAATTATACCATTGAATGGCTATTAGTGTATTTTCAGAGTTGAACAAACATCATCATTATCTAATTTTAGAAAATTTTCATCACCTAGACTAGAGTAATGATAAAAATAATAATTTTCCAATTAGTAAGCCATCCTAACACAATGCAGCATGGTATAATTCAGTTTTGCTATAAGGATGTGTCTGTTTGGGTTGTGATTTTTACAGGCAGGAGGAAAAACTGTCTTTTATCTAGGCCCTTCTCAGGCATATATTGTTAACAGTAGAGTACACATGGAAACTGAAGATACAGAAAAGTATTCCCTTAAGACTCTTTATGCTTTGGTATCTTTTTAAAAGTGTTTTTATGTACTTTGTGCAGTGTGCTTGCACAAAGGATGCCATGGTAGAGCAAAGCATGTTATCTTTTGAAACCCATTCCTATGTTGGGAAATAGATAATAAACTCAGCATATGAAATAGCAGCAGGAAAATTTATAGGCAGAAACACATAATTGACAATAAATAGATTTGTTATGGACATACAAAATAAGTGCTTAAAATTTTTGATGAGATTATTTATTTGTGAATTCCTTGAACCAAAACATGGCTTTCTCTCTCTTTCTCTCTCTCTCTCTCTCTCTCTCTCTCTCTCTCTCTCTCTCTCTCTCTCTCCTTTGTATCCCACTATTTTTAAAGGTGTTTTATCCTTATGTAAAGTGATGCTTTGACTTGGTAACTTATGACTCTGTTTATGCCACATGCTGAAGGCAGCTTCTGGAATCTCAGTTAACCTATCAGGTCACTGTAACCTAAAAAATTCTAAGTAGTCCTTTTGATACATTGGATCAGATAGTTAGTATATATTTAGATTCAATATTTTCCCCCAATATATCTGTTAGCAGCAATTAATCATTGCTTCATGACATTTTCAGAGAGTCATCTGAGAAAAATGCAGATCCCCAAATTTTACCCTATGTTTTTACTTTTTAATTGTTTATTAAATGAAATGATAGTAAATATGCTCATTTTTAAATTTTTTTGCTTCCAATCCTTCACTCCAACACATGATCTCTCTCTTCATCATCATGCAGTGTATATTTACACAAAGATACTCAAAAGGCAGTAACATTCTGTTAAGTTTCACAATGTCAATACATATGATCATTTCAGTGAATTTGGTGAAATATTTAATCCATAATCAATATTGAAAAATACCCATATGAACATCAGTTTAATTTTTTGCTGAATGCTGGATATATATCCCTTTTGAATTGGCATTCAACTTCTGTTAAAAGACATAGATAATAAGAGAATACATTAATTTATGAGGCACCACTTTCTAATTTTCCAATTTTTGTGTAAATGTGACTGTTACAAAGATGTTCCTTATTTTAACTTGATTATTACTAACTATATCTGAATAACTTCAATCTCTTGGTTCTATGTCCAGCTCATAGGTGAATGTTGGTAATTCTTCAGAAGCTAAACTTTTCTATTTAAAGTAAAAATTATAATAAGAAAAATCAATAGCACTAAGACCATTACATTATCTAGAGTCTTTGAGATTATTAAAATCAAATCATATGTTTAATCACAGTCACTAAAAATAGCCAAATGAATATGTAATTTTAATGTATTGAATCAGAAAGCATTGCTTGTGTGCCAGTTCCTGTGCTTAGTCATCTTTTTCTATGAGGCAGCGAATGTAATAGGACCTTTGATATGTTTTGTAGGAAGGTGAAAAAGAAAATAAGAAAAAATGCATAGGAGAAAGGAGAGAGGTAGTGAAACAGAAGGAAACATATCTTTTCTTCCCCCACATGACAGTTATGCAGGTTATACAAAATCTTAGACCAGCCACAGTTTTTTTTAATCCTCACTGAAGGATATTTTTTAAATTGATTTTTACACAGGGAGAGAAAGAAAGAGAGCGAGAGAGAAAGAGAGAGAGGAAAAAAACATTCAAGTTCAATAGATACATCGACTGGTTGTTTTCCATATGTCTTAACTAGGCATTGAACCCACAATCTAGGTATGTTACCTGACCAGGAATAAACCCGCAACCTCTGGTGTGCCCGAGGATGCTCCAACCAACTGAACCATCAGGCCAGGGTGGACCAGTCACATTTTGTGTGTGTGTGTAAAAATTAAAAGTCATAAAATGACCACAAATCCAAATATATGCAAAATAGTCTAAGTGAAATTTGTAGAAAATGCATAATATCATGGGGAAAAAAAAGGAAAATGATGAATTCCTGTTTTTATAAGTGATCTTAAAATATCTAAAGGAATATATGGTGGAAATTATAAAAGTATTAGCAGAAAAATCAAGAAAATACTAACAAAATAGGGCATTGAACAAACAAAAAAAGTTCTTCCCCATGATGATTACAAGAGAAAAAAGTTGTGGCAAACTAAAGAATACCCTAAACAAACAACAGTGAAAGGTAAGATGAGAATACAATTTTTGTTTCCCTGAAATGGGAGTAACCTGATACAACATGGTTATTATGTTAGGCTTTGAAAGCTTTTGGTGGTGTCAGCATTCCAGCGAGCTCTCTGAATTTCATGGTATTGTAGTAAGCCATCTCAGGATCAGTACAGTGACTCTGAAAGATCATTTTACTTTCTACTTTTGAAACATTAATTATAATTTTATGGATGTATTTATAAATCAGAATGCAAATGTCACTAAAACAAGAAATGGAGCAAAAAACCATGCTACATAGATAAGAATTGCATGTATAATAATTTATCAGAGATCCAGTAATTTTAATATCTTAATAACAAATTGAAGACTATTTTAGTTCCAAAGCTCCTAGCATATAAAAGATAAAATAAAGTTTAATAGAAAAGTTAATTATGAAATTGTATTTTTATAACTATTAACGAATGACTGGAAGAATTGTGGCAGAAGAAGAAATTTTGGAAGTTGTTCCAAATGATTTTATAAAAAGCATTAAAATAAGAAATTTTAGGTTTATAAAAAATAACAAAAGTGAAACTAATAGATTTGCAAACATATATACAATATATTTATCAGTTAAAAATTATGCTAGCATATAAATACACATAATTCTAATAGATGAATGAACAGATACTGTCATTTGTAACATTGACTGCATAAGGACAAAGACATTATTTTATTCATTGCTGTATGCTCACATCTAAGAGAATCACTCATGATATAATTACGGAATAGATGATTGGTGGATTTCTGAGTGGTTAGATGCTGAGACTTAGTTCCTTCTTAATAAAATTGAATGAATAAAAGTCAAGTTTCTGCATATTTCCAGGTAAGGCCATAATCATGATGAGTTACTTCACTGTCTATTGCTTGGTAAATTACTTGAACATGTTTTTCAAATTTGATAATCAGTAGGAAATGTGTGTCTATAAAAAATAAATTTAAGTTTCAAGAACAAAACAGACTTGTCATAGAGATATACCCTGATATTGGAAGGAGTTTTTTGGGTAAAATAAGAATTTTTGGGGGTGAAATGGGCAGGTTTAGAAAATTTTAAAAATTAATGAGTCCAAAAGGAGACATATGTAATACTCTGAAATACTTTAAGCAATAAAACAAAATTAAAAATGAAATTAATTAATTAATTAATTAATTAATTAATGAGTCCATGGGGAAAAAAAACAGGGCTACAGAGTTGCAAATGGATACATTTCCATAAGATAAGGGAGCTGGGAGCAGCCAAAGTTACATTTCCATAAGACTAGGGAGCTGGGAGTAGCAAAAGTACATATCTACAAAATAAGGGAAGGAGATAGAAAGCCCAGAGGGAATCGGGGAACAATGAGGGAGGAGGGCCTCATGTCTCCCATGTGAGGCTTGACTTTTGGGCTCAGAAGTTGCTATAGTGACCAAATTAGAGGTGACGGTGACCAGTCACAGGGGATATCAAGGCACAAAGATCTGCAGCCTTTATAAACCGCTAGAAGCCTGAAATTCGTGCATGGGGCAGGGGGGCGAGGTATGTGTGTGTCCTTCAGCCCAGCCTGCACGCTCTCCAAGATGGGACCCTTCGAGGGATGTCCCACTGCCTGTTTAGGCACAATGCGCGGGGATCGGGACTAACCAGCAGTCAGACATCCCTCTCACAATCCAGGACTGCTGGCTCCCAACCACTCATCTGCCTGCTTGCCTGATTGCCCCTAACTGCTTCTGCCTGCCAACCTGATCAACGCCTAACTGCTCCCCTGCCACCCTGGTTGCCCCTAACTGCCCTCCCCTGCAGGCCTGATCTCCCACAACTGTCCTTCCCTGCTGGCCATCTTGTATCCACATGGGGGCGGCCATCTTTGACCACATGGGCGTGGCCATCTTGTGTGTTGGAGTGATGGTCAATTAGCATATTACTCTTTTATTAGAAAGGATAGGGAAAAGAAACTCAGTGGGACTCTCTCCCCCTTCCCAAATGGGAGTCTGTACTTTTCTTCAATAAATTTCCACCTTTACTATACCATCTTCAGTCTGTGGTTTCATTCTTCGACTCTGATGAACAAAGAGCCTGGGAAAGGCCATCCTGACCAAGGAACACCACACACTCCAGTCCAAAAATCCTGTATCAACATTTTGTGTTCTACTTTATTTCATTCAAACACATTTGATTGAAAGTTAGCAAAGGTATTCCAGATGTGGTAATGAGACACAACTCTAATTTAGAGCAATCCCCAGATTTTGTAGTTGTGACCAGAAGCACGTATTTACTGCAATTTATTCAGTTAAGTAATTAAATAATACCTCAAAATTTTTGATACCTAGCAGAGCACTTTTTAAAATATATATTTTTTCATTGATTTCAGAAAAGAAAGGAGAGGGAGAGAGAGATGGGAACATCAATGATGAGACAGCATCACTGATCATCGCCTGCCTCCTGCACGCCCCCCACTGGGGATTGAGCCCACAACCTAGGCATGTGCCTTTGACTGGAATTGAACTCAGGACTCTTCAGTCAGCAGGCTGATGCTCTGCCCACTGAGCCAAACCAGCTAGGGCTAGCAGAGCACTTTTTCATCACTATATTTAAAGTCAGTATTTATATTCAGACTTCAAATAATCAAATAAAGTTGAGGAGATAGAAGAGGGCTAGGTAGTCAAGGCCAGGACCATGGGGGTAGGAAGTAGAACCAGGGAAATAAACTAGCTTTGTGGGGAAGACTAGATCCAGCTAGGCAAAATTCCTAAGGCAACCCTGCTGGGCAGGGAAAGAAGGGTGAGAAGGAGATGTGAGCTTTAAAATGTGTGGATGTTGCTAAGACAGGCAGCTTGAAGATAATCAATCCCAAGGATATTACTAAGGCAGCATTCTTTGAAAGATCCAATCAAAAGCCAGCAAAACATATACCCACCCCTAGACAAAGAAGCACACTCCTCCTCTCTCTGGTGCATTGGCTCTCCTATTGCAGGATATATACTCCCCTGGGTCCATGGGCTTTTGGTCGTATGTGACTCCACACATGAACTGATGAATTTTAATTAGCTTGGATGCTGAACTACATCCAGCTGCAACATGGAACGGAAGCTCTGGACATGGCCTGTTTTGAGCTCTCTTGGAACCCCAGCTTCACCTTTTCCAGAGCTGGCTTAAGGGGCAGGGGACTTTGGAACCTGATAAAAAGAATCTTCTCCTGTAACTCACTTTGGGCCCTCTCCCTGTTGCTCCTTGTGGGAGGGAGTCAACCTATCTCTCAACAAACTTTGCTTCTGCTTACCATATTTGTCCTTGATTTTATCCTTAATTCCTTGATTTTGTGAGACAATGAACCTGGACCCAACCACCACATTTTGGTTTCAAAGCTATGACCAAAAAAATAGGAATTAACGCTGTTACAAGCTCTTAAACTTGAATACTTGATAAGTAATATTAAATACTAGAGGCCTGATGCAGGAAGATTTATGCAAGAATAGGCCTTCTTTCCTCTGGCTGCCAGCACCACCTTCGCTCCGGCCCAGAGCGGCCTTTCCGCCTCTCACCTTGTTGTGTCAATTTGCATATTCCCTCCTTATTGGCTGTGGGTGTCGCCATCTTTGTCATGAAGTATGGTCAATTTTCATATTCCATCTTTATTAGATAGGATGTTTAATTGAATTATCTACCAAACATAATCAGTTATTATAACTAAAATAAAAAAAAAATTCAAAATCCCTTTATATTTGTTCACATTCAGAGCAAGGCTGATAATATTGTTTCACCTGGCAAAGGAGCTGAATGCAGGCATTTTTTAAAATGGAATTTACTTATATCTTTTCTCTCTTATCTTTTCTCTCTTCTATTTCCCTTTCTTTCAAAAATATGGATTATCATCTCTCTTTTACACATCCATCCATACAACCACACAAGCCTACATAAAAAATGCCAAACAATAAGTTTATAAGTAAAAGAATTCTATTAAGAACTTATGATGAATTCAGAACTAGGTATCTCATTTGTATTTATTTATATGTAGTCCCCATGTGAGAAATAAAATTTCAAATGAAGCATTTGGATTTTTAAAATTGAATTTATTGGGGTAGCATTGGTTAACATAGGTCCAGGTGTACAATTCAATAATACATCATTTGTATATTGTATTGTGTGTTCACCACCCTGAATCAAGACTCCTTCCATCAGCATTTATGACCCTTTGCCATTTTCTCCCTTCCCCCACCCCCATTAACCTCTTGTAATCACCATACTCCATACTGTTGTCTGTGTTTATGAGTGTTTTTTTCCTTTGCTTAATATCGTCACCTTTTTTACCCACCCCCTGTAACTGTTGTCAGTCTGTTCTCTGTATCTGTGAGTCTGTTTCTATTTTATTGATTAGTTTGTTTTGTTCATTAAATTCCACATATAAGTGAAATCATATGCTACTTGTCTTTCTCTGACTGGCTTATTTCACTTAACATAATATTCTCCCCATCCATCCACACTGTTGCAAAAGATAAGACTTCCTTCTCTTTTAAGGTTAAGTAGTATTTCATTATGTAAATGTACCACAGCTTTTTCATACATTCATCTGCTAATTAAGAATGTCATTTAATAAAACTCAACATTTTCATAAAAGGTTATCCATGTAATTCATCCACTTATTTATGCCAATTTCTTTTAAAAAGGAATTAAACCAGGAGGCATTTAATTAATATTTAATAAGTTATCATTCCTCCAAAAGGGTTTATTATAATATTTGGTAAACATATAGTTATAAACTATATAATGTGATAAGTTTATGTAAATATCTATGTATATAAAAGGCTAAGTGACTGTCAGTTTGTCCAACCATCTGACCAACCGACTGGCTGGTACATGTGACGTGCACTGTCAATTTAAAAATAAATGTTGACTCGCACATGCACGATACATATAAAGCTCTCACTGGCACCAATTGCATGCATGTGTTTCCAACTAGCATGATTGAAGCTGAAGTATTAACAGGATCTGTGGAAGGAGAGGTTGTTCTGATTCCAAGAATTGATTTGTCCCCGTCTGACAGTGGCCTCCCATTTAAATTAATTCAAAGACAGTTTCTCATGATGCCAGCATTTGAAATGACTATTAATAAATCACAAGGAAAAACTCTAGACAGAGTAGGAATATTCCTACCTAAACCCGTTTTCGGATATGGTCAGTTATATGTTGCTTTCTCTCGAGTTCGAAGAGTGTGTGAAGTTAAAGATAAAGTTGTAAATACTCCATCACAAGGGAAATTAGTCAACCACTCTGAAAGTGTTTTTACTCTTAATGTGGTATACAGGGAGATACTAGAATAAGTTTAATCAATTTATCAATCATTGTTTTAATCAATGTTGTTTTTATAGCATGTTTTTGTTGTTTATATATCATGTTTTTTGTTTTATATCATGTCTTTGTTGATGTTAAATCATGCTGTTATTTATTTATTAATCAATTTATATATTATTTTCATATACATTTTACTCATTTTCTTTCATCTCTGACACTTCTATTATAGAGAAATGGCGAATAGTGATATTAAGATATTTCTTCTAATTAATTTCCTTTCAATATGCATGAATCCGTGCACCGTGCCACTAGTACATAAATAAGTGTAGTAAAATATAACATTTTTTCAAAGAATGAAGTTTACTATATCTATATGCTTAAAATTTTAAATATGAGAGATTCAATCAAACTTTCAATTTTATTATTAATGGTCTATAACAGTGATGGCGAACCTATGACACGCGTGTCAGAGGTGACGCACGAACTCATTTTTTTGGTTGATTTTTCTTTGTTAAATGGCATTTAAATATATAAAATAAATATCAAAAATATATGTCTTTGTTTTACTATGGTTTCAAATATCAAAAAATTTCTATATGTGACATGGCACCAGAGTTAAGTTAGGGTTTTTCAAAATGCTGACAAGCTGAGCTCAAAAAGTTCGCCATCACTGGTCTATAACATAGTAAGTAACCAGAGCATCAAGACATATGGTTTTATGTTCCAAAGAATTCCTTTGCTATCTAACCATACACTATGAACATGCATTAAGTTAGGTTAAATTAGGCTTAAATTCCAGACCAATATATAAAACCTATAGGCAGCTCTGTTACAAAAAAAAAAAATTGTTAAAGTAGTAAAATGAAAAAAAAGTAATCAAAATGAAAAAAACAATTAAAAATAATGAAGAATGGAAATTAATGACACTATTACATAACATGCATTATTATATAACTATATTAAGTATTTGTATTCATTTTGTTATGGCCTAAACAATATTAACTATAAAATATCTGTAATTTTGATATTTAAAATATTATAAAATCATTTTAACAAAAGCCTAAGTTATTTAACAGGCTTATTTATTAGTTTAAAGTGTTGCTTTTTCTTTATATTATTTTTCAGAAAGAGAAAGCCACTAAACTGGTTTCAAATACTACAATTTATTTATATTCCTATGACTACACTTTCAGTAAACATACATTAGTAATCTTCACCAATTAACAGTAATGGCTAGAAGGAGTAACGTTTATATAGATCCTAATCAGATATTCATCTCAAAATGTTTAAAATTTAGATTTGCTGTACCTCTCAAAAAAGTTGTTGAAAATAAGTTGAATTTTAAATCATGAAAATTCATGTGTCAAAATATTTTATCTTTTGGAAAAGAATTGTACTTATTCTCTCTCTCTATCTATTTATCTCTCATAATTTTAATAAAAGAAACTTAATGAAAATACTTGTTTATTTGGTAAATAAAAGAAGAATTGTTTCATTTCTATATACCCATCTCACACCTTACTTTTATCTTTTTGTAAAAACAAGAAAATAAGAAATGAGTTCAAAACACATATACATATGGAGAATACTTTGGCACATGTATGGTTTAAAACTATTTTCTCCTTGCTGGTTATTACACAAAAGATATATATATTTATAAATAGGCAGTTTCATTTACATCACAAAGCAGACTAGAATCTTAAAACTATCAAAGGTAAATTCGTCTTATTTGCCATTGCTGTCTATGTGCAAGATGCAGTGCTCTTTCTGCCCTTTGTTTTGGGAAACCTCCTGGGATTAAATATCTTAAGTCTAGTGTGATTGTGACACCTTCTGTTCTACAAGATCATCTGTCTTAAAAGATAGCAAACTGCAGAGAATTAAGAAATTGATTTTGCCCAGTTTTAACTTAATGAAAAACAACCTGGTTTCAATCACACTGGAAGGTGAGAGATAGAGTTGCTTATTAAAATCTCTATACATTGGAAGTCAAGCAACTCTCTGTCTGTGTAGATAAGATGTAACAGAAGAGAGTGGTCTCTAGTAAAATAAAACAAAACATATTGACAGGACAGACATCATTATGCCAAATGTGTGTTTTGAAATTTTCTAATAAAGGAATCACATAAGAAGGTTCATATTATGTTTGTTATTTAGGTCAGCAAAATAAAAGACAATAGATTTATTTGCAAAATTCTTTAATACGAAAGAAGATTTCAAGATATATAGAAAGAAACTAACCATTTTCTTAGTATACAGAAACCTTGACTTATATAAATTTGGCCAATAGATATGTCTGAATGATAAACTGACTAGAATTTTCGTGCCTCCTCAGTGGATGAAAGGGAGCCACTTTGTAGCCATTGAGTTCAAGTCTCTTTCTCCTAAGGAAATGTATTTTCTTTATTTTATGATTCTGCCCAGGAGGGTTAAAATACCCTTACCTACCTCATTTAAAGACAAATAAATTTTTAGTCTCTAGTTATGCCCAAATAAATAGGTCATAGTAAGATGTTATTTAGCTAGAGAAAATCATGCTTCTTAGAGTTCAATGCATACAAATTTTAAGACAAATTCTTTGTTGTTTGATGTTTTCTTTGATAAGTTTATTAACATCAACATCAATTAAGAAAAATAAGCTTTGTTACTATGGATTTGTGATACAGAATCTAATATATGCAATTATTTTAGAACTAATTGTTCTCCTTCATTTCAGTAAATGTACAAAGTCCAGAATATGACAAATAAATAGTGTTTTTCAAATTAAAATAGTATTTTCAAGATTTTTTAAATAATAAATTATCACGTTATAAATTGTATTTTACACATCACTAAACCTTTACAAAAAGAGAAAGAAAACCCTACACAGACATATATATGCCAAGAAATGCAAACTGACATTTGCTAAATGTTGCAACACTAAGACATTTTTGTGCAGAATTCTGAATAAACTTTATTAGTCTGTACTTGTAAAAAATAAGACATTGATTTGAAAGATTGTTGCTCTGCGCTGTTTGTTGTTTTTTTAATTGCTTGTTTTAAATATTTAAGCCTAGCCACTGCCTTAAAGCTTGCAAATAACTTCCATTCTACAAATGATACACCTAATTGCACACTGGTGAAAACCAAAATGTGGGTGTTTTGAGTCCGAGTTCTTGGCTCACAAAAATCAAGAATGCAGTCACTGACAAAAATGATTAATGGAACCAAAGCTTATTGAAAACAAACAAACAAACAAACAAAAAAACAGTCCTGAAAAAGGAGTACCTGAGGGTTCCAGGAGCAGCCCAGTGTCCAGGGCTTCCTTTCCACGTTACAGTCAGGAGTAGGTTAGTATCCAAGCGAAGTAAAGCCTAGTAGTCCATGTGTGAAGGCCCACGTGGCCATAAAGCAGGTGGGTGATGGGGGATGTGTTTCCCCTGCAACAGGAATGTCAGGTAGCCATTGTTGGCTGCGCCTCTGGAGAAGGGAAGGGGAGGAGAAGCGCAGGCTTTTTAATTTAGGGGGTGGAGGCAGTCTTCTTGGTTCCTGACTGGTTATCGGCAAGCTGACAGTCTTGGCAATATCCATACATTTTGAAGTTCATGTCTCTGTGTGCACCCTTCCTCCAGGGCCCAGTTGGGGTGTCTTAGTAACTCCACCTAGCTGGGTCTTTCGTTTCACTTCCTCCCATGATCCTGACCCTATCTACCTAACTTTCTTTTCTGTCCACTAAGTAAGGTAATTAGAAATGCTTTTGAGAAGTAAATGCTACAAAATAACAACTGAACTTTAGATATAAAAAGTTTGGGGGGTCGATTTTAGGAGACTGGTTGTTATACATATTATAAAGAATAAAGAATGAAAATTCAGATTAAGTTTTGTGATTAAATGCTATGAAAATCAGATTGTTTACTAAAAGATTAGGTCTCAGAACCAGTACAAGTAAAGTCAATTTTGTGACTTTCTGATAAACTTAAATATATTATTTACTATTTAAAACTGCTTATGCAATTAAGGACTTTTTACTTCAGCATATCCTCAATGTAAAATATATAAACAACTTTGTAGCTGAATTTATTATAAAGTTTCAACATCTATTTCTAAATGTCAATATAAAAAACACTTATTTTCATTGCTGATTTGCTTTATAAATGAGGAAATTAAAAGAAATTAAAGCAATAATAATTAAATATTAATAAAATAAACAACAATGTCTATGTTTTATTTATTGATATTAACAAAAATAAATTAAAATTTACATTTTTATTTACTTTCAAAATAAGGATTCTGCTATCTACAAGTGTTGAAATACACTTTTTTAATTAAAATATTTAAGCTTTGATATTTGGCAAAAGCTTTGTATTTATATGTCTGTATGTGAAATAAAATTAAAATTTATGAATTTGTCTATGAGCATATAAAGTTTATTCAAAGTAGAACCAATGGAAAATGCAATGCTGTCAGTGTCTCTAGATATAAGTGTAAGGTATATATAATATAAAACCAACATAATAGTGTATTAGAGGCTAATATTCAAAATATATAAAGTACTCATACAACTCAACAAAAGGAAGATCAACAATCCAATTAAAAAATGAGCAGAAGACCTGAATAGACATTTCTCCAAAGATGACATACAAATGGCCAAGAGGCACATGAAAAAATGCTCAAAGTCACTAATCATCAGAGAAATGCAAATTAAAACCACAATTAGATTTTACTTCACACCTGTCAGAATTGCTATCATCAACAAATCAACAAACAAGTGCTGGTGGGGATGTGGAGAAAAGGGAACATTAGTTCATTGATGGTGGGAATGCAGACTGGTGGAGCAACTATGGAAGACGGTATGGAGTTTCCTCAAAAATTAAAAATGGAACTTCCATTTGACCCAGGGATCTCGCTTCTAGGAATATATCCTAAAAACCCCAAAACAATAATCAGAAAGAATATATATACCCTTATGTTCATAGCAGAGTTATTTACAATAGATAAGACTTGGAAATAACCCAAGTGCCAATCAATAAATTAATGAATAAAAAAAAGCTGTGGGGCATTTATAATGTCCTACAATGGAATACTACGCAGCTGTAAAAAAGAGGGTCCTCTTACCGTTTGGGACAGCATGGATGGGCCTGGAAAATATTATGCCAAGTGAAAGAAGGCAAACTGAAAAAGACAAATATCACATGATCTCACTTATTTGTGGAATTTATTGAACAAAATGAATTGACCAGCAAAATAAGACACAGAGCAGGGAGGTATGGAACAGATTGATATACCTTGATGTGAGGTTGGGGGAATGAGAAGAGATAACCCAAAGAACTTATATGTATAGCCCATAGCAATAGGGTAGTAAAGACCTGGGGGGAGAGGGGGGGAGAGGGTGTGGGAGGAGGAGGGGAAAGGGCTGGAAATGAGAGATATCTGTAATACTATCCTATCTAATAATAGACAAACATGGTAATTGACCATACCTTTACTACACCACCCATTGGCTAATCAGCATGATATGCAAAATAACCACCAACAAAGATGGCAGCTAATTTGCATACTGCAGGCAGGGTGGGACAGTGCCATCCCACCTGCCCTGCTGCCATCCGGGTCTGCTATCTGCAACCTGGGGCAGCGGGCGTCCTTGTGCGACCTGACCCGGGGCAGCGCCCCACATTGGCCCTGCCATGTGCGCAACCCGGGGCGACGGGGCAGGCACCGAGTGATTGGGCCTGCCATCTGCCACCCTGGGAGCAGGCCTAAGCCAGCAGGTGGTCATCTCCCGAGGGGTCCCAGACTGTGAGAGGGCACAAGTGGGGCTGAGGGACACCGCCCCACCCACTCTCCCCCGCCAGTGCACAGGGCCTCTAGTATTTTTTATAACAGTAAAAAATATATTTTCAAATAAAAAATAGTATATTAATAACATTTTTAATCAATTTAAATTGAAATTAGTTTTATATGTCTGCGTATACATCTTACAATGTTAAATAATACAATGAATTAATACAAATTCAGCAATGTTTTTCTTACAGAAATAACCAACTGTGTGGGTAGAGCAAAAGTTTTTAGTGTTGTTCATATTATAAACTATTATAGGATGATTGTAGAACTTTTTGATAATACACTTATAATTCTATCACCAGCCTTTATCTTTGTATGCACAAGTGTGACTATAATAAAAAATTGAATTCAGTCTTAACACATTGTTTGCGGATAGTTTTTATCGCACGCTAACAGGTGGCATGGGCCATTTTTGCTAATTTTTTGCACAAATGGCAACGTTCAGTAAAATTACGATAACTTTAGTTTACATATTTATACGTTACCCGCATTCTACCGCTAGTCTATAAAAAACGTATTAATGCGTGTCCCGCGCTCTACTACACTGGTAGAACGTATAAATATGTAAAACGTGTAAGCACGTTTCCCGCATACAATGTGTTAACTGTTTGCTCTTTGATTAACCACATATATAGTTAATAGTTATGTATCTTTTTTGTTATTTAATTGCTTCTAAAACCACATAGTTTGATTGAATTGCATTTTATTGTATGTCATAATATAATTTATTTTTAAAATATATTTTTTGCATCACTTGAGTTCTCATATTTCATGATTATTAAAAACAATGTGATGAACATTCAGAAATATTTAAGGACAGCCATAATTTTAGGATTGCTGAAGGAGGAATGAACAAGGCCAAAGGGTAAATATTATGAATTTATTAGGTCATCTGGAAATCCGGATGGGCTGAGTATCAATGGTGTCAGCACCCAGGTAAGGGGAGTCAGAGATTTTTAAAGGACTCTAGGTGGGCTTTTTCTGGGTGGAGAATTCTCTGGGCAGATCTGGATCCTACGAAGGTCCAGAGAGGCAGGATAATGGTCTTAGCAAGTGGAATATGGTCTTAGGGAAATGGAATGTGACCTAAGAGAAAGGGCATGCCAGTTACGAAGTGGCCTAAAAGTCAGTTCCCAGGGGAGAGGGTATGAATTCAATTGTTTGATCAGCCCTAACAATAATTATTTTAAAACTAGTAGCCCATGGTGCAATATCGCGCACAGTAGGCTACCCGCCGCTTCTGCGGGAGCCTGTGGGAACTGCAGTGTATTGCCGGGAGCTGCGCTGATTCCATGGGAGGCAGAAGTGAGTCTCTGGCACCCATGGGAGTTGAGAGGGAGCTGTGCCGCTTCTGCAGGAACTGGGAGAAACCCATGCTGATTCTGTGGGAGGCAGGAGGGAGCCGCACTGGTTCCATGGGAAGCGGGCACATCGTCTCCTCTCTGGGTCTGCACTCAGCCACTGAGGCTGTGCACCAGCCCCCCGTCCCTGTCTGTGTCTGCTCCGGCTCCAGGGGGACTGGCCTGAGCCGGGGTGCGGTGGCTCGCCAGCCCCCCGTCTCTGTCTCTGTCTCTGCTCCGGGCCTCACCTGAGCGCGCAACCTCCTCCTGTCTGGTTGTGACCCATCATGGTGTCCTGGCATAATTTGCATATTTCCTCTTTATATATATATAGACTAGAGGCCAGGTGCACAAAAATTTGTGCACTCGGGGGGAGGGGGGGGTCCCTCAGCCCGGCCTGTGCCCTCTCGCAGTCTGGGACCCCTTGGGAGATTACGACCTGCTGGCTTAGGCCTGCTCCCCGGTGGCAGAGGGCTGGCCCAATCCCTAGGTGCAGCACTTGGTTGGGCTCAGAGCAGGGCCAATTGAGGAGTTGGGGCACCGCCCCCTGTCATGCACAGAGCAGGGCAGATTGGGAGGCTGCGATGCCACCCTCAGTCACGCTCAGGGTAGGGCCGATTGGGGGGTTGGGGCACTGCCCCCTGTCACACTCAAGGCAGGGTCGATGGGGAGGTTGCACTGCCACCCTCTGTCACACACAGAGCAGGGCCCATCAGGGGGTTGGGGAGCTCCTGCCTGTCACGCACAGAGTAGGGCTGATAGGGGAGTTGGGGCACCACCCCCTGTCACCCAGAGAGCAGGGCTGATCAGGGGGTTGGGGCACCGCCACTGTCACACTCAGGGCAGGGCCAATGGGGAGGTTATGGCTCTACCCCATCACACACAGAGCAGGGCCTGTGTGGGGGGGAGGAGGGGGTTGGGGCGCTGCACCCTGTAACACACAGAGCTGCAGGGCGATCAGGGGGTTGGGGAGCTCCCCACTATCAGGCACAGAGCAGGGCCAATCAGGGGGTTGGGGCGCCTTCCCCTGTCAGGAACAGAGCAGGGCTGATAGGGAGGTTGTGGCCCCGCCCCCTGTCACACAAAGAGCCACAGGGCGATCAGGGGGTTTGGGTGCTGCCCCCTGTCACGCTGATCCCGCTGATCCCGGTGCTGGGAGGCATATTACCCTTTTACTATATAGGATAGAGGCCTGGTGCACGGGTGGGGGCTGGCTGGTTTGCCCTGAAGGGTGTCCTGGATCAGGTGGGGGTCCCCACTGGGGTGCCTGGCCAGCCTGGGTGAGGGGATGATGGCTGTTTGCAGCTGGTCACACACCCTTCAGGGTGGGGGTCCCCACTGGGGTGCCTGGCCAGTCTGGGTGAGGGGCTGAGGGCTGTTTTCAGGCTGACGAGTGACTGAAACTCCCCACTGCTCCTTTTTTTCTTTTTTCTTTTTTTTATTCTGGGCCAGCTTTAGCTCTGAGGCTCCAGCTCTTAGTCCTCTGCTGCTGAAAGCAGGTATCTGGTTTGTTTCGGTTCTATAATCGAAACAATGTATAACTCCACTCTGAGATCCCGGGCTCGCTGAAAGCAGGTTTCTGGGGTTTTGTTTAGCTTCTATATTTGTTACAATGTTTCAAACTGCAGGCTCAGAGGCCGGCAAGGCAGGCGGGGAACGTTGGTTTCCTCCCTCACTGAAGCAAGCGACCCTCATGTTAGTTTCAAGCTGTCTGGCTGCAGGCTGCCATCTTGGCTGGCAGTTAATTTGCATATCTACCTGATTAACCAATGGGAAGGGTAGCGGTCATATGCTAATTACCATGTTTCTCTTTTATTAGATAGGATAATAGAATTTTAGAAGCAGAATAGAAAGCATAAGAATATGAAGTCTTTAAATTTATTAATGCATGTAATCATTCATGCTGCTACAGGCCCCTCTCACAGACACCAGAGAGAAGTTATTGGAGAGCCCTCTGAGGTAGAGGGAAAGGGCTGTCCTCACCTTGGTTCTTGTCATGCTCATATAAATTAGTTTAAGTGGGAGACTCTGGTTGCACTGTGAAAAATCTAATTCATGAAGAAAGTAAAACCTGCAAATGTTTTAAAGGAGCAAGGCAATCAAATATATCATCTGGCTTATGAAGCTCAGCTGGGCTCTCAGCTAATCTGAACAGCAACTGGGGGAAATTTTCTGCCTTATATACCCTCCTCTCTATACATAAAAATTCCTCTGGGAGATATCCTGGTACACATGAAGTCTGAAGGTCTCCTCTTTTCTTAGTTATGGCTTTCTTTGAATTTATGAGAAGCACCTGGCAATTAAATCCTGAGACTACTAGCTTTTCTGTTTAAATAGTGGAATGAGATAAGACTGCAGTCTTTCTTCCCCTTCCTCCCTGCTGTTTTAACAGCTCCAGGATGATTTGCACTAAGTAGTCTCTGGTTAGTGATAAGTTGAATTAGGATTCCTCCTGCTCTCCCCCTTCCCTTCATCCTCCTCTCCTTCATTCTTATGTGAGGAGGAGAGGTTTTAACCCTTTGTTCTCAAAAGAAGACCCTGCTACAATCTGGCTGCACAACTTTTTGGCTTTGTTTAATTTTCCTGTCTCAGTTTCCCTGTTCCACTTGCCCCAGAATTTTCCAGTTTATCATTGTCCTACAACAATACTACATTTCTATGAGCCATGTATAACATCATCCTTTTCTCTAAACCCTAAAAAACACTAGTTAGTGGTTCTCCTTTAAAATAATTTTCAGTTTGGTAAATAAAAAAAATTATCATTATTTAAAATGTGTTTTCACTTTTCTTGTGGATTTATTTATACAGGCTATGATTCACTTATATTTCATATAAAACACCTTATTTTTAATTTTCCTAACTATTCTCTATCTTAACTGTATTTTTGTTTAGATCATTTCTAGATTTAAAAATTTGGAAAATGGACTTCAAAAGTGAAACTAAAACACGGAACGGACATCACCCAGAACCACAGGAACGCTGGCTGAGTGGAAGTCCTACAACTAGGAGGAAAGAGAAACGCACACGGCCACTCAGAGGAGGCGCAGTGCTGAAGTCAAATTCTGAGGTGCGGAGTGCGCGGAGCGGGCTGGCGGCGGAGGGCGCGGTTGTTGTTTTCAATTGGGAGGGAGTCGCAGACTCTGAGCACCAGATCCGGGCGAGTCTTTAGGGACCCAGACTCAAACGGGAGAAGCGGGACTGTCTGGCTTCGGTCAGAGCGAGTGCAGCTTTCTCTCCGAGCTTTGCAGCGGGTGCTGGGACTCAGAGAGGCAGAGCCCCTGGGGACAGGACTGAGAGCCGCCAAAACTGCTCTCTCCGGCCCACCCTGTTGATCCTGTGCGACCCGCCCCGCCCAAGCCCTGCACAGAGGCATTTGCCGGATAGCCTCAGGCAAAGGCTAGATTAGCACCTCCCTAGAGGACAGAAGTTCTCTCACTGCTGACACAGCTGATTCTCATAGCCACTTGGCCTGGAGGTCAAACCCTCCCTGGAATTAGCTACAACAATCAAGATTTAACTATAAGACTTCGAACAAAAACCACTAGGGGGTACACCAAGGAAGTATAACAAAATGCGGAGACAAAGAAACAGGACAAAATTGTCAATGGAAGATATAGAGTTCAGAACCACACTTTTAAGGTCTCTCAAGAACTGTTTAGAAGCTGTCGATAAACTTAATGAGATCTACACGAAAACTAATAAGACCCTCGATCTTATATTGGGGAACCAACGAGAAATTAAGCATACACGGACTGAAATAACGAATATTATACAGACGCCCGACAACAGACCAGAGGAGCGCAAGAATCAAGTCAATGATTTGAAATGCGAGGAAGCAAAAAACATCCAACCGGAAAAGCAAAATGAAAAAAGAATCCAAAAATGCGAGGATAGTGTAAGGAGCCTCTGGGACAGCTTCAAGCGTACCAACATCAGAATTATAGGGGTGCCAGAAGATGAGAGAGAGCAAGATATTGAAAACCTATTTGAAGAAATAATGACAGAAAACTTCCCCCACCTGGTGAAAGAAATGGACTTACAGGTCCAAGAAGCGCGGAGAACCCCAAACAAAAGGAATCCAAAGAGGACCACACCAAGACACATCATAATTAAAATGCCAAGAGCAAAAGATAAAGAGAGAATCTTAAAAACAGCAAGAGAAAGAAACTCAGTTACCTACAAGGGAATACCCATACGACTGTCAGCTGATTTCTCAACAGAAACTTTGCAGGCCAGAAGGGAGTGGCAAGAAATATTCAAAGTGATGAATACCAAGAACCTACAACCAAGATTACTTTATCCAGCAAAGCTATCATTCAGAATTGAAGGTCAGATAAAGAGCTTCACAGGTAAGGAAAAGCTAAAGGAGTTCATCACCACCAAACCAGGATTATATGAAATGCTGAAAGGTGTCCTTTGAGAAGAGGAAGAGGAAGAAAAGGGTAAAGATACACATTATGAACAACAAATATGCATCTATCAACAAGTGAATCTAAGAATCAAGTGAATAAATAATCTGATGAACAGAATGAACTGTTGATTATAATAGAATCAGGGACATAGAAAGGGAATGGACTGACTATTCTTGGGGGGGAAAGGGGTGTGGGAGATGTGGGAAGAGACTGGACAAAAATCGTGCACCTATGGATGAGGACAGTGGGTGGGGAGTGAGGGCGGAGGGTGGGGCGGGAACTGGGAGGAGGGGAGTTATGGGGGGTAAAAAAGAGGAACAAATGTAATGATCTGAACAATAAAGATTTAATTAAAAAAAAAAAATAAAAAAAAAAAAAATAAAAATTTGGAAAATGTATTCTGTCTAAACAACTGAAATGTGGGGTGTGAGTTGCAGACTTTACTTCTCGTGGGTCCTTTTCTTAATGAAGTTTGAAGAATTAACTCACGGAAAAACAGATTTCTTTAATAAAAATGTAGAAGTTAATTGGAATCATATACAAACTTCATCTGGGCAGGGCTGTCCCCAAAGGGCCCCCAAATGCGAAAGGCCTGCTCTCTCTCTCTAATGGGAAAAAATCTAAATAATCAGAGTCTACTGAGTCTCTTTGCCTCCGGTTTATAAAGGCTGTAGCTCTTTGTCTAAACATGACCTTTTCTAATTGGTCCCTTTCCTTATTTTGGGACTCTCCCTGTTTTCCTCATTGGTCATTCTGCTACATAGTATTAGTTTCAAAGCTCAAAGCTCCCTCTGTCTCTCCCCTTACCTTGCAACATTCCTTCATCCCTTGTGAAAATATGTTTCTTTCTTCCCAATATCCTGTGACTTTTCTTTATCCTCTGTGAATGTATGTCTTCCTCCCCCCTTATCCTGTGGCATTTTTCTGTCCTCTGTAATATAAGTATTTTGGTGTCTCTAAGCCCCCATCAATGCATTCCTCTCCCATGAACCCTCTCTCAGTTGTCCTAGCCAGAGATGTTTTATTACCCCTATGGCTCTTTCAGCTGCTCAGGTCAGGGATGCTTTTGATCTACCTTATGTCCATTTTAATCGCTCAGGCCCAAAAATGCCTCCATCCTTCCTGTCTGCCTAATTAAGCAAGCTAGCTAACTCTTATGACAATCCTATATAATAAAAGCCTAATATGCTAAGTGTCTGGTTGTCCGATAGACCATTCAACCAATCAAAGCGTATTATGCTATTGATATGCTAAGACTGCTCAATTACTTACTATGACATGCACTGACCACCAGGGGGAAGATGCTCCGACCAGTAGGTTAGCTTGCTGCTAGGGTCTGGCTAACTGGGGATGAGCAAGATGGGCTGGACATGCCCTGGAGCCCTCCCTCCCATGGTCCCTCCCCAGCTAGCCAACCTGTCATGTCCCTCCCCAGCCCCAATTGTGCACCGCTGGGGTCCCTTGGCCTGGCTTGCACCCTCTCGCAATCGAGGCTGAGGAATCCACCTTCCCTGAGTGCACAAATTTCATGCACTGGACCTCTAGTAATTAATATTATCCTTAGAATCAACTTCCTCACAATGAAAATATAAATATTTAGCTAGTTATTCTTCTCTGAATTGGTTTCTTTTCTCTTTTTTTATTTAGATTTTTAACTTTCCTAGGATTAATTTTGATATATAAGAAATATCAACCATATTTTTCCCAAATATCACCTTTTGTCAAATCAAGATTTTATTGATTAAGAGCCCAGTGCAAGGATTCGTGCACTGGTAGGGTCCCTTGGCCTGGCCTTTGACCTCTTGCAATCTGAGACCCCAGTTTTGGTCCAATCCCTACAGGCCAGGGCCTCTAGTATACATATAAGATCTTTGGTTAATCTTTTCCCAACCTACTCTCTTCCTCCTTCCCTCTGAGATTCATCAGTCTGTTCCATGTTTCCATGCTTTGTGCTGAGCATCTTCCCCGTGGTGGTCAGTGTGCATCATAGCTACTGGTTGAACAATTGAATGGTTGAATGGTCACTTAGGCTTTTATATATATAGATTGCCTTTTGTTAAATGATTGATCATGTCCTCAATTATTGTATCCTCAGGAATTTTTCTGAACTTATCCATTATTGGTTATTACTTTGAACTTCAGGATTTCTCTGTTAGGGAGGAGTTTGATTTACAGTGCCTCAAATTAATTTATTAATCTGGGCAAATAAAGTAACATCCAATATTATTCAGTACTCCTTCCTATTCATCTACATGTAATTATTTTTGGTTTTCTTTCTAATATTTATAAAATATCAGTGTACTCTGAATGTGATTTCTGTCATGATGGCAATGTAGAAGACAAAAATTACATATGGAAGTATTTGATGAGAATTTATGAAGGTGAAAAGTTGCTAATGAGACATAAAAAAGTTAGGTAGATAGGGGAAGGACCATGGGAGGAGGAAATTAAATTTGGAACCCAGCAAGAAGGAGTTACTCAGACACCCCAAGTAGGCTGGGAAGAAAAGGTGTGTGGGAGAGGCATGAACTTTAAAATGTTTGGATATCGATCAGACAGAGTTGGCAGATAACCAATCAGGAACTAACAAGGCTGTCTCCACTCCCTGGATTAAAAAACATGGGCTTCCTCTCACCCTCCCCTTCTTCTGGGCACAGCATACAATGGATACCTGACATTCCTATTGTGGGAGGAACACATCCCCCGTTGCCCATGTGGCTTATGGCTATGTGGGCCTCTACACATGGACTATTCGGCTTTAATTAGCTTGGATACTAAACTACTCCCGGCTGTAACATGGAAAGGAAGCTCTGGACACTGAGCTGCTCCTGAATGCCTGCTGCACCTTATCCAGGACTGGCTTCTCCCAATAAACTTCGATTCCATTAATCGGGTTTTGTCCATGACTTCATTCTTTGATTTTTGTGAGACGAGAAACTCAGACTCGACATCCCACATTTTAGTTTCACTGGGATCACAAATGTGTATGCATATCGGGGGAGATTGAATTTTAGTGTGATTGGTGTACTGGGAAAAACGTTCCAAGGATGCAAAATTTAATGAAAATTTGAACTTACACTATGATTGGCAATGTAAATAGCTGATGTTACAGAATTTTAGGCAAAGAGAATAGCCTATGCAAAAGCTAACATGTTGAAAACAGCTCTTTGAATAAAAGTGAATCTGATGTTTAATGGGAAAAGGAGGTTGACTCAAATTGATGTCTGAGTTGTATAAAGATACTATATAATAAAGGATCAAGATAAGTATGGTAAGGTGTTTATATTTTATTTAATTAATTTGAATTTAATTAAGATTAGTAACTGAATTTCTTTCCTTTTCTGGATGTTCCTTTGAAAAGGAACATTTACCAACTGTATATTTTTAAAAGTTGGTGCCAATATAATAGATACTTTTACAATGTATATTTGTACAATGTATGTAATATTATATACTTTATAATGTTAATGACAGTATAGAGATCTTACTGATTTTTGTGATTTTACTATGTAGTACTAGGTCTGCCTCTTTGAATTTATAACATTATCAATAGCTTTGAAATGATAATATGCAATTGGTGGGCATCTTTATTTTGTTCTTTAATGGAAATGCCTCTTGTGTTTTGATTATTATATTAATTTGAGTGTTGGTTTAAGACACATGATTTTTACTATAATATAGACATTTTTTCTTCCATAATCAGAGTTGAATGATGAATTTTACTCTAGTTTTTTATTCCTTAACTAATAAATATCATAATATGCATTTTTTTTGTTTTTTTTGTAATCCTCACCCATGAATATTTTTTCATTGATTTTAGATAGAGTGGAAGGGAGGGAAGGAGAGGGAGAAAAAGAGAAGGAGAGAGAGAGAAACATCAACATGAGACACAATGTTGGTTGCACAAGCTCCCTGACTGGGGCTGGGGATGAAATCTGTAACCCAGGTACGTGCCTTTGATCCGGATTCAAACCCTAGACCCTTCAGTGTGAGTACTAATGCTCTAACCACTAAGCAACACTGGCAAGGGCTACAATATGCAATTTTAATATATATTGAAACAATCATGTTCTCCCCTTTGATTTATTGATGTCCTTAGTATACTCTAAATAATGAACAATTATTATTTTTCTGAAATATAAAGTACTTACCCATATTTTATTATTTTTAAATGTCCTAATAAATTTATATTTCTGTTATTTTTGTTTTTTCCCCCTTTAGTATTTGTTCCAGTTTATGCTGATCTCTCAGCCTAGAATATCATTCATCTGCTGTCTCCTCATTCTATTCTTAACTTTTGTTCACGTTTATTTTCTTAGCCTTTCCATTACCTTATGGACAACTCTCCTTTGACTCTCTCTTCATTGACATTTTTAGAGAAGCAATTCCAATCTTCAACATCTCTGTTGCTCTCAGTTTTGAGTTCTAATTTCATTGCCTTTATATTGTAACTAGAGGCCCGTTGCACAAAGAGATTCGTGCAATAGGCCTTCCTTCCCCTGGCTGCCAGCACGGGTTTTCCTCCGGCACGCGGGACCCAGGCCTTTGGTCCGGCCGAGTGGAGAAGCCAAGCTTCCTCAGTCTTCGCTCCACGCCTGTGTATGCAAATTAACTGCCATCTTTGTTGGGTCGATTTGCATAGTTGCTCTGATTGACTGGTGGGCGTAGCGGAGTGACACAGATTTGCATGTTTCTCTTTTATTAGTGTAGATCTTTCCTCTAAATTTTATGACAAAATTGGCTTTGTATCTAGTAAGCAATCAGGATTTTTTTTTTCCTTTAGTAAATGAATTGGACAGTACAATAGATTCTTTTTAGAAATGTGCTTTTACTGCTCTTTTTTTCTTTTTGTCTAGCTTTTCAATATATATTTCCTCAGTTCCAACTCATTTTGTTGTTTTCTCCTTACTCTTGATTCAAGTGAGATATTTCCAAGATTAGTGGGTGATTAGTGACTTGACAATTCAATCTCCTTAACTAGAAATTTTCCATTTGTGCATGGATAATTTTCTATTTTAAAGTTGATGCTGGATCTCAGGATGCTGGAAGCAGCACTATAAACTTTCAAAAGGCCCAATTATTAGCAATTATAAACTTAGTACAATTCTACTCTCCCAGATAACATTTTCTAATAATCAAATAGACTAACTCTTAATGACTCCTAAAGTATGAGTAAGTGGAATATGATAAGCACAATTTGCCAATATGTAAAACTATTCAAAATTTCTGCTGCCACTACCCCATTTACTTTGAGAATAACCACTTTAGAGTACTGCAGTTTTATCAGGCTGTCCTTCATCTTGCCCAGTTTTTTTGTTTTACTTTTTATTTGTTATCTCTTGTAGACTTTTTTCTATTACTTGGGGGGGGGGGGGTTATTAGATAAGAATGGGTGGGTGTGGAAATCCAATATTTCTCATAATATTTTGCAAGTTATAGAGAGGAACTATAGTAACCCAGTTTTCCTGATGATGCAGTTTATGTGTCTCTGTCCTATATAATAAAGAGCTAATATGCTAATTAGACTGAACAGCAGAACAACTGTCCAGACAACCTTCCTGAAGAAGCCTGGGCTTCGAGGGCCTGCCAAGGCTGCATGGGCCAAGTTCCTTGCACGAATTTCATGCATCAGGCCTCAAGTATTATATAATTTATTTTGTTGCATGGTGCAATGGGTTTTCCCTTATATGCATAGGGTTACCATAAATTCAACCTTAGGGAGATTTTATTCAATGCAGTTCCATCTGTCTTAGAGTAATGTGTGTTCCCTGAGGTTCTAAGAGTGTTCTCCACCAAACTTCTTTACTTTTGGTATAAGATTCTTTTTTTTTTCTTTTTTTTTAAATCTGTAAGTTTAGTCACTAAGAGGAAATTTGGAAAAGTTTGTACTACTCCTGGCCAAAATCCAGGTGTTTTTCTCAGTAATTAAACTTTCTGAAATAATTGCTAGTGAAAATAATGAAGTGAATAGACAAACAAAAGACCTAATTATTTCCTGTCAAATATGCTGCATTAACTGTTACTTTTTTATCTTTTGATGTTGGTTATGATATTTAATTCATGCAGAAAATTTTATGCAGACAAATAGCAAAAGCTTTTTACCTTGGTGTTTCCAGGGTTTGTGATGATGCTTAGAGAACCTTTTCTTATTCTAAGATAATAAAATGCATCCTACATATTTTCCAGTTATTACATGAATTCATTTTATAACATTTATATGTTGATACACCTTAAATGGAAAACTATAGAAGCTTAAGAAAGCTATACTGATTTTATTATTTGAAGTGGGCAGCTTGAATTTTGGTACCATACTTCTGGTACCTTTCGTTGGTCTGTTTTTATTTGTTCACAAGAAAATGTTTATTTTCTGATTTTATTACCTAAGATCAAACTCTTCAGTAAATGTAAAAAGAAAAAATTTGTCTTATTTTTCTATTCCTAAACCATCAACATTAAAAAATGGTAGTAAAATACAGACCAACCCAGCTATTAGAAATCTAGGTTCTAGTTCTAAAACTGTTATTTGCTAAATTGTTGGATCTTTGGCCATTTCCTTATTTTGTGCAACTTAGAGCCTGTGTACTTTGTTAGAAATATTATTCATATTATTTTATTTTACATATTGACCCCAATTTATTTTTCTTCTATCTTAATCTAAAGCATTCCACATATTCTTTCATCATACCATTTTCTATATAATTTTGCTGAAGATCTACCACACTCTTTTTATAACAATCCAGCTAAATATACACTCACAATTCAAAAGGAAAAAAATAATTGGAATTGAACCTAATTGTTCCAATTGTGTTGTTCTTTTATATCAAACCCATGTTAGATAGAACACAGCATAAATTCATGGAAGAATAATAAGACCCTAGTAAATAAGATGCTGAAGAATTGAAGATGAAGATGGAGAAGGAGAAGGAAGAGGAGGAGGAGGAGGGAGAGGAGAAGAGAAGGATGAGGAGGAGGAGGAGAAGGAGGGGGAGGAGAAAAAGAAGAAGAAGGAAGAGAAAGTGGGGGAGGAGGAGGAGGAAAGAAGGGAAGGAAGAGGAGGAGGAGGAGGAAGAGAAGGAAAAAGAAACACTGGAAAATATTTAAAAAATTCTTAAGTAAAAGAGAAGAAATGTCACTTTATGTTTTTAAAACTTTTGTTTTGTACCTTAACTAATGTCATCATAGAGCATATCTCTTATACATAATAACCTTGACTATATGTCACAAGGTTTTTCTTATTCTTTATAACAGCAAAAGAGCTGCAAAGCTCCTTAAACTTGCTAAGAAATTTAATTATATTTTGTCATCAATAATTTATGGTTCCAAATTATACTAAATTGGCAGCTGCTAATGTGAAGTGCTAATGAAATCAGGCCAATTCTAACCAAATCAGGCATAAAATTATATTTTAATAAAGTTTGATTTCACTTCCTATTACCCTTTTCTCTTTATCATGCATGCCTGAGTTCCATGTGTAATTTGTGTACATAGATGCTGAGTTTTATGGCTTTGGTAACTTAGAAACCTATTGAATAGAAGATAGTAGTATACTGGTATATAGGAATAAACTAATAAAAGTTAAGATACACACACATAGATGGTGATGAAAATCTACTGCTTAAAAAATAGCTAAAGAGCCAACATAGAAGAAACAACATATGCCTTTTCAACTTCTCTATATTTCTTTTGTAGGATTAAAAATCTGACTAGCCTACTAGCACTAAATCCTATATAATAAAAGGCTAATATACAAATCAACCAAGCAGTGGAACAACTGGTCACGATGACGTGCACTAACCACCAGGGGGCAGATGCTCAAAGCAGGGGCTGCCTCTGGTGGTCATTGTGCTCCTACAGGGGGAGTGCTGCTCAGCCAGAACCCAGTTTCACGGCTGATGAGCACAGTGGCAGTGGCGAGAGCCACTCCCACCTCCACAGCAGTCAGACATGGGAGCCTGAGGTCTCCCAGACTGCAAGAGGAAGCAGGCTAGGCTGAGGGATCCCCTGAATGCACAAATTTTGTGCACTGGGTCTCTAGTATTTATAAAAGAGGCGAAATTAAGGAAACAATGAAGAAGGTAGCCTTTAGGCCAAAGAAAGATAGCTAAATAAATTCAGCATACCTCTTTTTATAGAAAATAGGGGTCTTGAATTTAATATCAGAAAACTATAATATTATATTTTAAAATGTATATACATACCAGCTAAGGATTGTGAATAGCAAAGTTACAGGTAGATGAATAGATCCAAAGCTCTTACCACGTTCTCAAAAAAATAGCAAACAACACTACACAAAATGCAAACTTTTAGCATAATTCTATATATACTTCCATCAAGTATTTGAGGAATATTTAAAAAATTTACAACATGAAATACAACAGTATTTCATTTCCTATCCTTTGAGATTGTATGGAGGGACCTGAGGAGTATTATGCTAAATGAAATAAGCCAGTCAGAGAAAGACAAGTATCACATGATCTCACTCACATGTGGAATCTAATGAACAATATAAGTTGATGAATGAAATAGATCCAGGGACATAGAAGCATGGGACAGACTGTCAAATCTCCAAGTGAAGGCAGAGGGGTGGAGGTAAAGGGGGTTGGGGGAATGGGGGAAGGAAAGAGATCACCCAAAAAACTTCTATGCATATATGCATAACCCATGGACACAGACAATAGATGAAGGCCTTGGGGGGCAAGGAGGTTGCAGGCTAGAAGTGATCAATGGGGGAAAAGGGGACATCTGTAATACTTTCAAAAATAAAGATTTTTTTTATTTAGGAATATTAATAGGGGAAAATCCAAGAAAAAATGAAAACTGACTAAACTCTAAAATAAATAGAAGAAAAAGGAAGAAGAATAGAAGAAATGATGAATAAATTGTAATTTTTTCAATAACAAGTAGGTTTGATTGAAAACTTAGTAAGGACAAGTAAAGAAAAATAGGAATGCAACCAAGAAAATAATGTAAAGATGAAAAAAAAAATTGTCAGAGATCATGCTTAAAATGAAAGATAGGCAAATAAGATCTATCATGTTTAACTGGATTTTCTGAAGAAGCCAACCAAAATAATGAAATAGATCTACTATTGAAAACTATAATCCAATTTTTTTTCTGGAAACAAAGGAATGCATATATCTACATAATGAGTGGGCCAAGGATGCAGCAAAGAAAAAATGATCTGCCAAATCAATTTTTAGCTATTTCATAGAAAATTTATTAAACTTTACAGTTAAAAAATATGTCCTCAGGCTTCCTAAAAAGGACAAGAGATTTAGACTGACATAGAATTCACCAGAGATGAAACATTTTATAAAGCCTCTTTATAGAAAGATTGTATCAGTGATTTGAATCTAGCTTAGCTGTCTTACAAGTGTCAGTGCAATAAACAACTATTTTCACTCAAGTGACCAAGGAATTCTTTACCTGTGATTCATTATCAACCTATTTACTAAAAGAGAAGCTCCATCACTAGAAATAACTGGTGAAACTTTAGGAAAAAGATTAATTGTGAGCATTTATTTTAATTGAAGACTAAAACAAGGTGGAAAACATTTTTTTTAAAGTATTTTATGTTGCATGCTATATATAATATCATATTTTGTGCTATATGTTATAACAAAGTATAAACAATATTAAAATAAAATCAATTAAATTTAATAAATATTATTTAACATTTAAATATTACATATAATATTTAAATATTAAGAATTGAAATAAAAGAGAAAGGGAAATGTTGAATAAGCTTATGAATTACAATATAGATAAAATTTAGAGTTAAATTATATTACTTTAAATTGACAAGCTGTATTGTAAAAGGTTAAATTATAAAATAACAAAGTATATTTAAAACTTTTTTAAAAAGATTATTGAATGAAAGTGGAACTAAATACTAAAAATCAAGAAATTCATAGAAATAATACCACTGACTATCATTGCAATTCTAGGAATTTATACTGAAAACATGCCTCCAACAATATGAAAATAGATATTTACAATATTATTCTTCACAGCTTTATTTATAATTACAAAACCTTTCAAACAACCTTAGAATTCACATATAGGATATTGGTTGAAGAATCTATGGTATATCCACATATTGTAGAAGTATTCATCTATTTAAAAAGTTTGAAATTGTAGGGGTGATATGTAGAATATATTGTTAGATGAAAAGAAACAGTGCAAAAGAGAATCTATAGAATGTTAGCTTTTGTCAAAAGAAAAATAAGAATATATATATATATATATATATATATATATATATATATATATATATTTTCTCATTTGTGTAAAACAACAAAGGACAAATAAACCATACAATCAAAAGGTTAGTTTTTAATAAGGATAGTTTGGAATTAATGGAAAGGGTGGGTAGTTTAATAGTACAGTATGTGGGGGGGGGGGGAATGACACATTTATGAGTATAATTTTTGCCACACTGAAGGGGAAAAAATACAAGTCTTGAACACAGTATTTTGACTATGAATTCTCAGGCTAAAAGCAAAAGACCTATAAATAACTGTTGAACTCTCTTATGTAAATTCTGTTTTTGACACTAATATCAATTAATAAATCAGATATTACTTGATATATCTTCAAAGAAGGCCAATAATAAACACATTGTTGATGTGTACTGACAAGAATACTTTACAGAATTCTTGGAATATAAGGTCAGTGATTTTAATTTAGTCTTTGAAGATCCTATTGGCCCTTAGACACAAATTTCTTATTAGCCAGTGAAAATTGTTGTCATTTTTATCCACACATGATAGCACTGTCCTAAGGAATTACCCATAGGGAGCAAATCAAACTTTGCAAGTAGAAGTATATATAATGTTGAAAGCAAATGATCAAGTTATGTTTAATTATCCAATGATAACACTCATTTATTATATGCTGATATCTATTTTCAGTTTTAGAAGAATGACTACATTTGTAAATTGCATTTCATAGAACTTTTACATTTACTTTTCAAAACACATATGGTAGCTTACTCTATGCAAGAACAAATAAATCAAATTAAGTAAAATTAAATTTATTAGTATGCACGAGGGTTTTCCGAAGTTTAGTACAATCAATTGGCAAATTTATTTTGCAAGTTAAATGCTTATTCTAGTTTTTAAAAAGTGATCTATCAAAAGGAGTATCTGAATAAATTAAGCTTAATGAATCTGAAATACTATACTAATTATACTCATTTAAGTAAATGTCTTTATGATGGTGCTTTCATAAAAAATATTTATGAGATTTAAATAATCACCAGAATGCTATAATTAATGAATTTTGAATCCACATTATGCAGTATGTACATACTTTCAAAGAAATGAAAAAATAAGTCTTGGAGGACTTTGCTGGACAAATGAATACTTAGTGGGTATATTTTTTAAAAATTGCTAGGTATGGATGAGGTATGTGTGGGATATTTGTAATACTAAATATACCTTCACATCCTATATAATAAAAGACTAATATGCAAATTGACTAAATGGCGGAACGACTCATTTCTATGACGCACATTGACCACCAGGGGGCACACGCTTAACACAGGAGCTTCCCCCTTGTGGTCAGTGCACTCCCACAGGGGGAGCATTGCTCAGCCAGAAGCCAGGTTTGCCAGTGGGCTCACTATTGGTGAGCACAGTGGCAGTGGCGGGAACTTCTCCCGCCTTCATGGCAGGTGGACATCCCCTGAGGGGTCCCGGCCTGCAAGATGGCACAGGCTGGGCTGAGGGCCCCCCCACCCCAGTTCACAAATGTTGTGCACCAGGCCTCTAGTAAAGTTATAAAGCCATACATTTACACTTCATAAAATTTTCTTGCACAAAACTTTCAGATATTACTAATACTCTAAGTTCTTTGCTTTAAAATTGTTTTGAAAAGGTAAATTTTTTGGTATACTGTTTTCTCCAATAAATGGCAAATACCTCAGTATACTTAGAATTATTTGTTGCAGGGTCCTGAATTTCCTAGGAACCTCTTCATACATCTTATAAATATTTTCAATATTAATATAGTCATAGTTCTTTATCCTAAATAATTCAATCTGGGGTTAAGATTTTTTGCTAATCTTTTCCATTTTTAATCCAGGACATTTCAATTAATCATGGAATTCTTTGACATCTGGCATTTCACTGTGGTCCTGTCAGCAATATTCCTGTCCTTTACTACAGTGGACATCTGTTGTTTTTGCTTGCCTAACAACTTCTTAAAAAATATCACTCCTCAGGAGAGAACCAAGATGGCGGCAGAGATAAACACCTGTACTTGCTGCCTCCCACAACCATATCAAAATTACAATTAAAATACATAACAACTATCATCCAGAACCATAGGAAACCTGGCTGAGTGGAAGAACTACAACTAGAAAAATAAAGAAGAAAGAGCATTGAGACTGGTAGGAGGTGCAGAAGCATGGATGTGCAAAGGTGCAGAAGGGGCTGGCACCTGAGTATGCCACTTTTTATAGGGAGGGAGATAAAGCTCCTGTGTGCTCTGAGTTCCAGTGCCAGGCGAGACTTTGGGGGACCCAGACACATGTGGGGATAAACTGGACTGTCTGGCATCAGGACAGGAATGCAGGGGCAGCTTTCTTCCAGACGGAGGTGCGCGCAGCAGCAGTCAGACCTCTCTGTGCAGGACTGACTGGAAGCCATTGCTATTTGCTGCTCCCTAGAGACTCCCTGAGACTCCACCCCATCCAATTTACAACCCTACCCAAGCTGTGCGCAGTGGCTTTTGCATATGAATGGCCTGTAATTTCTCAGCCTAAAACCTGTCAAACTGCAGCTGGGTCAGGGAGCCCCAAAGCTATCTAAAGAAGGCAAAGGCCAGCACTGCAGCAGCCTGCCTTGCTTCACAGCTGGGCCTTGTTTGGGCACTTCCAAACCCCATACAAAGAGGAGGAATCTGCAGATCTCTCTGTAGCCCCTGCTGGGCGGCCCAAGGCAGTGGCTGACTTTGCATCTCTTTGGAGATCCAAGAGCCAGTGTACCCCGCGGTTAGTGTGAGACAATACCAGATTACAACTCTTCACATCCATAAGTGACACACTCAAGGGGAAGACTCAGTGAGCACCAAATCCCCACTGAAGCAAGTTCTGCCCCATAATGGTGTCTCCTGCACAGCAGTTCTTTTGTTGTTGACATAGCTGGTCCTCACAGCCAATTGGCCTGGAGGTAAACAAACACAGGGAAGCAGCCAAAATGCAGAGACAAAGAAATGTATCACAAATGAAAGAAATAGAAGAAAGCAAACTACTGGATATAGAGTTCAAAACCACACTTATAAGGTCACTCAAGGATCTTCTAGAAACCTCTGAGGAAAGGATCTTAGTAAGAATGCAAAAAAAAAAAAAAAGGGGGGGGGGAGGACCAGTCAGAAATTAAGCATACACTGACTGAAATAAAGAATAATACAGAGATTCAACAATAGAGTAGAGGATCCCAATAATCAAGTCAAACATTTGAATACAAGGAAGCAGAAAACACCCAACAGGAAGATCAAAAAGAAAAAAGAATCCAAAAATATGAAGATAGTATAAGGAGCCTCTGGGACAACTTCAAGCGTACCAACATCTGAATTATGGGCATGCCATAAGAAGAGAGAGAGCAAGATATTGAAAACCTATTTGAAGAAATAATGACAGAAAACTTCCCCTACTTGGTGCAAGAAAGACTTACAAGTCCAGGAAGCACAGAGAACCCCAAACAAGAGGAATCCACAGAGGATCACACCAAGACACATCATAATTAAAATGCCAAGGACAAAAGACAAAGAGAGAATCTTAAAAGCAGCAAGAGAAAAACAGTTAATTACCTATAAGGGAGCACCCATACGACTGTCAGCTGATTTCTCAACAGAAACTATGTAGGCCAGAAGGGAGTGGCAAGAAATATTCAAAGTGATGAATAGCAAGAACCTAAAACCTAGATTGCTCTACCCAGCAAAGCTATTATTTAGAATTGAAGGTCAGATAAAGAGCTTCACAGACAAGAAAAAGCTAAAGGAATTCATCACCACCAAACCAGTATTATGTGAAACTAGAGGCACGGTGCACAAAAATTTGTGCACTCAGGGAGGGGGTGGGGGGCGTCCCTCAGCCCGGCCTGTACCCTCTCACAGTCTAGGACCCCTCGGGGGATGTCCACCTGCTGGCTTAGGACTGTGACCTGGGGAATTAGGCCTAAGCTGGCAGTCAGACATCCCTCTGCAGCCCAGGGACCCTCGGGGGATGTCCACTTGCCAGCGGGGAGCAGGCCTAAGCTGCAGTTGGACATCCTTAGCGCTGCTAAGGAGGCGGGAGAGGCTCCCACCACCACCGCTGTACTGGCAGCTGGCAGCCTGGCTTGTGGCTGAGCAGAGCTCCCTCTGTGGGAGCACACTGACCACCAGGGAGAAGCTCCTGCATTGAGAGTCTGCCCCCTGGTGGTCAGTGTGTGTCATAGTGACCAGTCATTCCCAGTCGTTATGCTGTTAGGGTCAATTTGCATATTACCCTTTTATTATATAGGATAGAGGTCTGATGCATGGGTGGGGGCTGGCTGGTTTGCCCTGGAGGGTGTCCCAGATCAGGGTGGGGGTCCTGCTGGAATGCCTGGCCAGCCTGGGTGAGGGGCTGAGGGCCGTTTTCAGACTGGCCACACCCCTTCAGGGTGGGGGTCCCTGCTGGAGTGCTTGGCCATCCTGGGTGAGTGGCTGATGGCTGTTTGCAGGCTGGCCACAGCCCCTTCAGGGTGGGGGTCCCCCCCATGGGATGCCTGGCCAGCCTGGGTGAGGGCCTGATGGCTATTTGCTGGCTGGCCATGGCCCCCAGCCACCCAAGCTCCCAGTGGAGGCTGGCCAGAAGCAGGTATCTGGGATTTATTTATCTTCTATAATTGAAACCTTGTTGCCTTTTGTGAAGGCCACAGCCGGCCAGGGCAGGTGGGAAGCTTGGCTTCCTTCATCACTGGGGCAACCAAGCTTACTGCTTGCTCCAGCTCCATGGCTGCCAGCCGCCATCTTGGTTGGGTCAATTTGCATATAGTCACTCTGATTGGCTTGTTGGCGTGGCTTGTAAGTGTAGCAGAGGTACAGTCAATTTGCATGTTGCTCTTTTATTAGATAAGATGCTAAAGGGTATTCTTTAAGAAGAGGAAGAAGAAAAATGTAACGATAAAAAATTATGAACAAAAAAGTGACAACAAATACATATCTATAAACAGTGATTCTAAAAATCAAATGAATAAAAAATCTGATGAATAGAATAAACTGGTGAATGTAATAGAATCAGAGGCATGGTAATGGAGTGGACTGACAATTCTTGGGGGAGGAGGGGAAGTGGGGGAGCGGGAAGAGATGAGACAAAGATCTTATATGCATGTATGCCGTACCTATGGACATGGACAGTGGGGTGGCGAGGGCCTGGGATGGGTGGGGTGGGAACCAGGTGGAGGGGAGCTATGGGGGGAAAAGAGGGACATCTGTAATAATCTGAACAATAAAGATTAAAAAATATATATCACTCTGGTTAATAGGGGGACTACTTTCTCCTGCAACACTTGCATTTTATTATTTCTGGTGAGACCAACCACACTTGCCTTTTCCAGGAGTGGTTTGAAGACAATCCACTCTCTTCATCATTTATATCCAGTTGCACCTTAAAGTACGTTTACTCTAACTATACATTCACCCTAAGTGTCCATGATTCCAGCAGTTTTCACTTTCTAAAGTAACTTATAAGAGGAAGTTTTTTTTGTGTGTGTGTGTGTTTTTTAAGACATAAGCCAGTCAGAGAAAGATTAAGTATCATATGATCTCACTCATATATGGAATCTAATGGACAAAATAAACTGATGAACAAAATAGATCCAGAGACATAGAAGCATGGAACAGATTGATAAATTTCAGAAGAAAAGCGGGGGTGGCTGGGGAGGGCGGGGAGTGATTAATCAAAGAACTTATATGCATACGTGCATAGCCCATCGAAACAGACAATAGAGTGAAGAAGGCCTGGAAGAGATGGTTGTGGGGTGGAGAGGGTCAATGGGGGGGGGGGGAGACCCAAAGGGACATCAGTAACACTTTCAACAATAAAGATAAATTTTAAAAATATATACAATTTGTGCCAGTACAGCTGGCCAACTCTTCCACTACCCATTCTATACTGCCATCACCACAGAACCTCTCATGAGTGAAATAACTTAGGTGGTGGGGGATCCCAGATCTTCATCTCCAAGTGTTCTCCTTCTCTGGTGGTCCTTGGTAGCCAAGCTTTTCATAAGTTCAGGCTGCTCACATTTTAAACGTAAGGAGGACAGCACCAAGAGAAACCCTAGTGGATGATCTAGACGCCAAATGTATTATTTCCTTCCTCATTTTATAAGAATCACTTCACCACTTTCTGAAGAATAGAGTCCTTCCATACCGCGGGTTTTGTTTTTATTTTGTTGATGGTTTCTTTTGCTGTGCAGAAGCTTTTTAGTTTGTAGTTCCATTTGTTTGCCGGGGTCCAACCCCAGCAGGTCCAGGGGTCCCGAAAGGTGTGGACGGAGTCGGCGAAGAAGGAATTGCCGGGGTCCAACCCCAGCGGGCCCAGGGGTCCCAAAGGCGCGGACGGAGTCGGCGAAAAAGGAATGACACGGAGACACCGTTCAGTTGATCAGCAGCCTAGCAAGGATCTCCAGCCCGGATCTCCTGCCAAGTTCTGGTCTGGATCTCCAGAGAGGTTCTGCTTAGGATCTCCAGCCAGGTTCTGTAGCCATGTTCCCTCGCTAGGTTCTCCAGCCAGGTTCTGTCTGAGATCTCCAGCCAGGTTCGGTCACCAGGTTCTAGTCAGGTTCTCTTGCCATATTTCTGTAGTCAGGCTCAGTCCAGGATCTTTTGCCATGTTCTCTCCAGCGAAGTTCTTCTGTCTGTAGGTTCTGTGTAGGTTCTGTCTTCTGAGTTCTGACTTCTAACTTCTGCCTCTTGCTCTCTTGTTACATCTGTATTTATACCAGTTGATTCAATCCTATCAATCTCTATTACAAAGGTTAGGGCGTTTCTTATCTCCATTCCAGGGAGTAAAGATTATGTAGCTTAAGCATGATTGTTCATAGTTAAAGTGATTAATTACCCGCCTGGCACTTAGTTGAGGGGTTTTATTCCCTCCCTAACTTCAGGGGAAAATCCCTACCTGGGGATTCAACCTTTCTCGGAGAGGTGACCTTGGTTAAAACACAGCGCCAAGAAGGTGAGCAAACATATTAAGGACCGTATGCCATATATGCCAGGTCCCTTGAAACAGCAAGGATGGACCGGCTCCCGGCAAATTCCCCCTTTTTTATTTTTTAAAAGCAAGCATTAAAAAGAAAAACCTCAAATGCTCTCTTATATCCATTTTAAGAGTAGGTTTGGCACTTTCTGCTATTACCTGAGTCCTGATCTATCATCCCAGGGAGAGCTTGCCAATCCTGCACTTTCCCAGGGTAGAAAGGCTGCAGTGGGGTTAAGGATAAGGCTCCTTGGGCCTACCTTCTCCCATGCCATTACATTTACCTTTCCTTCCTCAGAAAAGCATGGACATACTTCTTGTATAAAACGTTCTGTCTGACTGGGAGTAACCTTAATTCCTCTGCTAGCAAGCATATATGTTAAAAGATCAATACAGAGTCTTTTTTCTTTAGACTCAGTATGGCACATCTTCTTAATCTAAAGATCAATACAGAGTCTTCTTTCTTTGGACTCAGTATGGCACATCTTCTCAATCTAAGTTCTGTACTATCCAACTTCTTACCCTACTTATCCTCTATAGGGGGGTCTGCAGTACCCTGGTGGAGTCTTATCCGTCCCGAGTGTGGGGTTTCTCAATGGGGGGGGGGCTTACCTAGGAGAATCCTTTTCCAGGGGTTCCCAAAGGTGTGGACGGAGTCGGCGAAGACTATCCACCCTCTTCCTATGGTGGAGTCCTATCCATCCCGAGTGCGGGGCGCTTACCTAGGGGAACCCTGTTCGGGCGCCATATGCCGGGGTCCAACCCCAGCAGGTCCAGGGGTTCCCAAAGGCGTGGACGGAGTCGGCGAAGAAGGAATGACACTGAGATAGCGTTCAGTTGATCAGCAGCCTAGCCAGGATCTCCAGCCAAGTTCTGGTCTCGATCTCCAGAGAGGTTCTGCTTAGGATCTCCAGAGAGGTTCTGGTGTCCATGTTCTCTTGCTAGGTTCTCCAGCCAGGTTCAGTCACCAGGTTCTAGTCAGGCTCTCTTGCCAACCTCTGCAGTCAGGTTCAGTCCAGGATCCCTTGCTATGTTCTCTCCAGCGAAGCTCCTCCATCTCCAGTTTCCGCGTAGGTTCTGTCTTCTGAATTCTGTCTCCTGAGTTCTGTCTCTTTCTGTCTTGTTACATCTGTATTTATACCAGTTGATTCAATCCTATCAATCTCTATTACAAAGGTTAGGGCATTTCTTATCTCCATTCCAGGGAGTAAAGATTATGTAGCTTAAGCATGATTGTTCATAGTTAAAGTGATTAATTACCCTCCTGGCACTTAGTTGAGGGGCTTTATTCCCTCCCTAACTTCAGGGGAAAATCCCTGCCTGGGGATTCAACCTTTCTCGGAGAGGTGACCTTGGTTAAAACACAGCGCCAAGAAGGTGAGCAAACATATTAAGAACTGTATGCCATATATGCCAGGTCCCTTGAAACAGCAAGGATGGACCGGCTCCCGGCATTTGTTCATTTTTTTCCCCTTTGTTTCCCTTAACCAAGGAGATATATTGGCCAAAAATATTGCTATCAGAGATGTCTGAGATTTTACTGCCTATGTTTTCTTCTAGGATTTTTATGATTTCGTGACTTACATTTAAGACTATTCATTTTGAGTTTATTCTTATGTATGGTGTACGTTGGTGGTCTAGTTTCATTGCTTTGCATTTTATCTGTACAATTTTCCCAACACCATTTATTGAAGAGACTGGCTTTACTCCATTGCATGTTCTTGACTCCTTTGTCAAATCCTAATGGCTCATAATGGTGTGGGTTTATTTCTGGGCTCTCTGTTCTATTCCACTGATCGATATGCCTGTTCTTATGGCAGTACAGTGGCTTTTTATTACAGTGGCTTTGTACTACAGTATGATATCAGGTATTGTAATACCTCCAACTTTCTTCTTCTTTTTCAAGATTTCTTAGGCTATTTGGGGTCTTTTATATCCTAAGAATTCTGAAACACCAATTCCAAAGAATACATGTGCCCCTATGTTCATAGCAGCATTATTTACTACAACCAAGATCTGGAAATAGTCCAAGTGCCCTCAATAGATGAGAAGATAACACCCCCCTAATAGAATACTACACAGCCATAAAAAATAACTTATATCTTTCATAACAGTTTGGATGGACCTGGAGATTATTATGCTAAGGGAATTAAGCCAATAAGAAAAAGACAAATATCCTATGGTCTGACTTATAAGTGGAATCTAATGAACAAAATAAACTGATGAACAAAATAGGAATAAAGGCATGGATACTTGGAACAGGCTGATAGCAATCAGAAGGGAAAGGGGAAGGGAGACTGGATGAAAGAAGGTGAAGGGATAAACCAAATTACATATATGCATATCTAACAGTGTGGTGATGACCAGAGGGAAGAGGGGCAAGAGCTGGATGGAGATGATCAAAGAGGGGGAATATGGGACATCTGTAATAATTTTAACAATAAAAATAAAGTTTAAAAAAACAAACAAAAAGAATAAAAAAGATAGAGAGTCCTTTGCTCCTACCCAGATAGATTTCATTTCTTTTTCTGCTGGTCTCTTGTCACAAAGAATCCAAGGCAAAAGGCAGTAGGTAAGGCTTAATGTTTAAGAAAATTCCATTTCCCCTGATGAAAATATTATCCCTCTGTCAAAAGGACTTCTAGACCCACCTAACCTAAAGCTCTGGAAACAGAAAGTACCAATTCCATGAATTGGTCACTGGGAGTGATAGTAGGGTTATTCCTACTTCAAATTTTTGGTTCTCAGACCCATATGTTGTGTTTCTAGGGAATAAAGATGATCACAGAAACTTTATTGTTTTTACTATTAATAAATCTTAATTTTGAAATATCAAGAACAAAATTTGTTGTAACACTTTTAATGGGCCAAGTACTATTGTAATTAATTTACCTATACATTTTTTAATACTCAAAGCTACTTTTGAATATCCATAGCTCCTTTTGTTGGCTAAATAGCTTGTCTAAATTTTCACAACTAGTAAATAGTTGAATGTGACATTTAAACAGTCTAACCCTGAGATCATGAACCAAATTACACTATTATACTATCTCTTAAAAGAAAGTTTTTTTTAACACTATTATATAAATCAAGAATGTTAGATATATTGTGCTTATATTGGCACTGAATAAATCTCAAATTGGCCCATGTAAAATGGGTAATAATTTAAATTACTTAACTATGTGTTTTGGAATATCAATTGTTTTCCCATTTCTATGAAGGAATATAAAACACCAGATATCCTATCTAATAATAGACAAACATGGTAATTGACCATACCTTTGCTACACCTCCCATTGACTAATCAGAGTGATATGCAAATTAACTGCCAAAAAAGATGGCGGCTAATTTGCATACTGCAGGAAGGAAGGGCCAGCACGAGCGGCCATCTGGGCCCCTGTTTGCCACCTAAGCCCTGCCCCCATCCAGGACCCCTGTGTGTGGCCCTGCACGGCGGGACTTGACAGTGAGATTGGCCCGAGGAAGACCTTTTCTTGCAGGAATATTCCTACAATGGGCCTCTAATACATTATAAATACACTAGGGGCCCGGTGCACGAAATTCATGCACTGGGTGTGGGGAAGGGGGGAGTGTCCCTCAGCCCAGGATACTCCCTCTCACATCCTGGGAGCCCTCAGGCCTTGACCCCCATCACCCTCCAATCGCAGGATCGGCTCCTTGCCCAGGCCAGACGCCTCTGACAGAGGTGTCAGGCCTGGGTAGGGGACCCTCATTTCCCCCATCACTGGTTCTGCCCCCAGCCCAGGACTGATGCCTCTGGCCCAGGCGTAAGGCCTGGGCAGAGGACCCCCAGAACCCTCCGATTGCTGGCTCTGCCCCTTGCCCAGCCCTGATGCCTCGGCCAGAGGCGTAGATCCCCATCACCCTCCGATCGCCTGATCGGCCCCTTGCCCAGGCCTGACGCCTCTGCCAGAGGTGTCAGGCTTGGACAGGGGACCCCCATCTCCCCCCGATCACTGGCTCTGGCCCCTGCCCAGGCCTGAGGCCTCTGGCCCAGGAATCATGCCTGGGCAGGGGACCCCCATCTCCCTCTGATCGCTTGCTCCACCCCCCGCCCAAGCCTGACGCCTCTGACCCAGGCTTCAGGCCTGGGCAAGGGGACCATCATATCCCCCCAATCCCCGGCTCAGCCCCCCGCCCAGGCCTGATGCCTTGGCCAGAGGAGTTGACCCTCATCACCCTCCGATCACCAATCACCGGATCGGCCCCTTGACCAGGCCTGAGGCCTCCAGCAGAGGTGTCAGGCCTGGGCAGGGGACCCCCAGCTCCCCGCAGTTGCAGGCTCCGCCCCTGCCCAGGCCTAACACCTCTGGCCGAGGCGTCTGGCCTGGGGGGCGGGGACCTGCAGCTGCAGCGGCCCCGCGATCGTGGGCTCCGCTTTAGGCCCAGGCAAGGGACCCCTAGCTCCTGGGACTGACAGCTTCGACCGTGCCCAGCTCCCATCGCTGGCTCCACCCCTACTTCCTGCTGTCACTGGCCAGGGCTGCAAAGGCGCCTGATTCTCTGATCATGGCTGGGGGGCAGGGCAAAGGCGGCTCCAGGGTCGCCTTTGCCCTGGCCCCCAGCTCTTAGCTCCCCCCTGGTTTCTGATCACTGTCAGTGGCAGGGGGCTTCTTCCTGCTTTCCCTTTCGCCTCCCTGCATTGTGCCTACATATGCAAATTAGCCGCCATCTTTGTTAGCCGTTAACTGCCATTTTAGTTGGCAGTTAATTTGCATATGGCCCTGATTAGCCAATGAAAAGGGTAGCGCCGTACGCCAATTACCATTTTTCTCTTTTATTAGTGTAGATAGAAAGAAGATACTGTTAATCTACTATTATTTTGCTGAGATATACAAGTTATTTTATGTGACATCCACAGATTTTGCACAACCATCAAATATGTAGTATAGAAAAACTAAATAAGACACTAGAGATTTGCTTCACAACTTATATACAAAAAACAATACATGGAATTAATTTAAAAGAAAACTCTAATCCTCATTTCATGTTAAATGAATTTCTGAAGTTTCTACTTCTCAAATTTTAGTGTTTTCAAAATAAACTGCAAAGATAATCATCCTTGGGCCCCCCACTAGAGGTTCTGAATTTATTGTTCTGTGTTGAGGGCAGAACAATCTCTCTCTCTCACTCTCTCTCTCTCTCTCTCTCTCTCTCTATCTCTCTCTCTCTCTCTCTCTCTCTATATATATATATATATATATCCTATCTAATAAAAGAGAAAAATGGTAATTGGCGTACGACGATACCCTTTTCATTGGCTAATCAGGGCTATATGCAAATTAACTGCCGACTATGATTGGCAGTTAACTGCCAACTAAGATTGGCAGTTAACTGCCAACAAGATGGCGGTTAATTTGCATATGTAGGCACAATGCAGGGAGGCGAAAGGGAAAGCAGGAAGAAGACCCCTGCCATTGACAGTGATCAGAAACCAGGGGGGAGCTAAGAGCTGGGGGGCAGGGCAAAGGAGGCCCTGGGGCTGCCTTTGCCCGGCCCCCCAGCCATGATCGGAGAATCAGGCGCCTTTGCTACCCTGGCCAGTGATAGCAGGAAGTAGGGGTGGAGCCAGCGATGGGAGCTGGGCACGGTCGAAGCTGTCAGTCCCAGGAGCTAGGGGTCCCTTGCCTGGGCCTAAAGCGGAGCCCACGATCGCGGGGCCGCTGCAGCTGCGGGTCTCCAATGCCCGGACTGGATGCCTCAGCCAGAGGCGTTAGGCCTGGGCAGGGGCGGAGCCTGCAACTGCGGGGAGCTGGGGGTCCCCTGCCCAGGCCTGACGCCTCTGCCGGAGGCCTCAGGCCTGGTCAAGGGGCCGATCCGGTGATTGGTGATCGGAGGGTGATGAGGGTCAACTCCTCTGGCCAAGGCATCAGGCCTGGGCGGGGGGCTGAGCCGGGGATTGGGGGGATATGATGGTCCCCTTGCCCAGGCCTGAAGCCTGGGTCAGAGGCGTCAGGCTTGGGCGGGGGGTGGAGCAAGCGATCAGAGGGAGATGGGGGTCCCCTGTCCAAGCCTGACACCTCTGGCAGAGGCGTCAGGCCTGGGCAAGGGGCCAATCAGGTGATCAGAGGGTGATGGGGGTCTACGCCTCTGGCTGAGGCATCAGGCCTGGGCAAGGGGCAGAGCCAACAATCGGAGGGTTCTGGGGGTCCTCTGCCCAGGCCTTACGCCTGGGCCAGAGTCATCAGGCCTGGGCTGGGGGCAGAACCAGTGATGGGGGGAAATGAGGGTCCCCTGCCCAGGCCAGACACCTCTGTCAGAGGAGTCAGGCCTGGGCAAGGGGCTGATCCTGCGATTGGAGGGTGATGGGGGTCAACGCCTGAGGGCTCCCAGTATGTGAGAGGGGGCAGGCTGGTCTGAGGGACACTCCCCCCACACACACACCCAGTGCACGAATTTTGTGCACCGGGCCCCTAGTATATATATATATATATATATATATATATATATATATATATATATATTTACAATCAATATTTTTAAACAGTCTGCAGATGATTCTAATGTGCAGCCAAAGTTGAGAAACCCTAGTATATGACAAAGTGCAGACATTCAAATTTTTAATATATTTCATGTGATTAGATAATAAATATTTCATTGTAACAATGAATAAAATATTGAGTTAAAATTGAATATTAAATGGTGCATTGTTACTCATTTTAACATTTTTACAAAGGAGCAAAAGCTGTGTGATTCTGCCCTGGTTGAGGCTTTAAATTACTAAACACTACCTGGGTAGCATTTCTTTCAGTTGAAAATGATAAACCTAAGACACTGCTGAAATATGTTTAACTTGAACCAATCATAGGATGCTAAATACATTTGTGAGATTAAAAATAGTTAAATGATAAGAAGAACATTATAAAAAATGATTCCCAAAGTAAATGCAACAATTTGAGATAGTGGTTAATTAAAAATATCTGAATTTGGTGGGAATTATGACACAATAATTCTAGGAAACATTCTCCTAGGAGTATATATGGTTGGCTATTCCATTTTGAAAAATTAACAGAAGGCCTCAATTTATGGTCAACTTAGAGTCAGCCATATCTAATGACCTTTATCAAACACTCTTCTTTGGGTTGACTGGGTTCCCTGGAAATCAAGGTCCAAAATCAGCTGGACATAGTTAGAGGAAGATGTAATTACCTAACTAAGTAAAGTGCAGGAACTATCTATGTTGCTCATAGAAAACTCAGAAGACAGTGTTTCAATATGAATGCAAAGCGACTGATAATAGAGAGACCAGCAACTGAGCTGCATTTGGAGAGTTAGATCCTAGTAGATTAGCATCACCTATGTTTTCCCAAATCTTCACTTAAATATGAAATTATCTTTTGCTCAGCTTTACTTCCCTAAAGACATTGCTACCTAAGACCAAAATTTTGAGGCTTTCTTCTCCATTCCATATCTCCTTTCCTAAAACTGTATAACCTAATATAAAGTCATACAATAATATCTTTGATAGATCAAACTCGAACAAGGCTAAGTAATGTTTAATCTTCCTGAACTTGTTTCCTAATTTTCAAAGAAAAATAATCCCATCTAATAAAAGAGAAACATGGTAATTAGCCATACATCCAGTCCCCTTCCCATTGGCTAATCAGGGCAATATGCAAATTAACTGCCAGCCAAGATGGCGGCTGGCAGCCAGGTAGCTTGAAGCGAACATGAGGCTTGCTTGCTTCAGTGACAGAGGACTCCAACGTTCCCCGCCTGTCGCTGCAAGCCTCTGAGCTTGCAGTTTGAAACATTGTTACAAATATAGAAGCTAAACAAAACCCCAGAAACCTGCTTTCAGTGAGCCGGATTCTCAGAGCTGGAGTTGAAACAGTGTTTCGATTATAGACCCCAAACAAACCAGATACCTGCTTTCAGCAGCCGAAGCCTAAGAGCTGGAGCAAAGCCTCAGAGCTAAAACTGGCCCAAAATATAAATAAATAAATAAATAAATAAATAAATAAATAAATAAATAAATAAATAAAGGAGCAGTTGGGAGCTTCAGTCACCCGCCAGCCTGAAAATAGCCCTCAGCCCCTCAACCAGACTGGCAAGGCACCCCAGTGGGGACCCCCACCCTGAAGGGTGTGTGACCAGCTGCAAACAGGGTAGAGCCATAACCTCCCCATCGGCCCTGCCCTGAGTGTAACGGTGCGGCGCCCCAACCTCCTGATCGGCCCTGCTCTGTGAGTGACAGGGGGCAGCGCCCCTACCCCCTGATTGGGCCTGCTCTGTGCATGACAGGGTGCAGTGCCCCAACTGCCCAATCAGCCCTGCTCTGAGCCTGACCAGGGGCTGCACCTAGGGATTGTGCCTGCCCTCTGCCACCCGGGAGCATGCCTAAGCCAGCAAGTCGTTATCTCCCGAGGGGTCCCAGACTGCGAGAGGGCACAGGCCGGGCTGAGGTACACCCCTAGTTACCTAATAATTATTATGAGATTTGAATTAGACAATATATTTTAAGTGCGTAGTAAGTATGCTGTCTGAAACAAATATCTACACTAATAAAAGACAAAGATGCTAATTGACTACCTTTGCTATGCCCAAGCCCACCCACCAGCCAATCATAGTGACTATATGCAAATTAACCCAACCAAGATGGCAGCCAGCAGCCATGGAGCTAGAGCAAGCAGGAGGCTTGGTTGTCCTGGTGATGGAAGAAGCCAAGCTTCCCACCTGCCCTAGTCGGCTTTGGCCTCCACAAAATGCAAAAAAGTTTCAATTGTAGAAGCTAAATAAATCCCACATACCTGCTTCCAGCCAGCCTCCACTGCGAGCTTGGGTGGCTGGGAGCTGTGGGCAGCCTGCAAATAGCCATCAGCCCCTCACCCAGACTGGCCAGGGACCCCAGCAGGATCTTCCATCCTGAAGGGGCTGTGGCCAGCCTGCAAACAGCCATCAGCGCCTATACCCAGGATGGACACACCCTCATGAGGTGAGGGTCCTTGCTGGGGGGCTTGGCCAGCCTGAAAACAGCCATCGGCCTCTCACCCAGGCTGGCCACGCACCCCAGCGGGGACCCCCACCCTGAAGGGGCTGTGGCCAGCCTACAAAAAGCCATCAGCCAGTCACCCAGGCTGGCCAGGCACCCCAGCAGGACCCTCCTCTCTGAAGGGAGTGTGGCCAGCCTGAAAACAGCCCTCAGCCCCTCACCCAGGCTGGCCACGCACCCCAGTGGGATTCCCACCCTGATCTGGGATACCCTTCAGGGCAAACCAGCCAGACTCCACCCATGAACCAGGCCTCTATCCTATATAATAAAAGAGCAATATGCAAATTGACCCTAACAGCAGAGTGACTAGGAATCACTGGTCACTATGACACACACTGACCACCAGGGAGCAGATGCTCAATGCAGGAGCTCCCCCCTGGTGGTCAGTGTGCTCCCACAGGGGGAGCTCTGCTCAGCCACAAGCCAGGCTGATGGCTGCCATTTCAGCGGTGGTGGTGGGAGCTTCTCCTGCCTCCTCAGCAGCACTAAGGATGTCCAACTGCAGCTAGGTCTGCTCCCTGCTGGCAAGTGGACATCCCCTGAGGGCTCCCGGGCTGCCAGAGGGATGTCTGACTGCCAGCTTAGGCCCATTCCCTCAGGGAGTGGGCTTAAGCCAGCAGGTGGTCAATCCCCGAGGGGTCCCTGACTGTGAGAGGGCATAGGTCGGGCTGAGGGACCCACCCAATTGCACAAATCTTTGTGCACTGGGCCTCTAGTCTATTATATATTCACTAGAGGCCCAGCCCACAAAATCAGGTGCGTAGTTCGCTGCTGCTTGAAGCCCCATCCACCCGCCTGTCACCCCGCAGCACTGACTGCCCTGTCCACCGGACTGCATCATGCCTTGCTGCGATCGGAGTCTGTGGGCCGTGGGGGAGGGACCGAGAGGTGCTCAATGCACCTCATGGTGACTGGTCATTTGGTTTTCCTGGTCATCACAAACACTGGCTTTTTATATATATAGATTAGATGATAACTATTCTTAATTTTGTTATTTTTGATAATAATTATTCACCAGATAGATATTTGGTTGGGAAAAAGTATTTAAGCCTTAAAATATAGCAAAAATATTCTATCTATAAATCAGCGGCATTGCCCCCTACCCAACCTACTGGTAAGTTTAGAAATTTAAATATTTCAGACGCTTTTAAAATTAAGATTATATTTGTAAATCAAATACCTCTATAAATTTATGTTCAATTTGGATGAAATCTTGCTCATAAATCTAAAAGAAAACGTTAGAAAACCTTTTAAGAGTTGGCGCCTTACTATTTCTTAAGCTTTAGGCAAGTTTAGACCAGCTGGCATGGCTCAGTGGTTGGAGATCAACCTATGAACCAGTAGGTAATGGTTCACTTCCGGTCAGAGCACATGCAGGGGTTGCAGGCTCAATCCCCAGTATGGGGAGTGGATGAAGCAGCCAATCAATAATACTTTCTCATGATTGATGTTTCTAGCTCTGTCTCCCTCTCCCTTCCTCTCTGATATCATTAAAAATATATTTTAAAATATTTAGGCAAGTTTAAAGTATTAAAACTAGTTTTCACTGCTTAAAAAATTATTTCTATAAAGTTAGTGGGATTCAGATTATAGCACAGCAATTCAGTAATTATGGTTCAGATGGTATTGCTATTCTTAGTTTATATTTTCATTTGTATATAACTTCATGACAAGTACCTTTTTGAGCTAAATTTCTCACACTTTTCTAGCAAAAATAGAAACATTTTTGAAGATTGTTTGAATAAGCAACAAATCACCAACTGCTAGGATAAAAAGGGTTTTTTAGAAATGTGGTGAAAAAGTTTTACTTACTTTTTAATAACTTTTAACAGTTCTTTTCAACTTATATAGTTTTACACTTTGATTTTTATTCATATTTAAACTTTTCATTATGTACTATGAAATTAATGTACTGATTTTTTTAATAACATAGTAGGGAATTCAGTGATTTTTAAAATAAATTTAATGAGGTTTTTATATGATGTCCATATATTTAAACAATAATGAATAAAACAAACCACTTATAGATTTTTTGCAAACATACCTGAAATTATATCATTGATTGAATTTTATGGTCAGAGATGTCATATAGATGTTATTCCCTGGAGAATAAATTCTTACATGGCAAAACTCCATGAATAATTCAGGATGGTAGCAGAGCCAGCAAAAGCCCAGAACTATGGCATATGGATAAAAGCAGAAGTTTTGGGTTTCAAATTATAAGCACAGACTTGAGAGACAGAAAATTGTGCCTTAAGATCTCCATAGTCATGCTGTGGGCACCAAGACCCAGGCCTGGTTGGCAGCACCAGGCACCCAGTATTCCTCACTGTCAAGAACCCAATTCTGTTTATGGAGTGGTGGGGAAAATCATGCTGAATAGTGAAGTTGAGTCTACTGCTGTGCTTCCTTCATCAGCATTGCTATGGCATCTGTGAAGGGACCTTCTAGGCTCCCTCATGCAAACACTGCCCTATATTTAGCACTTGCTCTTTGAAAATTCTGCTTGCATTTACTGTTCTGCATATTTGTCTGTAGTGAAGCGTTTGTTCAAAAATTCAAACCAAATTTGATTTCTTACAAGCAGTATTAGCCTGTCCAAGTTCTGTTTCCTGTATTTTCCATAGCCATGTAGCCAGACTGAGAATAGTTAGGACTCCTTTCTGACCATCTCATGAAATTCTGAACACGTTGTCAAATTTCCACTACCTTGTATTGATCCATGTTACAATATAATAGTGATAATAATACCACCCAATAGCATGCTTACTCTTTACTTATAGTGTTTACTGTGTCTCTATTCAGGATCTATAGTCAGACAGTCCTTGGTTCACAGCCTACAGTAGGCAGAAAGATTCATACTTTTGCTCCCAAATATGTACACGTCCTAATTCCCAGGACCTGTGAATATGTTCCATTCCATGGCAAAGAAAAATTGAGGTGACAAATAGAAATAAGGCTGCAAATCAGCTGACTTTGAGATGGGGAGATATTCCTGAGTAATCTGGGTTTGCCCAATGTATTTTCAAGAGGGAGGTAGGACAGTCAATGTCAAAGTGATGCAGCATGAGAAAAACTCAACAGGCCATTGCTGGCTTTGAAGAAGGAAGGGAAACCAAGTATTTCTGGAAGCTACAAAAGGCAAGGACATGAATTCTTCCCTTTAAACTACAGAAAAAACACAGTCCTGCTAACACCTTGACTTATGCCCAGTGAGACCCATTTTGAACTGCTGACTTCAAGAAATTTAAGAAAAAAAAAATTATTGTTGTTATTTTCAATTAAAAAGTTTATAAAAATTTGGTACAACAGTAGGAAGCTAATACAATTCAACTCTACAGTAATCAATGTTCATACTAGGAGCAAGAACAGAGACTATAGGAGAATATATAATTTCCTTAGAATGGTATTTTGATGATCAAATACTTGATAGGAAATGCATGTAGACTAAGAAGGAATAATGGCTGCTTTTTTGGAAAAGGGGCAAGGTACAAAGTAAGTCTGAACTGAAAGAATCAAAAAATAAATAATTGCAAATTGATGAAAGTAGAAGGAAAAAATCATTATTCTATGATTGAGCATTTTCCACGGGTATTATATATCTTACTAGAGGCCCGGTGCACAAAAATTTGTGCACTTGGGGGGGAGAGGTCCCTCAGCCCTGCCTGTGCCCTCTCGCAGTCTGGGACCCCTCGGGAGATAACGCCCTGCTGGCTTAGGCCCGCTCCCAGGTGGCAGAGCACAGGTACAATCCCTAGGTGCAGCCCCTGGTCGGGCTCAGAGCAGGGCCGATTGGGGAGTTGGGGCACCGCCCCCTGTCACGCACAGAGCAGGGTCGATCAGGGCGTTGGGGAGCTCCCCCCTGTCACGCACAGAGCAGGGCTGATCAGGGGGTTGAGGAGCTCCCCCCTGTCACTCAAAGAGTAGGGCCGATAAGGGAGTTGGGGCACCGCCCCCTGTCACACACAGAGCAGGGCGGATCAGGGGGTTGGGGCGCCGCCACTGTCACACTCAGGGCAGGGCCGATGGAGAGGTTATGGCTCTACCCCGTCACACACAAAGCAGGGCCCGTGGGGGGTGGGGGGGATTGGGGCGCCACACCTTGTCACACACAGAGCAGGGCCGATCAGGGGGGTTTGGTCGCTGCCCCCTGTCACGCTGATCCCGGTGCTGGGAGGCCTCACGGCTCCACTGATCCCGGTGCTGGGAGGCATATTACCCTTTTACTATATAGGATAGAGGCCTGGTGCACGGGTGGGGGATGGCTGGTTTGCCCTGAAGGGTGTCCTGGATCAGGGTGGGGTCCCCACTAGGGTGCCTGGCCAGCCTGGATGAGGGGATGATGGCTGTTTGCAGCTGGTCACACACCCTTCAGGGTGGGGGTCCCCACTGGGGTGCCTGGCCAGCCTGGGTGAGGGGCTGAGGGCCATTTTCAGGCTGATGGGTGACTGAAGCTCCCAACCTGTCCTTTTTTCCTTTTTTTTTCATTCTGGGCCAGCTTTAGCTCTGAGGCTCGGCTCCAGCTATGAGACTTCCACTGCTGAAAGCAGGTTTCTGGCCTTTGTTTACCCTTCTGTATTTGAAACAATGTTGCGGTCCTGCTGGCTGAAGCCCAGGGTTTTGTTTAGCTTCTATTTTTGTAACATAGTTGCTTAGAGTGCAGCTGAGAGGCCCGCAAGGCAGGCGTGGAAGCTTGGCTTCCTCCGTCACTAAAGCAAGCAAGCCTCATGTTAGCTTCCAGCTGCCTGGCTGCCGACTGCCATCTTGGCTGTCAGTTAATTTGCATATCTCGCTGATTAGCCAATGGGAAGGGTAGTGGTCGTACACCAATTACCATGTTTCTGTTTTATTAGATAGGATTTACCTACCTGATCTCTACAGAATAAGACTTCCTTAAAATATTGCATATACTCAGAGATGATACTATTATTGAGGTTAGGAAATCATGAGTACAGCACATATTAACCACTGAATTGATTGACTAATGCTTTAGCATCCTGGCTTTATTGCCAGAGTGTATTTGGGTATCACAACTCTGATTATCGGATTTCCTTCATATCAGACTTAACGTAAAGTTACTATGATCACTCTAAAATTCCCCTTTAATGGGTCATTTGTATATCATGGTAGCAAATTTGATGCTGAAGGTAGAACCCAGGGTTTATGGGCTGAATTGTGTTTATCTCAAATTTGTATATGGAAGTCCCAATCCTCAGTACTTCAGAATGTGACTTTACTTGGACATAGGGCCTTTAAAGAAATAAACAAGTTAAAACAAAGTCATTGGTTAAGCCATAATCATACATGACTGGTGTTCTTTAAGGAAAGTAAATTTGGACACAGAAACATACAGGGAGAATACAGCCTCTATAAGCCACAGAGTGGTGTGAAACAGAAACAACACTCATGACCTTTACTAGTAAAAGACACTGATGCATTCCATGGCCAGTGTGATTCAGTTAGTTGAGCATCATCCCATACACCCAGAGGTTACGAGTTCAATTCCCAGTCAGGACACATACTCCAGTTGCAGGCTTGATTCCCAGTAGGAGGTGTGCAGGAAGTAGCTGAGTGATGTTTCTCTCTCTCTCTCTCTCTCTCTCTCTCTCTCTCTCTCTCTCTCTCCTTTCCTCTATCTCTAAAATCAATAAAAATGTATTAACAAAGAAAGAAAATAACTGATGTAGTCAACATCTGGTTTCCCACTTCAATCTTCAGATTTGAGAAAATAAATTTTTGTTGTTAAGCCACCCAACTAGCAAACTAAAACACCAGGTCAAACTGATCACATTAAAATATCAGTGACTATATTTTTATTTTCTTCATAGCATTTTAAAAATGTTTGTTGTTGAAAGAGTAACCAAAAACAGATCGTGCCCAACTAAACAAACCAGAAGATCTAGAATACATGAAGAAGTCACAATAGAGCCAGATTAATAATAGCTATTTAAAAATAAACACAAAAACCAGGGAAAACAAATTATGTATTGCTATTAAATCATCTAGAAATGAGAACTTGTAACCTAGGGAGAAATTATTTCCTCCAGAGCTTCCAGGACAACCTATTTGGAGGAAGAGAATAGTAACTTGGAACTCAGAAGGGAAGGCAAGTGGAGACTGCAAGCCTGAAGTAAGAGCTGTAAGTCTGGAACTGATGGAAAAGTGAGAGTCAGCATAGAAGCTGCACAAGGAAGGACATTTCTGTTAAATACTTTATTTAAAATAAATAAATAAATAAATAAATTTACTCCAGATAGCTCTACTGGAAAAACACTGAATAACTGTGAAAGCAAAAATCATGTCATGTTTACTGCATGTAGTAGCATGCCTGGTTCTTTACATCATGGACCAGCAAAAGCAAATACTGATTGCCTTTATTTTACTTTTGTTCCTAGTTATTTTCATAGTGCATTCTCCAGTAGTAACACTGAAACACCTTTACTTTATGTGATACTCTTTAAAGGTTTTGTTCACTAAAATTAGTACTGATTATTAGGGTGATTGTTGATACCCTGTTCAACTTTATGAGTTTTGTTTGTGAAGTGCGGTCAAAGATTCTCATACTGGGAGACAATTTAAGTGTAATATGTTCATTCAAAAATAGTTCATTTAGTCCAGCCAGTGTGCTCAGTGGTTGAGTGTCAACCTATGAACCAAGAGGTTATGGTTTGATTCCCAGTCAGGGCACATGCTTGGGTTTCAGGCTCAATCCCCACTGTGGGGCTTACAGGTTGCAGCCGACCCATGATACTCTCTCATCATTGATGTTTCTATCTTTCTCTCCCTCTCCCTTGTTTTCTGAAATCAATAAAAATGTATTTTTAAAAATAGTACATTTAATAATACATAATGTTAGAAAACTAACACATCGTAATTTAAAGTCATACTGTAGCAAAAGATATAGAAATAAAAAAGCATAATCCTTTTTCCATTTCCTAAATTTAATTTTAATCTATCATGTTAACTAGTTTAAGAAATTTATAACCATATATAATCTTCTATATTTTATAAAGTTTTTTCAATTTTTAAACACATCATAATGTACACCTTTTCTACAATTTGCACTTTTCATTTATGAAGATGTCTTGTGAATCTTTTCATGTTAGCAGTTAGAGCCTATACTTACTTTTTAATGACTGTTGAATTTTATTTTATTGATCTAGCCTCTTTCTTTTATTTTTATTTATTTTTATTTATTTATTTTAATTCTCACCCCAGGATATTTTTTCCATTGATTTTTAGAGAAAGTGGAAGGGAGGGGGAGAGAGAAACATCAAAGTGAGAGACACTTGATTGGTTGCCTCCCAAACATGCACTGGTCAGGGCCAGGGATCAAGCCTGCAACCAAGGTACATGCTTTGGACTGTAATCGAACCCCAGACCTTTCAGTCCACCTGCCAATACTCTAAACACTGAGCAACACGGCTAGGGCTTTTTTAAAAAAAAAAAAATAGGCATCTCTTGGTAGGCTATTTTTAGTTATTTTCTATCATTAAACATTATCAAGTTTATTGGTTTTTACATATATCTTCAATCACTTTTGCAAGTCTATTTGTAGAATGAGTTTGGAGAAAAAAATCTTACTTCAAACATTGCTTCAAAATATACCTAGACTATATTCCTTCTCAACACCTCCACTGCTTACAGCTTCTCAAGCCACCACCCTCCCTCACCTAGACTGCTGCTACAGCCTCCTGAAAGGTCCCTTGGCTTCCACTCTGCTCCCTACAATTCAGCCTCAAGCCAATAACCAAGATAGCACTGCTTTGCTCAAAATATCAATCTTTCCGCTCATTCACTCCACTTTCTCCACAGGAACCTCTTTGCTGCTTCTCAAATGCCTGACTCCAGGACCTTTGTATGACCTGTTTCTTCTGCGAGGAGTGTGTTTTCCTGCAAATTGTGGAAAGTTACTTCTTTAAACTATAAGTCTGTTTTGAATACCAGCTTCTCAATCCTACCCTGACCATCCACATTCAAAATGTCTAACCCTTCAGTCTACACTCCTGATCCACATTCTCCTAATTGTTTTTAATTTTTTACAGCTTCCATATATTAGTAATCTCATTCATTTATTTTTGCCTTTACTTCCCTTGGCTTTGAAATCAAGTTCATAAAATTCTCTCTATGACCAAAGTCCATAAGTTTGGTACCTATATTTTCTTGTATGTAATGTATTGTTTCGGGTCTTATATTTAGGTCTTTGATCCAATTTGAATTAAGTTTTGTACATAGGGACAAACTGTAATCCAGTTTCATTCGTTTGCATGTGGCTTTCCAATTTTCCAACACCATTTATTGAAGAGAGACTATCTTTATTTCATTGTGTGTTTCTGAATTAAGAACCATATGATTTCACTCATATGTGGGGTGTAGTAAAATTGAAACTCGTGAACACGGACAGCAGTATGGTGGTTGGCAGAGGGAAGGGGGTTGGGGAGAAGGGGACCCTAAATGTATGGTGACAGGAGAAGATTTGACTTTGAGTGGTAGGCACATGGTATAATATATAGATCTTATAACATAGAAACCCACACCTGAAACCTATATGATCATGTTGACCAATGTCAGCCCAATAAACTTAATAAAAAATAAATAAAACTTTCACAAAGTGCTTATCACCTTTAACCACATACTTATAATTGACTCATTTGTTATATTTTTGTCTCTCTCCTCCCACTAGATTGTAATATCTATTATGACAGGATTTTTTGTCTGTTATGATTACCCCTGTATCCCAAACCGCAAAAGAGACTAGTAATTTAAGCAATAAAATAAATATACAATGAATAATTGATGAGACAAGTCCTGTGTTCATTTTAAGTAATTTTTTTGTAGAGTTGTCTCCAAAAAAAGGCTCTAAAAGTACAGGTCTCTCCATACAGTCACAAAATTAAAAAAAACATTAAAATTTAATATTTTAATCTCTCCATTAAAAAAAAATTGAGAGAGACATAGACCATTTCACTATGGAGGTCAATTATGATGTCCTGTCATGCCTATATTAAAATAACTACCATGAAAAATGTCTTCTTATAAAGTGTGACAAAATCAACCTATTAGAAATAAACTTTATCAATTTTGGGGGGGCTAGCATAACAAAGTACCAAAGACTAAATGACTTAACGAACAGAAGTTTATTTTCTCATAATTCTTCAGGCTAAAAGTACAAAATCAAAGTGTTGGCAAGGATTGTTTCTTTTGAGGCCTCTCTCTTTGCCTTGTAGATAGTAGCCTTTTCTCTTTACATGATCTTTTGTTTATATTTCTGTGTCCAAATTTTCTCTCTTTCACAAAAATACAGTTATATTGGATTAGGGCTCACCCTAATGTCATCATTTTAGCTTAATTATGTCTTTAAAGACCCTTTCGAGAAAAACAGCCACATTCTGAGGTAGTGAGGGCTAAGACTTCAATATATGAATTTGGGAGAAAACACAATTCAGCCCATGACACTGACATAAAATTATTTCTCTTTCTTCTTAGGGATGGTGATGTGGGTTTTTCTTCTCAAGAGTGGTTTCTCTGTTGTAGTAAGCAGAATTCTAAGGTAAACACCAATGACCCAAACCCCTGTATCATCCCCTTCCCTGAAGTGTGGGGAATTTGTAACTTGCTTCCAGTAGAATGTGGCAATGATGGTGGGATAGTCACCCCTTGATCAGGTTATATTATATTTCAAAGTAGTGGTAGAGTCACTCCCACTACTATGTTGTGTCATATAAGACCAAGACTCTGTCTTTTATGCACTTAGCCAGGGGAATTTACTGATAGCCCTGAAGAAGAAAACTGCCATGAAATTTACAGCCAAAAGAAGAACTTCTCACAACCTGAGGGGGATTGGAAGCAGATCCTTTTCAGTTGAACCTCAATATGAGAACTCCATCTAGATGACACCTTGATTTCTGCCTTGTGAAACCAGGGACAGAGAACCCAGGAAAGCTGTTCCTGAATCTGACTTACAGAAACTGTGAGATAATAAATGGGTATTGTTTGAAGCCACTAGTTTTATGGTAATTTTTTGTGTGCAGGTTAGAAAATGAATACATACGTTGTGAGAATTATAGAGAATAAAGAATAAAGACTTGATTGGTCCAAGAGGCATACATTATTGCTGGCTCCTTCTCAGTGGATCACCAAGTCCTTTTATATTCTGCCTTATTATCATCTCTCAAAGTAGTCTGATCTAGTCCTTATCCCAAGCATACATGAGATGTAATGTTTGCTTTTTCTGAGATTTCTATTTGGTTTCACTGTCGCAGGCTCATCCTATCTAATAAAAGAAAAAAAGGGTAGTTAATCGTACCTCCGATACACTTCCCATTGGCTAATCAGGGCGATGTGCAAATTAACTGCCAACAAAGATGGCGGTTAATTTGCATATGCAGGCTCCAAGCGGTGGAGCAAAGCCAAACAGCGCCGAAGCCGCTGAGCAAGGCCTCAACCCCCAATCGGCTCTACCCTGAGCGTGACTGGGGGTGTCATCGCAACCTCCAGATCCGCCCTGCTCTGTGCATGACAGGGGGCAGTGCCCCAACTCCCCAATCGTCCCTGCTCTGAGCCCGACCAGGGGCTGCGGGGCAGGCACTTAGATATTGGGCCTGCCCTCTGCCACCTGGAAGCGGGCCTAAGCCAGCAGGTCATTATCCCCCGAGGGGTCCCAGACTGTGAGAGGGCACAAGTGGGGCTGAGGGACACCCCCTCCCACCAGTGCACAAATTTTTGTGCACCGGGCCTCTAGTCCTATATAATAAAAGCCCAGCAACTGGAACGGTGGCAAAACCAGAATGACCAGTCAATCAGTTCCTATGTCGTGCACTGACCACAGATGCTCAACGCAGGAGCTGCCCCCTGGTGGTCAGTGCATTTCCACAGTGATAGCACCACTCGGCTGACCGGGATGAGCAGCTGCTACCCCGGGGGAGTGGGTCCACAGCTGCTTGGCTGACCAGGATGAGCGGTGCTCCCACAGCAGGCTGATCCCTGCAGGCCATGCCCCCTACCAGGGCACAATTCCCATGCACTGGGCCTCTAATAGATTATGATTCTTTTTATTAATTTTTTCCACCCAACTCTCTCCCTGTGCATTATTTAGTACTGTTATAAACTACACTTTTACAGTTTAAAAGCTATGGTTTCTTCAAGTTAGAATTCACATATTCTTTTCCCTCCTCCAAAATTTCATTTTAATACCATTTTAAATCTCACTATCTTGTTACTTCTAAAGAGAGTGTAAAAAGTAAAAGAAAAATGTTAAAGAAGAACTTCAAGTTTGGAGACTTTGAAGATAATTTTGCCTTCTCAACAACGCTTCCAATTTTTTTCCCTTTTCATACTTGAAATTCTAATATTTAATATATTACAAACAAGTGCTTTTCCTTCATGGAATTTCCTTTTAAAATTCAGTTACTTGTACAGAGATATTAATTGTTAATGGATTTATTAAAGTAATAGACCACATTAGAGTTAGAACTGGAATAATGTTAGGACCTAAAAATTATAAGCAGACTTGCCTGAGGAGTCGGTTTTGAGGGTGGTAATGGTGGGAAAGGGAGAACAAAGGCAAGAGATTGAGACTTGAATAATAGTATTTACGTAGTTTACAATTTTTAATCTATCTCACAATTTTTATTAAGAAAAATAAACCAGTGTCTGTTTTATAAGTTCTATTAGTTCAGTGATTGTGACTTTTATTCCTGACTTTTCTGTGGAATCTGTACCATCAGAATCATGTTGAGTTCCTAGTGTTGCTCAATTATTGCATGAACACCATGTTAAAAGCTGAATAAAACTCTCAATAAAATTATTTGTAAATGCTTATGTTCTTACTGTGGGGTCTTCTTGATGTCCATCAAATATACACTGTGTTGCCAACTTAGATGAACTCTGGATGTTGATTTATTTTTTATTATATCTGCAAAATTTAAAAATAAAATTTGATATTATAAAGGAACTATTAATTGATGTATTATTCATGGTAAAATTGACCTAATCTCTGCAATGTTGTTATTTTTTTGTATGTGCTTCCTCTGTAGATATTTCCAAACTGCCTAGGGATTGAAATCCTTTAAACTCATCAGCACTTCAACATTCCTCTGGATTTCATATGCTGACGATATCATGAAATAATGTTTTTCTTCTACCTATCTGTATCAAAATATGCATCTTACTTATTGACTAGTAATGTGAAAGTTTTTCGTTATAATCAAAGCACAGTATCTAAAGATTTGATGTACATTGAAAAATGATTTCTTTATCAATTACCCAGTTTTAATTTTCTATAGCAATTGTTAATTTCCTCAGGATTGTCAGATATTGAGTCAAATACTGTTTTTCTAACTTTAACAGCCTGTGCTAGTATGCAATTTCTTTGATGAATATATAAATGATGATTGCATATATATGGCATTATATCTTTGGGAAACATGGTCACTCAAGTTATTTTAATTCTAGTGATATAATGTTCTAAATATATATGCAGCTACATAAAAAACATACATTAAATTTATACCAGATAGAGGGAACTGTTTTGACTTTGGAAATATTGCAAATAGAAAATGACTTGCTACACCTTAACAAATGTGTTCTTATTTTCAAATATTGTAATGTTATTTCTTGTTTTATAAAAAAAAAATTCTTAATAGAAAACAATATATTTCTTAAAATAAAAATAATCTATTATGATCCATAAAGGATCTTAAGAATAATTAAAATAATATTTAGACTCTAAGTATATATAAAATATTTATGTTCATTATGTGAGCAAAATGATACTAAAATACTATATATTCAGTTAAAAACATGTTTTGTGCTAATAGTATTAAGTTCCTATTTAGTTTTATTTGTACAATTTATTTTGTATTTAATAAGTCAATCATACAGTATTTTGGTGAAAATTTTCATGAATAAATCATTTTAATTTCTATTTTATTATATTGACTAACAAAATGTTATAAAAATGTCATTAGGTAAGTGGAGATATATCTCTTTTTTTAAAAACATATTTTATTGATTTTTTACAGAGAGGAAGGGAGAGGGATAGAGAGTTAGAAACATCAATGAGAGAGAAACATTGGTTAGCTGCCTCCTGCACACTCCCTACTGGGTATGTGCCCGCAACCAAGGTACATGCCCTTGACCGGAATTGAACCTGGGACCCTTGAATCTGCAGGCCGACGCTCTATCCACTGAGCAAAACTGTTTAAGGCTGGAGATATATCTTTGGGTTGCAATTACTCTTTCAAAACTAAACCTATATAATAAAAAGGTAATATGCAAATTGACCCTAACAGTGGAATGACCAGTAATGACTAGTTACTATGATGGGCACTGACCACCAAGGGGTCGACGCTCAACACAGGAGCTGCCCCCTGGTGGTCAGTGTGCTCCCACAGGGGGAGCTCCACTCAGCTACAAGCCAAGCTGACGGCTATGAGTGCAGCGGTGGTGGTGGCCTCCAAGGCAGCACTAAGGCTGTCCAACTAGGGCTTAGGCCTGCTCCCCAGATATCCCCTAAGGGCTCCCAGGCTGCCAGAGAGATGTCTGACTGCCAGCTTAGGCCTGGTCCAGGACTGTGAGAGGGCACAGGAGGAACTTCCCCTCCTCGCCCCCTGCCCCCCCCCCCCCCCCTGAGTGCACAAATTTTAGTGACCGGGCCTCTAGTTATTCTATAATGTAACTTTCTATGAAAATGGACTGGAAGTATATAGGATAATAAAGTTTAAAAATACACCATGATTCACCAAAGGGGGAAAAATAAAAATGAATGAATTTAGTGATATCATTAAAAGCCTTCAATTTATGATTTTTGCTTATAGCAAAAAAATGTAAAGCCATATTTCTAGTATCTGTTTTCTTTTATGATCATGACATTTATTAGATGTTCATGCCTGACCTTAGTTTGTAAGCAATTGTAGAATCTCTGTTTCTGCCCCAGGCAAAGTCACATTCTTCTCCATGTCTCTGATTTCCTTCATGTTATAATCATCACTAGAGGCCTGATGCATGAAATTCGTGCATGGGTAGGGTCCCTTGACCTGGCCAGAGATCAGGGCAAATCCGTGGGGTAACCAGAGGGGCAACTGGGGGCCCTACTAGCACTCACCTTGGCCAGCCTGGCACTGCCCGCTCACCAGCCCTGCCTCCTGCCATCTGGGGCCTGTGGACTGGAGGCAACTCCTGCGTTGAATATCTGCCCTCTCATGGTCAGTGCACATCATAGTGACTGGTCATTCTACTGGTCATGCTGCCATTGTGTCAATTTGCATATTAGGTGTTTTTTTTTTATATAGGATTTATTGACATCCACAAATAACAGACATTATGAAGAAGAATGAAGCAAACAGCCTCATTAATTCATCATTGAGCTCTATCCCCTTACCTCATTGCCCAGGTCGGGATTCATCTTGAGCTAAAGGCCTTTCAGGAATTGAGCTAGAGCCTGTAGCTAAAGAGCTATAGTAATGGAGTTGTGGGTGAGAAAACAGTAAATACTGTGAGGAAAGTTTTTATCCTCCTACTGGAATCTTCTGCTGATCGTATCAGGTCAAAGAAGCTTGTACAGTTCAGCCCTGAAGACTCTATAGCCACTGTTAGGAGGTCCATTTCAAAGGATGATTATCTGAACACGCAAACATGGCAGCCTAGTGTCCTAATATTAAGGCATGAGTTCCTTAATTTAAATGTTTGGAATTAAAAAAAAATTGTATATATTTTCTATATAACATAGTTTAAAAAGACAATACAATGTTTCACTGAAAATAGATAATTTATTTAGTGTAACTACACCCTGGGAGCATTAAAGTTTAATTGATTTTCATATTTATTCATTTTTTTTAAGTATTCTTAAGATGATCTAGTCTAAGGCCTCTGAAATAGGCTGAGGGTTATCTTGCTGATTGTCTCCCAAATCCCTAAGTTTCAAATAATATAACAGTGCCTCTTATGTCTCCAGTAACCCATTAATTTATTAACATTTTCTTCAGTCAATCTTTATTAAACAGTATACAAATAGTGCTATTATCCTTAGGGTTAAAAAATTATTTCAAGCAGTAAAAGTAAATGTTTAGTATTTATTTATTTTATTTTTTATTTTATTTTTTATTTTTTTTTATTGCTTAAAGTATTACAAAGGGTATTACATATGTATCCATTTTATCCCCCCGCCCTAGACAGTCCCCTAGCCTCCCCTATCACCCAGTGTCTTATGTCCATTGGTTATGCTTATATGCATGCATACAAGTCCTTTAGTTGATCTCTTACCCCCCTACCTCCTGCCCCCCAACCCACCCCGGCCTTCCCCGTGCAGTTTGACAATCTGTTTGAGGCAGCTCTGCCTCTGTATCTATTATTGTTCAAAAGTTTATAATGGTCTCTATTGTCCATGAATGAGTGAGATCATGTGGTATTTTTCCTTTATTGACTGGCTTATTTCACTTAGCATAATGCTCTCCAGTTCCATCCATGACGTTGCAAATGGTAAGAGTTCCTTCCTTTTTACAGCAGCATAGTATTCCATCGTGTAGATGTACCACAGTTTTCTAATCCATTCATCTACTGATGGGCACTTAGGCTGTTTCCAGATCTTAGCTATGGTGAATTGTGCTGCTATGAACATAGGGGTGCATATATCCTTTCTGATTGGTGTTTCTGGTTTCTTGGGATATATTCCTAGAAGTGGGATCACAGGGTCAAATGGGAGTTCCATTTTCAGTTTTTTAAGGAAACTCCATACTGTCTTCCATAGTGGCTGCACCAGTCTGCATTCCCACCAGCAGTGCACAAGTGTTCCTTTTTCTCCACATCCTCTCCAGCACTTGTCGTTTGTTGATTTGTTGATGATAGCCAGTCTTACAGGTGTGAGATGGTACCTCATTGCTGTTTTGATTTGCATCTCTCAGATGATTAGTGACTTTGAGCATGTTTTCATATGTCTCTTGGCTTTCTGAATGTCCTCTTTTGAAAGGTGTCTATTTAGGTCCTTTGCCCATTTTTTGATTGGATTGTTTATCTTCCTTTTGTTAAGTTGTATGAGTTCCCTATAAATTTTGGAGATTAGGCCCTTATCAGATATGTCATTGGCAAATATGTTTTCCCACACAGTGGGTTTTCTCGTTGTTTTGTTGATGGTTTCTTTTGCTGTGCAGAAGCTTTTTATTTTGATGTAGTCCCATTTGTTCATTTTTTCTTTAGTTTCAAGTGCCCTAGGAGCTGTATCAGTGAAAAAATTGCTTCGGCATATGTCTGAAATTTTCTTGCCTTTGGATTCTTCTAGAATTTTTATGGTATCCTGTCGTACATTTAAGTCCTTTATCCATTTTGAGTTTATTTTTGTATATGGTGTAAGTTGGTGGTCTAGTTTCATTTTCTTGCATATATCTGTCCAATTTTCCCAACACCATTTATTGAAGAGACTATCTTGGCTCCATTGTATGTTCTTGCCTCCTTTGTCAAATATTAATTGAGCATATTGGTTCGGGCCGATTTCTGGGGTCTCTATTCTATTCCATTGATCTGTATGCCTATTCTTGTGCCAGTACCAGGCAGTTTTGAGAACAGTGGCTTTGTAATACAACTTGATATCTGGTATTGAGATCCCACCTACTTTGTTCTTTTTCAGGATTGCTGCAGCTATTCGGGGTCTTCTTTTATTCCAGATGAATTTTTGGAAAGTTCGTTCTAGATCTCTGAAGTATGCTGTTGGTATTTTAATGGGAAGTGCGTTGAATTTATAGATTGCTTTGGGTAGTATGGACATTTTAATGATGTTGATTCTACCAATCCATGAACACCGTATGTTCTTCCATCTGTTTATGTCTTCCTCTATGTCTTTTTTCAACGTCCTGTAGTTTTCTGAGTAGAGGTCTTTTACCTCTTTAGTTAAGTTTATTCCTAAGTAGCTTAATTTTTTTGGTGCAATGGTAAACGGGATTGTTTTTATAATCTCTATGTCTGAAAGTTCACTATTGGTGTATAGAAATGCCTCAGATTTCTTGGGGTTAATTTTGTATCCTGCTACATTGCCAAATTCATGTATTAAGTCTAGTAGCTTTTTGATGGAATCGCTAGGGTTTTGTATGTATAATATCATGTCGTCTGCAAATAAGGACAGTTTTACTTCCTCTTTTCCAATTCGGATGCCTTTTATTTCTTCTTCTTGCCGAATTGCAATGGCTAACACTTCCAGTACTATGTTGAACAGGAGTGGTGAGAGGGGGCATCCCTGTCTTGTTCCTGTTCTTAGGGGAAATGGTGTTAGTTTTTGTCCGTTGAGTATGATGTTGGCTGTGGGCCTGTCATATATGGCTTTTATTATGTTGAGGTATGATCCTTCTACTCCCGCCTTACTGAAAGTTTTTATCAAAAATGGGTGTTGAATTTTGTCAAATGCTTTTTCTGCATCAATTGATATGACCATGTGGTTTTTTTCTTTCAATTTGTTTATGTGATGTATCACGTTTATTGATTTGCAGATATTGTACCATCCTTGCATCCCTGGGATAAATCCTACTTGGTCATGGTGTATGATCTTTCTGATGTACTGCTGGGTCCGATTTGCTAAGATTTTGTTGAGGATTTTGGCATCTATGTTCATGAGGGATATTGGCTTGTAATTCTCTTTCATTGTGTTGTCTTTACCTGGTTTTGGTATTAGGGTGATGCTGGCTTCATAGAATGAGCTTGGAAGTGTTCCTTCCTCTTGAATTTTTTGTAGTAGCCTGAGGAGGATAGGTTTTAGTTCTTCCTTGAATGTTTGGTAAAACTCCCCTGTGAAGCCGTCTGGTCCTGGGCTTTTGTTTGATGGAAGCTTTTTGATGACTGCTTCAATTTCTTCCATAGTTATTGGCCTGTTGAGATTTTTAGATTCTTCCTGATTGAGTTTTGGAATGTTGTATTTTTCTAGGAATTTGTCCATTTCCTCCAGATTGTCTAGTTTGTTGGAGTAAAGCTGTCCATAGTATTTTTTAACAATCATTTGTATTTCTGTGGGGTCTGTTGTTATTTCGCCTCTATCGTTTCTGATTTTATTTATTTGGGTCCTCTCTCTCTGCTTCTTGGTGAGTCTGGCTAGAGTTTTGTCAATCTTGTTTATCCTTTCAAAGAACCAGCTCTTGGTTTCATTGATTTTCTGTATTGTTTTTTTGGTCTCTATGTCATTTATTTCTGCTCTAATCTTTATTATCTCCTTCCTTCTGCTCACTCTGGTGTTTTCTTGTTGCTCTCTTTCTAATTCTTTGAGTTATAGAGTTAGATGATTTACTACCATTTTTTCTTGTTTTTTGAGATAGGCCTGTAGAGCTATAAACTTCCCTCTCAGGACTGCTTTCAATGTGTCCCATAGGTTTTGGATTATTGTGTTTTCATTGTCATTAGTTTCCAGGATGTTTTTAATTTCTTCTTTGATCTTATTGGTAACCCAATCAATATTTAATAGCATGCTATTCAGCTTCCAGGTGTTTGAGTATTTTGGGTTGTTTTTATTGTAGTTTATTTCTAATATTATGCCATCGTGGTCTGCGAAGACGCTTTTTATGATTTCAATCTTCTTGAATTTGGGCATACTTTGCTTGTGACCCAATATGTGGTCTATTTTTGAAGATGTCCCATGAGCACCTGAGAAGAACGTATATTCTCTGGCTTTGGGGTGAAGTGTTCTGAAGATGTCTATTAAGTCCATCTGATCTAGTGAGTCATTTAGGATTGCTATATCTTTGCTGGTTGTTTGTCTATAGGACTTATCCAGTGCTGTCAATGGTGTATTAAAGTCCCCTACTATGATTGTATTGTTGTCGATCTCTCCTTTGATATTTTCCAGGAGTTTTTTTATGAATTTTGGTGCTCCTACATTGGGTGCATATATGTTTACCAGGGTTATATCTTCTTGTTGTATTGATCCCTTTAGTATTATGAAGTGGCCTTCCTTATCTCTTGTTAAGGCCTTCACTTTGAGGTCTATTTTGTCCGATATAAGTATTGCTACCCCAGCTTTCTTTTCCTTTCCATTTGCCTGAAAGATATTTTTCCATCCTTTCACTTTCAGTCTGTGTGAGTCCCTTCTAATGAGGTGGGTTTCTTGTAGACAGCAGATGTATGGGTCATGTTTTTTTATCCATTCAGCCACTCGATGTCTTTTGGTTGGAGCATTTAGTCCGTTTACGTTTAAAGTTATTATTGAAAGGTACTTGTTTGTAGCCATTTCTTTTTTTGTGTGGCTGTTTTCTTTCTGAGCTTTTTATTTCTTATTTTTATATCAGTCCCTTTAGCATTCCTTGCAATGCTGGCTTGGTAGTGACAAACTCCCTTAGCCTTTTTTTGTCTGTGAAGCTTCTTATTTCCCCTTCAAGTTTGAATGATAGCCTTGCTGGATAGAGTATTCTTGGATTCAGTCCTTTGCTTTGCATCACTTTGTAAATTTCAGTCCATTCTTTTCTTGCCTGATGTGTTTCTGTTGAGAAGTCGTTTGACAATCTAATGGGAGATCCCTTGTATGTAACTTTCCGTCTCTCTCTTGCAGCCTGTAAGATTCTCTCTTTGTCCTGAACATTTGCCATGGTGATTATGATGTGTCTTGGTGTGGGTCTTTTCGGGTTCACCTTGTTTGGGACTCTCTGGGCTTGTGTGACTTTTTTCTTCCCCACCTCAGGAAAGTTTTCTGATATTATTTCTTCGAGTAGGTTTTCTAATCCTTGTTCATCCTTCTGTTGTTCTGGTACTCCTATTATTCGTATGTTGTTTCGTTTCATGTTGTCCCAAAGCTCCCTTAGGCTCTCCTCCTGTCTTTTAATTTTTTTCTCCAATTGCAGTACATTTTGGGTGTGTTTTGCTTCCTTGTCTTCTAATTCACTAATTCGGTCCTCCGCTTCTCCTAGTCTACTGTTGATACTTTCAATGGAGTTTTTCATTGCAGCTATATCACTCTTCATTTCTTCTTGGGTCTTACTTAGGTTGTTGATTTTTTCATCTGTTTCTTCTAGCTTCTTCCATATGTTATCGATTTTTTCATCTGTTTCTTCTAGCTTCTTCCATATGTTATCGATTTTTTCATCTGTTTCTTCTTGCTTCTTTCAGAGGTTGTCGAGTTTTTCCTCCATCCGGTTTATGCACTCTAGGATCCTTATTCTGAATTCTTTATCTGTCATGTTGCATGCCTCTGTATTACTTAGCTGCTTTTCTGGAGAGTCCTCCTTCTCTTTCCTTTGGGGGTTTCTTTGTCTACCCATGTTTGATCTCACTGACATATCTAGACGTTGAGTTGTTCAGTGGTTGCTCCCTTGGTGGCAGTGACTCCTTGGTCTGTGGTTGCTCTTCGGGCGGTTGCGGTAGCAGCTGCTCTTCAGTTGTCAGCAGCTCCTCTGGTGGGTGCTGTTCACAGCTGTGGTGGCTCTTCAGGCTGGTGGGGCGAGGTTTCACGTACAGCTGCTGTTCCTCAGCAGAGGATGTGGTGCTCAGGAGGTTGTTGTTGCTTGGATCTGCTGCGTTGATTTAAAGGCACAAAATACAACACAACAAGGCACCACGTACCAGGCACTATACACAAATATATTCACGATATTAATAACCCCAATTAAAGGTGACCACCTGAATTAAGAGAATTAGGGGATAAGGAAGAAGGAAGAGAAAAAGATAAAAGAGAGAAAGGAAAAGAAAAGTAGAGACCAAAAAAAGGGAGTGCAAAAATGAAATTGGGAAAAAGGAAGGGGGAAAATAAAAGCGAGAAAAGAAAAGAAAAAAAAAAGAGCGAAAAGAGAGAATGAAGTGGAAGAGGGGAAGAGACTTTTTATATGAGGAGAATACTCCTATAGAACAGCCATTAATCCCAACAAATTCCAGCAACAGCTCCCTGGATATGAATGCAAACTAGAAACAACCAATAATATAACGATGAAAATAGAATGGTGAACACTAATCCCAAAATAAAATAAAGAAAAAATAAAATGGCACTTTAAAAAATGGTAAAATGGTAGCAGTAGTAATACTGGTTAAAAATAAGAAGGTAGTAATTAAAAGGGTAAAATCAGGTGATGGAAAAAGAAGAAAAGAAAAGAAAAAAAAAGAACAGAAAAAAAAGTGAAAAAAAATTGGTTTCTTAGTTAAAAAGTGAAAAAAGAAAAAAAAAAATTGCCGTAGTGAATGTCCTTCTTTTCTTCTATTCTTCAGTGTGGCTCGCCTTAGACCTTCCAGGTATTCAGGAGAGTGTTGAGTTTCCCTGCGATATACTGTTCCTCTGTGTTGTAACCCACAGTCCTTATTTTAAAGCATGCCGCATTTATTTCCCAGACTGCCTTATTTTGTGTTTAGCAAAGAGTCAGTTTGTGGGTCAGCCTCTGGGTGGCAGTGTTCTGGTGTTGGCCTCTGTGGCTATAGGGCCTCTCTGTCCAGTGGAAGTTCACTGCCCAGAGCTGACTGTGTAATAGTTAGTTACCAGCGCTATGTTGTTGCTGGGATTGAAAATCCCCCTATAGGCCAGACCCTGTTAACTCCCAGGGACTGATCAGGTTATCTTAATCCTTGATCTCGTACAGGGTGGAATCTGGGTGTGGCTGTGCTCCTTGCCTGGGGGCTGGGGGGAGGAGACTCACTCTCAGGAGCGGGTGGCTGCCCCAGTCCTGGGCTCAGGGGTGTCTCAGCACTCAATTCACTACCACCTCTCCCGGCTCCCCCTCTTTCCCCAGTCTCTCCCCAGATTCCACTCCTCCGCACACTCTCCCTCTCTTCAGTACAGGTGAGTGTCTGTATCCGAAATGTCCCATGAACAGGATTCAGTGTAAACAAACAAACAAATGCCAGCCGCGGAAACGGGGAAGGCTTGGTTTCTGTAAGCTTCTTCTCTTACCGGGACTGCATGGTCAGGTCAGCTCTTCAGGCTGCCCCCTTTAGGCTCAGTCCTCCGTGATCACAGAACCCAGCTCTCAATTTCCCTGGCGGCGCCAGGAATCCCGCGGTTCTCCTTTCCCCCGTCAGGGGCTGTGCCTGTCCCAGGGGACGTGGCTGTCTGCCACGCGGTCTCCCTCCGACTCTCTGGGCTCAGAGGTCAGGCAAACTTTCCTGCCCAAATCCCTGGTTTTTTTTTTTTACCTTTCCAGGGGAGTTCTGCTCTTCCCGGCTGCAAACCCTCTCACCAGCTGAGCAATTTCACCAATTCGGTGTGAGTGTTACTAGCTTCAGCTGCTCGCTCCATTTGCTCCGGGACACGACCTCTGTCTGTTTAGTATTTATTTATACTGATATATTATTTTTATATTTATAACTTTAAAAAAGCATTTCCACAAGATAATTTGAGGAGTTGTAACATTTGAAAGCAATTTTTAAGTGAATAAAAGACATTTAACTATTTTGTTTTGTTTTTAAAGTTTAAATTAGTTTTTTGTTTGCTTTGTTTTTGTGGCTTATGTGTACATCAAGGGCAAAGCAGGTATTTTCCACTCTACTAAACTCTTTTTAAAATGAGAAATGCTAATTAAATATTATAATTCATTAAAATTAACAGGTCATGAAAGAAATGTTTCCAAGTATATTATTTATATAATGTTACAAGTTTGTTTGTAATTTTGCCACTACTGATTTTATTCAAATGTAAATTGCTGCAAAGTAAATTTAATATGTCATTTCTATAATATTAATTATACAATTATTTTATAGACAAGCAGCAAGAAATAAAAAGAATATTAGAAATACAAAATGCCATAAGTATATTATTTAATACACAAGTAATTATGGTTTTGATATCCATTTATTTTACTGTAATACTATATCCTCAAAATATGTAATTAATTTTATGAATCATTCATTACATAAAAGAAAGTTTCATGGAATGGCTAATTAAGAAAACCATAAATCATGGCAATGTTAATTTTGTAATATGATAATAACTTTCTATGTGAAGAGCAAGGTTTCTTCCTTTCTTTGCAGCTCATTTATAGTTTTATGTTTTACAATCAAATTTAGGACTTCTTTAAGACAAAATTCCTACTTGTGTGTTTGTTTGTTTTTTAAGATTTAAAATTTATAAATAATACATTTTAAGGTATACTTCCTCTCCTTGAAAGTATCCATTGTCTTATGAATTCAATAAATTTTGATTAGAAATATTTTTGATAACATCTATCAGTCAAATCCTGAACTAATGCATTAGTTGTGACATGTATAACAGGTATTTATTATTTTATTTGAAAACTAGAGGACCAATGCACAAATTCGTGCACCAGAGGGGTCCCTAGGCCTGGCCTGTGGATTGGACTGAAACTGGCTCTCTGACACCCCCCGGGGAGTCCCAGATTTCAAAAGGGTGCAGGACGGGCTAAGGGACCCCTCTGGGGATGTTAGAGAGTGCACCATCAGGCCGGGGAGTGATGTGGGAGGTTGGCTAACCTAGAGGTACCATGGGAGGGTTTCAGGGCATGTCTGATCTGTCTCACTCAGTCCAGATGGACCAGACCCCAGCAGCAAGCTAACCTACTGGTCAGAGTGTCTGCCACCCGGTGTTCAGTGCACATCATAGCGACTGGTTGACCAGTCAACTGTCTGCCCCCTGGTGGTCAGTGAATGTCATAGCAAGTAGTTGAGCAGCCTTAGCATATCATTATCATATTATCCTTGGATTGTTGAATGGCCACCTGGATGACCAGACACTTATATTAGGCTATTATTATTATATAGGATTATAAAACATCAATGTGATAGTCTAAAAAAGAAAGGTTTCTATAATGGTGATGAAAGAAAGTGCAGTATTCAAACACACCTGATTTCAACACAGGAGTCTTTCAATTACTATTAAATTACTTAATCTGAGCCTCTTCTTCACAGATGAAATAATATTTTGTAAAAAATGTTTGTGATAATTACAGTCGGGCCTTCACTTACGAGTTTAATTCATTCTGAGACTGAGCCTGTTCAGGAGCTCGTTAAGGAGTTCATTAACCCAAATTACTCTGTTAACTCAATGCAAAAAATCAGCCGAGAGACAGCTGGTATCTCAAAAAACTCGTTAGTTGGGACACTCGTAAGTCAAGGCCCCACTGTAAAGGTAAAGTATGAGTAGCCTAAGGACTTATTAAGAGTTAGAAAGCCCGGCTGGTGTGGCTCAGTGGTTGAGTGTCCACCTATGAACAAGAAGGTCAGTTTGATTCCTGGTCAGGGTGTATTCTCTGGTTGGGGGCTCATTCCTCAGTAGGGCATGTGCAGGAGGCAGTTGATCAATGATTCTCTCTCAGCATTAATGTTTCTCTCTCTGCCTCTCTCTGGAAGCAATAAAAATATATTTAAAAACAAAGAGTTAGAGAATAATAACTAGTAGCTACTCAATATATTAGGATGAAATACACCACAAGTATGCAAGTATTAAAATTTATCTGAGGCCTCCTGGTGCTTACCACAGGCTGTGTTCTTACACTGACTGTACAGAAATGGGAGGCGGAGTAAACTTACCCCATATACACCTCAGCTCAGGCTCTTTGCCTGGTCTGTATTGTGAATGGGGAGACACTGAAAAAAAAATTTATCTGAGCCTATTGGAATATATTAGTTGGAATCCAACTGTTTATATCACAATAATATTCAACTTGCTTTTGTGGTAAAATGAATACATATAAAATGTAAATAAAACAAATATGATAAAAGAAGTAAGTGTTAATTAACTCTGAAGTTGAAGATAGATTATCTAAATTAGTTTGCACTAAAAGATTATGAATATCTTTGAAGTGTAAATATTTACCTTCAAATTAAATAGATGTTTTATTTCTGTATACATTTATCAGTTGTATATGCTACACAACTTATTTTTTATTGTAATTCTCTTAAATTAGAATTACATTATCCATATAGAAATGTGGAAATAAATAAGGCTCTTAACTTCAAAAGCTTATCTTTAAAGATTTATTGATAAAATTAATATGTGAAATTATATTTGAAATAATTTAGATTATTGAAACTTCTATTTGTTGTTTGAAAAGATAATGTAATAAAGACAGTATTAAATTTTCAAAATGATACAGTAAACATTTTTTCTCACAAACAAAATTTCCTTAAACTTTAAATTTCTGAGATTAATTGTGGATATATTATGCAATTTATAGACATATTTGGACATGTAATTATTATTTTGATTAACTTTCTTGGTCTACCTCTTGGTCAGGATAACCAACAGAGAATTTGGACTGTAACTGAAAGAAAAGTTTCTCTCATTATGTCAATAAATAAAGACTATATTGATAATGTGGCTGACTCCCAAAGAGAATACAAATACTCGTTTTCCAGGATACTATCAGTTAATTTTCTTTTTTTGATTACTTATCCTTCAAGAAGGCCCTTTGCACCCACTGTAGCTCAGCACATCTTTCTGGAAAAATGCTTGGCCTCCTAGGAAGGATTAAAATTATGCTATTAGTCAAGGTCAATTTTTCAGTTCATTCACTAATTAATATAAAGATAATAAACAAGGGGAAATGCATTATTTCTACTTTTAATTGTCAGATCTGTATAATTGGAGACTTCATGCTTAAGAAATTCATACCAGTTTAAATATAACAAACCAAAGAGATTTTGGAGTGATTAAATAAGAAATGAATAAAAATCTTCTTGGAGTTCCTTTTGTTTGATGGTATTTTTCAGGTCAATAACTTATTTAGTGCTGGACTCAAGAATATTATTAAACTTTAAGCCAATCCATAATTTAGTGATACAAGCAGTTTGTATTTTCTCATCAACCTAATCAGCTTAATTTAGAATTGGAAATATATTACTCCACATTTTCAAAAGTTTCAATTATTTATTGAATACACAGTATTAATTGTGAACATATGTAGTTCATTATCTTTGTATTATAAAATAATAAGATAGATTAAATATTGTACCACATTAAAAATCTAAATAAGAATCTAAATTTTTTATATAAATCTGTCTTGAAATTTGCCATTCAATAATAAAAATTGATGTTTTTTATTTGTTCTAAATTCACCTAATAAAAAGGCAGTATGAAAGTATTATTTAGCATTCAATTCTATGAATTTAAGAACAATAAATAATCTTAGTAGACAAATATAAGTATAAATATTCTTAATTTTTGCTGGAAATAGTAGATAGTAATTACACCATAAAAGAAGCAGCATTGAATAGTGGATGGACTCTGGAAATGGCAGTTATAAAGATGAACACTTTGTCACTACATTATTCTAATTTAACCATATAATAATGCCACTGAAAAAAATAATGTAAAAAGTGTTCTCTGTCTCTGAATTTCTGTGATTTTGAGTTTTACTCATTGAAAGAGGGCAACAGGTTATTTTCTATAAACATAATAAAATATGCATAACACAGATTAGTTTAAATAAAAGATAATTTAGTCTAGATGCTATCTCAATCATGGGTGCTGATAATGGCTTGGCCATTAAGAGACAGTAAACATCTTTTAATATGAAATTAGCTTCCTGCTTTTTACCCACCCACTATTTCTTTTTAAATGCTTTCCTATAGCACAGATATTAATGTGAATTTATAAATAATTAAGTATTTATCAAATTTTTCTGTGCAATGTCTGTAGTGTAGAAGCATCTAATGTAAATTTTATAATATCAATTATAAACAAAGGCACCAGATTGGCTACTAAACATTTATATTGCAATTATCTTGTGTGGCTGGAAAGATTGTGATTAGTTAAACCCTATTTGAATAATATGTTAGCTTGAAATGGTTGTACTTAGGTTGGATAGATGCATTATAAATGTCTGGAATAGATGATTCCTTGAAATATAATTACACCTGTTTGTATCAGAGATCTTAACTTGATTCTAAATTTTTAGACAAATCTGAGCATAGTGAAGGGCCTAATAGTGTGTCACATAAAGATAAAACAACATCACATACACACACACATGCAAAAAACAAAACCTTGATTGAGATGAAAAGAATTGATACAATGGACTAGAATTGTTGGAAATGAGAACTGCTCATATTGAGTCTAGAAATAACATGTCAATAACATCCTTCTCTAGCCATTTTCATTAAACTGATATCATAGACTCAGGATAAAAGCAGTAACAGTATTTTTTCTAAATTTTTATTCTATTTAATTTTTTTGATTTTTCAGTTATAGTTGATATACAATATTATATTACTTTCAGGTCTACAACCCTGTAATTAGACATTTACATAACCTATGAAGGGATCACCCCAATAAATCTAGTATTCATCTAACACCATATATAATTATTACAATACTAGAGGCCAGGTGCAGTAATTCGTGCACGGGTGGGGTCTGACCAGCCCACCCTGATCTGGTCTGATTGGGCCAGGCCAGGTAGGGGGAGGGGCTGTGAACAGTTAGCTGTCCAGCCCGGCCCCTCATTGGGGGTGGAGAAATTGGAGGGGGGAAGGGCCACAGGCTGTTGGCAGGCCGGCTCCACCCCCTAGTCGAACTCCCAGTTGAATGCCTGGTTGAGGGGACAATTTGCATATTAGCCTTTTATTATATAGAATTATTGCCTATAATTTCTATGCTGTACTTTTCATATCCATGATTATTCTGTAACTACCAGTTTGTTTTTCTTAATCCTTCACTTATGTCACCTCTCATGTGGCAACTGTCAACATGTTCTCTATCTGTTCTGCTTGTTCATTTATTTTGTTTTTTAAATTCCATATATAAGTGAAATCATCTGGCATTCGTCTTTCTTTGTCTGACTAATTTCGCTCAGCACAACACCCTCTAGGCCACCGGTCGCCAACCTTTTGGACCTCATGGACCACTGGCTGGCGACCGCTGCTCTAGGTCATCCATGTTGTTGCAGATGACAAGATTTTATTCTTTTTATGGCTGAACCATATTCCACTGTACATGTGCAGCTTCTTTATCCATTCACCTGTCAATAGACTCAGGTTGCTTCCATATTTTGGTTATTATAAATAATGGTGAAATAAACACCTGGATTATATTATTTTTTATTTAGTGTTTTTTACTTCTTTAGATAAATATCCAGAAGTGGAATTGCTGGGTCCTTCTCGGTCTCTTTTTATAACCTTTGTTTTTAAAGTCTACTTTTTCTAGTACAATTATTGCTACTATAAATCTTGCAAGAAGAGTGAATACACATTCACTGGCATTGGTTCCAAAAGCCTTGGCAGCTTTAACGTATAATTATGGTCAAAGAGGACCCCCACAAGCCTTTTAACGGTAAAGCTGGTCTACATGGTGGGATTGGAAGCAACCCCAGCAGTACTATTCTGTGACTATAGTGGAGCTATTTTTAAGCCTACGCTAATGTGAATTTTGGGGGGAACAACTGATTAATGATGGCAGCAGACCAGCCTAAGACTAACTAGAAATTATTTGGAAAGTTAATTAAAAAAAATGTTTCACTCAAAAAGTTAAGAAATTTCAGGAAAGAGGGTGTGTGTGTGTGTGTGTTTAAAATAATAAGTGACTATATTTTAAATTTAGTTTTTGCAAAGTCCTTTTGGCAGCTTAATTGTATATTTCATTAAACAAGTATGTGTATTAAATTTTAGCAGGTTCACATGTTCATGTATCACCACATTTTCAAACACAATTATCTACAACTGGCTTAATTAAGGCATTAGAATTTTTAAAATCACTTTTATTGTCCCTTAATAACATGCAAGAAAGTCTTCTTTGCAAATAGAAACTGTTCTGATGGAATAAGCACACATGACTAAATGTCCGAGAATGGCAAATGCTTTATGTTTTCTTCACACCAGTCCAATAAATCAAAAACAGCAAAATAAGTAATTGTGTATATCTTCAAAGGAAATAGTACTAATCCTATTAACTAATAGTAGTTAATCCTAAGTGACAAGATACAGATTAATATAATGTACCTTATTTTATAATGAACCTTTTGAAAATATCAGACTAAATAAAGGAATTTCTTCTCTCCGTCTGCTTTGAATTAGGTTTATGTTTATTTCTAAAAATCTACAGGTAGGAAAAAATACCCTGAGAGTTTTCCTGTAGAGAACACTAAATGTAAGATTGAATTATGCACATTCTATGTTTGTTTATCTTGATATTAAAATTAAATAGTTCTTGGTTTACTTCACCCCTCAGTGACATCTCTTGGGGAATTTTAGCATAGATTAAATACAGAATTTTTAAGAGAAAATAGAACTCTATTAGCTTACTACACACTTGCCTTACATTTTTCCTTGTTTTTAGCTCCTGTAAATACCTTTTCTTTGTGTATTTTTTTAAATTTTAAAAACAAAAATTGCATTCTGAGCAAGACAGCACCAAATTCATATTATTCAGTCTAGGTTGATATTGGTGGTTGGTATCTGACCAATGTAGGTGAGAAAAAATTTTCAGAAACTGGGTATTTATTGTTTGTGTGTCTTAAAAAAGAGTATGCAAATCTTCTTGTCTCTATTTTTTTAAGCTTATTGTTGAAAGTATTACATATGTCCTTTTTTTTCTCATATTGACCCCTTATAGCCAGCTCTTTCACCACCCTATTGTCTGTCCATGGGTTATGCACATATGCATACATGTTTTTTGTTTTATTTTTTCCTACCCACTCACCCACCCCCACCTTCCCTCTGTGATTCTACAGTCTGTTCCATGCTTCTATGTCTTTGGATCTATTTTGTTCAACAGTTTATGTTGTTCATTAGATTCCACATATGAGTGAGATCATGTGATGCTTATCTTTCTCTTACTGGCTTATTTCACTTAGCATAATACTCTCTAGGTTCCACCATACTTAATCCAGGCAATCAACAATTTTTATTTTTATTATTGCTTTTACATTCCACAAAGTTTAAAGCAGATATATTTTCAAGTAGAAAAAAAATTAAATTATTTTTCAAAATGGCAATTTCAGTCAAGCAATAAGTACATAAATAAACATAAACGGATTTGCAAACATTTCTGGAACCCTAAATAGCTAACATTTAGTCAGTTGGCATTAAGTAGATTAGAAATTAGCTTGTATGTGACACTCCTTAGAACATTTGTTTTGTTTTTAAATGCTCTGCAGGCAAACTTAATTTTGGACATTTCTGGAAGGATCTTACTAAAGTCACATCCACATGACTAATTTATCAAACAAAATATAGCTGAAAATTCGTATTTTATTGGGTCAGTCTATAAATGTAAATCTAGAGGCATCAGGAATTTTAGGTTATGATAGGAATCCAAAGCTACCTTTGATTTGGGAAGGACAGGAGGATGGGGGAAAATCATCTCCTAATTTAACTGAAATATTTTTATAATATGTAAAACTATGTACTGCAGGAGAATTTCAATACAATTATATCAAACTATCTAAAATAATTTGCACCCAATTTTTTCATAAATGTTTTAGAGTCATTTGTTTAAAAAATTAATGTGTTTTGTTAATATATACACAGAAATCATTTGCAGTCACTTCATTGTTTGATATATATAACTATATATATTCTATAGGAACCATTTTGTTATATTTAAATGCTGAAGAGGAGGAATCCTAATATATAAAAACCAAGGGTCCATAACTTCCAAAATGAAGGAAGGCTCAACCAAATGCCAGGCTGCGTGCGCAGCAGGCTCCGGTGGGCGGGGATTGGCGAGAAGGCTGAAGTGCTGACCTCTCGGCCTCCGCGAGGCAGGCCTCTCCAGTGGCCACACCTCTCTCTCTCCCTGAGATATCAGCAGTTCAGCTCACTCACCAGCGGTCTGCGGTGGCTGTTGATCAGACCCTCCTCTCTGATTAGGCTCGGAGATAGACCTAGAGACTCTGACTGGCATAGAAACCAACCAACCAGAACCAAATCTGGGTGAACTGCAAGGAGCCAATGGCTGCCTAGGAGGTGGAGCTTTTGACGCTGACTGGCATAGAAACTGACCAATCAGAACCTAATCTGGGTGAACTGTGAAGGCAGAACCAAGGTGGGGGCTGAGGAGGGGTTCTAAGGACAACAACTATTTGGTGTAAGGTGTAAGAAAGTGGTTCAATTTTTTAATGACCAGTTGGGCAGTATAATGCATATGGCTTGCTATCAGTCCAGATATAGGGATTATGTGTTACTGTCTGCCAAGAGCATCTCCTCCTGCTGAAAAAGGCTCCCCCTCCCATTTAAGCAATTCTATCCTATATATTTTATCTATACTAATAAAAGAATAATATGCTAATTAGATTGGATGTCTGACTTCCTTCTAGACAAAGCCATGGTGGTGGGGGCTAGGCAGAGGCAGTTAGGGGCGATCAGGCTGGCAGGGGAGGACAGTTGAGGGTGAGATCAGGCCAGCAGGGGGTTAGGGGTGATCAGGCCGGCAGGGGTGGGCAGTTGGGGGCGAGATCAGGCCAGCAGGGGGTTAGGGGTGATCAGGCCGGCAGGGGTGGGCAGTTGGGGGTGAGATCAGGCCACCAAGGGAGAGCCATTGGGAGTAAGATCAAGTCAGCAGGGGAGGGCAGTTGGGAGCGATCAGTTAGGCAGAGGCAGTTAAGGGTGATCAGGCAGGCAGGCAGGTAGGTGAGCAGTTAGGAGCCAGCTGTCCCAGATTGCAAGAGGGATGTCCAACTGCTGGTTTAGGCCAGATCCCTGTCAGATTGTGCCTAAACCAGCAGTCGGACATCCCCCAAGGGGTCCCAGGTTGGAGAGGATGCAGGCTGGGCTGAGGGAACACCCCCCCTCCATGCACAAATTTTGTGCACCAGGCCACTAGTCTTTCAGAAACATGACAATGAGGTAGCTCCTCACACTTGTCAGAATGGCTATCATCAACAAATCAACAAATGACAAGTACTGGTGAGGATGTGGAGAAAAGGGAACCATAGTAAACTTCTGGTGGGAAGGCAGACTGGTGAAGCCACTATGAAAAACAGTATGGAGTTACCTCAAAAAATTAAAAAGAAAACTGTTATTTGACTCAATGATCTCACTTTTAGGAATATATCCTAAAGATCCTGAAATACCAATCAGAAAGAATATATGCACCCCTATGTTCACAGCAGTGCAATTTACAATAGCTAAGGTCTGGAAACAGTCTAAGTGCCCATCAGTAAATGAGTGGATATAAAAGCTGTGGTACATTTACACCATGGAATACTATACAGCAGTACAAGAGCAGAATCTCTTACCTTTTGCAACAGCATGGAGGGACCTGGAGAGTATTATGCTAAGTGAAATATGCCAGTCAGAAAAAGACATGTATCACATGATCTCACTCATTTGTAGAATCTAATGAATGAAATAAATTGATGAACAAAATAGATCCAGAGACATAGAATAATGGAACAGACTGACAAATCTCAGAGGGAAGGTGGGGGTAGGAGGTGGGAAGATATCAACCAGAGAACTTGTATGCATATATGCTGTGCATACCCCATAAACGCAGACAATATTGTAGTGCAGACCTGCGGTAGGGCGGGAATGGAGAAAAAAAGGGACATCTATAATACTTTCAACAATAAAGATAAATTTAAAAATAGTTTTGTGGGTTTTTTTTTCCTCTGTGAATAAGCTGCATGAAATTTGAAGATTGCTTGGTGATAAATGAAAATACAGGGACTGATAAATGGTTTAGATCAGGGGTTCTCAAATCAGAACCTGTAGACTTGCTGAAAAATAAAATTCTTAGACTCCATTCATCCAGATGGATCAGAATAAATTAGAAATCGAATCAGAATGGAACCAGAAACTCTCATTAGGTTCTTAGGAACCTCCATTTTAATAAGTATGCCAGAATATTCTAATACATGCTAAACTTTAGAACCACAGATTTAGATACTAAATGCCAGCCTATCAATATCAGTCAAAGAATTCATCTTCATAGTTGTGGTGTAAATAATAAAGGAATTGGTTATTACTTATCCCTGGCCTGGTAGCCCTTGATTGGCACTGTGCTGTTTGAATACTAAGCTAACATAACCATTATGTTTGTCATCAATGTAGTAACAGATGCAATGTATCTGCAGAGAAGATTTGATACTATAAAATCTATTTTACAGATTTAGGTGACTAAATATCTCAGGCTTTACCTATTAAGTCTTTATTTATAGATTATTTTTAGGAAAATTTGTTTGTTCTGTGTCTAATGCTTATTTGTACTAATAATTGGTAATCTCTTTGTTCTCTCTCATGCTCATTTCCTACTATTAGGAGCTGTTGGGAATCTGATGATCAATAGTTAATGAACTCTCTTTTTTTGCAAAATATATTAATAGAAAAATCTCTGTAATTTTTAATCAAAAGAACCTTGACTATGCTAAAGCATAGAAAGGCACTCAGTAATTATTAGAGTTTTATATAGAAGATTTAAAAAAAAGTATTCTGAATAATTGCAACCAGTGGCCTTGACCATAAATACATCCTTGTCACCCCTGGAAAAATTCTCTTTTAATTTAAACTAGTATGCATAGGGATGCTGAGTTGGTAGGATAGATGAAAGTTAGGCCCTCAAGACCAACACAAGTAAGTATAAAAGAAAAAAAGCTACTTCAAAAGGAAATTTCTAACACTCCATTCTCATGAGATTATAACTATTGAGCTCCTCTTACACAGATATTTCTGTTGAGTTTTATCCTTGTAGGGTAAACCGTACAACCCACCCTTTCTCTTCCATGGTAACTAGATGCATTAACATTTTTATGTGATTATTTCATATACATCTAATGATGAAAATATTCTCCATATACCATATATATATAAGCTTAAGCAACAGAACAACTGAATAACTGAATGACCAGTCGACCAATTGCTATGACACACACTGACCACCAAGGGGCAGTTGTTCAATGCAGGAGCAGCCCCCTGGTGGTCAATGCGCTCCCACAGTGGGAGCACTGCTCAGCTGAACAATTTGCACTAGACGCTGGGCCAGATGCCGGGCTCAAGGCCTACCAGCACAGGTGCAGCGGTGCGAGCCTCTTCGACCTCTGCAGCAGCGCTACTGAGAGGCGGGGGCAGCGGCAGTGGTGGCAGGCACAGCGGGGCCGGGATGAGTGGTAGTGGTGTGGCACCCAACCCAGGCCCCAGCTCCTCCCCGGCTGCTATGTGCACTACTACATCCCTCGGGGGATGTCAGACTGCCAGTTTCAGCCTGATACCTGCATGCCAGGGGAACCCACAGTCCGACATCTCCTGTGGTGTTCCAGACTGCTAGAGGGCACAGGCCAGGCTGAGGGACCCAACCTCTGCATGGATCTGTGCACCAGGCCTCTAGTAATTTTAATATTATCTATTTGATAATACATGGTGTTTTTGTCTAAAATATTTAAAAGTATTATACAGTTTTCTTAATATCTCTTCCAGAGCCTATTCTTATTTTAGAGAAGAAAGCTTACATTGTTCATGGGAGTGAGACATTCATCAAATGTATTTTCCTAATGTATCAATTTGTTGACATGTAAGTAAAAAAAAAAAGAAGAAGAAGAAGAGATGGTTCAACAGTCTGATTTGATAACCTCCCCATCACCTGTTTTCACAGTTTTTATTTTAGCATTTATATTATGGTAAAAATGTTAAATTACTAAAATCTATAATTATAAAGTATAGTATCAGATAGGTTTTGTGCAATTACAAAGGCCAATTACATTTTAACATTCAGAGAAGGGGTTTTTTTTAAACCATTTTCTTGGTGAAATTATATTGGGCCTATTAATCATCTTAGAAAGCAGCTGTTCTAAAACAAATCTCACTGCATATGCAATACATGAGCCTGAGGATTCAGGACTCCGGCTCTTCAAAAAAAGTCAGTGCAGTATTTTAAAGGATGTCCAGGAAAATAAAAGGTTTATTCTTGGGGGATAATAGGAGATTTTTTTTCCTTTGAAGAAAAGTAGATTTTACTTTGAGCCTTTCCTTTGGGATGTTTGTTTGAAATGTTAATTAGAATAACTGGTTTAGCAAGGATTAGGACAAGAGCTAAACATCACTGACAGCAAGATATCTTCTCCTGAGAATCTTTTATGTCTCAGTGATTGCTGTGGTGCTTAAAGTGGATGAAGTTACTGCATACTCGCCAGGAAAAATGTCACAAAGACCACACCATTTGTAAATGTACCTTAATATTCACAATTGAGCCAGAAACATTTTTTAAATTACTCACTTTTGAAAGGTTAAAAAAAAATAATAAATGAAAGAATACATTACACTAATGTCTTAATTATGATGTTTCTGGGTATTAGATGTTTTAGAGCATTTTTTTCTAATATGTATCTGCAGAGGCAATACTTTCTTAGTTGCTGAAGGTGAAATGTACAAACTCTGAAAACAATTCTAAATATTTGATTATTAATTCATTTAAGAATTACTTAACCTTTAATATGGGCCATGCATTAAAAAGTACAGAGATAAACCCTGTCTATATGAGGCTTACACTCCATTGCAAGCATAGACATAGTCATAGTATGTCACTTGAGTGGAAGTAAGGAGAGTAGTGCTATATATGCACATAGAGGTATTTCTAGCATTTCTTGGGAGGCATAAGAAATGTGTTTTTAAGATACTTTTTTTGTTGATTTTTTAGAGAGAGGGATAGAGAGATAGAAACATTGATGAGAGAGAAACATTGATCGGCTGCCTCCTGCACGGTCCCTACTGGAGATTGAGCCTGAAACCTGGACATATGCTCTAACTGGGAATCAAACTGTGATCTCTTGGTTCATGGTTGACACTCAACCACTGAGCCACACCAGCCAGGCCAGAAGTATTTTTTTGTTGTTTTGTTTTTAATAAGTGACATCGTAAATGAAATATAGAATCTGAGTAAGAGTTAGTTAGGCAAAGAAGGAGATAAGTTGTGCCAGGGAAAGTCATCTTCAAAAGGATCAGCTTACTCAAGTCTGTGCCAAGGAGAATATACTGTATATCATATTTTAGGAACTGCCAAAAGTTGTATCTGGCTAAAAGGTCATGTTCAAGGTGGGAAGAATGATAAAAATAATTCAAACCATGAGGTTCTAGTTATGGAATCCACACTTCACCTAAAAGCATTAACATATTTTACATAGCAGGAAATAGCATATTAAAAATTATATTGAGCAAAGCAAACTGTACTCCATGTATGTAGAACAGGTTGAAGATGAGCAATACTGGAGACAGAAAGAACTATCAGCAGACATTTGAATTAAGCTAGTTGAGAGGAAGTGATCTGATTAAAGTAGAAACAGTGAAGAATGAGAATAAATATTTAAGAGATATTAGGAGTTTAAATTAGGATGGCTTATCAATTATTCTGTAGATGCTTGAAAATGTAATAATCAAGAGAACTTGTGATCCACAATCCTATATAATAAAAGCCCAGTGACTGAAATGGTGGAATGACCAGAATGACTAGAATGACCGCAGCCCTCGCCCTGGCCGGCCCCTCCCCCTAGTGGGGACCCCATCAGGGCAGGCTGACCAGACCCCACCCATGCATCAGGCCTCTATCCTATATAATAAAACCCTAATCTGCTAAGTGTCCAATCATCTGTTCAACCAATCAAAGTGTAATATGATAATGATATGCTAAGGCTGCTCAACCGCTGGCTATGATGTGCACTGACCACCAGGGGGTAAACATTCTGACTGGTAGGTTAGCTTGCTGCTGGGGTATGGACTATCAGGGAGTGAGTGAGATGGGCCAGACACACCCTGGAGCCCTCCTGCAATACCTTCCCAGCCCTAATTGTGCACTGGTGGGGTCCCTCGGCCTGTCTTGCACTCTGTTGCAATCTGTGACCCGTGGGGGATGTTGGAGAGCCCAAACCTGCTCAATGCAGGAGCTCAGCCAGAAGCCCCTCTCAGGGCTGGCTAGTGCAGTGGCAGTGGCGGGAGTATCTCCTGCCTCCATGGCAGTGCTAAGATGTCTGACTGCCAGAAAGCTCCCAGACTGCCAGAGGGTACAGGCCAGGCTGAGGGCCCCTCCCCCTGAATGCACCAATATTGTGCACCCCAGGCCTCTAGTAGAAATATAAAACCCTACCCTGCCACCACTCCAACCCAACCGGCCAAAGGCTTCTGAAACGTAAAATTATATCACTGATTCAGGCTAGCAGTGCAAAGTGTAAAATCTTATTCACACATGAGGAATTTACACCTTTCTCCTTCCCCTAGGACTCCGCATCTCAGAGGAGACATGCTCCGTGTGGACGGATGTGCAAATGAAAGCTCAGAAAAGTCACTCTGTTGGGGACCTGTGGTGCATCCAGGCAGAGAGACAAACTGATCACCAACAGCCAAGCACCAGCTGGAGCAGCGAAGGCTTGAAGGCGGCTATGGCTGGAGCAGCGAAGACTAAAGGCGGCTCTGGCCGGAGCAAAAGCCTGGGTCCCCGGTGCTGGAGGAAAACCGGTGCCGACAGCCAGGAGAAGGGAAGGCCTATTTCATGAATCTTTTCGTGCAACAGGCCTCTAGTATATATATATATAAAGGAGTAATATGCAAATCGACGGAATGGTGGAACCAGAATGACCACTTGACCAATTGCTATGAGGCACACTGACCACCTCTCAGTCCCTCCCCATTGACTGGCAGGCTCTAATTGCCTGATGGCAAACTGGGAACCAGAGGTGGGTGGCGGGGGGGGGGGGGAATGCCAGCAGCAGGGGAAGATGGCCCTGATCACAGGCCAGGCCTAGGCACCATACCCTGCATGAATTTTGTGCGCCAGGCCTCTAGTATATTTATATAGTGTCAAATCTGGGTAAGAATGTAAAATGAATTCCTTTTTTTGTATATAATATATAAAACATATTTTATATTTTTAATATACACACATACTTAAATAGTATTTGAGAGACTTTTCTTTCCCATTAGATATCAAAATTTGGTGGAATGTATTAATTTTGTGGGTGTGTGGAAAGAAATATGAGTGCTTTTAAAAGAATGTCTAATTTTCAGAGAGTCTCAAGGCAAAAGAGTATCTTTTTCACATCTATCTTTGTTTTAGATCTTGATGTAAAAAACAAAAGAAAACAAAAAAACTCCCAAATTATTAGAACCCATGTTAGCCTCTCTCTCACTAAGTTTCAGGGCACCCGGGACTCTCACTCTAAAAGGGAATTTTGGAATGCAAATAGTAGACCAAGTGAGGTAAATAAAACAAGAAAATGATCGTTAGAGCTAGGTTTATGATGTGTGTTTCAGTGCTATTCACGTAAATAGGGGAAAATAGCAATAGTTTAGGTGGAGGTAATACTGATGTGGAAATAAAGCTTTAAATGGCTGCTGAATGCTTAGTAGAGGTAGGCAGTAATACAGAAGAGCCTGGAAGTCAGAAAATAAAGTTAAAATTTATATGTAAACTTGAGGATCATTAAATTATCATTTAAATGTTATGAAAATATATCAAATATGGGCAATTATGACTAAATAATATATTAGCAAACTAAGGGTAGGCCTGTATTAGAAAAGAGAGAACTTCAGAAAAGTGTATAAAAGGGGCAGGAAAAGAGGCTAAAATTGAACACTGAGATTTGTCATGTTCATACAGTAAACCTTAGGACAGTGATGACGAACCTATGACACACATGTCAGAGGTGACACGCGAACTCATGTTTTTGGTTTTATTTTTCTTTGTTACATAGAATTTAAATATACAAAATAAATATAAAAAATATAAGTCTTTGTTTTACTATGGTTGCAAATATCAAAAAATTTCTATATGTGACACGGCACCAGAGTTAAGTTAGGGGTTTTTCAAAATGCTGACACACCGAGCTCAAAAGGTTCGCCATCACTGACCTAGGACGAGGGAATGAATGACTAGCCTATACTAACTAATGGTTTGCAATGCGCCTAACTAGCTTGATTATTGACCAAGGTGAATTCTGCAGGTCTCCCACTGAGAACTCCTTGGAACATTTCCATAATCAATATTCCTAGCAAACTTTGTTGCGGGTACAAGTCAGAAACTTAGCCCAGCTGTGCACAAAGACAGAGTTTAGAATATTTAGATATCTCCTCTGAGATTTCATTCTTGTCTCCATTCTCTTATTTTCCCTGCTCTCTGCTAATTGCTTTTAAATACAAGGTTCATGCTAGAGTAAGAACACTGCAGTCTGATAATCCTTTCAAATATCCAAATGGGGGATAACAATATGCTGGATTTTTACTATGTTTATTGTTAGGCACAGAAAATGAAACATTTGCGAGATCAATAATTTTATGGCAGAGACAATAAATTATGATGCTTTTTTTCATAATTGATAACAAATCCAGGAATTCAGATATAGTGTCTAATGGTTGGGATTAGAACCTGATTGAGTTTGTAATAAGTCTATAAACTTTCCCCACAATCCTGTTTTGGCACTAGCCTATCAGAGGTACATATATGGGGTGGGAGCTACCATATAACTTTGTATGTTCAATGGCAACAATAATTCACACAACATTTGTATGCTAGCCATGCCCTTGTACAACATGACTCTGGAAAATGAAAATAGGAACCTGTGGGAAGATAGCAGAAGAGTCAAGTTATTCATTTGCCCAGGGCACTTTAACAAAGTGAAACAGGAGTGAGGCTCTGGAGCTGTGTACTTTGCTGAACTATTTGAGAGTAAGTTGTGGATATCATGAGTTTTTAAATGACTCATAGTTCAATTTATGTTTCCTCAGAAGAACATTCTCTTAGACAACCAATGTGAAATTTTTAAATTCAGGATATTTACTATTGATACAATATTATTATTGATACAATACAGTCAGTCCATAGTTAAGTTTTATCAAGTTAAGTTGTCCCAATACATCCATTTAGAGATTAAAAAAAATGTTTGGATCCAATCCAGAAACATATATTGCATTTATTAGTCATGTTTTTAGTTTCCTTTAATGTGAAAGAACACAGCCTCTCTTTACCCTTTTTTTTTTTTTGACATTGAAATATCTAAAGAGTACAGACCAATTGAACTATTTCAGAATACAGGCATCATAAATATTCCTAGTTTGTGTTTACCTAATTGTTTTCTCATGAAAAATCATCCTGGAAAGCAACCATTTAGTTGTTGGGGGCATTATCCCTTTGGTTAGAATAATAAGGAGACAAATTCCTGCAGATCTAATACTCATGGCATCTAAAAACAAATGTTTCTGGGGAAGTAAAAGCAAACATTCTTAACATATCAATTGTCCTATCTCAGAAGTCCAGGATTTTGCAGTAACACTGAGAAATCCAGGGGAGATTAATCTTCTCACATTAAGTGTTCTTTATGTTTTGTGTAATAGCCCTATTTGTATTGATCTGTGAATTCATGAGCATGTAAAAAGCATAAAATATTCAAGTCAAATATAGCCGTTCATGATCTCCCAATGATTAGCGTGATAGAATAGTTGCATTGAGAAAGGCTACAGTGCGTTATTTAGAACACAACTCTATTCAGTCCGTATTGATTCTACCAGTAATGATGGTTAGGTGCCCTGCTAATGCCTGAGTAGCTATATCTACCACAGCAGTTTGCTTTTCTTATTATTTTTAATTTTTATGTTAATAAAAATGCCTATAGTGTTTTATTATGAAAACTTATTGACATAATTTAGGTTTATTGCTGGGGATGATATATTACCATTTAAAAGGAAGAAAGGGCGCTGGCCCGGTGCCCCAGCTGGTTGGAGCATCCTGCCGTACACCAAAACACTGCAGGTTCCATGCCTGGCCAGGGCACACAGCCAGGTTGCGAGTTTAATCCCCAAATGGGGTGCATATGTGAGGCAACCAATGGATGTTTCTCTCTTACATTGATGTTTCTCTCTCTCTCTCTCCCTTCCTTTGTCTCTAAAATCAATGGAAACATCCCCAGGTGAGGACAAAAAATAAAATAATGAAACTACAAAGAAGGAAGAAAGGAAAAAAGAAGGAACTCTCTGAACGTTGGCAAGAGGCAGCTTAAAATAAGAGATAGGCTATAGTATTCTCAAACATACATAAAAAATCTTCACTGAATACCAATAATAACCAGGTAAGGCCATTCCATGATAGAATAAAGGTCAGGTCAAGACATTTAGTAATTATTAAAAAGGTACACATTTGTCTTTCATATCTAATATAAATAACTACTGTTCCATTACCATTGGCAGTTCTAGCTGTACTTTGTGTTTTCCATTGTTCATGCAAAATGTTCTAAAATATTATATTATAAATTATCTGAGCTTCCTGAAAGGATTAATTTTTGAACAAATTTATTTTTCTTAAATTCTCTCTTTAAATGACTCAAAAGAAGTTTAAATGCTATTGCAAGCCCCTCCCACCTCTCTTTTACTGAGATGCTCCAAGCTTCTCTATGGTGTATATTCCCCTTGCAAGCTAAAAAACCTGACTTTGAACATAGTTTCTGCTGGTTTTTGTCTGGGGGACAAAGCATAAATTTTTAGGGAGAAGAAACAGCAAGCGTAAAGGATCTGATATAAAAGTAAGCTTGAATATATCAGGAAAAGGAGAAAGTACATGTGATGGAGGGAATGTAAATGATGCAAAAAGCAGTAAGAGATGAGTTCAGAGTAACAGGCAATGACCAAATAAATTAGGGGTAGAGCCTGGAAATAATAATAATAATGACTTTGAAACTTACACTAAAGGATTTTGAGTAAAGTACTGATATTTATTATAAGTTTTAATAAAATTACTTAAATCTGTATTGAAAATACTATGAAAAGACAGAGGCATATAATCAAGGAATTCAGCTAGGAGGTTAATGTGGTAATACAAATGGATTAGATCAGATTCTAACAGTTGTAATGGGGACATATTTAAAGTTAGTAATAAATATTTATTAGTTTTTATATCCCACTTTTAAGAACATCAAATTCTAATTAATTGTTCACATTTTTCTGTAAAAGAACAAATGGTGGGCATTTATTTTGAAAATTTATACAGATATTATTGTAGTTAACAGAGATAAAGATGAAGTGATTCCAAGTTTTTAAAATTTTGGACAATTTAATAATGCATTGTTATAAACTAATAATAGTTTCATCTTTATTAAAGTTTACAAATTGAAACTGTTTCTTTAACTTGGACAAAATAGTCTTAAACTTTCAAAGAATCTCTAATCCAATGGGATAAAGTAAAATTATTCAGCACATCCCATAAGATCTTCAATTATCAGATTTCAATCTATTGTCCTGGCTTATCCTTGGTAATCCTTGACTGTTATTCCCAATACCATCATCCACCAAGTCCTATAGAGCTCTTACCTGCACTTTTTTTCTTTTCAAAAAAGTTCATGCCCCTTTACAACTATATGCCAATAGCTATACTATTTTCTTTGCTTAGAATAAGAACACTTAAATATTTTTCAGAGAAATGTTATTGAGTTGTAACATATATCTAATATGGCACATAAATCTTAAGTGTACAGTTTGTTCTAATTTTACAAAATGGGCATACCTATGTAACCACTACTCTGATTAAGTTATAGAAACTATCACCACCTTGAAGCCTTTTTTGTACCACTGACAAGGCTCTATCTCTTCCACAACCTCAATCAAAGGCAGCCACAATTCTGATGCCTATTAACTATTTTTAAAATTTGTCATTGTTGAAAGTATTACATATGTCCTTTCCCGCCTCCCCCAATGACCCCTCTTGGCCCATCCCTAACCCTGCCCCAGGCCTTCAAGCCCCTATTACCTGTGCCTATGGGTTATGTTTATAGGCATACAAGTTCTTTGATCTCCTCCCTCCCACACACTTACCCTCACCTTCCCTCTGTGATTTGACAGTCTGTTCCATGCTTCTATGTCTCTGAATCTATCTTGTTTAACAGTTTATGTTGTTCATTAGATTTCACCTAAGAGTGAGATCATGTGATACTTGTCTTTCGGTGATTGGTATATTTCAATTAGCATAATATTTTTCAGGTCCCTCCATGGTGTCTCAAAGGGTAAGAAATTATTCTTTTGTACTACTGCATAATATACCATGGTGCAAATGTACCACAGCTTTTTTATCCACTCATCTACTGATGGGAACTTGGGCTGTCTCTAGATCTTAGCTAATGTAAATTGTGTTGTTATGAACATAGGGGTACATACATTCTTTCTGATTGGTGTTTTGGGTTTCTTAGGATATATTTGTAGAAGTGGGATCACCAGGTCAAATGGTAGTTGCCTATTTAATTTTTTGAGGAAACTCCATACTGTTTTCCATAATGGCTGCACCAGTCTGCATTCCCACCAGTAGTGTACCAGGGCTTCCTTTTCTCTACATCCTAGCCAGCACTTGTCATTTGTTGATGGTAGCCAGGTGTGGAATGATACCTCACTGTCGTTTATATTTGCATCTCTCTGATGATCAGTGACTTTGAGCATTTTTTTCCTATGTCTCTTGGCCTTCCGGATGTGTACTTTGGAGAAGTGTCTGTCTAGGTCCTTTGCCCATTTTTTAATTGGATTGTTTGCTTTCTTTCATTAAGTTATATGAGTTCCTTATGTATTTTAGAAATTAACCCCTTGTCATATGTATCATTGCCAAATATGTTATCCCATAGAGTGGGCTCCCTTTTAATTTTGTTGATGGTTTCTTTTGCTGTGCAGAAGCTTTTTATTTTGATGTAATCCCATTTTTTTTTTAATTTTCTCCTTAGTTTCCTTTGCCCTGGGAGATGTATCTATAGACATATTGCTAATAGAAATATCTGTGATTTTGCTGCCTATGGTTTCTTCTAGAATTGTTATGGTTTCACAACTTACATTTAAGTCTTTTATGCATTTTCAGTTTATTTTTGTGTATGGTGTAAGTTGGTGGTCTAGTTTCATTTTTTTAGCATGTATTTGTCTGCCGGGGTCCAACCCCAGCAGGTCCAGGGGTCCCCAAAGGTGTGGACGGAGTCGGCGAAGAAGGAAAGACTTTGTTCAGTTCATCAGCAGCCTAGCCAGGATCTCCAGCCAAGTTCTGGTCTGGATCTCCAGAGAGGTTCTGCTTAGGATCTCCAGCCAGGTTCTGTCCAGGTTCTCCAGCCAGGTCCAGTCACCAGGTTCTAGTCAGGTTCTCTTGCCATGTTCTATAGTCAGGTTCAGTCCAGGATCTTTTGCCATGTTCTCTCGCTAGGTTCTGTCTCTAGGTTCTGAGGCCAGTTTCTGTCCAAGATCTTTTGCCATGTTCTCTCCAGCAAAGTTATTCTGTCTCTAGAGAACGTTCTGTGTAGGTTCTGTGCCTAGGTTCTGAGTGTAGGTTCTGTGTTCTGAGTTCTGTCTGTCACTGTCTTGTTACATCTGTATTTATACCAGTTGATTCAATCCTATTAATCTCTATTAGAAAGGTTAGGGCATTTCTTATCTCCATTCCAGGGTGTAAAGATTATGTAGCTTAAGCATGATTGTTCATAGTTAAAGTGATTAATTACCCACCTGGCACTTAGTTGAGGGGTTTTATTCCCTCCCTAACTTCAGGGGAAAATCCCTACCTGGGGACACAACCTTTCTCAGAGAGGAAACCTTGGTTAAAACACATAGGGCCAAGAAGGTGACCAAACATTTTAAGAACAGTATGCCATGTATGCCAGGTCCTTTGAAACGGCAAGGATGGACCGGCTCCCAACATTTGTCCAATTTTCCCAACACCATTTATTGAAGAGACTGTCTTGACTCCATTGTATGCTCTTGCTTCCTTTGTCAAATATTAATTGAATTTAATGTCTTGGGTTGATTACTGAGATGCCTGTTCTTGTACCAGTACCAGGCTGTTTTGAGTACAGTAGCTTTGTAGTGTAACTTGATATCTGATATTGTGATCCCTTCAACGTTGTTCTTCTTTCTCAAGATTGCTGCAGCAATACAGGGTCTTTTTGGGTTCCATATAAATGCGTGGAGTATTTGTTCTAAATCTGTGAAATATGCCATTAATAGTTAAATAGGGACTGCATTGAATCTATAGATTGCTTTGGGTATTATGGAAATTTTAATGATATTAATTATACAAATTCATGAACATGGTATATTCTTCCACTTGTTTATATCTTCCTCTGTCTCTCTTTTCAGCATCCTGTAGCTTTCCAAGTACGAGCTTTTACCAACTTGGTTTATTCCTAAGTATCTTAACTTTTTTGTTGCAATGGTAAATGGGATTGTTAGCTTTCTCTTTCTGATAATTCATTATTGTTATTTAAAAATGCCATCGATTTCTGAGTGTTAATTTTGTATCCTGTTATATTGCCAAATTCATTTATTAAATCTAGTAGTTTTTCTTTGGAATTTTTAGGGTTTTCTCTATAGAATATCATTACATCTGCGGATAATGAAAGACTTATTACCTCCTTTTCAATTTTAATGCCTTTTATTTCTTCTTATTTTCTTATTGCTGACTAGGACTTCAATATTATGTTGAATAAGAGTGGTGAAAGTGAACATTCCTATCCTTTTCCTGTTACTAGGGGAAATTGGTTTAGTTTTTGCCTATTGAATATCATATTTGTTGCGGGCTTGTTAAACATGGTCTTTATTATGTTGAGGTATGATCCCTCTATTCCCACCTTTTGAGAGTTTTTATTAGAAATGGGTGTTGGATTTTGTTGAATGCTGTTTCTGCACCTTTTTATTTGAACATGTGATTTTTTTCATTCAATTTGTTTTTCCAATATTGTACCAGCCTTGTATCCCTGAATTGTGCCCTAAAAACAATTGATCTAGAGTGTGCAAAATTAACAAGTAGATTCCATTTGAAAGAGTAAAATATTCTTAATAAAATATCATTCCATTTGATTCTAGAAAGAGAATATCATGTAGAAAATATTTGTATTTGATCTTTCAAATCGATTTCTATGTAATACTTTTACTTAAAAAACATATTCCTTTTTTCTATGTTAATTCAGGTATATTAATAAAAATGACTGATTAGCAAAGAAAAAGTTTAAACCTATCAATTTTTTGTTATCTCTGATTTTTTATTTGAGAGTATTCTTTTAATTTATCAAAGTAATCCTTTGATAAATTTATTTTTATGACATGACTGTTGAGATCTAGATATTTTGCTAGAGATTATTGATCCTGTTGTGAAAATTGTTTCTCACATTTATGAAATTTGTATTCAAGCAATAAAAACACAAGTTGTAATAAACACAACAAAAGAAAATTATAGGCTGCTACTACAAATTATGATGTTGAAATTTATCCCATTTCTTTCCCGTAGGTTGCTTCATTATGTTAACATAAAAATATAACTGTATAAATCTTTATAAAAGACTTATCTTTTATAAATCTGTATAAAAGACTTATGGAATAAGAATCAAAGTGATAAAGGAAGTGAATGAAAAATGAGAACAGTAGAGCAAAATATATATATATATATGTACTGGTTTTAGGGTAAACACTGCCAGATAAGAAAATCTGAAATTATTTAATGCCAATTTCTTACTTTACTAAATGGAAACACACAGCATGTCTATGAAAGAGTTGTATAAAATAAAATAAAATGTTTTCATAACTACTCTGCATACTGTAAGGCATTAAATATAAGAAAGTAAAGTTTTAATGGTTCTGAGAATGTAATGTATACATTATAACTATCATGAGCTCCATTCACTGGATAAAAAGATCTCCCTGTGAAAATATGTTAGTCATTTTCACATACAATGCTTTTGGTTTTGATACTGCAAAATAAAATGTCACCAATAGTACTATTAATTGTATACTTTTATTTGGATACACAAAAGTTATTTTTAATGTTCATTTTAACTCAGATATTCCCTAAAACTGATAAGTAATAAAACTCAATATTTCTGCTAACACTGAATTGCCAGAAAAACGGTATGTCACTTTTCATTTATATTTCTTAATACCAAAAAAAGAATGACAGCTGCAAAGAGCTTATAATTTGGTGTCACAGTATCTAAATGAGTGGAGAAATTTCCATAGGAAAATGCATGTGAAATTAAACCTTGAAGATCCAGATAATATTTTTACTGATTTAGAATGAGACTAAGTATTATAGGGATACATTTAATAATTCTGACAATGTTTCAAAGATGTAGGGAAAGGATGACTTAAATTCTGAGAGACTATGAGCACTTCATTTTTCATATGTTAGAGCATTAGTTATATTAATACTAGAGGCCCGGTGCACAAAAATTTGTGCACACGGGGGGATTCCTCAGCCCAGCTTGTGCCCTCTCACAGTCTGGGACCCCTTTGAGGATGTCCACCTGCTGGCTTAGGCCCACTCCCTGGGGGATCGGGTCCAAGCTGGCAGTCAGACATCCCTGTGGCAGCCCTGCAGCCCTCGGGGGATGTCCACTTACCAGCAGGGAGCAGACCTAAGCTGCAGTCAGACATCCTTAGTGCTGCTGAAGAGGCAGGAGAGGCTCCTACCACCGCTGTGCTGGCAGCCATCAGCCTTGCTTGTGGCTGAGCAGAGCTCTCCCTGTGGGAGCGCACAGACCACCAGGGAACAGCTCCTGCATTAAGCATCTGCCCCCTGGTGGTCAGTGTGTGTCATAGTGACCAGTCATTCCCAGTGGTTCTGCTGTTAGGGTCAATTTGCATATTACCCTTTTATTATATTGGATAGAGGCCTGGTGCACAGGTGGGGGCTGGTTGGTTTGCCCTGAAGGATCAGGGTGGGGGTCCTGCTGGGGTGCCTGGCCAGCCTGGCTGAGGGGCTGATGGCTGTTTGTAGCTGGTCACACACCCTTCAGGGTAAGGGTCCCAACAGGGGTGCCTGGCCAGCCTGGGTGAGAGGCTAGTGGCTGTTTGCATGCTGGCCACACCTCCTCTAGGGTGAGGGTCCCCACTGGGTTGTCTGGCCAGTGTGGCTGAGGGGCTGAGGACTGTTTTCAGGCTGGCCAAGCCCCCTGGCGATGGAAGCTCCCAGCCTCTCCTTTTTTTCTTTTTCTTTTTTTTATTCTGGGATTTGTTTACCTTCTATAATTGAAACTTTGTAGCCTTGAGAGGAGCTCAGAGCTGGCCAGGAAAGGCGGAGGGAAGCTTGGCTTCCTCCATCACCAAGGGCAACCCCAGCCTCCTGCTCGCTCCAACTCCATGGCCAGGGCTGGCTGAAAGCAGATGTCTGGGGTTTATTTACCTTCTATAATTGAAACTTTGTTGCTTTCAGTGGAGCTCAGAGCTGGCTGCTGCAGGCGGAAATCTTGGCTTCTTCCATCATTGAGGCAACCAAGCCTCCTGCTTGCTCCAGCTCCGTGGCTGCCGGCCGCCATCTTGGTTGGGTTAATTTGCATATAGTCGCTCTGATTGGCTGATGGGTGTGGCTTAAGGCATAGAGTAGGTATGGTCAATTTGCATGTTTGTCTTTTATTAGTGTAGACTAGTAGCTCTGCTCACGAATCTGTGAGCCAGTAGGTTGCTGCCACCCTCCTGTAACTCTCCACCCAATGCTCTGCCCTCCTGTAGCTCCCCCCCCCCCCCCCCCCGATTCATAGCTTGATGCTCTGGCTCCTCCTGTAGCTCTCTGCAGCCCACTTGTATCTTGCTGGTCCACCCTCTTTCTGATCCGTGATCTGGTCATGACGCGCTTGGTCGTTATGCCTCAGGGAATAATGGCTAATTAGTATATTCCTCTCTTATTATATAGGATATTTGAACCACATTCCAGTCTAAATGATATTCTGGCATCCATACACTGTTACTCTTTTTTCTATTTCCATGATTAAATCCATTTTAATATTGGTCAACAATGACTTTTAAAGGTCTTAATTCTATTTCAGCTTTTTACACTGTTAATTTCCTCTCAAAATTTTATTCAAGTGTTTCTTAAAGTTGATACCATGCAGTGATGGTACTGAAACCAAAGTGCTGTGATTGAATCTGGGTTTGTTGTCTTGTCAAATCAAAGAATGGGTTCACAGACAAAAAAGATAAAATAAAGCAAAAGCAAAGTTTATTGAGAGATAGACTCCCTCTAGCAAGGAGGGGACTCAAGTGGGTTGCCAACGAAGCACTGTCTAGGGGTAGATATATGCCCTGCTGGCTTCTGATTGGTTCTTTTGTGGAAGCTCTTTGTCTAGGAGTGTTGGTTCTTCCCTGCCTAGTTGGGTTGCCCCAGAGCTCCTGCCCAGCTAGGTTTTTGCCCAGATGGGTTGCCTTAGCAACTAGTCAGCAAGCTGTGTCCTGTTATTCTTGGACTTCCCTATTTTCTTCTCTCCTGTGATCCTGTCCCTGACTCTCTAGCCCTCTTTTATTTCCTCATTCACCCCTCTGATTTGGAGACCCCAACTGTTATTGGAAATAGGGGCGATGACCACTCTGGCTACTTCCTGCTGAAGAGGGATGTAGTAGGGGTTGTTAGGGCTCCATCAGAGGTGCTGACATTCAGGATTCCATTTCCATGACCATTTGTAATTTGATTGCTTCTGTCCTAGATGAAACATAACATACAAGTAAGTTTAAAAGGCAGGGTCCAAACAACAAAACTAGTATGATTATAATAAGAGGGAATAGAAAGGGTAGAAGCCTAGAGGTCCAGTTAAGATTCTGTAGCCATGTGCCCCAGGATTTCAAAAGCTGCTGTTGGACTTTTGAGGCCCTATCAGCTAGTTCCTTGGCCCATCCCCTACTATACCAGACTGGTTGTTGTATAAACAGCATTCTTCCCCTTTCTCAGCTCTAAGGAGGTCAAGTCTTCCCCAGTTTTGGAGGGTAACTGCTGCCAATGAATCTAACTGTTTCTGTACTGTGACACAGTTTGGGCAGTTTCCTCTAGGCTCCCTGCAAGGCCTTTGGACAGGCTTCAATAGGAAAGGGGGGTTTCTAGTCTCCCTATCCCAGTGCCTAGGCCTGTAGCTATTCCTAGGCCAGCAAGGCGAGGAAGGAGGACAGTGCTCCTCCTAGTCCAAGTGTAACCGGTGAGAGTAACCTTAAAGGATTGCTTATTCAGGGGCAATGTCTACTTTTCAGGGGCAAGATAGATTAGGGTGCAGGTCCCAGTCCAGTTGGCTGGGAGACAGAGATAGGTATTGGGGCAAAACAAAAAGAAGATTCCCTGGTTTTGTAAGCAGAAAGTGTTCTCAATGGTGAAGAGGTGAGTGAACTTGTTCTCATTTTCTCAAAAAGAGAAAGTTCTAGCTAAGGTTGCCCCTGTAAGGGGCTGGAAAGGGCCTTTGGGATTGACCTGTGCAGCCCCAGTGGTGGTTCTCAAAATATACATTTCCTCTCAGTCTCTATCCAAAATTCAGAATGTGTGAGACCATGGGAGGGGAGTCGGTGGCAGTCAGATTGCAGTTATGAATTACATCTCTGCCACAATAGCTAACACAGGAAAGGGGTCAACCTAAACAGAGGTATCGGTTGTTGGGGAGGTTGCTGAGATGGTAGGCAAGACTGAGAATTGAACCAGTTTCTGAAAAGGGGCTGTTTGGGAGATGAAAAAGTTAGCCCAGTCAGAGGAAGGCTGTAGGTTGAGAGTAAAGTTGAATAAACATTGATCAAGATGTCCTAAAACCTTTCCTGCAGGGAGTATTCTGTTGATGTAAAGAGGTGCCTGATATGCTGGACAGTGTTGGCTGTTACTGGTCCTAAGATGGGAACCTCATAGGCTGGTTTTCATTTATGGTGTTTAAATATGACTGGAGTAGCTGAACGGCTTTGCCTATGAGTGTTCCTCTTGCCATTTCTGTGATTGGGAAGTTATAAAGTTCATTGAGACACTGTGTTGAAACAGGGGCCCTCCATGTCTCTTATAGTGGAAGGATATATTGGAGTTGGCCCATGCATGGAAGGAGGTTGGGGCTGCCACGTAGCAAGCTGATGAGAGGGGAAGACAGAGCCGGCAGTCCCTCACAAGACAGATGTTGGTGGTTTTGAGGAGGTGATGTTGAGGGTTTGAAGGATAGTTAGGACTTGGGAGATGTTCAAGAGGTATGGGGTAGACCTGCATACACAATAAAAGGAGAGGAAGAGGCCTTGGGAAGGGTCATTATTAGTAAGGACGAGGGTAATCAGGGCTCTAACACTAAGCTTGGAATATATTCTCCTGCCCTGGCTTCTTCAAGGCTTCAGGAGATTAGTTAGAAGGTGATTCAGGGTCCCAGCAGGAGCAGAAAAGGGGTCCCTTGGGAATTAGTCTAGGATTTCAGAAGCACTGAAAGAAAGATAGAATAAGAACTATTAAGAAGATGAAGAGAATGATTACCCAGAGATGCCAGAATGTTTTACTTATCTGGCATCTGTGGATTCTGCAGGAGTCGTTCAGCAGAGATGTTTCAAATCCTCCAGGGGCTCACAGGATTACTGGTCACCCTGATTTAGTGTTGCTGGATTCTCCCCCTCCGCAGCCTTGCCTGGCGTCCAGACCTTCACTCTCAAGTGATGGACCCCAGAGTCAATTCTGTTGCCTTTGACTGCCATGGGTGTAGATAAGATTACTGTGTATGGCCCTTCCTAAAGAAGGCTGAGGTTAGATGAGAAAGAAGGGAGAGACTTTATCAGTACTAAATCTCCAGGGGAGAAGAGGGAAATGCCAGTTTCCCTGGAGCAAGCTTCAGTAGCTGCTATAAAGTCTGCTGAAACTTGACTGCGGCTGTAATAGCCTATACCTACGCAAGTTTCCTTGTTTAATGACTAGTCATCAGTAAGGAATGGACATCCATAAAGCATCTCATGAGGACTAAGACCTACGATTTGAGGAGTGTTTCTAATTCTAAGTAATGTTATGAGGAGAACTGTGGGCCAGGGAAGGTGAGTCTCCTGAGTGAGCTTTCAGAGATGTCTCTTTACAATATCATTAACTTTCTCTACTTTCCCTGAGGACTGTGCACTCCAAGCACAATGTAAATGATACTGAATTCCCAAAACCCTCGAGAGTCCCTCTGTGACACTCACTTTAAATGGTAGACCATTGTCACTTTGGAGGGTCCTAGGTAGCCCCAATCAGGGAATGATTTCAGAGACTAAAATGCTAACTACTTGTTGTGCCTTCTCAGTTCTGGAAGGAACACTTCCACCCAGTTGGTGAAAGTGTCCACCCACACCAAGAGGTACTGATTCACTCTCCATCTGAGCCTGTAAGAAGTTGAATAAGGCTTTAGTACCTTCCTGAGAGGCCTCCGCTGAGGGAGCACATAGTAAAATGTCATCAGCATATTGTATAAATTTAATTTGTGGGTGGTCAATCTGACATAAGTCTTGAGTTAGGGCCTGACCAAACAGATGAGGACTATCTCTAAACCCCTGGGGCAAAACAGTCCAAGTCAATTGGGGAGGCTGGTCTGAGGGAACCAGGGGTCCCCTGGACCCTGACTTGTGATGGTAAGTGTAGTTTCCTCCTAATGTCTGGGGCCAATTGAGCTACAAATTTGTCTTTCAAAATAATTTGGCCCTTGAAAGAGAAGGGGGACATGGAAGTGTACTTCCTCAGTGCCTCCCTGAATCTGTCCATAAAGGCTGAGCGATTCTCTTCCTTCCCTTGGTCTATAGTTGACAACTTAAAGTAGTTCACGGGCTTGGAGTGGCACCTTCTTAACCCTTGAATCACACAGGCCTGAAAATGTTTTCTATTTCAATCTCAAGCCATTTAAGGTCCTCGCAGGAGGAGGTATAACATCAAAATAAGAGTAACTAAGGAGAATTATAATTAAGCCTCTGAGACCTCTACAGACTGGAGGCAAGGTTGAATTTCCATTCTTTTATGGACTGGATAAATAAATTACATTAAGTCTTTGGATAAAGGAATTCTTCAAAATGTCTGGAGTATCTGGAGACGTCTGGGCAGCTTAGTTTACGTGTCAAGAGAATGTCAGCAATAATCTGTAGCGGAGATCCTTCAAAGATTGCCACATGATTCGTTGCTGTTCTTCTTTTTAATATGTTTAGTACTATTTTCTAAAAAATGTCTCAGGATAAATGTAAGAGTATAGATTAACCTGAATTAAGTCTTCATACCAAATTTCTGGGGGGATGTATTCTGACACAAGATTTTAAAAAATAAAGATAATCCAAAAACACAGGTAAACTTTTTATGTAAATAGCTCCTCAACTAAAACTTTGCTATAAATTATTATGTAATACACTTCTTTTACATTAAAATACACTTGATCCTTGGCTTTGACTTTGAATAACATTTCTAGATATTATCCTGTGTTCTAGTAAGTCAAGGTCACTGATAACCAGAGAGATGGGCAATCATTATTGACTTAATAAACATAACTGCTTATATCGCCTATTATTTTTTGACTTTGTGGGAGTTTGTGTGCTCACCATAAATAGACAAAAGAAAAACTGTAGTCCTAATAATAAAATAAATTAAAATCCCAAAGAACTTTGATGGAGTGTTTTGAATCATTCAATTCTTTCCTGCAATTGTGATTTCCCTCTCCAATTCCATTCAACACTGTGCCAAGGACCTACTCTTTGTCAATTAGCCAAAGCAGGGGGCTGGGGGGGGGGGGTAGGGTTGTGGAGGGGCTGCCTTAGGACCTTGCATTCTAGTGGGGCAAACAGATCATAAACATAATAAATAGGGGAATATAAGTTGTGAACTGCTATAAAATATGAACAGGTTCAAGGGATTGTTGCAATGCTCAGTAAGTGGGCAGTGTAAGTCTTACTGATGAGGTTAGTATCTAAAACACAAATCTGATCCTTTCAACCTTTGGCTTAAAATATAAGTTCAGCATTTCCTAATGTTTATATATTCATATTATATTATGTAATAATGTTTATATATACTTCTCTATACCTTTTAGGATGAAGAGAAGATCTAGACTAAAAATTATGTCCTACATCTGTTATATTGCCAGTTCTCATTTTGTTACATTTGAATTGGTTTAAGCAAAAAGTGATATATTAAAGGACACAAGGAGTTTGCAGTCATCTGGAAGACCAAGAAACTTTCTGTAGACTGTTCTTTTAGAAATAATTTCATATACCACATAATAGAACTGAGCTACAAATGTTGCTGATGACTGCCACAAACTGGAAGCTATTAAAATAGCCAAGTGCCTCCTAAGCTCTCCAGGACCATGGGACTTTGTCTCTGTTATGAAACTGCAAAATTTGGAAAATGAATGCAAGTCAGAAAACTCTTGCTTAATCGATGGTTTTGGAATTGGGGCAGCTTTGGTACAAAAGTAACCAATCATACCATGGACAGCATGTGTCCTGCTTCTCTTCCTACACTACACATGAATCAAAGTGCTGTGTAACTGGATTTGCTATGAGGGATCTAAGGTACCTCAGAGTGCCAGGATGAAAGAAAAGCTAAAAATGATGATATTTTGCTTCCCTGAAATACAAGTTTTACTGAATGAATTTGGGAATGCTAGTTGAGCAAGCCAATTTATAGCGTCTGCTATAACATCTTAAAAAGCGAGAAAGTATTGACTGTAATATACAAAGTAGATCTCAATGTGTTAAATAAAAGATTATGTTTAATTTTAATGTAAATCTTGATATAAAGCCTAATAATAGTACCATAATAATTTTTAAACATTATAGTTCATTTTTTAAGCAAGTACTATCCAGATTAGGTATGACTATAAGAATTATTATTATGAGCATGCTACTGAAAAAATACAATTTTGCAAAATGTTGAACATGTATCTTCTTGATAAAGTCTATATTGTAATTTTTATTTTTTTCTCATTGAGATATTTTTCTCAGAAATATTGCAGATGTTTTACAATTCTTATTTTAATTTGTAAATATTGGATTTAAAATACAATTTTTTTAAATGACAACAGCAGTCACACCTGATAGTAGATCATATTACTATTAAAACATACAAATAAAATAATCAGTCTATTAAAAAATTCTCATGTCTACACTGCATCACCCTGAAAGATGGTATAGCATGGTTTAAAGAATTAGGACAATGATGACAAACCTATGACACGTGTGTCAGAGGTGACATGCGAACTCATTTTTTTGGTTGATTTTTCTTTGTTAAATGGCATTTAAATATATAAAATAAATATAAAATATAAGTCTTTGTTTTATTATGGTTGCAAATATCAAAAAATTTCTATATGTGACACGGCACCAGAGTTAAGTCAGGGTTTTTCAAAATGCTGACACACTGAGCTCAAAAGGTTCGCCATCACTGCCCTAGGAGGTTAAGTCTTCAGAGCACCTCTTGGTTGAAGGCCATGGATCAGAATTTAGTTAAGAATTTAATGAAAATCTAAATACTCTAATGTGGGGATAATGATAATGGTTTGGGGTATCAGTGTCCTAATAACATATCTGAAGAATATTCTCATTAAAGTAAAACATGAAGGAACATTGGAAATAGAGATCTTTTGTTGATTAGTTCCTGTATATCTGTAAAAGATTTTCCCTGTATATGGCTATCATTATTAAGGTTTACTTGTTTCCAAACAATTTCATATTTGGAAAATGCAATCAATAGTATAAATCAAATCGAACATTGTTTAACTTTTTTTCAGGCTTTTATGCATTATACAATTATTTTTGAAGCTCTGCTCCAGCAGCTAAAAGAGATTACTACTAAGACAAATGATTAATATTAGCTCAATTGACCTGGATGGACACGTATGCTTTTAAAATATCAGTGCATACTTAAATAAATCAAACAATATATATTTATAAATTTCAGATTTACACCGCATTTATTATAGTAGGCCTTGCTAGTTTTTTTTTTCTTGCTAGAAATACATATTGAGCTAGATAAATATGTATTTCTTTAAGTCAATGTGATTTTTACAAAATAGGAATTGCACTTAATGGAACAATATAAAAGTTAATATTAAAGATCAACTATGTGGGTCACTTTAATCCCTACTCTTTTAAACTCAATTTAAAGGAAAGTGCTTGCAGAGGCTTCATGAGGCCATGAGGAAGTGCCATACTTTTCTCATCATGTAGCTCATGGTGGAGCCATCGTGATCGCCAGGCCCTAATTGCAATGGGGCCAAAAAGTGATTCACCCAAACAAGATAAACATGGTTAGGTTAAGATATTTAGATTAGTATTATTATTTTAAAAACACTCACAAAATAAATATTTAATTGCTTACTAAGTGTCAGTCACTGGGCTATAAGTTTTATTGTTCAAATCATTTTAGAATATTTTAAAATTAAAAATCACAACACTCGATTAATGGGAAAGCTAGTAAATGTTTTAATTGAGGGAACATCAACTTAAGCAGCATACATTTATGATGCAAATCATTATTTTTCATGATGCGGAATATAACTTTTGTGTAAAATAGACTTTTGTATTGTAGGGAAGCATGGGACTTGGTTGGAATGTCTGTAAGGAGGATTCTCTGAAAGGTTGGGGCCTCTGAGGGGGCCTTGCCGAAGGCAGCAGCCCTTACCTTGACTTTTTCAAACAAGTCCCATCCCCCGGGTGTTTTGCTAGAATCTCAATGTTTAGTCTTTTAGACCCGACCTTGTAGAAGCATATACTTTCTCAAGGCTACTTGCCCTGCTGATTGTATCTAGAGATTAATTTTAGTTCAAGCTGTTATGACAATAAAGGCCAAAGGAGGCAGGCAAACAGGGCTACTTGGTGGCGACAGCCATGTAGTGCCTTAGCCCTGTCTTTCACAGAAACATGTGGCTATCATTCTTTACTGCCTTGGTTTTTTGTGTTTTGTTTCGTTTTGTTAAACTTGTTTTGACCAATGAAATGGGATTAAAATGAGGGTACACATCTCAGGTTACCTTTTAAGTCATTTCTTTGTTCTCCCAACATTTCTTTCTCTTTTTTCCTCTAGCACAAGCATAAAATGTCCTCAACAGTTTGCTTCACCACCTGGGCCATGGAATGCAATAAAAACAGGCAGCAGAGCAGCAACCATCCAACAACCAACATGGAAAACTATTGAGAAATAATGATTAGTTTGTTTGTTACCATTGAATAAGTTAAAGAAAGCTGACCACTGTAGAAACTATCTTAGAAAATTATTGGACACAAAAATTTGTCTTCTGTTTAAAGTGTATGAAATATGCATCTGTACAGTAATCATACTACCAGATTAACCTTTATGAAAGATTATTTTTCTTTGTAGTTTTAGAATTGCAAAAGGATAACATCTTTTTTCATATTTATGATAGCATTTTTTTCTACTGCAAAGTCCATTTAACACATAAAAAACAGAGTGAAGAATGTGAAGCTCAGACTGTTAGTAAACACTTACAAAGGTCTCCTCTCTTGATGAGTAGTGTACCTGCAACTTCTTAACACTTGGCTGTTTTGATTTTGGCTTTTCCTTTCTTTTCTTTAATTAAAAATAACATATAACAGTCAAGAGAATTACTGCCATAACAAAAACGCATTACTGTTTACTACCCGATAAATAGTGAATAAAATCAGCAAAAAAAGTAAAACTTTATGAATTATAACACATTTTTAGTACAGACTGGGACACTAAGCAAGGCTATCTGAATTTTTTTTCATTGTGTTGAAAAATACGATTTGTTCTTTTATGTTTTTAATAAAGACTTTCATTTCTGTCAGAACTGTGAGTTTAAACTGGAGTAATTAAAATTTTTCGTGCTAATTAGCTTTCTTTTTAGGAAGATCTTTCTTTTGAAAATTACCTTACAGGTCTATTCAATAGTAATCAGATCAATTGTTTCTTTGCTGTTAACAATGTAAACTAAGCCTTTGTGATGGGTATTATTTTAAAACCTTGTACACAATTTGAGATAATTACATTTGGTGTACTGTCCTTTGAGAATAAAGTGATGCATAAAGAAATTGCATAAGATTTTCTTAGACACACAGCATACACACATGCATACACTCACACAAACTTTTGAAACAGGAATTTTAGGGGAACATAGGCAGGTTTAGGGAATTTTTAGAATTGGGGTCCATGGAAAAAAACACAGGGCTACAGACTGGGAGAAGGTACATTTCCATAACACAAGGAAGCCTGGTGCAGTTACATCTCCATAAGACAAGGGAGCAGCAACAGTTTCATTTACATAAGACAAGGAAACTGGAAGTAGCCAAAAAAAGGCCTATATTTACAAAATAAAGAAGAAGGAAGAAAGCCCAGAAGGAATAGAGGACAATGAGGGAGGAGTGCCTCAGGAATCACTATAGTAACCAATTCGAAAGGGAATATTGACCAATCAGAAAGGATATCAGGACACAGGAACTGTATCCTCTATAAACCATGGAAACAGGACTCCCATGTGGGAGTCCATTCTGTGGGACTCTTCCCCCTCCCCACGTGGGAGTCTGTACTTGTTCTTCAATATATCTCCACCTTTGCTATACTACCCTCTGTCCATGGATTCATTCTCCAACTCTGGCAGACAAAGAATCTAGGTTCCAGTCCAAACATTCCATATTACTCTGTTGTAAGAACAGGCTCTCTTATATGAAAAAGGCCTCTGTTAAATGGGGTGGGAATTGTACTTAATAAGGATTAGCTGCAGATGATTTGGAAGAATTTGAATTTAATAGGACATATCTAGGGCACAAGTAGAAAATGATAGAGGCAAAAGGAATCAATTTTCTATACTGCTCTTATTCTGTGTTATAAAAAATTCTGCTTGGAAAACTAATCCTTTCTATCTGGAAATTATATTTATTTTTAATTTGTTTGTCAATGACATTCTCATAAAAGAACAATTTCACTTGCTTTATATATTTTCTACATTTTCTTTTGGATTAGCTTTCTTCTCAGTAAGAAACAGACAAAAGCAATTCACGATACAGTAATAAGAAAGTGACAAATGTATGTTTAGTTGGTAGATTCATATTGAGACAGTTTTTGAGTCAGATTCTAGTTCTTATTAGATCAACTCTAAGCTGAAAAGACAATGAAGAAGTGTATACTTCTGATCTATTAGGGGGAAAAAGCTATAAATGGCTTTTATTTAAGATATTCTCATATTCTATACCTTAAATAAAGGTAAGGTCACCTTAGAAGTGAGTTTAAGGAGAATTACGTGTTTGTTTGTAGCATATTCTAAACACTTCTTTTGAATTTGCAATTTCCAAACCTAACCAAAGGTATTGTACCCAATGCACAGGTGAGACTACATTGATTCTGAGTAAGCTTTTTCACAGAAAAAAACTTACTTGCAGAAGTATTTCAGTAAAGGTACTATAAAACTAGAATAGAACATGCTCAGAAGCAAAGGCATTAGAGTATCTTTTAAGAAAATATATAGACAAGAGGAACAAATTGTATACTAGTATTAATGAAGTTTCCATTTAAACTGTCAAAACAAACAATATTTTGTCCTCTTTAATATTAATGATAAAAAAGCTTTTATCTAGCCAATAATATTTATTGAGTTCCAATAAAAGGACTGTGTTTCAATTGCCAAACATTTTCAGGTAATTATTGACAATACATAATAACTATCAAATGCCCAAAGTAATCCAAAAACTTTTGAGTAAAGAAAACAAGTAAAGCTAAATTAGAGTATCATGATTCTAGAAGTGAGATGCAGTTTCATCAATATAATTTTTTTAAAAAATAAATAAAACTGAGAGGCACAGAAATTGAATGATGCTATTTCAAATATATCATTAAGGTAAAAAACAGGGACAAAACTGTGGTTTTGCTACTTCCCAACATTTATAGTATATGAACTTATTTAGTAAAACCTAGTTAAATAAGAAGGGATTTCATAAAGTAAGTCAAATATTTTTATAGAACATTTCCAGAAATTAATTGAAACATTTGATATGTGTTAATGTGCACACATAAACATTATACTGAGGGCCATATATAAACTGAGATGATAAGAAATTCTCATTGTCCCATTGTTATTGACACAGGAAAGTATATGAATGTTACTAAGAACTTTCTGTAGCCTATATCCTCTCTTTGTATGTCAAAAAACAACACAGAATTACTTAAAGATTTTAGAGTTATTTTCACAAAGTATCCTATATAATAAAAGCCCAATATGCAAATCAACCAAATGGCAGAATGACTGGTCAGTATGATGTGCACTGACCACCAGGGGGCAGTCCTCAATGCAGGAGCTTTCCCCAACTAGGGGCAGCTCCTGCATTAAGTGTCTGCCCCCTTATAAGGAGGTGACCAGCAGTGGCAATTGGGGGGGGCGGGGCCGGCTGGGGCCAAGACAGGTGCCAGCGGGGGCCTCCCAATTGCCCCACCTGCTGGTCATCCTGCAGATTGGCCCTGATCACCCACCAGGCCTAGGGACCCTACCCTATATATTGGAAACAGTCTCTTAGATTTAAAAATTAAAAACTGGCAAGGCTACTCTAACACTGAAAAAATAGGATAATACAGCAATGACATGCATGGACTCTGGCTTGCTCATTTTGTGCTTAGCCCTGATTCTGACACTTATAAGTGTGTGACAAAGCCAATTACTTAACTTTTCTCTGCATCAGTTTTTCCATCCATAACATGGGGAAAATGGTACTATTGCCTCAGAAGGATCATGCTATGTACTACTATTTATAATTAGGGCAAAAAAATATAGCTACCCATACAACAGCAAGATGCCTTTCACTTATATGAAAAGTATGGTCACTGGTGCATGCAGCATCCCAGATTGCGAGAGGGATGTCCGACTGCCAGTTTAGGCCCCATCCCCGGGCCTCTAGTTTTACATAAAAACCAGTTGAAGGTATTCACCCATTTTTTTTTACTCATAAATATGTTTGTCACAATAATTACAGAAGGGGGGAGAACCAAGATGGCGGTGATATAGGCAGACGTGTCCCAGGTCGTGTCCTGGAGCAAATGGAGCGAGCAGCTGAAGCTAGTAACACTCACACCGAATTGGTGAAATTGCTCAGCTGGTGAGAGGGTTTGCAGCCGGGAAGAGCAGAACTCCCCTGGAAAGGTAAAAAAAACCAGGGATTTGGGCAGGAAAGTTTGCCAGACCTCTGAGCCCAGAGAGTCGGAGGGAGAACGCGTGGCAGACAGCCGCGTCCCTTGGGACAGGCACAGCCCCTGACGGGGGAAAGGAGAACCGCGGGATTCCTGGCGCCACCAGGGAAATTGAGAGCTGGGTTCTGTGATCACGGATGACTGAGCCTAAAGGGGGCAGCCTGAAGAGCTGACCTGACCATGCAGTCCCGGTAAGAGAAGAAGCTTTCAGAAACCAAGCCTTCCTGGTTTCCGCGCCAGGCATTTGTTTGTTTGTTTTCACTGAATCCTGTTCATGGGACATTTCGGATACAGACACTCACCTGTGCTGAAGAGAGGGAGAGTGTGCTGAGGAGTGGAATCTGGGGAGAGACTGGGGAAAGAGGGGGAGCAGGGAGAGGTGGTAGTGAATTGAGTGCTGAGACACCCCTGAGCCCAGGACTGGGGCAGCCACCCTCTCCTGAGAGTGAGTCTCCTCCCCCCAGCCCCCAGGCAAGGAGCACAGCCACACCCAGATTCCACCCTGTACAAGATCAAGGATTAAGATAACCTGATCAGTCCCTGGGAGTTAACAGGGTCTGGCCTATAGGGGGATTTTCAATCCCAGCAACAACATAGCGCCAGTAACTAACTATTACGCAGTCAGCTCTGGGCAGTGAACTTCCACTGGACAGAGAGGTCCTATAGCCTCAGAGGCCAACCCCAGAACACTGCCACTCAGAGGCTGACCCACAAACTGACTCTTTGCTAAACACAAAATAAGGCAGTCTGGGAAATAAATGCGGCATGCTTTAAAATAAGGACTGTGGTTTACAACACAGAGGAACAGTATATCGCAGGGAAACTCAACACTCTCCTGAATACCTGGAAGGTCTAAGGCGAGCCACACTGAAGAATAGAAGAAACGAAGGACCCTCACTACTGCAATTTTTTTTCTTTTTTCACTTTTTAACTAAGAAACCAATTTTTTTTCATTCTTTTTTTTCTGTTCTTTTTTTTTTTCTTTCTTTCTTTTCTTCTTTTTCCATCACCTGATTTTACCCTTTTAATTACTACCTTCTTATTTTTAACCAGTATTATTACTGCTACCATTTTACCATTTTTTAAAGTGCCATTTTATTTTTTCTTTATTTTATTTTGGGATTAGTGTTCACCATTCTATTTTCATTATATTATTGGTTGTTTCTAGTTTGCATTCATATCCAGGGAGCTGTTGCTGGAATTTGTTGGGATTAATGGCTGTTCTATAGGAGTATTCTCCTCATATAAAAAGTCTCTTCCCTCTTCCACTTCATTCTCTCTTTTCGCTCTTTTTTTTCTTTTCTTTTCTTTTCTCGCTTTTATTTTCCCCCTTCCTTTTTCCCAATTCCATTTTTGCACTCCCTTTTTTTGGTCCCTACTTTTCTTTTCCTTTTTCTCTTTTATCTTTTTCTCTTCCTTCTTCCTTATCCCCTAATTCTCTTAATTCAGGTGGTCACCTTTAATTGGGGTTATTAATATCGTGAATATATTTGTGTATAGTGCCTGGTACGTGGTGCCTTGTTGTGTTGTATTTTGTGCCTTTAAATCAACGCAGCAGATCCAAGCAACAGCAACCTCCTGAGCACCACATCCTCTGCTGAGGAACAGCAGCTGTACGTGAAACCTCGCCCCACCAGCCAGAAGAGCCACCACAGCTGTGAACAGCACCCACCAGAGGAGCTGCTGACAACTGAAGAGCAGCTGCTACCGCAACCGCCCGAAGAGCAACCACAGACCAAGGAGTCACTGCCATCAAGGGAGCAACCACTGAACAACTCAACGTCTAGATATGTCAGTGAGATCAAACATGGGTAGAGAGACGGAAAGTTACATACAAGGGATCTCCCATTAGATTGTCAAATGACTTCTCAACAGAAACACATCAGGCCAGAAAAGAATGGACTGAAATTTACAAAGTGATGCAAAGCAAAGGACTGAATCCAAGAATACTCTATCCAGCAAGGCTATCATTCAAACTTGAAGGGGAAATAAGAAGCTTCACAGACAAAAAAAGGCTAAGGGAGTTTGTCACCACCAAGCCAGCAATGCAAGGAATGCTAAAGGGACTGGTATAAAAATAAGAAATAAAAAGCTCAGAAAGAAAACAGCCACACAAAAAAAGAAATGGCTACAAACAAGTACCTTTCAATAATAACTTTAAACGTAAACGGACTAAATGCTCCAAACAAAAGACATCGAGTGGCTGAATGGATAAAAAAACATGACCCATACATCTGCTGTCTACAAGAAACCCACCTCATTAGAAGGGACTCACACAGACTGAAAGTGAAAGGATGGAAAAATATCTTTCAGGCAAATGGAAAGGAAAAGAAAGCTGGGGTAGCAATACTTATATCGGACAAAATAGACCTCAAAGTGAAGGCCTTAACAAGAGATAAGGAAGGCCACTTCATAATACTAAAGGGATCAATACAACAAGAAGATATAACCCTGGTAAACATATATGCACCCAATGTAGGAGCACCCAAATTCATAAAAAAACTCCTGGAAAATATCAAAGGAGAGATCGACAACAATACAATCATAGTAGGGGACTTTAATACACCATTGACAGCACTGGATAAGTCCTATAGACAAACAACCAGCATAGATACAGCAATCCTAAATGACTCACTAGATCAGATGGACTTAATAGACATCTTCAGAACACTTCACCCCAAAGCCAGAGAATATACGTTCTTCTCAGGTGCTCATGGGACATCTTCAAAAATAGACCACATATTGGGTCACAAGCAAAGTATCCCCAAATTCAAGAAGATTGAAATCATAAAAAGCGTCTTCGCAGACCACAATGGCATAATATTAGAAATAAACTACAATAAAAACAACCCAAAATACTCAAACACCTGGAAGCTGAATAGCATGCTATTAAATATCGATTGGGTTACCAATGAGATCAAAGAAGAAATTAAAAACATCCTGGAAACTAATGACAATGAAAACACAACAATCCAAAACCTATGGGACACATTGAAAGCAGTCCTGAGAGGGAAGTTTATAGCTCTACAGGCCTATCTCAAAAAACAAGAAAAAATGGTAGTAAATCATCTAACTCTACAACTCAAAGAATTAGAAAGAGAGCAACAAGAAAACCCCAGAGTGAGCAGAAGGAAGGAGATAATAAAGATTAGAGCAGAAATAAATGACATAGAGACCAAAAAAACAATACAGAAAATCAATGAAACCAAGAGCTGGTTCTTTGAAAGGATAAACAAGATTGATAAACCTCTAGCCAGACTCACCAAGAAGCAGAGAGAGAGGACCCAAATAAATAAAATCAGAAACGATAGAGGCGAAATAAAAACAGACCCCACAGAAATACAAATGATTGTTAAAAAATACTATGGACAGCTTTACTCCAACAAACTAGACAACCTGGAGGAAATGGACAAATTCCTAGAAAAATACAGCATTCCAAAACTCAATCAGGAAGAATCTAAAAATCTCAACAGGCCAATAACTATGGAAGAAATTGAAGCAGTCATCAAAAAGCTTCCATCAAACAAAAGCCCAGGACCAGACGGCTTCACAGGGGAGTTTTACCAAACATTCAAGGAAGAACTAAAACCTATCCTCCTCAGACTACTACAAAAAATTCAAGAGGAAGGAACACTTCCAAGCTCATTCTATGAAGCCAGCATCACCCTAATACCAAAACCAGGTAAAGACAACACAATGAAAGAGAATTACAGGCCAATATCCCTCATGAACATAGATGCCAAAATCCTCAACAAAATCTTAGCAAATCGGATCCAGCAGTACATCAGAAAGATCATACACCATGACCAAGTAGGATTTATCCCAGGGATGCAAGGATGGTACAATATCTGCAAATCAATAAACGTGATACATCACATAAACAAATTGAAAGAAAAAAACCACATGGTCATATCAATTGATGCAGAAAAAGCATTTGACAAAATTCAACACCCATTTTTGATAAAAACTCTCAGCAAGGTGGGAGTAGAAGAATCATACCTCAACATAATAAAAGCCATATATGACAGGCCCACAGCCAACATCATACTCAACGGACAAAAACTAACACCATTTCCCCTAAGAACAGGAACAAGACAGGGATGCCCCCTCTCACCACTCCTGTTCAACATAGTACTGGAAGTGTTAGCCATTGCAATTCGGCAAGAAGAAGAAATAAAAGGCATCCAAATTGGAAAAGAGGAAGTAAAACTGTCCTTATTTGCAGACGACATGATATTATACATACAAAACCCTAGAGATTCCATCAAAAAGCTACTAGACTTAATACATGAATTTGGCAATGTAGCAGGATACAAAATTAACCCCAAGAAATCTGAGGCATTTCTATACACCAATAGTGAACTTTCAGAAAGAGAGATTATAAAAACAATCCCGTTTACCATTGCACCGAAAAAACTAAGCTACCTAGGAATAAACTTAACTAAAGAGGTAAAAGACCTCTACTCAGAAAACTACAGGACGTTGAAAAAAGACATAGAGGAAGACATAAACAGATGGAAGAACATACCGTGTTCATGGATTGGTAGAATCAACATCATTAAAATGTCCATACTACCCAAAGCAATCTATAAATTCAACGCACTTCCCATTAAAATACCAACAGCATACTTCAGAGATCTAGAACGAACTTTCCAAAAATTCATCTGGAATAAAAAAAGACCCCGAATAGCTGCAGCAATCCTGAAAAAGAACAAAGTAGGTGGGATCTCAATACCAGATATCAAGTTGTATTACAAAGCCACTGTTCTCAAAACTGCCTGGTACTGGCACAAGAACAGGCATATAGATCAATGGAATAGAATAGAGAGCCCAGAAATCGGCCCGAACCAATATGCTCAATTAATATTTGACAAAGGAGGCAAGAACATACAATGGAGCCAAGGTAGTCTCTTCAATAAATGGTGTTGGGAAAATTGGACAGATATATGCAAGAAAATGAAACTAGACCACCAACTTACACCATACAGAAAAATAAACTCAAAATGGATAAAGGACTTAAATGTACGACAGGATACCATAAAAATTCTAGAAGAATCCAAAGGCAAGAAAATCTCAGACATATGCCGAAGCAATTTCTTCACTGATACAGCTCCTAGGGCACTTGAAACTAAAGAAAAAATGAACAAATGGGACTACATCAAAATAAAAAGCTTCTGCACAGCAAAAGAAACCATCAACAAAACAACGAGAAAACCCACTGTGTGGGAAAACATATTTGCCAATGACATATCTGATAAGGGCCTAATCTCCAAAATTTATAGGGAACTCATACAACTTAACAAAAGGAAGATAAACAATCCAATCAAAAAATGGGCAAAGGACCTAAATAGACACCTTTCAAAAGAGGACAGTCAGAAAGCCAAGAGACATATGAAAACATACTCAAAGTCACTAATCATCCAAGAGATGCAAATCAAAACAGCAATGAGGTACCATCTCACACCTGTCAGACTGGCTATCATCAACAAATCAACAAACGACAAGTGCTGGAGAGGATGTGGAGAAAAAGGAACACTTGTGCACTGCTGGTGGGAATGCAGACTGGTGCAGCCACTATGGAAGACAGTATGGAGTTTCCTTAAAAAACTGAAAATGGAACTCCCATTTGACCCTGTGATCCCACTTCTAGGAATATATCCCAAGAAACCAGAAACACCAATCAGAAAGGATATATGCACCCCTATGTTCATAGCAGCACAATTCACCATAGCTAAGATCTGGAAACAGCCTAAGTGCCCATCAGTAGATGAATGGATTAGAAAACTGTGGTACATCTACACGATGGAATACTATGCTGCTGTAAAAAGGAAGGAACTCTTACCATTTGCAACGTCATGGATGGAACTGGAGAGCATTATGCTAAGTGAAATAAGCCAGTCAATAAAGGAAAAATACCACATGATCTCACTCATTCATGGACAATAGAGACCATTCTAAACTTTTGAACAATAATAGATACAGAGGCAGAGCTGCCTCAAACAGATTGTCAAACTGCAGCGGGAAGGCCGGGGAGGGTTGGGGGGCAGGAGGTAGGGGGGTAAGAGATCAACTAAAGGACTTGTATGCATGCATATAAGCATAACCAATGGACATAAGACACTGGGTGATAGGGGAGGCTAGGGGACTGTCTAGGGCGGGGGGATAAAATGGATACATATGTAATACCCTTTGTAATACTTTAAGCAATAAAAAAAAAAAATTACAGAAAATTTTTGAAATTTCTAGAATGTTTGATAGTTATATACTTTTGCTTTAGCCCCATAAATGGAGCTAAATTTCATTTTTACTGATTTAAGATTTTATTAAAAGATAAATAAAATCTAGAGCAATATGAGTTTTTTAAATCTTAAATTCTATTTTTTTATTTTTTATGGTAAAAAACTACATTTTATTTAAATATCCAACCAAGAAGAGCTATACATAGATCATGCTCAAGGCTGTTAAAATATATTTCATGAAAATATTGCTATAATGCAAGGCTAACTTTTTATATAAAATAAATGTCAACAAAAACTAATTTTCATTTAATAAAAAATTGAAATATTTCTTAGGTTAAACTTGCAATTTGAGTGCAATACTTTTAGCAATTTTTAAACTATATTGTTTTAAATATATGGGGTTTTATACTAACCATACAAGTACTTGATAGACCTAGAATTGTTTCATTTCTATTTTTTGTGTGTGTGATTGCTTTTCTAACATTGTATAGTTCAATTGAGATAGGAGTAAAAGTGTTAGGATATGAGTTCTTAGTATAATTGTCTTTTCCCCATCCCTCTATCAGCTAAGTATCACCTTCTATTTGTCCAAGTGGATTTCTCACCACATCTCAGCTTCTCAAGGATAAGGATTCAGGATTCTGGCTTCCTAGAATTAAGTGACCAAGTTAAGTCTTCTTTAAAAAAAAAAAAAAAAAGGAAAGGAAAAAGAAATGAGAGATAAAGACAATTATGGTTAAATCTAGGGATAAACACTGGAAGTTTGTTAAGGAATAGCTACAAACTAATTGGTACATCAAGGAAGATAATTGTAAGTATTACTGTGCTATAAAAACTAGTAATCTTTTAGTGTGATCAGAAAAATGCAAGAATTAAATATTTTCATTCATACTTTGAAAACAGTGTTTTCCTTGGATTTAATACTTATCTGAGCCCACTTGCATTTTAACATTTATAAGTATTATCCAATATACTCTCAATGTATTTTATACCATTAAATTGGAAATAAGTTCATTCTCTAATTATTATGAATAATAAAATGCTTTCCTTTTGCTGTTTTTATGCAATTAGTCATAAAATACTCAATGAATCCCTATTATATGCTAAACTGAAGAAATAGATCCTATGGAAGCTTTAAATTTTAAAGCACATAAGTGTGATAAACACACTTTTGTTTTGAAAATTAATTCTTTGAATTGTTTTCAGCCTTAATTCTTATAAGTTTATTTCATGAACCTAGTACTTCACCTTACTTTTTCTGATTCTAGTAATTGAGAGCCCTCTGCTTTTGTTATGTGTCTAACATCAAGATTTTTTTCTGAATACCTTGTAAGTGACATATTTATAACAAATTATTGACAATTAAAAAGTCATAAGATAAGAGCAGTGAGTTCTCCTTAAAACTCACTTGTTGGAGATAATTTTGAGAGAATATATTGAAAACAACAATGGAAAAAGAAGCCTCATTAGTGACAAGCATAGCTATTGTCCTAAAACCACTAAGATGAAGCAAATGATCAGAGGTTATAAAATTGGTAATGTTACCTGCCTGTGCACTGTACCTACAGTTTTCAGGATAAAGTTAAATATTTTAGATGGAAGAGAGAAGTTATTAACCAGCCTGAGATCCATTATCATGAACACAGTGGGGATGAGAGAAGGTAGGTAGGTAATTAGGGCTCATCTCCATGTAGGTCTCATGATAATGGACTAGGATACACCTAGCGATATTTGGCAGAAGGAGAGTCTTTAACTGGAAAGCTTTTGACATGGTAGCCCTCATTTACAATTGCTTTTGGTAAACAAACCTAGAATGTATGGAATCCTGGAAAATTTTATGTAGCATGAAACCCCTGAAACATAAAATGGAGATATGTCATGACCTATAATCCTTTTTGCTGTGTGATGTAACCTGCTCACTTGCCTTAGAAAACTCTTCCATTATTCTTGGCCAGAAAGGACATCACATGTGGGGAGAAAAGATCTGAGGAGCCACAATCAGAATACTCAATCTCTCTGCTTTGCTTATGCTACTGGATATTCTATATTCTTTAATTTATTAGTAACAGTTGATATTGATTTTTGAGTTTGATTTGTCAATTCTACTTTTATTTTATTTTAGCTCAGTATAGACAACTTTGAATTCTAAACAAAATATAAAATACTAACATTATATTTAGTTTCTAAGCTAACCAGTTTTAAAACAACAAAAACTCAGTTTTCTTTCCAAAAGATAAAATTGCCTATGACAGTATTACTACATATTTTAATTAAAAAAGATCATATTGAAGTTTTAAAAATGAACTAGTAAAAAATGTCACAACACATCTTTTCTTTTTGGCAAATCTGATTATTTTAGACTTATTGTGATTTTCATATGAGGCTGATATTTTGTGCTTTAGAAAATTCAAAGCATCAACACTGATTAATACAACCAATCTTTATTTTCTAACAGAAGATAAGCAAAGGATTTCCAACTTAAAAAGAATCATGGCATGACATTGGAAATAGGAGTAATAGCTAGTTCTAAAGATGCATACAATGAAAATAGTAGTGAAAACTATCAGTGATGGACCCACAAACTTGAATCAAAATAAACACTTAGAATATAGGGTGGGGCAAAGGTAGGTTTACAGTTGTTCATATGGAAAAGAATATAATCATCATTAAATAATAATACAAAAATAAACTGTGTTTCCCATATTCACAGCTGTAAATATTCACTACTTTTGCTCTACCCTGTAGTTGTAATATCTGGATATTCATCAATTCAACTTGATGACATAGTACTAGACCAGTGATGGCGAACCTATGACACACGAACTCATTTTTTTTGTTGATTTTTCTTTGTTAAATGGCATTTAAATATATAAAATAAATATCAAAAATATAAGTCTTTGTTTTACTATGGTTGCAAATATCAAAAAATTTCTATATGTGACACGGCACCAGAGTTAAGTTAGGGTTTTTCAAAATGCCGACACGCTGAGCTCAAAAGGTTCGCCATCACTGCACTAGACTATGGGCTGAAATGTGTTAGGATCAGGACCCAGAAGTTGACTAACTGGCAACGTAAGTGCAAATGTTTAAGACTATTGCTGGGAGATTTTTAAGAAAGCTCACAATGTTCTTGAAGACAATAATCTTCCTTAATAGTCCATAGATTGGAGACATAAGACAAAATTGAGCAGTCTTTCTCAAATAGTGAGTGGGCATAGAAATGGATAATTTAGGCAGATAACATTTGACACCATAATGGTAATGTTTTCATTGTCAGTTCATGGTTAAGATGGACCCCAATTATCAATTTTGGGTTTTGGGATAGGACTCTACATATCATATAACTACTTGCCTTATAGAATATATTAAGAGGAAATGAGAATTACACAAATTGTAACTGACTGTAGAGAAGAAATTAAAAATTCACATATATGAACTTTAGCATAAGCTTGACACAGCTCAGTAATGTAGTCAGAATAGCACTGTACTTTGAACAAGGAACATGCAGAGTAACCTGGAATAAGTTTGAATTCACTTCTATATGCCAATGAATCAATTATCTATACTAATAATAGAGGAATATGCAAATTGTCTGGGATGCTGTCATGCAACAATCGGACAGCAGGCTTCTGTGGGGTGACCAGGCCGGAGGGGGGGGCAATGAGGGGCGATCAAGCTGGCAGGGGAGGGCAGTTAGGGGAGGCCAGGTCAGCAGGGAGGGGGTAGTTAGAGGCGATCAGGCTGGCAGGCAGAGGCAGTTAGAGGTGATAAAGCCAGCGGGGGAGGTGTGATGGGTGGGGGGGGTGGTGGTTTGGGCAATCAGGCAGGCAGGCAGGTGAATAGTTAGGAGTCAGGGGTCCCGGATTGTGAGAGGGATGTCCGGCTGCTGGTTTAGGCCCGATGCCCAGGATCAGGCCTAAACCAGCAGTCGGATATCCCCTGAGGGGTCCCAGATTGGAGAGGGTGCAGCCTGGGCTGAGGGGACCACCCCCCTCTGCACAAATTTTGTGCACCGGGCCTCTAGTCTGATGATAAAAGATTATCATTTAATGTTTAAATAATCCCCATTTCTGCAACATTTGTAATTTCATATTCTCACATTAGTTTATTTTTAGAAATTGGTCAATTTCTCCCTAAAACTATGAAACATACCAAAGTGAGCACGGAACTTTATATGTGCTATCAAATGAGTTCAGTAACAGAAGTGTCCTTTTTGTCACAATAGTATGATACCATATCTACTGCCCCAAACAATAATTATGTGCTTAAAGCTTTAAAGAATCTCTTTTTTATTTAATTTGTTTGATAGGAATGTTAATACTTCTTCTATTAAAGTACTTTTTTTGTAAATCCTCACCAGAGGATATGTTTAGAGAGAGGCAGAGGAAGAGAGAGAAAGAGAGAAACATCCATGTGAGAAAGAAACATCGATTGGTTGCCTCCTGAACTCACGCTGACTAGGGATAGAATCCATAACCTAGGTGTGTGCCCTGACCAGGATTGGCACCTGCAACCTTTGGTGTATGGAACAGTGCTACAACCAAATGAGCCACTGGACTATTAAAGTACATTTTCAAACATAAGACATTATTCAATGTTTGCCTTTCACTGTCTCCTATTTTCAAATTCTGTACAGTATTAGATCAATTAAATGCCACCATAGACATTCATCAGGGCTCATCATACTTAATTATAGTATTACAGAATAATTACTTGCTCATTAGTATCTTGTTCAATGGAGCTTCAGATTATCATTATCAGATTTCTAATACAAGCATATAGCAGGATATCCTGGCAGCACAGACTGTTGCCTTCCTATAGGAAGGAAATCATTGGTAGAATCCACTGGGCAAATAGATAAGCCAGTGAGAAGGTTTCCACACTATCCAGTTGCTGTGACCCCAAATGTAATACTTAAATACTCAAGTTAAAACTTTGCATCCATTAGAGAACTGGCAACTTGCTTTTTCTTTTTTGTAGTTTATTATTTTTATTTATTTAAAATATTTATTGTTGAAAAGATTACAGATATCCCCCTTTTTCCCCATTCACCCCTTCTAGCCTGCAACACACCCACCTAGGCCTTTATCACACTATTGTCTGTGTCCATGGGTTATGCATATACGCATGCACGTTCTTTAGTTAGTCTCTTCCCACACCCCCAACCTTCCCTCTGAGATTCAACAGTCTGTTCCATGCTTCCATATATCTGAAGCTATTTTGTTCAACAGTTTATTTTGTTCATTAGATTCCACATATGAGTGAGATCATGCGATACTTGTCATTCTCTGACTGACCTTATTTTGCTTAACAACTTCCCATTTTTTCTACTTGTCAGTGGCCTCTGTTGCATCTGGAAGCTATAGACATAACTTAATTGCGGATTTATAACCTTTGATAAAATCATGGTGCCTGTTTCCATAAATGTATCTCTTCAAACCACTGCTGCAAGATACATGATTCTCTATAATCTCTGCATTTCCTCTAAATTTCAAGTCAAAAATTTTCATCCAATATTTTTATAACTGAAATGTACTGTTAATGAATGTAAACTTTAAACTGAGACCCAAATTGTAGGACAGATCTGAAGTAACATCCCATTCATATGGATGAAAGGTATTAAAATCAAATAGAGACCAGGCTTGAAAATACCTGTTAGGTCTGATCAAGTAATTGAATCAATACTCCCTCCCCTGGGAACTGACCATTAGGCCACTTCACAATAGGCATTCCACTTGCTTAGACCATTATCTCTCCCCTCCTGACTTTCCCAGAATCCAGACCTGCACAGAGAATTCTCCGCTCAGAAAAAGCCCACCTACAGTCCTTTAAAAACCTCTGATTCCCCATCTTTGGGTGCTGGCACCATTTTGGGGCTCAGCCCATTTGGTTTTACAGATGACCTAATAAATTCATAATTCTTCACCCCTTGAGACCTCATGCATTCCTCCTTCGGCAACCCCAACACCACCCAAGAGGATAATTTAAGCCATGGAACTTATTTCATGAATGTAAGCAAAACAGGTGATTTCTTGAAAATGCCTCTGATAATCATAAAAGAAACTTAAGTCAGTTTCCAGAAATAGTACAAAGTCATCACTTTTAACGAAGCCCCTCTCTTCTGGAAACCTCCACTGTAATAACCAATCATTGTAAAGATTAAACAACTGCCTTGTTTTCACTCTACAAGCCATTCTGCAATGTCATGCCTCTGAGCTGAGCGTCATAGCAGCTTTGAATTTGAAGAAGCCTGATTCAAGAACTGCCTTATTTATTTTTTATTTTTTTTACAGGGAACTCTTACAAAATATGATTTAATTGATCTGCTTTTAATTTTTACTGTTTCTGAATTTTTGACAGGGTTTTAAACTGGTGAGGTATATGTGAGTTAGAACTGCATTGTGCATTGTTGTGCTCCCGCTACTATTCTTGTATTACCAACACAGTTTCTGTGCTGTTGGTGATAGTGATATTGATGACACAGAACTTGTTGTTATGAGCCTGAATTTTTAGCACCAGCTTATTTATGTGGCCTCCCTTATGTCAGCTTTCTCAACTGGAAAATGGGCATGATACCTACTTTTGAGAAGTTGAAATATTCATAAAGGATACACTTTGGAAATAAAAGTATATTTCTCAAATCAAGCATTATTTATATTTCCCCACAGCCCTTTCTGTAAAGTATCTGCCACTTAATATTTTAAGAAAAAGGCTGCCTTATAAGATTGTGTTTCTTTTTTAAACTAACACAAAGTTTTCTAACCTGGTCTTTGAAAGGTGAGAGATTGAAAAAAGCAATTTGTTTTACTGAAGCACACTGATAAATAGAATTTCACATTCAAGGTGTGTTCCATTATGCATGAATTTTTCAGTGAATAATACAAAATAGTGTATTTCTTATTATATTTGTGACTTAAATGTGAGTTCTCAAGCTCATAATATGTTAAGAAAATAAATGTTTTCTCATCAGATGAAGTTCTATGAACTGCCATTTAATAAAGTAGTATTCAATTCTGAGTATTAGAAGTTATTACTGAATATATTAAACATTAACTTTATGTTATGTAGCTTTAAAATTGTTGCTGCTCAAAATTCCAACAAATATAAATATTATAATGAGACTAGGGAATGCTTTAGGATAGATTAATGGGGTTTTTATATCTTCTAAATTTGTATTTCTGTAATCTCAGTAAAATTGTAACTTCAACATATTTTAGATATTTATATTTAGAAAGCATTTTGTCTGCCCCCTTTTGATTGTTCACATAGAACCATAGTATAATGGGTTTGTAGGGAATTATTACTTTAATTGAGTAGATTAATAATATAAATCCCAGATAAACCATGGAATAAGGCCATATAATGGATAAGTTGCCGATATAGACCTTGACTTCAATTTGAATTTAAAGTTGGGGAAATTAAGATTGTCTATTAATAATCTAGTGAGACTGAGGATGATAATGGCAATGGCAGGAGTCTGGAGAAATCACTATGTGTCAATGACAGTATTATATACAATATATACATAACAGTATTATTGACCCATATACATGTGAATATATACATATAGACACACAAATACACACACATATATATATATGTATATACAATACTGCTATACAAGGTGGAGCAAAAGTAGGTTTTAAGTTGTGAATACCCAAATCACAGAGTTTATTCTTATATTATTAATTATTGTATCTTTTTCCATAGGAACAACTGTAAACCTACTTTTGCCCCACCCTGTATATTAAATGTAAATATACAACATCTACAAGTACATTTTATGCTTTTTGCACATATGCATTCATACTTTATGTGTACATAAATAGACTTATAATTTAAATATAAATATGCACCAATATATACATGTACATATAAACATATGTATTTACACATTCACCTGTGTATATAGGTGGTTATTTACACTTTATATATTAAATATACACTGTGGTATATTTACTAGAGGTCCAGTGCACAAAATTTGTACACTTGGGGTCAGGGGGCATTCCCCAGCCTGGCCTGTGCCCTCTCACAGTGCGGGAGCCCCACAGTTGATCTCCTCAAAGAGGTAGGCCCTGCCCACCCATCTGGGGCTCCTCGATGTATTGCCCAAAGAGGTAGGCTGGAGCCGGGGTCTTGCCCTTGGCATTGGAACACATAGCCCCCGGGACCCCCTGCACATGCAGCATCAAGTCCCCGTCTACCTGCGTGTGCCCACTGCACATGCAGCCTTCTGGTGATGGATTGTTACGACATGAGGGCATGAAGTCATTATGGCATGAGGGCCTGATGACCACATAGGCTTTTATTAGTATAGATTGTAAATATACACCAATATATACATGCACATGCATGTCCATATACACATATATACACTGTATACATATATATAGTATATATAATTAATGCTAAAGAGATGGGAACTAGTATTATATACATTTAATGAGGAAATGTTTGCTCAGAGGGATTCAATAATTTTCTGAAGCACAAAATTTCAAACTAAGTTCTGGTTAACTATAGAGACACAACTATTAAAGCCAATGGTAGTAAAGGGTAAAAGAGGAAATGTATTAGTAAACATAGATATTAATGTATTAAAATAAATTTTGAAAACATTGAATAATTACTTATGTATAATATATATGTTTTATTATAATATATACTATCTGCATTGCTTATGCTTTTCTTGCAATATCAGAATCTTGATATTTGTAACTTTATACTTCTTCTACTAAACTTAGTCATTTGTCATAACAAGAGTTACTGAAGAAAAATGTGTATTTGGAAAAATATTGTATAATTACTGTAAAATAAATAAAGAGCTGATTATTATAAGACAATATCCTGTAGACTTGAATCTCACATGGTCAGATTAATAGAGAACAGTTTAAGAAGAAAAACAAGTCTTTGATTTGAATCCATTTGTATTATCATCCAAAGTTAAAATTTAAAAAAATTAGTGATAGTTATAAAATTTTAAATCAGAAAATAACAGATTATAAAACCTTTTAATCTTAATTAATGTTGAATTAAATTCCTAAATTAAGCATTTCTCTTATTATGTTTCAATCAGTGAGGCACATATCGGTTATACATAAATCACCTTTTAACTCTCAAGTAAATTGTGATGAAACTGGTTTGATGTTTATTAAATAAATACATGGAGGAGCCCAAGAAATTGCAGTTATTTATTTCAGAAATGTGAATATCTGTTTAGTTTGTAAGATATACTCTCTTTCCATGTATTTTCCTACCTTAAGCATGTGCAAAACATTCTGATAGTATGGAAGGGCCATAGTGATGTCAACTATTTCTCAGTTTTAATTTACTTAAGTCTTGGGAGCTTCTGAACATACATATATGGCTTCATATTTTCCAAAGCTCTGAAATTAATTTTTCATGTATTATTTCATTATTATTTCTATTAAACATAATCCACAAAAGTGTATTCATTTAAATAAAAGTGATGGTTTAAATAATTAATTCTCCATTCTCTTTAATATATCATAGAAGATATTGTCATCAAGGATAGTGTCATCAATAAATTATGCTGGAAAAACTGGATATCCACACATACAATAATAAAATTGCATCTTTAACTTACACCATACACAAAAATCAACTCAAAAAGGATTGAAGAATTAAGCTTAAGATTTGAAAACATACTGCTAGTAGTATAAAACAGGGGGGAAACTCCTATTCAGTGGCCTTGGCAATACTTTTTGGATGTGACACCAAAAATTTAAAACTATGGGGGGGTGGGGGAAGGTTGGGGGCAACAAAAGCAAATATTAACAAATGAGAAAAAAATGATTATTTATTTTTTTTAATTATATACTTAATGATTCAAAAAAAAAATGCCTAGCTCCATTTAAATAAAATTTTCTATACTTCCCTAAATTTTGTGAGATATAGAACAAAACATGAGATTCCTCAGGGCCTTACAATCTTTTCAGTGTAGCAGTGCTAATTACCTGCCCTAGATTCTTATCTCCTCAAGTTTAAAAGCCAGGTTTTAGTTTTCTGTGTCAGTGCTTACTTCCTCCTTGTATCTGAAATAATATCTGATGCATCAAAGCCCTAGTCTTAATAGGGAGCCACTTCCATACAAATATCATTGACTCATATGGAAAAAAAAAAATCATGTAAAAATACAAAGAGAGGAGATTGATGAATCTCAGAGGAGAGTGGGGGGAGGGCAGGGAGAAATTTACCAAGTAATGTGTATGCATAACCCATGGACGCAAAGGATAGTGTGGTGGAAGCCGAGGGGGGAATGGGAAGAGGCCAATGGGGGATACAAGGGAACATCTGTAATACTTTCAACAATAATGATAAATAAATTAAAAAATATAGGAAGGGACATATATGTATACTCTTACAGGAGAGAATATATTACCCCATCTTCAAATATATATACAGTTTTCATTACAAACTTGTAGCCTCACAAAGATCAAACTCTAAGATGCAGCATGAAATTCAAATATTATGAGACATTTTTAGAAAAGGAAAATACTTTCCTTTAACCACTGTTATTATTTTTATAAACTAAGGGACAAGTATATTGGAGTGCTATGTAGCACAAAAATTGGTTATGACCCCTCAAATGCACCCCCCAAAAATGTTTGCAGTCATTGTGTGCAGTGCAGCTCAGTTCTATTTAACTAGCTGGCAAGGTGTCTGGTTATCTATCTTTTACACTGTTCAATTACATTTCACTCAATAGAAGTCTAGTAAATCTGTTGTGTTTGTGATAGGGCTTTGCTCAACTGGTGTAAGAGAAGATTAAGTTGCCCTACACTAACTGAATGATGGATGGCCAAGGTTTCCATATAGTAAAATGCAGTTTTGTTATATAATTACCAGTATTATATGCAGCACTATGTCTATTTCCTGACTATAATTTGACGGGTTGTACTGTGTGAGTTATGAAAGAAATTATAAACTAATTTGTAAGATTACATCTGTTATGAATAGGCAAGAGGCTCTACTAAGAAAGGAACAATTTATGTCCTTATGTTTTGTAGCTATTTATAAGATCAAGAGAAAATGAAAGTATTTTCATAATCCATAGTCCTTTACAAAAATATTTATGTCTGCAATTCTATATTTTTAAAAAATGCAATGCTATAGTTTTTGTCATGTTTAGGAGAAAAATACAGTAAAATATAAAATTTCCCATAAATGTATCCTCTTTAACTTGATATTAAACAAAACATTAATTTTATTAGCATATTTTGCATATGATGAAGTACATTTTTATGTTTTCTAAAACCTTCCAGTTCTCAGACCACAAAGAAAATGTTACAGATATTTGATAACTCTTTCATAGGTGGGACAATAAATAAATTATTACTCTGAAAAATGATGTCTTCTAACTTGTTTCCCTTGGAATCTTACTCCGTTCTGAACCATTCATTCAAATTCTGCCATTACTTTCAGCCTCACTTTATTTTTACTTATTTATTAATATATTTTTATTGATTTCAGAAAGGGAGAGGGAGAGAGAGATAGAAACATAAATGATGAGAGGGAATCATTGATCAGCTGTCTCTTGCACGCATACTCCCCCCCCCAACTGGTAATGGAGCCCATAACTTGGGCATGTGCCCTCGACCAGAATCTAACCCAGGACCCTTCAGTCCACAGGCTGACGCTCTATCCATTGAGCCAATCCAGCCAGAGCTCAGCCTCACTTTAAATAATAGTTGAACCTGGGATTGGGTGAATTAGGTATAAAATATGAGGGATTGGGATGTGGCATCGTGATCAAACTGAGGAGTGCATGCTTTATCTACAAGCATCCATACGTGTTTTTACAGATTGTTCAGGCCAAATAACAAATGTCTATGAGTTTTTTTTTTACTGTTGGCTGTTATTATTTTTGTTTTAATTCCCAAAGGTGACCTAAAATCTTAAAGAGAAGAACATTCAATTGTATATATCCATATTTCTGATTTTTCCACCCACTGGTCTCTCTTCTTTCCTGATAATCTAACATTTTTTTTAATCATTTCCTTCTGTTTGAAGCACTTCTAATAGCCAATATTTAGGTCTGCTAGTGATAAATTCATTTAGTTTCCCTTCAATTAAGAATATCTGAAAGACTAAAGTTGGTGGAGCAGGGACATGCTAAACAGCCAACTCAGGTGGTAAATAAAAACAAAATTCAATTTATTTAAGGAAATGGGTTTAGGCAATGGGAATATCCAAAGGAAAGGGCTAAGAATATACTTAGGACAGTGAAACACAGAAAGGCAGAGAAGAAGCAACAGGAGAGCCTAGGCTGGGCTGCTTTGGATCACTGAGAAGTCAGAGAAAAGGGGGCCTTGGAGACAGGTTTAGCCGGAGACAAGCTGCCCCTGCCCAATGCTCCCCTGGTTGCAAGTCTCATGGGATCTCTTAAAGGTTGGGGGACACGTGCCTATGGGGGAAGGAGAGGGAAAGGAATGGCATGGGCCTGCACCTTGGAGGGGGCACACACACTGGGTCCTTAGTCCTGAGCATATTTATCTCTCCTGCAGGTGGAAATCTTAGGGGAGGTCTTAGGGGAAGTTCTCAACAGAATATTCATCAGCCTCCCAGGTGTGCTCTTTCAGGGCTGTGGTCTCCACTGACTGGTCGGTGCCAGGGCAGGGGGTCATTAGTCAGTGTGGCTGGTCCTGAGGCAGCCTCAGCATCACTTGTCTGGTTTTGCTGCTTTTCTGGGACTGGGGCTGAAACACAACTGGGGCCTACATGTTATCTGTAGGGAGGAAAAGGTCAGGGGATGCTAAACTGCATGAATAGCAATGTGAAAGATCAGGGTTCCAAACCGCATGACCAGTGATATTCGAGGGAGGGCAGGTTACCCTGGGGGTGAGGTGCTTGTTTTCTCAGTTTTGCCCCTTTGCTAGGCACGGGGGGCTTTCTGTCCTGGCAAATTCTGTACCTGGCCCCTTGTTCTTGCTCTGTTCATGTCTAACAATGTTTTTACTCCACCCTCATTCCTAAAGGATTATTTTGTTGGATAGAGAATTCTGGTTTGAAAGTTTTTTTCTTCACCACTTGAATGGCATGTCACTTCGTTTGGCCTCCTTGGCTTTAGATTAGAAACTTATTAGAATCAGTGTTCTCTATAGTTGATGTGCCATCTCTTTCTGGCTGCTGTCAAGATTTTTTTCTTTGTCTTTGCTTTATTTCAGAAGTTTAATTATAATGTGTTTGACATAGAAGTATTTAGATTTATTCTGTTTGAACTTTCTCAGTTTCTTATATCTGTTGTGCTTTTTTGCCAAATTTTGAGGTTTTGTCCTATAGCTCCAGTCTTCAGTGGTTGAACCTGTTGCTGTGCCCTTCATGTTCCCAGCAGCCATGGTCTTTTAAGAAGCCTCACGGGGCGAGGGAAGCCACTTCTAGAAGGAAAGGGAGAGTTTTTGTTAAGCCATCTGAGTCTTTCATGGAAGTTAATAATGAGGAAGAGATGGTTAGAGGAGTATAGAAGAAATGGAGGGCAGCCCCTTTCGGTCAGTCCCTTTCTCTGGTTTAAGGGACTTTAGGGAACATGCAGAAAAGGTGTTTTAGAAACCAGGGGACTGAGGAGTCAGAGAAGATCCCTAGTTACCTACATAGAACAGCTGGGCAGGCCAGACAGAGACAGCACGCCAGCCCCTGGTGCAAATCCTGTCTTCCATTTCTAGAAATATAAAAATATTTTGGGGCACCTCTAGGTCAGTAGGGAGCTTTGGTGGAGGAGGTAAGAAGAGAAAGAGAAGATGGAGGTGAAAGGGGAGTAAGAGCAGACCACAAAGTAAAGGGCACAGCAGGGCATTTGAGGAAAAAGGAAACGCAGGGTGTTGGCCTGAGCAGCTTCAAAGCCTTCCTTAGTTCAGAAGTGTTTGCAAGTAAAAGCTTTCTATGTATGTGTATCTGCAGGGATATTAATGGACACTAGGGGAGGAGAGTTTCTGGCCTCTGGGGCACAATTCCCCATGCTAATTTTAGTTTTATTTTGATATCTGAGGAGTCTGAACAAAATCTGCAAGGATGTTGTATAGTGGGTGGAAGTGTGCTGCTTGCAGGTTGAACTCCAAGGGGCTGTCACTTCCTGGATGACTGCAACCCTCTTACACGTCTCAGTTTCTCTCCCTGGCAGTCTGATATAACTGTGAGGACCCAGAGTGCTAGGTAACCACGCTTTCTGTGTGTGTCCCAAGTCAATTACTTAATTACAGTTGAGTTGGAATTCTTCATGAGGCTACTGCACACATTGTAAGGGATGCCCTCTGACACACCCACAGAGATTCTTTGTCACCAAGATTCGAGCTAGAGGGAGGAATTGTCCCTTATCTTCAGAGCTTAATGAGTTCAGCCTCTCATTTATCCAGCAAAAGGTTTTGTTCATTCTCTCAGAAAACAATTCCAATTCAGGATGTGGCTAAACAATTATTGTATTACAGTTTAAACTGCCTTAAGTATCATTTAATTTGCTTGTACATATAAGATATAGGACCTAATTTTTTAGTTTGTTTTTTTCACTCTTTCTAAACTTGGTGACCTCTGGACATTTTGGTACAGATATCATGGTCAAACTTTGGGTCCAGTTACTTTTACACTGTGTCTAGACCTAGTGCACCCCAAATTTACAACACTTGGAACCATCATAGAATTGGGTAAATCAGACTACAATGCCATTATCACAAGAGAATTGTTAACAGTAGGGTATCCCCTGTGTCCGCACCTGTTGTCAGTGGAAGTGGGCTTCTTGGGTTGCTACTGGAATAAGAATTTTCTGAGGCCCTTACAGGAGGATGAGGTATTGTGGAAAGCTTTATTTCTGTGGAATTAAATCCCTGAGTTTCCAAGATCCCATCTCCCTCCATTCCACCAGGGAAAAAGTCCCATTTTGTCTTCAGCAGATCTAGAATCAGAGCCAGTGACCAGAGTGTCCACTCCATATTTGCACAGTCCAGATCAGCATCTGGCTAGGTTAGCTTGTGTTCCCAGCTGCAGTCCATTGTGTGTGAGGTCTGCATGGCCATGGTTTCCAGGACCATATGGCTATGGAGGCACATGGCATGTGTGTTTAATAGAGCAAGCAAGACGCAGAGAGAGAATTCCTTTGTCTGGGGACTATGTATTCCTAAATTTTCTCAGGCGTGCAGTGGGGTCTACCCTCCTAGCCAATGACCTTTGTTCTCAAGTTAGATGGACAGGCAAGCACCTTTCCTACCTCATCCTGACTTCACTGCACAGGCACCCATTTTCCCTTTGCTGGACCCCTTCCCCCAGAGATTTGCAGGGAATGGACAGGGGTTCCCTAGGGTTTTTTGGTGAAGCTGCCCAGCTGACCATGCTTGTAATGTCTGGTCTTCCCTTTGTTTCTTCCTATTATTAATATTAAGAACCAGCTAGTTATGATGGTAACAGAATGAATTTGAAAAGTTTTCATTCTAGAAAGATATAGATGTGTCCTGGATTTGTGAAAAGTCTTAGGTGATTGCACGCAAAAACTATTCCTTTTGATAAGCTTGTGAGACAAGCTGTTGAAATTCATAAAAATTATGCACAATCTCCTCCAGATATTGAATAGTTTAATCTCAAATCTATGATGTGTGACTCTGTATATCATTTAACAGGGATACGTTACACAGTATAATTTGCTACTTTTGCACTTCCAGTTGATTTCATAAATATATACATTAAAAGGAACAACTTACATGCATGCAGAGTGTCTACATACTTCCTAATCTACAGGCGATACCAGTGTCACAGTGTATACTCATATCTTATGGCTCCATTTAGAATGGCAAACTCAAATACAAAAATAATTTAGATATTTACATGATGGCATTGGATAAAAAAGTAATGAATCTATTTTTAGGAAAAACTTTTAAAATGTAATAATCTCACAAAAATTTAAAAATTACAAGTTTTCTTTTTTTCTGGTTGAATGCTGGGTCCTAAAATTAAAATTCATCTTCTCTTCCTAGAAATCAAGCACAAAAAGAACAAAACCAAATGCAATGTTAATTATGACAAAATAATGCATCAAGACAAAATACAAATATATATATATATATATATATATATATATATATATATATATATATATATAACAAAATATCTAAATAAAGTAGAGGGAAGTTTTGGAAGCATGCAGGAGAAGTAAAAAGTAAGAAATAATGAAAAGATAAGTAACAATGTTTTTTATTTGTTTTTCTTTTATTTCAGATAAAAAAAATCATATGGAGAGTGTTGATTTCTGAAATGAAACACGAAACTTCTTATTTGGGATACACCTGTTCTTGGACATAGTTTAGCTCCTGGAGTCAGAGAACTAGTAATAAAACAGAAAGGATATATATATATATATATATATATATATATATATATATATATATATATATGGCCTGGCGCATAAAATTTGTGTATGTAGGGGGTATCCCTCTGCCCGGCCTGCACCCTCTCCAATCTGGGACCCCTTGGGGGATGTCTGACTGCTGGTTTAGACCCAACAGGGATCAGGCCTAAACCAGCAGTTGGACATCCCTCTCACAATCCAGGACTGCTGGCTCCTAACCACTTGCCTGCCTGATTGTCCCTAACTGCTTCTACCTGCCAGCCTAATCGCCCCTTAACTGCTCCCCTGCTGGCCTGATTGATACCTAACTGCTCCCCTGCCAGCCCAATCGCCCCCACCTGCCCTCCCCTGCCGGCCCAATCACTCCCAACTGCTCTCTCCTGCTGACCTGTTCACCCCCAACTGCCCTCCCCTGCTGGCCTAATTTCCTACAACTGCCCTCCCCTGCTGGCCTAATTTCCCACAACTGCCCTTCCCTGCCGGCCTCTTGTGGTTACCATCTGGTGGGGGCCATCTTGTGATGACCTCATGGTGGCCATCTTGTGACAACGTCGTGCAGCACCACCTAGGCTTTTATTATATAGGTTATATATATCCATATATGCAAGCACTCTGTCTCTTAACAGCGAATGGAAAGAGAATGTTTACATTGCAAACAATATCTAGTTGCTCATTTCCATGAACTGGGAAGAAATAAAAGTTAATTTTATCCTATATAATAAAAAGCTTACTTATATGCAAACTGACTGAATGGTGGAACAACTGGTGGCTATGACATGCACTGACAACCAGGGGTCAGACGCTCAATGCAGGAGCTGTTCCCTGGTGGTCAGTGCACTCCCACAGGGGGAACGCTTCTCAGCCAGAAGCCAGGCTCATGACTGGTGAGTGCAGCAGTTGTGGCAGGAGCCTCTCCCGCCTCCTTGGCAGCTCTAAGGATGTCCAACTGATGGCTTAGGCCTGATCCCATGGGGAGTGGGCCTAAGCTGTCAGTCAGACATCCGTGGAGGGCTCCTGGGACTGCAAGAGGGTGCAGGCCAGGCTGAGGGACCCCCTCAAGTGCATGAATTTTGTGCACCAGGCCTCTAGTTAAATAATATTATTACTTTCCTCAGGTCATGATTCAGCACTGACACCAAAGCCATTTTTTCAGGAAATGTTTTTTCTGACTAATTCCTTAGCAACAAAGACCATAGCAACACCAAAGGAGGCCTCAGTAATGTGAACCTTCTGAGGGAACTTTGATTGATATTACAGAACTGGTGTCAAGAGTAAGACTCCTAACAGTGGCTATGACCTCTGTCATCGTCTTTCATTTTTCTAAGGAGACATTACAACTGCTTTTTCACCCAGTAGTAACCTATGCCAGAGATAAGATTTTTTTCCCTGAGTTACAGAAAAGAGGAAATAGATGTATAGCAAAATGAAGGGATAAGATGTTGTTGGTTCTTAAGCAAAGAAAGGGCTTTAGATGAGATTATCTGCTCCCTTAGAACCTTTTGGGTTGATTTTTTTTTTAATTAATAAAATAAACTAGGCAACAGATTCACATACATAGTTAATATTTATTATATGAAACAATAAAATGATTAAAAGATTGCTAAGGATTTATTTACAATTAATTAAATCTTATTTTTAACGATTCATATTTGTGTGGTTTATGAGGAAAAAATACAAACATTACTCAAAAGGTAAACTGATCAACTAATCACAAGACTGATTTTAAGTAAATATGTAGCATTTCAACATATATCCTATTTGCTTATATATTTTTTTGTTAACCCTCAACTGAGGATATTTTTCCCATTGATTTTTAGACAGAGTGGTAGGAAGGGGGAGAGACTGAGAGAGAGAAACTTCAATGTGAGAGAGACACATGTATTGGTTGCCTCCTGCATGTGTTCCGACAGGGGCCTGGAATTGAGCCTGCAAGTGAAGTGCATGCCATTGATTAGAATGGAACCCGGGACCCTTCAGTCCTCAGACTGACACTCCTACCACTGAGCCAAACCAGCTAGGGCAACATGTATTATATTTTCAAGTTTTCCATTTGCTTTAGATTAAGGATTAGTCACAATGTTTTCTGTGATTACAAATTTGCAAATCCTTGGGTATGCAGTGCTTGTGTGGGAAGGTGCCTTGCTTTTATCCTTTATATACCATCTATCTTGTATAAGCATCTGAATATAATTCAAATTGACTTTCTTTTTTTAGTTGAGAGCAATACTCTCAGTTTATACTGTAAACTATGGCACAAAAAAATCTATTTGTAGCGGAAGCTTGTTGGAGATCAATTCCACACAGTCTCAACCATTTTCCTCACTTTCTCTTTATTATTGAGGTTGAAAATCTGAGTAATTGCTTCTCCAGCCTCCTTTATCATGCAGTACACTCTGGCTTCTAAAATGCAAGCAGAAGAAGGCTGAAAGTTTTTAGGAAAGTGCCTGTTTTCCTTGATAAAATAGAATGGTAACTATTGGCACAACCGCCACCAAACTGCTTTTGTCCCCTCTTTCATCATTCTTTTCACCTGAAGACACAGCAGCAATCTTAAGTCCATGAATCAGAGGCCCAGGGAAATGGCATTGTTAAGCAGCTAAAACTACACCAGCAGTTTCTCCTTCCAGGCTTCTTAAGGGAGAAAAAAAATGTAATTTGTTTTAAGGTTCTTAACACCTAATTTTCTATCATTGCAGGCTAGATATGCCTTATTAATTCAACATACTTATTTGGTTTTTTTTTTTTTTTTAATTAAATCTTTATTGTTCAGATTATTACATTTGTTCCTTTTTTTTTCCCCCCATAACTCCCCTCCTCCCAGTTCCTGCCCCACCCTCCGCCCTCACTCCCCACCCACTGTCCTCATCCATAGGTGCACGATTTTTGTCCAGTCTCTTCCCACATCTCCCACACCCCTTTCCCCCCCAAGAATAGTCAGTCCATTCCCTTTCTATGTCCCTGATTCTATTATAATCAACAGTTCATTCTGTTCATCAGATTATTTATTCACTTGATTCTTAGATTCACTTGTTGATAGATGCATATTTGTTGTTCATAATTTGTATCTTTACCTTTTTCTTCCTCTTCCTCTTCTTAAAGGATACCTTTCAGCATTTCATATAATCCTGGTTTGGTGGTGATGAACTCCTTTAGCTTTTCCTTATCTGTGAAGCTCTTTATCTGACCTTCAATTCTGAATGATAGCTTTGCTGGATAAAGTAATCTTGGTTGTAGGTTCTTGGTATTCATCACTTTGAATATTTCTTGCCATTCCCTTCTGGCCTGCAAAGTTTCTGTTGAGAAATCAGCTGACAGTCGTATGGGTATTCCCTTGTAGGTAACTCAGTTTCTTTCTCTTGCTGCTTTTAAGATTCTCTCTTTGTCTTTTGCTCTTGGCATTTTAATGATGATGTGTCTTGGTGTGGTCCTCTTTGGATTCCTTTTGTTTGGGGTTCTCCGAGCTTCTTGGACCTGTAAGTCCATTTCTTTCACCAGGTGGGGGAAGTTTTCTGTCATTATTTCTTCAAATAGGTTTTCAATATCTTGCTCTCTCTCATCTTCTGGCACCCCTATAATTCTGATGTTGGTACGCTTGAAGCTGTCCCAGAGGCTCCTTACACTATCCTCGCATTTTTGGATTCTTTTTTCATTTTGCTTTTCCGGTTGGATGTTTTTTGCTTCCTCGCATTTCAAATCATTGACTTGATTCTTGCGCTCCTCTGGTCTGCTGTCGGGCGTCTGTATAATATTCGTTATTTCAGTCTGTGTGTGCTTAATTTCTAGTTGGTTCCCCAATATAAGATCGAGGGTCTTATTAGTTTTCGTGTAGATCTCATTAAGTTTATCGGCAGCTTCTAAACAGTTCTTGAGAGACCTTAAAAGTGTGGTTCTGAACTCTATTTCTTCCATTGACAATTTTGTCCCGTTTCTTTGTCTCCGCATTTTGTTATGCTTCCTTGGTGCACCCCCTAGTGGTCTTTGTTCGCAGTCTTATAGATAAATCTTGATTGTTGTAGCTAATTCCAGGGAGGGTTTGACCTCCAGGCCAAGTGGCTATGAGGATCAGCTGTGTCAGCAGTGAGAGAACTTCTGTCCTCTAGGGAGGTGCTAATCTAGCCTTTGCCTGAGGCTATCCGGCAAATGCCTTTGCCTGAGGCTATCCGGCAAATGCCTCTGTGCAGGGCTTGGGCGGGGCGGGTCGCACAGGATCAACAGGGTGGGCCGGAGAGAGCAGTTATGGCGGCTCTCAGTCCTGTCCCAAGGGGCTCTGCCTCTCTGAGTCCCAGCACCCGCTGCAAAGCTCGGAGAGAAAGCTGCACTCGCTCTGACCGAAGCCAGGCAGTCCCGCTTCTCCCGTTTGAGTCTGGGTCCCTAAAGACTCGCCCGGATCTGGTGCTCAGAGTCTGCGACTCCCTCCCGATTGAAAACAACAACCGCGCCCTCCGCCGCCAGCCCGCTCCGCGCACTCCGCACCTCAGAATTTGACTTCAGCACTGCGCCTCCTCTGAGTGTCCGTATGCGTTTCTCTTTCCTCCTAGTTGTAGGACTTCCACTCAGCCAGCGTTCCTGTGGTTCTGGGTGATGTCCCTTCCGTTTTTTGGTTTCACTTTTGAAGTAGTTGTTCAAAGCAGCAAACTCCGGCGTTAACCTATGCCGCCATCTTGGTTCTCCTACTTATTTGGTTTTTAATGAGTGATTGACGCATGGTTTTCTGTATATTGGTTTATTCTTCTTGCATAGATCATAATTTTATAAAGAGAATTTTGGTTTTCTTTTGTTTGTCCAAAGAGCTGCATAGCAGACTAGACAGACACTTGGCAAGTGTAATAAATAATTTGATATTACAAAAAGCATGGATTCTTAACCTCAGCACTACTGACATTTTGGGCTGAATAACTTTTTGTTAGGGTAGGAAAAGGGACTGCCCTATGCATTGTAAAAAATTTAGGACCACCAGTAGCATTGCCCTCCCAGATCAAATAACAAAATCTCCAGATATGCCAAATATTCTCTGTGGGGAAAAATAAATAAATAAAAATCACTCCAGTGAAGAACCAAAATATCTAAAGTATTTGGATAAGATAATAATGAGGGAAGCCAGGCAGCAGCTTTGGGTGGGGGAGGGCCCCTGTGGTTGTTTTTAAGTGGAAATACATCTTAGAGATGCTCTTAGGACTCCCCAGGGCTTCATCCCAATCTCAGACTGGTTTCCATGGAGATAAGGCACTGAGGCTCCCTGTGAGGTTGGAGAGCACCTCATGGGTCTCCAGTTTGCATCTATCCACCCCCAACTCACCCCCACCTCAGCCCTGTTGGCAGCAGCACCACTGAAATGCTGTGTTTCCACCTAATTCTGGGCATATCAATGAGTCTTTCAAAATCTTTGATCATTAAAAATAAATATTTTTTAAATGACAGAATTAACCTTTATGTTTTTATTCTGTAGTGTATATGGTAACTATTGTCTGTATTGAAATTAGTTTTACAGTATTATATTTTGATCTATGAAATTGCTTTCTATAAATGATGCAAAATAAACTTTAAGTGAAACTTGCAAAGAAATGCTGAAGTGTAAGTCTGTGTTTATGTGACATGAAAAGCACAGGTTAAGTCTGCTAAAAATAAACATTGAATCAGTTTTAAATAGTTGTTTGGCATTGCATAGCATTCAGGGATCACAAAGGGACAAACCTAGATGATATCAATGACCAAGTAGGGAAAGGAAATCTGTGGCACAGCTTTAGAATTTCCACTCCAATTAGAGACCTGTAGTGTTGGAGATCAACCCAACACATTATTCCAGCTACAGGTACTGAAACCCAAATAATATTTAGGTATATTCAGCTGCCCTTTCCCAACTCCTACATAGTTTTGTCTACAGGGGGCTACATAACTATTACATGTTTAACTGGATGCTTTGGCATTAACTGTCAGCCTTTGGTTCTATTGTCTTTGAACTGGCTCATGTGGACAATGTATATATTTAAACTATGCTTTAAACTGTGTACCAGGAAATAATTTATTTTTCACCTAGATGCTAGGCTGTGCATTTTAGTCACAGAGAGACAATAATTCTCAAACCAATCCCACAGATATTCTACTCCAGTTAAATACAATCATAAAATACGTTACTGGTAGATGATGATTTCAAATGGTGTTTAGCCTTAGCTGGTTTGGCTCAGTGGATAGAGCATCAGCCTGTGGACTGAAGGGTCCCAGGTTTGATTAAGGTCAAGGGCACATGCCCAGGTTGCTGGCTAGATCCCCAATTGGGGGCATGCAGGAGGCAGCCAATCAATGATTCTCATCATTGATGTTTCTATTTCTCTCTCCCTCTTCCTTCCTCTCTGAAATAAATAAATATATATTTTAAAAAATAACCTAAGCAATAGGAGTAACCATAAAAGATTCAATTGAAGCATATTGACCCTAGTTCAATATTATTATTATGTAAAGTTGTGTTTTTAAAACAACTAAAACCAATGTAACTCAAAGAAGTCATTAGTTGTTTGTTTTTTTAATCTATTTTAACCTAATATCATCAAGGAGCAACTTTTGAGAATAAATTAAACAATTTAAAAATTAAATTATTATTAACATTTCATATTCAATTGATTAAAATTCTAATGGAATTTGTCTAAAGACAGAAACAGGCAAATATAAAATGATCAGAACAGGAGTGTTATACATTTAAGCTGCTATTAATACAGTTAACTCTCTGAATTGAATGTGTATCTATGCAAATACAGCAGGCTGGATCTTCTGCCATGGACTTTTAGATCTTTTTGTTGAAGTGTCATTGGAACCACAGCTTTTCTTTTTTCTCTCTCCTTTTTAAATTATTATACTTCCATTGATTTCAAAAAACAACAGGTGTTTCCCAATCTTTGATATTATTGTAGCTGCTCTTGGTACTCAATCCATATCCCTTTGGAATTTCCTAGTCCAGTGCATGCCATGTTTGGAGGACAAGTATGCCAATTTTCTCCTTTTTCAGGGTAGCATAACATTGAAGCATCTTATACAGGTCTTACAAAGTAAACATCAAAGTCAAGCTTCAGTCGGGCATAGCAGTAACCTATTAATATCATAGCCTTCCTTGGGTCCCTTCCATTTCCTGACTTACTTTCCAAAGCCCCGTCAGTGCTTCCTGGGAGCTCCCCCCAAACTTCTTGGTTCAAGAGCCCAATATAAGTAGGAATAGAATACTTTATTATTCTATAAAGAAGTATGGACATTTTATTAAACTTAGTTTCTATTCTAAATGCACATCATAATTTACAAACTATGATTTATAAAGTGATTTTAAGTGATGATTGCTTGGAGATCTTACACTGTAGAATAGGAACAATAACAGTAATAATAGGTGTAAGGTTCGAGGAGCAGGAGACAAAGTCAGAGAGCCAGGCAAGTCAAAAAGGAGGAGCTTTAATCTGCACTCCCCGGAAAGGTTCACGGGTGCAAGGGCGGGGCCAGTGAAGTCGTGCCAAAAGGGAGTGGAGGCACTTTTTTTTTTTTTATACAGCTGTTCAGTGAGGGCAGGGGAGCATGAGCTGTGGGAGTATCCACGGCGGGCAGGTCTGTTACGGGTTCCAGGAAGGAACCAGTATCTGCGTCACCATTGCCTTGCAGTTGCATGCATGGGCTCCTGGACTTCCCTCCCACCTAACAATAGTAATAATAAAAATAATAATAATCACAGTAAATTATACAATTAACTTCAGTTCAAAGCAACACATTCAAATGTTGCAAGTGTTAAAAATAATTTAAGCATCTATAAAATAAAAGGAAACTTCTCAATGGAATCATCAGGAAAAACATTAAACCATTCTTTTATTCAACATTTGCTTAGCATTTCATACGAAGCAGGCACCAAACTAGGAGGGGTGAATAAAAAAACGGTAGTGAAGTGACCTTCCTCTTTTGTGTTTGGCACAGACATGGTTTAGGACACTCATGTATTCACATTTATTTAGCAGAAATCATTTATTTGACAATATTATAAAAAAGATCAGCACAGAGACAAAAAATAAAGAAGGGAGAAAGAATAACTTCATAATTTATCAAGATATAAATTGCAGCATTTCATTTTTGAACTACAACCAAAGCCGCTGCAATGATTTCAACTAAGTCAAAAGATATACTAGTATTTTCAAAGTGTCATATGAATTCAAATATAAATGTTTGTTTTATTCTAGATTAAAAGGAATATAGATCCTAGATGTTTTACTGTTAGTGATCACATAAACCTGCAAGAATTAAAGCTCAGAAAAACAGAGCCCTCTCCAGTGGATTTTATGACTGAACTGGCTAATTTACTGTCCTATAAAAACAATAATTAAAATTTGAAAGAAAGAAAAGAGGTAGCTGAATGTAAAACAAACTTTGATATCAATATCTAGGAAAATGTTAGTATGATAGTAAGTGAATCCTAGAATTTTGAGTAATTTAATAGGGTACGTTTTAGAACAAGTTACATGTATCTGGTCAAATTATTTGAAACACACACTTAATGTATTTCATTAAGCCTGCTACAATATTTCCATATCCACAGAGTTCTCAGACATATCAAAATGAAACACACTGAATAAGAAGTACTAAATCTTTCAGTGACATTTAATTTCTCTGTATGATTTGGGCAATACTTCTTATACATCTCCAGTCGAATATTTTCAAATGTAACAAGTAATGCCAGTTGTTCTTTTGTTTCCAACTTCGGTTTTTTCATCTTGAAATGTTAATGTTAGGTCCCATCAGATTTCTTTTTCTTATTTTTTTAGTACCATAGTAGACAGACAATATTGATACCGAATTTTTGGACTGGAACCCGGATTTTTTGTCCGCCGGAATCGAAGAATGAATCCACGGACAGAAAGTGGTATGGCAAAGGTGGAGATTCATCGAAGAACAAGTACAGACTCCCACGTAGGGAGGGGGAAGAGTCCCACAGAACTGACTCCAATCTAGGGAGGTGGGGGAAAGGGTCCCACTGAGTCCCTTTTCCCTATGGCTTATAAAGGCTGCAGTTCCTGTGTCCTGATATCCCCTCTGATTGGTCAATATTCCCCTTCACTATAGTGATTCCTGAGGCCCTCCTTCCTCATAGTCCTTCCATTCCTCTGGGCTTTCTTCTTTTCCATCTGAATGAAGAGCTTCCTTCTCTTTATTTTGTAAATATAGACCTTTCCTGGCTACTTCCCTTGTCTTATGTAAATGCAACTGTGGCTGCTCCCTTGTCTTATGGAGATGTAACTGCACCTGGCTTCCTTGTGTTATGGAAATGTACCTTCTCCCAGTCTGTGGCCCTGTGTTTTTTTCCATGGACCCCAATTCTAAAAAAATCCCTAAGCCTGCCTATATTTTCCCCAAATTCTTGCTTCAATATGAGGCATGATTTATAATTAGAAAAAGCCCTAAGCCACTAAAAAGTAGTAATACTTATATGTATGATTGCATTTAATGCCTTTGAAAGCATCATCATATAACCAGAAACTATACATTTTATAGTATGTCTGTGGAAAATTTCTCAGTATAATTTAAGGTATCATGATTGAAGTTTTTCATCATCTCCACTGACCTCTTGTCTTATTTTGATATTCTTTCTTCTTGGTAATTTCTTTTTATTTATTGATAAATATCTGCTAAGCAAATGGTTATCTCATAATATGGAAATTTGCATACAATGAGGGATATGACAGCATCTCAAATATTATAATGTCCTTTAGTTGCTTTACAATTTAAAAAAAACAACACACATTTTGGATTTCAGGTATTGTAAATTAACACAATTTGGTGTCTATAACGTGAAGTTTTGCATAAGCAAGTTGCTAATAAACCCTAAAAAAGGCAAGATGGGTTTCAGAAAGAATAACAAGCACTATGTGTTAAATGATTTAAAAAAATTTTTTTTCTTTAATCCAATCTTAATAGGAGACTATATTTCTCAGAAGCTTTCTATGATCTTTGCATTTAAATGCCATCATGCTGCTACCTGCAAGTGTGCTTGGTGTTTGGGAATTGAAACACTCAACGCAAGTGGGTAACCACTTAACCTCAATACAGACTGAGCTACAAAAACTAAGAGGAAGGAACCCCTCCAGGCCTTTTGTTTCTAATGAAATCATTGAGTGATAGGATTTCACATTGTCACAATACAAAAAGTGCTGCTCTTTATTCATTGACCTTAATCCAAACAATCCATAATGAACCTCCTTTTAAGAGTGTTGATTGTACCATTAGTTATATTGGAAGCTTGTTGGTTCAGACACTGTTAATTGCCTTTAGACATGCTACTTAGCTTTCTGATAGTACACATTTTTTTACTTAATAGATGTTCTTTATTAAGTGAAAAATCAACCAGTTTTTCTGCTCTTCAATCAGGAGCAATCAATATTTCTTGAGACTGAGAAAATCAAACAAGACTTTTCCCCAAACTTTTATTTTGTGAATTTTTGTATGAACAAAAGTTGAAGAAATGGTATATCAAACACTGTATATTCCTCATAGAGGTTCACAAATTTTTAACAATGTTTTAGATTTTGCTACATTTAGTCTCCATTTAATTCTCTACATCTTCTTTCTTGTTTAAATTTGAGAGCAAGTTGTAGATCTCATCATTTTTCTCCATTAAATTCTTTAGAATACATTCCTCCATTACCTCAATACCATAATCACATTCAAGAAATTTTACTAATATATCCTATCTAATAAAGAGGGAATATGCTAATTGACCCTCACACCATTGCAAAGATGGTAGCACCCACAGCCAATAAGGAGAAAATATGCTAATTGATTGCCCCACCCTCTAAGATGGTGGCACCCACAGCCAATAAGGAGGAGATATGCTAATTAACTACCCCATCCTCAAAGATGGCAGCACCCACAGCCACAAGATGGCGGTGCCCAGTCCCCTTAGCTTCACTGGAGCCTTGCCATGTGCCTGCCTCCGGAGTCCCCCAGTCTCCTCATCCCCCCAGCCGCCCAGGGCTGGTCTGAGGTGCAGGCAAGCATTGGATGGCAGCTTCCCAGCCACCCAGGGCTGCCTGAGGCTCAGGTAACCAGGGCTGGCCAAGGCTTGCGCTGCCAGCAATGGCAGCAATAGAGGTGTGATGGGGCATTGCTTTCCCCTGATTGCCGGGTCGCCTCCCGCCCTGAGGGCTTCCGGACTGTGAGAGGGGGCAGGCCGGGCTGAAGGACCCCTCACTCCAATGCATGAATTTTCATGCACCGGGCCTCTAAAATATATATATATATATATATATATATATATATATATATAGTATTTGGGAATTGAAACACACACACATATATCTATCTATCTGTCTATATATATATAGATATATTTGTGCAGTATATACTCATATATATCCTATATAATAAAAGCTTAATATGCTAAGTGTGCGACCATTCGACCAGACGCTATGATGTGCACTGACCACCAGGGGGCAGATTCTCCGACTGGTAGGTTAGCTTGCTGCTGGGTTCTGGCCCATTGGGACTGGGCAAGATGGGAGGGACATGCTCTGGAGCCCTCCCATAGTCCCTCCCCGGCTCTGATCATGCACTAGTGGGGTCCCTCAGCCTGGCCTGCACCCTCTCGCAATCTGGAACCCCTTGGGGGATGTTGGCGAACCAGTTTCTTCTTGATCCCTGCAGGCCAGGCTAAGAAACCCCACTGGTGCATGAATTCGTGCACTGGGCCTCTAGTATATAAATATTTCTTTTTATAATATCTTTCTTTTTTTTGGGGGGGGGTTCATCTTTATTTATTTATTTATTTTTTCCAATTAGAGTTGAGGTACAGTATAGTTTCAGGTGCACAACTGAGTGATTAGACATTTATATACCTTAAAAAGTGATCATCCTGATAAACCTAGTACCATTTAGCACCATACATAATGCAATATCTTTCATGAAATTGACAGTATGTGAATCTAAGCCAATTAACTTACAGAAGTTATCATATTTAACTTTATCTGATTATTTCGACATTAGATTCAGGATATGCACATGTACACACTCATTCAACTATATTTTGCAATACTACTCTAAATAAGGTGTTTTCCATTTTATTACATGGAAAGGCGCACAAATATGAGAAGGTTTCTATTATCAGAAATGTTAATTTGATCACGTGTATTGCCATCTTAAAGATAAATTTCACTCTTATCATTGTAGGGGGTAATATTATTGTTATTTGGTCTAGATTTTAAATTTATTTGCATTTCAAATTAATTTGTTTGTTACAATTATAAATTTTAATTGTTAAAATTAATATTATGGATTTTTCCATATAATTCTCATAACTTTGCCTAATAAATTCTGATATGTAGTTTTCTCTTTATTGTATTTTGTAAATTCTTCAATCCCAGTGTATAGTTTGTGGTTCTCCCAGATGACATGTAGTAGAGAGATTATAAATTTCAAAGGGGAAGAATTTCCTTCTCTTTTGTTATTAATATGCAGTTCATGACCTTCCGATGAAATAAATTTTATTTTTATTGTCTGGAAGCTGTGGATCTTGTTTAGGTTTTTCTTAGGTGACCTCACACATACTCAGCTTTCAGGAGTGATCCATGTACATTTGGATGAAATAAGGAAAATGAAAGTGCATAAAATAAGATAAGGAGAAATGTAAGCATGAGCTATTTACCATTTTCCTTCCACAAAGAGCAATGCTTATAGAAATGAGATTATAGAAATAGGAGAGGTTGATTCTATCCTCATTATACAGCTCCTATGGGGTGTTGATACCAGGTCTCCAGGTGGTATTTTACATGATTAATCTGTTACATATCAAAGGCACATATTTACAGTTCAAGCAAAAAAGTTTTGTCCTAGCTCTGTATGGGTTCATCTTTAGAAACGATGGAGTAGCACCTGAAGAATACGATTAGTGCCAAAATTATGCCAAATATTTGTACATGATCAGATTTTTATCAGACTTAATGCATAATATTAAGGCAATATCTAACTATTGACTTATTAAGAATGACTAGTTCTAGAGTTCTCAAAAGCATTGGCTTAAAAATATCTAAGATTGTTTTTACAGTGACAGGAAGTATAGTAAAGGGATTATAACAAACCTATCAATCAAAGTAATATTAGTAATGGGATATATCAATAAATTATCCCTGAAATGGTTAGCTTCACTATGGCATTATCAAATACTATGACTTCTCAAACCAGGATGGGTATATAATAGTTTTAAAAATAACAATTTTTCATAAAGTCATGGGTGTTAAAAATGAGCAAAAATATACTGGTGACATGGCCCTTGGGATTCGAACCCATGACCCTTTAGTCCTCTGGTCAACACTCTTAACTATTGAGCAGTACTGGCTAGGGCTCTAAATCTATTTTAAATAGTAATGTGTCCCATGCTTATAATACTTTAAAGACAACATAGGCTATTAATGCTGAGAAATTAATCAGCACTTTGCCATTTATAATACAAATGTAAGCACAAGGCCATCTTGACACGCTTGTATGAATATTAGCATTAACATAAAATAAATAAACATAAATTATGTTCACACTGTTTATTCATGGTCTTCTCCAGTATATAACAGACCCCTGGGATTTTTAAAGAGACAAGTATTTCTACCATCCAAACTTTTTAAGAAACACTGGTTGAAATTAAGATAATAATCTCGAATGATAGAAAGAAAAGTCAAAACAAAATCTTATTATATTTTTAGATAAAATACACTCATATAATATATATATATATATATATATATATAGAGAGAGAGAGAGAGAGAGAGAGAGAGAGAGAGAGAGAGAGAGAATATGCAAATTAGGCCAGGACTCCGTTATGGGTCACGACCAGACAGGAGGAGGTTGCAGGTGAGTCCCAGAGCGGAGATGGAGCCGGAGACAGAGGGCCGCCAAGCCGCCAGGCCCTGGCTTGGGCTGGCCCGGGAGCTGGAGCAGACACAGACAGGGACAGGGGGCTGGCCGCAGCCTCCGTGGCGGAGCGTAGGCCCGGAGAGCAGACAGTGGGCCTGCCTCTCACAGAAGCAGCACAGATCCCTCCCGCCTCCTGCGGAATCAGCACGGGTCCCTCCCAGCTTCCGCGGAAGTGGCGTGGCTCCCTCCCGGCTCCCATGGGTGCCGGCGGTTCACGTCTGCCTCCTGTGGAAGCCACATGACTCCCCTGGAAGCCGCATGGTTCCCGTGCTGTAGTTCCTGCCAGCTCCGTAGAAGCGGCAGGCGGCCTACTGTGCACGATATCCCACGAGGGGCTACTAGATATAAAATAAAGCCCTGGCCGGCTTGGCTCAGTGGATGGAGTGTCAGCCTGCAGACTGAAGGGTCCCAGGTTCGATTCCGGGCAAGGGCACATGCCTGGGTTGTGGGCTCGATCCCCAGTGGTGGGTGTGCAGGAGGCAGCCGATCAATGATTCTCTCTCATCATTGATGTTTCTATCTTTCTCTCCTTCTCCCTTTCTCTCTGAAATCAATAAAGAAATATATTTAAAAAAATAATAATAAATAAATAAATAAATAAATAAATAATAAATAAATAAATAAGAATCTCCAAGCTCTCCACTACTGGTAAGACCGTAAGTTGGTCAAAGAAAGATCATTGAACATAATTGCTATAAATTATTCAGGAAAAAAAGTACAATGCTGAAGACCAGATCTTCCTTGGAGCCATGTCAATTAACCCCTCACTTTAGCATTTCCCAGATGATATCCAAGATTCCTTAAGTCTGAAATCAATTTGAGGACATCATAATATGCTTGGTAGCATGGCTGTTTGGGCAGTGCCCTTACTGAAACATTGGTCAACGTTATCCAGTGTAGTTCATCTCTGTCAGTGGTTCTTAACCTTTCTGGGGAAATCGCCTACATATCATTTTCCCAAAGCTATGAGAGCACAAGGGTAAGCATGAGCATCACCTTCTTCTGAGCATAAAGAAAATAAAAGAGCCAGGGAGTGGATCAGCTTTCCGCTATTCTCCTAACTGCAGAGAGGGTTTTAGGGAGAATGAGAAGTACATGTAACAAATAACTTCAAACTTGTAAGGGTCATTTGAAGATTGCCTGGGAGATCAGTTACGTTGGGGAACTTTACATGAAGAAAATAAAACAGTAGGGAATACAAATATCATTTACTCTTTTTTTTTTTATTGCCCCCACCCACCCACCCACCCACTGCCCTTTCCCTGCTAATAGGACTCTCAAATATCATTTACTCTTTAGCTGTAAAAAGTATAAATGACCTTTAATATCCACCTTCTTACAACTTAACTGTTTAGAACATCCTATATAATAAAAGCTTAACATGCAAATCGACAGAACAGCTGGACAGCAGAATGGCCATCTGGACGACCATCTGGATGGCCATCTGGGACCATGCTATGACACCCACTGGCGCCAGGCCCGTCAAGGCGGATGCGATGCAATTGGTCCAGGGACTGGCCATTGCCCCATGATCACCCTGCAGAGGGAGGCCTAGGCCACTGACCCGCAGGCTGTGGCAGGTGGGTGGGGCCTCCTTCTGCGAGGGAAGCCCAGGTCACGGGTGCCAGAGGGAAGCCGGTGCTGGCAACTGGGGAAAGGAAGGCCTACTTTTGCACAAATTTTGTGCATTGGGCCTCTAGTATAAATTAAAAAGAAGAGAGAAAGAGCTTTGGTTTCGGAGTCTGCCAATGTGGTTCAAGTTTCAGTTTGATCACTCCCTGGGCAACATTGTATTAACTTTGTTTATACAATGTTAAATTTAAATTTACCTGTAAATTAGTATAATAATTATGACTTGTTGTCAATATTAAAATATATTATTCATGTAACATACAACACATGTCCTGGCATGCATTATGTCCTCAGTAAATAGTAGCTTTCATTATTAAAACCACAGTTTGATGGACACATTCATCGTTCTGCTCAGAAACTTTCATTCATTTATTTATTGAGTGTCCTTCCAAGTGCCACACTCTGTTAGGCATGGGGATACAGCAGTGAATAGGACAGGTTCCTTTGCTCTAAGGAGCCTAGATGTTAGCAAATAAGACATTTAAAATATTAACACAAAATTATGGTTTTGCACAGCCACAAAATTCCTGTAAGAAAAAACTACAAGATTCTCTGAGAGGAAATAACTGAAAGATGTTTGAGGTCATGCAAAGAAAACTATGTTCCTCAGTCAGTTTAAAGTAGAGGAGAGGCAGGACAGCAAACATAGAAGGTGAAGTAGTGGGCAAGGACCAAACATAAAATAGAAGAGGGATTTTGATGAGAAAGGAGACGAAAGCAATGTAACTGTCCTTCTTCCTTACCTACAGGACCTCACATTAGCAAGAAAGAAAATGAAAATGGGTTCTCAAATAAGTTATTAAGATACTAGAGGCCCAGTGCACAGATTCGTGCACTGGTGGAGTCCCTTGGCATGGCCTGCGGGGATCAGGCCGAAACCAACAGTCCAACGTTTCCTGCCACTCCTGCTCATCCTGGCCCCACTGTGCCTGCTGACACCGATGTCTCTCAGGAGGCTTGCTGCCGCTCCCCTGTGGCCTCTGGGCTTCGGCGGCCAGCTGTGAGCCCTGCGCCTGGTGCCTCTCAGTAAGCTGAGCGGCACTCCCGCTGTGGGAGTGCACTGACCACCAGGGGCAGCTGCTGCATTAAGTGTCTGCCGCCTGGTGGTCAGTGCACATCATAGCAATCGGTTGAACTCTCGACCAGTTGAACAGTCACTTAGGCTTTTAAAAATATAGATTGGGAGTAAAGATGACTGAAAAATTGGAATGAATGGGAATATTTGAGTTATAACTAAATTTAAAGTATTTATATTTTCTGAAGATATTTATTAACATAGAACTAGGAATTGGAGAATATTAAAATGCATATGAAATAAGTATTTGTAGTGAACACCAAAACAAATTTCATTATCAGGACAGATGTATAAAGCACACACACACACACACACACACACACACACTTGCACATGTACTAACACATGTACACACACAATTATGCACATAAAATAATGCAGATTTAACAAAAAACATTTGTAAAAAGTAAGGCAGTGTATGGAAATTTCTTCTTGAATTTGGCTAACTATGTGATAAAAAGATTGAGACAGGGTAGACCTTTAGTAACCACAATTCTAGTTTCTATAGCTGAGGCTTTAGCTTCCAGTCCTTTCTGACCAGAGAGGAACTACACCTCCATGGGTTATCCCAGTTGCTGCATACAGCAAGGGACTCTCCACTGGGTGTGCCCTTCACATCCACACAAAACAATGCAGAGCCCATGCCTTCTCATTTCCTCCTTTACTGGGCTCTTGCACTGAGGGCCACCACGCTCCTGCCCTAATCATCCCAGGCCAGCTATCAGACAACTAGGTAGAATCCTAATTCTGATTAGACAGATTATTCTGCCTTGCCCATTCCTTCCCATGAAAACCAAGATAAAGGGTCCCCCCATGATTTCACACTCGTTCTCCCTGCCTATCACTAACAGGTGTTCTCTTGTGTAGCTCTATGTGGAGTGGCATAACCTCTTCTTTAGAACTACGGATCACCGATGGCAATCGTCTCTTTTTATCACTTGGCTTCACTGTACCTGAATATAATAAATCCTACATGCAAGACAGATGTATTTCATGCAGATTAATAAAAAAAAAGCTCCATCTAACTTCCTTATTCCACTCTTTTAGCCCCAGCATTTGGCCCTCCTTACTCTTAGGAGCAGTGCCAAAGAGTATATGTAAATAAAGGTGTAAAACTATACAGTGAATATTAGGTAAAAGGAAGACAGCTGGGAAAATGCAAAAAAAAAATAAATCCAATCTCCTTTGAATCACAGAGACGATTAACATGATTAAAAATTAATATCCATTTTTTTCTAATAAATACAGTGGTTAAAAGAATAAAAACATGTTCAAGTGCCTGTCTATATAAATCTAGAGGTTAAATTGTAAAGCTTCCCCCTTTTTTAATAGGTATAGATTAGAGCAGAGCAGAGCTATGAGAAAATTGGTGCTGGATACAGGAATAGCAAGATATTCAGTAAATGGAAACAGAGCTAATTAAAATTCAAACTGTTCCTTGAACAAAAGCACTATTGAATGAAGAAGCATGGCTACTGACAATGATAATTTTAAAATGTTTCAGTCATAAACACTTTTTCACATCACTTAAAATTACTGCTAGGAAAAATCATATTTGTAATTTTTAAAAGTTGGCATTTTAGTTAACAAGGTAATATTAAATCAATCAGCAAAAGCAGATTGTATACACAGATATGATGAACATAATGCTTTAAGATCAGGGACATCAGGATTAGGAAAAAAAATGTTCTGTTTGACTATTTAAGATGCCTACAGCACTGCCAGCTCATGATTGGTTCATTAGGAGGCCTTACACTAAACCGTGGCAGAACTATTGATTTGCTCTCAGATGTACTTTTAATAAGGTGTGGAATTTTTAAACTAAGACAAAACTATCCTTTCATAATATTTCTGTGAAAATACAGCAATTTATGTCATTGAAATATTTTAAACACCACAATACTTATAGAGGGATTTATCTCAATATAAAGGGAATTATCTATGTCAATGAATAGTAATGAATGTTCCTTTTTTATATTGGTTGCCTGATTTTTTTAGAATATTCAAATAACAAGTAAGAATAAATCATTTCCATTGGTTTTAGGTGATAAACACATTATTCAAAAGGTAACTGATCACATGAATAAGAATTCAGTTTAACATTTCCTCTCTAGTATCATACTGTTTATTTTTAATTTATGATTAAGAGATATCTTTCACACCATGAAAGCTATAGAAGCACTGACTTGGGAGATTAAGTTCCTACATTTCCAGTTTTTGAATCACACCACACTAATTAATTACTAGAGAGCTGTATATATATATATATATATATATATATATATATATATATATATATATATATATATATATTTTCCTCTTCTAAATCTGTACTTTGAAAGTAGTTACTAGTTAGGATTCTTGCTAGGTTTAAATGGAAATACAATGTAAAATACCTCATAACTAAAGTTATTAGAGCCCCCTTTTCATGCCCGGCCCCTCCCCACTTCAGTGTACACCAGCTCAACTTCCCATGCTAGCACCTGAATTTCCCTCTGTGGCTTTCCACGGCTAAGTCTGCCTCACTTCCTGTGTGATTCATTGGTTGTGCTAGGGGTAAATATCTTCAGGAACAGCCCTCCACACTGACTTACAGAATGGGTGTTTAAATAATCCAGCACTCTCACCCCTCATATGTGTTTACACAAGTTCTAGGGAAGCAATGAAAATAATCTCTAGCTGTTTAAGGTGGTAGCTAGCTGACAACAAAACCATGCCTTTCTTTTTTCCCAGGTCACTTTTCCACTCACCTAAAGGAACTTGGATTCTCATCTCAATGTTGGCATCTAGAGGACTTCATACTAATACAGTCATTATCTAGTGGTACTAGAAACCCGATTCCAGGGTAAGATTTTGAAATGGAAACAACAACACCATTACTGTTGGTAAGTAATGAATTGATAATATTTAACATGCTATAGCATCAAACTTACTAAGGTTTTTCACAGGTGCAGGAATTGGGATAAGATATAAGAGAGCAGGGATACATTTATTTATGCAATAGCTCTGGGTTTGAGCTATGTGGCAATGGTGGCAACTCAAAGGATAATGAGTGTTATCCAAAAACTGAAGATAGGGAATGTTAGACTCAAGTTAGTCAACCACCAATTTAAGGCATGAGATGTGAAAACAGAAGTCATGTAAAACTAGATTTCTACAGTGAGAGATAGATTAGCTTGAAACTTACACCCAGGACTTTAATTTTGGAGTAGCTTGGTCAGAAAGAAGGATGAAGTAATGACTAGTATTTTTGTGTGAAGTCCAAATTTGTATGTACAACTGCCTATTGGATGTTTGATGTCTTATCAGCATGGGCTATGTTTTAAAGTCACTCACCTGCTGACGCTGCCTAGAGAACAAAGTCATTCCATTTTTAAAGGAACAAAGATGGCCTGTTGGTAGATGGGAAAGGAAAATAATATAGGCAGTGGTACTGATCCACTGCAGATCAGTATTGACAGTAGAAAAGATTTTAAGGGAGGTAAATTCCCTAGTGTAATGGGTGATGATAAGATTTCAGAGTAGCAGAGGCCACATGGTAACCCTTACCAGTAAAGCAAAGTGGATATACTCTTCATAAGGAGCACGGTAGCTGCCACAGGTCTGTGACAGTGGCTGATAATCTATAGTATTCCAAAGACAACAGAGAGTGCTGCCAATGGGGATTTTGCTTGATTTATGTAACTAGAAAGAGCCAAGATCCAGTGAACAAAAGGCTGAGGTCAGTGCCTGCATTGTAAAATCATGATTATCAATTTATTTTTCAGATCTGGGCCATTTCTTTAAAATGGGCAGAATAAAATACCCTTTGATAAAAGACACTGCAGTGCCCATACCCCCAATCTTTCCCCATGTACCTGTGGCCATACTCATCCCAAATCAAAACATAATATCACCTCATCTGTATGACCAGAGAAATAAGTAGAGCAGGGGTGGGCAAACTTTTTGACTCGAGGGCCACAATGGGTTCTTAAACTGGACCGGAGGGCCAGAACAAAAGCATCGATGGAGTGTTTGTGTGAACTAATATAAATTCAAAGTAAACATCATTACATAAAAGGGTACGGTCTTTTTTTTTTTTTTTTTTTTTAGTTTTATTCATTTCAAACGGGCCGGATCCGGCCCACGGGCCGTAGTTTGCCCATGGCTGAACTAGAGTCTTTGAGGAATCCTATATAATAAAAGGCTAATATGCAAATTGACCAAACAGAGGAACAACTGGTCGCTATGATGCACACTGACCACCAGGGGGTAGTGCACTCCCACAGGGGGAGCACCGTTCAGTCAGAAGCAGGCTCATGGCTGCCTCTTCCACCTCCGTGGCAGCACTAAGGACCCCTTGGAGGATGGCCACCTGCCAGCTTAGGCCTGGGGAGAGCAGGCCTAAGCAGGCAGGCGGACATTCCCCGAGGGGTTCCAGACTATGAGAGGGTGCAGGCTGGGCTGTGGGACACCCCCTCTAGTGCACAAATGTCATGCACCAGGCTTCTAGTAATGAATATAATGTCACCCCAATTTTCCTGTTAGAATGGGTGTATGTGAAAGCCAGATAGTAAATGAAGTCCTGATCCAGATGTGTCTAACAGTGGGTTCAATGGGTCCATAGAACCACCCTGTAGTGATATCTCCAATTTCAAATACCTAATTTGTTAGTATATATTTAGCTGATGATATAATCATCACATTATTTTGCTTGACTATGGATTAAAGGTCTAATGGTTGGAAAATCAAATGGAAAGCCCTAAAATTATATTTGTCAGCCTACTCAACATAGTAAATGAGAAGAAATTGCATCTCAGGTGAAAGGGTAAAAATTAGTGATACCACCTGTGACTTTAATGATATTGGTTGGTTGTCTTGATATTACGAACATTTAGTCACCACTGGCTCTCAGTAATAATGGATTATGGTGGTTTAGTATAAAATGAATGAAGTTATATCACCACTTGCTATTGTTGGCTGGAAATGTTAAGTTTACTCAAAAAGGGCAACAGAGCCACTGGCACTTAGTATGTGGAATTTCATCTGACTATAGACTACGGCTTTTATTTTTTTAAATCCTAATAATGAGAAATGAGATGAAGCATTTTCCTTGCAGTTTTTCCCAACAGCTGTAATAACTTGTCTTATCTTTGTTACATTATAGACCCACGTTTTCTTGGTGGCATGTATATTTCAACAGACACAATCTGATCCGCCTTCATGAAAGTGGAGACATATTTTTCAAAAATTAAGAAACTTTGCACATTGGTGATGTTTTAGGGGTTTGATTATCTGAATATTACCTCCAAGATTAAGAACAATATATTACTCTTTTTAATTCCTAAGCATCCCCAACTCCCCTCAAAATAGGCATATTTTTTGGTAAGTCTCTTCAGAATTTGGATGTAGAAGATATTAATTTTTAAAAGTGATTTGTCATGCTATCATATTTGAATGGGATTCAGAGCAATAAAGGACTCATAGCAAAGAATGGAATAAAAGCAGGAACAATGAACAGCATAACAAATAGGAAATAGTAATATAAATTAACATATAATATACATCCAATTATACCAATAACTATTTCAGACATAAAGGTATAAATAATTCAATTAAAATACAAAGACTGTCAGAGTGGATCAAAACAAGGTCCAACTATATGTTGTCTATAAGAAACCCACTTTAACTATAAAGACACATGTAGATTAAAATGAAATGGATGAAGAAAAATATATCCTGCTAATACTAATGAAAAGAAAGCAAGAGTAACTACATTACTTTCAGACAGAGCAGACTTTAAAGCAAGGGATGTTATTCGGAAAAAGTAGGACATTACATAATGATAAAGGGTCAATTTTCCAAGAAGGCAAAACAATCCTTAACATGTATGTATATAAGTACAAAGCATCAAACTATGAGGGTAAAAACTGATAATATTGCAATATAGAGGAATCCATAATAATAGTTAAAGACTTCAACACTGCTCAATTAGAAATGGACAAATCCAGCCGTGGGAAAAATCAGTAAGGACAGTTGAACTCAACAACACCATCAATCAAGTGGATGCAATTGACATCTATTGTCCATGCTGTCCAGCAACAGCAGCATAAGCATTCTTCTCAAGTTCACATGGAATAATTGGCAAAATAGATCAAATTCTGGGCCATCAAATATGCTTTAAATTTTTTGAAATATAAATTATACAATGTCTACTCTTAGACTACAATGAAATTAATCCAGAAATCAATAAATGAAGATAACTGGAAAAAATGTCTAAGTATGTTAAGATTAAACAACACATCTAGATAGGTTAGAGAAGAAATCTGAAGAGAAATTTAAAAACTTTTTCAAGTAAACTAAATAAAAATGAAAGCACAACTTACGAAAAATTTGGCTTAGAGAGAAGTTTAGTGTATTGACTACATATATTAGAAAAGAAGGAAGATCTAAAATCAATAATTTAAGTTTGACTTAGTAAAGTAGAAATAATAGCAAATTAAATGCAAGGTAAGCAGAAGAAAAGAAATAGTAAGAACTAGAGTAGTCAAAGGTACAATCTTTTTGTTATATAAGTAAGTTCTAGAGATGTAATGTGGAGCAAGGTGATTATAGTTAACAGTACTATTCAATATATTTGAAAGTTGCTAAGAGAGTATATCTAAAAAGTTCTCATCTAAAAAAAAATTGAAACTACATGATTGATGAATGATTACTAAACTTATGGTAACCAAAGAGCAACATATACATATATCAAATCATTACGTTGTACACCTTAAAGTAATGCAATGGCATGTGTCAAGTACATCTCAATCAAACTAAAAGATATTTTTCCTAAATGATAATAAATAAATTGTAGAATGAAAAAATTAGATCAGAAATCAATAAAACTGAAAATGTGAACCCATTGGTGAAGATTAGTAAAATCAAAAACTGGTTTTTTAAAAAGATCTATACAATCAATAAGTCTCAGCCAGGCTGATCAAAGAAAGAAAGCCAAAAACCAAGCAAGAGGAAGTTAATTACTAATATTCATAATATTACAGGATATATATGTTGAAAGCATAATGAAGGAATACTATGAATAACTCTATGCTCACTACACAAATCTGAAAATTTAGATGAAATAAGCCAGTTTCTTGAAAAATATAATCTGCAAGACATACACAAGAAAAACTAGACCATCTGAATATCCTTATATATATTAAATAAATTTAATAAGTAATTAATAAGTTTTCCAAAACAAAAGATCAGGGCTAGATGGGTTTACTTGTGAATTCTAGCAAACATTTAAGAAGGAAATTATAACAATTGCAGAGAATGGAAGCAGAGGGAACACTTGCAAACTCACTTCATGAGGTCAACAGTTCCCCCAAAACAAAATCAGGGAAAGACATTATAAGGAAAGATAAATACATACCAATATCTCTAATAAATATGGATTTAAAAATCCTCAACAAACTATTATCAAATTAAATCCAACAATGTGTGAAAATAATTATTCACCAAAACCAAGTGAGATTTATGCCAGGTATGTAAGGCTGGCTCAACATTTGGAAATCAACATTTTTCAACCTTTGAAAATAAATATTTGAAAATAAATTAATGTAGCTCACCACATCAATAGGATAAAAAAAGAAAGAAATCACATGATCATATAAGTAGATTTTAAAAAAGCACTTGACAAATTCCCAAACCCCTTCATTATAAAAGCTTTTAATAGACTAGGAATAGAAAACTTTCTCAACTTGATAAATAATATCTACAAAAGAACCCACAATTAACATCATAGTTAATGGTGAGAAACTAGAAGTTTCCTTACTAACCATCAGGAAAAAGATAAGAATGTCTTCTCTCACTACTCTTTGCCAATACAATATTGAAAGCCCTACATAATGCATTAAGACACAAAAAGAAATTGAAAGGCATACAGATTGGGAAAAGAGAAATAAAACTTTGTATTTTTTCATAGAAGGCATAATTGTCAGTGCAGAACATCCTAAAAACAATAGCAAAAACCCTCCTAGAATTAATAAGTAATCAAGGTAGTAAAATATAAGATTAATATATTGTCAATTTATTTCTATACACTAGCAGTAAATAAATAATACAATTTGAAATTAAAAATGAAATATTATTTACATTAGCAGAAAAAAATGAAGTACTTATGCATACATTGAGCAAAATGTGTACATGTATGAGGAATACTACAAAACTCTGATGAACAAAACAGAAAAAAAAACCCAGTATGTAAATGGAGAAAAAAATCCATGTTCAAGGATAAGAATACTCAATATTGCCAATATATCAGTTCTTCCCAACTTGATCTATAAATGCAGTGCAATTATAATAAAATCCCAGCAAGTTATTTTATGAATATCGAAAAACTAAAATCTAAAATTTATATGCAGAGACAAAAGATTCAGAACAGTCAATGCCATATTGAAAGAAAACACAAAATTAGAGAATTGATAATACCTGACTTCAAGACTGACTATCCTATATAATAAAAAGCTAATATGCAAATAGACCGAATGGTGGAAAAACCAAACAACTGGTCGCTCTGACGTGTGCTGACCACCAGGGGGCACTCACGGAACATGGTGTGCATCAGCAGAAGGCGGCAGAGCATGGAACATGGAGAGCATAGACCGTGGTGGGATGGTGGAGCAGGTGAGTGTGGGCGCCAGACAAAAGCGGAGTGCCGGTCGTTGTCATCAGGATGAGCCTCTGGTGGTTACTGAAATTTCTTTGCTCCTGCGCACCATGGTCCTGCCTGGTGCTTGCACCTACTGCTGACGCTGGTCCCACTTGCACCAGCTGCCAGTGCCAGAGCCACCACTTGCACCTGTTGCCAGTGCATGGTGCCAGTCCCGATAGCTCAGCGCCATCAGCGGGTGTGAGTGGCAGCTGCTGGCCCCGATCACCCCTCAGGGTTTCTCCACCTCCCCGTGCTCCTGAGGGGAAATCGGGGCAGCAGCCGCCACTCACACCCACTGACAGGACCAGCCCACTCACACCTGCTGCTGCTGCCAGCCTCAATTGTTCTGCACAGTCAGTGGGTGTGAGCGGGACGGGTGCGGTCAGTGTGTGGAAGCTGTGGTGGTGGGAGCGGGGCTACTGGCAGACAGGGGACCAGGGGCCGTGGTGGGTGGAGCCAGGTGGGGCCTCAGAGGATGGGCCAAGACCCGCTCCTGTACCCACCACAACTTAATGACTCACAGTTCTTTTCAAGGTGCACGAATTTATGCACTCCCCTACTAAACTATAATAGTGAAGACTGTATGGTATTGGTGAAAAAATTAACAATGGATCAATGGAACTGAATAAAGAACCCAGAAATAGACTCACATAAATATGGTCAACTGATCTTTATTAAAGGAACAAAGGCAAAGAAATTTTTTCAACAAATGGTACTAGAACAACTGGACATCCATGTGCAAAAAATGATGAGTCTTACACTTTTAGAACAATTAATTCCAAATAGATAACAGACTAAATAAAATTATACTGTTATAAAATTATAAAATGGTTAGAAAATGACAGAAAAAAAAGCTAGATTACCTTGAGTATAGTGATGGCTTTTTTGATGCAACACCAAAGGTATAAATCATGAAAGAAAAAAATTGATAAGCTGAACGTTATTGAAGTTAAAAACATCTATTCTTCCCAAAGCAATATCAATGAGAAGAAAAGTCATAGACTGGGAAAAATATTTGCAAAAGACACATCTGTTAACGGACTGTCATCCAATACATACAAAAATTCTTAAAACTCAAAGAAAACAATATGGAATATTTGATGGATGTTGAGAGAGTAGATCTTAAAAGTTGCCATCACAAGAAAAATTTAACTGTGTATGGTGATAGATGTTAATTAACTAGGGTTATTTTGGTGTTCATTTCACAATATGTACAAATATTTAATCATTATGTTGTACACCTGAAATTAATGTTATATTTCAATGTATCTCAATAAAAAAAGAAATGAAACAATGAAAATTGGCCCCAAGATGTTAACAGACAATTCACCAGTGAAGATATACAGGTGGAAAATAAGTTTATGAAAAGATGCTCCACATCTTATGTCATTAGAGAAATGCAAATTAAAACAAAGAGAATCAATATACAAGTATTAGACTGGCTAATATCTGGAACACTGGCAATACCAAATGCTGGCAAAGATGTGAAGCAATAGGACTCTCCTTCACTGCTGGTGGGAATATAAAGTGGAACAGCCACTTAAGAAGACAGTCTGAGAGATTTTTATAAAACGAAACATATATTTACTGTAAAACCCAACAATCATGCTCCTTGGTATCTACTCAAAGGAATTAAAACCATGTCTACATGAATACCCGCCTATGTATTTTTATAGCAACTTTATTCATAATACCCCAAACTGAAAGCAACCAAGATGTCCTTCAGTAGGTGAATGAATAAACTGTTGAGTATCCAGAAAACAAAATACTATTCAGCGCTCAAAATAAATGAGCTATCAAGTCATGAAAAGACATGGAGGAACCTTAAATGCACATTACTAAGTGAAAGAAGCCAATATGTAAAGGTTACACACTGCTTGATTTCAAGTATATGACATTCTAAAAAAGGCAAAACTATGGAGACAATAGAAAAGATTAGTGGTTGCCAATGGTTGGAGGTGGGGATGGATAAATAAATGGAACACAGGATTTTTAGGGCAGTAAAAATACTGTGTGATATCATAATGATGGATACATGTAATTACACGTTTGTCCAAATCCATAGAATGTACTATACCAAGAGCAATCCCTAGTGTAAACACGGTTTTAAGTGATTATGATGTGTCAATGTAGGATTATCAATTGCAACAAATGTACGACTCTGGTGGGGGATGTTGTTAATGGGGAAAGTTATGTATATATCTGGACAGGGAATATACGGGAAATCTCTGTGTATCTTCCTCACAATTTTCCTGTGTTCCTAAAACTGCTCTAAAAATATAAAGTCTTAAAAAAATGCAGCTAAGACTAAGGTACTATCCATCTAGCTGTGAAAAATACTTTTAATCAGTGGCTATTTAATTGTTCTGATTCCCGACTCTTAAACAGGTGGAACCCAAAGGGTATAAATATGACCATTCCAGTACTCAACTTGGATAATTTGTGGTTGATCCTACAAATGTAGGCTCTGCTGGGCTAGATATCCTAACTCATAGGGAAAGAAATTTTCTCCCGGAATACATGGCATACTTCATGCTGCAACGGTAGTTGGGCATTTGCACTTCTGTTGCCTGTGTTCCAGCAACCAAAGAAAGAAATGATTTTACTGGCAGGGATAATTGTCTCAGTTATCATAAAGCAGTAGGGTTGCTTCTACATAACAGCAATAAGAATCAGTATGTCTGGGACTTAGAGTATTTACTGGAGTTATTCTTTGAATTCCATGCCCACTGATATTCATAAATTGGCAACTTAAAAATATATTTTTATTCATTTTTAGAATGAGAGAGGAAAGGAGAGGGAGAGAGAGAGATATTGATTGGCTGCCTCCTGCAGGTCCCTTATCAGGGATCAAGCCAGCAACCTGGGCATGAGCGCTGACTGGGAATTGAACTGGAAACCTTTTGGGGAAGGGGACAACCCCCAACCAGCTGAGTCATACCAGCCAGTGCATAGGTTGGCAATTTTGATAAACAAAGCCTGACAAAAATATAACAGCAAAGGATTTCATCTATAAGGAATGAATATCTAGCTGGGTTATTCCAAAACAGAAGCAAACTAACTCAGCAAAAGTACTGGCTGAGACTGAAGAAAGTCTAGAAACAGCTCCAGGGAAGATAAACGAGAATAACAGTTGAGACTCAAGGCCAATAACACCAAATATGGTTGTAATTTATAATTTTTTTAAGAAAACATGATTAGCTAGTAACTTGAAAATCAATAACAGGATGGAGTAATTTTATTTGATGTGGTAATCAGAATATTGCCTCACCCTCAAAGACATACACCTTAATCCCTGAAACCTGTAAATATGTGTGTTACTTACCTGGCAAAAAGGACCCTGATGGATGTCATCAAGTTAAGAATCTCGAGATGGGGAGACTATACTGGATTATCCATGTGGACCCAATGCAATCACAGCCATCCTTATTAGAAGGAGACAAGACAGTTAGCGTTAGAGAAGAAGAGTGATGACTGTAACAAAGGTCAGAGTGAATCTCTTTGAAGCTGGAAGAAGGAGCCACAAGCCAAGGAACGCAGTTAGCTTCTACAAGCTGGAAAATGCAGGGTACACACATTGCTTCTTAGAGGCTCCTGAAAGAACACAGTCCTGCTGACCCATTTTGGACTTGAAACTACAAAACTGTTGGATAATGAACTTGTGTTGTTTTAAGCCACAAAGTCTGTAGCAATTTGTTACTGTAACAATAGGAAACTAATATACCTGATGAACAAGAAAATAACAGTAGTGCAAGTTTTAGACTCAAGAGACACTGTATCTTTCCAATAATTCCTCATTCTTGGGTTCAGGTGTTTACTGCCCCCAATATACAACTGTCAGAATCTTAAATCTTTGTCTCATAGCTTTATTTAGACTCAGGAGCCCTTATTGTTGCCTGTTTTTATAAGTGAAAGAGCTTAGTCATGGCCATTAGGTTATTTATTGGCAGTGAGGAGTACAACTACTGACACCTTGCTGAGTTATTGGTTGGAGCATGACCCAAGAACAACATGGTATCAGCATGAAAATTGATGGAGAGCCTTAGGAAACAAAGATCCAGCTAACCACACTCCTGACAGCTGGGCAGCTAGTCGTTTTTTAAAGGTGTATCTGAACAACACATTCCCATGTATGCCACAGAGAGCTCAATGCTTCTGAGATTCTTGTGCTAATTTAAATTAAATTTGTGGACTATGTTTCTAAAAATGTACTCCTCCAACCCCACATTTATGTCACATATACCTCATTTCAAAGTAAATAAAATGTGTAGCAATAGTTGATCCCTGTTAATATATTCATGGACACTGATTTATCTGAAGTATAATATGTTATTTACTAATCCAAAATCTTGTATTTTTGCCTGAACAGTTAGAGAAAAAAAATGCTATCTTCATGCATAGTTTTTTTGTTGTTGTTGTTGTTGTTGTTGTTGTTGTTGTTTTTCCAGGGCTGCTCTATTAAGATGTTTAGTGCATCTCCAAATAATTTTGGAATGCTTAAATAGTAATGCCGGCTTTTCTCTGCTTTGAGGAACACACAATGATATAGATAGACTATTTCTTGATTCTTTTTATTGTTTGCCAAATAATTGCCTTTTTGCTTAGTCAAACTTCCCTTAAGTTTTCAGTTAATTTCGATTGTGTAAAACATAAGCAGCAATTCTTTAAGAATTTATTGCAGCAGTTTATGTGAGTACACATTCCTACAGCCCCAAACCGTTAGTGTTTGCTTTTAAGCATTTGACAAGTGGTCCTAAAAAGGGTGTTTCTTCCTCCCGTATGAAAACCGTATAACATAGTTCATGTCGTGAGATGTGGTGGCACCAAGGTTAGATATCAGCTACCTTAGGTCTTTCTTTTCTGGAAAAGTACTTTTACGGTGCTGTCAGATAACCATGACAGCTGCATTTCTATGTCATCAGGGTCTAATAGTTTATTAGATTTTAAGCAATCCAAATAATACATCTTTATTTTCAGGGACTTGAACAAAATAAGCTAAAACGAATTATGCAAAAAAGGTATATTTTGCTTTAAAATTTGACATTTTTACAATGTCCCTATTTTTCTCCCATAGGGATTTTTTTCCAATTAAAAATTATTGCATAACATGTATATTTCCATGACTCCCGGCTCTTTTCCTACAAAAAAAGAGAACTAATATAAATCATCAATGTTATCTCCCATATTGGAGACTACTAGAAGACAGAATAGGTTTCAATTGGATTTTGGAATTTAGAGGGTATACTAATAGCAAAAAAGAAAAAAAAATGAGATAAGCTATAACAATGTGCAAAAGTTCAAGGAAATCTTCACTGTTGAACTAACATTTCAACTGAGCTCCATGAAATCCATGGCCTTCAGTGCATGTGAGTATATTTGACAAATAATGGAAGCATCAGGCAGCAAAACTTGCTTAGGAAATCATATAGAAGGCACAGTGATGGAATGTAGCGAGTGAAAGGCCAGTGGTGGAAAATGACTCTGGGCAGGCAGACAGTGGGGAACTTTCTAGGGCCTACTATGTATGATAATGAATTCAGGTTTTATAAGTGGAAGAGGACAATAAATAATAACAAAACTTATTATGTTTCACTGCCTAAAATGTATCAAATGGTATGCCAATCACTCATGATTTAATCTTTATGAAAACCATGAAAGTTAGATATCTCCATCTGGAGATTTTGTTTCATTTGTTTGGAAAATAATTCTTAAAGCAATCAACTTTAATAACCACTAAATGGCAGAAAAAAATGTAATCCAGTTCTTCTGACTGTTTCTAACATTTCTTACTTCCAAATTAGGGCTTTTAAGACAGTGTGATGATACAGTTACTGATCTAAATATATTGGTGTTATAGAAATTGTTCTGGTGGCATGGAAAGCAGAAAAGATTTGTGATATTCTAAACAAGAGACACAGAGTATGTGAACCAAGGATGGACGATGTATAAAGCAAAGACAAGACAGACATTGTACAATACAGAGTAGATGGGGATTCATTACAAATAATGAAACTATTTGTTATTTGCAACAGAAATATAAAAAATGAAACAAACTGCTAAGACTACTGAAAAAGTTAAAGAAGGCTTTTCATTGTGTTTGAGTTGAAAGAGTGATGCATAGGTGTTTGTCCAGTGGGTGAGTAGTGAGATAGCATTCTACATAAGAAACAGTCAATTTCTTTCCAACTATAAGAATTCTGATATAGTAAGACCCTATGTATGGAGTCCCACAAGCTAATAATAACAACTATAGGTTAATCTACTTTACTTGTTTTTTAAGCTATTCTTTGCACTAAAATATGTTTCTAGTTTGTTTTACTGAACTTGTAACATTTGGGGTCCTATGTACATATAATATCAATGTCTGTGTTAAAAGCAAAGTGTGTGAACATTTGAGACTAATTTTTAACATGTTTGCTGTTGTAGCTATTAAAGTCCTGGTATAATATATAAAAAGAAGTATTTTGGACTTGAAATGTAAGTATAAAACATTTCTAACTTATTGCCTAAAAGAGAAAATCAATTTTAATTTTGTTTTATAGCTATAAATAGAAAGTATTTGTAATTGTAAAGTTTAGCATGACATTCTCTAAAAGAAAGTAAAGTTCGACATTTCTAATAGTATATTTCCCATGGACATGGCCAATATTATTCTTAGTTTGGCGTGTTGCTTAAGAGAAAACACATCAAAGGGAATTTTAAAGGGGAAAGAGAGAAGGAAAATGAAAGCTCGTGTGAGAGGATTAGGAGAATGTTGAGGGTGTGGGTGTGGAAACAAAAAATATAGAACAGGGTATCATTAAATTGATTTTTTTTCTGTTATTAGAAATACAGGAACCAGGATCTGGTTAAAGAATATAAAAATAGAAGTAAAATTTAATGTGTAAATATGAAGCTGGATATAATGCATTTCTTAAAAAACTGACTAGTTCTTGGAGGAAATAGATTTATAACTAAAATATGGCTAGATCGTGTTTTGATTAAAGTAGTTATTGTGACTCCTTCATTTATACATTGTAAAACTTGAATAACATTAAATGACAATATCAAAAGCAATTAAGAATAAAGACAAGAACAAGGGACTCACACAGACTGAAAGTAAAGGGATGGAAAAATACATTTCAGGCAAATGGAAATGAAAAGAAAGCTGGGGGTAGCAATACTTATATCTGACAAAATAGACTTCAAAGTGAAGGCCATAACACGAGATAAGGAAGGCCACTTCATAATACGGAAGGGATTGATACAACAAGAGGACATAACTCTGGTAAACATATATGCACCCAATGAAGGAGCACCCAAATACATAAAAAAACTCCAGGAAGATATCAAGGGAGAGATCGACAGCAATACAATCATAGCAGGGGACTTTAATACCCCACTGACATCACTGGATAAATCCTCTAGACAAAAAATCAGCAAAAAAACACACACAGCAATCCTAAATGACTCACTAGATCAGATGGACTTAATTGACATCATCAGAACATTTCACCCCAAAACAAAGGAATACACATTCTTCTCCAGTGCACCTTGGTCATTTTCAAAGATAGACCACATATTGGGTCACAGGCAGGATCTCTCCAAATTCAAGAAGATTGAAATCATATCAAGCATCTTCTCAAACCACAATGGCATAATATTAGAAATAAACTACAACAAAAAAATTCAAACAGTTGGAGGCTGAATAGCATGCAATAAAACAATAATTGGGTTACCAAAGAGATCAAAGAAGAAATTTAAAACATCCTGGAAATGAATAACAATGAAAACACAACAATCCAAAATCTATGGGACACAGTGAAAGCAGTCCTGAGAGGGAAGTTCATAGCTCTACAGGCCTACCTCAAAAAACAAGAAAAAAATGCTAATAAATCATCTAACTCTACAGCTTAAAGAATTAGAGAGCAACAAGAAAAGCCCAGAGTGAGCAGAAGGAAGGAGATAATAAAGATCAGAGCAGAAATAAATGACATAGAGTCCAAAAACCAATACAAAAGATCAATGAAACCAAGAGCAGGTTCTTTGAAAGTATAAACAAGATTGATGAACCTCTAGCCAGGCTCACCAAGAAGCAAAGAGTGAGGACCCAAATAAACAAAATTAGAAACGAAAGAGGCAATATAACAACAGACCCCACAGAAATAAAAAGGATTGTTAAGAAATACTATGAACAACTCTATTCCAACAAACTAGAGAACTTAGAGGAAATAGACATATTCCTAGAAAAATACAACCTTCCAAAAGTCAATCAGGAAGAATTCAAAAATATCAATAGGCCAATAACTATGGAGGAAATTGAAGCAGTCATCACAAAGCTTCCATCAAACAAAAGCCCGGGGCAAGACAACTTCACAGGGAGTTTTACCAATCATTCAAAGAACTAAAACCTATCCTCCTCAGACTATTCCAAAAAATTCAAGAGGAAGGAACACTTCCAAGCTCATTCTATGAAGCCAGCATCACCCTAATACCAAAACCAGATAAAGACAACACAATAAAAGAGAACTGCAGGCCAATATCCGTCATGAACATAGATGTCAAAATCGTCAACAAAATTCTAGTAAATTGGATCCATCACTACATCAGAAAGATCATACACCATGACCAAGTAGGATTTATCCCAGGGATGCAAGGATGGTACAATATCTGCAAATCAATAAACATGATATATCACATAAACAAATTGAGAGATAAAAATCACATAGTCATATCAATTGATGTAGAAAAAGCATTTGACAAAATCCAAAACCGTTTCTTGATAAAAACCCTCAGCAAAATGGGAATAGAGGGGTCATACCTCAACATAATAAAAGCCTTATGACAAACCTACAGCCAACATCATACTCAATGGACAAAAACTACAGCCAATTCACCTAAGGACAGGAAGGAGACAGGGATGCCCACGTTCACCACTCCTGTTCGACATAGTACTGGAAGTGCTAGCCATAGTAATTAGCCAACAAGAAGAAATAAAAGGTATACAAATTGGAAAAGAAGACATAAAATTGTCATTATTTGCAGATGACATGATACTGTACACTCTATATAGAAAACCCTAAAGACTCCATAAAAAAATTATTAGACTTAATAAATGAATTCAGCAATGTAGCAGGATACAAAATTAATGCCAAGAAATCTATGGTATTTCTATGCACCAATAGTGAACTTATAGAAAGAGAGATTAAAAAAAAAAAACAATCCCATTTACCATAGCACCAAAAATAGTAAGATACCTAGGAATAAACTTAACTAAGGAGGTAAAAGACCTGTCCTCAGAAAACTACAGGACACTGAAAAAAGCGATAGAGGAAGACATAAACAGATGGAAGAACATACCGTGTTCATGGATTGGTAGAATCAACATCATCAAAATGTCCATACTACCTAAAGCAATCTATAGATTCAATGCACTTCCCATTAAAATACCAATGGCATATTTCACAGACCTAGAACAAATGCTCCAAAAATGCATCTGGAATAAAAAAAAAAAGACCCCGAATAGCTGCAGCAATCCTGAGAATGAAGAACACTGTAGAAGGGATCTCAACACCAGATATCAAGCTGTATTACAAAGGCACTGTTCTCAAAACTTCCTGATACTGGCACAACAGCAGACATTTAGACCAATGAGATAGAATAGAGAACCCACAAATTGACCCAAACCACTATGCTCAATTAATATTTGACAAAGGAGGCAAGAACAATGGAATCAAGACAGTCTTTTCAATAAGTGGTGTTGGGAAAATTGGACAGATACATGCAAATAAATAAAACTAGACCACCAAATTACACCATGCACAAAAATAAACTCAAAATGGATAAAGGATTTAAACATAAGACAGGAAACCATAAAAATATTAGAGGAACACACAGGCATCAAAATCTAAGACATATGCCAAAGTAACATCTTCACTGATACAGCTCCTAAGACAGTGGAAACTAAAAGAGAAAATAAACAAATGGGACTACACTACATCAAAATAAAAAGCTTCTACACAGCAAAAGAAACCATCAACAAAACAATAAGAAAGCCCACTGCATGGAAGGACATATTTGCCAATGTTATCACTGATAAGGGTTTAATCTCCAACATTTACAGTGAACTCATACAACTTAACAAAAGGAAGATAAACAACCCAATCAAAAAATGAGCAACAGACCTAAATAGATACTTTTCAAAGGAGGACATAAGGAAGGCCAAGAGACATATGAAAACATGCTCAAAGTCACTAATCATCCAAGAGATGCAAATCAAAATGACAATGTGGTACCATCTCCCACCTGCCAGAATGGCTATCAACAAATCAACAAACAACAAGTGCTGGCGAGGATGCAGAAAAAAAAGAACCCTCGTGCACTGCTGGTGGGAATGCAGACTGGTGCAGCCACTATGGAAGACAGTATGGAGTTTCCTCAAAAAACTAAAAATGGAAATTCCATTTGACCCAGTGATCCCACTTCTAAGAATATATCCCAAGAAACTAGAAGCACTAATCAGAAAGGATATATGCAGCGGTTCTCAACCTGTGGGTCGCCTAAGACCATCGGTAAACATATATAAAATTACATATTGTTTTGGTGATTAATAACTATGCTTTAATTATGTTCTATTTGTAACAATGAAATTGGGGGTCACCACAACATGAGGAACTGTATTACAGGGTCGTGGCATTAGGAAGGTTGATAACCACTGGATATATGCATCCTTGTGTTCATAGCGGCACAATTAACCATAGCTAAGATTTGGAAACAGCCTAAGTGCCCATCAGCAGATGAGTGGATTAAAAACTTGAGGTACATCTACACAATAGAATTCTACACTTTTGTAAAAAAGCAGGAATCTTACCATTTGCAACAGCATGGATGGAACCAGAGAACATTATGCTAAGCGAAATAGCCAGTCAGAGAAAGATAAATATCGCATGATCTCACTCATTTGTGGAATATAATGAACAACATAATGAACAACATAAACTGATGAACAAAAACAGATCCAAAGACAGAGAAGCATCGATCAGACTGTCAAACATCAGTGGGAAGGCAGGGAAGGTGGAGGTAAGGGGGAGAGATCAACCAAAGGACTTGTATGCATGCATATAAGCCTAACCAATGGACACAGACACCAGGGGGGTGAGGGCATGAGTGAGTAGGTGGGTGGGGGTAATGGGGGGATAAGGATACATATGTAATACCTTAATCAATAAAGAGAGAAAAGAGGAAACCAAGATGGCGGCATAGGTAAACAATGGAAATTGCTGCCCCCCACAACAACTTCAAAAATACAACGAAAAGACAAAACGGACATCATCCAGAACAACAGGAAGGCTGGCTGAGTGGAAATTCTACAACTAGAAGGAAAAAGAAAAGCACACAGAAACTCAGAGGAGGTGCAGAAGTAAAGTGCAGAGGTACGAAGGCTCGAGCGCGCGCGGAAAAAGGCAGGCACCTGAGGACGGGGCTGTCTTTTTGAATCGGGAGGGAATCACAAGCTCCCGACTGCTCTGAACTCCAGTTCCGGGAAGTTTCTGGGGACCCAGGGCTCATACACAGAGAAACTGGACTGTCTGGCAGCAGGCAGAACTCGGAACTTGAGGGCGGCTTTCCCTCAGAGGTGCTTGCAGCAATTACCGGGACACTGAGACTCGGGGCCCCTTAGGGCAGGCCTGAGGATCCACCATAGCTGCTTGTTCCGCCCTTTGATTCCCTGAGACCCCGCCCCACCCAGGCTGTGGCAGAGGCTTTTGCATATGAATGCCCTGGCCCTTTGCAACCTGAAAGTTACCTAACAAATTGCAGCTGGGCCAGACAGACCCAGAACTTCCAAGAGAAGGCCCAAGGCCCCACAGCAGCTTGCATTGCTTCACAGCTGGGCCTCATCTGGGCACCTCCAAGCTCCAAACAAGGAAGGGGAATCTGCAGTTCTCTTCATAGCTCCTGCTGGATAACCTCAGGCAGAGGCTAAATTAGCACCTCCTTAGATCCAAGAGCCAGTGTACCCAGTGGTCAGAGTGGGACCATCCAGATTACAACTCCTCAGATCCATAAGGGACACACTCAGGGGGCAGACTCAGTGAGCACCAAAGCCCCACTGAAGCAAGTCTTGCCCCAGAAGGTTGTCTTCAGCACAGATGTTCTCCCACTGCAGACACAGCTGATTCTCACTGCCAATTGCCTGGAAGTCAGTTCCTCCCAGTGATCCTACAACAATCAAGGCATAACTACAACAAGACGGTGCACAAAGCCCACAAGGGGGTGCACCAAGAGTGTCCACCTCAGGTAACTGGGTAGGCTGAGCCACTGGGCCTTACAGGGCACCTAGCACACAAAACCACTCTACCAACACAGGGAAGCACAAAAAAATGCGGAGACAAAGAAACAGGTCACAAATGACAGAAATGGAGGAAAGCAAACGACTGGATATAGAGTTCAAGACCACGTTTATAAGGTTTTTCAAGAATTTTATGGAAACCGCCGATAAATTTAGTGAGACCCTGGAGGATATGAAAAATGACCAACTAGAAATTAAGCATACACTGACTGAAATAAAGAATAATATACAGAGATCCAACAGCAGACAAGAGGATCCCAAGAATCAAGTCAAAGACTTGAAATACGAAGAAACAAAAAAGACCCAACCGAAAAAGAAAAAAGAAAAAAGAATCCAAAAATATGAAGATAGTGTAAGGAGCCTCTGGGACAACATCAAGCATACCAACATCAGAATTATAGGGGTACCAGAAGAAGAGAGAGGGCAAGATATTGAAAACCTATTTGAAGAAATAATGACAGAAAACTTCCCCTACCTGGTGAAAGAAATAGACTTCCAAGTCCAGGAAGTGCAGGGAACCCCAAACAAAAGGAATCCAAAGAGGACCACACCAAAGACACATCATCATTAAAATGCCAAGAGCAAAAGACAAAGAGAGAATCTTAAAAGCAGCAAGAGAAAGACAGTCAGTTACCTCCAAGGGAGTACCCATACAACTGTCAGCTGATTTCTCAACAGAAACCATGCAGGCCAGAAGGGAGTGGCAAGAAATATTCAAAGTGATGAATAGCAAGAACCTACAACCAAGATTACTTTTTCCAGCAAAGCTATCATTCAGAATTGAAGGTCAGATAAAGAGCTTCACAGATAAGAAAAAGCTAAAGGAGTTCATCACCACCAAACCAGCATTATATGAAATGCTGAAAGGTATTCTTTAAGAAGAGGAAGAAGAAAAAGGAACTCTTACCATTTACCACAGCATGGATGGAACTGGAGAGCATTATGCTAAGTGAAATAAGCCAGTCAGAGAAGGATAAACACCACATGATCTCACTCATTTGTGGAATATAATGAACAAGATAAACTGATGAAAAAGGACTGATCCAGAGACGGAGAGGCATTGATTGGACTGTCAGGCCTTGGAGGGAAGGTAGGGGAGGGTGTTGGGTAAGGGAGAAAGATCAACCAAAGGACTTATATGCAAGCATATAGGCCTAACCAATGGACACGGACAACGGGGGGGGGGTGAGGGCATGAGCCGGGGGGGGGGTGTAGAGGGTAACGTGGGGATAAGGACACATATGTAATATCTTAATCAATAAAAAATATACTAAAAAAAATAGAGAAAAAAAGAATAAAGACAGATTCTTTCTCTGTTCATAATTGAATAATTGCAATGCTAGTACACTGTTGGACAAAATAGTCTACTACCATGAACTGTGTGTGGAGTCCACAAAGTCAGTACTTAAAACAAGGGCTCACCTGAAGGGAATTTATTTGGAAATCAAAGACAGACAGTACACATGAATAATTAGGGAAAGTAAAATAAAGGAGGAGGAAAAGGCAATTAGGAAAAGCCAATAAAGGATTATTATAAAGTTGGCTACCACTGTGGTTAATGGTGTTCAATCCTACGGGGAAAGTCTGAGTAACTTATAAAATGCATTTCAGAATTGTCTGGCTCAGTGATGAAAGAGAGAATCATTTGTCTATTGGCTCCTAACTCTTACTGATTAAGGATTGCCCTGGGGAACGTGCGGGGGAGATTAATCGCTCTTAGTAGCAGTTTAAGAATATGTGAATGTCAACTGAGCTCCAGCAGGTATCCACATGTCTGGAATTATAAAAGTGCTCAGGTGGAGGGCAAGAGATACAGCCCACATGTTTGAAGTGAGGTAATTCATGTAAGTTCCAAATGGCACAAAGCCTGCACACCACTTTTCCAAAGCTGCTGCTGGAGTCAGATGAAGCCTTAATTAGGTGAGGCCAAGAAGATGTGAAGCAATGCAGATGAATTCAGGACAGCCTATTCTTTGAGGTGCTCAGGTCTGCTGACACCCCTGCACCTTCCATCACCCGCTGCCCAAACATAATGAATCTATCACCAGTCTTCCGTGTGGGATATCAGTAAATTCTATGGAAGACAATGTGAGAGAATTAGTGGAACAAATTATATTTATTTTGTAATGTATTCACTCTAGTCAATATTACCTAAATTATTGCTTTAGCTGCATTTTAAAAATTATATGTTGTGTTTTTGGTGACAGTTATAAATGTATTTTGAATTGTTATAATTTCTTTATTTTCCAAATATTAATATAGCTTTCCCCAAGCATAAGTACATTTTATTGCTAATATTTTCACTAATTCCTCATTTTAATCTACTGTATGTGTATGTATGTACTGTGGTAACTAACTTGCAGGATATTTGGTCCTGTCCAAAATGTCCATGAGCAGTTCTGGTCCATGCCAAGTGGTCCTTGATATTTGGTCCTATAAAAGTTCATCAAGGCCCTGGCCGGTTTGGTTCAGCGTCGACCTGCGGACTGAAGGGGTTCTCAACCTGTGGGTCACGAACAATGAAAATACATCCTGCATATCAGATATTTACATTACGATTCATAACAGTAGCAAAATTACATTGACAAAGTAGCAACAAAAATAATTTTATGGTTGGGGGTCACCACAACATGAGGAACTGTATTAAAGGGTCGTGGCATTAGGAAGGTTGAGAACCACTGGGAGTAGGGTTTGATTCCATCGAGGGCACATGCCTGCTTGTGGGCTCGATCCCCAGTAGGGGGCGTGCAGGAGGCAGCCGATCAATGATTCTCTCTCATCATTGATGTTTCTCTCTCTCCTTCGCCTTTCCTCTCTGAAGTCAACAAAAATGTGTATTAAAAAATTCATCATGAATTACAATAAAAATAAATACAATTTTAATGAAGTTGAGTGTTTTATTATTTAATGAATCATGGACCAAACCAAATGTCTCTATGGACATTTTAGACAGAACTGAATGTCCACTAATCAATATGTATAATATATGTCCTTTAATCTTTTGGAGCCTTTATTACTTTTATAATAGGAAGTGTATTTACAAAGAAACTTAGCCAAATACAAACACAAGTCTGGTGAAGTACTCTAGTGTGGAGATAAACCATAAGGTGTATGTCATATGAAAGCATAATTAGCCATATGATTTACATGCTTAGTAAATCCTAGGAATGGAAAGTAAGTCTGGACCTCTTTTTACTTACTTAGAAAGGCATTGGAAAAATTGGTAGACAGACTTTCTAGTTGATAAAATTACCAAAATACCATGAAGTTCAAGTGCCAAACAAAACAGAAGCAAGGAAGTGGTTCACTGCTCAGAAAGCCAAGGTGCAGTGAGGCAATAGCCGTAAGTAGCCCATCCACCTAGATTGTAGGCCAGCTCTGTGCAGAAGGCTTTTGGATCAGTGTCACATTTTAAATGGTGAATTTCAGAACTGCAAAGATGATAATGCCTGGAAGTGACCTTTTAAGTTCTGAGAAGGATCATGATCTTTTCTACTGAGACTTGCACATGCCGACAATATTGATGCAAGATTAGAAAATCAAGTACTTGATAAATGCCTGTATACTTTCAGTAAGCCAGAATTTTTCTTAATAAATTGTTAGCACTGTAAGTAGTTAACACTTAACAAGAATCTAATTCTATCTGACAAAGTTTTGAAATGTGTTGCTACTTTTATATGAATATAGCTCCTATTTATGGAATACTTACTGAACTTTATAAGTGCAAAAAAAAATGAAGCTCAGTTGTATGAAAGAACTTGTCCAATTTTATAGAGCTGGAAAGTGTTAAAAGAGGATTTCAACAGAGGGAATCTGACAGAGCTTATGTTCACTTTTATGTTGCATACTTATTTATGGCAAAGTCAATAACAAAAATAAGTTATACTGCAATGTGATCAAACTTTTTTCATATACATGTAGATATAGATTTTTATTTTGTTACATTTCTAGTACATCAGTTATATAATAGAAATGGCCACAGTATTATGTACTAGGGATATTAGATATAATTCCCTTTCTTGATCCTGCTGAATGTTTTCCACATTTTAAAGATATAAACCACAAAACGTCAAAAATAAATTTCCAATGTCACAATACTATTAAATAGAAGAGAAAAAGTTTCCTCCTTCTTTATCTTTTATCACTCTGCCAATATGAGGAGAATCCACACTAAGTGTAGCTATTTCATGTAATTTTTGTCTCATTCTTAAGGAGTGCAATAACTCCACTAATTGAATGCTGGGCCATCATACTGATTGACAGTGAACTTGTAAGAGAAGAGCTTCTCAATGCCATTACCAAAGCAATATAGAGGAATGTGTTTACCCTGCCACACACATATAAGCTCCAAGTGTATTCAGTCTCTTTCTGATTTACCTTCCTTTTTAGAAGTGTCCTTGAGATTTCTCAGTATATTTAGAAATCTTATGGCCATTAACCAAAAGCAACACATAGTGTATGATCCCAAGAAAAGCATAACAATAGGCATAGCATTGATTGAAAATTATATTCTACTAGAGGCCCAGTGCACTAAATCCATGCATGGGTGGGGTCCCTAGGCCTGGCTGGTGATCAAGGCCGATCAGGGCCTCCCTTCCCTGGCTGCCGGCCAGGGCCTTCCTTCGTTCCGCGCCACCCCATGATGGTCATCACATGTCATAGTGAGCAATTGAACTTCCAGTCTCCCGGTCAAACTCCCAAGGGGACAATGTGCATATTAGGCTTTTATATATATAGATTTCCGCATGGTCCAATATGATGTTAAATTGAGTATTACTTATAAAAGTCTGATATTTATGCTTTTTTTCCACATAAGAAGAAGAGACCAAAACCTATAAATAAAAAGTACTTGATCTTTGGCTTTTCTAGTTCCACAGCTCAATGGTCTGGGTTACTCAATTTACTATGAGCAAAGACATGATCACCCTATAGTAATTCAACACAGCAGAACAAATTGTGCTCAATAGAACTAAATGACTCATCTAATGGAAACTTTTTTTCTGATTAGCTTTTTGTTGCTCCCACTTAAAAACCATTGAACTTCTTTCATCTTTTTTTATTTATGAGATTAGTCAGTCTTATATTCCGTTTATCTACATGAGGCAGAATAGGTTTGAATAGGGCTCATAAAACTGTATATGTAAAGGGTTAGAGAGTCAATATTTTATGCTTGAGGGCTGCCTACTTGCTTTCATAACCACTCCATCCTCTGTGTCATAGCACACAAATAGAGACAAAGTGTAAATGTTTGATTATGGCTCTGTTCCAAGAAATTTTATTTATGGACACTGACATTTAGATTTTGTATAATTTTCATGTATCTTAAAATATTATCTTTCTCTTGATTTTTAATTATTAAGAAATATAAAACTATTATTTGCTTCTGTGCTGTGTAAAAGCAGATTGTAGAGTGGATTTTGGTCCATAGTCCATAGATTGCTGACCACAGAATTAAAAAATAAAATTGAAGAGTGAAAGCAAGCAGGACTTTAGTAAAAGAGACTATGTCTCAATGTTGCCAGTTGTTATTTTATTACTTGTTAAAGACATCCTATCTAATAAAAGAGAAACATGGTAATTGGTGTACGACCGCTACCCTTCCCATTGGCTAATCAGCGAGATAAGTAAATTAACTGCCAGCCAAGATGGTGGCCAGCAGCTAGACAGCTTAAACTGAACATGAGGCTTGCTTGCTTCAGTGACGGAGGACTCCAACGTTCCCCGCCTGCCTTGCCGGCCTCTGAGCTGCTAAGAAACATTGTTACAAATATAGAAGCTAAACAAAACCCCAGAAACCAGCTTTCAGCGAGCCGGGATCTCAGAGCTGGAGTTGATACAGAGTTTCGATTATAGAACGTAAACAAACCAGATACCTGCTTTCAGCAGCTGAGGCCTCAGAGCTGGAGCCAAGCCTCAGAGCTAAAGCTGGCCCAGAATAAAAAAGAAAAAAAGGAGCCGTTGGGAGCTTCAGTCCCAGCCTGAAAACAGCCCTCAGCCCCTCACCCAGACTGGCCAGGCACCCCAGTGGGGACCCCCACCCTGAAGGATGTGTGACCAGCAGCAAACAGCCATCATCCCCTCACCCAGGCTGGCCAGGCACCCCAGTGGGAACCCCCACCCTGATCCAGGACACCCTTCAGGGCAAACCAGCCAGCCCCCACCCATGCACCAGGCCTCTATTCTATATAGTAAAAGGGTAATATGCCTCCCAGCACCGGGATCAGCGGAGCTGAGAGGCCTCCTGGCACCGAGATCAGCGTGACAGGGGGCAGCGCCCAAACCCCCTGATCACCCTGCGGCTCTGTGTGTGACAGGGGAAGGCGCCCCAACCCCCTGATCAGCCCTGCTCTGTGTGTGACAGGGTGTGGTGCCCCAACCCCCTGACCCCACGGATCCTGCTCTGTGTGTTACAGGGTAGAGCCATAACCTCCCCATCGGCCCTGCCCTGAGTATGACAGTGGCGGCACCCAAACCCCCTGATCGGCCCTGCTCTGTGGGTGATAGAGGGCGGTGCCCCAAACCCCTGATCCACCCTGCTCTGTGTGTGTCAGGGGGCGGTGCGCCAACTCCCCTATCGGCCCTACTCTTTGAGTGCCAGGGGGGAGCTCCCCAAACCCCTGATGGGCCCTGCACTGTGCATGACAGGGGGGAGCTCCCCAACCCCCTGACTGACCCTGCTCTGTGCGTGACAGGGAGCGGCACCCCAACCCCCTGATTGGCCCTGTTCTGTGCATGACAGGGGGTGGCGCCGCAACCTCCCCATCGACCCTGCCTTGAGTGTGACAGGGGGCGGTGCCCCAACCCCCCAATCGGCCCTACCCTTAGCGTGACTTAGGGTGGCATCGCAACCTCCCAATCCGCCCTTCTCTGTGCATCACAGGGGGCAGCGCCCCAACTCCCCAGTAGGCCCTGCTCTGAGCCCGACCAGGGGCTGCACCTAGGAATTGGGCCTGCCCTCTGCCACCTGGGAGCAGGCCTCAGCCAGCAGGTCGTTATCTGCTGAGGGGTCCCAGACTGCGAGAGGGCACAGGCCGGGCTGAGGGACCCCCACCCCCCCGAGTGCACAAATTTTTGTGCACCAGGCCTCTAGTGCTATCTAATAAAGAGGGAATATGCTAATTGACTGCCACGCCCTCAAAGATGGTGGCACCCACAGCCAATAAGGAGGGAATATGCTAATTGCTATGCCCCCAATGATGATGGTGCCTACAGCCAATAAGGAGAGAATATGCTAATTGACTGCCCTGCCCTCAAAGATGGTGGCACTCACAGCCACAAGATGGTGGCATCCCGTCGTCCCCTCAGCCCCGCCAGGGCAGCAGGCATGCGGCAAGGTTGGGCCTGCCCCAAGGCGGGCACAGCTACTCCACATGCCTTCCTCGAGTCCCCCAGTCCCCTTAACCTGCCAGCCACCCAGTGCCTGCCTGAGGTGCAGGTAACCAGGACTGGCCGAGGCTTGCGCTGCCAGCAGTGGCAGCAGCAGAGGTGTGATGAGGGCATCATCTTCCCTTGATCGCTGGGTTGCCTCCCACCCTTGAGGGCTCCCGGATTGTGAGAGGGGGCAGACCGGGCTGATGGATGCCCCCTCAAGTGCATGAATTTTCATGCACTGGGCCTCTAGTTTTAAGAATAAACATTTTAATAAAATTAAGTGAGTTTAGGGATGATACCAAAATGTGGGGTATTTGAGTCTGAGTTCGTTGTCTCGAGAAATCGAAGCATGAATTCAGGTACAAAACCCGTTAGTGGGAACAGGGTTTATTGAGAGAAGCCAGTCCTAGAAAAGGTGTAGCTGGGGTTCTGGGAGCAGGTCAGTGTCCAGAGGTTCCTTTCCATGTTACGGGTGGGTGTTAAAGTCTATTAGTCCATGTGCAGAGTCCCACATGGCCATGAGACACATAGGCACAGGGAAGCACGTCTCCTGCTATAAAACCAAAAATCCAGCTCAGGGAGAGAGGGGAGAGAGGAGCATGTGCTTTTTGTGTGAGTGTACATGCTTGCTCATTTTTTATTGGTTCTTTCAAAGAAGTCTTCCTTAGTAACATTCTTGGGATTGGTTTTTATGCCTCATTGCCTTGTGATTTGTTATCTGCAAGCTGTCTATCTTAGCTACATTCACACATTTTAAAGCTCGTTTCTCTCACAGGAGCCCTTCCATCCCTGCTCAGTTGAGTTGTCTTAGTTACTCTGCCTAGTTGGGTTCCTGGTTCTATTTTCCCTTCCTGTAGTCCCACCCCTATCTACCTAGCTTCTTTCTGTCTGCTCAGGGAGACTAGTTTGAAGGAGCAGATATGTAATGTGAGCAAATTTAAAGAAGCTGTTCGTATTTCATCAATTGTATCACTAATGGTTTTTGTAAACTTAAGCAGGGCATTCTGTTTCTATAACCCTTTACATCCTACTTTGTTATAAGAATGGTGCTAGGATTTCATTAAAAATGTTAGAGAAATGAAGAGATTAAGAATGCTCCATGAATGAATAAAATTTGTGTTTCTATTTTCCTTTACAATATATCACATAACATTATAAATTGCTTATTTGTACAATGGGTAGAAAGGTAAAAAACTATATATCATTTTGGAGATATAGAATTCTAAAAAGTATTATTTCAATACCTAATTCATCTTTTTAAATTCTTTATTAAATTAGAAAGGCAAATATGTATAAGCTGATCATGGTAGAAATATTTATATTTGAATATTAATTTATTTGATAATTTTTGAGAATTTAACTTGTTTTGATAAGGTGAACTAACTAAAAATAGACTTAATCTATTATGGCAAAATGATATCAAAATATATCAGAAATGGCATGGCAATTGGCACTTATTTGTCATATTTAGAGCCAGACATTTTATAGAAACTTACACAAAAATACAAACAAATCTATTGAACTAAATGTAGTTTAATTTTATTGTAAATAAATTATCAAGAGAACCAAAACTTCCAAAATAAGAATAGAATACCAGTGATTACATGGGCCCCAAATGAAGGGTCCTCTAATAAGCCCCATAAAGAGAAATGAAACATACCATAAGGCTTCTACTCTTCTTTCTTTCTGTGTACCACCAGGTACGTCAGAATTTTCTTTATTCTGTATTTATTTAATTTACATCTTTGTATGTTTGTATTAAAATACATAATACTCTTAATTTGAGAATGATCAAATTATGTGTTTGATTATGTCTACACAAAAGTCACAGTAGAGAGATTTAATTTTTATCTGTCCAATGAATGGGTTGAATTAGCATTAAAAGACTGCCTCAAAAAAAAAAGACTGCCTTCAGTTTACTATTCTGCAGCCACAGAGAAAGAGGGTAGGGCAGAAATATGGATGCAAACACATTTATAAAGACTCTGGGACTATCATAGTGTTAATATAGTTTTTGAATCTCTGAATCTGCTTATGAAGATAAACAAAATAACTGGTTATCAAAACAAAAAAATAAATAAAAATGAGCAACATTTGTAAAAATAATAGACAAGAACACAAGTGGATGAGAAAAACCTTCAATAGGCATATGACTTTCAAAGTATTACCATCTCTTGGGAGAACACAGGGGAAAGCAATGAGTGTGTCTGATGGACATTAGAAGAGGAAATAAATTTGAGCGTAGCATCTGTAATGTGGGAGGGTATTTTTCAAACTAGTTGCAGGAGACTAAATGATCAGTCATAAAACCAGAAGAGATTAGAAAAGTCTGTTTCCAATGAATACTCAAAATAGACCCACCAGGAATAATAGAGTTTCAGCATAAAGTAAAATACGTACTCAAAAGATATCATAATCATAAAACTATATTCTACTACTCAAATTAGCTAAAATTCAGATCTTATAAATGAAACAACAGAATTAGAAAACATAAATGAGATTACAGAACTTTAGAAACTCTTAATGATAAAAGAAAAAAAATCAACTCAGAGTTGAAGATTAAGCTGCAATAAACACAAGAGTTTTTACATGCAACATATAATTTCATAGGAAAAATAGGAGGAGATAACCAGGAATGATTTAAAAACTAAAAAGAAATAAAAGGGATTTAAGTAAAAGAAACATTGAAGGTTGGTAAAGAACATCAACGCACCAATATTAGGTAACTGAATAAGAAAATCAAAGGAAGTAAACAGAATATCAAGAGCAATACTTCAAGCAAATTTTCCTGAAGTATAAAGCAATGAAACTACTTGTTGAAATAGCTTACCATCTTCGTAAAAATAATGACTAACAACAAAATATACTCTTATAAAATTACTGATATTTTATCAGAAAGAATAAAAAAATCTTTTGAGTGTCTAGACCAGGAGTTGTCAAGCTTTTTTCTATGCAGGGCCAGATACTAGATATTTCAGGCGGTGTACCCAAATAGACAGTGGATTGGATTCCATCTGGGATCATCCGTAGTTTGTTGATCTTAGATCCCAATTTTTTTTGTGTGCTGTAAGAAGGTGGTCTAGTTTCAAGTTTTTGCACGTTATCTGTCCAATTTTCCCAGCACCATTTATTGAATAGACTATCTTTAGCCCATTGTATGTTTTTGCAATATTTGTCAAATATTTGTTAAAAGACATGGATTTATTTCTGGTCTCTATATACTGTTCTGTTGAACTATGTCTGTTTCTATGCCAGTACCATGCTGCTTTGATAACTGTGGTCTTACAGTACAGTTTGATAATAGGGAGCACAATTCCGCCAACTATGTACTTCTTTCCCAAGGTCACTGTCGCTATTTGGGATCTTTTGTGGTTCCATATAAATTTTTGGAATATTTGTTCTAGTTTTGTGAAATACACCATTGGCATCTTAATAGGAATTGCATTGAATCTGTTTTGGGTATTAGGGACATTTTAATGATGTTAATTCTTCCTAATCATGAACACGGTATACGATTCTACTTATTTGTATTTTCAATTTATTTCTTCGGTTTCTTACAATTTTCTGAGTACAGGTCTTTTACTTTCTTTGCTAAACTTATTCCTAGGTATTTTATTCTTTTTGAAGCAATTCTGAATAGGATTGCTCTCTTAGTTTCCCTTTCTGGTAGTTCATTATTGGTGTATAAAAATGAACCTGATTTCTGGATATTTATTTTTCATCTTGTGACTTTACTGAATTTATTCATCAGTTCTAGAAGTTTTTAGTGTAACCTTTAGGGTTATGAATATACAGTATCATGTCATCCGCAAATAATGACAGTTTTACTTCTTCCTTTCCAATTTGGATGCCTTTTATTCCCCTTTCTTGTCTGATTGCCATGGTTAGGACTTCCAGGACTATGTTGAATAAGAGTGGTGAAGGTGGCCATTCCTAACTTGTTCCTAATCCTAAGGGGAATGCTTGTGGTTTTTTCCCATTGAGTATGCTATTGGCTGTGGGTTTAGCATATATGGCATTTATAATGTTGAGGTAAGTTCCCTCTATTCTCATTTTTCTGAGAGTTTTTTCATAAATGGGTGCTGGAATTTATCAAATGCTTTTTCTGCATCTATTGATATGATCATGTTATATTTATTCTTCATTATGTTTATGTGGTGTACCATGCTTACTAATTTGTGGATATTGTAACAATCTTGCATCCCCAGAGTAAATTCCAATGTATTGCTGGATTTGGTTTGTTAATATTTTGTTAAAGACTTTAGCATCTATGTTCATCAGGGATATTGATCTATAACTTAGTTCTTTGTGGTGTCTTTATCTGGTTTTGAATTTAGGATAATTCCTGTCTTGGAAAATGAGCTTTGGAGTCTTCCCCCCTTTTGAAATTTTTGGAATAGTTTGAGAAGGATATGTGTTATTTCTTCTCTGAATGCTTGATAAAATTCACGTATGAAGCCTTTTGGTCCATGGCTTTTGCTTTCTGGGAGTTTTTATTTTATTATTTTTTATTACTGCTTCAATTTGACTTCAATTTCACTATCTATTCAGATTCTCAGATTATTTCTGATTTAGTTTAGAAGATTGTATTTTTCTAGGAATTTATCCTTTTTGTATAGATTGTCCAGCTTTTTGGCATTTAGTTGTTCATAATACATTCTTAGAATCCTTTGTATTTCTTTGGTGTCAGTTGTTACTTCTCCTTTTTCATTTCTGATTTTATTTATTTGGGTTCTAGCTCTTATGGGAAAACATATTTGCAGGTACATCTGATAAGGGGTTAATATCCAAAATATATAAGGAACTTATAAAACTCAACACCAAGAAAATAAACATTCTAATTAAAAAATGGGCAAAGGAACTGTATCGACACTTTTCCAAATAAACATATGAAAAAATAATTAATGTCACTAGTCATAAGAGAAATGCAAATTAAAGTCATAATGAACTATCCCCTCATACCTCTCACAATGGCTATCATCAATAAATCAACAAACAACAACTGCTGGCGAGGATATGGAGAAAGAGTAACTCTTGTATACTGTTGGTGGGAATGCAAATTGGGGTAGTCACTGTGGAAAGCAGTATAGGGATAATAATGGAATAAATAATATATTTGTCAGTTTAGGAGAGAATGTCTAAGCTTAGTATTTTATATTCTGCACAATTGTCTCTCAAATATGAAGAGCACAGGCAATCTGTTATTATCAATGTGAAAAAATACAAAGGATATTGTTTCCATAGACCTTCAGAAGAAATCAAGTAGAGTATGAGGTTCATAAGACCTAAGCATATTATGCATATACATACACATATGTATACATAAGCATGCACATATCTATTCATACATATCTATATGTGTATATATCAGTATATCTCTAGGTCTCTATGTCTCTACATTTATATACCTATATCTATATCTATATATCTATATCTATCTATATCTATATCTATATCTATATCTATATCTATATCTATATCTATATCTATATATCTATCTATATCTATATCTATATCTATATATCTATCTATATCTATATCTATATCTATATATCTATCTATATCTATATCTATATCTATATCTATATCTATATCTATATCTATATCTATGAAAGAGAGGAGAGAAAGAACACCTGTGCAGGTGGTGACAGTGATGAAGAGCTTCCTTTGTGAGGATTGGAATGCAGAGGAGGTGAGCGTCACATTCTTAGCATTATGTTGTGATGGGTTAAAAGCTAAGGCTGGTGTAAAAGCCTAGCCAAATCAATGATGTAGAAAAAAAGATGTTTTTTTAAAAAATTTCAAATTATAATACTACTTGTCTGGATCAAAATAGAGCTTTATTTTTGTAAGGCTAAATGAAGTAGACAAGAGGTTATTGTTGTGTTGAGTTAAGTTTAAAAAATGTTATTTTCAATGCCATTCACTTTTACTGATTAGTATCTTGCTCAACACCAGTATGGAAGAAATCCCCATAACATACATTAAAGAAAAACAAACAAATTCCAAAATGCCAAAAGTTCAATGTAGCAGTAGATAAAAAAAAAAAGTATAGATCATTTTATACTTGAGGAAGAAACAATCATTTAGAGAATGGAACAATAAACATTTGTTTGCTCAATTGTCCATGTTGTCAGCAGAGGTTGGTCATTGCACTAACGTGAAGAAAAGAGCACAGGTAACTCATAAGGTGTACTATAAAATCTATACTAATAACAGGGTAATATGATAATTAGACCATACATCTTCCGGACATCCTTCTGGACAAAGCCACAGTGGCAGGGGCTGAGGCAGAGGCAGTTAGGGGCGACTGGGCAGGCAGGCAGGAACCAGTTGCCCCGGATTGCAAGAGGGATGTCCGACTGCCAGTTAGGCCTGATCCCTGCGGCAGTCGGACATCCCTCAAAAGGTCCCAAATTGAGGAGGGTGCAGGCCGGGCTGAGGGACCCTCCCCTGTGCAGGAATTTGTGCATCAGGCCTCTAGTGTTAATAAACGCCAGTAAGTTTTGCAGTCACAGTGAATGTGATTTTTTTTTCAACCAAAGACTGTAAAACTATGTGCTGGGCTATCTTTTTCACTTTGTGTGAAGATCAATGGCCTATAATTATCAATTTGTAGTTCTTCATCCCTTTACCTTTTTCAGTCACCCCCCAGCTCTCCTTTCATCTGGCAGCTGTCAAAATCGTCTCTGTATGAGTCTGTTTCTGCTCTGCTTGCTTATTTATTCAGTTGTTGATAGATATTTATTTATTGCCATTTTATTGGTCATGTTTCTTGTTCTTCTTAAAGAAGACCCTTTAACATTTCATATAATACTGGTTTGGTGGTGATGGTAGTTATAGAACAGTCATGGGGGTGTAAAGGACAGCATAAGGAATATAGTCAATAATATTCTAATAACAATATATGGTGTCAGGTAGGTGTGAGATTTATCAGGCTGATCACTTCATAAGTTACGTAATGTCTAATCACGGGGATATACATTGGAAACATATAATAATGAATAGCAACTGTAATTGAAAAGTAAGAACATGATTTAAAATAAAAATGATTAAAATAAATAAAAAGATAAATGGTATGTTATCTGAATATTTTAAAGTATCAGAAGCTGTATTACTATAATTCTACACATCCCAAAGTATAATTTTCTATTCTCAGTTACTTCAGCACAATAAAGAAAAGAAAAATATACTATTAATATAATTAGTAGATAATAAAAATATATTTGTTAAAAATATCAACATATAGTATGTATGAAACATTTAGTGCTATGGAAACTAGTTAATTGTTATAGTTACTTATAAAAGATTAAGATTGCATTGAAATCAGAAAAAGAACAAAGTGTTCCTAGAGATGGAAAACATTCAGATCATATGATGTAAGAGACTTCTATCTAAATAATATATTCAAAAATAAGTGGTTGGAGAAGAATTTCTAAGTGATGAAAAACATCTCCCTTCCCTCTGAAAGAATAAAGTAAAAACATTTAAGAATGGAGTCCTTCTCACTCCTTTTGTTCTTATTTCACTTTGTTCTTAGTATTTATTATGAAACCAGAAGTAATGAAAAAAGAGGCAAATGGATTATTTCTCCTGATTTGGGTGTTTGGAGAGAGCAAATCTATACCTCTGCTAAATAACCCTCTCCACCTGCTTAGTGAGCTCACACCCTGATACAGCTGAAGGCCCATGTCTGAACATTGGGAAGGCCGGCACTCCATTCCCAAGGGATCCAATGATAGCATTTTCCTAAACGTACTTGACACGATGTGTGTCATGGTCAGGAGAGCATCGATACTGGTCAGTTGGGACTTCTGGGCAGAAAAGAAATTCAGCTCTCTCCTAGAGTTCATTTCCATTTCATGATGAACACTTTAAAATGCGCATTCTCTATGTCTCTTGAATCATCATATCTGCCACTGTTAGGATTTGCTTCATGAGATAACTTTCATTTCAGACTTCTACAGAGTCTGGTAGCAATGGACGTATTTTGAAAAAAAAAAAAAAATTGATGTTCATTTCTGGCCTTAGCTCCACCATTTAAAAAAGTGTCCTAGTAACCTCTTTTAGCATATCTTCCATGAAATTTATAGAAATCTATCTTTGTCTGGTAATCTATCTATCTATATAAACAGGTAATACGCAAATTAGCTGTGCACCATGACCGGCTCAGGAGGAGGCTGCATCATGACCATTCAGGATGAGCTGCACGCGCAGATGGGTGGGAGGGGACTGCGTGACACCCCCAACCCCAGCGACACACACCAGGGGTGGGGGCTTGCTCCGAGCGGCCGTGGCATGGCTCGGAGAATGCCCCCAGTGGGTGGCAGCGGCAGCCAGAGCGAATCAGCCCCAGTCCCAGATACCTGGCAGTGGCTGGAGCAAAGCGGCCCGGGTCCCAGGTGGTTGGCAGCAGCAGCCAGAGCGAAGCAGCCCGGGTCCCAGGTGCTAGAGGGAAGCTGGTGCCGGCAGCCAGGGGAAGGAGGGCCTATTCTTGCATTTATCTTCGTGTATCGGGCCTCTAGTAGATATATAACCATGAGGTTTATAACTTTTGGAATATATGTGAAAACTGTAAATGCATTTTCACCTAATTCACTGAAATCTGATGTAACTGTGAAAACTAATTTTGTTTTGTGTCTTTGTGACATATAAATCTTGAATTCTATGCAAAGTAGTTCTTTGGGACTGAGATCTTTATTGGAGATGAGCACAACTGTGACATGACACTATTTTTAATTGAAAAGGTGGATGAAGAACTGGTCAGGAAAATCTAGAGGCTGACTCTGCTTCTTAAGAACTATCTGGAGGTATATGGAACCATAGTTGCCATTGATAAGTGACATTTTGATACTTCTTTGATGGATATTGTCATGATGCCTTTCTTGGTTAACTTACTTTGAATAGCCATGCCATCATTCATCAAAGCTCAAGCTAACTCCAATGTTTTATTCTAAGACTAGAGGCCTGGTGCACAAAAATTTGTGCACTCAGGGGGGAGGGGAGGTCCCTCAGGCCGGCCTGTGCCCTCTCGCAGTCTGGGACCGCTCAGGGGATGACCACCTGCTGGCTTAGGCCTGCTCCCTGGGAGATTTGGCCTAATATAGCAATCAGACATCCCTCTGGCAGCCCGGCAGCCCTCGGGGGATGTCCACTTGCCAGCGGGGAGCAGGCCTAAACTGCAGTCGGACATCCTTAGCACTGCTGAGGAGGCAGGAGAGGCTCCCACCACCACCACTGTACTGGCAGCCATCAGCCTGGCTTGTGGCTGAGCAGAGCTCCTCCCATGTGAGAGCACCCTCACCACCAGAGGGTAGCTCCTGCATTGAGAGTCTGCCCCCTGGTGGTCAGTGTGCATCATAGTGACCAGTCATTCCCAGTCCTTCTGCTGTTAGGGTCAGTTTACATATTACCCTGTTACTATATAGGATAGAGGCCTGGTGCATGGGTGGGGGCCGGCTGGTTTTCCCTGAAGGGTGTTCCGGATCAGGGTGGGGGTCCCGCTTGGGTGCCTGGCCAGCCTGGATGAGGGGATGATGGCTGTTTGCAGCTGGTCACACCCCCTTCAGGGTGGGGGTTCCCACTGGGGTGCCTGGCCAGTCTGGGTGAGGGGCTGAGGGCCGTTTTCAGGCTGGCGGGTGACTGAAGCTCCCAACCTCTCCTTTTTTTATTTTTCTTTTTTTTTTTTTATTCTGGGATTTATTTACCTTCTATGGCTGTCACTGGAACTGAGAGCCGGCTTTAGCTCTGAGGCTCGGCTCCAGCTCTGAGACCTTGGCTGCTGAAAGCAGGTATCTGGGTTTGTTTGGCTTCTATAATTGAAACACTGTTGCAGCTCCAGCTCTGAGGCCCGGCTGGCTGAAAGCAGGTTTCTGGGGTTTGTTTAGCTTCTATAATTGCAACATTGTTTCTTAGAGTGCAGCTCAGAGGCCGGCAGCAGCAGGCGGGGAACCTTGGCTTCCTCCATCACTTGAGCAAGCAAGCCTCCTGTTCTCTTCAGCTGCCTGGCTGCAGGCCGCCATCTTGGTTGGCAGTTAATTTGCATATCGCCCTGATTAGCCAATGGGAAGCATGTCGGAGGTATGGTTAATTACCATGTTTGTCTATTATTAGATAGGATATGTGCCCAGAAGGTATCTGGATATTGGATAAGGACTTTGTTGTAAAGGAGGAATTATATTTTGAGAAAGAGCACTGCAACTTTTCTAGATTTTGGGGGAAGCCTCACTAATGAGTGATGACAAATAATATTCTTTTTTTGGGGGGTACATATTCTGGAGCATTCTATTCCATATCATGAATGTAGTAGATTGTGATGTTTATTTATTTTACTCATAATTGAGAACAATGCCAAGGAGTAATGTAATCATAGTACATGAACCCACTCCTTCCTTTCCACATTCCTGTAGAGATACTTGAATTGTTTAGTAAAACATTTTCCTTTTTTAAGCTTTGGTGGTACATTTTTGATTAATAGTTTCTATGATGCTGTTTTTTGTCCCTAGCCATGGATAGATCTAGTGATGTAAGTTAACGTTATGATGTTTTCCTCTTCCACTTTAATAATATAAATAATGTCTAGAATCTCTGCCTCTGGAATATCTCTCTGACCTTATAGGACATTGGGAAATATTTCACTGATGGACAACCATCTTAATGTCTTTTTAAACCCAACTGGTGTTACTGTTGGAATATCTTACCTCTCAATAATTATGGTCAGATTTGTAGGGGCTTATTCTTTCCTGAGTCAAAGAACCACAGCTTATATTTACCATGGATTGTTCTCCACTTTTCATAGCTTTACCGTCTGGACAACCATATTATTCTGTTTGGTATCTTTGTGGAAAAGACTTTATTATACTTCGTTACCTCTTTCCCAAAACATATAAATATCCCCATTTTTATATAAATGGATTGAATATGTACATGAATATATTTCCCCTGCACTTTTCAGTCTAAGAAATATTTTAAAATAATTTTATTTATTTATTTTAAAAATATATTTTTATTGATTTCAGAGAAGAAGGGAGAGGGAGAGAGATAGAAACATCAATGATGAGAGAGAATCATTGATTGGCTGCCTTCTGCATGCCCCCTTTTGGGGATTGAACCCACAACCCGGGCATGTGCCCTTGATGGAAATCAAACCTGGGACCCTTCCATCTGCAGACTGACACTCTAGCCACTGAGCCAAACCAGCTAGGGCCTAAGAAATATTTTGAAACTTCTTTCTCTGTTTCTGTGGAACAACTCCAAGTTCCTGGATATCATATAAGCATGGGAGTAAATGCCTGCCTATTATCTCTGCCCTGATGGACTTTGTTCTTACAGGTACCTGCTGAGACTTCTAGCCTGAAGGAGCATCAAGTCCCATGGAACATTGAATTTAGATAAATAATTTTGTGCACTTATGGTTTTCAATGCATTTTGCTTTGATTAGTGAAGCCATTATTTCTTTTCGACTTCTCTTTTTCCCCCCTGAAGCTGTACATTTTGAGCCAAAAAAAACTATAAAAGTTAGAAAACAAAAATAGGCTTTTCTGTCACAATGCAAAGCATTGTTTAAAGAATACATACCTGAGGTTATTTTAGTGTCTAAAACAAAATGCCTCGTGGTTTTATTTCTAGTTAATTTACCAATTACAGAGATTGAATTATTTTACTTGTCATAAAAATATAATTTCCCCCTAATTCTTACATTATAAAGTTATGCCAAAGAAAGAGAAGGGGAGGGAGAGGGGTTCAAAATCAGATCATAGGATAATTTACTAACAGTCTTTCTATTTTATATTTCAACTAGTGGCCTGATGCATGAAATTCATGCACTGGGGGGGGGGGGGGGGGGGGCGTGTTCCCTAAGCCAGGCCTGCACCCTCTCACAGTCCGGGATCCCTCAGCAGACATCCCTCTCTCAATCCAGGATCCCTCGTTCCTTACCACTTGGCTCACTGCCCATTAGCAGCAGGCTCCTTACCACTCGGCTTGCTATTCCTTAGTGCTGCTGCAGAGGCATGAGAGTCACGCGCCACCGCCACTGTGCTCACCAGCCATGAGCCCAGCTTCTGACTGAGTGGCCACTCCCGCTGTGGGAGCGCACTGACCACCAGGGGGCAACTCCTGCATTAAGCATCTGCCCCTGGTGGTCATGGCTACTGGCTGGTTGTTATAGTCGTTCCGCCATAACGGCCGCTTAGGCTTTTATTATCTATACTAATATAAGGGTAATATGCTAATTAGACCAGGAGACCTTCCGGGAGACAGTCCGGATGTCCTTCTGGACAAAGCCATGATGGTGGGGCCGAGGCAGAGGCGGTTAGGGGCGATCAGGCCAACGGGGGTGCAGTTGGGGGCGAGCAGGCCAGTGGGAGGGGGCAGTTGGGGGCAATCAGGCCAGCAGGAAGGGGTAGTTTGGGGAGAGCAGGCCGGTAGGGGGGGCAGGTGATGGCGAGCAGGTCCATGGGGGAGGGACAGTTGGGGCCCAGCAGTGCAGCAGGGGGAGCAGTTTGGGGTGATCAGGTCAGAAGGGGGGTGCAGTTGGGGTGATCAGGCAGGCAGGAAGAGAGGTTAGGGGCAATCAGACAGGTGAGTGGTTAGGAGCCAGCAGTCCCAGATTGCGAGAGGGATATTGAACTGCTGATTTAGACATCTAGCAGTCAGACATCCCCCGAGGGGTCCCAGATTGGAGAGGGTGCAGGCTGGGCTGAGGGACACATCTCCCCCATGCACGAATTTTGTACCCTAGGCCACTAGTCAACACTAATAAAAGAGAAAAATGGTAATTGGCGTACGACGATACCCTTTTCATTGGCTAATCAGGGCTATATGCAAATTAACTGCCAACTAAGATTGGCAGTTAACTGCCAACAAGATGGCGGTTAATTTGCATATGTAGGCACAATGCAGGGAGGCGAAAGGGAAAGCAGGAAGAAGCCCCCTGCCACTGACAGTGATCGGAAACCCAGGGAGGAGCTAAGAGCTGGGGGGCAGGGCAAAGGCGGCCCTGGGGCCGCCTTTGCCCTGCCCCCCAGCCATGATCGGAGAATCAGGAGCCTTTGCCGCCCTGGCCAGTGATAGCAGGAAGTAGGGGTGGAGCCAGCAATGGGAGCTGGACACGGTCGAAGCTGGCAGTCCCGGGAGCTAGGGGTCCCTTGCCTGGGCCTAAAGCGGAGCCCACGATCACGGGGCCGCTGCAGCTGCGGGTCCCCGCTGCCCGGGCCGGACGCCTCAGCCAGAGGCGTTAGGCCTGGGCAGGGGCGGAGCCTGCAACCACGGGGAGCTGGGGGACCCTGCCCAGGACTGACACCTCTGCTGGAGGCCTCAGGCCTGGTCAAGGGGCCGATCCGGTGATTGGTGATCGGAGGGTGATGAGGGTCAACTCCTCTGGCCGAGGCATCAGGCCTGGACGGGGGGCGGAGCCGGGGATTGGGGGGATATGATGGTCCCCTTGCCCAGGCCTGTAGCCTGGGTCAGAGGCGTCAGGCTTGGGCGGGGGGTGGAGCAAGCGATCAGAGGGAGATGGGGGTCCCCTGCCTAGGCATGATTCCTGGGCCAGAGGCCTCAGGCCTGGGCGGGGGCCAGAGCCAGTGATCGGGGGGAGATGGGGGTCCCCTGTCCAAGCCTGACACCTCTGGCGGAGGCGTCAGGCCTGGGCAAGGGGCCAATCAGGTGATCGGAGGGTAATGGGGGTCTATGCCTCTGGCCGAGTCATCAGGCCTGGGCAAGGGGCAGAGCCAGCAATCGGAGGGGTCTGGGGGTCCCCTGCCCAGGCCTGATGCCTGGGCCAGAGGCGTCAGGCTTGGGCGGGGGGCAGAACCAGTGATGGGGGGAAATGAGGGTCCCCTGCCCAGGCCTGACGCCTCTGTCAGAGGCGTCAGGCCTGGGCAAGGGGCCGATCCTGCGATTGGAGGGTTATGGGGGTCAACGCCTGAGGGCTCCCAGTATGTGAGAGGGGGCAGGCTGGGCTGAGGGACACTCCCCCCACACACACACCCAGTGCACGAATTTCGTGCACCGGGCCCCTAGTTTATATATATAAAAGTCTAAGTGACCATTATGACTGAACAGTCAGATGACCAGCTGGTATTTATGCCATGTACTGACCACCAGGGGACAGGAGCTGCCCTCTGGTTGTCAGTGCGCTCCCACAGCCTACCTCACTCAGCCAGCCTACCTACTGCGGTACCTCCCCCAGCCAATCAGTCTCAATCGGGACTAGGCAAGGGAGCCCTGATCTATCGGGAGGGACCCCACCTGTGCGCTAATTTGTGCACCGGGCCTCTAGTATAGATTATAAATACCTAAAAGAGCTCCTCTGTGCTATGTCATTTTTTAAAAGTCCCTGTGAAATTTATCAAGAAATAACTTTATATAGATTCATTAGACATAAATTATATGAACATGCAAATATTTTAAAATATAAATAATTTAAGAATGAACACTCAGTAATTTTTATCTAAAAGCTTTAATTATTTAATCATTTCTTTAAATATTGCTTTAGATGTGGAGCCTAATGGGTTAAAAATATGACTTCATAAAATTGATTATTAGATAAAAATATTATAATTAATGTTTAATCCTATATTTTCTTAAATTTACCTGAAATAATATTTCTTAGATTCTGTTAAAATAATAATTTATAACAAGTCAAATGTAATAAACATGTTTGTAGCAGTTATTCAATTTTTATTTCAAATTCTAAAAAAAAAATAAAACTTTTATCACTTACAGAATACTTTTAAATATATCATATTTTTAAATTTTACTCAATTTTTCTCATTTTATTTTTTCCCTTCCCTATGGCATTGTCTTTCCTTCTTATGTAGTAATTATAAGCTTATACTATATTACAGAATACTTTTATACAGTGTTACATGTAAAATAAAATTTGCCAAATTGAGTCAGAGTCTGTGGAATAAATACTTACATTATTTTTTTAAAATATATTTTCATTGATTCCAGACAGGAAATGAGAGGGAGAGAGAGATAGAAACAACAACCATGAGAGAGAATCATTGATCACTGCTTTCTGCAATCCCCACAATGGGGATTGAACCCATAACCCGGGCATATGACTTGACCGGGAACTGAACCATGACCTCCCGGGTTCATAGGTCAATGCTCAACCACTGAGCCATGCCAACTGGGGTAAATTAATTTTTATTTCTGAAGATAAATATTAATTATTTGCCAAATTAGCTTTCTTAATTCCAAGCATTTTTGTATTATTGAAAAAAAATTTCCATTGGCTTTTGTGTAGTATGAATGTGGAAGAAGAAAAGGGGCTTTTTGCTTATTAAAAAAACTAGAGGCCCAGCGCATGAAATTTGTGCACGAGCAGGGTCCGAAGCCTGGCCGATGATCAGGGCCAATCTGTGGGGCAACCAGTGGGGCAATCGGGGGGCCCTGCTGGCACCCGCCTTGGCCAGCCTGGAGCCGCCTGCTCATCAGTCCTTCCCCCCGCCACCGCCTCTGGTTGCCTCCCTCTGCAGGGCGATCAGTGGGGCGATTCGGGGGGGTGCAGACACTGCTGGCACCCACCTTGGCTGGCCTGGGGCCTGTGAGCTGGAGGCAGCTCCTGCATTGAGCATCTGCCCCATGGTGGTCAGTGTGTGTCATAGCGACTGGTCGTTCCACCGGTCCTTCCATCATTTGGTCGATTTGTATATTAGGCTTTTATTATATAGGGTTATTTATTATTTTTCAGACTCCCAGGCAGTAATACAGTCTTCTTTGTTTCTAATGTTTTTGATGATTATTTAGATAATCTGAATACCATTAATTCTCTATATAATGATTGTGATATTTCACTGTTAGACTCAGTGTTACTCAACCATTGTGTTTGTCATTGAGGGACATCATGGCCCATCCATAAGATGGATTACATATTATCTCATGCATATAAATTACTCATAAATTGATAACTCTTTTATGATAGATTCTGCAACATAATTTTCCTTAATTCACTGGCTTTAACATTAGTATTTATCAGACTTAAAAACAGCAAGATTTTCTCTATAAAATAAATAAGTTCAGATGTAATTACAAATAATATCTTACAGGAATAAGTTGCCTATGAAAAAATATTGATTTTTTTAAAGTTATTTTATTTTAATTATAAAATTTTCAAACTTTAAGTAAATACATATCTAATTTTTCTTAATATTGGCACATATAGCTTCAATAAAGCACCTGTCATGTTACTGCATCTCGCTTCTGTACAATTTAAGGTCATTCAGTTTTGATAGCTTAGAGCAAAGATTGATAACCCTTAATCTTTGTTAAGCTTCTTTATTGAAGACCATCAAGATTTAATTTTTTAAAATCTTACCACTTGGTAGATAAATGGCTTAGGAGTCCCATTCTTTTCTAACTTTCCTAATTAATCAAAATGTCATTTTGAGAGGGCATGGAATGAGAGAGGGTGTTTTTGTTTTTTTTAATCCTTCTAAGCTAACTCTTACAAATATGTTTTTTATCAATGTCAACTCCCAGATAATGTCATCTGTGCTAATCCCTAAACCTCTCTACTCTAGTGCTTTAAATTGTCTTTTCTGTTGATTTATCAGACAAGTGACCCTGGCCTAACCCTGTCAGCTTTAGTTCAGAGAAACTCACAAAAGATAGGCCTCTGATCTGACAAATTGATTGGCTGCAAGGAACAGTTTAACTAGAAAAGGATCTCCCTAAGAAGTGATAAAGGCCTTTTATTCCCTGCTTACAGTTTTGGTATGTGGGCAGAATTTATAAAATGTCCCACAGGCGAAGGCAATATTATGAGTAATCTGGAAAGCTGAATATAAAGGGAAGCAATAAAAGGCCTACATATTTCTGGTTAATAATAGTTCTGAGAGTATCAGCAACTATATTTTATTTAAAAGCCTTTAAATGGAGGTTAATTGAAAATGATCATCCTAATTAGAAAACAAATATTAAAATTCTCTTAGTGTTTCAAAGCTGACTTTAATGAGAGCATAATGATTAGGTATGAGGAAAATAAATTGCAATCTATAGAAAAGCTATTAATCAGATTATGGAACAGGTTAACTCAATGTCCTTGCTCTAACAAAGTTGTTGAATTACTTCTGTCCATGGCACTTTGTGTCTTGTCATATATTTTTGCTATTAGCAATCAACACTCTAGTAAATTTTTATCCAACAGAACGTTTATTTTCACTCTAGAGGCCCACTGCACAAATTCGTGCACATTGAAAGGAAATTAATTAGAAGAAATATTTTAATATCACTATTCACCCTTTCTCTATAATAGAAGTGTCAACCAAATTTATGATCAGCAATGACAGATGGAAACACACATGAGCGATTGGCACCAGCGACAGCTTTATATAGGGAGATAAACTTGTTTAATTAGACTTGGTTTCTGATTTAGCTAAACTTTTTCCAGACCAGTGAAGCACCCCAACTTCTTTTTCAGGTAATTGTCAACAACACAGCAGTAAATATTAACACAAAGCAGATTATTATTGTAGATCATGCAGGGAGAACAAAGGGTAAAACATTTAATTGCAGTGAGAAAACCTGAAGTCACTTTCAAGGTCCAGAATTTCTTACTTCTTTTCCAGTCAGGTCAAGTTTCTAAACTTTCTAAATCTCTGTTTTCCTGCTAATGAAAAGAAAATAGGATTCTACCAAGTCTCCTATCTACCTACTTTAGGACTTCTGTGAGGATCAGATGAGGCACTTGAAAACACTGTACAGGCATTTGTTAAAGTGCAAAATGTTTGCACCTGGCTATAAAGCAAATCATGGTCCTGGGCTGAAGAAACTCAAAGGAGGCTAGCTGCTAGGGAGAGGAAGCCAGGCACTGCTATGTGACATCATTACCTGGTGCCCATAGCCACCGTTTCTGGGCTGGGCTGGGCTGTGGGCCACATTTTGCACCATGGGGTCTTGGCAGCGTTGGCTGCAATTTGGTGGGCTGTCGCTCCCGGGTGGTGGCAGGGCCTGTTTCCCACTTTGGGGAAGCCGAGTGTTGGTTTGTCCTCACCAGGTCTCTGATGCTGTTTCTTTGTAAATGGCCAGTGCACGTCACAGCAGCTCCTGCATTGAGCATCGGCCCCCTGGTAGTCAGTGCGCGTCATAGCAACCGGTCAGATGGTTGGAGGGACACTTAGCATATTGTCAATCTACACTAATAAAAGAGAAAAATGGTAATTGGCGTACGACGATACCCTTTTCATTGGCTAATCAGGGCTATATGCAAATTAACTGCCAACTATGATTGGCAGTTAACTGCCAACTAAGATTGGCAGTTAACTGCCAACAAAATGGCGGTTAATTTGCATATGTAGGCACAATGCAGGGAGGCGAAAGGGAAAGCAGGAAGAAGCCCCCTGCCACTGACAGTGATCGGAAACCCAGGGGGGAGCTAAGAGCTGGGGGGCAGGGCAAAGGCGGCCCTGAGGCCGCCTTTGCCCTGCCCCCCAGCCATGATCGGAGAATCAGGTGCCTTTGCCGCCCTGGCCAGTGATAGCAGGAAGTAGGGGTGGAGCCAGCGATGGGAGCTGGGCACGGTCGAAGCTGGCAGTCCCGGGAGCTAGGGGTCCCTTGTCTGGGTCTAAAGCGGAGCCCACGATCGCGGGGCTGCTGCAGCTGCGGGTCCCCGCTGCCCGAGCCGGACGCCTCAGCCAGAGGCGTTAGGCCTGGGCAGGGGCAGAGCCTGCAACCACGGGGAGCTGGGGGTCCCCTGCCCAGGCCTGACGCCTCTGCCGGAGGCCTCAGGCCTGGTCAAGGGGCCTTTCTGGTGATTGGTGATCGGAGGGTGATGAGGGTCAACTCCTCTGGCCGAGGCATCAGGCCTGCGCGGGGCCTGAGCCGGGGATTGGGGGGATATGATGGTCCCCTTGCCCAGGCCTGAAGCCTGGGTCAGAGGCGTCAGGCTTGGGCAGGGGGTGGAGCAAGCGATCAGAGGGAGATGGGGGTCCCCTGCCCAGGCATGATTCCTGGGCCAGAGGCCTCAGGCCTGGGCGGGGGCCAGAGCCAGTGATCAGGGGGACATGGGGGTCCCCTGTCCAAGCCTGACACCTCTGGCGGAGGCATCAGGCCTGGGCAAGGGGCCGATCAGGTGATCGGAGGGTGATGGGGGTCTACGCCTCTGGCCGAGGCATCAGGCCTGGGCAAGGGTCAGAGCCAGCAATTGGAGGGGTCTGGGGTCCCCTGCCCAGGCCTGATGCCTGGGCCAGAGGCATCAGGCCTGGGCTGGGGGCAGAACCAGTGATGGGGGGAAATGAGGGTCCCCTGCCCAGGCCTGACACCTCTGTCAGAGGCGTCAGGCCTGGGCAAGGGGCTGATCCTGCAATTGGAGGGTGATTGGGGTCAATGCCTGAGGGCTCCCAGTATGTGAGAGGGGGCAGGCTGGGCTGAGGGACACTCCCCCCCCCCCACACACACACCCAGTGCACGAATTTCGTGCACCGGGCACCTAGTATATATATATATATCCCTCAGGTTTTAAGAATTTGATAATTTTTTAAATCCAGAAAGATATTAAACCAATATAATATCCAAGGGATTTATTCTTCAGAATACTTGGCTATTTCAATTATATTATGCAGTAAGTTTAGGACTATTCCCATCTTTGTTTTCCCTTGGCATTTCTTTCCTCTCTACCTTCATTGTATTTTTTCACTCCTCTTTTTGCACTCTTTCATTTTTTTCTATACTCCTGCTTCATAAAACATGTGTACTAAATGAACTGCAACCTGTATATCCCTTTGGTACCTGGGCACATTCATGATGACCTGTTTCTTTCTCATAATGTATGCCCATCTGAGTCCAAGATTGAGGATGGAGAAAATGATTATACCTTTTAATTGACAGAGCTGCAGCATCAATTTAACATTGTAAAATGATAGCATATATGTTCTTATTCCTCCCTCCTTCCTGGAATATGGATGTGGTGACTAAAAACAGGAAAAGTCATCCTGATGTCAGACAGTTAAAATAATGCATAATGGTGACATCAGAATTGAGAGTTTAGCTGTGCAACAGCAAAGTGTACATGGAAAATCCTGTGCCTATCCTAACAGCCATCCTAGGATTGGCATGACTTTGTATGTTTCCATGATAGTTAGCCTTTACTGATTTCTATTTTTGTTCTAATTTGGTTCTCTGGCCTTCCTGGCAAACATGTTATCCACATGATCATTTTATGTTTCCTTCTATTTCTACAAACTTCATTTAGAGTAGATTTGCATTATTGGCAGATGCCCAATCAATTGTTTTTAGATGAGAGAAACAAAGACTCTAAATTGACAGACTCATATTTTGAGGTTAGGTCTTTGGGATGGTGTTGAAGATGCTTTCCAAGAGTGAATAGATGTCCATTACTTGGAATTACAAAATCTGATCTTTTCAATGGCCATTTTAAACTAATTTCCAAGCCATTAAAAATATTATAAACAATACAAAATAAAATTTTTTACATAGTACTTAGCATAGGCATACATACAATAATTTTTCATTAATTTTTTGAAAGCTTAGCAATTATCAATCTATAAATTTGCTTAGTATTTTCAAGTTATATATAAGAAAAATGGTCAGAATAACTTAATAGGATCCTTTTAAGTCATACTTTAAATGAAATATCTGAAGATATCTGGACAACTTACTGATATTTGGTCAATAATTCTGTTAAAATATTTTATAGTTTATTTTAAAATTTGATATGCTCATTGATTTTTTTCTAAAAATTCACCACTTTTTAGAAATTGCCTAATATTTATAACATTATTTTCAGGTTTATTAAATTAATCTCCACTTCTAGGAAAACTAATAGTGTAGCAATGTGAACCCTTGGCAACCTTTAACATTTAATTACCTAATCTCATATTAGTCATAATGTTTTCTTTTGAGAGTAATGCTGGATATTGGTTTGACAGAGTACAGAAAAAAAAAATAAAAGTAAAATAAGCAAAATGAAAAATAATCTCATTATATTATTTGATCTGATCAAGAAATAAGGAGATTTTCAATTATGCTTAGCATTTGGAAATATTATACACAAGAAAACAAGGAAATGAAAACACTCTATAGCTAACAGGATATGACCCCTGAACATACTTTCATGCAAAAGCTTATGTTAGATTTTTTTCCTTTGCTTTGTTGTATTAGATGGAGTTACTTAGTTTAACTTTCAAGGTTCAGGATTAAGGAGGAGGATAAATGTGTAGAGCATGACATTGAGATGGTAAATCAAGAGTTGTTACAGTGCTGGGAGTCCTTGTCTACTAAACATCCCACTTCCTGTTGAAGTGAATTTCACAAAGACTTCACCATTTGACGTTGGTACTATGGAAATGGAAGATGCTACTGTCTAACTGCCAACATTCACATACCCAGTGGTTTCTGCATCTTCCCAAAATAACGACAAAAGAAAAGGATCCCTGGGCATATAGCCGTTGGGGAGAATCACATATATGTACTTTGGAGCTGAAAAGAATAAACTAGAACACTACAAGCTGAGATTGTAGGAAATGTTCAACTCTGTTGAATATATACATTTTAGAAAAAAGTGCTTTTTTGTGGATTTGTTGTAAATAACAACAACACTTTTATTCTTAAAAGAATAAGCTTAATTATTTTAATTAGTGTACTCTGAATGAGGGTTTCTTTAAGACTATTTTTTAAATGGGGGTTTATATTTAAATGAAACTCTTCTGTATTGGGACCCACCTAAGTGAACACTTTATTGCCCCTCTTTGACTTCTTCCATTTTTCTCCTGCTACTCAAGACACCTCTGTGTAGCTGCAGGTTCCTCCCAGTCCCAAGGTATTATAACATGAGTATGTAATTTCTTTCTAGAAATCCTATATATTTTCTCCCAATTACACAATTGCTCTAAATAAAAATAATAGTAATAATAGTAATAAAATAAAATAAGAATATTTTCTTCATGTTACCTTACTCTAACATTCAGCTGAGACCTAGAGACATTGATATTCTTTAAAAAAATTGATTGTGAAGATTCTCTTTTGTTTATAAATTCTACTATAACTTTTTAAATATACATATCTTAACAAATATGCTATGATAAAAAAGAATATTAAAATGGTAGCATGGCTTGTCAGATAATTTTATTGAAAATGCTGCAAAATCCCTTTATAAAATACTATACTTTTCTTTTTACATTTTTTTATTAGACCACCTGTCAAATCAAATTTTATATGCAGCAAGGTATGGGGTATATCTAGATTTAGTAATAAAGCCTAAAACATTTATTCATTGACAACCTTTTTGTGAAAAAATCTTCTGCATGTCAGTCATTATGACAGTAGTTTGGGCTATAAAACTCTAACAGTATTTTATGAAATTTTAAAATATTTCAATATATATTTATATGAAGATACATTTTTATTTATTTAACATAAAATTGAATAACCAATCTTTTCAAAAGTAACTTTTAACCATTTTAAAAGCACAGGAGTTAAAACACCAACTAGACACTTTATTTGTTTGTTTTTTAATCCTCACCTTAGGATATTTTTCCCAATACTCTTCAGAGACAGTGGAAAGGAGGAATGGAGAGAAGAGAGAGAGAGAGAGAGACAGAGAGAGAGAGAGAGAGAGAAACATCAGTGTGAGAGAGACATATTGACTGGTTGCCTCTGGCATGTGCCTTATCTGAGGGCAGGGAGCCAACTGCAACCCAGGTATGTGCCCTAGACCAGGAATCAAACCAGGGACACTTCAGTACTTGGGCAGGAACTTTAACCACTGACCCACAACAGCCTCTATTAGACACTTATTTTTAAAGGTAAATTCTTAAACATATTTCTCTCCCACTAATTTTTTAAAGAACTAGCATTTCAATATACTTTAAACTATTTACAGTTTACACTTTATAAGCTCTATTTTTTAAATATTTCTATCTGAAATTGATATGATTTTAAAGCCAAATGGGTTATTTTCAGCAGAGAATGAAAGGAGAATTTTCACTTTAATCCAAGCCATTTGCTTCATGTAATATCAATGTATACATGACAGTGTTAGCAGAGATGTTGCCAAACATGCTATTATATACAATAATGAAAAGGAAAAGTACAAAATTGTTTTATCTGTTTATTGGCTGAAATCATCACAGCTAAGAAAGTCTTTTGGAGTCCTCCTTCCTGAATGCTTTTAATGTAGCTGCATGCAACAACTTCTTACAGGTTTAATTATAATCTTCTTGTACTTCTACACATGGGAGAGTTTTACAGAGAAAGGATAATTAATTCTGGGGCTCTTCATTATCTTTTAGGTACACATAAGAATGCATCCTGTTCTCTAACAGATTATAAGACTGATTCTTTATAATTGTGCTTTCAAATGTATATATTTGTTCTCTCATTTAAAATCAGTCTTGGGATATTTAACAATGCTAGTTTCACATTCCACTGGAAGGGAAAACACAAATAGCTCTTCTATCCAGAGTTTTGCCCATGACATGTTTCCTAACAAGTATTGTCATGTCAAATATAAGTGGATTTGGCTTTAGGAAATTAGTCACGCTGCCTTACTATTTACCTGTGAAAATTGAGGTCCTGGGTTCACATAACTAAATGAATTCTCTGAGTTGCCACATTATATCCAAATGGGCTTCTTAGAAACAAAAGATAGTTTTCCTTGATGTATAGTATGTAATTCCTGAACTAGAACCAGCATAGCTTTGAAATGTATAAATTTACCTGCCTAGTGTGGCTCAGTGGTTGAGTATCAACCTATGAACCAGACGTCATGGTTTGATTCCCGGGTTGCAGGCTAGATCCTCAGTTGGGGGGAGTGCAGGAGGAAGCTGATCAGTGATGCTCTCTCATCACTGATGTTTCTATCTCTCTCTCCCTTCCTCTCTGAAATCAATGAAAATACATTTTTTTAAAAATGTATAAATGTAAGTAAAAATGGATTTATAATAATAATTTGTCAACCATTTTGCTGTTATTTACCTATGGGTCAGAAAGTGTTTATTCTTTTACAACTGGAAAAATTTAAAACCAGCTTTCAGTTGTTTAGGTTTAACTTTAGATTTTTATTTTATTTTTTAATATATTTTATTGATTTTTTACATAGAGGAAGAGAGAGGGATAGAGTTAGAAACATCAATGGAAGAGAAACATCCATCAGCTGCCTCCTGTACACCCCCTACTGGGGATGTGCCCGCAACCAAGGTCCATGCCCTTGATCAGAATCGAACCTGGAACCCTTCAGTCCGCAGGCCGATGCTATACCCACTGATCCAAACAGGTTAGGGCTAACTTTAGATTTTTAAAGTTGTTTTTGACAGATGATTTCTTAAAGAAGCAGCAACTACAGTAAGAGCAAACTTGTATATGAATAGCTGTTGATGACTTAGACATTTAACAAATCCTCCACAGGAGAGACACCTACAAATTATAATATTTTTGCATGTTATCTAATGTACATTACAGCTAAAACTTGAACCAATTAACATGTTCTGCAAATCCTATTACATTAATACAATGAAATACAAAAATATTAAAAATACTTTCAAAATTATTGATCCAAGTTCCCTTGATATAAACTGATTGCCTTAGATCTGATTAACTGACTAATATATAGAAAGATTACCATTGCTAGTTGTACCTGAAAGTTATGGTTGGTACACTTTTATATGTTCTGGTATCTTCATGCAGTTTTTTAGAACTTATTTTCATAAATTCTGTTTCCTAGTAAAATGTTTATGAAACAGTGTAGCTGAAACTGACCTTTTGAATACATCTCATTAGAGACTTATCTCCTATAAAAACCAAATATGAATTTATTTTATTCTTGAAAAATCTCAAGGAAATGAGATGTGTACAATTCTTCTAGGTAAATACATACAGGTTTCTGAAGAATTTTTTTAAATAAAAATATATGGACAAGGCTTATTATACCTAATGTGATCTCTCAGTTACAAGGTAGAGTTCACATAAATCATTTGTGAATAAATCAAGCAGCCTTAATTTTTCTGTCAGCACAACTCAAGGAGAAACACAAAGACTGTCCCTATAAAAAAGGCACATACTAGATCTAAAGCCATTGCGTGACTAGTTCTCCCTGGGGCGTGCGATGGTTAGCTAAATGCTGAAGACACTAGGCTGCCATGGGAACAGGATGGAGTAGGGGGAAAAATGTAGTTAAACGTAGAGACAGTGATGTAAAATTCAAACCTTTAAGTTTCTCAAAGGTAGGAATGTGAATTGCTATCATAAATAATAACATGCTGGCAGCATATCTTGTTCTTCTAAATTAGCATCAATGTGGAATCAAATTAATAACACAAACAAAACAAAAATAAATCTTTCCTTCTCACTAGTTATGCAAAATCCACTGATTTTACATAAATAACCACAATTTTCTGCATACTTATGCTCAGCTATCAACTTTTAATGGAATTAAAATAAAACTGCAGAACAGACATATATTTAAATGCAAAAACAGAATTAATTTTCTTTCAAGAAAGAAATGATGACTTATATTCACTATTGTCACAAAGCCATTTTTCCCTTTAGCATTTATCAAGTTATGTTATATTTTGAAATACTAGTGCAACACTGAGGAAGACAGTAGATCCCAGTCAGGTGGTTTGGGTGCAGCTCTCAGCTCCACAACTTTCTAGTTGTTGTTTGAACTGGGACACGTGAATGAAAGCTTCAACCTACATTTCTTCATTTGTTAAATGAGGATATTAACGGCATGCTATGATGGACTGTAGGTGAAGACTGAGTGAATTTAGTAGCATGTTCCCAGGAAATAATCAACAATATGTAAATAGTGGCTATAATCACCAGAGTTTCTTTTATTTATGTAGAAAAACATGCATATATCACATAAATGAAAACTCTTTTAAACTTATCTTTTTAAAGTTCTCTTTGTTTGTTTGTTTACATCTTACCACTCTCCTGACTTGTGTTCACAGTAGTATTTAATAATAGGGTGTATCCCACCCTATTTTCTTCATTAATTTAAAATTCTGTAGAAGTTTATATCACATATACATCAAGTTTTCCAGTTTTCCAAAAGTAGGATTGTGCTACATTTTTTTATTCACAAATTCCTGAAAATTCCTCTAGGAATTTTCTCTAGGTCATCTGAGATAGGTCTTATATATTATTTTAAGGACTGCATAATATTTTCTGGAATATACATAATTGAGTCAGTCCTTCATTGAAGACTGAACATTCACTTGATTTATAGATTTTCTTATATCTGTTATAATATTAGATACTAAAATGTTTAAATTTTAATAATTTGTGCTTTAACTTCTATAAATAGTGTTTTTGTTCTTTATTTCATTCAATTCTGCTCTAAATTTTTTATTATTATTTTTTTCTTTTTATTACTTTGGCCTGCTTTTGTTCTTTTTTTTTCTTTTTTTTTCTAGTTCTTTAAGATTATAGTTTTTTTTTTACTTGGGATTTCTCTCATTTCTTGAGACAGGCTGGTAATGACATAAACATTCCTCTTATTTTTGCTTTTGCTTCACCCAGAAGATTTGATATTTCATATTGTCATTCTCATTTCTCTATATACCTTTTGATCTCATCCTGTATTTCTTCTTTGACCCCATCATTTTTTAGTAGTATGTTGTTTAATGTTCACATATTTGTGGGTTTCTTTACTTTCTTTTTGCAGTTGATTTCTAGTTTTAAAGCATTGTGGTGAGGGAATATGCTTGGTAAGATTTCAACCTTCTCGAATTTGTTGAGGCAAATTTTATAACCCAACATGTGGTCTATCCTTGAGAATGTTCCATGTGCACTGGAGAAAAGTGTATAAGATGATGTTCTGGGATGAAAAGCTCTATAAATGTCAATTATGTCTATTTGGTCCAATTTAAGGCCAAAAAGTCTTTATTGATTTTCTATTTGGGTAATCTATCTAGAGCTGTCAATGAAGTATTTAGTTCCCCTACTGTGATTGTGGTTTTGAAAGTTTCTTCCTTTGGTTCTGTTAGTAGTTGCTTTATATATTTCAGCGCTCTCTGATTGGGTGCATATGTATCGAGAAGCATTATGTCTATTTGATGTAGTGTCCCCTTTATCATTATAAAATATCTCTGTCTCTTGTTACCTTTGTTATCTTAAAATCTATTTTGTCAGATAGAAGTATGGCTCTCCCTGCTTTTATGTGGATGCTATTTGCTTGAAGAAGCATTTTTCACTACTTCACTTTGAATCTCTTTATTTTTGTCGCTTAAATGTGTCTCCTGAAGTCAGCATATGCTTTGTTTCTTTGTGTATTTTTTTAAATCCAATCTGTTACTCTGCACCTTTTTATTGGTGAATGCAGCCCACTTAAATTTAGGGTAATTGTTGATGTATGAGGGTATCCTATAGTTATTTTATCTTTTGTTTTCTGGTAACTCCATACCTCCATTGGTTCTTTTCCTTTGCTATTTTGCCTTTTTTGTTGTTATTGTTGTCTGTTTGTTTGCTAATACTCATTGGAGGATATTTTTCTATTGGCTTTTAGAAAGAATGAAAGGTAGAGAGGGAGGGAGAGAAAGTGGGGGCGGTGAGAAAGAGAAAGAGAGAAACATTGATATGAAAGGACACATGGATTGGTTGCCTCTTGCACACATCCCAATCAACTAGGGATCAAACCTGCAATCCAGGTATGTGCTCTTGACCAGGAATCAAACCCACAACACTTAGGGTGTGTAAGGCTATGCTCTAACCATTGAGAAACCAGCCAGTGCTGTCTGTTGCTTTTGTTTGGGGGTATTTGATACCTCTTTCCTCAGCTTCCTCTTTTTTTTTTTTTTTTTTTTTTAGTTATGTGTCTCAGTTTGGTTTTTTGTGTGTATGGTGACAATATGAAAAAAAAAGTTTCATATACACAGTAGTTCCTTTTCTTTAGAGTGCATCTGATCTCCATTCTCCTCTTCAAACTCACATCTTTACCCACTCTCCTTTTATGTTTTGTTATCACAAATTACCCCTGTTTATGCTGGAAATTTGTTGGTGATCTTACTCATAATTTTGTGACCTTTTGTTCATTGTTTCAGGTAGAATAACCCACTTTAGTATTTCCTGCAATGGAGGTCTTCTGGTGATAAATTCCCTTAGCTTCTGTATGTCTGGAAAAGTCTTTATTTTTCCTTCATATCTAAAGAATAACTTCACTGGATATGTTCTTCTTGACTGATAATTTCTGTTTTTCAGTAGTTGAATATGGCTTCCACTCTTTTCTAACTTGTAGAGATTCTGCAAAGAATTCCAATGATGACATAATGGGCTTTCCTTTATGGGTTACTTCCTTCTTTTCCCTGGCTGCCTTGAGAATTCATTCTCTGTTATTAATTTTTGACAGTTCTAATACAATGTAACTTGGAGAAGGCTTTTCTGGATTGAGGTTATTAGGTGTTTTTTTGTTGTTGTTTTTTTCTTTTTCTTCTTGGATTCAAGTATATAGCTCTTTCCATAGGTTTGGGAAGGACTTGTCAACTATTTGTTTGAAAAGACTCTCCATTTCCTCATTCCTCTCGTCTTCTTCTGGTATGCCCATTAGTCTTAGATTACTCTTTCAGATGGAGAAAGGTAGGCCTTTCTTTTTCTTCTTTTCTTTTCTTTTCTTTTCTTTTCTTTTCTTTTCTTTTCTTTTCTTTTCTTTTCTTTTCTTCTCTTCTCTTTTCCTTTTCCTTTTCCTTTTCCTTTTCCTTTTTCCTTTCCTTTCCTTTCCTTTCCTTTCCTTTCCTTTCCTTTCCTTTCCTTTCCTTTCCTTTCCTCTTTCTCTCTTTCTCTCTTTCTCTCTTTCTCTCTTTCTCTCTTTCTCTCTTTCTCTCTTTCTCTCTTTCTCTCTCTCTCTCTCTCTCTCTCTCTCTCTCTCTCTCTCTTTCTTTCTTTCTTTCTTTCTTTCTTTCCTTTCTTCTTTTATGCTTAGGACTCTCTCTTCTTCCCTCTGCATACTTTTTAGATTTCTATCTTCAATATTACTAATTTTTTCTTCCTTCTGGTCAGCTGTATTTCCTCTGCTTGCTAGTTCATTCTTGATCTCTTTTATTGTGTTCCTCATGTCTAGAATTATTTGGTTCCTTTTTAGTTTCAATCTTTTTGGTAAAGAACTGGCTTTGTTCATTTATTTGGTTTCTGAGTTCATTTAGTTGCCTATTTGTTTTCTGGCATCTCACTGAATTATTTCAGAACTGCAATCTTGAATTCTCTGTCATTTAAATCACATATTCCCATGTCTTCAGTTAATTTCTGGAGTTTTTTCATTTTCTTTTTTAGTTGCCTCATTACTTTGGTCATTCATGGTATTTGATGAATTTCCTCTCTGTCTAGGCATCTATGTGTTAATTTCACTTCTCTAGTGGATTGATAAGAAGTCTTTCTATTATTTTTTAGTCCATGATGCTGAATAACAAGTTTTTTTTAGCTCTCACATCCTTTCTGGCTCTCCATATCTCTGTGGATAATAGGAATTAGCTTGTGTTCTCTGGGAAGGTGGGTGCCTCCCCTATGATCCTGTAATTCCAGTCAAAAGGCACCATTCCCACAGGGGAACATGGTGAGCAACGAGGCTCAAAATCAGTGAAATTCCAACGCTGTCCCCACAGCCAGATGCTGTGAACAGTGTAGCCTCGATGCATGTGGGTGAGGTGGGAATCCTGATGCCTTCTTTGTTGCTTTTCCCTCCCAGCAATGGCGACCAGCAAACTTCTACTGCATTCCCCCCCCCCAACACCCCCATTCCCGCCCCCCGCACCTCCACACAACCCTGGGATTAGTCACAGAATGAACCCTTCTTTTACTTATGGTAAAAGTATTTCTGTAGTACCAGTTCTTGGGTTTACAGATAATGTGCTCTGCAACCCAACACAAAGGGTGGGGCTGGGGGTGGGGGCAAGGTCTAGGAGGTTAAGGGAAGGTGACCAGTTCTCTGTGGCTTTGTTCCTCTGTTTGGAATGCCAATTGCCAGACTGCCAGAACTCTGTGCTTCATCCCTGCCTTGGTCACTATGCTCAGCTGCAGCTCGTATTGCCCACTCCTGCAGGAATGCTTACTAAAGCTCTTTGCTCCATCTGGCTGAAAGGAATGCCAACCACAGCTTGATTCCTCCCGTCTCTGGAGCCCCAAGTGAACTCCGGGGACAGTGTCTATGGCTCCTCTGAGCTCTTCTCCCTTCTCATCACCCCAGTTGCTCCCCTTTGACCACATTTGCATGTTTCAATGCACCAATCTCTCAGATGTGTTTGCATTGAATGAGGAATCTTTTGTTGAATTATAGCTGTTCAAATGGAAACTTTAAGGGGAGAAACCAAGGGGAACTCTCACACTGCCATTCCTCTGAAGTCACTCTAAGGATTTTATTTTAATACCAAGTATTTAATTTTCTAGAATTTCCTTATGCAAATAGTTATTGCTAGCTTCAATCAACTATGAAAAAAACTTATATAATGTTCACTTTTATGAAGGTAATTTGTATTTAAATGTTATACTTTGATAAAATAAATACAATTGTGAGAAAAATTACATAATAAAGTAACTGTATTAACCTTTAATTACTTATAAACTGTTTCTACATTCATTTTATAGCATTAGCTAGAGGCCCAGTGCATGACATTCATGCATGGGTGAGGGGAGGCGGGAATGGGGGCCTTTAGCCCAGCCTGTGCCCTCTCGCAGTTCTGGACCCTGTGAGGGATGTCAGCCTGCCGGCTTAAGCCAGGGGAGCGGACCTAAGCTGGCAGTTGGACATCCCCTGAGGGGTCCTTAATGCTCTCACAATCCAGGACCACTTGCTCCTTATCACCCGCCTGCAGCTGCTGCACTCACCAACCATCAGCCCAGCTTTTGGCTGAGTGGTGCTCCCCCTGTGGAAGTGCACTGACCACCAGGAGGCAGCTCCTGCATTGAGTGTCTGTCCCCTGATGGTCAGTGAGTGTCATTGTTCCACCATTTGGTCTATTTGCTTGTTAGGGTTTTATTATAGGACTAGGGGCCCGGTGCACGAAATTCGTGCACTGGGTGTGTGTGTGGGGGAGTGTCCCTCAGCCCAGCCTGCCCCCTCTCACATACTGGGAGCCCTCAGCTGTTGACCCCCATCACCCTCCAATCGCAGGATCGGCCCCTTGCCTAGGCCTGACGCCTCTGGCCTAGGCATCTGGCCCGGGCAGCGAGTACCTGCAGTGGCAGCGGGGGGTGCCGCGATCGCCCGGGCTCTGCCCCTGCCCCTGCAGGATGCCTCTGGCTGAGGCGTTCGGCCCGGGCAGCGGGGACCTGCAGCTGCAGCGGCCCCACGATCATGGGCTTCGCTTTAGGCCCAGGCAAGGGACCCCTAGCTCCCGGGACTGCCAGCTTCGACCGTGCCCAGCTCCCATCGCTGGCTCCACCCCACTTCCTGCTATCACTGGCCAGGGCGGAAAAGGCGCCTGATTCTCCGATCATGGCTGGGGGGCAGGGCAAAGGCGGCCCCAGGGCCGCCTTTGCCCTGCCCCCCAGCTCTTAGCTCCCCCCTGGGTTTCTGATCACTGTCAGTGGCAGGGAGCTTCTTCCTGCTTTCCCTTTCGCCTCCCTGCATTGTGCCTACATATGCAAATTAACCACCATCTTGTTGTCAGTTAACTGCCAATCTTAGTTGGCAGTTAATTTGCATATAGCCTTGATTAGCCAATGAAAAGGGTAGCTCGTATGCCAGTTACCATTTTTCTCTTTTATTAGTGTTGATAGTATTTATTTGAAGGTTGTATTTAAATTGCCATCTAGAAAAATTAATTTTTAAATGTACCATTTTTTGTTTAAGAGCTTATGGAACTAAGTGCATATAAAATAAGTGTGCCTGTGTATGTATGTGTGTATGTGTATATACATGTGTGTGTCTAGTAATAGCAATAATATAAAATTTGAATTATTAGAAAATCATTAGCTCTTTTTATTAAGTGATTTTTCATTTCATGTTATTTGTATGTTTTTTTAGATATGCTAAATTGATTAAAGTTTTTTTTGGTAACTGCATAGAGTTGCATACAAGAAGAAATAATAGATGTCAGCAGAAATTAAAACAAGTATTAAAATTAATATTTTAAAACTTGAATGTTATCATCATTGGAAATACATTTTATAGAATTCTGAAATATAAACCTGTTACTGTGACCATATACCAGGGTATTTTTTATACCTAAATCCCCCTCCCCAAAATATCTGTTGCTCTTTTTTTTTTTACTTACCTATAGTTTGATGATATAATCTCAGAAGGCAAAACACTTTTCTGAGATTTCTAGTATTTTTATTTTTTATTTATTCATTATTCATTACATAAATGCTTACTGAAAATAAGTTCTGTGATAATTTTTGGAAACATAATGGGTGACCAAGACATAAATGACCAGTAAGCATAAATTCTAAAGGACTGGACAGCCAATAAAAAATATATTTCATAATATGAAAAAGGTTAGGGAAGAAGTAAACATTGTTATCATACCATATAGGAGAGAGATCCTACTTAATATGGACTTACTCAAAAAACTCCCTACAAAGAAATAAGGAATAGAAGAAGTGTGGAGTTGAACAGGTTCAACTTTCTCGATCTTTCAAGAGGAAATGGCCCATAAAAGCCCAAAATAAAGACAGAAATATTAGATAAACTGAAACAATAAGATAAATATAAGTATCATAACTGAAAAAAAAAGTGTAAAGAACTGGAAGTAATTTTTTAACCTAAAGTAGTAAACTGTGTAAAATGTATATATGGACATTTTGATTTTATCATAAAAGCAGTGTGATATAATTGATAGAAAAGATATACTCAGACTTACACTATTCATAGCTCCCAGTCAACAGTATGGAGAATGAATTAGAATCAGTAAGAGTGGATTGTTTACTGTGAAAAACAGAGAAAGCATATCATGTTTTTAATAAGTGAGAAGCAAAGATTGAACTGGAATGCAAAGGTGAATTTCTGGGTTCTTGTCCTGATGGATGCAAAGAATGAAGCCACAGACAAAAAGGTGATAGGTGAAAAGCACAGAAACTTTATTGAAAGCAGACACCACCTCTATAACCTAATTCTAAATTCTAAGCCTAAGACTCTGTCCCTCCTGGGTGGACAGAGGGCCCCTGGGAAGGGTGACCACTGCTTTGTTTCCCTTGAGGCATTAAATAGGCTGCAGTTCTTTGTCTGAACCTGACCCCTTCTTATTGGTCATTCTGCTGCATAGAACTAGTTCTCAAAGCTCAAAGCCCACGTGGTGTCCCCCATGTTCTCTCCCCCTTATCCTGTTGGTTAGAGTCACTTTTGATTTATCTTATAGCTCTCCCAGTTGTGTTGGCAGAGAAGGCCTTATCTGATGGACCTCCCAGCTACTCAGGTCAGGGCTGCTTTTGGCCTAACTTATGGTCACTTTAATTGCTCAGGCCAGAGATACCCCTGATTATGGCTGTCTTAATTGCACAGGCCAGATATATTTCTATTTGCCTGTGCAATTTCTTTATTCTCTGTACAAGTAAGATAAACACCCTGTAGTCTTCAATTCTCCATTATGTATAACTTCCCCCATAGAACACTTTTATTTCTATGGCTCCCTAAACCTGCCTAATTAAGCTAGATGCTAACCATTTCATAAGCATTAGTCTCTCTATAGGTAGATGGACCTCTATTCTTTCTTTCTCTCTCTCTCTCTCTCTCTCTCTCTCTCTCTCTCTCTCTCTCTCTCTCACCTACAGAATGATAATTACATTTTAACTACAGAATAAATATTATAATTTACCTAAAGAGTTATATATTGTTTATTACTATCTATAGAAAAAAGTACTAGTAAATATCAAAATGCACATCATCTTTAAATTGTACAACAAAATTAACTGTCATTTTGGATTTACCTAGGCAGGAAGTTTTGAAATTGAAATACATGGGTAAGTCAGCTTTCCAATTAGATTTGATTTTGTTCTAATTTAAGTTTATGATTAATCCATTAACTATCACTCATGCCACTCATGTCAATGAATACAAAGCAGAAAAATTGTGTTAACTACATTTAATTTTAAAATGCATGCAGTTTCTTTTAATCCTACAGTTATTTTCTCAAAGACACTTTGACATTTTGACAAATTTTTGGCATGATTTCTATTTCTCTTGAAAACAAAATGCATTTCATTTTAATAATTGGTCATTTTCTTCCAAATGCCGATCAGTTCTGTTTAAAGCCTCAGTTATTTAATTCAGTGTCACTGGCACTAACTTTTTTCTTTCAATTTTATCTGTACAGCTTCAAAATAAAAATGACATTTTATGCTATTTTAAATAACAGCACCTCATAATTGAAATAAATGTAGTCAATTGTGCTATAAATTTTTTAAATCGTCTCCAAATGTATTGTCTTTTTAAAACAGTTACTTCCTAGGTAATTCCTTAATGTTAACAATATGCATCAAATATGATGCACTTACTAAGTAGTAAAGATACACCCATACTTAACTTGAATAGTTCTGATATGTATCCTAAACTAAGTCTGCTGCTTTTCATAATTTTGATTAAAATGCATAATACTATTTTATTTGTGTACTTTATTTTTATTTATCTTTTATTAAGGTATTACATATGTGTCTTTATCCCACCATAATCCCCCCTGACCTCCCCAACTCATGCCCTCAATCCTCTCATGTCTGTGTCCATTAGTTAGGCTTATATGCATGCATACAAGTCCTTTGGTTGATCTTTCCCCCTTAGCCTCACCCTCTCCTGCCTTCCCTCTGGGGTTTGACAGTCTGATCTATGCTTCTCTGTCTCTGGATCTGTTTTTGTTAATTAGCTTATGTTGTTCATTATATTCCATAAATGAGTGAAATCATGTGATATTTGTCTCTCTCTAACTGGCTTATTTCACTTAGCATAATGCTCTCCAGATCCATCCATGCTGCTGCAAATGTTAAGAGTTCCTCTATAATACTATTTTAAAGTATTTTATGTATCATGCATATTTATAAATAAACTTTTAAAAACCAATATTCTATTGAAAGTCACTAAAATTAACATATTTTACAACACAATTACTCTTATGTATGTTATTTTAGTTTTACTGCTTCTCCTCTTCATTGGGATTATGAAGCCTTACATAATTTTTATTTACACAATTGAACAGCATAGTCAATATTCTTGTTTCACATTCTTGTTTCCTGTTGTATCTGAGTTGCTTATTTATCCAGTGTCATCCTTGACAATTTTTTATTTAAGAGTTCACAATGATTTCATACTGTGTCTAGGTTTAAGTCTCTTTCACACCATTGTAGACCTATTCACCAGTTATGAGGTACTCACCACCTTACATTACTCACATATTTAACTTCAAATGTGACTGAATTTTCCAAAATGATAAACTAGTTTTAATGTGAGCAGGTCTTCATAAAGTTTTTCTAAATTTTAATGTTTCTTGTCATTGAATTTTTTAGAACTCAATGGCAATGTGTACTTTAGATCTTGAAGATGACTACACAAAGCAAAGATATCCACATATCAGACATCTACACTAATAAAAGAGAAAGATGCAAATTGACCATACCTTTGTGACACCCACCAGCTAATCAGTAATGAGTATGCAAATTAACCCAACAAAGATGGCAGGTTAATTTGCATATGCAGGCGCCAAGCGGCCGGGGGTGTTCCGCACTGCCCCAGCTGCTCCAGGCCTCTGGGCAGCATGGGAAGGCGGAAAGGCAGCTCTGGCCGGTGCGAAGGCAGTGCCAGCAGCCAGGGGAAGGACGGCCCATTCTTGAACGAATCTTCGTGCATTGGGCCTCTAGTCTGAAAATAATAATCTTTGAATATGAAACAAAATAAAATATGAATTAAAAGAGTGACTTAGTAAGTAGAGCAATGTAAATTGTGAATTCTTTAAATTTTATCTAATTCATAAAATAATGTCTTGTAACCTACTTGTATATATGCATTACTCTATAAATGTGTTGTCTGGAACACTTGAAATGTAGTTAGTGCTCAAAGAAAGGAATTTTCAATGTTAGCTTATGTTAATTTATTTAGTTTAATTTGATGCTAAAGTTGTATTACATAGTTTTTGCAATCAAAACAACTTTATAGTTTTGGTATGACTGCACATCACCTTAACCATTGCATTGTGTGATAATGAGTACTGTGGTTTTTCGTCCAGGTGGATTCGAAGAATGAAGCCACAAGCAAAAGGTGGTATATAAAAAGGTGGAAATCTATTGGGAACAAGTACAGACTCCCACGTAGAAAGGGGGTACCAAAGGGGGTAACCCACTAAGCTCCTTTTTCCTAAGGTTTTATAAAGGCTGCAGTTCTTTGTTTCTTTTTTAAAAATATATTTTATTGATTTTTTACAGAGAAGAAGGGAAAGGGATAGAGAGTTAGAAACATCGATGAAAGAGAAACATCGATTAGCTGCCTCATGCACACCTTCTACTGGGAATGTGCCCGCGATCAAGGTACATGCCCTTGACCGGAATCGAACCTGGGACCTTTCAGTCTGCAGGCCTATGCTCTATCCACTGAGCCAAACCTGTTAGGGCAGTTCTTTGTTTCTTAATGCTGTTTTCCAATTGGTAGAATATTAGCTTCAAAGCTCAAAACCAGAGGGGAGAATGGGGGGACAACGGGGCAATAAGGACACATATGCAATTCCTTAATCATAGAAAATGATTTTCTTAATCAAAGGAAAAAAAAATCCAAACCCACATGGTGTCCCCTTTTTTTCTCCCCCTTCAGTGGTAGAATTCTCTATCTCCTGTGAAAATCTGTTTCCTCTTTCTCCCACTTGTCAGCATTTCTCTAGCCTCTGTGAAAGTTCTTTTTCCTCTTTCTTCCCATCCCGTGTGGCTCTTTCCTATCTTCTGTGAATGGATGTCTTCCTTTCCCCTTACCCTGTGGCACCTTTTGTTCTCTGTGAACATATGCCTTTAGCAGCTCCAAGCCCCCACTTATGGGCTCCAAGCCGACCTCCCCCATGGACCCTCTTTATTTCTAAAACTCCCTAAACCTACCTATTTTACCCTCTAAAACTCCTTTCAGCGCATCACCATAACTATTGCATTGTATGATAATATGGTTGTATTATAGTGTTGTATCTGGGGCCTGTGTAGTTTTTAATATTCCATATAAACACATCACTGTTCTAGTAATTATCACTGTATTACTTCAATTTGAATTATTATTTTTAATATACAGATTTAATATTGTAATATGTTTATTTGAATATTTTATGTAGACTTTACAGGTTACAGGGATACTTAGTAAATTGTTACTCTTTAATATTATAAGTACTTATTATTTACAAGAATTTATTTTACTTAATTATAATTGAGTTATTTTTCTCATGTAAGTAAATATGGTCAGAATTATAAGTTTCAAACAAACTTTACTTCTGATACAGAATTAAATAGGAATACAGAAGCTAGTACTACACAATTAGAGCATTAAAGCAGAAAGATACTAAAAGGTATTTCCAAATTTCATGATTAATGAAAATTGCATTAATTAGTGGTGGTAGGCAAAATGATAAAAAGGTATTTTATTAGTTGGGTTAAAAATCAATTGAAATAAAATATACAATGTAAAGGGGCATTTTCAGCAAATATATAATGAATTAAATAAGAATTTTTTTCTCACCATTCAAAAAGAATAGATAAAATTATTTGCTTAAAGTTAGATTTAAATGACTGGTAGACAGTTTTAAAATGAGTTTAACAGAATAGTGTCTAGTAAGTTTGATCAGCTATAAAACTGCATGAATATTGAATACAATTTTAAAATTTACTTTTAGATGGAGAAATGATTAAGAAATTATTACTTTAGTAATTGTAAACTTTTCATAAGACTATCATGAAAAGACCAAAAAAGGTATTTTACAAAAATGGATGATCTCAATTGAGCTATGAAGCATTTGCAGAATACAAGGTTTTTAATAATAACAACAATTAATTGATTAATTCTTTGAAGAAAATGTATTTTTAACCACTAGTGAGACATGAGATAATAGTTCTTAAATAATACTTTATGTTTTATTTCCAGTATTATATGAAAATGCTGTCAAATTGCCTACATTATTGAACTTAAATCATAGACATATTTGAATCTTTAACATATGTCAAAATAATCTGAAGTCTTATTTTCTATTGTCATGGGTTGTGTCCCAGCTATGTCAGACAAAATTCTAGGTTTATTGGAATTTTGAAACAAGTAAATGAGTTTCCCAGTTTGTTTTATTCCACTCTTAGCAACACATTGAAAATTTTGTGCTCAATTTTCTAAAGAAAGCCTAATGAAAAATGTCATAGATATTGTTCAGTTGTTAAAATCTTTAAGTATATGCATGCAAATGTATGTATCAACACCAGTTTGTGAAAATTTTGAAAGAAATAGATAATTAATTTAATTATCTTGTATTTATTGCGAACAATTGTTGTTTGAGTGGCAATGAGTTTCACACAGATATATTCTACTGCAATGTCCAATTAAAGGTTTTGTTAGAGGAAAGTTTGGCAATATTCAATTACTTAAGACCAAAATGATTGATTTATACTTTCTCACCAATATCACAATGTACATAAATGAAGTAATGTGAAGCTTCCATGGTAGGAAACAGTCTTATTTTGTTACAGAAGACTGAAGAAAAACCAAGCAACACTTAGAGAAATGGAGTTACACTTTATTATTATTATGTGCGGGCCCACAGAAAAATGTCTTTCAAATTCTGAGCAAACACATGGAGAAAGCTTTCCCTATTTATACTTTTTCCAGTTCTTTGTCTCCAAATTTGGAATGAGACTTCCGGACCTTCTGAGAAAGAAGGCCTGTGTGCTGGAAAGGGGCCATGAGACCATATCTCAAGGCCTGGCCTGGTGCCAGCACTAACAGCTCTGTCTGGGGCATAGTTTATGGCCTCTCTAAAATGGGAGTAAGCAGTCTTGCAGGACCAGACAATTAAAGGGGCAGAGACTAGACTATAGGCTAATAAGAATGTGTATAGGTTAATGGCACAGGTTCAGATTGCTAGACCCCAAAAATGTCTCATTTTCCCTATCACTTTGTAACCCACTATAGGTAGATACCAAAACATTTGTAGAAATTAAACTTTTTACAATACAATCCTATCTAATAAAAGAGAAACATGGTAATTAGCCATACATCCGCTACCCTTCCCATTGGCTAATCAGGGCAATATGCAAATTAACTGCTAGCAAAGATGGCGGCAGGAAGCCAGGCAGCTTGAAGCTAACATGAGGCTTCCTTGCTTCAGTGACGGAGGAAACCAACGTTCCCCGCCTGCCTTGCCGGCATCTGAGCTTGCAGTTTGAAACATTGTTACAAATATAGAAGCTAAACAAAACCCCAGAAACTTGCTTTCAGCTAGCCGGGATCTCAGAACTGGAGTTGATACAGTGTTTCGATTATAGAACCCAAACAAACCAGATACCTGCTTTCAGCAGCAGAGGCCTCAGAGCTGGAGCCAGAGCTAAAGCTGGCCCAGAATAAAAAAAAAAAAAAAGAAAAAAAGGAGCAGTTGGGAGCTTCAGTCACCCAACAGACTGAAAACAGCCCTCAGCCCCTCACCCAAACTGGCTAGGCACCCCAGTGGGGACCCCCACCCTGAAGGGTGTGTGACCAGCTGCAAATAGCCATCATCTCCTTACCCAGGCTGGCCAAGCACCCCAGTGGGGGCCCCCACCCGGATCCAGGACACCTTCAGGGCAAACAGGCTGGCCCCCACCTGTGCACGAGGCCTCTATCCTATATACTAAAAGGGTAATATGCCTCCCAGCACCAGGATCAGCGGAGCCGTGAGGCCTCCCAGCACCAGGATCAGCGGAGCCGAGAGGCCTCCGAGCACCGGGATCTGTGTGACCCGGGGCAGCGCCCAAATCCCCTGATCACCCAGCGGCTCCGTGCGTGACAAGGGGTGGGGCCACAACCTCCCTATCCGCCCTGCTCTCTTTGTGACAGGGGAAGGCACCCCAACCCCCTGATCAGCCCTGCTCTGTGCCTGATAGGTGGGAGCTCCCCAACCCCCTGATCGCCCTGCGGCTCTGTTTGTGACAGGCAGCAGCACCCCAACCCCCTGATCGGCCCTATTCTGTGTGTGACAGGGTGTGGCGCCCCAACCCCCCCCCCCCCACGGGCCCTGCTCTGTGTGTGACGGGGTAGAGCCATAGCCTCCCCATCGGCCCTGCCCTGAGTGTGAGAATGGCGGTGCCCCGACCCCCTGATCCGCTCTTCTCTGTGTGTGACAGGGGGCGGTGCCCCAACTCCCCTATCGGCCCTACTCTCTGAGTGACAGGGGGGAGCTCCTCAACCCCCTGATCAGCCCTGCTCTATGGGTGACAGGGGGGAGCTCCCAAAGCCCCTGATGGGCCCTGCTCTGTGCGTGACAGGGGGTGGCCCCGCAACCTCCCCATTGACCCTGCCTTGAGTGTGACAGGGGGCGGTGCCCCAACCCTCCAATCAGCCCTACCCTGAGCGTGACTGAGGGTTGCCCCACAACCTCCCCATCGACTCTGCTTTGAGTGTGACAGGGGGCGGCGCCCCAACTCCCCAATCGACCCTGTTCTGAGCCCGACCAGGAGCACCTAGGGATTGGGCCTGCCCTCTGCCACCCGGGAGCAGGCCTAAGCCAGCAGGTCGTTATCTCCCGAGGGGTCCCAGACTGCGAGAGGGCACAGGCCGGGCTGAGGGACACTCCCTCCCCCCCAAGTGCACAAATTTTTGTGCTCCGGGCCTCTAGTTCTATAACAATGAAAGATATTTTTCTAAAATATGCAGCATAAGTTCATTATAATTCACACTGTTGTGTAAATTGGCTGCAAAACTACTTTTCAGGAAAATTTAGAATGATTTACTGATATTGATAAACTTAGAGTTGATCTTAATTTATTACATATTCATTTGAATTTGATAATGCTATTAGCTGATACAAAAGTTAGTCAATTGATTTAACTATGTAAGAAATATTTTTGAAACTAATATGCTTTTGTTTTAAAGTAAAAAAATTATAAAAATAGATGAAATCATTTTGTGTGGATATAAATTTAAAGCAAAATGATTCTTTGGCACTGATTCAGTTATTGCAAATTTAAATATGTTTGGGACAGCCTGGGTATGTAAAGTTACTTTTTTAAATGTAAATTTATGAAATCTAAATATAGATCAAATATATCAATGAAAATTTGGCATTTTAATTAAATAAAGTGCACATTAAAGTGGATTTCAAAGACTTGCTACTTTAAAAGCATTTTATGTTTTACTTCTTGTAGTAGAAATATTATATATCTATATATTTATTTATATCTATCTCTATCTATATATATGTGTATATATCTATATCTATATCTACCTATATCTATATCTATATACTTGAGGTCCGGTGCACAAAATTCATGCAGAGGGAGGGGGTATCCCTCAGCCTAGCCTCTGCCCTCTCCAATCTGGGACCCCTCTCAAAATCCAGGACTGCTGGCTACCAACTGCTGGTCTGGCTGCCTGCCTGATTACTCCTAACTGCTTCTGCTTGCCAGCCTGATCACCCCCTAACCACTCCCTTGCCAGCCTGATCAATTCCTAACTGCTCCCCTTCTGGCCCAATTGCCCCCAACTGCCCTCCCCTGCAGGCCTGTCCCCCGCCAACTGCACTTCCCAGACGGCCATATTGTGTTCACACGGGGGAGGCCATCTTGTGTGTTGGAGTGATGGTCAATTTGCATATCACCTCTTCATTATATAGGATAATTGTTGATAGTATTATAGATGTCTCCCATTTCTCCCCCTTTACCTGAGGTAGAAATATTTTTAATACATTGGGTTCACCTTAACTGGTTGCTCAGTGAATAGAGTGTCGGCCTGCGGACTGAAATGTCTCAGGTTTGATTCTGGTCAAGAGCATGTACCTTGTTGCAGACAGATCCCCAGTAGGGGGTATTCAGGAGGCAGCTGATCGATGTTTCTCTCACATCAATGTTTCTGACTCTCTATCCCTCTCCCTTTCTCTCTGTAAAAAATTAATAAAAATATATTAAAAAAATATATACATGTTTTTAGATGGAGAAATGATTAAGAAATTATTACTTTATTTATTTTAAACCTTTAAAATAATGTATGCAATACAATGTACTCAAAGTAATTTTAAAAGGATAAATGTTGCTCAGATTATACTTCCTTTGGACAATGCTTTTCTTTAAACTTTATTGTTCCAAGTATTACAAATGTTCCCATTTTTTCCCCATTAATCCAACCCCACTCCAACCCCCTCCCCAGGCCTTCCCCACGCTAATTTTTGTCAATGGGTTATGTATATAGGCAGTGTGAACTAAAATCATATGTGAAATATTCCAATAATATTCACAGATATTTTGAACTGGAAATTATTCCCAGGACACCAGAAATCCAGAAAGATGTGATACATTTTGTGTTTATTTTGTAATTGCCTGGCTCAATAATCATGTATATTTTTAGGTTAAAAGGAATGTGAAGACTATATTAAGTTTAAATAAATTAAATTTTAAAAATTATGTAAGAACATAAAGGATGAAATTATGTAACTTAGCCCAAAAGAAGGCAAATGGTGAGTTATGTAGATTTTCTCATTTTTCCCACTGTTTTAATGAAGAGGACTAGTCTGAATAAGTCTCCATAACTATGCATATAAACCAAGAATAGAAGAAATAGTGTTTGCTACAGTAAATTTTCTCATTTGTTTTTAAAAAATCTGCATATTGAAAAGCATTTTTATTAAGTTTCAGTTAGAATTCTTTCAAATCCTTAAGAATTTTTTGCCTTTTTAAATATCATTTGAAGCCAAATTTTACTAGCTTGTTTTGAAATTATGTATATTTTCTAAATAAACTTTCATTATAACATGTTTATTTTTATTCTGTTATTTTCTGTTTCTTAGTTATGTGAAAAGAAATAAAGGATTTTCTTAAATTTAACTTTATTGTTGAAAGTATTACAGTGTTCCCTTTTTATCCCCATTGACCCCTTCTAACCTGCCCCCACCATCAGCTCCAGGCCTTCACCACACTATTATCTGTGTCCATTGGTTGCGCATATATGCCTATATATTCTTTGGTTAATCTCTTCCCACCCACCCCTGTTTTCTCTCTGAGATTCATCAGTCTATTCTGTTTTTATGTCTCTGTATCCATTTTGTTCATTAGTTTATTTTGTTCATTAGATTCCACATATAAGAGAGATAATGTGATATTTGTCTTTCCCTGTCTGGCTTACTTCACCTAGAAAGGTCTCTCCATACTACCTCAAAGAGTAAGAGATCCTTCTTTTTTACTGCTGCATAGTATTCCATGGTGTAAATGTACCACAGCTATTACATTCATTCATCTATTGATAGGCACTTGGGCTGTTTCTCTTCTGATTTTAACTATTGTAAACTGAGTTGCTAAGAACATAGGGGTACATATATTCTTTCTGATTGGTGTTTCAGGTTTCAGTGGGTCAAATGGCAGTTCCATATTTAATATTTTGAGAAAATTCCATACTGTTTTCCATAATGGCTGCACCAGTCTGCATTAACACCAGCAGTGTACTAGGGTTCCCAAGAAAAGCTTTTTTTTTCCCTTTTTTTTTTTTTTACATTTTCTTTTTTTTTTTAATTGCTTGAAGTATTACAAAGAGTATTACATATGTCTCCTTCATGTGACAAGAATGGAGGAATTAAGGCTGCAAGAGACAAGCAATGATCTTTCATTTATGTAGAAATAAACTAGGTAGCTCACTCTTATACTATTTCTATATGAACTCTTTTTAGAGAATTTCAGTGCTTAGATGAAATTCGCAAGTGCTTATCAGAATTGTTCAATGCTCACTTTAGTATCCTTAGGAGTCACTCTAATTCTACCATTGACAGCATAACATAAAAATTCCTGATGAGGCACACAGATTCTCACTAAATTCAGTTCGAATTTGTCCCCAGAATTTCAATCAATGCAGTTTTATTTTAATAAATTATATGTAAAAGTTTTATATATATATATATATATATATATATATATATATATATATATATATACATATATGTGTGTGAACATATATATGTGTGTATATATGTATATATGTATATATGTATATATATATATAACTTTACACATATATGTGTGTGAATATATATATACACATATATATATTCACACACATATATGTATATATGTAATAGGGCAATATAATCTTTATAGTAAAGCAAAACAATGATTCAACAAATATAATTTTAACATGGAATACAATATTTTTTCCTTGACTATTTTTCTATTCTAAATTTAAAAATTTAATTTGAGAGAAAAAAAGAATCAACACTAAAATTGATAGAGTCTTAGGCATTGCTGAAAAAGGCTTCAAGATTTCAGTATAAATTTATATCTTCAAAGTGAGAATAAATTTAATTTGTATCACTTCTCCCCTTATTAAAATATTTGTCAAAAAATATAGGATATTTTGATGACCTCTTTTCACATTATTCACCTGAAGTATTAATTTATATATATTTTCACCTGTGGTAATATTTTTAAATTATGGAAAAATAATGTTTTACTTCAAAAGTCATATTACTACCTAGAAGTAGTACTTTGTGGGAGGCTATCGAGGAACATAGAAAACTCAACATTTAGTTATTAAATATTTTTCCAGTTTTGATAATCATAATCTCATGTTAAATTATTGTTATAGTAGATATATAGTAGTTATAATTCATATAAATATGTATTCTCATAATACTAATTTTAACATAATTTATAATAGAAACAATAATGTCATGGTCAATTCTAATTATCCATTAATATCAATTTCACCTTATGAATATTATAAGAGCTTTTGAGATTATTTTTTGACATACAAGGATAACTAGCTACTTGTCCCTCTCCCAAGGCTGTGTTTGAGTGTGTGTGTGTGTATGTGTGTGTGTGTGTGTGAATATCTATGTCCCTACCATTTTTGTTATAAACCTGATGGGCAGAAAATCATTATTTTCCAGATACAGAATCTCAGCAGAACAAAACTTAGAATACAAATGACTTAGAAACATAAATATTCCATGCATTAAAACAAGAAGTTAGACTCTACAGTTACATGATCACTGCAAGGCTCTGAGTTCAAAAGCTGTAGAAAAATCTACCATTTTTCACTCATTGAAAGAACCAGGATATTCAATTGTGCACAAGTACACGAAATCAAAAAATCCTGATATCAGGGGATTTTTCAGTATCAGATTAGACAGAGCTTGACTCAAGAAGCATCCACCACTGTAGTCTGGGTAAAAAGGAGTTACAAAGAGGAATAGAATATTAGGGAATCTATAGGGAATCTATGGGGTATTAAAGACTCAAATTAATTTTGCAGATTGTATCAGTGAAGAAATAAAGATTGCATAGGCATCTCCCAATGGATAGCTCGAGTGCAAATTAAGTGCATTCATATGTAAATATAATAACATAAGTTAATAAAAAATATTGAAATAGTGATACAACCAGCATTCATAAAGTGGCATATAGTAGGTGCTCAATAAATGTAGATCAATTTACCACTGTTATGACCATCATAATATGATAAAACTCTAATACTATATATTGGTGGTTTACTGTTAGGCAGAATAAGGCTTCCCAAATATGTCGTCATCATATTCCTCACAACCTGTGAATATGATATGTTAGGCAACGGAGAACTGAGTTTATAAATAGAATTAACTAATCTTATAAAGGGAGATTATCCTAGATTATCTGGTGGGCACAGTGTAATCACAAAGGTCCTTAAAGTGGAACAGGGAAGAAGAAGATTCAGTGTCAGAGTGATGTAATATGATAAAGACTTGATTGGCCATTGCCGACTTCCATACAAGGGGTTCACAGTCCAAGGGGTGTGGGCAGTCCCTGGAAGCTGGAAAGGCAAGAAAGCAGATTCTCATCTAGAGCCTCCAGAGTGAAGTGTAACCAGGGGGACATCTTGATTTTAGCCCAGTGAGATCCATTTCCAATTTCTGAACTCCAGAACTCTAAATCACACATATGTTGTATTAAACCTCTAAATTATTGGTGATTTGTTATACCAGCAACAGGAAATGGATGCAATTGTCCATCAGTCATTCCATTTCCACTTTTGTGTTGTTGTTCTTTTTAATTTCTGGTGATCTCTGACTCTTACTTTAGAAACTAAAAATATAAAGCACTCAGCATTCCATGAACTCTTTGCACTTGGGTATTAGTATTGACCCATTTTTTGATCAATGATACTTGAAAAATGAAATTAAAATAACAATCTCTGAGAAGGTTATTTTCTAAGAAAAGAGATGCTAAGGGGAATGACGGGCATCTTTGGTTGGATATGGTGCTGTGTGTATGTGATGTCTGGAAATGACAACTAAGGATGTGGAAGCAGAAACATGAAAGAACTTTGCTAAAAGACTTCTTATGAGAGATAATTGTATGCTCTTACCCTTTAACTCATTTTTACTTTGATACACTGTTCCTTGCCACTAAACTTAATTCAACTGATAAATAGCCATTTACTAGAAATCTGTATTAAATATGTCTTTAGAATTCAATTATCTGAAAAACCAATCTTGAGATACTACAGAAAAGGAGATGTTAGTCTTCCATGATTGTATTTTAATGAGTCATTTTTGAACACTGATTTTCATAAGAAATTCACAAATTTTTAATACTTTGTCTTAAAACCTTGCAATGGAATTATTATTAGATTATCTTATCAACTGGATTATAGATTTAATATTTTTGTTTGAACATTAAATATTTAATAATATTCTCCCTGACATTATATCCTTATGATTCTTCAATGTTTTCTGTATTAGGTATCATATTTTCAATTTTTTTATTCTCTGCAATATAATTTGATGAGCCAAGATATCTGAATGAGTTTGTAATCAATGAGAAACTTGCTAATTATATTTATTCAGTAATGGTTTCAAAAGAGAAAGCTTGTGTGCATAAATGAGAATGTTGACAAGAATCTACATTCAAATTTGTATTTTTGTAAGATTGGGAGGGAAGATTTTATTTTAAGCATCATGTATTTACAGTTCTATGGTTTAAGGAGAGAATTATCTGCAGTAGAGAATCTCTGCTTATTTTTTTAGAGTGGAGTTAATCAAATTTGATATAAGAAAAATTTCCAATTACACCATTCCAGATGAAACAAAAATTCTGCATAATAGAAATGGAGATTTTAAATGTGGTACTTTGTATTGTCAAGTTTGTGCTTAGAATTACTGTAGAGCTCAAGTTAAACTATCTTCTTGACCAATAATATAGGCAAATCTAGTTACACTGAGCCACAGGTAGTTATCAAGGGAGACCATCTAAAGGGAGGGATGTGAGTCCCATCTGTTTAAGGACTGGCTGCCAGTGATAACAAAAGATAGGGAAAATCCATCATTCTAAGTGGAGGGATCAATGGCTGAGAGCATACTGTAAAAAAAACAAGAGAGTGTTATTTTGTATTGGGGAAAAGTCAGAACAATATTGACCTTCTCTAAGTCATTTAGAATTGGATTTAGGGAGACAGTTTTTATTGAGTGCTCCAATAAAGTCTTGTTCAAGTCTTTCAAACAGCAGTAAGACAAGGCACTTTAAGTCTCTACCTATCATTAAAAATAAAGGCCCAGCCAATGTGGCTCAGTGGTTGAGCATTGACCTATGAACCAGGAGGTCACAGTTCAATTCCTGGTCAAGACACATGCCTCGGGTGTGGGCTCCACCCCCCAGTGAGTGTTGTGCAGGACACAGTCAATCAATGATTCTCTTATCATTGATTTCCCATCTCTCTCTCCCTCTCCCTTTCCCTCTTCAGAGAAAAAGAAAAATGTCAATGTTGTGTGACTCTCAAATTTCTCCTCCGGTATAGTTTAAGGTAAAACACACAGCCCACGATTAATACTCAAACACATTTTTCTCCCATCAAACAGATGTTCTGTGTACTTGAATAGATTATAGTCTAGTCAATTATGGAATCATAGACTAGTAAATTAGGAAGGTACTCAAAATATCATTTGTAAAATCTATTAAAATTAAATATGATCTAAAGAGTTCAGTGACTACTTGCATGATTAAACAAACAAAAATGGCAGGCCACAGATAAACAAACATATAACTAGAAACAAATATTTTTAATTTAGCATATTGCTCTCCTATGATGCCATTCCAATTATCCATTTATTAAGTAAATGTACATTTGGCAATATATGGTTAACACGAATCAAATAATAACAAAGGATTGAAGTAAAATCCACTTGTTTAAAATATAGTGAATTAATACCCAATATTCATTTCTTCTCTTGCAATACTGGTTAGGCTGAAGATTAAAAAATTCCTCAGAATTTTTTGCAATTAACATTACATATGTTTTTTTAATGTTACATGTAATAAATCTTAATATTTCAAGAAAAACAATATTAAATATAATAATGTTACATGCAATAATCAAAATCTCAAGAAAAATGGTTTTAAATATGATAATGTTACATGCAATAAACACCAATTATTCAGGAAAAATGATCCTATATAATAAAAGGCTAATATGCAAATAGACCAAACAGCAGAACAACCGGAACAACCAAACAACCAGTCGCTATGACGTGTGCTGACCACCAGGGGACCGGCATGGACATGACGGGCATCAGCTGCGGTGGGATGGTGGAGCAGGTGAGTGGGGGTGCCAGCCCAAAGCGTGGCACCAGTCATTGTCATCAGGGCGAGCCTCTGGTGGTTACTGAAAATTCTTTGTTCCTGTGGGCCATGGTCCCTCCTGGTGCTTGCACCTGCTGCTGGCACTGGCCCCGCTTGCACCTGCTGCCAGTGTCAGAGCTGCTGCTCACACCCACTGCTGGCGTCCAGCGCTGGCCCTGATTGCTCGGTGATGCGGGTGCAAGCCACGCCTGCCAGCCCCAATTGCCCCTCAGGGCTTCACCACCTCCCCCTGCTCCTGAGGGGAGATCAGGGTTGGCAGCTGCTGCTCACATCTGCTGATGGCAATGGCCCCTAGGCAATTGTCCTCAGGTGTGGTGAGAGGTTTTTTTCAACCAGGTGGGACAGTTGCTTCTGCCTGGAGGCTAATTTCTACTTTTAACCTCTTATGTGGCCTCAAGGCAAGGTGTTTTCCAATAGGGTGTATCGACTATCTTGTCTGAGTGGGAAAGATGTCCTTTGCTGTGTGAGGGAATGGCTCAGCCCAAGAAACTTGGGGTGTCTGCCTTCTGAGCTTTATCCCCTGAGACTCCAGTTCTGGATTCTGCTCTCACAGCTTCAGTCCACTTCATCCTCCCTCTGCCAGAGCACAAGGTGGGTGGCTCCACAGGGAATGTTTGTGCATTGGTCCTTTAAGAGGGTGCCCGAACTTTTAGCTGCCACTCCCTAGCAGACTGCACCCACTGCTTTTCACAGCTAGATGTTATGTGGGTACCCTCCTCAGTTTGGTGCTCTCTGCCGGGGAGCCCAGCTTCAGGGTTAGATCCCCAAGTTCTCAGTGGCATCCCGCCACAGCTGAGATATCTCTCCGGGACCTCAGTTGCCGTCTGTGGGTGCCCAGCCAGCCCTTTCGTGCCTCCGCCCCTCTGCCCCTCCTACCAGTCTCTATGCGGTCTCTACTGTGGTCCTTGGGTATCAGGGTTCTCTCCTGTGAGTTTTCTGTTGGTTATTCAGGAAGCCTTTCTGTATTTCAGTTGTAATTTCAGCTTGTTCCTGGGAGCATGTCTGTGCAGCATCCTCCTACTCTGCCGCCATTTTAATCTTTTCCCCACATATGTTTTTAAAGCTCAGCCAATTGCATGAATTCCTGCATGTTTGGGAAGTTGAAAATAAGTCAAGTGTAATTTTGCAAGCTGCATCATGGAAGACTTGGGTTTTTCTCTGGAAGCATTAGCTATGGTCTTTGTATCCATCCCTGTGTGTTAAGATGCTGACTTCAATTTTGTTTGGATAACACAGAGTCCAAATCTAGAGCCAATAATTGTGGTAGGATCTTCCTCATGCCTAAGGCATTCTAGTGGTCAGCATGCACATTGGTTCCCTTTAATTGTGGCACAGTTAGCTTCTCTAGCCTTCTAGTTGAGTTTTATTTTCTGACACAGCACACCTGGATTTCCAAACAGTGGGAAGTCTTTTCTTCCTACCTCCTAACAATTTAGTAAGCATGTATTTTCCATTATTCAGTCTATTTCTCTTTCTCTGCTTGAAGATGTCAGTTCGTAATTTTTTATTTTTATTTTTATGTATTTACTTTTTTACCTACAACTGAAGACTGACTGGTAAAAAATAGTTTGCTATATCCAATGTTCACTAAAATATTAAAATAAAAGGGTATGGATTAAGACTTGAATATGAAAAAAAGGTTTCAAAAAGGAAATACATTTAAAATTAGGCACAAAAAGAGCTAAGATTGTGCTAACCTAAGGAATGAGACAATGCCAGCTCAAATGTGAGAAGTAACCTAAATTTATGGCAGCAGGAATGAACTTGCATGCCTCTAATTTTCAACCATGTATTGAATGCCTATCATTTGCCAACTAGAGTGAATACAGCCAGTTTAAATTGCTGTAAACACTGGCTTTAATAAAGTGGAGACTATATTTGGGAGAAATGATAAAATACAGGTGAATTGATAGCAGGGAGTTAAAATACAGAAGGCCTTAGAAAATGGAAGCTGTTGAAAGAAATAGTCTTTGAAGGGTTTTGAAAAGAGAGTGACATGATAAAAACAATGTTTAAAGCACTACATGGGCATCAATATATAAGACAGCAGTGAAGCTGAACTAGAGGGATATTAAGATTAATGATGCTGGAAAGGGAGGCATGAATACATGATCAAGGTTTTATAGCATAGGGATTTGTTTTTTAGTGAGCCATTAACTTCAGAAGATAAACATTAGTAAAGGTTCTCCTATAAGGCTCTAATAGAGATGTGATCACATAAATGATAGTAACTTCCATCCTCATCCCAAACCACAGTGTTTTTTGAGGATAGAAAGTGCTCTGTCTTCCTCTTGCCCCCAACGTTCTTCATTTTGGTAGTGCCTCTAATTATTTTCTGAAGCACACCTTGGCTTCTCACAGACAATTTTGAAATCACCAAAAATCTGGATGGTAGAAATCTGTCCTAAGTTCTAAGATAGCAGCATGAGCTCAGCCTGAAAATCTTTGGCCCAATGCGTAACTGATGCTGAGTTAGTTTCCCATCTGGATAGACAAAATAGGATGTATCTAGCTGCTATTGCCCTTTGCTACCTGATCCCCAACCTCTCACTTCGAACAAACCACACACCAACACCCACACAAACATTCCACTATGGGCAATTCCTTTGAGGACTTGAAGAAAAGTCTGCTAGGGATGGGTCTTTAGCAGAAGGAGAGCTTGTACAGTAGGTTATGGTGGGATGAATTCTACTGCATGAGTATGGACTTGTCCTTGGCCCAGGAATGGCAAGAGAAATCAATGAATTTCTTCCATCACATGCATCCCTAGGGCTGTAGTATGTGAATCTCAGGATACAGTTCTGCTGAAATGAAGTTGGAGTCCTGTGCTCCCTGTGGTGTCTCAGGATAATGAGTGCCTGAGCAGTAAGAACCTAAGAGTGACAATGGATATATGTTAACATATATTTGATATATGTCATACCAAACCTCTCAGGGGCTAGCTGTTTGCCCACTACAATGAGCAAGATTTTGTTTGTCCCATGACATAAAGTGTAGGCCTTGTAGATAACATATGCTGGTTGACATAGAACAGAAGGGGATTGGTGTTTTTCGTGACTTGTAATTAGATTGATTTGTGGATAAGTCAGTGAACCCCACAGGGTTTGAGAACTTTCTACATTTGTATAACAAATTAGTGAATGAGTTTAGTATATATATATATATATATATTTATTTATTTAACTTACTGGGGTGACATTAATTGATAGAGTCATATAGGTTTAAAGTGTACATTATTATGATACATGATCTGTATATTGCATTGTGTCCACCAACCAAAGTCAAATCATCTTCCATCACCATATATTTGACTTCCTTTACACTTTACTAACCCCCATCTCCATTCCTTCTGGTAAACACCATAGTGTTTGTCTGTCTGTGTCTCTGAGAAGCTTCTGAACAGCAAAAGAAACCAGCCACAAAACAAAAAGGCAACTAACCAAATGGGAGATGTTATTTCAAACAATAGCTCAGACAAGGGGTTAATATACAAAATAAATAAAGAACTGATACAACTCAACACCAAACACACAAAAAAAGTTTTAAAAAATGGGCAGAGGAGCCCTGGCTGATGTGGCTCAATAGTTGTAGTATTGTCCCATGCACTGAAGGGTTGAGGACTCAGTTCCCCATCAGGACACATGCCTGGGTTATGGGTTCCAGCCCTGGTCAGGGTTCCTGCCTGAATGAGGCTGATAATCCATGTTTCTCCCTCACATCACTCCCCCTCTCCCTTCCTCTCTCCCTCTAGGATCAATTAAAAACATATCCAGGGATTATTATTTTTTAAATGGGCAGAGGACCACAACAGACACCTCTCCCAAGAAGGCATACAAAATGGCCTTCAGATATATGAAAAGAGTTTAACTTCACAGCGATTAAGAAAATGTAAATCAAAACTACGACATACCACCTCGTGCCTGTTAGAATGGCTATTATCAACAAGACAGGTAATTGCAACTTTTGGAGAGGTTGTGGAGAAAAGGGAGCCCTTATTCACTGCTGGTGGGTATGTAGACTCATACAGCCACTATGGAAAACAGTATGGCAGTTCCTCAAACAATTAAAAATAGAGTTACACATGACCCAGCAATTTCTCTTCTGAGTATTCAAAAACCTTGAAAACATTTATTCACAAATTATATGCACCCCTATGTTCATTCCAGCATTATTGACAGTGTCCAAGAGGAAATAACTGAGTGTCCTTTGATAGAGGGTTAAATTAAGAAGGTGTAATATATCCTATATAATAAAAGCCTAATATGCTAAGTGTCTGGTCGACCGGCCGGCCTTTCAACAAATCAAAGCGTAATATGCTAATGATATGTTAAGGCTGCTAAACCACTTGCTATGACATTCACTGACCACCAGAGGGCAGATAGTCAACCAGTCGACCCGTCGCTATGATGTGCACAACCACCAGGGGGCAGACAGTCTGACTGGTAGGTTAGCTTGCTGTTGGGGTCCATTCGGATGAGCCAGATGGGCCAGCTGAATGAGATGCGCCCGACATGCCCTGGAGCCCTCCCATGGTCCCTCCCTGGCTAGCCAACCTCCCACATCTCTCCCCAGCCCTGACTTTGCACCAGTGGGATCCCTCGGCCTGGTCTGTGCCCTCTTGCAATTTGGGTCCCCTCGGGGGATGTCAGAGAACCAGTTTTGGCCGATCCCACAGGGGGAGCACCACTCAGCCAGAAGCCGGGCTCATGGCTGTCAAGGGCAACAGCAAGGGCAGGAGCTTCTCCCATCTCTGCTGCAGTGATAAGGATGTCCGACTGCCGGCTTAGGCCCGCTTCCACCAGGGAGCAGGCCTAAGACATCAGTCAGACATCCCCTGAGGACTCCCAGACTGCGAAAGGGTGCAGGCCAAGCTGAGGGACTGCCACCCTCCCCCAAGTGCATGAATTTCATGCACCGGGCCTCTAATATATAAATATATATATATATATATATATATATATATATATATATATATAACCTTGAAAATATTATGCTAAGAAAAATGTCAGTCAGAATGAGTTTAGTATTGAAACCACTTAGAAATGGGGCCTGATGCTTTTAATTAATTCCCTCAGCAAAAGTTTACCATAGGTCAGGAGATGAGTAAGAGTAAACAAAACTGGTAAATGTTTATATGAAGCTTAAACATTAATGGGGCAGACAGATAATACAACAGAAAACAAACCAGCAAATGAAGTCTATTGTATATAGTGGCAAGTAAAATCATGGTAAGAAGATCATGCTATAATAATACAAATGGAGCCCATTGAGGATATACTGACTGGCCCTCAGCATGTATTTTTGAAACATATTTTTGTATTTCTTTTGTTTTATGGAGGATAGAAAACTTGTAGATAGGGTTTGGATGCAAACTAGATTCCACAAGTTAGAAGCTCCAAAGTAAGATGTTGCAGACAAAGTGAAACTTCTTGGGCTATTGCTGCTGTAAAACTTAATTGTAGAGAGGTTGATTTTGTTTTTGTTTTGCATTATAATTCCAAAACCTAGTCACATTTTTTGTAGGAAGTGAGGGATTATGATAGCTGATTGTAAGTACATTTTGCTCATTGATGTCATGATTATAGCAGTATATTCTTGAAGTCAATAGTTCTAGTAATGGTCTTGTAATCCCCTATCTTCCTAATTGTGGCAGAGCTAATTTGCGTTGTTTTATTGAGCAGGGCGATTTCTTTCCTGGGTTCTTGTCCAGATGGATTTGAAGAACGAAGCCACGGACAAAAGGTGACAGGTGAAAAGTACAGAAACCTTACTGCAAGCAAACATTACCTCTAAAACCCTAATTCTAAATTCTAAGCCTAAAACTCTATCCCTCTTGGCTCAGAGGGGCCACCTAAGAAAGGTGCCCTATAAGTTGCTAATCCTAAGACTGTCCCTCCTGGACAGAGAGAGGGCACCTAAGAAAGGTGACCGCTGCTTTACTTGTCGTGAGGCATTAAATAGGCTGGAGACCCTCCTTTTCTACTGTGGGACCCTGTAATCAGCTCCCAGGACCCCCACGTCCGCACTTTTCCTCCTTTGGTCAAGTTATCTGTTTAGGTTGGAGTCACTTTTGATTTATCTTGGTTTTCTCCCAGTTGTGCTGGCAGCGAAAGCCTTATCTTATAGCCCTCCCAGCTGCTCAGGTCAGGGCTGCTTTTGGTCTAACTTACGGTCACTTTAATTGCTCAGGCCAGAGTTACCCCCGTCTGTCCTCTGTTTATGGCTGTTTTAATTGCTCAGGCCAGAAATATTTCTATCTGCCTGTGTCATTTATCTATCCTCTGTATAAGTAAGATAAACACCCTGGCATCTTCATTCCTAAAACTTCCTAAACCTGCCAACTTTATCTCTAAAATTCCTTTCAGAGTCAGTGACAGTGCTGGTGGGGTAGCTAGCTGCTCTCATTCTGGGAGTATCTGAGTGTCTACTCCTTTAAACCTTCTAAAGTTTCTCTAATAAAATATCCAACTTTTGTGGTGGTGGTTTTTTGTTTTGTTTTGTTTTGTTTTGTTTTTATTCCTGTAACTAAGCCTGACTGGTAAAGACAACTAAAATAGATTGGGCTTATTAGGAAAAGCATTTTTGAAGACATGGCCCTGATGTTGATAAGTGAATAATAAGCAGGCATTAACCAGGTGATGCCTGGGTAATAGGACTTTTTAGGTAGAGGCAGCAGCATGGCCAAAACCATGACACTGGAAATTACATATCTCCAAAGTACTGAAAATATAGCAGAGTGATTGGACTATATGGAGGACAAGGGGATGCGGAGATAAAAGAGGGCTAGGTCGTTAGGGAGGGGCCACAAGAGGGGAGTAGCTCAGGGAAGTCAAAGAGTAACAGAATCTTGTGAAATGATGCAGAGAAAAACAGTGACCTAGAGCTGAACCCAGCTAGGTGTGAGTTGCTAAGGTAACCTGACTGGGCAGGGAGGACTGGACTGACTGGAGACCTAAGGCTTAAAATGTATGGATGTTTCTAAGGTAGAATTCTTTGAAAGGACCAATCAGGAGCTAGACATAAATATCTCCCTAGAGCCAGCGGTTCTCAACCTGTGGGTCGCGAACAAGGAAAATACATCCTGCATATCAGATATTTACATTACGATTCATAACAGTAGCAAAATTACAGTTATGAAGTAGCAACGAAAATAATTTTATGGTTGGGGGTCACCACAACATGAGGAGCTGTATTAAAGGGTCGCGGCATTAGGAAGGCTGAGAACCACTGAGAGAAGCTTCAGCTGCACCCCGCTGGGCCCCCTCCCTCCTGTGCAGGAAGTCTGTCTGTCTCTCAGTAAACTTTGCTTTGGCTTACCATTCTTTGTCCATGAATTCATTCTTTTATTTTGTGAGGTAGCGAACTGAGATCCGATCATAACACATTGGTTTCAGGGAGATTCTTGGTGGAAATCTCCTATCCAGTAATGCATAGTATGTTTTCTATTTTTGTCCTTTGCTGGGAACCAATGTCTAATTTCTCTCTATTAATTATTCTGAAACATGCTATTTAGCTATTTTGTTAAATAATAAATATGCCTAAAACATATAGGCACAAGTAGATGAAAATACTGTTTAAACACTTTACATTTATTAGTACAGTTGTTTGTTCCTCATAGCCACCCAAATGTTAGTTCAATTATGTCCTTTATTTGCCAAATAAGCTAACTTGCACAGATTCCCAGAAAAACATAAATAAAGTTTAATCTGAGGTATTATGTGTTTTTAAAAATGAAGTACATACAATAGATTTCTCTAATTAAATTTCTATCTTATAATTTCATTTTCAAAACAAGCATTTTTCTTCCCTCCTGAGGAGGAAAAGAAATGGATTTTAAATATTTTAACTCCTTTAATATAATCTCAGATCCATTAGTAAGGTTCCCATTACAAATATGTTTCTAGCAGGGATAATTTGTTGGCCAAAATGCCATTTCTTTGTTATATTTCCTGTACAGTTATCACATTATTAGTCTTTCCCATCCTATTTACTGCGCCACACACATGCACACAATCACATATGCAAGGCCTGTATGGAGAAGGCAATGTAAGCTATTTCATGAGAGCCAGTTTCCAGTGCATGAAAGTTCATCTAGACCTTAGAGCTAAATATAAATAATTACATTGAAATTATAATTTTAAGAGAATGAAAGGTTATGTTGCCTCTTTTTTTTTTTTAATTGCAGAAATGATTTTAACTGCAGACATTTTGAAATAGTGCCAAGACCTTTGGATGCAAAGTGTGAAGACTTATCTCTGGCTCTTTCATTAAATTATATACAGACTTTTCTTATGTCCTTGGATCTCAATTCCTTCATCATAAAAATGAGGGGCTGGCAAAAATGGTGTCCAACACTAATATATTTAATTATCAATAAGAGATTTAGGTCTCAGAGTGAGCACTGAAAGAGTCCCCAAGCAGTAATTATAAAATGCAATTATAGAGAATGCTTCAATTGCATAATAAGCACAGGGAAAATAATTTGCATCAATTACAGTCTTTGTTAACAATAATTACAACTGCTGTATGTAAATTTGTCTTTATATATTTTGAGATTTTTATTATCAATTGCCTACACATTTAAATACTTCCTTTTAGGAAACTGAAAACACTATCCAAAAACTCTCTTCTAGTCTGAGAATGCCTGGGCTTATAGAAAAATCTGGCATACATTAACATAACTATATACGCTTGTTTTCAGCAATCATCTTTGTCAAAAATGCATACTTTCCAATTTCTTTTCAACATTTCTTTATGTTTTAGTTATGCCTTATGTAAAATACATAGTTGGGTTTTTTAAAAAAGCAAACGTTAATACCATTGTCTTTGGATCATTTTATCCATTTATATTTATTATAAACACTGGTACATTTGAATGTATAGCTATCACCATTAATTGTGCATTTTATTTGTTCTGATATCACTGATTTTTTTCTCTCTTTTCTTGTGTTATTTAGTATTCGTTAATTAATTTTATCATTCCACCTTTTCCTTAACTAGTTTGTTGTACTCAGCACTCCTATTAGGTATACCAAGTAGTTTTAATATTCTTTTCATGGTTAATCTAGAGAACATAATTTACATGCTAGATTTTTTATTTTTATAATTAGTTTTTAAAATATGTTTTTACTGATTTTAGAGGCAGAGGAAGGGAAAGGGAGAGAGATATAGAAACATCTATGAGAGAGAAACATCCATCAGCTGCTTTCTGCATGCCCCCTACTAGGGATCAAACCCACAACCCTGGCATGTGCCCTACTGGGAATCAAACCAGTGACCTCTTGGCGCCTGGGACAACACCCAACCACCTGAGCCACACAAGCCGGGCTTGAATTTTTAAAGTTTATAATTATAACTTTCCTTGACCTATACAAGAAATTTTAAACAGTAACTACATTTAGCCCACATTGTATCATACTAGAGGCCCAGTGCATTAATTCCTGCATGGGTGGGTCCCTCGGGGTAGCCTGCGGAGATCGGACCTCTTGCGCCCCCAGCCTCACAGCCCCAACTCACGCCCCCAGCCTTGCAGCCCCACAGCCCTGCCTGGCACCCTGCCTTGGCTTGACCCCACCCCCTCACCTGCTCCACCATCCCGCCTGTGGGGCAAACGACTGGGGCTGGGCCCCCAACCTGGCTCCCTTAGAACCTGGGAGTTGGGTGGTGACCCCGCCCCCCACCACTGATGTTGGTGGATGTCTGTGGGGCGATCAGCAGGGCAATCCGGCCCCTGCTTGCACCTGCCTTGGACTGGCATTGCCCGCTCACCTGCTCCACCATCCCACAGCAATCCCACTCTCATAGAGGCCCATTGTGTCCTGCAGCACCTCCACTGCCACCCGCTGCCAGCGCCACTTCGCTGACACCCACCATGTTCTGCACTGCCCCCTGGTGGTCAGCACATGTCATAGCGAGCAGTCGAATGCCCAGTCGAATAATGGCCAGAGGGGACAATTTTCATATTAGGCTTTTATTATATAAGAGGCTATTTAATTTAATTGCCTTTTAAGTCAATAATATGCTACTTTTGGTTCAGAAAGTGAATGTTGGAATGCATTTAGCTGCATTCTTATTTGCAATTTATTCCTTTTTGTATCTTAGATCTTCTTTCTTAGATCTCTTTCCTTACCCATTATTCAGATTTTCTTTCAATAAGAGTTGCATGTGAGAAATTTCACAGATTTGTCTGAAAATATCTTTATTTTACCCTTTATATTAGTTTTTTCAGGGCTCTTATAACAACATACCACTAACTAGATGGCTCAAAGAACAGAAATTTATTTCAAAGATTTGGAAGCTAGAAGTTTGAAATCAAAGTGTCTGCAGGATTGTTTTTTTCTGAGGGCTCTGAGGGAAGGATCCATTCCAGGACTATTTGCTTGTAGACAACCATTTTCTCTCTGAATGTCATTACATTATCTTCCCTTCATGTGTGTCTGTCTCTGAACTTGAGGAAAGTTTGTGGTTTATTTGGAGAGCATGTATATAATGGTCTGCTTCTGATTGGCTATATGAAAACATAAGATTCCTTTCTGTCTTGTAATCTTCAGTGAATTGTCTTATGTACATCACTTTTTTATGCTTGTTCAATAAAACAACAACAAAAATTATTTTTTTCTTTTATAGAAAAGTTTTCTGGGTTTGCAGAAGATTAGTTTTAATTTTATTTCCCCAAGCAATGTGCATTCAACCTTTATATACCTTAAATACATATTGTATGCAACAATATATATTCAACCTCGAATATATTCAATTCAATCTATGTACTGTTATCTCTTAGCCTCTCTCTCACATAATATACAATTTTTCTTTCTTTTCTCTATACTGCGTTGTAAAAAACTTCTGATCTACATTTGAATCCAACTGTATCTCTCTGGCTATGTCTAGTCTGCTTCTAATCTACTCTTTGGATTTTTTTCTATTAGTACATATATTTATTTTTACAATATTTGTGTGTGTTTTTTTCCAAACTTGCTTTGTCATTACTTAAAGTTTTCTAATCTTTTTCAAATTTCTTTTTAAGTTTTTAGAATATAGCAAGAATGGTCTCTCCTCCCATACTGTGGTTCTGTTAATCCCAGTAAAAATAATCACTATAGGTCTGTTATTGCAATCTTAAATGCATTTTAATTTTAAGTGTCTTATTTCTTTGTGGCACAGAAATATTTTATTTTAATTCTTCATTTCTTTTAAAATAATATTTGTGAGAATTCTTTAAGAATTCTATGAGAATGAAAGTGTGTGAATTTTTCTTATTTTTATTAAAAAAACTAAAGGCCTATTGGGCAGAGACACATCAAAATAAAAAGCTTTTGCACAGCCAAAGAAGCCCTCAACAAAATGAAAAGAGAGCCCAATGCATGGGAGAATATATTTGCCAATGAAACATCCAATAAGGGTAAATTTCCAAAATATATAAGAAACTCATACAACTTAACAAAAGGAAGACAAACAATCCAATTAAAAAATGGGCAAAGTACCTAAATAGACCAAGAGGCAATAAAAAAAAATGCTCAAAGTTACTAATCATCCAATAGATGCAAATTAAGATGACAATGAGATATCACCTCACACCTATAAGAATGGCTACCATCAACAAATCAATAAATGACAAGCGTTGGCGAGGATATGGAGAAAAGGGAACCCTAGTCCACTTCTAGTAGACATGCTACTGTGGCAAATAGTATGGAGTTTCCTAAAAAAAATGTAAAATGGAACTCCCATTTCACCCAGAATATATCCTTATGAAAGCAGAAACACCAATCAGAAAGAATATATGGACCCCTATGTTCATAGCAGCACAATTTACAATACCTAAGGTTTGGAAACAGCCAAAGTGCCCATCAGCAGATGAATAGATCAAAAAGCTGTGGTACATTTATACAATGGAATACGTTATAGCCATAAAAAACAATGAACTCTACCATTGTAACAGCATGGATGGACCTGGAGAGTATTATGCTAAGGGAAATAAGCCAGTCAGAGAAAGATAAGTATCACATGATCTCACTCATATGTGCAATCTAATGAACAAAATAAACTGATGAACAAAATAGATCCAGAGACAAATGACAGGAGAGGTGGGCGGGGATGGGGGGGGAGGGGGTGGTGGTGGCTAGAGAGTAACCAAGGACTGGTATGCATGCATATTAGCATAACCAATGGACACAGACACTGGGGTGGTGGGGGCTTGCCCAGGGTGGGAATGGCTGGGGGTGGGGCAATTGGGGAAAAAGGAGACATATGTAAAACTTTAGGCAATAAAAAAAAAGTAAAAATAAAAAATAGATCCAGAGACACAGAAGCATGGCTCAGACTGAAGAATCTCAAAGGGAAGGTGGGGTGGGTGTGGGAGGGTGGATAGTGATTAACCAGAGAACTTATATGCATTTATGCATAGCCCATGGGCACAGACAATAGAGTGGTGAAGGGGGGGTATGGGGTGGAGGGGACCAATGGGAAAAAGACAAACAAACAAACAAAGAGTACCTCTGTAATACTTTCAACAATATATATCCTATCTAATAAAGAGGTAATATGCAAATTGACCATCACTCCAACACACAAGATGGCCGCCCCCGCGTGGTCAAAGATGGCCTGCAGGGGAGGGCAGTTGGGAGGGACCAGACCAGCAGGGGAGGGCAGTTGGGGGAACCAGGTCAGCAGGGGAGGGCAGTTGGGGGGGACCAGGCTGGCAGGGGAGGGCTGTTAGGGGCAATCGCCAGCAGGGCAGCAGTTAAGCATTGATCATGCTGGCAGGGGAGTGGTTAGGGGGTGATCAGGCTGGCAGGCAGAAGAGGTTAGGGGCAGTCAGGCAGGCAGGCAGGCGAGCAGTTGGGAGCCAGCAGTCCCGGATTGTGAGAGTGCAGTCGGGCATCCCTCGAGGGGTCCCAAATTGGAGAGAGTGCAGGCTGAGCTGAGGGACACACACACCTCCCACGTGCACGAATTTCATGCACCGGGCCTCTAATAGATATATATGTGTGTGTGTGTGTGTGTGTGTGTGTGTGTATTTTTTCAAACAAAAGATGTTGTCTGGGATGACAGTGTTCCCAGAGCTTGACTGGTGGTGGAGAATCTGCTTATGAGAAGCTCCCTCACTTCGCTATTGGCTGGAGAATCAGCTTCTCTGCCACATGTACTTCTCCTCAGTGCAGATCTTCACATAGACTCTAACTTCTCCCCAGAGTGAGCAATCTAGGAAAGAGAGAGGAAAGAAGAAGCTTTTATTACCTAGACTTTGAAGTCACACACTATTACTTACACTTTATTCTATTTATTAGAAGTCACTAAGTCCAGCCCATTGTCAATGGGAAAGAAATTAAACTCTCTCATTTAAAAGCAAGAGCATCAAATAAATTATGGGCACATTTAAAATAGGTTGTGAGTTTAGTTGAGGGTTGGCTAGTCATTTTACCTCTCAGCCATAGTTGTTCTTCTTGCTGTACTCTGTACAAAAGAAGGTTTTCTTGTAGTCATTTAAAAATAGAGAGAAGATGAGTGGACATAATTCTTATTTACCCTTACACTGTAAATGTGGTCCTTTGGGATCAATTATTAGACTCCCTGCTCCTTGGATTTGCTTTATTATACTTACACTAGTGGCCTGGTGCACAAATTCATGCACATTGAAAGGAAATTAACTAGAAAAAATATTTTAATATAACTATTCTCCCTTTCTCTATAATAGAAGTGTCAACCAAATTCACAAGCGACAATGACAGATGGCAACACACATGTGTGATTGGCACCAGCGAGAGCTTTATATGTATTGTGCATGCATGAGTCAACTTAGCCTTTTATCTGTAACTAGAGGCCTGGTACACAAAATTCATGCACTCGGGGGGCGGGGGGGTCCCTCAGCCTGGTCTGTGCCCTCTCGCAGTCCAAGAGCCCTCAGGGGATGTCTGACTGATGACTTAAGCCTGTACCCAATGGGGAGCAGGCTTAAGCTGGCGGTCGGACATCCTTAGCACTGCCGCAAAGGCAGGAGAGGCTCCCACCACCGCCACTGCTCCTGCCAGCCATAAGCCTGGCTTCTGGCTGAGTGGCACTCCCCTTTTTGGAGCTCACTGACCACCAGGGGGCATCTCCTGCGTTGAGTGTCTGCCCCCTAGTGGTCAGTGAACATCATAGCAACCAGTTGTTCTGCCATTTGGTTGATTTGCATTTTAGCCTTTTATTATATAGGTTAATAAAAGCATAATATGCTAATTAGACTGGGCATCCTTCCGGATGACCTGTACGAAGCTGCAGTGGTGGAGGCCAAGGTGGGTAGGGGCCAAGGCAGAGGTGGCCACTGCAGTGGTGGGGGCCGAGCCCTTTGCACAAATTTTGTGCATTGGGCCTCTAATCTATATATATAAAAGCCTAAGTGACCATTACAACCGAACGACTGGAATGACTGGAACGACCGGTCAAACAGTCGCTATACAAGATCTGCCCCCTGGTGGTCATTGAGCTCCAACAGCCAACCTTCTGCAGCACCTCCTCCTGGCTGGCTGACCCCCATGTGCCCATTCGTAGAGACCTGCTTCTGGGTCTGGGTTTTGTACATAGCAGAGCAGCTCCCTTGCTACAATCTATTGAATGTCAGCCCTCAAAACAAGGGTTTGTCTCACTCCAGTCCTCTTCCTTCCCTGGGGGCTGCCCACCCACCTGCACACTGTGGTGGTGGCACAGTGGTGAGGGAAGGAGGATGGGGGGGTGGGAAACCATGTGGTGGCAGAGTGCCCATGGCAGCAGTGGCATCAGGTGTTCATTCCTTCTGCGCCCTACCTGGCGACCATCGCCTCCTCTCCCAACCCTGCTGGGGCCTTTGGGTCTGGGCTGGGATGGGGAACCGGGAGTGGATGGTGGTGTACGAGGCCCCATTCCCAGGGGGGCTGAGCTGCCAACCTCCCATGGTCCCTCCCCCTGTGCACAAATTTGTGCACTCTAGTACATATAGAATAAACTTGCTTAATTAAACCTGCTTTCTGATTTAGCTAAATTTTTCCAGCCTAGTGAAGCACCCCAAATTCTCTTTCAGGTAATTGTCAGAAACACAGCAGTAAATATCAACATGAAGCAAATTATTATTGTAGATCATGAAGTGAGAACAAAGGGTAAAATATTTAACTGCAGCAGTGTTTGACTCTATTTTGTGCAGTGAGAAAACCTGAAGTCACTTTCAAGGTTCACCATTTCTTATTTATTTTCAGTTGGGTCAAGTTTCTAAGCTTTCTAAATATCCGTTTTCTGGCTAATGAAAAGAAAATAGGATTCCACTGATTTTCCTACCTACCTACTCCAGGACTTCTGTGAAGATCAAATGAGATGAGGCACGGGAAAACGCTTCACAGACATTTGGTTAAAGTGTAAAATATTGCCACCTGGCTATAGAGCAAGTCGTGTTCCTGGGCTGAAGAAGCTTCAAGGAGGCTAGTCATCTCTAGGGATGGGAAGCCGGGCATTGCTACATCACATCATTACCTGGAGCCCACAGCAACCATTTCTGGGCTGGGCTGGGCTGTGGGCCACATTTTGCACCAGGGGGTCTTGGCAGCATTGGCTGTGATTTGGTGGGCTGCTGCTTCGGGATGGTGGTGGGGCCTGTGTCTCACAAGCGGGAACTGGAGTGTTTCTTTGTCGGCACCAGGTCCGCACTGCTGTTTTCTCTGCAAATGGCAAGTGCACGTCACAGCAGCTCCTGTGTTGAGTGTCTGCCCCCTGGTGATCTGTGTGGGTCAGATGGTGACCCACACAGATTGGTCAGACGGTGTGAGGGACTCTTAACATATTAGCCTTTTATATATATACTAGAGGCCCAGTGCACAAAAATTTGTGTACTTGGGGGATAGGGCGGGTCCCTCAGCCCGGCCTGTGCCCTCTCGCAGTCTGGGACCCCTCGGGAGATAACGACCTGCTGGCTTAGGCCTGCTCCCAGGTGGCAGAGGGCAGGCCCAATCCTTAGGTGCAGCCCCTGGTCGGGCTCAGAGCAGGGCCGATTGGGGAATTGGGGCACCACCCCCTGTCATGCACAGAGCAGGGCGGATCGGGAAGTTGCGATGCCACCCTCAGTCATGCTCAGGGTAGGGCCAATTGGGGGGTTGGGGCACCGCCACCTGTCACATTCAAGGCAGGGTTGATGGGGAAGTTGCAGTGCAACCCCCTGTCATGCACAGAGCAGGGCCCATCAGGGGGTTGGGGAGCTCCCCCCTGTCACGCACAGAGCAGGGCCGATCAGGTGGTTGAGGAGCTCCCCCCTGTCACTCACAAAGTAGGGCCAATAGGGGAGTTGGGGCACCGGCCCCTGTCACACACAGAGCAGGGCGGATCAGGGGGTTGGGGCACCGCCACTGTCACACTCGGGGCAGGGCTGATGGAGAGGTTATGGCTCTACCCCATCACACAAAGAGCAGGGCCCATGGGGTGGGGGTTGGGGTGCCATCCTCTATCACCCACAGAGCAGGGCCGATCAAGGGGTTGGGGTGCCACCACTGTCACACTCAGGGCAGGGCCGATGGGGAGGTTATGGCTCTACCCCATCACACACAGGGCAGGGCCAATCAGGGGCTTGGGGCGCTGCCCCCTGTCACACACAGAGCCGCAGGGCGATTAGGGGGTTGGGAAGCTCCCCCCTATCAGGCACAGAGCAGAGCTGATCAGGGGGTTGGGGTACCTTCCCTTGTCATGAACAGAGCAGGGCGGATAGGGAGGTTGTGGCCCTGCCCCTGTCACACACAGAGCCACAGAGCGATCAGGGGGTTTGGGCGCTGCCCCCTGTCACACTGATCCCAGTGCCGGGAGGCCCCTCAGCTCCGCTGATCCCGGTGCTGGGAGGCATATTACCCTTTTACTACATAGGATAGAGGCCTGGTGCATGGATGGGTGCCAGCTGGTTTGCCCTGAAGGGTGTCCTGGATCAGGGTGGGGGTCCCCACTGGGGTGACTGGCCAGCCTGGGTGAGGGGATGATGGCTGTTTTCAGGCTGGCGGGTGACTGAAGCTCCCAACCGCTCCTTTTTTTCTTTTTTTATTCTGGGCCAGCTTTAGCTTTGAGGCTTGGCTCCAGCTCTTAGGCCTCTGCTGCTGAAAGCAGGTTTCTGGCCTTTGTTTACCTTCTGTATTTGAAACAATGTTGCAATCCTGCTGGCTGAAGCCCGATGGACTAAAGCAGATTTCTGGGGTTTTGTCTAGCTTCTATATTTGTAACATAGTTGCTTAGAGTTGCAGCTCAGAGGCCAGCAGCAGCAGGTGGGGAACGTTGGAGTCCTCCGTCACTGAAGCAAGCATGCCTCATGTTTGCTTTAAGCTGCCTGGCTGCCCGCCGCCATCTTGGCTGGCAGTTAATTTGCATATTGCCCTGATTAGCCAATGGGAAGGGTAGCGGTCGTATGCTAATTACCATGTTTCTCTTTTATTAGATAGGATATATATATATATATATATATATATATATATATATATATATATAATTTTATTAAATCATTGAAATTTGAGCTTATTTCCAATAGTTTGGAAAATATTTTCAAGCAAAAACAATGTTCCACTTATCTCTGAGTTTCTACCTTCACTTATATTTATATTATGTGTTATATCTCACCAATTTTTCCATGATTCCAAAATGATTTTGTTTTGAATCATCTGGTATTTTTTTTTACTTTTTTTTTGTTGTTGTTAATCCTCAACTGAGGATAATTTTCTATTGATTTTCAGAGTGTGTCAAAGAGAGAGGGAAAGACAAAGAGAAACACTGATGTGGGAGAAACACATCGATTGGTTACCTCCTGCACATGCCCTGACCAGGGCCCGGGCTGGAGAGGTGCCTGTAACCGAGGTATGTGCCCTTGAACAGAATCAAACCCAGGGCCCTTTGGTCTGCAGGCTGACGCTCTATCCACTGGGCCAAAATGGCCAGGACTTATCTTTTTATTTTAAAATAATTATAGGCACAACAGAAGCTGCAAAACAAACAAACAAATAGATACAGGGTTTCCCGAATTGTGAGCAAAGATTTTGTAAATCCACTTCTACATAATAGAAGTGAGGTGTGGATGGGGGCGAAGGATTGGCAAAAAAGTTGCCAGCAAAAGTAGAAAAGCTAACTTTTATAAAACTTTGGAAATTAACCAAAGTATTACAGCAATCTGAGACTTATTTATTCCAGAAAATGGTAATTGAACCTCAATAAGAATAGCAGAAATTGTGGTGCTTTAACTTGATCTATATCCTCAGCTTTTTGATAGCCTTGTGGGACAAAGGCAGGCTGGGAGAGGTCCATGGGGGGAAAAGGAGACATATGTAATACTTTCAACAATAAAGAATAAAAAAAATTAAAATGAAAGGCAGCAGACTTGTAACCATGTTGTAGCTGTGATAACCAACAACCGTGAAGCCACTGGAGGGAGCAGATTATATTTGAAGTTCTTCGTAAATTTCTACTTCTGCAGCATTGTCATAATTTGACCTGTCTTATAGTTTCCTGGAAAAGCTTCATTTACATGTACATTTTATATTCATACCTGAGTATTTCATTTTTTTCAGAGAAATTGCTAATGGCATTGTATTTTTAATTTAATTTTTCACATATTTGTTACCAATATATAGAAGTATGATTGATTTGTGTGTTGATTTTTTATTCTGAAAACCCCAAAATCTCACTTATTAGTTCTTAAATTTTTTTCATTGAATATTAAGTTGTTATTTTTTAATGAATACATTCAGGACATCTGCAAATAGGGATAGTTTTATTTATTTATTTCTAATCTGCATGACTCTTACTTCCTTTTTCATGCCTTATTATACTGGCTAATGATTATAGATCAATTGACAAGAATAGAGTCTAGAAATACATCCACATATTCAGTCAGATGAAGTTCCACAATTTCCCCAAAGCATTTTATGGCAAATAAAAACTTTCTCTATTAATATACTGAGACAATTGTATCTATACTAATAAAAGCATAATATTCTAATTACACCAAACATCCTTCCAGACAACTTTCCGGACGAAGCTGGGGCTGTGAGGGAAGCCTGGGTCCCAGGTGTCAGAGGGAAGCCAGTGCCGGCATCTAGGGGAAGGTAGGCCTACTCTTGCACGAATTTTCATGTATTGGACCTCTAATAATCACATAAAGAAATATTAATTCTGACCTCTATCTTACCCTACCCCCAAATTATCTTAAGCTAAGGTTATAACCTTAAACATAAAAACTAAAGCTACAAAGCATCTGTGAGCACATCTAGGATAATATGTTGTCTACATTTGGGTTTATTACTAATAGTCATGAGGAAGTTGAAAACTAAGATAACAAGATCATATTTCATAAACATTAAAATTGCTAAATTTAAGAATACTGATTTTTATCTGATGTTGGTGATACTATACAAATAAACAAATCTATGGTGCTAGAAACCAGAACAGTGTTCACTTCTGGGGTGACAGCATCTGCCTAAAAATGGAAGCAGAAAAAAATTTTCTGGGATGAGGAAAATATTTTATATCTTGACTGAGGTTTGGATATTGTTGGTGTATGTTCAACAAAAATTTTAGAATTCTATGCTTAAGATTTGTGTTTTAACATATGTAAATACCTCAAAAAATAACAATGATATGATCTACCAACAAATAGCATAAAAATTAGATATGCTAATATGGAGTAAAATTGCTATCACTTCAAATTCCAAATCATAAGTATGGGAGATTGGACAATGGGACATGGAAGTGTTGGAGTGGTGACGGAGAAGAGCAGCTCTCTTAGGGTTCTAAATTACTAATAAGAGAGCTGGAAGTTGTGTCTGCAGTTTCATAGGAGGGAGACTTCTGGTTCAAAAGATTATTTGGAGAAGGTGCAGATTTTCCCTGGAAGTATCTCTGACTCTTAGTTAAATTAGATGTGTTCTGTGAACAAAGTTAAAATAGTTTTTGTAGATAGTACAAAAGATTTAGAAAGCTAAAATTCCAGGCCAACTATGATAATTAACTACCTTCGTAACTCAAAAATTCCCTTATACAAATCTACTTTATGCTTCTCTCTTTTGTAGTCCAACCTCTCTGTGCATGCTCAAAGGAATCCTTACTATAATCTCTAAAGCCATGGGGCACTATGACTGTTCTGTGGATCAAAGATGACATGCAATATAGAGTTTACTGAATTTTCTTTATTAAACTAGGATATATATTTGTGGTACTGTAGGACAAAATCATAGCTAAGAGCATTGAAGCTGGGAAGGAAAATGATTAATGGAAATAACATGAGGATTGTTTTCCCAATAGTTGTATAATCTCAAGCAGTAGCTTTCATCTCCTTGAATCTTTTCTTGTATAGCTGAACTTACAGGGGCACCTAATTTGGAGATATAAGACTCCAGCTAAGTCTTAACTGACTGCTTCCCATGACGTGGGGGAACCTCACCTCAGGCAGTCAGAAAACTGCTCATGACACCAGCATTTCTTCTGTGTCTCCACCACTATTCTCTAATGAGATAGAAAAACAAAAGTGCTGCCTATAAGTTAACTTTGTTGTTGGTTTGTTTCTTCCATTTGAACCATTATTATTGAAGGTTTCAATTTAAAAGAATTTTATCAAAGTTTGATTTAATAAAGTCCTATTTTTTCTTTCTTAAAATCTCATTGCCCTAGACTTCTAAAACTATTTAGGAAAATAGTAACACTAATCAGTGGTACCACTACTAGTACTATATGCAACTTAAGAGCATCTAAATTTAAAAATAAAACTTTTTTCATTTAATAGGAAAATTTATGATTTTTAAAAACTATGTAATCACAGTTAATCCATAACATATTTACTTAAATGCAAAAGCCACATGGAATCACTTATGAGAGATCTCTTCTCCTGAAGGAAGAAGCTGAAATCAACTGTCACATACCTAATGTTAAGTCAGAGGTAATTGACTCAGTTTTTACCATTCAGAGTTTAAAGACCTCAGCAATTTCACATGAAGAAAGTCAGAGCCTATGGAACACTGCCAGTGTCTAGGTTAATCACAACAGCAGCCTCTTCTGCGTGAGAAAGATTACTGAGTCATCTGTTAATAACACAGAACATTAGTGTACAGATTCAGATGAAATGAGAGTACAGTGATACCTTTCAAAATTCAATAAGCATACCAAAACCGATGGTGTATAAAATGAGAAATAAAATTAGGAAAATATGTTATCGTGTTCTGGTCTAAATACTACTTAAGAAATAAGTAGTTAGGTTTTATTACTAAGGAAGTACCTCAGTGATATAAGGAAGTGAGTATTTAGGTATAAATTGGGCATTAAAATAACCAGCACAATAAAACAATGCCGGATGGTACACATTTCACCCAGACTTTAGAACTGAATAGGAACCTGGATGAGTCAAAAGGGGAAACAAAGGAATATATATATATCAACACTAATAAAAGAGAAAAATGGTAATTGGCGTACGAGCTACCCTTTTCATTGGCTAATCAGGGCTATATGCAAATTAACTGCCAACTAAGATTGGCAGTTAACGGCCAACAAGATGGCGGTTAATTTGCATATGTAGGCACAATGCAGGGAGGCGAAAGGGAAAGCAGGAAGAAGCCCCCTGCCACTGACAGTGATCGGAAACCCAGGGGGGAGCTAAGAGCTGGGGGGCAGGGCAAAGGCGGCCCTGGGGCCGCCTTTGCCCTGCCCCCCAGCCATGATTGGAGAATCAGGTGCCTTTTCTGCCCTGGCCAGTGATAGCAGGAAGTAGGGGTGGAGCCAGCGATGGGAGCTGGGCACGGCCAAAGCTGGCAGTCCCAGGAGCTAGGGGTCCCTTGCCTGGGCCTAAAGCGAAGCCCACGATCGCGGGGCCGCTGCAGCTGTGGGTCCCCGCTGCCCGGGCTGGACGCCTCAGCCAGAGGTGTCAGGCCTGGGCAAGGGGCCGATCCTGCGATTGGAGAGTGATGGGGGTCAATGCCTGAGGGCTCCCAGTATGTGAGAGGGGGCAGGCTGGGCTGAGGGACACTCCCCCCCACCCCACACCCAGTGCACGAATTTCGTGCACCGGGCCCCTAGTATATATATATATATATATATATATATATATATATATATATATATATGGCTAGCTAAGCACTCTAGTTCAAGATTACCTAGAGATCTGAAGACTTGTTACTTCTGTTAATAAGTTACTTCTCTTGCTGACTCTCTAAGTTCTGGGTAGTTAGTACATATTTTAGATCTGTATCCTCATTGCCTTACCTGTTCTACAAATTGGTTAATAGGGCTGCTTGGGGAAACCCTGAGATAAGAAAGTCTCACTCTTCTGACATGCTGCATGAATCTGCTGAAATCAGACCAATCCAAGATTCTTTTGGGGGAGAGTGATATCCTTAATTTTATTATCATGGAAATTGGGTGGGCCAGTCAATAAACATGACTCCATAAGCATGGCTTGTTTCTAGAGGGATGTTAATGTTTTTCTATGATACCACTATCCCACTGTGTTATGTTGAAAATGTGACTTATAATTTTGAAATCTGATACATAAACATAAAATTATATAGCTTCACTTGAAACATATGGGTTTTGCTTTTTCTTGTATTTCAAAGTGAAAGCATTGGATTTTCTATGGTGTCAATTTTCTGCTAAATAACTATTTTCTTTTTATCTTCCTTACTTAGATCTGCAGTAATATTACTCAATAATATATATAAATCCCTTATTTTATTATACAAATATTAAAGAAACACTGAAGAAATACACTGCATATGCGTAATTTTAAAATAATCTTGCATTTACCCCATACCACTCTAAGAATAACTCAATGTGATAAGAGTTTGAACATTCCCATGTGGGTTTAGTAAAGAATGACAGTAAGGTCTGCTTAAGTTGCATTGGTCTATTTTTATGGCTGAGTAGTATTCCTGTGTATGTGTACCACACCTTCTTTATCCAGTCCTCTACCAAAGGGCACCTTGGTTGTCTCCGTGTCTTGGCTAGCACCATGGTGAATAATGCTGCACTGAACATAAGGGTGCATATATCTTTGAGAATACATGTTTTCGAGTTTTTGCAGTATATACCCAGGAGAGGTGACAGAAGATGATTTGATTTTTGGTGATTGGCACACAGTACAATATACAGATCTTGTAACATAGAAATCCACACCTGAAACCTATATGATCCTATTAACCAATGTCATCCCAATCCTATATAATAAAGCGGTGATATGCAAATTGACCGCCATGCCCTTGCACAAAGATGGCCGCCCCCATGTGGTCACAAGATGGCCACCACAAGATGTCTGGCAGGGTTGGGCAGTTGTGAGTGATCAGGCCAGCAGGGGAAGGGAGTTGGGGGCAACCAGGCCAGCAGGGAGGGCAGTTGGGGGGGGGGAACAGGCCTTCAGGGGAGGGCAGTTGTGGGTGATCAGGCCGGCAGGGGAGAGCAGTTGGGAGCGATTGAGCCTGCAAGAGAGCAGTTAGGCATCAATCAGGCTGTCAGGGTTGTGGTTAAGGGTCAATCAGGCAGGCAGGCAGGCGAGAGGTTTGGAGCCAGCAGTCTCAGATTGTGAGAGGGATGTCTGACTCCCCTGAGGGGTCCCAGATTGGGGCTGAGGGACACCCCCCCCACCAGTGCACGAATTTCATGCATTGTTCTAATTCATAATTTGCAGCACTTTCAGCCTGTTGTAGTCTGATGGTTAGCTCTATGATCTCTTAAGAAAAGGTTTTGTTAACCAAATTAACAGTATACATAAAATGAAAGACAATTTCAAACTGCTTAAGATAATCAGTGTTTTAGAGCTCTTAAGGAACTTTTGAAGCTTCCATTTGCTGTCAAATAATTGAAATATTAGTTCTTATCTAAGTAGTAAAACAATTCTCCAAAGGGACTTTACTAAGTAAGGACTCTTTCCCAAATATACAGGATCAAAATGATAGTATTAAGTAAAACTGTATTTTTATAAAAAATCTGAAATTCAGGGATTACACTAATTTAGAAAGGAAGTTTCTTCAATTTTAAAAATTAAGTCTTTGCCATATTGTCAAAATGAAAATAGTAAACATACACAATTCAGTTATGTATTTTAAAGTTCTAGCTTTATTTGACATGATTGATTTGATCTTGGTGGTGTATCTATCTATCTATCTATCTATCTACCTATCATCTATCTATCTATCTATCTATCTATCTATCTATCTATCTATCTATCTATCTATCTAAAAGGTTAATATGCAAAGTGTCCCCTCGGGAGTTCAACTAGGAGGATGGGAGTTTGATCACTCACTATGACGTGTGCTGACCACCAGGGGGTGGCATGGAATGAAGAAAGGCCCTAGCGGGCAGCTGGCAGCCTGGGAAGGGAGGCCCTGGCCAGCATCCGGAAGGCCCCAATCAGCCCTGATTGCCGGTCAGTCCTAGGGATCCTACCCATGCACAAATTTTGTGCTCCAGGCTTCTAGTAGTGTTATATTATAAGAAATTATATTAATGATGTTGAACTATGTTTTAAAAACAGAATCATCTTGTCAAATATATCTTAGTGTCAGGGTATAGAACAGCCGTGGCAAAACTACGGCCCACGGACCAGATCCGGCCCGTTTGAAATGAATAAAACTATTGAAATAAAAGACCGTACCCTTTTAGGTAATGATGTTTACTTTGAATTTATATTAGTTCACACAAACACTCCATCCATGCTTTTGTTCCGGCCCTCCGGTCCAGTTTAAGAACCCATTGTGGCCCTCGAGTCAAAAAGTTTGCCCACCCCTGGTATAGAATATCACTATTTTCGTCATTTTCTGAAATGAAGTTTAGTTATGCAGATTAGTTAAAACCTGTAACTATGAATTAAAAACAAATAATAACACAGCAATAGTAACATAATATCTAGTAAAAATCAGGATCATAAACAGTTATCAATAATTATATTAATAACTAGAGGCCCAGTGCACAAAAATTTGTGCACTCACAGGGGGGCGGGGTTCCTCAGCCCGGCCTGTGCCCTCTCGCAGTCTGGGAGCCCTCGGGGGATGACCACCTGCTGGCTAAGGTCTACTCCTCGGGGGATTGGGCCTAAGCTGGCAATCAGACATCCCTCTGGTAGCCCGGCAGCCCTCGGGGGATGTCCACTTGCCAGCGGGGAGCAGGCCTAAGCTGCAGTTGGACATCCTTAGCACTGCTGAGGAGGCAGGAGAGGCTCCCACCGCCACCGCTGTACTGGCAGCCATCAGCCTGGCTTGTGGCTGAGCAGAGCTCCCCCTGTGGGAACGCACTGACCACCGGGGGGCAGCTCCTGCATTGAGCATCTGCCCCCTGGTGGTCATTGTGTGTCATAGTGACCAGTCATTCCCAGTCGTTCTTCTGTTAGGGTCAGTTTGCATATTACCCTGTTACTATATAGGATAGAGGCCTGGTGCATGGGTGGGGGCCGGCTGGTTTTCCCTGAAGGGTGTCCCGGATCAGGGTGGGGGTCCCGCTTGGGTGCCTGGCCAGCCTGGATGAGGGGATGATGGCTGCTTGCAGCTGGTCACACACCCTTCAGGATGAGGGTCCCACTTGGGTGCCTGGCCAGCTTGAGTGAGGGGCTGATAGCTGTTTTCAGGCTGGCCAAGCCAGCGATGGAAGCTCCCAGCCTCTCCTTTTTTTTCTTTTTTTTTTATTCTGGGATTTATTTACCTTCTATAATTAAAACTTTGTTGCTGCTCCAGCTCCAAGGCCAGGGCCTGCTGAAAGCAGGTATCTGGGGTGTGTTTAGCTTCTATAATTGCAACTTTGTTGCTTAGAGTGGAGCTCAGAGCTGGGCCGCGGCAGGGGGGGGGAACCTTGGCTTCCTCCATTACTGTAGCAAGCAAGACTCCTGCTCGCTTCAGCTGCATGGCTGCTGGCCGCCATCTTAGTTGGGTTAATTTGCATATCCTGCTGATTAGCCAATGGGAAGCATAGTGGAGGTATGGTTAATTACCATGTTTATCTATTATTAGATTAGATAATGTAGAATTTTGAAAGATTTCCAATTAAACTTTAATTAATTTTATATATTATGAATAGTATTCATTTTCTATATTATGAATATATATTAAAACAAACAAAGGAAGCTGAATATATGATCATAGAAGTAGATTTGATTGAATTATGGAAGTGGGAGTATGAGGTGGAATGTGAAGAAAGCACTTTAGAATCTAGTGCAGGGGTGGGCAAACTTTTTGACTTGAGGACCACAATGGGTTCTTAAACTGGACCGGAGGGCCAGAACAAAAGCATGGATGGAGTGTTTGTGTGAACTAATATAAATTCAAAGTAAACATCATTACCTAAAAGGGTACAGTATTTTATTTCAATAGTTTTATTCATTTCAAACGGGCCGGATCCAGCCCGTGGGCCGTAGTTTGCCCACGGCTTATCTAGTGGATAGTATAGCAGGTTCCTTTCTATAACCTTATTGCTTAACACAGCGAGGGCTCTATCAATCATAATCAGAGTCTGATATTGTAGCAAGTGTATTCTCTCCCTCAAGAACTCATATAAAATAAGACCATTTTACTAATAAATCCTTTGTTGCAATATAGTTTATACATGCTTTTAGCTTGAAATTTATAGACTATGCATTCTGGATTGGATTGTGCATTGTAACAAATACATCATGCATTCTTCTGGAACAAGGAATGACTAGACATTCTTACATTATTTTTCTATGGTAGCAGAACACAGATTTTGATTTTTATATTACTTATTACTGTATTAAATAGTATTTCCAATGTCCACACTTGTTAAGGGTGCATTAAATAAATAAGTGTGTTTACTTTTTAATTATTTTTAGTAACTTAAATATATAACATAAGAAAAATATAATGTGACGCAATATATCATATCGTGGTATATATTTATAGTTTCATGATAAGGATAAGCTATTTTTCAAAAATTATGTGATTTGGGTAAATCCACAAGCTAGTTCATGGCAGAGCTTGAACTCAATTCAAATTTATTTGACATTTAACTTGGTACCCTTTCAGTGGCCTCACCGTATTAAAAACCAGCATATTCCTTTTAGACTATAAGATAAGAATTGAGCTGATACATTGAAATAAAGAGGGGGAAGGCAATGGGAAAATATGACAAATTCTTTGTTATTGGAGGGGTCAACATGAGTTTCTTACAGATAGATCCCTTATATATAGTTTCCTTATATATAGATACTAGGGGCCTAGTGCACAAATTTGTGCACCTTGAAAGGAACTGTGGGCTGCGAGGCTGTAGTGGGCACAGGGGCGGATCTTGGCCTATCCTCTGCCCCCTCCCCCCCCGCCTGGCCCCTCCCACTGCGGCCCCTGGTCCCCTTTCTGCCGGCAGCCTCTCTCCTGCCACTGCTCCTACACGCTTATGGTGCTGGTCCTGCTCGCACCCGCTGATGGAATGGTGTAATTAGGGCCAGTGCTAACAGTGGCTGTGAGTGGGGCTGTCATTGGCAGCAGATGCAAGGGGTAGCTGCAGGTCCCAATCACCCTTCAGGAGCAGGGGGAGGTGGAGGAGCCCTGAGGGTCAATCAGGGCCAGCTGCCACCACTCCCACCCACTGACAGCATCAAGTGACCAGGGCCAGCACTGGGGTGCCAGCAGCAGGTGCAAGTGGTGGCTCCAGTGTCAGCAATGGGTGTGAGCAGGGCCGGCACTAGCAACAGGTGGGAGCACTGGGTGGGACCACGGTGCACGGGAACAAAGAATTTTCAGTAACCACCAGAGGCTTGCCCCGATGATGGTGTCTGGGCCCTGACTTGGTCTGGAGCCCCCTCTCACCTGCTCCACCATCCCACCGTGGCTGACTCCCACCATGTTCCGTGCTCTGTCACGTGCTGCCTACTCCCACCATATTCCGTGCACACCCCCTGGTGGTCAGCGCACATCATAGTGACCGGTTGTTTGGTTTTCTGCCATTTGATCTATTTGCATATTAGGGCTTTGTACAGAGAGATAAGGGACCTACACATAAGTCCCTTATATATAATTCCATTATATCTGAGTTTTATCTGCAAAGAAAGAAGCAAAAACCTGGAAAAAAGTCTGTAGAAAATAATGTTTTAATTAAAGGTGTCAAAAATTCAGAAATAGCAAATTAAAACACCAAATCAATAAAATGATTTAGTAAGAGATTATTGTGCATATAAGAACAGTTTGTGAACTGGGCTTTCATATTTAAAACTGATATGAAGCTCCAGAGCATCACCTTACAGGATGGCTTATAAAGTGAAAATGAGGGAGTTGTTTAAGAGGGTGTCTAGATGGCAGGAAATTGGTTAAAAGTGATTCCCTTATATCATTTTAAGAAGATAACTTAGATTTATTTTATGATTTTATATACACTTACAAGAAATAGCCTAAGTTAAGTTTAGCTTATGTTCATGAAGTAAGCTATATTTAGTTTTTCTTACATGGCTTAAATTGTTTGTCTGCTCAAGAAATTCTCAAGTCTGGTCTCCATTTTGAATTTTATTTAAATGAATCAAAGTCTGAAAAATGAATAGAAGACCTGAAAATTGCAACCAGAATTGAGTTGGAGAAGGGATTCAAATAAGATCTTAGCACTTGGAGGCTTATAGACAAACTAGAGGCCAGGTGTACAGATTTTTACACCAGTGGGGTCCCTTGGCCTGGCCTGTGGGGAACAGTGGACCTCTGCACTGCCATAACCTGGCCTTACCTGCCAGCTTGTCAGGATCCAGCCTACTGTCCGCATTGATCCCACACAGCACAAAGTAGTGCACAAAGCAGCATGTGGCCAGGGAGGAGCCCGAGCCCAGGCCAGGCGCTGAGTCGCTCCCGCTCATCCTGGCCCCGCTATGCCTCCTGCTGACACTCAGTAGGCTCGCTGCTGCTCCGCTGTGGTCTCCACGCTCCTGTCCTAGGACGATACCAGCGCACCCATGACTGTTCAGCTGTGCTTGTCATCGCAGTCTCGCTCCACGCATGGCACCAGAGAAGCAGCCATAGGCTTGTGCCCAGTAAGTCTGGATGCTGGTCCTGATCCCAGTCCTGGTCCAGATGAAGGAGGGCTGTGCAGGGGAGTGTCCGCGGGAGAGGCTCCCACTACTGCAGCGACACTCGCCAGCCATGAGCCTGGCTCTACGGCCCATTGGTCAGTTGAGCAGTAATCCCGCTGTGAGAGTGCACTGACCACCCAGGGGCAGCTCCTGTGTTGAGTGTCTGCCTCGGATGGTCAGTGTGCATCATAGCTACTGATGGACTGGTTTAGGCTTTTATATAGAGAGATGGTTGCAAATTTTAAAATAGGCAAAAGATTAAGGGAATTAATTCCAGTTCTACTTATGTTATAAAGAACCTACTATGAGGCACAGCAACTATTCTCCTAGGCCTTAGAAATCCAAAGAACACTCATTGTACTTTCTGTGAAAGTAATTAAATATATTGATGTTTATAATATATTGTGGCTAGAAATATGATGGACTAATGCTCAGGATAATATAGGAGTTAAGAGAGAGGCACAAAGGACAACTTGGAAATTCCAAAACAGCCTCCAAAAGACATTACCTCTGATGTTTTGTGAGGAGGTGAGGTCAGATTAGCAAGATAGAGGGAGCAACAATTGTTAAATTTAAAGATGTTAAACACCAAAGATAATGGAAGGGGTCCTGTTGAGGGCTCCCATGACACACATTTTATTTCTTGCCCAGAAGATATGATTAATTAGGACAAGAGCCTCTTTAACATATCCTTTGCAGCCAGAAATCTTCTACCTTAAGTTGTGTGCTCTGAATATTTACTCTTTCTGGAGCCTTGTCCATGGCTATGAAATCATTCTTCACACCTCCTCCTTGTTAATTATTTCCCCCAGGATAATGTCCTGTTGAGGTTCTATGCTCTGGCCACTTCCTGGCTATTGTTTGACCACAGTTCACAGTGACAATGATTGAAATTTTAAATACATTTTTAAACACGGGGATTTTTACACTTCACAAGAATAAAAGTATTATTGGGAGCATCTTATCAATGAAGTCACAGAGCTTCAGAAAGGTAAAATAGTCATTGCACATGTAGTGGTAAATGATCATGATATAGCAGGAGAGCAGGGTAACCTGGGTGCCTCCCTGGGCTTCTGTGTGTCTGTCTGCACCTTGACTGGATGGAATGAGTTGGGCCATCTAAGAAAACACCTTTCTGCTGCCACTGCAGGCTCAGAAGATGCTGTCAGGATGTTGATGTGAAAACTCAATCTTCAAACACAGGAGTTGAATGGCTGACATACAGGGTATCTCTGATTTCTGAGAGTATGCTGTCTCATTAATTTACAAGAAAAGGAGGCTTCTCAGGGATCACACAAAAGTTTGGAATATAATTAGTAAAAATGTAATAAGCTTGGAATTAGAATAATCTTGACCACAGGTTTTGGGTTATTTTTTACCTAAATGAATATGTTGCTAAAAAAAAAAAAAAAAAAAAAAAAAAAAAGAGAGCAATCTAAATCACAGGTGGGAAGAAATAAATGATAGTGCTGTAATCCCTGGAATTGCACGAAGGATTGTCAGAAAGAAGAAACAGTACAGGAGAAAGTTGGGACAAGTCAGAGAGAAAGAGTAGAGGCGGCATTTGAGGTCCGGGGAAGAAGTACTGCACAGGGAGAAGAGCCCATCGGTAGTTCAGTGGCAAATCAGGCTTCCAGGTCAGCAGGCTGGGAGTTAGGAGGCCTGAGTTCTTTTTGCACCAGGACCCAACCCCTTCCCCTGGGAAGTGGAGTGGTTCCTGCCTCCAGGCATTTCTTTAGTCATCTCTCAGTAGGATTCAGTTTGCACTGTGATTAGAGCAGCCTGGGAACCCCAGAGTCTGTCAGTTACTATATCCTAATGCACTGAAAATAAAGCCTGAATTCTTAAATATGTCATATCATCTTTTCAAATATTTTTTTACGTCTGGTATTTTCTCTCATTGCTTGTTTAACTGACAAACTCCTCATTTGGCAAAGGTTAGATGAGCAATACTCCTAATGAATCCTTCCCTTGTTGCCTTGGGACCTAGTTGCATCAATTCCCCTATGCCACCCTCACTTTATGAACAGCTACATTATTATATATGTTATTATACTTTATGTTAATAGAATCTTTAATGTACCATGCTATTTGTTTTTACTCTTTTACATATATTGTAATATATGTCTAGATTTGAAATCACTTGTATTTCCATAATCCTATGAATAAGAATTTCATTTTTTTAAATTTAAGTGCCTTAAAATTCATAACACATCAATGAATATTTTTTAAATTTAAAGTTATTTCTGTACATAATAAAACTTTATTCTGATTTTTTAAAATGAGCAATAGATAAGTGTATGGAGAATGCTACAAACAATACAAATGTTCAGTTTGCTCCCCTTATGACTCTTATATAGTGTATTATGCTACAAGAATGTATCATTGCTTGTTCAGTCATAAGTAAGATGCTGAAAAAATTTAAACATGCTGACATAGTAGTAGAATCTGATTCAAATTTTGATTTTGCAGTGGGAAAATTTACCCAATTTCTATGAGCCCTATTTATTCAAAATATAAATTCTTTCTATTTTTCAAATTACATTGATATGACATATGAAATATACATAACAAAAATAGGACAAAGTAAACTAAATGATACCCATTGACATTATTTTAACCTTATGATATTTTACATACAATTTAAAAAATAATTATAAACTATTCAAAGAAACTAATACCTCTTCCCAATTGGGTCTTCTACAGCCAACACAGTATGGCTACATAGTAAGTAAATTTATGCTGTTTGGAAAAGTTAGTCAGAACTAATATAAACAGAGGTAATGCTAAGAGTTATAAAATTATTCCCCATGACAGTAAATGAAGAGTAGTTTAAGGAGCCAAGGACTTTCTTTTACATCTTTGGTAAATATTTGTTTGCTGCTTTGTTAAAACAACATCAAGTTCCACAGTCATCATTCCAAAAATACCAATTAAATATTTTGATAAAATCATAGAATAGTAGAACTAAAAAATAAGCTTTAGGATGAAGATATAGGCAAACTGTTTGGCAATGTAACTTGGGAATATGGTATGAGTATAAGCTTAATTTCATAATATCATTTTATGCTGTCTGATTATACAGTGCCTTTATATTATTGTAATTATGACAGATATGTAGTGTGTCCTTTTGAGCAACTTTTGGCAGAAAATCGGATCTGAGTGCCGTAGACCAATTCCAGCATGCCATAATTTTAAGAGTTTCATCAAAAGGTGGATGAGACTTGGGGACTCAACAGGGTTGAGTCACACATGTAGTCACCTGTTGGGAATGGCTAAAGACATGTCGCCAAACCTGAATAGGAAACTGATTGTGGCTGCCAGACAGTTAAAGGGCATCTTAATCTACATGTTATTGCCTCCTACTGGCCAAACGCCTGAACAGCCGTAGGCTATTCCCCAAACTGACAATGCTTCTGTACTCTTTGAAACCTTACCTTTGGAAGTGTATTATCTCCACCTTGCCTTAGGACAAATTGTGTTAATAAAAGCAAGGGTCCTAGACAAGGAGGGAGTCTTCAGTTCCTTTAGCTGAAGGTCCTCTGACCCCCAATGCCTTTCAAAATTATAACTCGTCTCCGGACTCTTTATTAGTCTCTGGATTTCTATGTCATCTGCGCACAGCCTTTTCCAGATTCCTGAACCCTTCTTGATGCTGGGACATGAACCCCGGCATATCTGAGGTAGAGAATCCACAAGGGAGGGTATACAGACATTGATTGTGAATTATCTAGGAGATGAAAGGAAGATAGTTTATCCCATCTCTATATATGGCTGATTAAATTAACATCTCAATGAAAAGATAATCATAATTACAATGAAAGAAAAAAAGCAGCTAATAATCTTCTTTTCTTGCTCTCAAAGGAGGATTCCCTCATGGCCCAGGCATCTTCATTCTGTATAGATGTGGATGGCAACAGATGTGAGGGTCATAATTTAACTCAGTTTATGACTTGTTTGCTGCTGTGCTTCAGATTTCAGTTGTATTTTTAAGGAAGAAGTCAAGTGTCGCAAAATGAACAAATTAATATGTTTTTTCTACTACATGTTAGTTTTGTAGCTACCAGGAAGCTTCAATAATTAAAGATAAATTAGGAAGAGATACTTTCTCTCCTATAATCTCACTACTAGATAACATATTAAAAGACAAGCAAACACAAGGCTGAATTTTAAAAATGAGTTTAACCATTTATTAAGAAGCAGGAGGGACTCCAGTTAGAACATGACAATATTCACCATTGCCTACAATTTGTATCACTTGAACCCACTTGTATCTATAATAATAATAAAAGCCTAATATGATAATTAGACTGGACAGCCGAATGACCTTCCGGATGTCCTTCCGGACAAAGCCACAGCAGTGGGGGCCGAGGCAGAGGTGGTTAAGGGCGCTCAGGCAGGCAGGTGAGCAGTTAGGGGTGATCAGGCAGGCAAGAGAGTGGTTAGGGGTTATCAGGCAGGCAGGGAGGCAAGCGGTTAGGAGTCAGCATCCCGGATTGTGAGAGGGATGTCTGACTGCCAGTTTAGGCCTGATCCCTGCGGGGGCCTAAACTGGCAGTAGGACATCCTCTGAGGGGTTCTGGATTGGAGAGGGTACAGTCTGGGCTGAGGGACCCCCTGCCCCCATACACGAATTTTGTGCAATGGGCCTTTAGTATTATAATAAATTCAAGACATCTCAGAAGGCATTTTCAGGAATTTTAGTCTCTTTTCTGGAGAAATTTTAAATAAAATTAGTGGGAAAAACAACGGTCTTCACTGACATAGTTAGTTTCAGGATAATCATTATCTTCCTCCTCTAATACCAAATCCAAATTCCCTTGACTCTTATCTAATCAGCAGACAGGAGAGAGTCTGCTGAACTAAGCAGGTTACCTGTGGAGTGACCCAGATTCTTATCACTGAGGTGTTTGATCACCAGCCCATTCTCATGCTATGACTACTGCACTAAGTGATTTAAAATTAAAATTGGCCAAAGGGATACCAAGAGACAGCCCAGAAGTTTACTTGGATGAATGAAGCACTGGTAAGTATTTATTTTACCTATTGGGAAAATAAAAAGAGTAAAAGCCCTGTGTTAAAACATTTGCTTATATCTGTAGTGAAATACTCCAACCATGACTGGTTTAAAGCTACCATATTTCATAACTGAACAAGGAGTTGAGAAGAGCGATATATAACTGGCCTGATGAGCACATCACTGCCAGATGCCAAACATACGCCTGTCTGCTCTGCTGTGCGGAAGCAGCTGCTCTTCCTCCTGGTGGTAGAAGTGATAATCTGCCTGGGTGATGTCTTTCCTGCCTGTTGGTCCTCAGCACAAAGAGTTTAGATAATTGCATGGCAGCCATGGCATGTTTAATTCTTGCTCTGTCCACTCATGGAAGAGATTTCCCTGTGGGAAACAGTACCTTGAAATCTTCTCAGCCAAGAATGCAAAGACAAGATGCAAAAATCCCCCAATGCATTACAAGGAGTGATGGTAAGCAGACCTCTCCCACTTTAATCCCTTACTTACCAGATTTTGCTCTATTTATTGAGGACCCAGCATCATACCATTGCCATCAGTTGAGAATGGCAACTGATCCTATCAAGGAATCATCTTCAACCTGCCACCACAGCAGTGTCTTCAAAAGGCTCTATATTTCTAACAGAATGGTGGCTTCTTGGAGACATGTCATGTGGTAGAAGTAGGTCCCATTATCTTGTATGTAATACAATATATCCCTTTTAAAAAGTGGTTTCTTTGCTCTATAATTAGATTATGTAAGATTTCTTGGCAGTAGATCAAATACTCTGTAAGCTCCCAGAGTATAGCACTGGCAGAAGAACTGTGGGGAAGGGAAGTCAAATTTATACCTAATTTCAGTCAGAATGAATCCCTGCCCCTTCCAGTATGAAAAGAAGGATCCGATATAATTAACTCATCAGCAAATAGTATCCTGATCTTTTTGAGAAACTGAATGGGAATTTTGCCATGAATCTCTGTTGCTGACAAGTTTGACATAAACAGTAGTTGTGTTATTTAAATCAGAGCTGGTGACTAACCTCTTAAGGTCTTAGATATCCTCCAGTCTGTACCCAAAGCTACTACATTCATGGGCCCATGTACCAACCTGGGGTGGTGAGTGACAGACGGCTGATGTCTACTAGCTGAGTCATTATGCCTACTTGGTTGTATGCTAGATGCTCTCTGGTGGGTGATAACATATGATAAAGAAAAAAATAGCACTGTATTGAAAAAATACAAGTTCAAACATATTTCTACATTGAAAATATTAACAGTCAAGCTCTTTTTAAGATTTCATAGGCCAAAGAAAGTAACAACTGGAAGCATCCCACCAGAATGCTTCCAGTTGTTAGTTTCTTTGGCCTATGAAAAAACAAAGAATCTAATAAAAGACAAACATGCAAATTGACCACACCTTCGCTATGCCTTAAGCCATGCCCACCAGCCAATCAGAACGACTATATGCAAATTAACCCAACCAAGATGGCGGCTGGCAGCCATGGAGCTGAAGCAAGCAGGAGGCTTGGTTGCTCCAGTGATGGAGGAAGCCAAGCTTCCCGGCCAGCTCTGAGCTCCACTGAAGGCAACAAAGTTTCAATTATAGAAGATAAATAAACCCCAGATACCTGCTTTCAGCCGGCCGTGGCCACAGAGCTGGAGTGAGCAGGAGCCGGCTCTGAGCTCCACTGAAGGTAACAAAGTTTCAATTATAGAAGGTAAATAAATCCCAGAATAAAAAAAGAAAAAGAAAAAAAGGAGAGGCTGGGAGCTTCCGTCACCGGCGGACTTGGCCAGCCTTGAACCAGCCCTCAGCCGCTTACCCAGATGGGTCAGGCACCCCAGTAGGGGCCCCCCACTCTAAAGGGGTTGTGGCCACCTGAAAACATCAGCCCCTCACACAGGCTGGCCAACCATCCATGGAATGAGGGTCCCCAGTGGGGGGGGCTTGACCAGCCTGCAAACAGCCATCAGCCCCTCACCCAGGATGGCCAGGCACCCCAGTAGGGACCCCCACCCTGAAGGAGGTGTGACCAGCCTGTAAACACCCATCGACCCCTCACCCAGGCTGGCCAGGCACCCCAGCAGGACCCCCACCCTGATCCAGGACACCCTTCAGGGAAAACCAGCCAGCCCCCACCGTGCACCAGGCCTATATCCTATATAATAAAAGGGTAATATGCAAACTGACCCTAACAGAAGAACGACTGGGAATGACTGGTCACTATGACACACACTGACCACCAGGGGGCAGATGCTCAATGCAGGAGCTTCCCTCTGGTGGTCAGTGTGCTCCCACATGGGGGAGCTCTGCTCAGCCACAAGCCAGGCTGATGGCTGCCAGTACAGCGGTGGTGGTGGGAGCCTCTCCTGCCTCCTCAGCAGCACTAAGGATGTCTGACTACAGCTTAGGCCTGCTCCCCGCTGGCAAGTGGACATCCCCTGAGGGCTTCCAGGCTGCCAGAGGGATGTCTGATTGACAGCTTAAGCCCAATCCCCTGGGCAGCAGGCCTAAGCCAGCAGGTAGTCATCCCCCGAGGGGTCCCAGACTGCGAGAGGGCACAGGCCAGCCTGAGGGACGCCCCCCCCCACCCCGTGAGTGCACAAATTTTTGTGCACTGGGCCTCTAGTCCTATATAATGAAAGGCTAATATGCAAATTATCCCCTCAACCAGGAGTCCAACCAGGCATTCACCCAGGGGGTGGGAAGGTGGGGATCACCCCCCCACCTAGATTCAGGGTGCGGCCAGCTGGCCAACCATCCACAACCCCTCCCCTGGCTGGCCTGATTGGCCCCAATTGAGGCAGGACAGCCGGACCAGACCCATTCATGAATTTGTGCACCAGGCCTCTAGTCTATATACTTAAAAGCCTAAGTGACCGAACTTGAATGACCAAACAACTGGTCGACCAGTTGCTATGACATGCACTGACCACCAGGAGACAGATGTTCAACTCTCAGGATCGGGCTCCCTCCTGTTTGGATTGGGCTGAAATACTCTATCCGACATCCCCAGAGGGGTCCCGGATTGCGAGAGGGTGAAGGCCTCTAGTATCAAATAAATCTGTATTACAAATTAGGGATATTTCTGCTAGAACATACTAAAATTATTTTTATAATTTTGCTTCTAAAATTATTTGACTACATGTAACATTATTTTAATAGTTGATTAACTTTTTGACCAACATTTTGCATATTCTGAATTTTTTCAAAGTGGGAACAACAAATTCAAAATTGTTTTTTTAAATATATTAATATGCTAAAACTAGTCTGGTGCATGAAATTCGTGCACATTAAAAGGGGATTAATTAGAGGAAATATTTTAATATTGCTATTTGCCCTTTCTCTGTAAAGAAGTGTCAGAGATGAAAAAAAATTAGTAAAATCTAAAAGAAAATCTTCCTCCTGTCAGAGTCTGGGGCGCTGCGGGACCCAGAGTCAAGTCTCTGCACACCTGCGGTGCCTCAAAATTGCGCTAGACCCAGACCCAGCTGCCCCACCCCCATTGGGTGAGATCCATACCTGACCGACCCCACCCTTGTCAAGCCCCGCCAAGTGGAGGGTGCAGCTTCAGGTTCCCCGTTAAGCCCTGCTGGGCGGGGGGGTACAGCCTCAAGTCCCACAGCCCGGCACCAAATAGAGGGCGCAGCCTCAGGTCCCCTGGCCCGGCACCAGGCGGGGGGCGTAGCCTGAAGTCCCCCTGCACACACCAAGAGGGCGTGCAGTCTCAGGTCCCCCAGCACACCTGCAGGTTGCCTGGAACTGGGGTGGGTAATGTGGCCTGAGGTCCCCTGGCCCAGGCCAGGGTGTGTGCCTTGAGGTTCCCTGGTACAGGCCAGGGAACACAGCCTCAGGTCCCTTGGCCTGGTGCTGGGGTGGGGGGAACAGCCTGAGGTCCCCTGTCCAGGCCCACTGGGTGGGGAGTGGGGGCGTGCAGCCTCAGGTCCCCTTCCCCAGCCCAGTGCCACACAGCCTCAGGTCTCTGATGATTGTTTGTTAAGGCTCATTAGGGGAACTCGGCCTCCGTTCTGGGTGCAGCCATCCTGTGTTACGGAATCCCTGCCTCCGCTGTTGGCACAGCCTTCTTGACCGTTACAACGTGACGGTCAATTTGCATATTCCCTCTTTACTAGATAAGATATTAAAATAACTATATCCTGTTACTTGTAGAACTTTTATAGTTTACATTCTTTTCGCTATTAAATTGTTTTTTTTTATTTGTTTGTTTGTTTTTTTGTATTCGGGAGAACATAATTTATTTTTCAAGCCCCCAAAGTTGTGTTGTTGTTGTTTTAATGCATTTGCTTATTTTAGTAAGGCATGCATAGCTTAGAGTCCTATGCTCTGTGTGACTCATGGGTAAATGGCTCTGTTTGCAGTGATTGTAACCTCTCCAATTTATTACTTCATTCTCACTAAATTTTTATAATTTACTTTATTCATAAAAATGTTTTCCTATCATTTAACTTTTAAGGCTTTTTATTTTCTGTATAACATTAAGTATATTTTAATGGGAGCTTGTTGATGTGGCAAATTTACTAAATCTGAATTTCCTCTTTGTATAAATCCCCTTATAAATTCTAAAAGGTGATCTCTAATGTCTGCCCTTAGAGAATAATTCGCTGCAGTTATTACTGTTTCTGAATTTGGTCATCCTTATTTACTAGTTGGAGGTTTCTCTATTTGTGAGAATAAATACTCAAAACTAGAAAGATTTGTTGTAAAAAAAAGTGTTTGCTCTCAATTCTTTTTTCCTTTGACTTATCATTTATTGGTGTCTTTATGATGTAGTTTTCTTGATAGAATTCTTCTGGATGACCTACAGTACATGTGAAGATTTTCACTTATATAATAAAACTGTCCATAAAACTGTCTCCAACACTACAAACCACATATTACTCATGTTTTGAAAGTGCAAAGATGAATAGGACTATTACTTAGGAAGGGTTTGCTTTGCAGATCAATAGCAATGACAAAAGTATAAAATAATAGTGTGCTTCAAATAGTTGTTTGTGCAACTAATCATTGAGAATACAATATACAATTATAGAAATTAAATTATTGGGAATTAAATATACATAAGCATACACATTAAATCATTGGTAATTATTACACCATAATATTTTGGCAATGGACATATGCAATTACATATATAATTTTTATTCACCCTCCTCTCAGAGGGTTTTATCATTTTTTTATGATTACTGGAATAAGGAGACACTTTTGAAGATTATAATTATTTGGAAATCATTAGACTTTCATTCTTTTATCACAAAGGGAAAATTTCTGTCTGCCATTTTTTTAGTATTAAAAAATAAAAAGGTTAAAATAGGGTAGTGTATTACTAAATTAATAGTAATACACATTAATGTTTGTATTAATGTTTATGGAAATAATATTTTAACCTTTAAAATTTATCCCATGAATAATTAATAAAAAGTATGTCCTTAACTACTATTTTCATGTCAATGCCATGGGAAACTGGTTGCATTAGAAACTTCCACTGAAAATAAAATAATTTATTGGTTATGCCTACTACAAGAACTAGAGTTTTCTACACACATGGCTAGAGCTTCACAGTTATAAAGGAATAGTTACTGGTGCAACATACTACAAATTATTTTAAATGTTTCTCTCCCTAACAGTACAAAAAATATAGTAATGGACTTATAGAAAACATGTCTGTGAAATTAAAATATCCACCAGACTATTTAAAATGATAGGCAATTAATAAAAACCCCATGTTTCAATTAATTTTGACTCTCAGAATGTTTTATTACAAAAACATTGTTTTGCCATTTATTCATATACTAGAGGCCCGATGCACAAAATTCATGCAAGAGTAGGCCTTCCTTCCCCTGGCTGCCGGCACTGGCTTCACTCTGGCACCTGGGACCCAGGCTTCCCTCGCAGGCCCTGCTTCACCAGAAAGGTCATTCGGAAGGATGCCTGGAAGGACGTTGGGTCTATTTAGCATATTATGCTTTTATTATTATAGATTTCTTCCACATACAAATTAATTTTCTCTTTTACATATGCAAACAATGAACTTTCTTCTGGAGGACTTTATATGTGAATAAACTCAGTTCTATTACTTGTAATGATTATAATAGAGTGAAAATTAAAGAACAGAGTCTAAATTAATAATGATACAAATTAGAATGTGATGTATAGTGTGAGTGAAAGACCATAAGAAGTTGAAAAGAAGTAATTATTAAAGGATGAGGTAAATTATATAAAGCTATAAATGATGAAAGGGGATTTAATGTAATTACTAAATAGTAGGATCATTTTTCAACTGTAAAGATGTTCTAGGACAGAACACATGAGCAAATACATGGAAATAGGAAAGTTTGAGATATTCTAGAAACACAAAGTTTCATGATTTGGCCAGAGATTAAGTAATGGGGGTGGGGAGGGGGGGAGTAAATAATGGTTGAACCCTGAGTACAAGCAAGAGGATGGAATATTCTATTAAGTATTTAACTTTATTTACTAGGCCTTGGGAAATCACTAAAATCTTTGAAGATCAGATATATATATATATATATCTTCACATTCCACAATTATTGTAGATTTTATAATTTCTTTCTGAAGATGGGGAGAAACAAAAAAGAGGCAAAATGTATCCTCCACACAAAAAAGCTTACAATGGTAGGAAGGCTATGACATCTATAATAATAAAAGCTAATTAGACTGGACATCCTTCTGGACAACCTTCCTGATGAAGCGGAGGCTGTGAGGGAAGCCTGGGTCCTGGGTGACAGAGGGAAGCCGGTGCCAGCAGCCGGGGGAAGGAAGACCTACTCTTACACGAATTTTGTGCATTAGGCCTCTAGTTTCACATAAGACCATAATGTATGACATAGGACAGGAAGTCTTACAAGACACAAGCACAAAGATACCCAGCTGAAAGAATCAGAAAACGTTTTCAAAGAATCTATATTTGAGATGAATGTTTGAGGATTTCAAAAGTTGAATGGAGGTATAGTATGGGGGTACTTTTCTGGTCTGGTTAATAATTTGAGTAAACTAGCAAGAAATAAACTTCTGGGATGATCTTCAGGTAAAAGTTAATGGCTCTATGGGTGAGTAGTAATTATATGCAGAGTTCTAGAAGGCAGGGAGTTTGTAAATTGAAGGGTAGCCATATTATAGATTTATTTAGAGGGGTATGAGAGTTAATTAAGTTACTAAGAAATGAAAAGTCATTGAGAGCTTGACAGTAATAAAACTTAATTTGTAATCATAAAAGTGTAATGATTAGAGAATAAATTAGAGTTTAAAGAAATCTTATTGACAATGGTGGAGTAAAGGTGAATCACTAAGTTCCCTCTTCCAAAACCTAATGAACGAATAAGCAATTCTTCGCCACTATTACTAGCATCAGCCATGAATATCTACTTGAATTTTGAATAGAACTTATTTTATAAAAAAAAAAAAAAGACAAAGAGAAGAGAACCTGTTAGCGCAAATGTCAATTAGGAGGTTATATAATGCCTTGGGTGGTTGGGAAAGAATAGTTTACACTATAAAGAAGGCCACTTATAATTTTCAAAATAGAGCAAAGGAAAATAATAAACTTCAGAAATGTACTAATGGAACAAAGGAAAAAAATGAATACAATAATAAAAAGAATTACTGCTCTGGAAAATTAAAGCCATGAGACCCTGGCTGGGTAGCTCGGTTGGTTAAAGCATCTTACTGATACACCAAGGTTGTGGGTTTGATCCCCAGTAAGGGTACATACAAGAAGCAACCAATGAATGCATAAGTAAGTGGAACAGCAAATCTATACCTCTCTCTCAAGTCAATAAGTGAATAAAAATAAAATTAAGTCAGGGATGGTTAGCAAACTTCCCCCAGAGTGCAGAGGAAAGAGAGACATAAGATGAAAACAACGAGCTAGCATATGATAAAAATACAGGGAAACGATGTAGCTCGGGCATTTTAGGGGTATCAACTTAAAATGGAAACAACAAAACAAAATGATTAGTTGGAACAGAAGGAAAAATCAAAGGCTTAAATAAAGAAAATTTCCTGAGGTAAAGGACTGGTTGAAATGGGGATGGGGAAAAGACTTCATATCCAAGTCAATGTTCCAAAAAGTGTCAGAATCTAAATGGTCATTTCAAATGACAAAGAGAGGGGAAATGTTGTTATCCACCAATTGTATTATTATTCAAGTTGTCTTTTATGTGTGAAAACAATAAAAATGTTTTTAAGATATATAGGGCTTCAGAAACATTCTACACACAGGTATACAGGTAAGCTCTTTGAAGGGGTAGGCAATATCTATCTTATTTATCACTTTATAACCAGCAATTAGTGGGAAAGCTAATAAATAATGGCTCTCTATCCCCCTTTCATTATGTGCTATGGAGGTTTTCTACAGGTTATTCTGCATTCTATGGCAATAAATAGTTGACACAAAGTTAACATATGATGTTTCCCATGGAGATAATTTCCAGGGAGAAAAATGAAGCAGGGCAACGGAGACAGGAAATTCTGGGGGCATGGGAAAATTGTTTAATAGAGAATGACCAGGGAATACAAAATAGCTAAGTGATATTTGAGTAAAAATATGAAGAAAGTGAGAATTCCAACAAAATGTTTCCTTCAGCCTGACTAAATATTAGACAGGCTTCTTCCTGCCTCTAGGCCCCTGAACTTCCTTTTCTTAGAGCTTATCCTCTAAAAAGGTGTCATTGCAAAACCTTCCCCTGTCCGTTCGTGATGCAAAGCTTCTTGCCTATTTTTCAACCCAAGAATGTCTTTCTCAAGGGCCTGGGAGCCATCTCTTTGAAATATAATCATCAAGGAAGAGTGTGACCCTAACTCAATTTCCGTGGACAGGTAGGAGCCTAACTTTAGCAGGTACCTTGTCATGAAGAAAGGAGAAAGTTTATTTTTAAAGGTTCTACATCTATAGATGTTTTTATAGTGGTGTTTGGAAACCAGTGCTGAATGTAAGTTAACAGCAATTATTAAAATGCACTATGTATTTCTTAAGGTCAGGAATGTGATATGAGAAATGAATGCATTTTTCTTAGAAGGTTAAATCTCTGAAATGAGGGGGTCTTCAAATTTGGAAAACAACCATATTCAAGTGTAGGCTCAACAAATAAGCAGTGTGATATTGGGGCTTTTGGAGTGGTCTCTGATCCAAAATTTCTCCCCAATAACTTTACATTTTTAAAAAAGTGAATGCAACTATTGAGATACAGACAGGGTAAAATGTTAACTGATTTGAGCCGTATACAGGAAAACTATAGTTATCTTTGGGTCCAGGTAAAAAAGAATAAAGGGAGGTCATTTTGAAAGAAAAATGCTAAAATGATTATAATATGAGGTTCTTTATGGAGAAAAGGCTGAAAAGGATTACTATGAAATATTAGTAATATGAAATATTAAGGGCATGAGGGTATTGACCATCTGGGGTAGTTGGGAGAATGAATTAAAAGTGTTGGAAAGGAGAAGGTGGTACAGAGTGGGGAGTAGAAAATCACTACGGGAAACATTTTCTAAGTGGCAATATAAAAAACCCCCATAAAAACCTACTTTCAACGTAGTACATTAAATTAGTCAACATACATACCTTGTTTCCAAAATAATGGAGCATATAATACCACTCTGGATATTCTTTTCCTGAATTTCATTTCCTTTATATTAACAAACTGATTTTCTTCCATGATACAGTAACATTCATTAAATTATTATATATAGTCAATAAATATGCATTATTATTTCCCCCAACAGAAGGTTACAGATGCCTTGTGCATGTATGTCTTCCTCCCCCCTTATCCTGTGGCATTTCTCTGTCCTCTGTACAAGTAAGATAAGCATTTTGGCATCTTGCAGCTGTTTCTACCCTCCACATATGCATTCCTGTCCCATGGACCCTCTTTATTCCCTAGACCTACCTGTTTTGTCTCTAAAATTTCTTTTACCAGGAAGCAGGATAGGCTCTAATTTTTAATACATTTTAGGGGGAAATTATTATAGCCATTTAAGTGGCAGAGGTAATGACTTTGGATAACTTTCAAAACATCTTCACTTTCTAAAAGGTTATTTACATTTTTTTCTAGTAATTTTGCTGTTTTTTTTATTATTATTCTTATTTTCTTTCTGTAGCGAGCGGCATTTATCCTTTCAGAGTGAGATGTGTGCCAAGAGTCTTTTGCCCACATGAGAGGCCCACGGTGTCCACTAAAAACCAGTAGATAGCAGTAAAACAAGGCACAGGACAGGAGCGATGGAACATGATGGATATGATGCCAAATGCAATAGGAGTGTTTATAAATATAGTGAGAAAACTGCCAAGGATTTCTACCAAGGGAAAAGGAAAGACATATATCATGAACAGAACTAGTAAAAAAAAAATAGAGTCAAAGAGAGAGGGTGTAAAGGAAAACCTTCAGCGTTCTCACAGCAATTACCATTTTCATCTGGTCTTTTTTGAAATTTCTTTCTGTAATTTCCTAACACATTTGTGTCAAAGGAAGAAGAAAACTGGATTGCCACCTGAAAGAAGAAGAGAGAATGAACTGATGCTGTTCTCAGGTTTCCGTCATGAAGTCGGAAATGTGAACATCGACATTTCTGTTAATCACAGATAACCAACCGGGTAAGTGAGGAGCATGCGCAGCCGGAGTCAGGTGCAGCTGCAGGAGCTGGAAAAGTGAGGCTGTTTAGGCTAATGAGGCAAAACAGAATAAAGGCCAAAGTCACAGCAGAGAGCGTCTTAAATGCACAGCTGTATCTACTGTTGTCTCTTTTCCCCACCTGCTCTTCACTTGCAGGTTCATTTTTTCCTCTGTGCGGTCTGTTTGCTTCTCTGCAGGGCCACTAACATTTTTTTTTTAAGTCCAGGGCAGCTGCTATTGATTATTTATTGTGAGTGCCCTGTATCAGGTAAAATTTAATTCTCTCCTATCTGTAGGCCCTGAGCTGAAGTTAACTGTGTTTGTCCGAAGTTCACGTGTGATACAAATCACACTGTTATAAAAGTTCATTTTAATTATCAAGCATGATGTGGCTTGAAATGATACACAAACACACACACGTCATTTATTACAAGAATATGCAATAGGCAAAGCATGTGTGGGGAATTTGAAGATGTATAAAAGAAGCAGTGTTCTTTCTCATGTTTGGAACAAGTTGAACAGGTAAGATATACATGAGCAGAGGGCTGCCTTGCCGTTAATGCTGATTTGGAAATGGGGCTTTAGGTTTCAGCCAAATGGACCCACTCACACTTAATGTCATTAGAAAGACTTCCTATTTTAGTCAGAACTGGACAACTGGATTATCACGAAAGCATGGGGTCCAATATTTTACCACAAAGCTCACTCCAAAGAATATGGGCTTTCTACAGGTAATAGAATTATAAAGATCACATAATACAATAATCCTATATAAGAAAAGCTTAGTGCCCAGAATGGTGGAACAACCAGAACGACCAGAGACCAGATTGACCCCAGCCCCTTGCCCCGGCTGGCCCCCCCCCCAGGGGGACCCCTACCCTGATCCAGGCCCCATCAGGGCTGGCCGGCCCCCACCAGAGCACTGGGCCTCTATCCTATATAATAAAAGGGTAATATGCAAATTGACCCTAACTGCGAAACGACCAGCATGACCACTCGACCAGTCACTATGAGGCACACTGACCACCTCTTGGTACCTTTCCCTGGCTGGCAGGCTCTGATTGACCGATGGTGAACAGGGAACCAGGGGTGGGTGGCGGCAGGTGGCAGGGATGGTGAACAGGCAGAACAGCTGACCCCTCGGTTCCTCCCCTCAGCTGGCAGGCTCTGATTACCCAATGGCGAACAGGGGACTGGGAATGGGTGGTGGCGGGGGGTGGGACCTGCTGCAGGCACCGGGGAAGATGGCCCTGATTGCAGGCTAGGGCTAGGGACTGTACCCACACATAAATTTTGTGCACCGGGCCTCTAGTAATGATAATAATAACATTACTAAATCAATAGTAACAAAAATAAATTTTTACAATGTCCCTTCAGAGCCTCAAATGCTGTGGCTAGCACATTTACCCTGGAAAAATCTGTAAAAGAAAAGGAAATTAGATTTTTTACCTTCATTATAAACGTCTTCCCCTACCCAAAACCTTGAGGAAGATCCATCTCCCATTCCCCTTACCCCGCAGGGCTCCTCCATGCAGACCCAGTGATGCAGGTGGTGTAGTCCAGAAACCCAGGACTGGATAACACACACCGGCAGGGGGCAGCTTTCTCACGAGGCTTCTGTTCTATCCTCTGGGTCTAGGCTAGGGCAATATTTAGGCAAAGCAGCTGAACAGGAGCTACCTTCTTATCAGTGAGAGCTATTTTCTTGTGGGATATTAATATGCCATAAACATGTGAGCACGTAGTTACTATTACACACACATCTTTAGTTTTCTGTTAGCATTTGCTTCGACTGATCTATTAAAAGACCAGATTTCTGCTCTGGCTGATTTGGATCAGTGGATGGAGTGTCAGCCTGGGGACTGAAGGGTACCATGTTTGATTCTGGTCAAGGGCACATGCCTGGGTTGTGACCTTGATCCCTGGTGTGTGTGTGTGTGTGTGTGTGTGTGTGTGTGTGTGTGGAGGGGAATCAGGAGGCAGCCAATCCATGATTCTCTCTCATTGTTGATGTTTCTCTCTCTCTCTCTCCCTCTCCCTTCCTATTTGAAATCAATTAAAACAAACAAACAACCAACAGATCTCTAATTCCCTGAGGTAAACTGCAAGCACATCATATTGAAGGGTTTTTAATAACCTCAGTTTTCATCAAGTCATATGAATTGTTGAGCTCTTCATAATTTAAAGCCTTCATTTTCTCTTCACTTATACTAAAATAAGGTTTAATGACTGAAGACACCTTGATTTTCCTAGATCGCACTCTTAGATTCCAATTAACATATCTCTATGACAATTTACTATAGTTCCTTATTTCTAACAACACTCTCTGCATTGGCATTTTAAAACATTTTAAATTTCAAATTTGTGGAGATTTGACACAGTTTAATATGAGTAGGGGGGCATGAGTTATTTTCATCAGCCTAATAACTTAGGTGTAGAAAAATGTAACACTATTTTTGATATCTCAGCTTACTTACTATATTGAGTCTCCCTTTCACCTGGGGGGGGGGGGGAAGTCAATGCTAGGTAAAGCTTTGGTGCTTTTATAAGCATTTAATTATAAACTGGCAATCCAGACATTTCCTTCTTTGTTCTACTTTCCTCTAGTTTTTAGAGGCTTACATAATTAGAGTACCTAAGCGGCCTTTGGCCATATTTGATACTAAGCTAGTGAGATTTCACATAGCTTCTCTGGTTTTTACTATTGAGCGTATCTCCAGTGACGCTCCTTGAGCTCGATGTGGTCCTTCCAGGGCCTCCAATCATCAGCCCTTGTATCTTTATCTTCCTCCTTTTGTTCTCAAGATCCATGAAGATTTGCTAGCTATGTCACCACTCATCATTCTCTCTCTATAGGAAATTTGAGAATTTTCAAATATTTCTCTTTGCCTCTCTGGGATAGTGGTTGACTTGGAGACTTATGAAACTGTCTCAGCTCTCTGTCTAGAATTTTTTTTAACCAAATATTTCCAATTTTCTGATGCTCTGTACTGTGAACAGAACTTTTGTGAAACTTAATGCCATTTTAGAAATGTAGAAACATAGTTATCTGACAAAATTCCTAAACATTTGGAACTCCCATTGTTCTCCACTCCTAAGTAGAGTATTGGGGAAAAGTAGTAATGGGAAAAATAGTGTAAGAAATAAAGTCCAGAGTGAGTAAATGACATTTATAAAAAGTTTGGGTACTAAATTTTGATCAAATCTCAATTCAGAGATAACTCACATCCCCCCAAAAAACTGATTAAACAATAAGAAAGGAGAGTATGAGAGAATATTTGAATAAAGTGAAACAAAGACCAGTGCTTGTTTTGTTTGTTTAAGAGTTGAAAGTTCCAGCCAGCTGGAGTGCCAAAAAGTGTGGACCAGAGGGTACAGGTAAGATATTGTAATAAAAATAAAAAAAAATAAAAGCTTATGAGAGTCTGTGTTTCAAATAAGGAATTTTGTTTTTCTGCCTCATCTTTGTTACAACCACCATCTACATAAAATAAAATTTAAAAAAAGATTTTGAGGTCAGATTTTTCTTAGCTACAGGCTGTAGAACTGCCCGCTCAACCCCTTCATTTGAATTTCTCAAATGCATAAAAAATGGAAAACATTAAGTGGTCCAATTTTAATCCCTCATCTGAGTTCCTAATGACCCTATCTTAGATAATTACATTACCATGTAACTATTTGCTGAGTCCTGAAACCTAGGGGTTATCTTTTACATCTCCATTTGCTTTATAATTTCCCCTTGGTAGGAAAACCATCTAAAAGACTATTGCTGGTTCTTTTTCAGCTAAATATATCCATGTAATTAATTTTTGTCTGCTTAGATTCACATCATTTGGGATTTCAAAGAGTGCTTCTGAAAGTTTGCTGATTTCATTTGTTTGCTTTCATCTTCTACTTTCTCTTTTTGGCATAGAATTTGAATTTGGGTATGATTACTGGTAGTCCAACATAAAATATTATTTCTTGAACTTGAGAATCAAGGATGGTGGAATCAAAAGATGAAAACTTTTATTCCTGATGATAAATATTGAATATATATCAGTTTTTTATTACCAGCCTACAAATTAGTTTTCATGAGGTCTTGGTTTAATGAACAATGTAGGGAGGTTGAAATAACAAATTTTGATATTTCAAACAGAAAATCTTTGACTTATTTTTGACAATATGCTTGGCCAAACAATTATCTTCTGCACTTTGGAAGGCATCACTTAGGAAAAATTCAAATTTTGTTTTGCTTACTTTGAGAAGTTTACTAAGTGTTATAAGAGAGTTATTCCTAAGTTTAGAAGAAGCCCCATTACAAGCAAGCATAGGAAGCATTACAAATTTGCTTATAAGAGGAGGCTTTCTGCTGAACCTATAGATTCATAGGAATGCTTTATTATGAGTTTTTCTTAATTTGGATATAGTAGGATTCACTCATCATGCGATACAAATTTGTGCATTTTGATATATGCTTAGGGACATGTACCCATCATCTACACCCATCACCAAAATCGAGTTAGAGAGCAATATCATGCCTGAAAAAATTCCTCCTGCCAAGTCTGGTAGTCAACATTTCTTATTATCCCCAACTCTGGCAACTATTTATGTGTTCTCATTTCTATATTTGTGCATTTTTATATAAGTAGAATAATATAGTTCATAGCGCTTTGTCTTTCTTCCTTTATTTAGTAAAATAGTATTTGAAGTTCATCCCTGTTGTGTGTGCGTAGTTTGTTCCTCTTTATTTGTGAGTAGTAAGTTCATTGTATGGATGTACTACATTGTGTTTATTCATTCACTGGATGAAGGACATTTAGATTGTGTCTATTTGTTCACATTATGAATAATGCCACTATAAATATTACTATAAAGTAAAGTGTAAACATTTTCTTTTACTTCTCAGCATAAATAACTGGAAGTGTGATTGTTGGTGTATGTGGTAAGTACATATGTAATTTCATAAAAAACTGCCAAAGTATTTTGCAAAGTAACTCTTCATTTTGCATTTTCATCAGCAATGTATGATCTGCATTCTCACCAACATTTCATGTACTCAGTATTTTTTTCTCATCTATAATAAAATAATAAAAGCATAATATGCCAATCGACCGAACGGCCGAACAGTGTGGAATGACCATCCGGACAACCTCCTGGAAGATCTTCCAGATGAGCTTCCGGATGAAGCCGGGGCTGCAAATTCATACTGTATGAATTTCTTGCATTGGGCCTCTAGCAAGTGTATAATAGTATTGCACTAGTTTTTTAAAAATATCTTTACTGTTTAAAATATTACAGATGTCCCCTTTTTACCCCATTTATGCCTCCCACTCCACAACCTCTCCCTGGTCTTCACCACACTAGTGTCTGTTTCCATGGGTTATGCATATATACATACTAGAGGCCCAGTGCATGAATTTGTGCACCAGTGGGGTCCTTTGGCCTGACCTGCAAGATCTGGCCAAAACTGGCTCTCCAACATCCCCCAAGGGGTCCCAGATTGTGAGAGGGCACAGGCCAGGCAGAGGGACCCCATCAGTGTGTATGCCCCCTGGTGGTCCATGCACATCATTGCAAGCAGTTGAATGGCCTTAGCATATCATTAGCATATTACACTTTGATTGGTAATTAGCATATTAGGCTTTTATTATATAGGACAAGTTCTTTAGTTAATCTCATTCCACACTCTCACCCACCTCCACCTTCCCTCTGAGATGCCTCAGTCTGTTCCATGCTTCTATACCTCTAGTTTTATTTTGTTCATCAGTTTATTTTATTATTAGATTCCACAAATGAGTGAGACCATGTGATACTCATCTTTCTCTGATGGCTTATTTCGTTTAGCATAACGCTCTCCAGGTCCCTCTATGCTGTCTCAAAGGGTAAGATATCCTTCTTTTTTACTGCTGCATAGAATGCCTTGGTGTAAATATACCATGACTTTTTTATCCACTGATCTACTGATGGGCACTTGGGCTGTTTCCAAATCTTAGCTATTTTAAATTCTCCTGCTATGAACATAGGAATGTATATATTCTTTCTGATTTTGGGATTCCTGAGATATATTCTTGAAAGTGAGATCACAGAGTCAAATGGCAGTTCCATTTTTTAATTTTTTAAGGAAACTTCATGTGGTTTTCCATAATGGCTGTACCAGTCTGTATTCCCTTAAGCATTGTACCAGGGTTTCCTTTTCTTCATATCCTTGCCAACATTCATCATTTGTTGATTTGTTGATGGTAGCCGTTCTGAGAACTGTGAGGTGATACCTCACTGTCATTTTAATTTGCATCTCTATGGTGATCAGTAACTTTGAGCATTTTTTCATATGTATCTTGGCCATCTGTATTTCCTCTTTGGAGAAGTGTCTACTAGTATTTAGGTTCTTTGCCCATTTTTTAAATTGGATTTTTTGTCTTCCTTTTGTTAAGTTGTATGAGCTCTTCATATATTTTGGAAATTAAGCCCTTATGAGATATAGCATTAGCAAATATGTTCTCCCATACAGTGGGTTCCCTTTTCATTTTGTTGATGGTTTCTTTTGCTGTGCAGAAGCCTTTTATTTTGATGTAGTCCTGTTCATTTATTTTCTCTGTTTTTTCTTTTGCCCTAGGAGATGTATTGGCAAACATATAGCTATGAGAGATGTCTGAGATCTTGCTGCCTATGGTTTCTTCTAGGATTTTTATTGTAGCATGGCTTACATTTAAGTCTTTTATCCATTTGAGTTTATTCTTGTATATGGTGTAAATCAGTGTTCTAGTTCAATTTTTTTGCATATACTTGGCCAAATTTTTCAAGACTGTTTATTGACGAGGCTGTCTTTATTCCATTATATGCTCTTGACTCCTTTACCATATATTAATTGAGCGTAATGAATTGGATCAATATCTGGGTTCTCTGTTCTGTTTGATCCATCTATATGCCTTTTCTTGTGCCAGTACCAGGCTGTATTGATTACAGTGGCTTTTCAGCAGAACTTAATATCTGGTATTGTTATCCTTCCAATTTTGTTCTTCTTTCTCAAGATCTATGTATCTATTTGCACTCTTACCGGCACTTTGTGTAGTCAGCAATTTACATTTTCCTGAGAGGTGTGCAATAGTATTTCATTGTAGTTTCAATTAGAGATCCCTAGTGGTGACTAAATGTTTATTTTCATGAGCTACTTGCTATTTGTACATCTTGTTTGGTGAAGTGTTTATCAAATATTTTCCCATTTTTAATGAGATATTTGCTTTTCTATGATTGAGTTTTGATATATTATTTTATTTTTATTAATCCTTATCCAAGAATATTTTTCACTCATTGATTTTAGAGAGAGTGGAAGGGAGAGAGAAACATTGATGTGAGAGAGACACATGAATTTGTTGCCTCCCACACGCCCCTGACTGGGCAGGGTATGGAGCCTGCAACTGAGGCACACGGCCCTTGAGTGTAATCGAAGGCTTTAGTCAGAGGCCTGATACTCTAACCACTGAGCCAAATAAGCTATATATATATATATATATTACAACTTGTTTGTCAACTATGTAACTTGCATATATTTTTTGGCTTTGGGTGTTATATCTAAGAATTTTGTATTTAACCCATTATAACATAGATTTTCTCCTATGCTTCTATGTAGAGGTTTTGCATTTTTATATTTTACATTTAGGACATACATTTTGAGCAATTTTTTTTGTTGTTGTTTAAGGTATAGGATATGGGTCAAGGTTATTTTTTGCATGTAGACACTGAAAGGTTCCTAAAAATTTATACTTTTGTGAAAAATCTCTTGACACCCTGGCTGGTGTGACTTAGTTGGTTTAGCATGGTCCCATGCACCTAGAACACACTATTCTCAGTCGGGGCACATGCCCGGGTTGTGGGCTTGATCCCCAGTAGGTGGCATGCAGGAGTCATCATTGGATGTTTCTCATTGATGTTTTTTCTCTCTCTCCCTTTCCCTTACTTTCTCTCTCTTATGTCAATAAAAACATTAAAAAAAATATATTGATATTTTGTGTTGTCTTGTCACTGGATTCTTTATGTGCCATTAGTCTATAGTGTTTATCTGTTTATTAATTAATGTAGCTTTTTATTAGGTCATGAAACAAGGTAGTGTGAATCCTCCAAATGTATTTATCCTTTGATTGTGTACTCTGGTATATTTACATTTCCATATAGACTCTAGAAGGAGCTGGTCAATATCTACAACATTTCTGCTGACATTTTGTCTGGGAGTATGATGAATCTATAGATCCAAGCAGGAGGTTGATATCTTAATTTTAGACTTTCAAATTTATAAACAAGGTATATTTCTGAATTTACTTAGTTTCTCTTTAATTTCTTTTATGAGTGTTGTATGATATTCATTGTAACACTCTTATAAATATATTCTTGATTCAGAGCTAAGAATTTCTAATTTTTGTTTCTGTCATTACAATTGGTATTGGTTTTTATATTCAAACTAGAGGCCCGGTGCACAAAAATTTGTGCAGTTCGGGGGGGGAGGGGTCTCTCAGCCTGGCCTGTGCCCTCTCGCAGTCGGGGACGCCTCGGGGTATGTCCACCTGCTGGCTTAGGCCCACTCTCTGGGGGATCTGGCCTGAGCTGGCAGTCAGACATCCCTCTGGCAGCCCAGTAGCTCTAGGGGGTTGTCCACTTGCCAGCAGGGACCAGGACTAAGCTGCAGTCGGACATTCTTAGCGCTTCTGAGGAGGCGGGAGAGGCTCCTGGCATCACTGCTGTGCTGGCAGCCAACAGCTTGGCTTGTGGCTGAGCAGAGCTCCCTCTGTGGGAGCGCACTGACCACCAGGGGGCAGCTTCTGTATTGAGCGTCTACCCCCTGGTGGTCAGTGTGTGCCATAGTGACCAGTCATTCCCAGTGGTTCTGCTGTTAGAGTCAATTGCATATTACCCTTTTATTATATGCCTGGTGCATGGATAGGAGCTGGCTGGTTTTCCCTGAAGGGTGTCCCGGATCAGGGTGGGGATCCTGCTGGGGTGCCTGGCCAGCCTGGGTGAGGGGCTGAAGGCCGTTTTCAGACTGGCCACACCTCCTTCAGGGAGGGGGGTCCTGCTGGGGTGCCTGGCCAGCCTGGGTGACGGGCTGAAGGCCGTTTTCAGATTGGCTGCACCTCCTTCAGGGAGGGGGGTCCTTCTGGGGTGCTGGGCCAGCCTGGGTGAGGGGCTGATGGCTGTTTGCAGGCTGGCCACAGCCCCTTCAGGGTGGGAGCCCCCGCTGGGGTGCCTTGCCTGCCTGGGTGAGGGGCTAATGGCTGTTTGCAGGCTGACCATGGCTCCCAGACACCCAAGCTCCCAGTCTGGCTGGAAGCAGGTATCTGGGATTTATTTATCTTCGATAATTGAAACTGTGTTGCCTTTAGCAGAGGCCACAGCTGGCCAGGGAAGGCAGGAAGCTTGGCTTCCTCCATCACCGGGGAAACCAAGCCTCCTGCTTGTTCCAGCTCCGTGGCTGCTGGCCGCCATCTTGATTGGGTTAATTTGCATATAGTTGCTCTGATTGGCTGGTGGGTGTGTCTTGGGGCATAGTGAAGTTACGGTCAATTTGCATTTTCTCTTTTATTAGATTAGATTTTACATTTATCTTTAGTATATAGAAATACAGCTGACATTTGCATTATGATATTTTTTCCTGAAACCTTCCCAAGGTAAGTTATTACTTTTAAAAGCATTTTTTTTGGATTTTGTTGATTTTAAAGGCCATAGATATTGATATTACCTGCAAATATAAACAGTACTGCATCTCTTTCCTGTTCTCATCCATTTTAATTTCTTTTACTCGTTTCCTTTTTTGTTGTTGCTTTGACTTATTGCCTTGACTAAGACTTCTGATATGGTGGTAAATGTGAGTGTTAAGATAAAATATCTTTCTTACGCTAAATTATACAGAGAAACTGTTCAGCATTACTATCTTTTTCTTGTTTCCTTTCATTTTGTCATGAGTGGATGCTAAGTTTTATTCTACATTTATGAGAAAACTGTTTCTCTCCTTTAATCTCTTATTATGGTGAATTAATTTCATTGATTTTTGAATGTTGAAACAACCTGTGTCACCCACTTTGGATATATATATATAATTTCTGGAATCTATTTACTAATATTTTATTGATGATCTTTCTATCTTCATGAGGGATATTTAGTATTGTTTTAATTAATACCTTTATTTTTGTTATCAACTTAAGCCTTTTGTTCTATAATGGATGTCTGTTCTCAGAAATTCTCTTGGCTTCTGCCCTCTTCATGATCATTTCTGATATTGGAGTGTTTAACAAAATGCCCCCCGCCCCCCCGGCCTCTTTTTTGAAAAATATTAGAAGCATAAAGGGAATATACTCCTTTTTTCCTGATTGATAAAGATCTTGCATTTCTGAATTACTGTAATCCACAAATTATCCCTATTATTTAACGTAATTGTGCATAATATGAGAAGAATAAAATAATTTCCTATCATTATTTAGGTGGTCAATTCCACTCTATGAAACAAATATAGCATGTGAGTTTATGAATTTCATACAATCATATTAAAACCTTCAAGTTCTATTTTATTGAAATAAGGTTTAATTTTTAGTATTATGGATTTTTACTTTAATATATCTACATAGTAGAGGCCCAGTGCATGAAATTCAGCATGGGAGGACTGTGTGTCCCTCAACCCAGCCTGCACCCTCTCCAATCTGGGACCCTTTGAGGGATCAGGCCTAAACAGGCAATCGGACATCCCTCTCACAGTCCAGGACTGCTGGCTCCCAACTGCTCACCTGCCTGCCTGCCTGATTGCCCCTTACCACTCCCCTGCCAGCCTGATCGATGCCTAACTGCTCCCCTGCTGGCCTGATTGTCGCTAACTGCCCTCCCCTGCAGTCCTGATCACCCCCAATTGCCCTCCCTTTCAGGCCTGGTCCCTCCCAACGGCCCTCCCCTGCCGGCCATCTTGTGTCCACATGGACCATCTTGTGTGTTGGAGTGATGGTCAATTTGCATATTACTCTTTTATTAGATAGGATATGATTTAGAGGGAAATTAAAAAATAATATTTTGAACTGCCATTCAGATATTATTTTGAGCTAGATAAATGTAAAATAGAAATTAAATAAAAAATTAATACATGATTGAGTTTTTCAAAGATATATTTTATTGTATAAATGCCAGAAATAAGATAAAATAAAAATACTTTATTAGTGTTTATTTCATATAATGAAACATTTGAAATTTTTTTTTGAAATTATGAAAATTATTTTAAACCCCTACATACATTTTCTATAAATGTTACTTATATAATTTGGAAATTTGAAATTATTTGGGTGCAGAAACACTTTAAAATCATCACACACTTTGGTAGTTTAAGATTCAAAGATAAGTTTCCATTCTATAGCACAAAGAATGACTTAATGAAATTGGAAATTAAGTTGTAGATGCATTGAAAGATTTTTATATTTACTGAGACTTTTAAAATAATATTGTTTATCCTGAAGGATCATTGCCAGGTAATATTATAAAAAATTATTTCTTCATACCTAGGAAACTATTTTATATGAAATTACATGTCTGTATATTTATCTATCTAATTTCAGCAGAGAGTTTGGTCATTTTTTTTTGACATATCAATAAAACTACACAATGAACTTTTAGTAAGGACAATGGATTCCAGTAATGTACCATAAAGAACAGGGTAATTGAGCAACTAGATTAGTAAATGCTAAAATATTCAAAGTTTTGACATGCTTCATGAAAGCCAGTCATTCTGCAGTGAGTTGTTAATGTAAATTTGACTTCTCTGTGGGCCTCCATAATGAACTGCTTCTTAGAATCATAGGATAACATAGACCATTTGAAATGGTCTCATATAATCTTACATTCAGGAGAGGAAATAAATGCCTACATATTAATAACATAGTCAAATTCCTCACAGTTGTTATTCATAGTAGTGTTAATCCATAGACCCTGCTAATCTACCTCCCAAGAGGAGATCTTCAAAAGTGATAAAGTTTTAGGTAATTAATTTGGTACATAATATATATATTTTAGTATCTGTAATAACATTATTGGGAATAAATATATTGACCAAGTATGCCAAAACTTTTCTAGTATATCTTTTAATGAATCATTGACTGTTTAATCTATGACTGTCTTTAGTACAGTAATGTGCTGCATAAGGACATTTTGGTCAGCAACAGACCCCATATATAATTGTAGTCTCATCTTATCTAATAGAAGAGAAACATGGTAATTAGCTGTACACCCGCTACTCTTCCCATTGGCTAATCAGGGTGATATGCAAATTAACTGCCAGCCAAGATGGCGGCTGGCAGCCAGGCTGCTTGAAGCTAACATGAGGCTTGCTTGCTTCAGTGACGGAGAACTGCAACGTTCCCCGCCTGCCTTGCAGGCCTCTGAGCTTGCAGTTTGAAACATTGTTACAAATATAGAAGCTAAACAAAACCCCAGAAACCTGCTTTCAGCCCACCCGGATCTCAGAGCTGGAGTTGATACAGTGTTTCGATTATAGAACCCAAACAAACCAGATACCTGCTTTCAGCAGCAGAGGCCTCAGAGTTGGAGCCAGAGCTAAAGCTGGCCCAGAATAAAAAAAAAAGAAAATAAGGAGCATTGGAAGCTTCAGTCACCCGCCAGCCTGAAAACAGCCCTCAGCCCCTCACCCAGACTGGCCAGGCACCCCAGTGGGGACCCCCACCCTGATCCAGGACACCCTTCAGGGCAAACCAGCCGGCCCCCACCCGTGCACCAGGCCTCTATCCTATATAGTAAAAGGGTAATATGCCTCCCAGCACCGGGATCAGTGTGACAGGGGGCAGCACCCAAAGCCCCTGATCGGCCTGCAGCTCTGTGTGTGACAGGGGGTGGGGCCACAACCTCCCTATCTGCACAGCTCTGTTCGTGACAAGGGAAGGCGCCCCAACCCCCTGATCAGCCCTGCTCTGTGCCTGATAGGGAGGAGCTCCCCAACCCCCTGATTGTCCTGTGGCTCTGTGTGTGACAGATTGCGTTGCCTCAACACCCTGATCAGCCCTACACTGTGTATGACGGGGTAGAGCCATAACCTCCCCATCAGCCCTGCCCTGACTGTGACAGTGGCGGTGCCCCAACCCCCTGATCGGCCCTGCTCTGTGGGTGATAGAGGGCGGCGCCCCAACTGCCCCCCATGGGCCCTGCTCTGTGTGTGACGGTGTAGAGCCATAATTTCTCCAGTGGCCCTGCCCTGAGTGTGACAGGGGGCGGTGCCCCAACTCCCCTGTCGGCCCTACCCTGAGTGTGACTGAGGGTGGCATCGCAACATCCTGATCCGCCCCGCTCTGTGCATGACAGGGGGCGGCGCCCCAACTCCCCAATCAGCCCTGCTCTGAGCCCGACCAGGGACTGCACCTAGGAATTGGGCCTGCCCTCTGCCACCTGGGAGCAGGTCTAAGCCAGCAGGTCGTTATCTCCTGAGGGGTCCCAGACTGCGAGAGAGCACAGTCCGGGCTGAGGGACGCCCCGTCCCCCCCGAGTGCACAAAATTTTGTGCACTGGGCCTCTAATCTATACTAATAAAAGCCTAGGTGACCATCCCATCCTCACGCCATCACAAGATAGCCACCCCCACATCATCACAAGATGGCTGCCCCCATGTCGTCACTAGATGGCCACCCCCATGTTATCACAAAATGGCTTCCCCCTACATAATCACAAGATGGCCACTCCCACATCGTCACAAGATGGGCACCACAAGATGGCCAGCAGGGGAGGACAGTGTGGGCCACTGGGCCAGCATGGAAGGGTAGTTGGGGGCAATCGGACAGTTGGGGGCAACTGGGCTGGCAGGGGAGGGCAGTTGGGGGTGATCAGACCGGCAGGGGAGTAGTTAGGCATCAATCAGACTTGCAAGGGAGCGGTTAGGGGCAATCAGGCAAGCAGGCAGGTGAGCAGTTGGGAGCCAGCAGTCCAGGATTGTGATTGGGCCTAAACCGGTAGTCAGACATCCCCAGAGGGGTCCCAGATTGGAGAGGGTGCAGGCTGGGCTGAGGGACACCCCCCAGTGCATGAATTGGGCACCGGGCCTCTAGTAAGATTGTAATAAAGCTGAAAAATTCCTATTCCTAGGGAAGTTGTAGCCATGGTAAGTAACATGTTAGTTCATGTGTTTGTGGTGATGCTGGTGTAACCAAGTTACTGTGCTCCTAGTCATATAAGAGTATAGCACATATAATTTTGAACAGTACATAATACTTGATAATGATAATAAATGAATATTAATGGCCTATGTATTTACTATACTTTTTACTATTTTAGAGTTCACTCTTACTATTTTTTTTCTGTACAACAGTATGCCATATTACACCAGTAATAGCCTTTTAGATCTTATATGTACAGTGTCTCTTAATGGCATCATTTTCTCTTGTTCTTGATTTAATCTTATGTTGTTTTGTACAGTAATACACTTTACAGGCTAGGAGCAATAGCTATACCATATAAGCAAGTGTGGAGTAGGCTATGTCATCTAGGTTTGTGTAAGTGCACTCTATGATGTTCACACAATAATGAAACCACTTGACATATTTCTCAGAACATATCCCAGTTGTTAAGTGGTGCACTACTAAATTATTAAAATTAATAACTGCAACAGAAAAAAATTGTATAATAAAATTTCCCTGACCAGGAATCTAACCATGACCTCCTGGTTCATAGGTAAACACTCAACCACTAAGCAACACTGGCCAGGATATAGTATAAACTCAGTCTAAAAATTTACACTCATTTACTACAAGTTTTATATAACTGATTAATAGCATTCTAAAGTTATGTTTAGAATTTAGATCATTAAAAAATATATTTTTTTATTTCATATTTTTCTTTATTGATTAAGGTACTACATATGTGTCCTTATGTCCTCATTGACCCCCCACCCCACGCATGCCCTCACCTTCCTGGTGTCTGTGTTCATTGGTTAGGCATATCTGCAGGCATACAAGTCCTTTAGTTTTTACTCTATGTTCTCAATATTACCAAAAATTCTTTTAAGTACCTGTGTATTTTAATGTTCAAAGCTCATTTTTAAAAATAAAGTGAAAACTTCATACTGTTTTCCATAGGTGCTGCACCAGTTTGATTCCCACTAGCAGTGCACTACACGTGTTCCCTTTTCTCCACATTTTCGCCAGCACTTGTTGTTTGATTTACTGATGATAGCCATTCTGACAGGTATGAGGTGATATCTCATTATGGCTTTAATTTGCATTTCTCTAATAACTAGTAATTTTGAGCATTTTTTCATATGTCTCCTGGCCATATCCTCTTTGGGGAAGTGTCTAATGTATTATTGGCAAATATGTTCTCTGATACAGTGAGTTCCTTTTTCATTTTGATGATGGTTTCTTTTGCTATGCAGAAGCTTTTTATTTTGATATAGTACCATTTGGTTATTTTTGTTTGTTTGTTTGTTTGTTTGTTTGTTTGTTTGTTTGTTTCTCTTGCCCTAGGAGATGTATTGGCAAAAATCTGCTACATGAGATAGCTGAGATTTTACTGCCTATGTTCTTTTGTTTGTTTGTTTTGTTAATCCTCATCCATGAATATTTTTTCATTGATTTTTAGAGAGAGTGGAAGGGAGAAGGAGAGAAACAGAGAGCGAAATATTGATGTGAGAGACATGTCAATTGGTTGCCTCCCACATTCACCCCAACTAGGGCAGGGGATCAAGAGTGTAAATGAGGTACACGCCCTTTCTTGGAATTGAACCTGCAACCCTTCAGTCCACAAGCTGATGATCTATCCACTGAGCAAAACTGGCAAGATCTACTGCCTATGCATTCTTCTAGGATTATTATGGTTTTATGGCTTCCATTTGATCCAGTGATCCCGATCCCCTTCTGGGAATATATCCTAAAAACTCTGAAACACCAATCAGAAAGAATATGTGTGCTCCTATGTTCATAGCAGAATCTATATTTATAAAACCCTAATATGCAAATAGACCAAATGGTGGAACAATCGAACAATCAGTCACTAGGACATCTTCTGACCACCAGGAGGAATGTGCAGAACATGACAGGTGTCGGCTGCAGTAGGATGATGGAGCAGGTGAGTGGGGGTGCCTGATAAAGATGGGGTACCAGTCGCTGTCATCGGGGCAATCCTATGGTGGTTACTGAAAATTCTTTGCTCCCGCACCAGAGCCGCCACTTGCACCCACTGCTGGCACCTAGCCTGGCCCCGATCACTCGGTGCCATGAGTGGGTGCAAGCAGTGGCTGCCAGCCCCAATCGTCCCACAGGGCTTCTCCACCTCCCCCTGCTCCCAAGGGGCAATTTGGGCCCGCAGCCGCCGCTAACACCTGCTGCTGGCGACAGCCCCGCTTGCACCTGCTGCTGGTGCCAGAGCCACTGCTTGTACCCATTGCCGGTGCTGGCTCTGATCTCACCTGAAGCCAGTGCCAGAGCCACCTCTTGCATCCACTGTCAACACACAGCACCAGTCCTGATTGTTCCTGAGGGCTTCTCCACCTCTCCCTGCTCCTGAGTGTCAATCAGGAAGTGCAGCAGCCACTGTTCACACCGCTGCTGGGGCCAGCCCCAATCGCTCATGCTCCACACCATCAGTGGGTGTGAGTAGGACCAGCACCATCAGCGCATGGGTGGGGCAACTGCAGGAGCACTGCTGCTGGCAGACAGGAAGGGAGAGGGGAGGATGGGCTGAGACCCACCCCTTTGCCCACTGCAGCCTTTTGGCCCACAGTTCCTTTCAAGGTGCATGGGCCCCTAATCCTATCTAATAAAAGAGAAACATGGTAATTAGCCATATGTCTGCTACCCTTCCCATTGGCTAATCAGGGCGATATGCAAATTAACTGCCAGCCAAGATGGTGCCAGCAGCCAGGCAGCTTGAAGCTAACATGAGGCTTGCTTGCTTCAGTGATGGAGGATTGCAACGTTCTCCACCTGCCTTGCTGGCCTCTGAGCTTGCAGTTTGAAATATTGTTACAAATACAGAAGCCAAACAGGCTGAGAGTCCGGCAAGGCAGGCGGGGAACGTTGCAGTCCTCTGTCACTGAAGCAAGCAAGCCTCATGTTCAGTTTAAGCTGCCTGGCTGCTGGCCGCCATCTTGGCTGGCAGTTAATTTGCATATCACCCTGATTAGCCAATGGGAAGGGTAGCAGTCGTACACTAATTACCATGTTTCTCTTTTATTAGATAGGATTTTATGCAAAATAGACATATCTTTAAATAAAAAGTAAATATGCTTAACAGTTCTTATAATTTTCTTAGTATTTGCTTGTGAGAACCAGATATGTTTTAGTGTTTTCTAAAAAAAAAATGTAATTTATATGAAGTTAGGTATATTCTTTAATAAAAAAGTTAATCAGGAACTTTTAAAATAAAAATATTAGTACTTGTGAAGTTCAAATTCCTATGAATGTCTAAAAAATGACATTTTTTAACTCAGCATTTGAAGTGAGAAAATATAAAATTAGGTATGGGGAAAAAAACCTCTCAAACTCGTTATTTTGTTAACATAATGTTCTTCTGTATAAAAATGCTTATTATATGTGGGCTGTTTATTTGCATTGTTATTTAGCTTCCGTTCACTCTGCCTGTGCAGTTACTGCACATCTGCCCCAAGGTGGTAGAACTACTGGTCATATGCTCCTCCTTCAGTTATAACACATACTTATAAAAATTAATACCCACTGAAAAGTCTTGGGATCATGGAATGTTTTGCGCAAAGGGACTTAGAAATTGTTTCATGCTGTTGAATTTTTTATTGGAATAAAAACGTCAATTGATTTGATCACGAAAAAGCAGTACAATTGTAATTGTCTAGTTTTAACTGAACAGGAAACCTAGAATTCAGCCTTCTCATTGTTCTTTTTCTTGTCTGCCTCTTTTCTGTCACCCTAATGTGGTCTTGAAGGCACATTCTTAAGACTATTCTGTAATGGAAATGATATAACAGAAGCTCAAAGAGGCGAAGTATAATGTGATGGTCACACAGGGATATAGCAACATTCTTGATTGGAATTCAGTTGTCCAGAGTCCAAATATATTATCTTCTTTACTACCTGCTAGGTAGTGATGCTTTATCCTTGGAAATATTATGTAGCTTCTCAGTAGCAGAATTTGTCCTATTTCCTGTTTTATGATGCGATATTCTAAGTTGGGACATGGCAAAAGTAAAACAACTTAAAAATAAAATATATGATATATGGTAGAGTTGCTCAAGTATTTTTTAGTAAATACCATTTTGCTGCAAAGGCCAGAGCTAGAAGTTATAAGTTAAAGTATAGTAGTATTATTGATTTATTTAAATCATCTTTTCTATTTGAGTAACAGAGTTGGGTTCTGCTTCTCAGGTATCATGCATATATCCTCATATATGGAACTTTATCCATATATCCTCAAAACCACATTTCCCAAACTACACTAGCTTTTTTTTTTTTTTTTTTTTTTTTTTACTGTAGTGCATACTGAATTTCTTCTTATCTATTATCTATTTTTTCATCTTCTTTTATTATAATACACCCAATTTTTTTTTTAAGAATAGCAATTGCTCAAGTAAAAGATTACATTTTTCTAGTCTTTCTGAAAGTTAGATGTGGCCCTGTGACTTAATTCTAGCCAAGTGAAATTCCAGTAATAGCTACTAGATAGGACTTCCAGGAAGTCTGGCCAAAAGTGGGACAAGAAAAGCTGGGTGAAACATTATATGTCTTCTTTAATCCTGTTCTCTGTTAATCCTTACTATAATTTTCTCTATTCTCAACTCAACAGCTAGAATTACCTTTTACAAATGTATGACAGGTAACCATCTCACTCCCCTGTTTATCCATTTTCAATGGTTCTGAGTCTCACTTAGCTTAAAATAAAAATCCCTTAGCCTGGCAAATAAAACCTATATATCTACTCCCTCAATATCTCCCAGGACTACTAGTATTTCCTTTTCTTGCTCCACTTGGCTTTAAAACTCTTTCAGGTTTTCAAATGTGCCAAGATACTGTCTAATAATTTTGCCTGGAATGATTTTCCCCAGGTCTCTCTCTATATGGCTGGTTCCCTCTTGTCCCAGAAATCTCAGCTTAAAGTCACCTACGTTGAGAGAACTTCCCTAATTACCCAATCTAAAAAAACTACTTGATCACTCTCTTTCCTTTCACACTCTTGATTCTTTTGTAGTGTGGTGTTCTCTATGTAGTATAATATTTCATTGTTTGTTTTTTCACTGTCTTACCATAGCAGAGACCTTGGCCATTCTGCTCTCCACCGAATCTTAGACCATGGTGAACACTCAGTAAGCATTTGTCAACAAAAGTATATGTAAACATATAAGCAGTTTGATATGGCACTCATAATTTGGTAATTTTTTTCTTTGTTATTATTTTTGCCTTTGTATTGATCAGATTTGCATTTTATTACTTTATATTGCATTGCTTAATCTTCTAAAGGTCTTTTGTAAAGCAGAATGTTTATTGCTGCCCTTTGACCTTGGCTCTGTTGAATTTGTCCCTGCTGGATGTGCCTGTACATTTGACACAGGAGGACATCTTGTGGAACGACAGCATTAGAACAGTCTTTAAGTCACATAGTTTGTTGTAGATTATTGGACATTGTTTTTCAATGTAGGCTTTGCTATTAACAAAGCTGAAGAAACAAACATCATTCAGTAAAAATAAAAAATAAAAACTTTGTCTTCAATCATGGGAAGTGCCAATTTGTCAGGGAATCTATAATAATAAAAGTGTAATTTGCTAATTAGACCGTACAGCCGAATAACCTTCCGTACGTCCTTCTGGACGAAGCCGCCGCAGCGGGGGCCGAGGCAGAGGTGGTGAGGGGCAATCAGGCAGGCAGGTGAGCAGTTAGGGGTGATCAGGCAGGCAGGCAGAGTGTTTAAAGGTGGTCAGGCAAGTATGCAGAGTGGTTAGGGGTGATCAGGCAGGCAGGCAGGCAGGCAGGAGAGCGGTTAAGAGCCAGTGATCCCAGATTGCGAGAGGGATGTCCGACTGCCAGTTTAGGCCTGGCAGGATCGGGCCTAAATTGGTAGTCGGACATCCCCCGAGGGGTCCCAGATTCCAAGAGAGTGCAGGCCGGGCTGAGGGACCTCCCCACCTCCCCATGCACAAAACGAATTTCATGCACCAAACGAATTTCATGCACCAGGCCGCTAGTGTATTTATATAAACAGAAGAGCTAAAGCAACAACAGATAATAGAACAGATCATTAACCTTGAGTTATATCTTTTGTGATGCTAACAAATTCAATTTGTTTCAGAATTTTTAAGTGTTCACTTTTCTACCAACCATCAAAAATTACAATACAGTTAAATTTTATAGCAATTTTTGAAGAAAATATACCATGGCTTTGAAAACAGATCTGGCTTCTCAGGTCAGCAGTATAGTAAAAGAAATTACATCTGAAGCAAGACCCACATGGAGGACACTAGCAATTCATCTTGATGTCTTTCCTAAAATTAAACTACAAATATGCTATAAATAACTGTTCATAAAATTTGAAGGAAATATTGCTGACCTAATATGGTGACCCCTGACATGATATTCTAGATATAAGTGGCACTATTTTCTCAGACCTAAGACTAAAACATGCTTGTGTTCAAGGGAAAAAATAATACTCTAGTGTCAAATAGTACTGACTAAAAAATTTTCACTTCTAGGAATATATCAAAAGAAGCCCAAGACACTGATTTGAAAGTATATATACCCCCATGTTCATTTCAGTGTTATTTACAAGAGCCAAAATTAGGAAATAGCCCATATGCCCATCAGTAGATGAGTGGATAAAAAAGCTGTGGTACATTCACGTAATGGCATACTACTAAACAAAATAGAAACAGACTTGTAGATACAGACAACAGACTGAAAGTTGTTAGAGGGAAGGGGAGTTGGAGGACTGGTTGAAAAGGTGAAGGTGTTAAGCCAAAATACCCCCCCACCAAACTCATAGACACAGACAACAATATGGTGATTACCAGAGGAACAGGGGGTGGGCGGTGGTGAAAAAGGGTAAAGGGGGTCATCAATGGTGACAGAAAGAGACTGGACTTTGAGTGTTGAACACACAATATAGTATACACTTGACATATTATAGAATTGTACACCTGAAACATAACTTTTTAAACCAATGTCACCTCAATAAATTCAATAAAAATAAAAGCCTACCTAATAAAGAGGAAATATGCTAATTGACCCTCACGCTGTCACAAAGATGGTGGCGCCCACAGCCAATAAGGAGGAAATATGCTAATTGACTACCCTGCCCACAAAGATGGTGGCACCCACAGCCACAAGATGTCAATGCCCAGTCCACTCAGCCCTGCCAGTGCGGCAGGCACACGGCAAGGCTGGGCTTGCCCCCAGACTGTCCCAGCTGCTCCGCACACCTGCCTTGGGAGTCCCCCAGTCCTCTCAGTCCCCCAGCACCCAGGCCAGCCTGAAGTGCAGGCAAGCCTCGAATGGTGGCTGTCCAGCTGCTCAGGGCCGGCAGAGGCTTGAGCTGCCAGCAGTGGCAGCAGCAGAGGTGTGATGGGGTGTTGCCTTCCCCTAATCGACGGGTCACCTCCCACCCCTGACAGCTCCTGGACTGTGAGAGGGGGCAGGTCGGGCTGAGGGACCCCCCTCTAGTGCATGAATTTTCATGCACTGGGCCTCTAGTATAAAATAAAATAAAACCTATGGAAAAAATAATTTGGTATAAGTCAAAATCTTTTACTTAAAGCAAAGTTAGGTGTTCTTATCTAAAAGGCTACTATGCATAATAATAATTTATTAATATTGTTTAAATTTATTTTTGCTTATTTTGTGAAAAGGTATTGGGACACATTGTACATAATTAAAAATCTTCAAATAGTGTTTGGGAAATTATATCCCGCTCCCATTTCTTCCCTAAGCCACATAGTTACCCTTCCAGAGGCAAATTCTGATACCACTTTTTGTATATCCTTCCAGAGAGATCCTACCCCATGGATCAGGATAGGGGCATTAGCAGCACTATGCAAACCAGGCATAACATTCACATGGAGTATGATGCAATGATGGTCTTAAAGTGGTGCAACACAGGAGCTCAGCTATCAACAGAAACATATTTACACAGAGAGTAGCATTAAATACACCCTGTTCTGCATCCTTTCTTTTTCACTTACAATATTTTGAATTTCATAGCAGTACATATACAGTTACATCATTTTTTGGTAGCTATATACTAGTAGTTTTCCATTTATGGTTATACTATAATTTATAAAACCAACATTTTTTAGTGATAACTTATTTGGTTTCCAAACATTTGATATTTAAAGCAATTCTTCAATATTAGAATTCCTGTGTCAAAGAGTATATACATTTTTAATTTTGAAAGATATTGTTAAATTGTTCTTAAAAAATTCCCTAGTTTATGTCCCCGTTAGCCAACAGTGCAATCTTCATTTTTAGTCATCAATCTAATAGGCAAGAAAATATGTTTCAATAAATTTTTAATTTGCCTTTCCCTTAGGTTAAAATAATCAAATTGTAAAGCTGTAATTTTTTATTTTACAAAACATTTGTTGATAGATTTTGAACATTTTTTAGTGAGATGTTAATCTTGTCCTAATGGTGTTATTATGCATAAAGTTTTCTCTCATAACTTATATATTAAGAATAACAACCTTTGGCCTATAATATGAGTTTCAGACATCATTTTCTCATGGTATTGTTGATATTGTTTTTATATTGACTTTGTGATATTTTTGTTTTCCTAAATGTTTAAATTTTATGAAGTCCATTTTCAAGTTATACTGGGATTTGAATTTGTGTCTTATTTATTTATTTATTTATTTATTTATTTATTTATTTATTTGTAAAATGAGAATACAGAGGAACTATCTCCATTTTCTGAAATATTTTTGAATTACTTTTTATTTTGAAATATTTCCTTCATTGAAATTTTTAAGTGAGGTCTGTTGTAGGAATCCAGTTTTATCATTTTTACATATATCTATTCATTTCCTTCTTAAAATGTATCAAATTATGTATATTTTCCTGACATTAATATACTTTTAAGCATATAAGGTTCACATAAGGTTTTAATGCATTTGAGACTATATCAGAAATTTTTATTTTTCCACTGATTTTTTTTACTTTCATATATCATATACAAATATTACCATGAATCTGGGATTTAATACATGATAACAATAACCTCTTCCTACTACCTTCTTGTTTTTCAGAAATGTATTTTTCTTCTTTTTTTTCCATACAGATTTTATAATTAACTTGATTACTTTTCTACTTATCCCCAATCCTATTATTTATATTAGAAATATGATATCCCAGACAGCAACTTTGTGGGGTGGGAATCATTATAATGTTAATATTTTCTATTCAGAACATGGCATAAATATTTTGTACCTCAGCAGCATAACAAAAAATTTATACAGACCAGACACACTTCTTATAAAGCATATTCTTACTTTTCTTACTTGTTTTGCTTCTTTTTATATTTTTTTCTTTATTCAAAGGATATTTTTGCATCACATTTTTCATACCATACACTGTTCTAGGCATCAGTAAGGACCTGTAATCAGAAGACAGGCCTCTGTCTGATAACTAGACTCTGCTCTCTCTGGCATATCACACACTACCATTACTTTTATGTTAAGAAGCACAAATACAATTATTCCTAGATTGATAGAATTTAAATGTTTAAAAAATTATGTTAATAGAGAATTTAGCCTTATTTAGATGTTCTGCTTTTAGGTCAGCACAATTCCAGTAATTCCCAATTAAGAAAGGGAATTACCTAGTAGAAAAAGGTATACAAGAGAAGGAACTTCAATTGTCAAATTCAAGAGGGGATTAGAAATAGTAACAATAAAAGAAAAGGAGAAAAAATTATATAATCAAATGAGATTTTGACTTGATTTTTTGAGCATAGGGCAAGCAGAATTAGGAGAAAGTATGCATTATTCCTTAGCTAACTATATGAGAACATCAGAAAACATAGTAATTTTTAAAAATATTTTATTGATTTTTTACAGAGAGGAAGGGAGAGGGATAGAGAGTTAGAAACATTGATGGGAGAGAAACATTGATCATCCACCTCCTGCACACCCCCTACTGGGGATAAGCCCGCAACCAAGGTACATGCCCTTGACCGGAATCAAACCCAGGACCATTCAGTCCACAGGCCGACGCTATATCCACGGAGCCAAACCAGCCAAGGCACACATAGTAATTTTTATTTCAGCCAAATACCAAAAAAAACAAGGAAGCAATAATACATACCTTCCCAAGATGAGATTTAGATTCAATTAAAGCACAGGGATTACTAATTTAATAATGTGCTAGATGCACACATTTCTTACCTCAAATTCTCACAATTCTTTTAAAAGATGACTTTATTTAATAGTTTAGCAACCTGAGACTCAATGGGATTAAGTAATGCACCTGGGATCATCCAACTAGAAGTCCAAGAACCAGCCCACCTCACCAGATTTTGCTGTTATATTCTATTATACATGATTTGTCACACTATTATCCATCTATTCATCTCTCTATCAATTGATTTGTTTTGTGGTGCATTGCAATTTAATTTACAATATCAGTACATGTCTTGCAAAATACTTCACTGTGCATTCCTTTATTAGAGATCAATATTTGTTCGTGCCTATTTTTCTTATTTTGATCCTATATGAAATAACTATACCATTTGATGAGTAGAATCATAATCTCCATTAAGATAAATACATTACAAGCTCGCTAGTAAGTTCTCTTATTCTCCTTTCCAGTCAATCCTTATCCCTGAGGCAACCATTGTTCTGGTTTTTTTCAACCACATATTAGGTTTGCCTGTTTTAGAATTTTACATGAATAAAAGCATACACTATTTTGCTGCATAAATTCTTTTATTCAGCATCAGCATTTTAAGATCCATGCATGTGGTGTGTAGATCCTTGTTTATTTTGTTAAGTAGTATAGCATTGTATAAATATATTAATGTTCTTTTGTGTTTTGTTTTGTTTTTGTTAATCCTCACCCAATAATATTTTTACATTGATTTTTAAAGAGAATGGAAGGGAGCGAGAGAGAGAAACATGGATGTGAGAGAGACATATCAATGGGTTGTCTCCCATAGTTACCTTAACAGGGGCAGGGCTTAAACCCAGGTATGTGCCCTTGACCAAGAATCAAACCCATGACTCTTTGGTGTGCTGGCTGATGTTCTATTCACTTATTGGCACTGTTCAGAGCAATATATGTTGATGTCTTTACTCATTTTCCTGTGAACACTTTGGATGTTTCTAATTATTGCTTATTAAAATTAAAACTGTTAACATTTTTGTAACTTCCTTTTGAGGACAGTTTTTATCTATAATAATAAAAGTATAATATGCAAATCAACTGAACGGCTGAATAGTGGAACACCTCTCTGGACGACCTTCTGGACGAAGCCGGGCTGTGAGGGCCAAGGCAGTTGCTAGGGCTGCAAAGGCCTACTCTTGCACGAATTTCGTGCATCAGGCCTCTAGTTTTTTTTTATAAACATCTAGGATTGGAATTGCCGAGTCAGTCATAGTGTAGTCATAAAAGGTTATACTGTGTTATACTCCCACCAATAATAGATCATAGAAAACACAGAATAATACAGCATAGAGTAATAATCATAACCTCCATCTATGTGCATACTTTTCAAGTCAACACACTCAAACCCATTTCACTGTCAACCAACTGACCGCCCTCCCTGATAGTTGCTTGTATCCACATTCCAATTTCCTCCACACAGGGATGCCTGTGAAACTGCCCAGGCCCTAATTACAAAGGACCCAAAGAGAAGAAACTGTTTCTGTATCTTTCTTGCCCATTGGTTTCAACAGTTGGCAATTTTGATCCCCAGGGTACATTTAGCAATCCCTGGAGACATGCTTGTCTGTGACTCCTGTTGGAGAAGGCATTAAAAGCATCTAGTGTATAGAGGCCATGGATTCTGATAAACATTCCACAAGGCATAGGGCAGCCACCCCAAATGACAGTAGTCCAGTTTGAAAAATCCTGCTTTAGCCTTTTTTTGTAAGTTCCTATCTTAACATGCTCTCTTATCAGTAAGGTCAATATGGAATAACATCTGTTTCAAGATATCCTCCTCCCCCAACACATACCCTCCCTAATTTCTCTCACACTTTGGACCCTACGAAACAAATTACTTCAGGAACAGTTCAACATCTGTGCATTTGGGTTGCCCTGAATTAACATCAATCATAGTGTTACCATCCTAACTAGTTATTAATATTAATAACAGGAAAAGAATAAAGGAAAAGTCAGACATTGTAAACATGGTCATCTGGGCGTTTCACCAGGAGGCTGCAACTGTACACTCCCAGGCAACCACCAGTCCATTTCCTGCAATCACTGACGGACGGGGTCCAACAAAGGGGAACATTGACACCTGCCCAGCAAAGTCCAAATGACATAGGGAACAGGCTTGTCTCTCAGTCTGACCTGGGAAGAATGATCATTGGCTGGGAGGTGGGGCCACTACAAGCACATGAAATCTTGGAAGGGTAAAACCCTCCAGACAAAGAAATTCTTGCTCTCTGCTTCCTTTTGCTTTGCTCATCCTTCTTTACACTAGCCTGTGCTCCTTCTATAGCCATGTGGACCCAAGTGCAATGGACTGCAGCTGGGAACACAAGCTAAGGTAGCCTGATGCTGGTCTGAGCTGTGCAACTATGAAGCAGAGGAAATGGTTTTGATTCTGCTGAAGGCAAAATGGGACTTTTCCATGGAGGGACAGAAGGAAACTCAGGGGTTTCATTCCACAGAAATAAAACTTTCCACAATAACCTCAGCCTCCTGTGGGGGCCTCAAGAAATTCTTATTCCTGTGGCCCCCCAAGAATCCACCTACAACAGCAACACTTGGGGACACAGAGAGCACCCCACTGATAACAATACTATTATTTTTTAAAAATGTTCTTTTCTAGACTGTGATAAAAAGAATCTGTCCTTCTATCTCTCTGTAGCTTCCTTTGTCTTAAGCTGGTCTTCTACTAGAAACAACTGTCCAAAAAAAAAAAATAATGTAACGAATTTTGTTAGTACAATCATGTTGTTGTATCACAAGACATCTACGTTTGCATAAAGCTGAGAAACACTTCTCTCTCTTATGTTGAGAGAGAATATTGAGAAGACACTCTTCCCCCAATTCAGCTTCCAAAATTAAAGAATCAGGCACAACAGTAAAAACACTTTTGTAAAACAGTACTGAAGTTCTTAGTTTATATTAATAGTGATGTCATATATTTTTCACACAAGCAAAGTAAACCTTACTTTATAATCCTTTACATGGACAAATCAAGTGTTTTGGTTTTGATTTTTAATTAAATATATCAGGGGTAATATTGATTAATTACATAAGTTTTAGGTGTATATTTCTATAATGCACAGTCTGTATTTTGCATTAAGTGCTCACCACCCAAATCTAGTCTCCTTCTGTCACCATATGTTTTGGTATCCCTGCTCTTCTAGGTCCTGTGTTGTTTACGACTGCCTGAGAATCTATGCTGATTCCTGACCTTACAGAACTTTGTCAATCTGTCTTTCACTGGTCAGAAAGAATGCTGTGACGAGAAAGCAGGCGTGCCCTGCTGTCAAATGGACACATTCTCTGCAGCCAGTATTGTTTGGGAAAACAGGTGGGTTAGATAAGCCAAACTGAACTTGCCACTCAGAGGCTGAACACTGAATTGTTTCCATCAGAGACATTTTATGAGGCATTTAACAACCTGATGTACTCTCTCTTCTTTTAGATCTGAAGAGCTGTCTCCCTAGTTCACTTAAAAATCAATGATTGGGGTACTTACTCTGTTAACCATTCAGCTAAGTGTGAAGAACACAAGTTTTAAGACTGTGAATCTAAAACCTTCTTTCAAAACCTAATTTTGACTTTAGGAATTTGTGAAAATTGTTTGATGAAACAAATTTCAGCCTTCTCTGTTTCATCTACTGTCACTCATTTCCTGAAGTCTTGCATTTAGAATTCCAGTTTGATAAGTTGATTCTAACTGCTCATCCTGATTTGTTTGTTTGATAATTTATCTTAGATTTCAAACTGTCAGGCATAACCTATTTTCAATTAACCCTGATTTGCAGGAAAGCCACTAGGAACTTTTCTTTAAATTATTTTTATTTGAAGTTCTTGATTCTTTCAGTGTATAGGTTTTAGATGTTACTCCCCCAAAAGTATTATTATATACTATCCTGCTAGAATGATGAAATTAATGTGTGTTTATAAGTGTATCATTTTTTTCAATCTTTTAGGAAAGAAAGGAGCAAAGTGTTATTTAGTGTTACATATTGCTGATTTTATTGGTGCTAGTTATTTTTAACCTACTAGATCCTGCTTTTTTTATGATTCAAAATCACCTACCTTAAAAAATGATGTAGAAAATGGATAATGAATATTTTTCAAGTGTTTTTTTTTTCCTGAAATTTCTTTTCAGAAGAGAGTTAACATTACTCATTATCTGTTGCTAGCTTCTTGGAGGATGGCAGCTTGATTAGCAACTATCTCTACCTCTAATTTATAATTCAAGAAGAGTCAGTGAAAATTAAAAGAAGTGTTAAAAATAGATTGCCTTCTACAAAAGAAAAAGGAAATAATTTCCAGAGAAAGGATGATAATCTAAGGCATTAGGTATTTTTAGCAACAGGTAACTGAGACTCTTTAGTAAAGCAAAACATTTTCTGACCAGATAGGATAGTAATGAACTTTTGATAGAAAACTCAAGATAGACTAAAATTGATTTTATATAATTCTCACATCTGAAATCAATATTAGCCAATATTGGTGGAAGGCAAAAAAACCTTTAACAAATTATATTAGAAAAAGGAAACAAAAGAAACATTTATTTGTAATCTTTCATACATACTCTTTGTATTCTAGAAATCTACTCATAATGTAACTTTATATTTAACTAGAGGCCCGGTGCATAAAATTCATGCATGAGAGGGGGTGTCTCTCAGCCCAGCCTGCACCCTTTGTAATCCAGGACCCCTTGGGGGATGTCCAATTAAACTGGCAGGCGGACATCCCTCTTGCAATCTGGGACTGCTGGCTCGTAACCTCTTGCCTGCCTGCCAGCCTGATCATCCCTAACTGCCTCTGCCTTAGCCCCACCATCATGGCTTTGTCCAGAAGGACTTCTAGTCTAATTGGCATATTACCCTTTTATTAGTATAGACTAGAGGCCCGGTGCACGAAATTCGTGCACTGGGTGTGTGTGTGTGTGTGGGGGGGGGGGAGTGTCCCTCAGCCCAGCCTGCCCCCTCTCAAATACTGGGAGACCTCAGGCGTTGACCCCCATCACCCTCCAATTGCAGGATCAGCCCCTTGCCCAGGCCTGACGCCTCTGACAGAGGTGCCAGGCTTGGACAGGGGACCCCCATCTCCCCCTGATCACTGGCTCTGGCCCCCGCCCAGGCCTGAGGCCTCTGGCCCAGGAATCATGCCTGGGCAGGGGACCCCCATCTCCCTCTGATCACTTGCTCCACCCCCCGCCCAAGCCTGACGCCTCTGACCCAGGCTTCAGGCCTGGGCAAGGGGACCATCATATCCCCCCAATCCCCGGCTCCGCCCCCCACCCAGGTCTGATGCCTCGGCCAGAGGAGTTGACCCTCATCACCCTCCGATAACCAATCACCGGATCGGCCCCTTGACCAGGCCTGAGGCCTCTGGCAGAGGTGTCAGGCCTGGGCAGGGGACCCCCAGCTCCCCGTGGTTGCAGACTCCGCCCCTGCTCAGGCCTAACGCCTCTGGCTGAGGCGTCCGGCCCGGGCAGCGGGGACCCGCAGCTGCAGCAGCCCCGCGATCGTGGGCTCTGCTTTAGGCCCAGACAAGGGGCCCCTAGCTCCTGGGACTGCCAGCTTCGATTGTGCTCAGCTCCCATCGCTGGCTCCACCCCTACTTCCTGCTATCCCTGGCCAGGGTGTAAAAGGCACCTGATTCTCCGATTATGGCTGGGGGGCAGGACAAAGGCGGCCCCCTGGGTTTCTGATCACTGTCAGTGGCAGGGGGCTTCTTCCTGCTTTCCCTTTCGCTTCCCTGCATTGTGCCTACATATGCAAATTAACCGCCATCTTGTTGCCAGTTAACTGCCAATCTTAGTTGGCAGTTAACTGCCAATCTTAGTTGGCAGTTAATTTGCATATAGCCCTGATTAGCCAATGAAAAGGGTATCGTCGTACGCCAATTACCATTTTTCTCTTTTATTAGATAGAATGTTGTTCAATAATTCACCTGTGGGAACATAAAATTAAGTGCAATATATGTTATGTACATAGTCTCTGTCCATGGTAACATTAAAAAACAAATAAGAAGCATTCTAAAGTATTTATATATTAACTAGAGGCCTGTTGCAGGAAGATTCCTGCAAGAATAGGGCTTACTATGGCTGGAGCAAAGCAGAGAAGGGAGCAAAACCCCCTGAGGTGGGCTTCGCTCTCGCCCCCAGCTGCTCCAGCTTGGTGGGTTTGCCCAACCCGCACCCAGCCGCTCCATCTTGGTGGGTTTGCCCAACCCGCACCCAGCCACTCCATCTTGGTGGGTTTTCCTAACCCGCCCCAGCCGCTCCATCTCGGTGGGTTTGCCCAACCTGCCCCCAGCCGCTGCTGCCTGGTTTCCCCTCTCACTCCCAGCCGCTGTGGCTGGGCTTCCCCTCCCGCCTCCTGCCTCTGCAGCCTTGGCTCCTTTACTGTGTCCGCGGCCTCTACTTTGCTCCCTTCTATAGCCCTTGGCTTCCATGTTGTCTTCAGTCTTCGCTCAGAGCCAGTATATGCAAATTAACCGCCATCTTGGTTGGCAGTTAATTTGCATATCACCCTGATTAGCCAATGGGAAGGGTAGTGGAGGTAGGCTAATTACCATGTTTCTCTATTATTAGATAGGATAATTCTTACAAATAGCAATTACTTCAGGTAAAGCACTGTTCTAAATGCTTCATGTTATTTATTCATATTTACTTTTCACCATAAACCTTGTCAATAAGAACAATTACTACATAGACTTTCTAAACCAGGACAGTGGGAATCACAGAGATGTAAAGTGGAGTTCTGAGAAATTCTGATGTTGAGCTTTGTTGTTTACACAATAGAAGAGTTTGATTTGGAGAGTCTGTGTATTCTAAATACAAAATGATATTGTTTTGGTGATGCTTTTTTGGTTATTTGGTTTTACAAGTGCTTGTTAATGATTATGTTAATTTAGTATTAATTTAAATTACAAAGAAATGATTGCTCTAATATGAATTTAAAGAAATCAGCTTTGAAAATATTTTCTTTGAATTAGGGTAATATAATACAATAGTTAATAAATATCTTTTATTTTAAGAGTGTGAATCAGACTGTTACCAGATTCAAATGTTAAGAACTGGCAATTAAGATCAACTACCACTATTTGGCAGTGATATCCTAGTTTAGCTATATTACATAGTTAACAATTATAAGCAGCAGGCATGATTTATTTATAAATATATTTTATTTTAATATAATTTAAAAATTAATGTAGATATTTATGTAGTACATAAATAAAATTTATGTACTACATAAATATTAAATAAAATTTCAATGTACATTTTATTAATATTGCCACTACTTTATATAATTTCTTGTTTTAATCAAGTTTTACTTTTTTAGTAAACAAATTCTTGGTTGTTTACTGCCTAACTAGATTAAGAATCAAGGAACACCCACCCTCTCTTGACTGTCCAGATGCTTATGTTTCACTTAAGCACTGCAGCTTCATGCGATTTTCATCCAGTCTCATTGATTATCATCTGCTGATGTCTACTTGCTTCCATACCTGAAGAAGTGAAGGAGCAGAGAGGAATTTGGATTGAGAGGAAAAAGAAGGGCAGGAGGGAAAAGCTGAAGGAAGCCAAAGAGAATTACTCCTTTAGTTCACTACTTTTGCTATTAGGCATATCTACCCATTCTGTAAGAAAGCAAAAAAACCCTCATGTTATATTATTGATATTATAGTAATCTACATAGATTTTCTTTTCTTCACCTGTAACTCTTCCACCTCCCCATGCTCCCACCCCCATCCCCCCTACCCCCTGCCCAGGGCTTTCATCATCTTCTCAGGTCCTCTAACCCAGCTCACTTTGCACAGATGAGCTACTGAATCAGTGTTCCATTTTTTATAAATTAAATGTTTTATGCTAACAAAGAAGGATAGGTATTAGTATAACAAACCCTTGTATTCACCATGAAGTTTAATAACAAATATTATGGATATAGTTGAAATTTCTTTTGTTTACACTTATTTGATCTCATTTACTCCCATCATTCCAGAAATAACTATTCTAAATTTGGTGGCTATCATTTCCAACATGGTTATATATATGAAACCAGGGAACCCAGCTAGGTGAAATTGCTAAGGCAACCCAGATGGGCCTAGAAAGAAGGGTATGCATGAGAGACAAATTTTAAAATGTATGGATGTTCCTAAGACAAGCAACTTGCACATAACAAATCACAAGACAATAAGATGTATAAACCACTTCCAAGGATGTTGCTAAGGCAGAATTCTTTGAAAAGAGCAATCAGGATCTAGCAAGGCTATATCTCTTGACACTCTCATAAATTCCCTTGAGGCTATCATGAAGGTCCTTGAGTAAACTTATAACCATTGTTTTGAACTCTGTATCCAGTAGTTTGCTTGCTTCCATTTCTTTCATTTGTAACATGTATCTTTGTCTCTGCATTTGGCTGCTTCCCTGCGTTTGTTTTTATGTATTAGGTAGAGCTGTTATATCTCAGGGAATTGGTAGAGTGGTCTTGTGTAGTGGGTGTCCTGTAAGGCTCAGTGGCTCAGTTTCCCCAGTCATCTGAGCTAGGCACTCTAGGTGCACTCTGTGTTGGCTGTGTGCACAGTCTTGTAGTAGTTAAGCCCTGATTGCTTTTGGCATCACTGGGAGAAATTGATTGCCGGGCCAATAGGTTGTGCAGACCACCTAAGTCTACAATGGCAGAGTTACTGTGCAGGAGACACCCCTGTGAAGCAGGACTTACTTCAATGGGGCTTTGGTGCTCACTGAGTTTGCCCCTTGAGTATGTCACTTGTGAATGTGAAAAGTTGTAATCTGCTATGGTCTGAAGCTGCTCACTAAGTGCACTGGCTCTGGGGCCTCCTTGGAGGTGCAAAGTAAGCCACTGCCTGGGGCCATCTGGCAGGAGCTAGAGAGAGATCAGCAGATGGCTGCTACTTGTATTGGGCTATGAAGTGACCAGGTGAGGTCCCACTGTGAAGCAAAGCAGGCTGGTGGTAGTGCCAGGTCTTGGGCCTTTTATTAATAGGTGTGGGACATGCTGACTCCAGCTGCTGCTTATTTAAGAGATTTTAGCAAAATCTGAAGCCTGAACCAGGACAGGTCATTAATATGGAAAAGTGACTGCAAACAGCTTAGGTGGGGCTGCAAATTGAATGGGGCAGGTCTCAATAAATCAACAGGGCTGAGCTAACAGTGTGAGTCATGCTGATGGAAAATAAGATATGGCTGCCAGCCAGCTCTGGAATGGGGTCACAGCACAGGATCAATGACCCCTGTGAGCACCCTTGTCTGGGAGAAAGCCACCCCTGAGATCTTGCCCTGATGTCAGACAGTCCAGTTCCTCTCTATATGACCCTGGAATTCCTACCCACCAGTTCTTGAGTTCAGAGAAAGTGGGACCATGTGAATGCATGTTCCAGTCCCTTCAGAGGGACTCTTGTGTCTCCAGCAGCCTCTGTGTCACTCAGCCACCATCCTCCTGTTTTTTACAACCCAAAGTTATGGGATCTTCACTTTCCAGCTCTGGATCCCTAGGCTTGGGTCTGGTGTGAGGCTGAAACCCCCTGATTCTCAGAGGAGGACTTGGAGGTATCCCTACCAATGAAAAAAACAGCACATGTGGGTGCTCACCCAGCCCGATCTGAGTCTCTGTCCCTCCTACCAGCCTCAGTGTGCTTTCTTCTTTACTTCTCTATTGGTAGGACTTCCATTCATCCAGCTTTCAGGAGGTTGTTAATGATAGCTGTTCTGTGTTTTAGTTGTAATTTTGATATGGTTGGGGGAGGCAGTGAGTCCAGGTGTTTATCTACACCTCCATCTTGATTCTCCCTTCTTCATAATTTCTTAATCCTTGATCCTTCTCTGAATAACAATTTTTGATATTTCATAAACTGAAATTGGAAAAAATCTACTGAGTTAGATAAGAAAACATGAGCAAGTCAAAGTAATATTACAAAATATATTTTAAAGATAGTGATATATTGAAATAAAAGAAATATCAACCAGCTGTTATAAATGGTAGTGTTACACAACAAGGAATTTTACATCAGGAAGGCAAAAATGTTGAGCAATGGCCTCATCTGCTTCTTTGAAATGCTGGCCAAGAAAGGATATATTTGCTGTTCAATTTCATTGGTGAAAATAAGTCGCAAGGGCATGTGTGTGTGTATGTGCAAAGAGAATAAGAAAAGAGAATATTTGGCTAGGCAGCTGCCTCCTACCAAGGATTCCTCATGAGGAGGTTGGAACACAAATATTTTTTGTGGCAGCTAATCATCGCTCCCACATTACCTGGCTTTATATTTTAACTTTATTTATTTGGAGTGTTTGTCCCCTGTGAGAACATAATTTTTACAAACAGTACTCTGTAAGTAAATATTTTGTTTTCATTTTGACCAATCAGGCCAATTCAACCACACTATTTTATTTGGTACTTAGTTAGATCAGATTTATTTTATCATTTCAAAAATTACTATTGGTATCTATCAAAAAATCTTTTCTAAGTAGCAATTTGATCTTAAGAACAATACTATGATGAGAAGCACAAAGCTTCTAAGCCATTGTTATTTTCAATGATGCTATTTTACTTATATGTAAATGCATTTTATAGCCACAAATAAATGCCTTATAACAAACACAGATGAGTCTAAATTATTTTTACAAGTTGGGCCTTCAAACTCCAGTCCTTACTTTTCTAACTCTAGGGTATCCTCTAGGTCTTTTATTTTTTTGTAACTGTATTTTTTAATTAATAAAAAGATTTAGCAAAACAAAATAAATTTTGTATTATACATATTTCTTCCCATCTACCAATTTTAACTTGTAATTTGGCCATTTTGAAGTCTTTAAGAAGGAATTATGTATGTATTAGTTTTAAATTATTTAGATTATCAAAAATGGAAGTAAGGTTTTTAATTTACAGGTTGTTTTAATCTACCTATATTATGTAACTTAGGGAAAGATATATTATAGTTAAAGGCAGAACAAATATCTTTGAAACATGAGTGAATCTAAACTACTCATAGAAATATAACATAATTTAATTTGGAAGCATTTAATTTATTATAGTTCTACTGCTAATATAATTTAAATAAAGTGAAAAAATTATTTTGGTGGAAATAAGCAAATTACATTAAGGCAATATTTGGGATAAATTGCTCATTCAAACTGTTCAGTAAATGCTTATTCATTAAAATAAAGTGATTTGATATATCTAATTACAGAAACCAGTTAAATTTGTATATATATATATATATATATATATATATATATATATATATATATCCCAAACAAGAGGAACTCAAAGAAACCCACACCATAATTAAAATGCCTAGGGTTAAAGACAAAGAGAGAATTTTAAAAGCAGCAAGAGAAAAGCAGTTATTTACCCACAAGGGAGCATCCATACCACTGTCAGCTTATTTCTCAACAGAAACTTTGCAGGCCAGAAGGGAGTGTCAAGAAATATTCAAAGTGATGAAAAGCAAGGACTACAACCAAGATTACTGTACCCACCAAAGCTACAAATTAGAATTGAAGGTCAGATAAAGAACTTCACAGACCAGAAAAAACTAAAGGAGTTCATCACCATCAAACCAGTATTACATGAAATGTTAAAGGGTCTTCTTTAAGAAAAAGAAGAAGAAGAAGAAAAAAAAATGGCAAAAGCCTGATGCAAAGGGTGGAGGTGGGCTAGAAGGTGTTAATGGGGGGGCGGGGAGAAGACATATGTAACAACTTCATCCATAAAGATTTTCTTTTAAATATGAACAATAAAGTGACAATAAATACATATCTATCAACAATTGAATCTAAAAATCAAAATAAACAAGCAAGGAATTTAATGAATAAAATAAACTGATGAATAAAATAGAGCCAAAGGCATGGAAACATGGAACAGACTGAAGAATATCAGAGGAAAGGGGGGAGGAGGGTACAAGAGATTAACGAAAGAACTTATATGCATATGTGCACAACCATGGACACAATGGGGTGGGACAGGATCAGGGATGGGGAGGGAGATGGGCAATAAGGAGAAAGGGTGGGGGAGATATCTGTAATACTCTCAACAATAAAGATTAAAGAAAAAATATGTATTTTTAACGAATATATTTTAAAATAAATTCAGAACGTAAGGGTTTCTTTTGACTGGTTCTGATTTAAAACATGGCAGTTTGAATTGGAAGCTACAACAGCACAAATCAACATCAGAGCAATTTTTAATTCAGTATTTAAACCATCTACATAGAGCACAAAGACTGGAGAGCCTCAATAATGCAAATGACTCACTTTAAAATGTTCTCCTCCCTTATGACCTTTTTCACATGTGCAAACATTATTTTACTATCTACCAATCTGTTTTGATATTTTCCTTTCCTATGCCTGAACTCTGACCTCCTTGAGGACTGTTAGAGCCAGTGGATGAATAATCTTTGTTTCTCAGGAACCAGCTAAGTCTGGAATGAAAAAAAAAAAATGTCTGTGAGTTAGATTAAACTTCATCATAGGAAGGGAGGTTACTATAGGAGTAAATGTCTTCATAGTTTTCAAGAAAAGATGAGTCAGAAGAGGAGTTCTTTAATGAGTTACACCTCAGGAAAAATACCAGTTAAGAAGTCTGAGGAGACTTTGTAAAATCTCATAAAAGAGTCAGACACTTGAGAAAATAGAGCAATAACTGAGACTTCAAGAAAGATTCATCAGGTTTATAACTTCCCTTGCTATTTTTATCCCCTATATGTTTTTCTCTGGAGTAATCAGAAAAAAACCCACAAAACATAAAAAAAAACAAAAAAAACTTGAGAGCTAAAAGGGGTTTGTGCCCATTTGTAAGGAGTGCAAAGAAGTATGGGTCAAAGTTATAGTGTTTCACATCAGCAAATTGTGCCATAGAATGCCCTCCTGGGCCCATTTAGGAAGCCACTGGGGCCAAGGGTGATCAACCCAAAGCTTCTTGCCTCAATACTTGCTGAAGGTCATAGTAGGACTTGATATGGAGAAAGTACTGCCTGGCTTTAAATTTTAAAACCATGGAAAGCATTATGCTAAGCGAACGAAATAAGCCAGTCAGAAAAAGATAAATATCACATGATCTCACTCATTTGTGGAATATAATGAACAACATAAACTGATGAACAAAAAAAAGAACCAGAGTCGCAGAATCATCTAATAGACTGTCCAACCTATGAGGGAAGGCGGGGGGTGTGGGGGGGAGTGAGAGGGTAAGAAATCAACCAAAGGACTTGTATGCATGCATATGAGCATAATCAATGGGCACAGATTGGGGACGGTGGTGGTGAGAGCATTTGATGGGGGCTGGGGGTGGCTGGGGAAAGGTTAATGGGGGAAAAAGGAGATGTATGTAATACATTAAACAATAAAGAATTTTAAAAAACCACACAAACAACTGTTTTTTTATAAAGGCAAGTAGTTTTGTTTTGTGCAAAATAGAGAAATAACTTGCTATTAGTATGTTTTCTATGTTATTCCCTTAATTTATTTATTTCAGACTAGAGGCCCGGTGCACAAAAATTTGTGCACTCAGGGGAGGGGGGTCCCTCAGCCCGGCCTGTCCCCTCTCGCAGTCTGGGACCCCTCGGGAGATAATGACCTGCTGGCTTAGGCCTGTCCCCGGGTAGCAGAGGGCAGGCCCAATCCCTAGGTGCAGCCCCTGGTTGGGCTCAGAGCAGGGCCGATTGGGGAGTTGGGGCGCTGCCCTCTATCACCCACAGAGCAGGGCAGATCAGGGGGTTGGGGCGCCGCCACTGTCACACTCAGGCAGGGCCGATGGGGAGGTTATGGCTCTACCCCATCATACACAGAGCAGGGCCTGTGGGGTGGGGGGTGTTGGGGCACCGCACCCTGTCACACACAGAGCCACAGGGTGATCAGGGTGTTGGGGAGCTCCCCCCTATCAGGCACAGAGCAGGGCCAATCAGGGGGTTGGAGCACCTTCCCCTGTCAGGAACAGAGCAGGGCCGATAGAGAGGTTGTAGCCCCGCCCCCTGTCACACACAGAGCCACAGGGCGATCAGGGGGTTTAGACGCTGACCCCTGTCATGCTGAACCCGGTGCCGGGAGGCCTTTCGGCTCTGCTCATCCCGGTGCTGGGAGGCATATTACTCTTTTGCTATATAGAATAGAGGCCTGGTGCATGGGTTGGGGCTGACTGGTTTGCCCTGAAGGGTGTCCTGGATCAGGGTGGGGGTCCCCACTGGGGTGCCTGGCCAGCCTGGGTGAGGGGATGATGGCTGTTTGCAGCTGGTCACACGCCCTTCAGGGTGGGGGTCCCCACTGGGGTGCCAGGCCAGTCTGGGTGAGGGGCTGAGGGCTGTTTTCAGGCTGGGACTGAAGCTCCCAACTGCTCCTTTTTTTCTTTTTTTTTTTTTAATTCTGGGCCAGCTTTAGCTCTGGCTCCAGCTCTGAGGCCTCAGCTGCTGAAAGTAGGTATCTGGTTTGTTCAGGTTCTATAATCGAAACTCTGTATCAACTCCAGCTCTGAGATCCTGGGCTCGCTGAAAGCAGGTTTCTGGGGTTTTGTTTAGATTCTATATTTGTTACAATGTTTCTTAAACTGCAGGGTCAGAGGCCGGCAAGGCAAGTGGGGAACGTTGTTTTCCTCCGTCACTGAAGCAAGCAAGCCTCATGTTAGTTTCAAGCTGCCTGGCTGCCGGCTGCCTTCTTGGTTGGCACTTAATTTGCATATCTCACTGATTAGCCAATGGAAAGGGTAGCGGTCATACGCCAATTACCATGTTTCTCTTTTATTAGATAGGACTAGAGGCCCGGTGCACAAATATTTGTGCACTTGAGGGGAAGGGGGGTCCCTCAGCCTGGCCTGTGCCCTCTCGCAGTCTGGGACACCTTGGGAGATAACGCCCTGCTGGCTTAGGCCTGCTCCCGGGTGGCAGAGGGCAGGCCCAATCCCTAGGTGCAGCCCCTGGTCGGGCTCAGAGCAGGGCCGATTGGGGTGTTGGAGTGCCGCCCCCTGTCATGCATAGAAAAGGGCGGATCGGGAGGTTGTGATGCCACCCTCAGTCACGCTCAGGGTAGGGCCGATTGGGGGGTTGGGGCACTGCCCCCTGTCACACTCAAGGCAGGGTCAATGGGGAGGTTGCAGTGCCACCCCCTGTCACACACAGAGCAGGGCCCATCAGGGGGGTTGGAGCTCCTTACCCTGTCATGCACGGAGCAGGGTCGATCAGGGGCTGGGGAGCTCCCCACTGTCACGCACAGAGCAGGGCCCATCAGGGGGTTGAGGAGCTCCCCCCTGTCACTCAGAGAGTAGGGCCGATAGGGCAGTTGGGGCGCCACCCCCTGTCACACACAGAACAGGGCGGTACAGGGGGTTGGGACGCCGCCACTCTCACACTCAGGGCAGGGCCGATTGGGAGGTTATGGCTCTACCCCATCACACACAGCACAGGGCCCGTGGCGGGGTGGGCGGGTTGGCTCTACCCCTGTCACACATAGAGCAGGGCCGATCAGGGGTTTGGGACGCTGCCCCCTGTCACACTCAGAGCCACAGGGCGATCAGAGGTTGGGGAGCTCCCCCCTATCAGGCACAGAGCAGGGCTGATCAGGAGGTTGGGGCGCCTTCCCCTGTCACAAACAGAGCAGGGCGGATAGGGAGGTTGTGGCTCCACTCCCTGTCACACACAGAGCTGCAGGGTGACAGGGGGTTTGGGCGGTGCCCCCTGTCACGCTGATCCCGGTGCCAGGAGGCATATTACCCTTTTACTATATAGAATAGAGGCTTGGTGCATGGGTGGGGCTGGCTGGTTTGCCCTGAAGTGTGTCCTGGATCAGGGTGGGGGTCCCCACTGGGGTGCCTGGCCAGTCTGGGTGAGGGGATGATGGCTGTTTGCAGCTGGTCACACCCCCTTCAGGGTGGGGATCCCCACTGGGGTGCCTGGCCAGTCTGGGTGAGGGCCTGAGGGCTGTTTTCAGGCTGGCGGGTGACAGAAACTCCCAACCGCTCCCTTTTTTCTTTTTTTTCTTTTTTTAATTCTGGGCCAGCTTTAGCTCTGAGGCTCCACCTCTTAGGCCTCTGCTGCTGAAAGTAGGTATCTGGTTTGTTTCGGTTCGAAACATGTATAACTCCAGCTCTGACTCCAGCTCTGAGATCCCAGCTCGCTGAAAGCTGCTTTCTGGGGTTTTTGTTAAAATGTTTCAAACTGCAGGCTCAGAGGCCTGCAGCAGCAGGCGGGGAACGTTGGAGTCCTCCGTCACTGAAGCAAGCAATCCTCATGTTAGTTTCAAGCTGCCTGGCTGCTGGCCGCCATCCTGGCTGCCGGCCGCCATCTTGGCTGACAGTTAATTTGCATATCGCCCTGATTAGCCAATGGGAAGGGTAGCGGTCGTACACCAATTACCATGTTTCTCTTTTATTAGATAGGATTGAATTCAAGTTATATTATGCATAAGGAGAAAGTTTTTATGAGTTAATTACTTCACCTTCCATGAGTTTTGCAAGTGAAAACTTTAAGCCATTGTAACCTAGAGGAAATTTTCAAACAGAAATATTCTCCATGTTGCAAGCAGTGTTTACTAACATGAAAGGTCATTTGATACCATCTTTGTGGAGTTTATAAAAATAAATGCAAATATTTTACTATTATTATGTATCAAATCTCAACTTTCTTATAGCAATTTATATATGCACTAGAGGCCCGGTGCATGAAATTCGTGCACTGGGGGGCGGGGTTCCCTCAGCCCAGCCTTCCCCTCAGTCCGGGAGCCCTCAGTGGATGTCCTACTGACGGTCACAGCCTGGTAGTAGAGGCCCGGAGCAGGCGTCGTGTGTGTGTGTGTGTGTGTGTGTGTGTGTGTGTGTGTGTGTGTGTGTCCCTGCTGGGGGTCTGCCCCCTGCCACATTAGAGGTTGAGTATGCGCTGTGTGTGTGTGTGTGTGTGCTTGGAGCAGGTACCCCTCTCTGTTAATCTCTCAGGCTCCTGGCCTCCACTGCGTGTTTTTCTCTCCCTTGAGCTGTGGTCAGGTGGGGTGCTGCCTTCTGGCTGACTTTCCTGCTCTGGGATCGCCGTGGCAACCCAGGAGCAGGCCTTGCTGGGTGCTGCCTACAGGGCACACTTTCCTGCTCACCGATCACTGTATTGCCAGGGCACCTGGGTCAGGCCCTGCTGGGTGCTGCCTGTGGGCTGCACTTTCCTGCTCTCTAATCGCCATGGGGTCCCGGCTGGGGGCGGAGCTTAGGCGGTGCTGGGCTTAGGCAGCACACAGGGGTCCTGGCTGGGGGCGGGGCTTAGGCGGTGCAAATGCCCCGCCTAAGCTCCGCTGCCCAGGGCTGCACACAGGGCCTAGATGGTGGCTCGCGCTGTCCCACCCTGCCTGCTGTATGCAAAATAGCCGCCATCTTTGTTGGCGTCTAATTTGCATATCGCGCTGATTAGCCAGTGGGAGGCATAATGAAGGTACAGTCAATTACCATCTTGTCTATTATTAGATAGGATTCCCAAGGGTATTGTTTCATTATATCTTACTAGAGGCCCAGTCCATGAAATTCATGCATGGGTAGGGTCCCAAGGCCTGGCAGGTGATCAGGACCGATTGGGGCCTTCCAGCTGCCAGCTGGGACCTTCCTCCATTCCATGTCATTCCCTGGTGGTCAGCACATGGCATAGTGAGCATTGAACTCCAGGTCTCCCAGTCAAACTCCCGAGGGGCCAATTTGCATATTAGCCTTTTATATATATATATAGATAAGACTGTTTTCTTCAGAATTTTCTTACATTGAAAGTAGTTTTCAATAGTACCAAATCACCTAGCAATTGTCAAATGCACCTATCTCCTTTTGAGAACTGCAATGGAACATTTAAGCAAGGAAATTTAGATTAAGTAGATCTCTGTAGACTTTTATTTAAAAAATTGTTTTCCTCATTATAAGTTTGTACATTTAATCCAAGGAAACAATAAAAATTCCACTGTGCATCTTTCTCTTTACTTCAGAAAAAAACTGGTATCAGTTTTTGCAAAACTTTTGCATATCCTTGAGGATCTGCTAGTACGGTGAACAAATGTTTCCATTCTCCACAGGATACAATGGATTTATGCAAGTAGTATAGTGATTAATTAATTAATTAAAATTCCAATAGAAAACAATCCCATTTTAATATACTGCATATATTAACATAAATCTTATCTTTACCTTTAGCTTCCTATTGTATTAAAACTTAAATATAAAATACATTAAGGAATCATTGATTGTGTTAAAAAAAATAAGGATTCCCTGCATATGAATTTTTTTAAATTGGTTGTAAAGATTAACTGACTATACTAAAATGTAATGTTTTATTATTTTCGTATGAATAGTTGGATTTTTATTAAGACTATTGGTTTGTCATATAATACTACAACATTGTGAAATTACACAAATAAACTCTAATCTTTAATAGACACAGAAGAATTATTTAGCAGTCATTTAAAGGGTTTTGGCCAGGGGTCCTCAAACTTTTTAAACAGGGGGCCAGTTCACTGTCCCTCAGACTGTTGGAGGGCCGGACTATAGTTAAAAAATAACAACTATGAACAAATTCCTATGCACACTGCACATATCTTATTTTGAAGTAAAAAAAAACAACAACAAAACAAAACGGGAACCAATACAATATTTGTATTTGCATGTGGTCCACAGACCGTAGTTTTAGGACCCCTGGTTTTGACAATAATGCCCTAAATAACACTGATACCTATCAATTTTCTATTAACCAACACATAAAAGTTATCTCACAAAATATATTGAAAACTCACCATATTTTTGAAAATTACGCTAAGAAAAATACATTTAATATTTTAGTATAATTAATATTTTTAGAAGCCTTAGGCCACATGATGTATAGAATGCAAATAAGTTTATGAGTATTGAGTTAATTTATAAGATAAATAGAAGATATGTTTGCTCTATCCATAGGTTTAGAGATCTGTGAGAAAGCAGTTAATGGATCATTCATGACAAAAGAAATACAATAGATGGTAATGAATTAACTCCTATAAATTGCTTATTAGAGGTACTCCCCAAAGGGTCTATAATTTTTCAAGACTGTCTACTGTCCCATACCACTTGCCAATATCTTCAAATGAATAGATAGCATCTACAAATGCTAATGGCATATTAACAGATGAGAAAATTGGAGTATTACAAAGTCTTTCCACTCTTACTTCATTTAAATTAAAACTTGAACATTTTTCAGATTAAATAATTAATCATTTTTCTTAATTTGCACTTTAAAGTTCAGAATAACAAAAAGAGAAATTAGTGATAATGTAAACACACCATGTAAGAAACAATAGTTGATATATTTTTCACATTCATACCTTTCTTAAATTTTCCCCCTGAAAGCAAAACAAATATATTGAAAAGGAAGTAAAACAAAACATGAAAATATGTTTCTACATATACATATTAAAAGGGAGAAAACTATCTCTCTATATAAAAGCCTAAACTATTGAATGACCAAATGACCTGTTGCTATGATGTGTACTGACCACCAGGGGGCAGAATCAATGTAGGATCTGCCCCCTGATGGTCAGTGTGCTTCCACAGCGAACCTCCCACAACTGGCCAAACTCCCTCAGCCAGCCGGCCTCCCGCAGTCCCTCCTCCCTGGCTGGCCAAACCCCCGATCAGCCCCAATCGCCAGCCAGGGCAAGGGACCCCACTCATGCATGAATACATGCTCCAGGCCTCTAATTCTAACATAAAAAGTACTATTGAATATTAATTTCTGTCATGATAGAAAATCTTTATCTCCTTACCACTCACTATGATAACCAGCAGCTACATATTGGCTGTGAACACTTGACATGTGGCTAGTACGACTGAGGAACTCAGTTTTCAATTTTATTTGCTTTTAAAAAAATGTGTCTTTGCCCTGGCTGGTTTGGCTCAGTGGATAGAGCGTCGGCCTGCGGACTCAAGGGTCCCAGGTTCGATTCCGGTCAGGGGCGTGTGCCTTGGCTGCAGGCACATCCCCGGTGGGAGATGTGCAGGAGGCAGCTGATCGATGTTTCTCGCTCATTGATGTTTCTAGCTCTTTATTCCTCTCCCTTCCTCTCTGTAAAAAATCAATAAAATATATATATATTTTTTAAAAATGTGTTTTTATTTTTGAAAATAATACCAATGTAATCTTTTATTCCCCATTGACCCCTTCTAGCCAGTCCCCTCTCTCCACTCAGGCCTTAACCACATTATTGTCTGTGTCCATGGGTTATTAATAGCCTATATAATAAAAAGCTGATATGCAAATTGTCCCCTCAACCGGGAGTTTAATCAGGAATTTGACAAGGATCTGGCCGGCCAACCATCCACTGCCCCTCCCCTTGGCCAGCCCTGCCCCTGATTGGTGCCCCGCTACCCAACAGGGTGTGGGGCTGGCTTCCCAACTGCCCATGGTCCCTCCCCTCAGCTAGTCCTGCCACTGATCAACCCCCCACACACTGATCAGGGGCAGGGCCAGCTGGCCAACTGCCTGCAGCCCTTTCCCCCTGTTGGCCTGACCTAATTGGCCCTGATTGGGGTGGGCCAGCCAGATACCCCCCTGTGCATGAATTCATGCACCGGGCCTCTAGTCTCTCTATATAAAAGCCTAATATGCTAATTGTCCCTCCAACTGTTCGACCATTCAACCAGTCACTATGACGCGCACTGACCACCAAGGGGCAGCTGCTCCAATCGGTTAGCTTGCTACTGGGGTCTAGCTGTTCAGGATTGGGCAACATGGGCCAGACATGCCCTGGAGCCTTCCCGTGGTCCCTCTCCATCTGTCCAACCTCCTGTGGTCCCTCCCTGGCCCCGATCATACACTCGTGGGATCCCTCTGCCTGGCCTGTGCCCTCTCCCAACCTGGGACCCCTCGGGGGATGTCGGAGAGCCAGTTTGGCCTGATTCCCACAGGCCAGGTTGAAGGACCCCACCGGTGAACGAATCCGTGCACCAGGCCTCTAGTATGCATATAAGTTCTTTGGCTATTCTCTTTTAATTAAAGTTTAAATAGTCACATCGTATCTAATGGCTACTGTATTGGAAAGTTCAGTATATTCCTATGTAAGCCAATGTTGATCATGTTTCTGGAGGCCAATAAAACTCAAAATAGCTATTTCTGCAAATCATGCAAAGAAATCCTTTCTATTGTCCTTAATCATTTCCTTTACTCTTTTACTTGGATCAACATCTTCACCTTTGTTCTTACACCATCCATTGCACTGATCACATTTCTGTTAAGCACGTGTTAGTTTTCTTTAGGACCAGGCTTGACTTTATCCCTCTAATTTGCTTTAATCTCACTGACCTTGCTATGCTATGACATATGATAGAAACACAATAAATATGTGTAAAATGAGTGAAAGAATACTGCCCTCACCAGTTTTTCTCAGTGGTTAGAGCATTGGCCTGTGGACCGAAAGGTCTCAGGTTCAATTCTGGTCAAGGAAACCTACCTTGATTGCAGGTTCCCCAGAGCTGGTAGGGGTGCCTGTGGGAGGCAACCAATCAATGTGTCTCCCTCACATCAATATTTATCTCTCTCTCTTCCTCCTCCTTCCCTTCCACAATCTCTAGAAATTAATGGAAAAATTATCCTCTGGTGAGGATTTAAAAAAAATGAATGAAAGAATATGACAATGAATAAAAGACTGAACATGCTGTTCAAATTTTAAATTTATTTTTCTAAAAAGTGTAAAGCTTTCTCTAAAATTGATTTTAATTTCTGTAAATATATATTATATTATATACACACTAGAAGCCCAGTGCATGGATTTGTGCATCAGTGGGTTCTATCAGCTTGGCCTGTGGGGATTGGGCCGAAACCAGCATTCCAATGCTGTCTGCTGCTCCTGCCTGCTACTCTTGCTCATCCCGGCCCTGCAGGGCCTGCCGCAGGCTGGCATCCAGTCAATCCTGATCAGGAGAGGCTTGGGCCACCGCAGCGATGCTCGCCAGCTGTGAGCCCTGTGTCTGGCACCCGTCGGTCAGCTGAGTGGCACTCCCTGGTTGTTAGTGCATGTCATAGCAACCGGTTGACTGGTCGTTCGGTCATTTGGTCATTCAGTCACTTAGGCTTTTATATATATAGATATATGTATATCTATATACATATATGTAGCTATATATAATATATACCTATATAGAGATATAGGTATATATTATATATATAGTGTAGCACCCATTAAGTGATAAATATTCAATGTCATTATTTCTTGGGAAATTTAGCAATAGTGTCTACCTATCTGTCACCTGTCATCTATCTTATCTATCTACATATCTATCTATTTATCTATCATCTATCTACTATCTATCTACCTATCAACACACATATATAAGTATATATACTTATTTGTCTCTATAAGCAAATGAGAATGAGACTCATAATTTAAGAAACTTTATAATATAATTTATTACCTTCAGGAGGTGGAAACATGGCATACACAATGAGAGGTGAACATCTTTTTGATTTTCAGATACAGTATTACAGGCACATAAAGAGTTTATAGCTTCAATTCTATAGCCCTTATAAGCCATGTGTCAGTGGTAAACACAAAAATATTTTTAAAAATCAAATGTCCAGTTGACAAATAGCTGTTCTCATTCCTGGTGGAAATAAAATCCTTAAATGATTTGAGTTCAAAACAAAAATATACAAGGGAACAAAGACTAACAAAACATTCTATGTAGTTTTCCACCCAAAAGAAAATAGATATCCAAAACAAATAAGCAGAGCTCACCGTATGTGTCAGGCTACAAAACCAAATCTTCAATCATAGCCACCACCAATACAAAATAATGCATCAGTTGTAAGTGAACCAAAATCAAAGCAAAATACAAAGTGGTAGAGAGAGAAACTAAATTTAGAAAGAGTCATCAAAATTCTCTTTTCAATTTGGATGGGTCTGGAAAAGATATTTCTTGGCTCAATCAGCCAAAGATATGCACCACTGCGGAAATGAAATCTAGTTGGGTTTATCAGGTAAATTTACTAGTCATCTATGTGGCACTTTCAAAATTGTTAACATAAATTTCCCAGAAAAAAAAAGAAAAACATGACTCTCATCCAATCTAATTAAAGAGAAACATGGTAATTAGCCGTACCTCCACTACCCTTCCCATTGGCTAATCAGGGTGATATGCAAATTAACTGCCAGCCAAGATGGCGGCCGGCAGCCAGGCAGCTGACGCGAACAGGGAGGCTTACTTGCTCCAGTGACAGAGGAAGCCAGGTTCCCTGCCTGAGGCTGCTGGGCTCTGAGCTGCTCTCTAAGAAACATTGCTACAAATATAGAAGCTAAACAAAACTCCAGAAACCTGCTTTCAGTCAGCCGGGATCTCAGAGCTGGAGTCACAACAAAGTTTCAAATACAGAAGGTAAACAAAGTCCACAAACCTGCTTTCAGCAGCCGAGGTCTCACAGCTAAAGCCGGCTCTCAGCTCCAGTGACAGCCATAGAAAGTAAATAAATCCAAGAATAAAAAAAAAAAAAGGAAAAAAGGAGAGGCTGGGAGCTTCAGTCACCCGCCAGCCTGAAAACGGCCCTCAGCCCCTCACCCAGACTGGCCAGGCACCCCAGTGGGGACCCCCACCCTGATCCAGGACACCCTTCAGGGCAAACCAGCCAGCCCCCACCCGTGCACCAGGCCTCTATCCTATATAGTAAAAGGGTAATATGCCTCTCAGCACTGGGATCAGCGGAGCAGCGAGGCCTCCTGACCCCTGGAGCAGCATGACAGGGGGCAGCGCCCAAACCCCCTGATCGCCCTGCGGCTCTGTGTGTGACAGGTGGTGGGGCCACAACTTCCTTATCCTCCCTGCTCTGTTTGTGACAGGGGAAGGCATCCCAACCCCCTGATCAGCCCTGCTCTGTTCCTGATAGGGGGGAGCTCCCCAACCCCTTGATCAGCCCTGCTCTGTGTTTGACAGGGTGCGGCGCCCCAACCCCCCCATGGGCCCTGCTCTGTGTGTGACGGGGTGGAGCCGCAACCTCCCCATTGGCCCTGCCCTGAGTGTGACGGGGGGGAGTGCCCCAACCCCCTGATCGGCCCTGCTCGGTGGGTGATAGAGGGCAGCGCCCCAACCTCCCCATCGACCCTGCCTTGAGTGTGACAGGGGGCGGCACCCCAACCCCTCAATCGGCTCTACCCTGAGCATGACTGAGGGTGGCATCACAACCTCCTGATCGGCCCTGCTCTGTGCATGACAGGGGGGAGCTCCGCAACCCCCTGATCGGCCCTGCTCTGTGTGTGACAGTGTACGGAGCCCCAACTCCCCTGATGGCCCCTGCTCTGTGCGTGACAGGTGGCAGCACTCCAACCCCCTCATCGGCCGGCTCTGTATGTGACAGGGGTGGCACTGCAACCCCCTGACCGGCCCTGCTCTGTGCGTGACAGAGGCTGGTGCCCCCAACATCCCCATCGACCCTGCCTTGAATGTGACAGGGGCGGTGCCCCAACCCCCCAATCGGCTCTACCCTGAGCGTGACTGAGGGTGGGATCGCAACCTCTCGATCCGCCCTGCTCTGTGCATAACAGGGGTCAGTGCCCCAACTCCCCAATCGGCCCTGCTCTGAGCCCAACCAGGGGCTGCACCTAGGGATTGGGCCTGCCCTGTGCCACCCGGGAGCAGGCCTAAGCCAGCAGGTCATTATCTACCGAGGGGTCCCAGACTGTGAGAGGGCACAAGTGGGGCTGAGGACCCCCCTCCCCCCAGTGCACAAATTTTTGTGCACCGGGCCTCTAGTATAAATATAAAACTCAAAGGGAATGAAAGGTTCAGAGCTTCTGTAGAATCAACTGACTAACAAATACATGCTGAACAATAAAATTTTTCCTCTGCACCGGGCACCCTTCCTTAGGATAAACTTTGGCTCTGGTGCGCAGAGCACTAGTGCTGGGAGCTACCATCTCATTCTCTGGAGGAGGAGAGATGCAGGGAAGACCCTGCCCTTTAGTCCAGGATCCCCGAGGATCCTTGATGGTCAATCCCATTCCTCTGTACTTCTAGACACTGACTGGGATCCAGCTTTAACTCAGAGTGCTGGGAATTTGGCATAGCTACTGTCCTCAGATTGCATATTGCCATTGTTTGTTTAGGTCCTTGGCCACCATGTAACCTTCCGTAAAATTAGATTTCTTAAAATCAGTAACAGACAGATTGAGACTAAGTTTATTATATTAATCACTTTAACATTTTAATTTAGTCCTGTGTTTACCCCCTTGAAGAACAAACCCAATTCATCATTCCACACAACCTGTTTGCTCTTCTATTTGCTGGCCTAACATTCATGTATAAATAGGCCACAAAGTTGTGCACTTGCAAACTGTGATTAAATAATTTCCTTCAAAATTTATTTTTCCTCATGAGATAATAAAGCTGATATTTTCAAAAGATAAGGAGACAAAAATTATCAATTTTATGATAGGAGATATGACATCTTGAATATATTGAAAGGAGAAAATAATATTATGAACAAATTTATGTCAATGCATTTGGCAATTTAGATGAAATAGACAAATTACATAGAAGATGAAAATTATCCAGCTCACTGAAGAAGAAATAAACTTACATCTATTAAAGGAATTACATTACTAAGGAAAACAACAACAACAACAAAGAATCTCCAGGCCAGTATGGCTTTTCCAGTGAATTCTACCAAATTTGAATACTGATTTTTGCAATTTAATGAGTTTTATTTATTTATTTATTTATTTATTCCTCACCTGAGGATATTTTTTTTCATTTATTTTTAGGGTGGAAGAGAGAGGGAAAGACAGAGAGAAATATCAAACACATTGATTGGTATCCTCCTGCACAAGCCCTGACTAGGGCCTGAGCTAGGGAGGATCCTGAAACCAAGGTAGGTGCCCTTGACCTGAATTGAACCTGGGACCCTCTGTTCAGCAGGCTGATGCTCTATCCACTTAGTAAACTGGCTAGGGCTTTAATGAGTGTTTTAGATATAAATGTAGGTGACTACAGGCCAAAGTTTTCTGTGAACTGGGAATACTATCTTACGAGTCTTTCACCTCTCTTTTCTTTTTTTTTCAATCAAGATGTTTTATTTTTGAGAAGTTCTAGGTTTACAGACTGATTGAGCAGGTAGTGATGATAATTCCCATCTATGTCCTTTTCCCTGTACAGTTTTCTCTATTACTATTATCGGTATTACTGAGGAATATTTGTCACAATTGATAAACTAATATTGATAGATTATTACTAACTAAAGTTTACAGTTTATATTGTTTTATTCTTTTTTGTTGTATAATTCTGTGGGTTTTGGCAAATGCATAATGACTTGTATCCACTGTTAGAGTATCATTTAGAATAGCTTCAGTATCCTATCCTTCACCTTCATATTCATCCTGGAAAGTAATCTTTTTAATGTGTTTATGATTTTGCCTTCCTATAAGGTCATGTAGTTGGAACCATAGAGTATTTAGCCTTTTCAGATTGGCTTTTCTGGCTTAGCAATATGCACTTCTAGTTTCTAAAAAAGTCTTTCTGTGGCTTGTTTATCAATTCACTCATTAAGGACTCTTGGTTGCTTTCAATTTGGGAAAATTTTGAATAAAGCTGCTATAAGCATTAATATATAGGTCTTGCATGGACACATATTTTCATTTCAACTAGGTTGGTATGGTAAAATCATGTTTAGCTTTTTAAGAAATCGCCAAACTGTCTTTTAAAGTGGCTATACCATTTTATACTCTCATCAGTAATGAATAAGATATCTTTTTACTGCATATCCTCACCAGCATTTGGTATTGACAGTGTTAGGGGTTTTCACGATTCCAATAGGTGTGTCATGGTATTTCATTGTTGTTTTAATTTACAACTCTTAATGACATAGGATGTTGTGGGTTTTATGTGATTACTAGAGGGATGGTGCACAAAAATTTGTGCACTCGGGGGGTCCCTCAGCCCAGCCTGTGCCCTCTCACAGTCTGGGACCCCACGGGGGATGACCACCTGCTGGCTTAGGCCTGCTCCCTGGGAGATTGGGCCTAAGCTGGCAGTCAGACATCCCTCTGGATGCCTGGGAGCCCTCAGGGAATGTCCACTTGATAGCGGGAAGCAGGCCTAAACTGCACTCGGACATCCTTAGTGCTGCTGAGAAGTCAGGAGAGGCTCTTGCCACCACCGCTGTACTGGCAGCCATCAGCCTGGCTTGTGGCTGAGCAGAGCTCCCCCTGTGGGAGCGCACTGACCACCAGGGGGCAGCTCCTGCATTGAGCATCTGCCCCCTGGTGGTCAGTGTGTGTCATAGTGACCAGTCATTCCCAGTCCTTTCGCTGTTGGGGTTAATTTGCATATTGCCCTTTTATTATATAGGATTTGCCATAGATTGGGAAAATATTTGCAAAAGACATATCTGAGAAAGGACTGTTGTCTAAAATACATAAAAAACTCTTAAACTCAATACTAAGTAAATAAACAACCCTATTAAAAAAAGAGCCAAAGACCTTGACACCTCAATAAAGGTTTGAAGATAGCAAATAGAATATGAAAAGATGCTTTATATCATTTGTCATCAAAGACATGCAAATTAAAATGCAATGACATACCACCACACATGTGTTAGAATGGCCGAAGTGTGGGAAGCTGACAATACCAAATGCAGACCAGAATGGGAAGCAACAGGAACTCTCATTTATTGCTGATGAGAATGCAAAATGGCACAGATACTTTGGATGACAGGCAGGCACATTTTTACAGAATTCAATATTATCTTATCAAATCATTAATTGTATTTCTTGGTATATACCCAAAAGATTGAAAATATAGCCACCAAAAACAAAAAAGCCAGCACATCAATGTTTACAAAGTTTTGTTCAAAAGTAGAGGCCTGGCACACAAAATTCATGCACAGGCACAGTCCCCAGGCCTGGCCTGAGATCAGTGCCATCTTCCCTGGCTGCCGGCAGCCGGCCCTGCCCCACACCAACACCCACCCCTGGATCCCCATTCACCATTGGGCAACTGGAGCCTGCAGGCTGTGGAAGGAGGAGAAGGCTCTGAGAGGTTGGTCGGCAGGCCCCAATCAGACGATCAGGGCCTGTGGGCTGCGGGCAGCTCCTGCATTGAGCGTTGGCCCCTGGTGGTCAGTGTGCATCATAGTGACTGGTCATTCCTCCATTCAGTTCATTTGCATATTACCCTTTTATTATATAGGATATGCATAGCCCATTGACATGGGCAATAGAGTAGTGAAAACCTGGGGGTGGGTAGGTAGGGGCTAGGTGAAGGGAAGTAAGAGGAGAAAATGGGAGATATTTGTAATACTATCAGCAATAAAAATATATTTCAAAAAATGATACTCATCACATTTCTAATCACATATTTAATGTTTCTTTCCCATTATTCAAGCTTCAAGAAGGTAGAAATGAAATCTTGTTTCTTTATGTGTTCCTAGCACCAAGGACAGTGCCTCACACATAATAATTATTTGTTGAAAGAGAATAAATAAATAAGGACAACTTTCTTTTTCTGGGTAACTTTTATTCACCTATCAAGGACCAAGGCCTGATGTTATATACTCCAGGTTGGGTTACAGTCAAATCTGATACATCTTTGGATCCCTAGGGCCTAGTTTGGAACTTGGTACATGATTCATATATCATAGATATTTGTCAAATAATAAACTCTTGGCCAGGAGTTGATAACTGTTGAAACTGAATAATGGGTATATGAGTAGGGTTCATTACACTATTCTTTCTCCTTTCATCTATATTTTTAAATTTTCCATAATACAAAGTGAAAACATTTATGTTCACCTAAAATCAAGCGAAAGTGTAGTCAAAGATGATCTTGAGGTCTCTGGCTGAAGCAAACCAGTAGATCAGCGGTTCTCAACCTGTGGGTCGCGACCCCTTTGGGGGTCGAATGACCCTTTCACAGGGGTCACCTAAGACCATCAGAAAACACATATATAATTACATATTGTTTTTGTGATTAATCATTATGCTTTAATTATGTTCAATTTGTAACAATGAAAATACATCCTGCATATCAGATATTTACATTACAATTCATGACAGTAGCAAAATTACAGTTATGAAGTAGCAACGAAAATAATTTTATGGTTGGGGGTCACCACAGCATGAGGAACTGTATTAAAGGGTTGTGGCGTTAGGAAGGTTGAGAACCACTGCAGTAGATGGTGGTGAGGTTCCCTGGGGTGGATGGAGTGGAGCTGCATCCAACTCGAATGCGCATGTGCATGGGCTGGCTTGCAGAGGGTTCTTTTCACCCCAGTGAAAGTTCTTCGAAGGTCAATAAGGAGGATGAAAGAATAAATTTTGATTTCAAGCTTTTAGTTTTAATTACTTGAGGGCAACTCCAGTCAGCTTTGCAATAGTTAGCAGCTACAATAAATTAAAGTCTCTGCCTTAAACAATGAGCTATGAGAGGGTTTCTGGATGGTAGCCTTCCCCCTCATGATCCTCTGGGGCGCTGATCTGACTGACCACCGGGAACTGTCCTCCTATCCAGGGAGTCTGCAGAGAATACTGTGCCCCACCAGCGCTCCCTCCGCACTTCTCACCCACACGCTCCCCTTCTTCTTTACCGCTGTTTTATTTCCACTGGGGAGCGATTTATTGACACGGGGAGGCCTCGGTGGGTGTCACAGCTTTATGTTCAGCAGCAGCTGGGTGTCAAGAAAATTCTGGTTTCCTTTTGACTTCACCGCCTTCTGACTGCGAGTCGCTTGACCTTTCTGAATCCCAAATGCTGCCTCTGAGAAATAAGGCTAACAATCCTGGCGACTTCACCGGGCTGAGGCGAGGGCGACCGCACACGAAGGGTTCAACACAGCCTGGCAGTGTGGGCGGCTGAGAAACAGGAGCTGTTGTCATCGCCAGCCCCACGTCCTCCTCGGCTCTCCCCCTGGACGTCCTGAGAGCTGCGGCAGGAGCAGGAGCAGAGTAGGCTGCCCTTGCCACGGCCCCTGGCTCCCGCGGGTGGATGGTGGTCCTGTGGGCGCGCAAGAACGACTCCAGGCGGGGGGTATAGGGTGGCACCAGGACAGCAGGGTTGGGTCAGCAAAGGCAGGGGCTGCGCTGTAGGACCCGGGAATCGCATGCAGTGTTGGCAGCTGGCATGGGGGTGACCCTGAGGCTGGAGGGTCCCACTGGCAGCCCCGGCTGCCTTGGCCCTTACCGCTGCCATAGCAGTTGGCCCTGCCCCGCCACCGCTGCCTGGCTTTGTCCGGAAGGTTGTCTGGGGAAGGATGTCTGGAAGGTCCTTTGGCTCTCCGGTCTAATTACCATATTACCCTTTTATCATTATAGATGTCCAAAATTTGGAAACAATTATGATATTCCTCAGTAGGTGAACAGATACATAAGCTGTGCTACATTGTGCCCCGCCAGCACAGCCAAGGGTGATCCTGAGGGGGGCGGGGAGTGAAAGGATTAAGAAAAGACAGAGAAGAAAATGAAAGCTGGGTCTCGGTGGAACGCTGCTCCCTGAGGAGGAGACAGCGCCAGTGCCCACAAGCCGTGTCTTTATTTTATAGCAGATGCCACCAGGCAAAGTAGGGGCATAGTTACGTTGTTTACAGCATTCTCGTGAGTTTCAACCCTACTCAACTACATGCACCTGAACTCTATCACAAGGCACATGGGGTCACGTGTTCGGACCACAGGTTCAAGCTTACAACTATAGCTGTTGGCTATATTTGTGCTGGGAAGGCTCTGCCCTCCAGCTGGGACTTGCACGTGGCCACGAGAGGACTGTGCCCTCTCATTAGTCTGAGGCTTGAACCTGTCCAAAACACTGTAGCCGCGCCCCATATATCCCCCTTTACTTTTGTTTGTAAACAGGACCATTTACACTACCCAAAAAACTCTAAATGAGTTATTCAGCATAATCAAAACATCAAAACAAACTCCTGGCTATTAACAAAACCATAAACACAGCAATGTTAACAAAAGAACAAAACTCTGGCTAATAACAAAGCAATACCAATGTAAAATCAAACTACAAACATGACAACATTTTCAGGACATCTTACTTAGAGTCCTTAGATTTAGCTCCGCAAGATTTTACAGAAAACTAACAGTTCACCAATGCTAGCATAACTTCCACTTGCTTTTCTAACATCTGCTTGGCCTCAGTCGCCATCTTCAGATGACTCCATGTTGTTATCTCGGCCACTTGTGTAGTAAAATGCCTCTGATGCGAAGATGTCGTTGATGCAAAACTAGTCCCCTGGATCAGGCTGTTTGGACGGTTGACCCCGGCACTGAGTAGGCATCAGTCCCAGTCAAACCAGCCCCGTCCATGCAGGTAGAAGCCTGGTCCCTTCTCAGTCTCTTTCTTTATCTGCAACTGCATGGAAACGAGCAACCCTCGGTAGCTGGAGACCTCCAACTCTGAGTCTGGGGTCTCACACAGACCCAAAGTCCCAGGGGGCTATCTGGTTGCACAAGAAAAGATAACCAAAGTCTAGAAACAATGCAACTGCTACAAGAGCTTATGATCTAGGTCTAAAATAAAAATTACTTCCTTAAACATCATCCACCACAGACATCTTCTGCTTTACAGTGGCTTAAACAAAACCTAGGAGATTTCTACCTTATTTTGCACCTCCTAATTACTTACTTTCTACCGCTTATTTTCTACCACTTATTTCTCTATTTCTATTTTATTTCTACCACATGTTTCTACTTATTTCTCTATTTCTACAGCTTATTTCCTACCACTTATTTTTTACAGCTTATTTCTTACCACTTATTTTCTAATATCTACCACTTACTTTCTATTGCTTATTTCTTTCTACCGCTTACTTTCTACAGCTTATTTCTCCTACCGCTTATTTCCTACTGCTTATTTTCTACTTATTTCTCTACCTCTAACTGTGAACTATAGGTAGGCTTGGCTGCCCTTGCCCAAACCTTCCTTGGTTGCAATCCCTGCTTATTTCTCTATTTCTACAGCTTATTCCTACTTATTTTCTATTGCTTATTTCTACATTCCTACCGCTTATTTTCTACTGCTTACTTCCCTATTTATTTCTCTATGCTAACATAGCCACAAACATGGCTGAAGGAGTAGCTTCCACGCCTTGCTTTTCTGCTATTTGCTGGGCCTCAGTTGTGAGCTTCTTCGGCTGACCCCATGTTGGCACCTCAGCCCCTGGCATAGCCTTTGTTTTCTTTTTCTTCCTCTTTGCTGTCATCGGGCAACTCTCAGTCTCTTGAACGGAGGGACAAGGAGCTTCTCTGGGTCCATTGTGGTGTCACACGTACCGTTCTGGCACCCAAATCCACTGGACTGCTCCTTCTGAAAAGATACAAATGCAACCTCTTCTCCCCCTTTGTGCTTTAGTAATTGCATTTTAAGAGTACGATTGGCTACTGAAGCCTGAAGTATCTTCCCCAGCCTGCCTAGCCTCATACAGAGGCCACTGGAGTAGAGACACTCTTGTTCTTGCTTGTTTCGAAGGCGACTGGAGAGGCTTACAAGTAACAGTAAGCTTTCCGAAGGCTTGTCTTATACCCCCATCATCCCAGTCCCGCATTTATGGCTATAAATGTCTCGTTCATTTTTGGGAGGAAGCACACTGTCCAGAGAGCTTTCCCCCGCAGGAATGGTACCCCAGGGACTGGAGGAGGTAATGGAGGTGCCGAAGGTATAAATGGAGTCGGAAGCCTCTGGTCACTTTCTACTATTTGTCTTACATCTCCTGCCACATTCATCCATCCCTTTTTGGGAAGGGGCTCTAGGTAGTCCCGAATCATGGATCACAAACTGAAGATAGAAGCAGGAATTTTCTCTGGGCCTTCAGCTATATAGCAATCTCTAAGTTGCTTCTGCTTATTTCTACCTTAGAAATTTTAAAAATGTCTACTTTAAAAATGCTTCAATTAAGCATTGTCCCATGTTTTACACTGAGCTAATTTACCTCACCTCGGCTCCATACCTTACTTTTATTTTTTTTTCTCAGATGTCTCTTTCTAATGAACTGACCATTACATTTCCTAAGTTCTGAAATAGCCAACAGACGGCAGAAAGACATTTCTTTAGGCTCCTGCTTGAAACTACTTTTGTTTCTTGGCCTTCTTATCTTACTTTTGCTTTTTAATCTTACTCTCTGCGTGCGCCTTGCAGCCTCCTTTCACCTGACCACTTTTTAAATTCCCCCCGAACTCAGGCCTGTTTGGGCTCCACTTGTGCCTTGCCAGTACAGCCAAGAGTGATCCTGAGTGGGGGTGATGAAAGGATTAAGAAAAGACAGACAAGAAAATGAAAGCTGGGTCTCGGCGGGAAGCTGCTTCCTGATGAGGAGACAGCGCCAGCGCCCACAAGCCGTGTCTTTATTTTATAGCAGATGCCACGAGGCAAAGTAGGGGCGTGATCAAGTTGTTTACAGCATTCTCGTGAGTTTCAACCCTACTCAACTACATGCACCTGAACTCTATCACAAGGCACGTGGGGCCATGTGTTCGGACCACAGGTTCAAGCTTATAACTATAGCTGTTGGCTATAATTGTGCTGGGAGGGCCCTACCCTCCAGCTGGGACTTGCACGTGGCCACGAGAGGACTGTGCCCTCTCATTAGTCTGAGGCTTGAACCTGTCCAAAACACTGTAGCCATGCCCCATACTACATTATTCAATGGTAAAAAGAAATGAGCATGAAAAGACATGGAGGAAGCTTAAATGCTATTACTAAGTAAAATAAGCCAATCTACAAAGGCTACATACTGTATGTTACCAACCACATGACATTTTGGAAAAGGAGAAATTTTGGAGGCAAATAAGAATCACTGGCTGCAAGGGTTGACAGGATAAGGAAGGGTGAATAGGCGGAGCACAGAGGGGTTTTAGGATATTTAAATATCCTAAATATTTAGGATATTTAAATATTCTGTATGATACCATAATAATGGATATATGTCATTATTCACTTGTCCAAATCCATAGAATGCACAACTCAAGAGTGAATGGTAAAGTAAACTACAGACTATGGATGATTATGACGAGTCAACAATGTAGGTTTATCAATTGTAACAAATATGCCATTTTAGTGTGGGGACTGTTGATAATGGGAGAGATTATGCATGTGGATGTAGGGGAAATCTCTGTAGCTTTTCAATTTTACTGTGAACCTTATACTGCTCTAAAAGATTAATTATTAATTACAATAATAATTAATGATATGCTTACAATATTACTCATATTCAAGGGTAAGTATTTATTCAAAAGAAATGAAAGCATATCTCCATACAAAGAGCTATACATTAATGTTCATTTAATCTTTACTTGAAATAGCTCCAAAGTGGAAGTAGCTCAACAAGTATGTATATTTATACATTTTGGTAGAGCTGTACAATGAAATAGTACTCAGAAAATATGGAAAGAAATATTGGCACACACCATTATTTTGATGAATCTCAAAATAACCATGCTAAGCAAATGGAGCCAGATAGAAAAGGAGCACATACTTCATTATTCTATTTATATAAGCGTCTGTATTATACAGATTCATGTACAGTGTCTGCAAGCAGATAAGTTTTCTTGGGATGTGGGGTAAGCACAATTAGAAGGGTGTGTTTCAGAAAGCCATGAGGATATGCTTTGGATTGTTGATATGTGTATTGTCTGGATTGTGGTGATGATTTTATGGTTGAATAAATAAATCAAACACATCAAACTGTAACATGTACAATATATCTTAGTAAGTTAATTACAATTCAATAAAGCAGATAAAATTGTGAACTAGGAGGTTATATCATAATATATGGAATAAATTAAAGTAAAATATGTCTTTAAAGTGAGAGTTAATAATCTAGATTAAAGCTTCTTTTGCAAGGCCTCACTCATTGTACTAAATGAATTAAAATACAAGTAGCTTTGATGTAAAAGATGAGGTATTCTGCCCAGAGAGATTGCATTTAGAATATAATCCTGATTGTCAAATGAAAAACAACTTGGGTTCACTCTGCAATTCAATGGAAAGCAAAGGCAAAGACACTAGACTAAACATTCCGAAGTAAATGAGTCTAATCAAGAGAGAACTACAAATATTTACTATTCACTACTAGCACTGTGGAGTGATGAATCATGATTGCATACAAGAAATATTATTTTTCAGAAAAGGTAAGAGGACTGATTCTTTAAAAAGAGGACAATGCTGCTTGGGTTAAAGAAAAATTATTTTATTTTTATTTGCTTATCTCCATTATTATATATACTAAAGGATAATCTGTGTATATTGGATATGTTCTGTTAATTTTCCACATCTGTGTGGAACACTGCAAATATTTTAGATTAAGATTAAATGTAACTTTTTTAAAACACAACATGAAAATCCAATGATGGAATGTTACACTTGTGCAGTCAGAAACTGGAAAATTGGTACTATGTACTTCAATTTGTCACTTGTCAACAGTTATGCCTTTTGGCAAAATAAAATTTAAAAACTGAAAAATACTTGTGAAAGATAAGTAAAGCACTCCAAGTATAAATTTAAAAGTAAAAAGAAAATTTAGTCATAATACTAAGTTACTAAAGACATATATATGCAGAACCATCCTTCTTTGTAATAACTAGAGGCCTGGTGCATGAGATCTGTGAACTTTGCGGGGGGGGGGGGGGTGTCCCTCAGCCCAGCCTACACTTTCTCACAGTCTGGGAGTTCCCAGGGGATGTCTGACTGACAGGGAGTGGGCCTTAGCTGGCAGTTGGACATCCTTAGTGCTGCTGTGGAGGCAGGAGAGGTTCCCACCACCACCACTATGCTCACCAGCTGTGAGCTTGGCTCAGGGCTTCTGGCTGAGCAGTGCTTCCCCTGTGGGAGCGCACTGACCACAAGGAGGCAGGTCCTGCGTTGAGCGTCTGTCACCTGGTGGTTAGTGTGAGACATAGTGACTGGTCATTCCACTGTTCGGTCTATTTGCATATTAGCCTTTTATTATATGGGATTTATTATATAGGATGTCAAATGTGTTGATTTAATGAAGACTTTAATGTAATGTTTTTTGAGAAAACTAAGTGGGTTGATTGAGGTTTCCTTGAATTAAGTAAGTTTTGTACATTTGAAGCTTTCATACAGGCACATGATAAATCTCTCAATTTCAAAATGTTTCTTTAAAATTTCTGAACAATTTTTGAATCTTTAACTTTTTCTGTTTTTATATTATTTTAAATGTTCAGTTTCTAATGTTTAGTATTTTGATGTTGGAATATATAAATACAATTGATTTTTAATGTTGATTTTCTCTCCTGTGACCTTGCTAAAATTGCTTCAAAATTTTGATAATTTATTTTTCATATTATTTAGGTTTTTCAATATTTGCAGTCATGCCATCCAACAATGGATAGTTTTATTTTTTCAATTCCAATCTTCATGAAGATTTTTGTTGCCTTGTTTTTTTGTGAGGAATTCTAGTGCCATTTTTTAAAAATATATTTTTATTGATTTCAGAGAGGAAGGAAGAGAGAGAGATAGAAAAATCAATGATGAGAGAGAATCATTAATTGGCTGCCTCCTGCGCGCCCCCCAGTGGGGATCCAGCCCACAACTTGGGCATGTGTCTTTGACCAGAATCGAACATGGGACCCTTCAGTACGCAGGCCAATGCTCTATCCACTGAGCCAAACCGGCTAGGGCTCTAGTACCATTTTTTCCTACTTCTCAAACTTAGGCAAAAAAGTTTGTTTCACCATTTGAATATGATATAATTTGTAAGATGTTCACATTTAATATGAATTTTTATCAAAATTAATAAAATACTTTAATTACAGACTTAAAATTACTTTCATACAACCATTTACAAATGTTTCAGAACCGCATATATGTCATGAACTAATGCTTTACTTAAAATAGTAAAAAAAGGATATTTATTTGACAAATATATGGCTTTCAATGGGTTAGAAGTTGTATTTCTCTGAATTTTGAGATTTTCTAATATTTATTAATAATATTACTTGATAAACATTATATAAACTAGGGGCCCGGTGCACGAAATTCGTGCACTGGGTGTGTGGGGGGGAGTGTCCCTCAGCTCAGCCTGCCCCCTCTCACATACTGGGAGCCCTCAGGCGTTGACCCCCATCACCTTCCAATCGCAGGATCAGTCCCTTGCCCAGCCTGACGCCTGGGCCAGAGGCGTCAGGCCTGGGCAGGGGACCCTCATTTCCACCCATCACTGGTTCTGCCCCCAGCCCAGGCCTGATGCCTCTGGCCCAGACGTCAGGCCTCGGCAGGGGACCCCCAGACCCCTCTGATTGCTGGCTCTGCCCCTTGCCCAGGCCTGACGCCTCCGCCAGAGGCGTAGACCCCCATCACCCTCCAATCTCCTGATCGGCCCCTTGCCCAGGCCTGATGCCTCAGCCAGAGGAGTTGACCCTCATCACCCTCCGATCACCAATCACTGGATCGGCCCCTTGACCAGGCCTGAGGCCTCTGGCAGAGGTGTCAGGCCTGGGCAGGGGACCCCCAGCTCCCTGCGGTTGCAAGCTCCACCCCTGTCCAGGCCTAATGCCTCTGGCCTAGGCGTCCGGCCCGGGCAGAGGGGACCTGCAGCTGCAGCAGCCCCGAGATCGCGGGCTCTGCTTTAGGCCCAGGCAAGGGACCCCTAGCTCCCGGGACTGCCAGCTTCGACCGTGCCCAGCTCCCATCGCTGGCTCCACCCCTACTTCCTGCTATCACTGGCCAGGGTGGCAAAGGCACCTGATTCTCCGATCATGGCTGGGGGGCAGGGCAAAGGCGGCCCCAGGGCCGCCTTTGCCCTGCCCCCCACCTCTTAGCTCCCCCCTGGGTTTCCGATCACTGTCAGTGGCAGGGGGCTTCTTCCTGCTTTCCCTTTCGCCTCCCTGTTGCCAGTTAACTGCCAATCTCAGTTGGCAGTTAATTTGCATATAGCCCTGATTAGCCAATGAAAAGGGTATCGCCGTACGCCAATTACCATTTTTCTCTTTTATTAGTGTTGATATGCTTAATAAAAACATAGTCCCTAATCACTTTTTAACTGTTAATTATAGTAGTTGTAATGAGGAATATCAACATGCATTATCTCTAAAGAAAACTAAACAAAATTCAAAATTTGGAGAATTTGCAGATACTGTCAATACTCCCTCATATATCCTTTCGTCTGTGCTGGTTCCCTGTCCTCGGTAAACTGGAATCTGCTTAGCCCATGAGCACCAAGAGTGTAAATCCCTGGGCAGTCATACTCTCCACCACCTCACCTCAGCTCTTAAACAATGGCTGGCGGAGGAGAAAGGCTTAATGTACTATCCCCTTGTCCCCTGATGGGAACAACTCTGAAATGTGATGACCACTATATTCTCCAGAACTCCCAACCACTAACTTCCCTGCATTATTGACTCCAAGTTCATCTCTATGGTATTTTGGATTTCTTCTCTTCCTGAAGCCCCACTTTTCTACAACTTTCCAACTTCGGGATGGGAAATCTTTAGATCATTTCATGTAAATTTTTTATCAACGTGAGTTTCTGGGGAACCAACCTGAGTCTTTGGCCACCTTGTACCTCTTAGCCAATAAGCCGGCTATTCATGTGTATTGATGTTTTGCATCAATTAATATTTTACTAATCTTATTGCTTTTTTAAATTAATTTTTTTTAGAGAGAGAAAGGAAAGATAAACATGGATTTATTGTTCTACTTATTTATGCATCCACTTGTTAATTCTTGTGTGTGCTTTGACCAGCCACTGACCAGGGAGGGATCAAACCTACAACCTTGACATACCCAAATGATGCTCTAACCTACTGAGCTACCCAGTCAGAGAACTAGTCTTATGCTTTTGATGTTTAACTAGAGCAATTGTTCTCAACCTTCCTAATGCCACGACCCTTTAATACAGTTCCTCATGTTGTGGTGACCCCCAACCAAGAAATTATTTTCATTGCTACTTCATAACTGTAATTTTGCTACTGTTATGAATCGTAATGTAAATATCTGATATGCAGGGTGTATTTTCATTGTTGCAAATTGAACATAATTAAAGCATAGTGATTAATCACAAAAACAATATGTAATTATATATGTGTTTTCCGATGGTCTTAGGTGACCCCTGTGAAAGGGTCGTTCCACCCCAAAGGGGTTGCAACCCACAGGTTGAGAACCGTTGAACTAGAGGATCCCAACATATGATGCAGTTGGTAAAGACATTTACTGAAAGTAGTGTTAGAAAATAAATATAACCATTTAATAACATTTAGACATTAACTAATCAATCGATGTTGCAATTGTGAAAGTTATTAAGAAATTGTTCTCAAGGTGAATATAAAATTAAAGCTTTTTCTGTGTTCCAATTTTTTTTTAAATCTTGCTAGTATCCTATTTCACACAGTATACTTTTAATTTATCTTTATTGTTGAAAGTTTTACAGATCTCCCCCATCCCTCCCTGCTATTAACCCTCTTCTCTCACTCCCCAGGCCTTCACTCCACTATTGTCTGTGGCCATAGTTATGCATATATGCATAAAAATTTGGTTAATATATTCCTGCCCGCCCCCTCCTTTGAGAATCCTCAGTTTGTCCCATGCTTACATGTCTCTGGCTCTATTTTGTCAGTTTATTGTGTTCATTAGATTCCATATATAAGTGAGATCATGTGATATTTTTCTTTCTCTGACTGGCTTATTTCACTTAGCATAATACTTTCCAGGTCCCTCCATGCTGTCTCAAATAAGATTATGGGGGAAATATTTACAGCTGCCTAGTATTCCATTGTGTAAATGTATCTCAGCTTTTTTATCCACTCATCTACTGTTGGGCACTTAGGCTATTTCCAGATCTTAGCTTTGTAATAATGCTGCTATGAATATAGGGGTGCATATATTCTTGCTGATTGGAGTTTCAGGCTTCTTACGATATATCCATAGAAGTGGGATCACTGGGTCAAATGATATTTTGCACAGTGCATTTAAATTATTGGTTTGTGAATTTTTTTTTTTAAATCCTCACCTGATGATATGTTTATTGGTATTAGGGAGAGGAAGGGAGAGAGAGAGAGGAGAGAAATATTGATGTGAGAAACATAAATCGTTATCTCCCGTACAAGTCCTCCTCCCTGCAAGGAGGTATCAAACCTGCCACCTCGGTATGTGCCCTGACCTGGAATTGAATCTGCAGCCATTTGATGTAAGGATGATGTTCCTGTCAGGGCTGAGTTAAAAAAAAATGGACTACTAGATACTTGCAAGCAACCATAATGTTTCATTTATCTGAAATCCAGTACATCTTAAAAAATGTTTAAATGAATAAAGACATAAATGAATGGATAGGTCAGGATTTGTGGCTTATATAGCCTTGAAAACTAAGAGACAAAATTGAGTCTTAAAGTCATAAACCTAGAATCAAAACTAACTAGAATGCTTGATCAGCTCTTTGTTTTTTCTTTAAATAGACATTACTTAAAATTGTAATAAAACCTGAAAATATGAAATCATCTTTTCTCTTATTTTTTTTATCATAATCAAATGCATTGAACATCATCTGGATCTATTTTGACTTCAGTGATTTATCATCATACAACTTTTAGGGCTTAAAGTTGATAATATATGGATTAATGACAAAAGGTTGACATTTCTTAGTCTTTGACTAATATCTGTGTTGGAGGTAATAAAATTGCAGCAATAACCAAAATATCAGAACATTCAGTTCTTCTCTAAAACATCTCTGTTCCAGTGACATCTTACAAGCATCCTGCTAACAGGTTGACAGTAAGCTAATTTTAAGCTGGTAATATAATGTCATTTGAAAGCCAACAGAATCTCAGGGTCATCATATATCATGAAGCTGAATGGAGTCATGAGAAAATTCTTGAAGTGAAAGAAAGAGAAATAATTCTGAAAGAATATTTTTTTTTTTATAAAAATGGTGTAATTTTTATGATGGAACCAAGAGTTTCTGACCTTATAAAGATACACATATGTCAATATTATAAATAATAATTAATTAAGGGTTAACACACTTCTTCTTTGTCACTGAAATTATATATTTTTCATGCAGCACACCAAATAACCCATTATCCGCTTTTCTATTTATATTGAAGTATTACTGTGGTAATACATTTCTTTCCTTGATACACTTCTTATTACTGCATAAAATTTCCATAATTGGAATACCCATTTAACTCTAATCTTTTTTAATTGAAAGTATGTGAACTATAAAATAGCAAAACAGAATATATCTTCAAGAAATTATCTTTTATCTCTCTGTGCATAAAAGAGCCTTTTAACAGTCTAATTAGTAATTGTTTTAATAGCTCTGGGAACATATTAAAGCACTAAAAATTTTGGTAAGACTTAAAAATAATGACAGCTATTTTAAAAATATGTAAATTTGATCATGAGCATTAGATTCTAGTGGGTATAGCTAGTTGAAAGAGTGAATAAATCATTTTTGTATATGAAACAAGTTAAGAGTGTCATTACTAAAATTATACTTACTATACTATATAATATGTCTTTTAAATTGTTCTAGACTTTCTATATTTATATGCAAAAGAGGGTAGTTAGCAAAATATATTCAACTGTGCAAATTTGCAAATGTACTCGCATACATTTATACATTCAAAATTTAAAACAATATGCTGCTTGTAAGTTCAACTATTTCTAAAAGTAATAAAATTTAAATATTCAACATAACTTGTTCAAAGCAAAACTCAAAAACCCCACTTTTTTTTTTTTTAATGATTTTTAGAGAAAGAGATGAAGGGAAAGAGAGATAAACTTCAATTTGTTGTTCTGCTTATTGGTGCATTCGTTGGTTGCTTCTTGTATGTGCCCTGATCAGGAATCAGAACCCACAACCTGACTTATCAGGACAATGCTCTAACCCAGTGGTCGGCAAACTCATTAGTCAACAGAGCCAAATATCAACAGTACAACGATTGAAATTTCTTTAGAGAGCCAAATTTTTAAGACTTAAACTATAGAGGTAGGTACATTGTTATTAAGTTAATTAGGGTGCTCCTAAGCTGGCCTTTGCTAAAAACGTCCTCAATCTGATTGAGGCATGTTCCCTGAGGTCGACCCCTTCCAACTCTCCCATCCACACTTGTCTTGTATACTTGTTTTGTCTATCTCCTTTCGTTCATCCTCTCTATATGTCCAAACCATCTCAACATACCTTCCTCAATCCTCGACACTACATCTTCTTTCACTCCACAATGTTCCCTAAAATTAACTTAATAAACTTTACTTAAAGTTTTAAGTCAACTTCGCACTGTACGTGCGCGCCCGCACGTGGTATTTTGTGGAAGAGCCACACTCAAGGGGCCAAAGAGCCGCATGTGGCTCACGAGCTGTGGTTTGCCAACCACTGCTCTAACCAACTGTGCTACCCAGCCAGGACCAAAAATCTCACTGTGAAGGCATAGTGTGATGCAGCCTCCTCTTTCTCTCTAACTGCATCTCTTCCTTCTCTGATTAGTCCTCTGGTTACTTCTGGCCAGGTTCACTGCCTCCTTTCTCTTTCTCGAATGTGCTGAACATTCACTTTGTCTCAGCATCTTTACATTAGCACCACACCCCCACCCCGTGCTCTCCCACCCGCTTCTGGTCTGGAACACTATTACCTGAGACAAGCCACAGTAGCCACACTTACTGATGAAAACTTTCCCAAGCATTGTTTTACGATTGCAACCTGTTATTACATTCCCATATTTCCAAGTTATTTTGTCATGAAATTTTTTTAGCACTCATCTTTCCCTTATATATTGTAACATTGATCCATGTGTTATGTTCATTGTGTATTTGCCCCTGTAGAATGTAGCTTTATGAAGGTGGGGTATATTTTTCTTTTTTATTTACTTATTTTAAAAATATTGATTTTAGAGAAAGGGAAAGAGAGAGAGAGAGAGAGAGAGAGAGAGAGAGAGAGAGAGAGAGAGAATGAGAACCATCAGTGTGAGAAAGAAACATCAATCTGTTGCCTTCCATAAACACCCTGACTGGGGTTGCACCCACAGCGTGGGTCTGTATCCTGACCCGAATTAAAACCCACCACCTTTGAGCAACAGGATTTATTTCTAAATAAGTGTATCACAAATTCTGAATAACGTGCTCAGTACACAGTAGATGCTTAAATAATTTTCAAATGAATAACTGAATTAAAAAATAAACAAAAAAATCAAAGCTTAAGTCAAACAATAAATAATAGAACTGAGATGGTAGCTTAGGGCTATCAGACACTAAGGAACTACATATTACATTAAATGTCTAGTTCTGTAACAAACCAACCCTATATATATTTTCATACTGAGACCATTCACTTACTTTCCTATAAATTCATTTTTAGTAGCTTTACGATTAAACAAAATATGCACCATTAGAAAACATTGTTGGGAACAAGGCTTCCATTTCGTTGTATTCTGAACTAGCAGTGGGAAAGCTGGAGAAGCTATTCATCCAAAGCGAAGTGCTCGCATACTTTAATTACAGATCTGCAAACATTAAACTCTTTCCTGTGAATGTGAAGCTGCTTTCACATTTTTCTAACTGAAATATTCCACAGTAAATAAGAGGTGCCCAATTCTGTTTCAATTATATTTGTGGTTAATGACTGCATATGATTCAGAGAGAGTAAATTGAAAGGGTGAGGGCTACGCCCTCCATCTTACTCCAGATCCTCCATATTTAGGCAGCAGCCATCAGCCATGTGCTCGGCAAGGAGCTTCGTCCCGGAAGCCCAAGCCTCTGCTCTTTAAACTAACCAATGACAATCAAGGGACGTGCGCACCATAGACACAACCACATCCTGTGTAACAAGACCCCGACTTGCACCTGGCCAATTGGCAGGGCCCACAGTCATCTCTCCTCCCCTTACTCCAACCCCCCTATTAAATCCCTCTTCCCACCGGCCTAGCTCTCTTGTCTCGCCGCTGTGTCGGTAAAGAGGCTGGGAGCCAAACCCGAGTTTGAATAAAGACTCTTTGCTTTTGCATCAGACTCAGCTGGCTCCCTGGTGGTGGTCTTTTAGGGATCTTGAAATCGGGGCATAACATAAATCACAAGGTGAAAAAAAAGCTGTTTTTGATGTGGATGTTGAAAATACTTTTGAGATATGCAAAGATAAATATAGCAGTTGAGAGGAAGTTTTTGAAAAAGTCTGAAGACTTAAAGAGGCATGATGTGATCAGGGAATGGAGAATACTTCCGTAGAATTAGCTCCCATGGTGCTTTCTAGGGAGCAATGGAAGATTAACCAGGAAAAATAAAGTATGAGGGCATTTCTACGCCAAGCTAACCCTGTATTAGATTTATCTGGATGTTTAAGCACAGACAGAAGATGAAAAGTAACTGAACAGAATAGAACTTAAAATATTTTTAAAATTAAATTTATTGGGGGGACATTTGTTATTTTTGACAAGTATTACATTATTAATGCTGCATATATTTTGAATGAGAGTTTTATTTGTGCATGTTTATTTCATTGTTGGATATAAAAATGCCAATTAGGATAAAAATGCAAGGCAAATTAAAAACAAAGTTTGAAAAATAATATATTTCAAAATAAATAAATTACACTTTTTATAACTGAAAAAAATCTTACATTTTAAATTGATGAAAAGAAAAGTTATAACACTGCAATTAGTGTTTGATAATTTGATATAAAAGTTTTAAGTTTATAACTATAAAGTGAGATGATAAAAACAAACATTTAAAATTAATTATTTATCTTAGCAGGGTGCTTTTCAAGTTGATTTTAATGCACAGTAAATTTGGAAAATTTACTTAAGTTGTTAAGTGAGGTGTTATTTTCATTATTCTATTCATTACTTAATAGTATTTTTATCACCCACTATTGGTCTGATTTTTGGAAAGTTATATATTTTGATTTCACAAAGTTATTCCATAGCCATTAAATATTCAAAATATTTTTGAAATTATTTATAATTTGTCATTCTAATATATTTTCTATATTAAAATATAATAAATTTAACATTGAATTTTTCAATATGAATTAATCCAATATATTTGTGAAAATATGTGAGCATTTGCTGCTATAACTTCCAACCTATGGGAGGCCACTGAAATCAACATGAATAAAATATGTAACTTTTAACTTTTGGTTTTATATATTAATTTTACAAGTGTGCAAAGTCAATAGACTTATGATTAAATTTTCACACAACACACACATAAGACTTATTTTTTTAAAGTTATACCCATTAAAAAAAAATCACACACACAAAAACTATGTTCTAGAAGAAAAGATAAAAGTGCTTATTTTGCATTGTAAATTCACTGTTTTCATGGTAGACTCTCTTTAGGAGGTGTATTAAAATTCGGTTGATATTTTATTAATATAGAGGAATCAAAACAAAATCAAATAAATAAATTATGATTATTTCTTTTCCTGCTTCCACTTAAGATATAAAAGAAAATACAAAGAGATGAACATTTTCAACAAAAACTGGTAATATTTTGTATATTAAGTAAAATGAAGTTAGGCCCTGAAAAGAAGTGTAGAATAATTTGAAAGTAAATAAGAAAAGACTGCTCTAAACAATGACCAGAATAACAAAGTTAATATAGTGTTATAATGTACCCCGCGAATCACAGAAGGACGCCTCAATAAGTCGAATTAAAGAGTCACATTTATTGCAATCCGGGACTAAGAGGGGGCATTTTGCTCTCCCAAATCTCGCAGTGATAAGATAGCCGCAACACCAGATTTATATAGGCACAAATCACAAAGGTATTGATTACATCCCAGGGTTTGGAATGAGGAACCTGGTTCGCAAAAAAGCAGTTTACAGAAGCAGAATTGAGCATGTTAATTATAGTTTGGGGTCTCCGGATCTCTGAGTTGACAGGAACACATTATCTAGAGCCCTCGGGTCTTGGGATAATTGTGTTGTCCTGGTTCCCAGGTACAGAGGAATTTGCTTTTTAAAACCAGCAAGATCACAATCAATGGGATATTCACATTACAATCAATAAGGCATTCAATCGAATGGGATGATTTATATAATTCAGAAAATCAAAATAACTTTTCTATTGTTAAGCCAAACAGCAGGGTTAGAGTTAAACTACAGTTTCTACCTGAGGTGATTGCTACCATCCTTCAATAGCACTTCATAAAAAGTGAACTCTTTAGAAATACTATGATTTGTACAGTAATTCTTCACTCTAATTCCCATTCAAAAAAAAAAATGCCTTCATTGGATAGGTGCAGCCATTTAAACACTGCATACAAGGATGTGATCTTAGGCATAAACTGTGGTACAAAACACAAAATGCAAGAGACCAGACAGAGTTCACTGGGTTTATAGGTTTTCAATCCCTTTTTACAAGAAAAGAATTGATACTTTGAAAACTCCAGGAATAAATACCTTTATGAGTAGCCAGATTAACAGGCAAAAGGAATGAAGGTGCTCTTCAGTTAAGTAGGGTAAGCTAGAAGGCATTTAACAGACACTAGAAATTTGACAAGAGTGTTAGCTAGAATGTCACTTGTAATTTATGATCTAAGATGAGTCAACATTGAGGTTAGGGAGTAACATAGGAAAGTAGAAACAAAGTAGCGAGCTTTGGGTGCAAGATAATTATTATGTCTCTGAGTTGTGACTTGGCTATTTTTTTAAGCTATAAATATATGGCATCAGAAATATTATAAATCACTATAAATATTATATATCATTAATAATCTCTAAGAATGTTTTCTCGCTGGGAGACCAAAACCTACTTGTAGAGCCATAGATTAAATGTGCATAGTATAACAAGCCAGTCAGAGAAAGATAAGTATCGCATGATCTCACTCATATATGGAATCTAATGAACAACATAAACTGATGGACAAAAATAGACTCAGAGACATAGAAGCATGGAACAGACTGTCAAACCTCAGAAGGAAGATAGGGGAGGATGAGTGAGGGGAAAGAGATCAACCAATGAACTTCTATGCATATATGCAGAACTCATGGACACAGACAATAGGGTGGGGAAGGCCAGGGGTGGGGGCAGGGGCAGGCTGGGAGAGGTCAATGAGGGCAAAAGGGGTCATATGTAATACTTTAAACAATAAAGATTTAAAAAACATTTTTAAATGTGTGTAGTATGTCTACTCTGTGTCTAGCATAGGGAAGATACTTGAGGAAAAGCAACTGCATCATCAGTGTCATCATCGTTAGAGTAAAAAGCTTATATAAGACATATTCTAGTGAACTGAGATGGATCATAATAAAGAATGTAGAACAAAGACACACGAGTAAATTATTTATTGCAAAGTTGCACAGTGATCTGGTAATAAAAATAGAATATAAATTGTTTTAGTGGTTAAGAAAACTGATTTATTTTTATGTATAATAAAATAAAAGTTTCTAATTTTGTGTATTAGTTTTTGTGGTGCATATATAACAAGTTACCACATATTTAGTGTTTAAAAATACACAAATTTTCATATTTACACAATAAATATGAAAATATTTAATAATCATGTTTTCCTGGATGACAGAGTTGTCACTAGGCTAAACATCAAAGTGTTGTCAGTGCTACATTCCTTTCGGGGGACTGAGGGAAGACTCTGTTTTCTCCTCTTTTGCAGTTTCTAGAGGTTGTGTGCATTTCTAGTCATATTATTTTTTGGAGTGGGGGGAGCTAATAAAAATATAACCATAATTCTACATGAGATATGAGCTTAAATAAAAGTGAAAGGTTTAAAATAAAATGATTTTTAAAAACCTGCAAAGTGTAACTTAAATATTTTAAAGACCTGAAAATGTTGATAAATCAAAAACCCCCATGGCATTTAGTACTTTCGGAAGGGAAAATCCACCAGGATAATAAAATAATCATGAAAATTTCTGCCCAGAATAACATACTATCGAAATCATTAATTTACTAACTTTTGAAATAAACACACTTAAAAAACCCCTACGTTTCATTTGAAGGGAAATATATTCTTCAGAAGTTAATAAATTACTCCTGCTATTGTGAGTGTGCATCTGTGTTTAATTTTATGCTCCTCTCTTAAATTCTTTCAGTATGGGTAATCTTTGTGCTTTACATGTTTATATTTACTTAATGTCTAATGTAGTGCATAATATAATATCAATAAAAATGGAGCTCAAAAATGAAAAGATGAGCCTAAAATTCCAATAAGATAAATATACTTATTAAATGTAAAATATATTTTAATATAGTAATAAATTTTACGAGCCAAAATAAATCCAGATCTGAGTCAGTTCTAGAAAACTACCTTTATTTCGAGTATTTTATTTTTATTTACATTCTGCTTACACTATTTTAAGAAAAAGGTATACTTTCTATACTTAACACCTATATATTTTTACACAATTACCATAAACAAATTAGGATATATTTTAAAGAAGAAACCATTCATAATAGTACAATGAGTAAGATATCTAGAAATAAGTATTTTCATGGTTAAAATGACACCACTTTATTGAAAGACATTAAAATTTTAAATAAATGCAAAAACCTTGACAGCAAAAAGAAAAACTATATTTTTAAAGTAGTTAATGAGGAGATAGAAGAGGGGTAGGTAACTGGGTAGCAACAGGACCACAGGAAGGGAAAGCAGGACCTAGAAGTCCAAGAATAACAGGATCTTGTAAACATGGATAGAATGTAGCTTGCTGACTGCATGCTGGTTTGAGAGTAACCATAGAGAGAAATAGAATAACCTAGGGCAGTGGTTGGCAAACCGCGGCTCGCGAGCCACATGCGGCTCTTTGGCCCCTTGAGTGTGGCTCTTCCACGAAATACCACATGGCAGTGCGCATGTACAGTGCGAATGAAACTTCGTGGCCCATGCGCAGAAGTTGTTTTTCGGCCTGGGTGAGTCTATTTTGAAGAAGTGGTGTTAGAAGAAGTGGGGGGTGTTGGTCGATTGGGTGACGGGAGACGCGGCACAGGCGGCCTCAGGATACGCAGCGCGAGGGGAGGGGGGGAGTGATTCATGCAGGAGTTGAGTGAGCCAGTCAGTCAGCAGTCTCCTTGTGCAGTGGTTAGTGCTAGTCGCGTCAGCAAATCGCACGTGGGTGACAAATGTAAAGTTTATTAAGTTAATTTTAGGGAACGTTGTGGAGTGAAAGAAGATGTAGTATCGAGGATTGAGAAAGGTATGTTGAGATGGTTTGGACATATAGAGAGGATGAACGAAAGGAGATAGACGAAACAAGTATACAAGACGAGAGTGGATCGGAGAGTTGGAAGGGGTCGACCTCAGTGAACGTACCTCCATCAGATTGAAGACATTTTTAGCAAAGGCCAGCTTAGGAGTACCCTCATTAAGTTAATAACAATGTACCTACCTCTATAGTTTAAGTTTAAAAAATTTGGCTCTCAAAAGAAATTTCAATCATTGTACTGTTGACATTTGGCTCTGTTGACTAATGAGTTTGCCGACCACTGACCTAGGGCTAATCCCACGCTAGGTAGAAGTTGCTAAAGCAACCCAACTAGACAGAAAGGAAGTGCCTGTAGGAGGTGTGAGCTTTAAAATATTGGAGTTGCTAAAGCAGAATTCTTTGAAATGACCAATCGGGAGCTAGCAAAGCATATATCTACCCCTGGACAAAGAAGCACACTCTCTTCTCTCTCTTTTGCACTGGCTTCCTGGCCCCCCTGCGCCCACACGGCTATGGCCATATAGGACTCCACACATGGACTGATGGACTTTAATCAGCTTGGATGCTGCACTACACCCCGTGGCAACACGGAACGGAAGCTCTGGACACCGGCCTGCTTTGGGCTCTGCTGGAACCCCAGCTGCACCTTTTCCAGGACTGGCTTAAGGGGCAGGGGACTGTGGAACCTGAGACAAAGAAGCTTCACTGATAACCCGCTTTGGGCCCCCTCCCTGCCTGCTGCAGGGAGCCCATCTCTCTCTCAGTAAACTTTGCTTCTGTTTAGTGTCTTTGTCTGTGAACTCAGTCTTTCATTTTGCAAGTCAACGAAGTAGAACCCAAATACAGCACTTTGGTTTCATTAATACTCTTCAAACTGACCTATAGATTTAAAGCAATTTCAATAAAAGTCAGTACAGATTTTCATATATTTAAATCACTAATAATCAATAAGCTACTTTTACAAAAGAGTAAGGAGGACAAACTTTCACTTTGGGATATTTGAGCATAGCATGAAATCATAAGATTAGAAATAGACTTATGCAGAGAAAGACAAATTAATTTAAAAAGAATAAATTACACTGAAATGTACCCTAACAAATTTAGAATTTGTATATTAGGGTATGGAAAATTAATAAGAAAATTAGAGGTTATTCAATAACTACATCTAAAAACTAGTTTAAATTAAAAAAAATAAAATAAAATTGGTCTTGGAGTTGAAGAAAACTATTTCAAAATTTATATTGACTTAAATATCAAAAACAAGTGGAAAACTTTTAATAAGAATTATAGTTGGGAGGTTTTCTGACCTTTGATTATCACTAATTATGTAGTATCAACTATAAAAAATACATTTTAAGCCACATTTATATGAATAATTTATGTCCATCAAAAATCAAGAAGTGAAAAGACAAGTTACCAAGTGGTAGAAGATAACTACAACACTTGCTGAAAAAGGGGTTATGAGAAGTTTTTCAAAACAAATAAATAAAGAACAAATATGAGCAAAATAAGTCAAGTTTTTAATAGAAGAGGAAACACATATGACCAATAAGCATATTAAGACATATTTAAGCTCATTAGTGATCAGAGAAATAAAAACTCAGATCACAATGAAATACCATTTTTTACCCAGTACTAAATGTTAAGAAGTCTAAAAGTTTGAAACATTGTAGAGTATGTAATCAAGCTGAACTCATATCTACTTCTGGTGTGTATGAAAATCAATACAACCACTTTAGAAAAAAGTTTGCCAATGTGTGTATACAGATATACAACCCAGATTTGTCACTCCTAGATATGTACTCAAGATAAGTTGTTTCAATTATATACCAAGAGTAATGGGAAAAGCTGTTCTGAGTAGCCCCATGGTAAAAGCAGAATATTATTTGAGGTAGAATACAGTGTTCAAGAGCAGAAGAATGGGTACATAGATTTTATATATTCACAAAACAAAATTTAACCATGTGTGACTATTTATCAATATACTATAACTAGTGGCCTGGTGCACAAAATCCGTGCACATTAAAAGGGAATGAATTAGAGGAAATATTTTAATATTGCTCTGTGCCTTTTCTCTATAATAGAAGTGTCAGAGATGAAAGAAAATTAGTAAAATGTATATGAAAATCTCCCTCCTGTCAGAGTCTGGGACGCACCGCAGGACCCAGAGTCAAGTCACCGCCCACCCGCTCGCACCTCGAAATCACAGGAGACCAGACCCAGCCGGCTCCACCCCCATCAAGCCCCGCTGGGTGAGGGGTGCAGCCTCAGGTCCCCAGTCAAGCCCTGTTGGGGAGGGGGGTGGTCTCAGGTCCCTCGGCCCCAGTGTGAGGGAGCGAGTGCATGAAAACCATTTGCATATTAGCTCATTATTATATAGAATATTAATCAGCAGTCAAAACGCACAAATTTAAGCTCCAGAAACAACAATGCTAATGAATTTACTAATATATTATTAAGTAAATGAAAAATGTATTAAAAGTTTACATAAAGCATATTTATTTTTTAAAAAACTGAAAATTAAACAGCAAATATTTCATAAACAAAAATATTTATAAAGTATATGGCTGTATAAGTGTATGCCTATGTATAACATGTATGTATACATTTGTATATAACTTATATGTACAATACATATTATATATACTATGATAAAACAAGACTCAAGTTGGAATGGCAGGAGAATAGAAGAATTTGTAACTTACTGACAAAATTCTAATTCTTCTGTGTGGTGATAAGTTCATGGTTATTTACTATTTTATGAATTGTTGCAAATTACACATAATAAAAAATGAGATTTATAGATTGAACAATAATTAGTATATAAAATTATTAAATATGATCCATGTGATTCTGGAAAACTAAGATTCATAATATAATGAAGATATAAATTCATAAATGTTCAAATAATTCTGATGGTTGAGAAAAATGACAAGTTCTTTTTTGTAAACACATTTCCTTCATGTAAGAAATCATATACATATGCAGATATATTAAAATAATTATATGGTTTAGTTGATCTTATTTCAATTTTTCCTAAGAAGTGTGTTCCATTATAATGAAGTTAAGTAGACCTCCTAATGAAATATTAGTCACAAATGTCACAATAGAAATAGTATGAAAATGGCATATATCAACTAGATTGTTTGATTTAATTATATTTGAACATTGCCTGTAATCACAATGCATTACTTTTCTTTTGCCTTTAAATATCAGTGATGCAATATTAACATATTTCAATTACTCAAGAACTGTATTGTTATATAATCCAAGTGAGTTGTTTCTTCATGATAGTGGGGAAAAAAAAATAGGACCAAGATTTCATTATAGAAAAATATTTTGAGGAAAGCTAAAAGTAAAATATGCATTTAAAAATATAAAATCTGCCGAAACCGGTTTGGCTCAGTGGATAGAGCGTCGGCCTGCGGACTGAAGGGTCCTAGGTTCGATTCCGGTCAAGGGCATGTACCTGGGTTGCGGGCACATCCCCAATGGGGGATGTGCAGGAGGCGGCTGATCGATGTTTCTGACTCTCTCTCTCTCTCTCTCTCTCTCTCTCTCTCTCTCTCTCTCTCCCTCTCTCTCTCTCTCCCTTCCTCTCTGTAAAAAAATCAATAAAATATATTTTAAAAAAATAAAAATATAAAATATAAAATTTATTATTAATTTAGCTTATTTTGTTAGTGTTTTAGGTGGAACTGTATCCTCTCAAAATATATATATATTGAAGATGTAACCTCCAGTACTTCAGAATGGATACTTATTTGATATTTAGTGGGACCCTAAGCCTATGACTCCAATATAAAAGCAGCTGATTACAGGTTAAAAAGCCATAGGTGCAGAGTCTATTTTAGAAGTAGTCTTTAGGGTCCCCAAAACAATAGGGGAGACCAAATGAGAATAAAAAAGGGGAATGACACCTCAGGCATGTACTACTATATTAAACTTAAAACACTCCTCTTATCCAGTAATCAAACTCCTAGCAAGACAAACATAAAACTTCACAAAATAGGTATATTTACCACAGTCCCTATTACCAATAGAGTTTATATGATTTTCAATAAAAATTACAAGGCATTTTAAGGGGTAAGAAAAAACAGTATAAAGAAACAAGTCAAGTATCAAAAATAGATTCAGTTATAATAATACAGATTTTAAAATTATCAGACAATGACTATTAATAATAGGCTATGGTGGAAAAAGTAGACAACATAAAAGAACAAACAGGTAAAGTTAGCAGAAATATATTTCCTGAAAGAAAGAAAAAACTATTAAAAATTTAAAAGTGAGATTGCAGCAATAAATAATGCTCATTTTAAGCTCATCAGTAGCCTAGACATAGATGAGGAAAAACTCAGTGAGTTGAAGATAAGTCAATATAAATTTCCAATATATGACACATATGCAATGAAATATAAATTTCTGAATCTGAAATGCAAACAACAACAACATAAACAGAGTGAAGAAAAGACCAGGATATTCATGAACTGTGGAAAAGAAAAAAAAAATTTAAAGAGTAACATAGATATACTTGAGTTGCCAGGAGAAGAAAGATAGAAAGAAACTGAAGAAATATTTGAAGTATTAATGGTCAAAACTTTCAAAAACAATGTGAGGCAACAAACTACAGATCCAGGAAACTCAGAGAATACCAATCAGAACCAATAATAATAATGATAATAATAATAATAATAATAATAATAATAATAATAATAAACAACCTATCCTTAGTCTAATCATATTTAAATTACAGAAAATCTAAAACAAAAAGAAGATCTTAAATGAAGCCTGAGCAGAAAAACAACTTAAATACAGAGGAACAAAGATGCAAATTATAGCAGACATATTGTGAAAAACAAGGGAAAGAAAAAGAGAGTGGAATGAAATATGTAAAATGTTGAAAGATAAAAGACACCACCATCTAATTCTTTATCCAGCAGAATTATCTTTTATAAGTAAAAGTTAAATAAAGATTTCATCAGTGGACCTAACTTGTAAGAAATATTAAAATAAGTTTTTTAAGAAGAAGAAAATGGTACAGATCAGAAACCTGTATCTATGTAAAAAAAGGAAGATTATGAGAAAAAGAATAAATCAAAATTTAATAAAATCTTTTATTTTTTTCTTATTCTTAATATATAACTTTTCAAAATAATAATAGCAACATTGTAGTTTGTGATTATTTAAGTGAAATGAATACAATGTTATAAAGGATTGAACAATTTTTGAAAGATAAAAGCATTATCCAGGAGGTAGTATAGTACTATTTAAAAGAAGATTGAGATTATGTATATTAAATAGTCTAGTGCTACCACTGACAAAAGTAATTTTTTATAAAGAAGTATAATTGATGTGCTAAGAGATGAGAAAGAATGGAATTATAGAAAATATTAAACTAAAGCCAGAGAAAGCAGAAAGGAAAGGGTAGCTTTTTTTAAAAAAAGAAAATGAACTTGTGCAACAAATAAAAATAATTGCAAAGTAGGCAGGTAATTAATCTAACTATATTAATAATTACTCTAAGTGTCAATGTTTTAATACGATACTTTAAAAATAGACTCTCAAAATGGATGAAAGAACCGTCTTGTCTGGCAGAAATCCACTTTATATGTAAAGACACTAATAGATTGAAAATAAAGGAATGGAAAAAGATATTTCATGGAAACACTAATTCAAAGAAATCTAGAGTAGCTTTATTAATTTCACTGAAAGCAGAGTCAGAACAAAGGAACTTTTCAGGGATAAATAGGGGCATTACATATGATAAAGAGATGGATTCTCTAATAAACCATAACAATCATTAGAATATAGTCACCAAATATCTGTGTGCCAAAAAATGTGAAACAAAAACTGATATATTTTCCAGGAGAAATAAATAAACCCACTATTAAAGTTGGAGGCTTCAAAACCCCTTATATATAAATGATCGATCTAGCAGGCAGAAAATCAGTGAGAATACAGTGATCTGAACAGCATCATAAATCACCTGGGCCTAATTGACGTTTATAGACTACTTTATCCAGCAACAGCAGAATGCACATGCTCCTCAAGCTCACATAGAACATTTACCAAGATAGACCATTCTGGCCCATAAACGCACCTAAAACAAGTTAAAGAGCAGAAATCTTACAAAGTATGTTTTCAGACCACAATAGAATAAAACTAAAAATCAATAGCAGAAAGATAACTGGAAAAATCACAAAATATCTGAAGTTACACAACATACTTTTAAATATGTCATAGATCAAATAAGTCTCAAGGGAAAATAATAGAATGAACTAGGTATAGGTCATATGGGAACCTAATATTATTTCTATAATTATTCAATAGGTCTAAAACTGTTTTTAAAAATAAGGTCCCTGATAACAGCTATCCTATAAAATAAATTGCTAATATGCTAATCAGATTGGATAGCAGAACGACCTTCTAGAATAACCTTCCAGAATGACCTTGCTGAACGACCCGTGGGTGGGGGTGGGGCCATGAGGCAGCCGGGGCTGCGAAGGCCTATGCTTGCATGAATTTTGTGCACTGGTCTTCTAGTAGTTAATAAATCAACAAAAGATTTAAAGACAATAATAAAATATGTTATATTAATAAAAATAATGATAGATAAGGAAAACAAAACAAATAATAGATGGGACAAATAAAAAACAACTGGCAACACATTAGCTTTAAATAAAACCATAGTGATAATACAGTAAATGTAAGTAATCTAAAGACAATAGTAAAAAGGAAGGAATTACCAGAATAGATTATAAAAGAAATTTAATGGTATGCTGCCTACAGTATAAAGATTTTCAATTTAAGTCACAAATGCATCTAAATAGAAATAATGGAATACATACACAACATTCACTGAATCAAAAGAAAACAGTAGTGTTATATTAATATCAAATAATATTTTAGAGGAAATAGTATTACCAGGAACAAAGAAGGTCATTTAATGATGATAAAAAGAGAGGCGCATCAAAAGAACATAAAAGTCCCCTAAATGTGCACTTAATAACAGAGTTTCAAAATCAAGAGCTACATTTTATAGAAATGTAAAGAGAAATAGATAAGATCAAATTATGATTAGATAATCTTATACCCCTTACTCACAATTTAATAGGATAAAAAATCATTAAGGATTCAGAAGTCTTTTATAATAACTAATTTACCCTAATTTATAATTATATAACATTTTAACAAAAACCAATAGAACACATATTATTTTTTAGTTTACTTATACCATTTACTAAGGTAGACAATATCTAAGTCATGATACATGTTTCAATAAATTTGAAAGGTTTTGAATCAGATATTTTCTGATTATAACTAAGTCAAAGTAAAAGTAAATAAAATAAAGAATGATTTTAAAATTCTCATCTATTTGGACACATTTAACACAAACAATAAGAACTACAAAATCTACATGAAAAGTAATTTAAAACTAGTTAAAACTAAATGAAGATGAAAAGATGGCATCACATTTGTCTGATACATCTGTATAGCAAGATATGTCTCTATTAGAAAAGAGAAAAAGGTTTTATATCAATTACTTAAGATTCCACCTAAATAAATTTTAAAAGCAATTTAAATCAATGTAAGCAGGAGAAAAATAGTAATGAAAAATCAGAAATCAGTACATTAAAAAAATAATCAATGAAATCAAAAGTTGAGACATTGAAAAGTAGCGATAAATGGACATAACTCCAGGAGACTAACTTTTTTTAGAAGTAGACATGAATATTTATACCAAGAATGGGAGAAGACATTACAGACATTAAAATAATTGTAAAACATTATTAGCAGAACCTCTATGCCAGTTCATTTAACAACTCAGAGTGTATGGAAACATTCCTTGAATGACATAAACTGACAAAGATCATCATAGAAACACAATAACCTTCTATTTATTAAAGGTATTGGACTTCTAGTGAAAAGACTCCCCACAAAAATCTCTTCACCTATATTGCTTCACTTGTTACTTTTATGAAAGATTTATGGAAGAAATACACAAACTTTTCCAGGAAATTAAAGAGGAGAAAACATGTTGCGACCTGCACGGCTAGGTTCAGGACCTGAAGGAGGGGCCAATGCACAAATGAAAACATTAGACAAGAAATATGAATTATTAAGGGGTGGGGGCCAGGTGGTGTCTCTTTCGTGAAGAGCACACTGACCTCTGGCTGGAGAGCTTTTTATTTACTTGAGTACACAGTTGCCCTTTAGCAATGCATACAGGTAGATCAAAGAATGAGACAGACAATGGTGGTTATGCTAAGAGTCAAACGTAGGGAGATCCAATGAAAAGTATTGAGTTCTTTCATGTCCTTTTTAAATTGCTGCCAGGCATCTAAGCAACGAGCTTGTAGTAGGCTTCTTTCTGGGCAATCAGTTCTTTATGGGTCCCCTTCTCAACCACTGTCTCCTATGACATGACAGCAATGATATTCGAGTTCTGGATGGTGGACAAACAGTGGGCGATGACAACACAGGTCCGACATTCTCTGGTTTTGTCCAGGCCAACCTGCACCGTCGCACAACTAATGACTGCTAGCTGGCAAGGAAAACATTCTCAGGTGTTCTCAGGGTTCTTGTTCTGCTCTGTCTTCTTTACCATCCCACAGGTCATCTCCGGACCGTTTCTCCTGTCTCATTCTCCTCTCATTCCTCATCTTCTATGTGTGGCTGGGGGCCACTGCTATGTGTGACTGTAGTAGTCAATTGTCTGCAGCCACAGGTACATGGTGAGGCTCCAGGTGCAAGGTCCTCCAGGTACATTAGTCTGGTCAGATCCTCTCTCAGATTCATGTTGAAGTTTAATGTTCTTTGCAGAAATCCACATGGGCTTGGAGGAATTTTCTGGAAATACACAAACATATCCTCGACCAAAGGTTAACAAAGGGTCCTTCCCAGTGTCTGTGTCCATTGGTTATGCTAATAAGCATGCATACAAGTCCTTTGGTTGCTCTCTAACCACCTCCATCCCCTAACATTTGTCTCTGGATCTATTGTTGTTCATCAAATTATGTTGATCATTATGTCCCACATATGAGTGAGATCATGTGATATTTATATTTCTCAGACTGGCTTATTTCACTTAGCATAATGCTCTACAGTTCCATCCATGCTGCTGCAAATGGTAAAAGTTCCTTCTTTTTTACAGTGGCACAAAATTCCATTGTGTAGATGTATCTCAGTTTTATAATCCACTTATCTGCTGATGGGCACTTAGGCTGTTTCCAAATCTTAGCTATGGTAAATTGTGTCACTATGAACATAGGGGTGCATATATATATCCTTTCTGATTGGTGTTTCTGGTTTCTTGGAATATAGTCCTAGACATGGGATTACTGGGTTAAATGGGAGTTCCATTTTTAACTTTTTGAGGAAACTCCATACTGTCTTCCACAGTGGCTGCACCAGTCTGCATTCCCACCAGCAGTGCAAGAGAGTTCCTTTTTCTCCACATCCTTGTCTGCACTTGTTGTTTGTTGATTTGTTGAAGATAGCCATTTTGACAGGTATAAAATGGTATCTCATTGTTGTTTTTATTTGCATCTCTTGGATGATTTGTGACTTTCAGCATGTTTTCATATGTCTCTGGGCCTACCTTATGTCCTCCGAAAAGTCTCTATTTAGATCCGTTCCCAATTTTTTTATTGGATCATTTATCTTCCTGTGTTAAATTGTATGAGTTCTCAGTAAATTTTGGAGATTAAGCCCTTATTGGAAATATCATTGGAAAGTAAGTTCTCCCATGCAGTGGGCTTTTTTGTTGTTTTGTTGATGGTTTCTTTTGTTATGCAAAAGCTTTTATTTTGATGTAGTCCCATTTGTTTATATTCTTTTTATCTCCATTGCCCTAGGAGCTTTGTCAGTGAAGATATCACTACAACATTTGTCTGCTATTTTGCTACATATGGAGTCTTGTAGGATTTTTATGGGATTTATTTGATCAGAGTTAGCATGAAAATTGTTTCATGTTGATTTTATGTTCCTGGTATTACCCCAGTATAATTATCAGAAAAATATCAAACAAATCTCAATTAAGGTCCATTTTATAAAATATTTTACCTTGACTCACTAAAATTGTCAAAGTCACCAAAACAAGAAATGTATGAAAACTGTCACAACCCAAAGAAACCTTAAAGCATAATGACCAAGTTAATTATATACCCATTATACAACTTTTAATTTTAATATACCCTTTAAGCGCATACAGCATTTTTTTTCATAAATTGCAAAAATCTGTGATTACTCATATCATCAATTTACTACTTACATTTTATATCTTCCTTTTTTCCTCTTTTTCTCTTCAAATAATGAAGACGAAAATAATATTTCCTCTTCATTATTTTAAAATACCAAAGTGATCTTACTTCAGTCTTTTTAAATTAACATAGGGTAAATTTCTGGTGAGAGAATGTGACAGATCAAATTGATTATTTAATCTGTTTTCACACATATTAATACCGTGATGGAACATTAATTTTCCTGCTACCTGGCATATTTTTCTTAATTTCTGCTAATTATGGCTTTCATTAAAATTTTCCGTTGTGTTTTGTTTTAGAAAAATATTATCCATGATATATAATTTTGTATTACTTCAATAAACATAAAATATCAATATAAACATTTTAAAGCATTATTATAAAATTTTATCAACTAGCCATAACCGGTTTGGCTCAGTGGATAGAGTGTCAACCTGAGGACTGAACGGTCCCAGGGTTGATTCCGGTCAAGGGCATGTACCTTGGTTGTGGGCACATCTCCAGCAGGAGGTGTGCAGGAGGCAGCTGATCGATATTTCTCCCTCATTGATGTTTCTAACTCTCTATCTCTTTCCCTTCCTCTCTGTAAAAAAAATCAATAAAATATATTTTTTAAAATTTTTTATCAACTAACTGAAACATTCTAAGTGTGATTCAAGTGTTCTATTTCACTTCTATTCTTGCTCAAGCAAAATAAATGAATAGCTCAATTAATAAAGAAAAATGTTTTTCAGAATAATTAATAATATAGACATGTGCTTTAAAATACAGAGAGACACACACATACCCACACACACACACACACACACACTGCTTAAACATATCTTTTGTTTTTTTCCAACTTACCTTTTAAAACTATCTTCCATATAACCTGGCAAATATGATAAATCTAAGTAAATGGTTTTATTATACAGTATGTGTCTTTATTTTGTCATCTATATGCAGTCTTTCAAGACTTCATTTATAATAGGCAATTCATCAACTGTGCCTTTTTATATTTCTCAAATCTAATCTCTATCTTTTCTATCATACTTCATCTCTCACTTGAGAAATGAGAAATTTTTGAAAGAAAGTATCACAGTTGGTAGTGTATTGAGCTGGACTTGAGACATTTGTTTTCTTGCCCTTATGCCATAAAAGCTAAGAGAACCATATTTATGCCACGCTACTAAAGTTTTATGAGTCAGTATAGCAAAGGGACATGTTTGGGATTGATTCATCATATCCCAAAGTGGCAAAATGAAAACATCATGTCAAGACAAAAACACTTAGTACAATAAAGCTATTATTTTGAAGTAACTAGAAGCTAGGCATGTTCTACATGGCTCTGTATGTAGTTTTGTAACATAAATCCAAATAAATAAAAATGAAAAATAATAGACACATGTACACAGATATGTGTATATATTTTAAAATATACTCTATTTTTCCAGTTTAGAAAACAAATTTTCCTGTAGGAATGTATTTATTGGTTTGAATATCCCAAACCCTTTGTCTGTCATTAATGCCTTTAGTCTTTATGGGATGACAGTATGTTTGAGACCTCATATGCAATCTTATTAAATCTAGAATTAGACTACATGGATTTGAATTTGATTCCTTCACTTATCACCAGTATAACCATGGGAAATTTTCTTTAATTATTCATTTTATCATCTTTAAAATGGAAATAATGAAAATAACTTATTTATAGTTAAGTTGATTTGATTCTAAGTAAATGAATACAAAGCACATGAAACAATGTCTGGTTTAATAAACTTATAAAACTAGTAAATAACCAGTCATTCTTTATCTCTAGTATATTCCCTCCTATGGCAACTTCATAGTCAATAGAGTCATTTGTGTTTTTTGTTTGTTTTGTTTTTTATCTAGTCCCATTTATTTATTTTATCCTTAGTTTCCATTGTCCTAGGAGCTGTATTGGGAAAGATATTGCTATGACATATGTTTGATATTTTGTTGCTTATGGATTCTTCTAAGATTTTTATGGTCTGCAATCTTACGTTTAAGTCCTTTATCCATTTGAGTTTATTTTTGTGTATGGTGTAAGTAGGTGGTCTAATTTCATATTTTTTGCATGTATCTGCCCAAATTTCCCAACACCATTTATTGAAGAGACTGTCTTGACTCCATTGTATGCTCTTGCATTCTTTGTCAAATATTAATTGAGCATAATGGCTTGAGTCAATTTCTGGGTTCTCTATCCTATTCCATTGGTCTATATGTCTGTTCTCGTGCCAGTACCAGGCAGTTTTGAGAACAGTGGCTTTGTAATATAGCATGAGAATGGGTATTATGATCCCTCTAACTTTGTTCTTCTCTCTCAGGATTGCTGCAGCTATTTTGTTTTGTTTTTTTTTATTCCTGATGAATTTTTGGAGAGTTCATTCTAGGTCTGTGAAATATGCTGTTGGTATTTTAATGGGAAGTGCAATGAATCTATAGATTGCTTTGGGTAGTATGGACATTTTAATGATGTTGATTCTACCAATCCATGAACATGGTATATTCTTCCATTTGTTTATGTCTTCTTCTATCTCTTTTTTCAGCATTCTGTAATTTTCTGAGTACATGCTCTTTAACTCCTTGGTTAAGTTTATTCTTAGGTATCTTACTTTTTTTGTTGCAATGGTAAATGGGATTGTTTTTTAGTGTCTCTTCCTGTGAGTTCATTATTTTTGTATAAAAAGGCCATAGATTTCTGAGTGTTAATTTTGTATCCTGCTACATTGCTGAATTTATTTATTAAGTCTAGTAGTTTTTGATGGAGTCTTTAGGGTTTTTTATGTACAATATCACATCATCTGTGAATAATGAGTTTTACTTATTCTTTTCCAATTTGGGTACCTTTTATTTCTTCTTCTTGTCTGATTGCTATGGCTAGAACTTCCAGGACTATGTTGAATGGGAGTGGTGAAAGTGGGCATCCATGCCTTGTTTCTGTTCTTAGAGGAAATGGTTTTAGTTTTTGCCCATTGAGTATGATGTTGGCTGTAGGTTTGTCATATAAGGATTTTATTATGTTGAGGTATGAACCCTCTATTCCAAATTTATTGAGAGTTTATTTCAAGAAAGGGTGTTGGATTTTGTCAAATGCTTTTTCTGCATCAATTGATATGATTATGTGATTTTGTCTCTCAATTTGTTTATGTGATGTACAACTTTTATGGATTTGTGGATATTATACCAGCCTTGCATCCCTGAAATAAATCTCACTTGGTCATGGTGTATGATCTTTCTAATGTGATGCTGGATCTGATTTGCTAGAATTTTGTTGAGGATTTTAGCATCAATGTTCATGAGGGATATTGCCCTATAATTCTCTTTCTTTGTAGTGTCTTTATCTGGTTTGGGGATTAGGGTAATGCTGGCTTCAAAGAAAGAGCTTGGAAGTGTGCCTTCCTCTGAATTTTTTTAATAGTCTGAGGAGGATAAGTTTAAATTCATCTTCGAATGTTTGATAAAACTCCCCTGTGAAGCAGTCCAGAACAAAATTTTGTTTGCTGGAAGTTTCTTTTATTACTGCTTCAATTTCATTGGTAGTTATAGGCCTATTCAGGTTTTTTGAATCTTCTTGATTGTGTTTTAAAAGGTTGTATTTTTCTAGGAATATGTCTATTTTGTCTAGGTTGTCAAGTTTGTTGGAGTAGAGTTGTTCATAGTATTTTTTTTTACAATCCTTTCTATGTCTATGGGGTCACTTCTGCACAACAAAAGAAATCCTCAACAAAACAAAAAGATGGCACACTGCATGGGAGAATATATTTGCCAATGTTATCTCTGATAAGGGTTTAATATCCACATTTTATATGGAACTCATACAACTTAATGCAAGGAAGATTAACAATCCAGTCAAAAAATGGGCAAAGGACTTAAATAGACACTTTTTGAAAGAGGACATACAGAAGGCCAAGAAACATATGAAAACATGCTCAAAGTCACTAATCATCACAAAGATGTAAATCAAAACAATAATGAGGTACCATCTCACAACTGTCAGAGCGACCATCTTCAACAAATCAACAAATGACAAGTACTGGTGAGGATTTGGAGAAAAAGGAACCCTCATGCACTGCTGGTGGAAATACAAACTGGTGCACCCACTGTGGAAAACATTATGGAGTTTCCATAAAAAATTAAAAATGGAACTGCCATTTGATCCAGTGATCCCACTTCTAGGAATATATCCCAAGAAATCAGAAACACCAATCAAAAAACACATATGCACCCTATGTTCATAGAAGCTCAATTTAAAATAGCTAAGATTTGGAAGCAGCCTAAGTGCCCATCAGCAGATGAGTGGGTTAGAAAACTGTGGTACATCTACACAATGGAATACTACACTGCTGTAAAAAAAGAAGAACTCTTACCATTCACAACATGGATTGACTTGGAGAGCATTATGCTAAGCAAAATAAACCAGTTGTAGAAAGATAAATATCACATGATCTCACTCATTTGTAGAATATAATAACCAACATATACTGATGGACAAAAATAGATCCAGAGACACAGAAGCATTGAACAGACTGTCAAACCTCAGAGGGAAGGTAGGGGAGGGTGTGTGTGGGGGGGTAAGAGATCAACCAAAGCACTTTTATGTCAGCACATAAGCATAGCCAATGGACACAGACAGTAGATGGGTGAGAGCATGTGCTGGGGGTTGGAGTGGCCCAGGAGAGGTCAGTGGGGGAAAAGGAGATATACATAATACCTTAAACAATAAAAAATTTAAATTAAAAAAGAATTTCTGGTACAAATTTCCTGTATTCTTACTGATAGGCTCTATCTTTGGTAGTACTGAATTCTAGAATACTCAACCTAAAGTCTTACTTTACCATAAAAATGCCTTATTGACTCCATGTAATTAATTCCTTAAAGATTAAACCTTCTTTTGGTTTATAGGTGAGGCTGGAAGAATTGAAACAAAAGAAGTAGAACAATGTTGCATCCTTACAATAGAAAGTACTGATTGTAATTACAGATAAATGGGTATATTATCTCATTATATATAGCTAGAACAAGTTGTAGGCACATAACTGCCAAACACAATTTTTGTGACTATTATTTAAAAATTGCGAGATTGAGCAATAACAGGTCTGTGATGCCCTTATAGTTACGCGACCCCCGAGCGGTCGGCGTCCCCCAACTTCTTAGAGGGACAAGTGGCGTTCAGCCACCCGAGATTGACCAATAGAAATTGGAATACTATCATGATGCAGAGATCAGTTATTCAGTGTCAGGAGTACTGGTTCATTGTTCAAAATTATTTTACATCAACCCTTGTCATGTCTATATGTCAAAAGAATTATTAGTATGAAATTACCTCTATTTAGTGATGATTTTATAAAATGACTAGATGCCCAGTGCATGAATCTGTACATGGGTGGGCTCTGGCAATCCCAGCCCAATCAGCAGATCGGGGCTGAGCCTGTCGGTAGGAGAAAACAGCGAGACATTGGCTGGCCGGCCCACCCTGATTGGGGCCTGATCAGGGCCAGGCTGCCTGGTGGGAGGGCCATGGGTGATTGGCCGGTGGGCCCAGCCCCTGATTGGAGTATGAGGTTGTTTGGGGGTGGGGCTGGCTGTTCAGAGGGGCTGTGGGTGGTGGGCCTGCCAGCCCCACCCCAGATTAGGGTAGGGGAAGCTGATTGGAAGGCCAGTGGCTTCAGGGAGGGGCCAAGGGTGGTTGGCCACTGGCATGGCCCCAGATCAGAGTGGGGGGGGGGGCAATGGAGGGCAGAACTAGCTGGGAGAGGGGCCAGGGGCTGATTAGGGTGGTGGGGGCCCATCAGGGGTGGAGCTGGTCAGGGGCAGAGCTGTAGGACTTTGGCCAGCCAGCCCCGCCCACTATTGATATAGGGGAAATCAATCAGGGGTGGGGCCAGCCTGGGGGAGGAGCTGCGGGCCAATGGGGTGGTGGAGGCCTATTGGGGGTGGGGCCGGCTGGGAGAGGGGCTGTAGGAGGTTGGCCGACTGGCCACTCCCCCTATTGGGGTCAAGGGAGCCATTATGGGTGGGGATGGCTGGGGGGAGGGGATGCTGGCCAATAGGTGTGATGGGGGCCCATTGGGAGCAGGGCCAGCTGGAGGGAGGGGCTGCAGGAGGTTGGCCAGCCAGGCCCACCCCTATTGGGGTGGGGTGGCAATCAGGGGTGGGGCCGGCCCAGGGAAAGGGCTGCAGGAGGGTTGGCTGGCCACCCTGCCCTTGATTGGGGTGGGAGAGGCCGATCAGGGGCAGGTTCGGGCAGGGGGTGAGGGGCCATGGGAGGTTGGCCAGTTCACTGGCTGCAGCGGGCATCACAGCGACCAGTCATTCTGGTCATTACTGTATTCCAGTAGCTGGCTTTTTATATATAGATAGATTTTTGAAAAAGTAAAATTGTCAGTCACATTTGTTTTTGTTTATATAACCTGAAAATCAAGTACTTGCAGATATTGATTATTTTTTAGTAGTTTCTTCTGCTGTTCTCTTCATCAGTGGCTTAGAGGGGTAATTGTTTTTTTTCACCATACTGGTTCTGCATAGAGAAAGAATAAAGCTTCTACTCAATACAATTTTCTTACTTCAGCTCTTAGTTATAGGAAAGGAATTGTGTACCTTTTTCTTCCATTTGTCCTATATAGATTAGCACATGTTTTTCCATAAAAGAGCTGTGTGTGTGTGTGTGTGTGTGTGTGTGTGTGTGTGTGTGTGTTAAGTTTTGATATTCTACAATTTGTTTCAATACTGGAGAGATGACAGGGAACAATAATAAATCTCTGCCTTCATTGTATGTCCACTCTATGGGGAAATTCAGAAACTAAACACTAAGTGAATAAATAAATCCAATGATTTCCCAAACACTGAATGTATAAAGAAAAAAAATAACATGAAGATGTGATAGAGAGAGACTTGGGGTTTTGATGGTTAGGAAGATGCCTTAGATAGTGATGTCAGGAAAGCCCTTTCTGTGACAATGACATTTGAACAAAAACTTATCTGATCTAAAGGGACAAGCTATACAAAGTGTTGAGAGCAGCACACTCAAAATACTCTGGGGTGAGAACATGCTTAATGTGTTTGAGGAGACAAAATAAGTCTAGTGTGACAGTTGGAAAATGAGTGAGGAGAGATTAAGAGGTGAGGGTGGAAGAATAAGACAGATGATATAGAGCCTGCTTGAGTATGATACATGTCTTGAATTTTATTTCTAGAAGGCCACAGTATATTAGAGTGTAATCTTTGCCACTAGAGGTACTGAGAAATGTATGCACATGTCTATAATTGACATTGAGAGAAATAGCAAGTTAATATAGAAGCATTCATTCTCAATAATATTTTTGTGCTATCTAATATTTAGGTAATGAGTTTGAAATACTGCTATAGATGCTTTCAGGGTTTGATGAACAAGTAAAAGTTCCATTTTCATATGATATTTAAAAATTAGGACTCTTAACTGATTTTTTTCTCAAAAAGTATCTTCATTTATTAACATAATTGTTCTAAGAGATAGAATAGCATTTCTTTTAAAAAATATTTTAAGATCAGCAGGAAGAAAGTGAGGAGCAAGGAATTCTGGTACCTGGACCATATTGGGTATAATTTCAAATCTTCTCATTTCTATTTCTTTGTCATGTTAATTATATCACACCTCTTCTATGAGTTATACTAATTATTTCTTCAGTGCAATTTATCTCATAAGACATAAAGTAATACAATATTAGAGCAACTAAAAATGGATTCAACTGTCATGTTTAAAACCTGCTTCAGTCATACAGAGTATAATAGATTTTTTCTCATAGTACTCTCCTATGTACTATTGTCTTTGTGAATTTTGTTTTTGTTAATATCCATCAGTATTATTTAAATTATAAGAATCTTAGATTTTTCACACAGAATATTGAGTCATATCCACAGGAGCAGCAATGATTTTTCTTCCTTAGTAATCTATTTCATATAAAATAATCTGGAACTTTTTGTTCACTATGGAAGTGGCCTTCATTCAGAAATTTATAAATGTTATTTTGACAGCTATGTTCTATACTGCAGTATTTCAATGAAATGTCATGTAATTGAACTCTCTTTATTATCCTTCTAAGATATGAAAAGCTCAAAAGCTTTACTTATTAATGGGAATAATTTAAGGTGTAAGTGGAAAAAAAGCTAGATACTGTGAATGATTTTAAGTTTCTTAATCTATGATTTTGATAGGGTTTTTAAAATAATTATCTATTTACTAGAGGCCTGGTGCACAAAATCATGCACTCAGGGCAGTCCTTCAGCCTGGCCTTTGCCCTCTCACATTCTGGGAGCCCTCGGGGAATGTCCAACTGACAGCTTAGGCCCACACCCCACCATCAGTTGGACATCCTTAGTGCTTCTGTGGAGGCAGGAGAGGCTCCTGCCACTGCTGCTGCACTCACCAGCTGTGAGCCCGGCTCAGGGCTTCTGACTGAACAGTGCTCCTCCTGCATTGAGTGTCTGCCCACTGGTGGTCAGTGCACATCATAGCAAGCGGTTGAGCAGCCTTAATATAGCATTAGCATATTACACTTTGATTGGTTGAATGGCTGACCAGACGACTGGACACTTAGCATATTAGGCTTTTATTATATAGGATGTACCTATCTCCAGACTGTACTTAGTATTGATGGAAGCGTGATTCAATCCATACTTTCAAGGAGGAGTTCTTTCGCTCCTTGCAGCTGTCCAGGCCCCCATAAGTCCACTTCTTCAGAGTTCCTCTTACCTTGGAGAGAAGGAGTTTGTAGGCTGATTATAATCAGAGTTTAGGTCAGTGATGGCGAACCTATGACACGCGTGTCAGAGGTGACACGAGAACTCATTTTTTTGGTTGATTTTTCTTTGTTAAATGGCATTTAAATATATAAAATAAATATCAAAAATATAAGTCTTTGTTTTACTATGGTTGCAAATATCAAAAAATTTCTATATGTGACACGGCACCAGAGTTAAGTTAGGGTTTTTCAAAATGCTGACACACTGAGCTCAAAAGGTTCACCATCACTGGTCTAGGTCATCTATTAGTCCATATTTCAAAAGTAGAAGGAATTACTGTTAATTTTCAATGCCATAAATTAAATTATATTTTATTTTAATTGCAAGATTTTTTTCTTTTGTGTACATTTCCCTTGGAACCCCTCTAGGATTCTGTCATGATATAGAAAATATACAGTAATTGAGCAAAATATATTCTGAAAGTGCATTTTAACAATGTCTCAGGTAAGTTTTGGTTTAAAATATTCTTTTTATTGTTGAACTGAAAGTGGACATGGAGAAGTGGGAACGATATAGAGAAAGCACTCAGAGACCTTCTGGGCACTCTTTTCTGATTTTCAAATGACCAGAGTTAGCCAGGAACACTGGTCAGGAACAGGAAGCCAGCTTCAATGAAAATCATTACATGGTAAAAAGGAATGGGAACAGGGGGTCAGCCCTGGGAGGGCAATCACAGGGTATTTCTGAGTCTATGAGGAGGGAGACATCAGAGTCCCCATGTAAAATATTTCCCCAGGTACATGCATCTGAGGGCTCTGACTTTGATGAGAGTCCCGATCACTGTGAAAGAGGAGCACTCCGCTGAGCACAAGGCGGGTCATTGGCTGCCGCAGAGACATTTCCTTGGCCTTAGGATGTGTGCCTGGGAGAAGCTCAGTCATCCGGTTCCTCTCTCCAAGGCCCAGTTTACATCCGTGTCGCAGGGCAGTTCATTTTAACCAATAAATAACCATATTTGTGCTGTTTCCAAATCTCAGAAGAGAGTATCTTAATACAGCAGCAAGCTGGACATTAGTAAACACACAATACAAAACAGGCAGGGGTTATAAAGACAAACTAAATTCCCCGCTAGTAGGAGCAGGTGGTAGTTTGATCATTACTCTGCTCAGTATTACTGTGGGTGTGAGAGTGTTTATTCCATAAACTTTAAACTTTGGTTTCCTTCCATATAGTAAAATGTTAACAGGTACCAGGATAGAGGATTTTTTTTTCATGAAATTAATAGTCTATCCATAAAATTAAAATATCCTATATAATAAAAGAGAAAAATGGTAATTGGCGTACGATGATACCCTTTTCATTGGCTAATCAGGGCTATATGCAAATTAACTGCCAACTATGATTGGCAGTTAACTGCCAACTAAGATTGTGAGTTAACTGCCAACAAGATGGCGGTTAATTTGCATATGTAGGCACAATGCAGGGAGGCGAAAGGGAAAGCAGGAAGAAGCCCCCTGCCACTGACAGTGATCGGAAACCCAGGGGGGAGATAAGAGCTGGGGGGGCAGGGCAAAGGCGGCCCTGGGGCCGCCTTTGCCCTGCCCCCCAGCCATGATCGGAGAATCAGGTGCCTTTGCCACCCTGGCCAGTGATAGCAGGAAGTAAGGGTGTAGCCAGAGATGGGAGCTGGGCACGGTTGAAGCTGGCAGTCCCGGGAGCTAGGGGTCCCTTGCCTGGGCCTAAAGCGGAGCTCACGATCGCGGGGCCGCTGCAGCTGCGGGTCCCCGCTGCCCGGGCCGGACACCTAGTCCAGAGGTGTTAGGCCCGGGCAGGGGCAGGGGCGGAGCCTGCAACCACGGGGAGCTGGGGGTCCCCTGCCCAGGCCTGACATCTCTGCCGGAGGCCTCAGGCCTGGTCAAGGGGCCGATCCGGTGATTGGTGATCGGAGGGTGATGAGGGTCAACTCCTCTGGCCAAGGCATCAGGCCTGGGCGGGGGGCGGAGCCGGGGATTAGGGGGATATGATGGTCCCCTTGCCCAGGCATGAAGCCTGGGTCAGAGGCGTCAGGCTTGGGCGGGGGTTGGAGCAAGCGATCAGAGCGAGATGGGGGTCCCCTGCCCAGGCATGATTCCTGGGTCAGAAGCCTCAGGCCTGTGCGGGGGCCAGAGCCAGTGATCGCGGGAGATGGGGGTCCCCTGTCCAAGCCTGACACCTCTGGCGGAGGCGTCAGGCCTGGGCAAGGGGCCGATCAGGTGATCAGAGGGTGATGGGGGTCTACGCCTCTGTCAGAGGCGTCAGGCTGGACAAGGGGCCTATCCTGCGATTGGAGGGTGATGGGGGTCAATGCCTGAGGGCTCCCAGTATGTGAGAGGGGGCAGGCTGAGCTGAGGGACACTCCCCCACCCCACCCAGTGCACGAATTTCGTGCACCGGGCCCCTAGTTTTTATTATAATTAAGAATATTCATAGTAAAAAAGGTAACAGAAAATCATAAACGAGAGACTTCTTGAAAACATGATATTGTGTTTGATAACTATCCAATAATGTCTTAATTTGAACAAAGAGCCTGGGGCTATATTGATGGCATTTAAAAATAATTTCTATGTATTGAAATTCTGATGGTATTTTTACACCATCTCATTGGTTGGTTTCTCTCTAGCACCAAATTATATATTATTTTTACTGGCCATCAAAGTAACATAAAGCATTCTGATATAGGTAGTCAAGTGGATTGCTAGCTTGGAGACAGAAGTTGATAATGTCATAGAATATATCTAGAAGAAATATTTATACTTTTAATAAGAATTAATATGATAAAATGTATTATCTGAATTAGATTATGAATGAAGGATTAAATTAAATTTATTCATCATTGTTATCAATAGATTTTACTCTCTGGATGCTAAAGTAAAAATGATTTTTTTCCAGTCCCCTGGTAGACCAAACATGATAGGAATTAATTTCAATAAAAATACTGAGTATAATTTCTGGAGGGGAAAAGTTAAGCATTCTCAGGACCTATAACTATTGAGCAAGCTATTGTTATATTATCTCAGGCCATCAGTGGCAAAATACAATGGGTTTTGTGTTAAAATGAATGTCTCTGCTCCAGCTGTTATGGTTCAATGGTTGAGCATTGACGTATGAATTAGGAAGTCATGGTTCAATTCCTGGTCAGGGCACGTGCCCGGGTTATGGGCTCCATCCCTGGTCAGGGGCATGCAGAAGGCAGCTGGTCAATTATTCTCTCTCATCATTGATGTTTCTATCTCTCTTTCCCTCTCCCTTCCTATCTAAAATCAATAAAAATGTATAAAAAATGCATGGCCCTGTTCTCCAACCTCTCTTATTCAATTAGAATAGCTATGAATAAAAAATAGGACATGCATTTTTAAGCAAACTGGTAATGTGATTCTTATGCATCTTATTAAGAACCACTAATATAAAGATAGATGGTTGTTATTGTTAATTTATTTTCCTGCTGTCCTTTTATAACGCATATGAATTGAAATAAATCTTGGAAAATCATACTCTCTGTAAAACGCATATATACTAAGCGTGCAAGATGCCTAATTATGAGACGAAGGTCACCATTAAAGTAGGCAAGAGAGGTAGCTTCAAAAACAGTCTAAGTGGAGGGCTGGTTGAGCTCACTTTGTGTGAACCATGAGAAAGAGCAAGGGTGTCGAAAACTAATCTGATTGTAGTTTAGAGTTTGGACTGGAGTGCTGACCATAGCAAAAGAGAAGAGGAGGAAATATAGAAGAACTAGTCAAAGTGTGCTGTAAAACTTTTCAGGGAAAATAAAATACTTCATCAGCAAAGTTTAAGGTTATGGGTAGGAAATGTATAGAAAATCTGCAAATACAAAAAAACCCCACACATTAACATTAACGTGAAGAAAGTAAAAAAAAAAAAAAAAAAAAAAAAAAAAAAAAAAAGAGTTGCTGAGAAAGCTTCTAAAGTATAAGAGAATGAAAGGGCAACAAAACTGTTGATTCATCAAATTGTCATTAACCTGAGGAGCAAGTAGAGATATGAAAAATAATTGACTCTAGCATAGAGTATGAAATGCTGTGAAAGTTATATCACTACGAGAAATATCATAGTACATAGGCAATTGAAAATGTGCTCTAAATTTGGGAAATATAATGGACTATACAATGACATTTTGCATCAGAAACTAACAAATATGCATTACCCAGAATAGTCTCCTTCTTATACTGGTGAAGACCATTCTGAGGGTTTGCTACCCAGAAGGAGTTATAGGTATATGAGGGTTTGTAATAAATTGCTTTAATAGGGAAATGCCCTGGCATTTAGGGGGCAAGCAAGTAATTCTCTACAACTGAGAAGGCTATATTTTAGAGAGCAGTGAGTGGAGGGAATGACAGTCTTCTCATAACTAAATTCAGGAAACCAAATGAATTTCTACCTAGCTCCAGTTTGAATCCATCCATAAGTACTTGAAAAAAATTTTCTTTTACACTGAAATCCAGATTATGAACACTATCTAAATTAACAACTGCATGTAACAAAGTTCAGCTTTAGTCCTTGCAGAAGAAACAGAGCTTCTATAACATAGATTCTGAGCCTGGCCAGTGTGGCTCAATGGTTGAGCATTGATCTATGAACCAGGTTCAATTCCTGATCAGGGCACATGCCCTAATTGTGGCTCTGTCCCCAGTAGGGGAGATGCAGGAGGCAGTCAATAAATGAAGTTTCTCTCTTTCTCCACCTCTCCGTTCCTCTCTAAAATCAATAAAAATATATTTTAAAGAAATGTAGGCTGATTACTGATGTGCAGACTTTCAGTCATTATACAGTTTGTGTTTCATGCACCTGATGTAATATGACATAAGGTAAGGTAATGTTATGATATTATATATATACTAGGGGCCCGGTGCACGAAATTCGTGCACTGGGTGTGTGTGGGGAGGGGAGAGTCCCTCAGCCCAGCCTGCCCCCTCTCACATACTGGGAGCCCTCAGGCGTTGACCCCCATCACCCTCCAATCGCAGGATCGGCCCCTTGCCCAGGCCTGATGCCTCGGCCAGAGGCGTAGACCCCCATCACCCTCCAATCGCCTGATTGGCCCCTTGCCCAGGCTTGACGCCTCCGCCAGAGGTGTCAGGCTTGGACAGGGGACCCCCATCTCCCCCCAATCACTGGCTCTGGCCCCCGCCCAGGCCTGAGGCCTCTGGCCCAGGAATCATGCCTGGGCAGGGGACCCCCATCTCCCTCTGATCGCTTGCTCCACCCCCCGCCCAAGCCTGACGCCTCTGACCCAGGCTTCAGGCCTGGGCAAGGGGACCATCATATCCCCCCAATCCCCGGCTCCGCCCCCCACCCAGGCCTGATGCCTCGGCCAGAGGAGTTGACCCTCATCACCCTCCGATCACCAATCACCGGATCGGCCCCTTGACCAGGCCTGAGGCCTCCGGCAGAGGTGTCAGGCCTGGGCAGGGGACCCCCTAGCTCCCCGTGGTTGCAGGCTCCGCCCCTGCCCAGGCCTAATGCCTCTGGCTGAGGTGTCCGGCCCGGGCAGCGGGAACCCGCAGCTGCAGCGGCCCCGCGATCATGGGCTCCGCTTTAGGCCCAGGCAAGGGACCCCTAGCTCCCGGGACTGCCAGCTTCGACCGTGCCCAGCTCCCATCGCTGGCTCCACCCCTACTTCCTGCTATCACTGGCCAGGGCGGCAAAGGCACCTGATTCTCCGATCATGGCTGGGGGGCAGGGCAAAGGCGGCCCCAGGGCCGCCTTTCCCCTGCCCCCCCAGCTCTTATCTCCCCCCTGGGTTTCCGATCACTGTCAGTGGCAGGGGGCTTCTTCCTGCTTTCCCTTTCGCCTCCCTGCATTGTGCCTACATATGCAAATTAACCTCCATCTTGTTGGCAGTTAACTGCCAATCTTAGTTGGCAGTTAACTGCCAATCATAGTTGGCAGTTAATTTGCATATAGCCCTGATCAGCCAATGAAAAGGGTATCGTCGTACGCCAATTACCATTTTTCTCTTTTATTAGATAGGATTAGAGGCCCGGTGCACAAATTTTGTGCACTCGGGGGGGAAGAGGGGGTCCCTCAGCCTGGCCTGTGCCCTCTTGCAGTCTGGGACCCCTTGGGAGATAACGACCTGCTGACTTAGGCCTGCTCCCAGGTGGCAGAGGGCAGGCCTAATCCCTAGGTGCAGCCCCTGGTCAGGCTCAGAGCAGGGTGGATCGGGAGGTTGCAATGCAACCCTCAGTCATGCTCAGGGTAGGGCCGATTGAGGGGTTGGGGCACCGCCCCCTGTCACACTCAAGGCCGGGTCGATGGGGAGGTTGCGGCGCCACCCCCTGTCACGCACAGAGCAGGGCCAATCAGGGGGTTGGGGAGCTCCCCCTGTCACGCACATAGCAGGGCCCATCAGGGGGTTGGGGAGCTACCCCTGTCACCACATAGCAGGGCCGATCAGGGGGTTGGGGAGCTCCCCCCTGTCACGCACATAGCAGGGCCCATCAGGGGGTTGGGGGACTCCCCCCTGTCACGCACAGAGCAGGGTGGATCAGGGGGTTAGGGCGCCACCCTCTATCACCCACAGTGCAGGGCCAATCAGGGGGTTGGGGCGCCACCACTGTCACACTCAGGGCAGGGCCGATGGGGAGGTTATGGCTCTACCCCATCACACACAGAGCAGGGCCCGTGGGATGGGGGGGGGGTTGGGGCGCCGCACCCTGTCACACACAGAGCCGCAGGGTGGTCAGGAGGTTGGGAAGCTCCCCCCTATCAGGCACAGAGCAGGGCCGATCAGGGGTTTGGGGCACCTTCCCCTGTCAAGATCAGAGCAGGGCAGATAGGAAGGTTGTGGCCCCGCCCCCTGTCACACACAGAGCCACAGGGCGATCAGGGGGTTTGGGTGCTGCCCCCAGTCATGCTGATCCCGGTGCCGGGAGACCTCGCAGCTCTGCTGATCCCGGTTCTGGGAGGCATATTACCCTTTTACTATATAGAATAGAGGCCTGATGCATGGGTGGGGGCTGGCTGGTTTGCCCTGAAGGGTGTCCCAGATCAGAGTGGGGGTCCCCACTGGGGTGCCTGGCCAGTCTGGGTGAGGGGCTGAGGGCTGTTTTCAGGCTGGGACTGAAGCTCCCAACTGCTCCTTTTTTTCTTTCTTTTCTTTTTTTTTTTTTTTTAATTCTGGGCCAGCTTTAGCTCTGAGGCTCCAGCTCTTAGGCCTCTGCTCCTGAAAGCAGGTATCTGGTTTGTTTAGGTTCTACAATTGAAACTCTGTATCAACTCCAGTTCGGAGATCCCAGCTAGCTGAAAGCAGGTTTCTGGGGTTTTGTTTAGCTTCTATTTTTGTAACTATGTTTCAAACTGCCAGCTCAGAGGTCTGCAGCGGCAGGCAGGGAACATTGGAGTCCTCCATCACTGAAGCAAGCAAGCCTCATGTTAGTTTCAAGCTGCCTGGCTTTCGGCCACCATCTTGGCTGGCAGTTAATTTGCATATCTTGCTGATTAGCCAATGGGAAGGGTAGCGGTCGTATGCCAATTACCATGTTTCTCTTTTATTAGATAGGATATATATATATATATATATATATATATATATATATATATATATATATATATATATATATAAAGAGCCAGGGGCTGTCACAACTGAAACAACTGAATGGACCACTGACTGAACAGGCTGAGTGGGGCGACAAGGCCGGCAGGAGCATTAGTAAGGGATGACCAAACTACTGAACAGCAGGCTGCGTGGGGCAACCAAGCCGGCAGGGGGGTTAGTGAGGGAGGACCAAACAACTCAGCAGCAGGCTGTGTGGAGTGACCAGGCCAGCAGGGGGGTTAGTGAGGGGCAACCAGGCCAACAGGGGGCACAGTTGTCAGTAAGCAGGCCGGCAGGGGGGTCAGGATTGGTGACCAGGCTGGCAAAAGGGGACTTTTGGGGATGACCAGGCTGGCAGGGGGGCAGTAAGGGGCGACCAGGCCAGTGAGGGGGGCATTTGGAGGCCACCAGGTTGGCAGCGGGGGGGGGGGGAAGTTGGGGGTGACCAATTAGGCAGGGGGGCAGTTAGGAGCTATCAGATCAGCAGGCAGAAGTGGTTAGGGGTGATCAGACTGGCAGGCAGGTGAGCAGTTAGGAGCCAGCAGTCCTGGATTGTGAGAGGGATGTCTGACTGCCAGTGTAGGCCCTTCCTGGGGATTGTGCCTAAACTGACAGTCAGACATCCCTCGAGAGGTCCAGGATTGGAGAAGGTGCAGGCTGGGCTGAGGGGACCCCCCAACCCCATGCATGAATTTTGTGCACTAGGCCTCTAGTCTACATTATATATATATTGAGTGGCCAGATTATTATGACCACCTGACATTTGTAGGCAAATTAGCTATAATTTCCCGCTGAAGTACTAGAGGGCCAGATAATTATAAATGTCTGAAAAGCACAACATACCTAAGCATCATTGCTGATCAAGTTCATCCTATCATGTTGATGGTGTATCCCAATGGAGATGGCTTCTTCCAACAAGACAATGCACCATGCCACGGTGCTTGTATTGTTCAGGAGTGGTTTTAAGAACATGAGGGAGACTTTACCTTGCTTAGGTGGCCCCCACAATCACCAGATCTCAATCCAATTGAGCATTTGTGGGATGAAGTTAAAAGAGCCATCAGGCAGGCAGCTGGTTCCACAACCATCAAATCTCACAGAACTGGACAGTGCTATTCATCAGGCATGGTGTTAGATTCCTCGCATCACCTTTCAACATCTCGTGGAGTCAATGCCAAGAAGAATCACTACAGTATTGAAGGCAAAATGTGGACCAATGAAGTGTATATATCCTATCTAATAAAAGAGAAACATGGTAATTGGCGTACAACCGCTACCCTTCCCATTGGCTAATCAGCAAGATATGCAAATTAACTGTCAGCCAAGATGGCGGCCGGCAGCCAGGCAGCTTGAAACTAACATGAGGCTTGCTTGCTTCAGTGACGGAGGACTCCAACGTTCCCCGCCTGCCTTGCAGGCCTCTGAGCCTGCAGTTTAAGAAACATTGTAACATATAGAAGCTAAAAAAAAACCCCAGAAACCAGCTTTCAGCAAGCTGGGATCTCAGAGCTGGAGTCAGAGCTGGAGTTATACATTGTTTCGAACCGAAACAAACCAGATACCTACTTTCAGCAGCGGAGGCCTAAGAGCTGGAGCCTCAGAGCTAAAGCTGGCCCAGAATTAAAAAAGAAAAAAAGGAGCGGTTGGGAGCTTCCGTCACCCGCCAGCCTGAAAACAGCCCTCAGCCCCTCACCCAGACTGGCCAGGCACCCCAGTGGGGACCCCCACCCTGAAGGGTGTGTGACCAGCTGCAAACAGCCCTCAGCCCCTCACCCAGGCTGGCCAGGCACCCCAGTGGGGACCCCCACCCTGAAGGGTGTGTGACCAGCTGCAAACAGCCCTCAGCCCCTCACCCAGGCTGGCCAGGCACCTCAGTGGGGACCCCCACCCTGATCCAGGACACCCTTCAGGGCAAACCAGCCAGCCCCACCCATGCACCAGGCCTCTACCCTATATAGTAAAAGGGTAATATGCCTCCCAGCACCAGGATCAGTGCAGCTGCGAGGCCTCCCGGCACTGGGATCAACGTCACAGGGGGCAGCGCCCAAACCCCCTGATCACCCTGCAGCTCTGTGTTTGACAGGGGGTGGGGCCACAACGTCCCTATCCGCCCTGCTCTGTTTGTGACAGGGGAAGGCGCCCCAACCTCCTGATCAGCCCTGCTCTGTGTCTGATACGGGGGAGTTCCCCAACCTCTGATCGCCCTGCGGCTCTGTGTGTGATAGGGTGCGGCGCCCCAACCCCCTGATCCGCCCTGCTCTGTATGTGACAGGGTGCGGCGCCCCAACCCGCCTCCCCCACCCCCCACGGGCCCTGCTCTGTGTGTGACAGGGTAGAGCCATAACCTCCCCATCGGCCCTGCCCTGAGTGTGTGAGTGGCGGCGCCCCAACCCCCTGATCGGCCCTGCTCTGTGTGTGACAGGGGGTGGCTCCCCAACTCCCCTATCGGCCCTACTCTCTAAGTGACGGGGGGAGCTCCTCAACCCCCTGATGGGCCCTGCTCTGTGTGTGACAGGGGGCAGCGCCCCAACCCCCAGATTGGCCCTGCTCTGTGCGTGACAGGGGGTGGCGCCGCAATCTCCCCATCGACCCTGCCTTGAGTGTGACAGCGGGTGGTGCCCCAACTCCCCAATTGGCCCTACCCTGAGCGTGACTGGGGGTGGCATGGCAACCTCCCAATCCGCCCTGCTCTGTGCATGACAGGGGGCGGTGCCCCAACACCCCAATCAGCCCTGCTCTGAGCCTGACCAGGGGCTGCACCTAGGGATTGGGTCTGCCCTCTGCCACCCGGGAGCAGGCCTAAGCCAGCAGGGCGTTATCTCCCGAGGGGTCCCAGACTGCAAGAGGGCACAGGCCAGGCTGAGGGACCCCCCCTCCCCCCCAAGTGCACAAATTTTTGTGCACTGGGCCTCTAGTATATATATAGTAGAGGGCCAGACTACTATAAATAGGGAAGCAGGTTGTTTACCACAACAGTAGAAGTTATTTTTTTCTGAAGATATGGGTAAACAACAGGATTTAACAGCCTTTGAATGTGGGGTATATTTGAACGTGAGTGGCCAGATTATTATGACCACCCCATCAGTACTTCGTCAGGCCACATTTTACCTTCAATATTGCGGCGATTCTTCTTGGCATTGACTCCACTAGATTTTGAAAGGTGATGCGAGGAATCTGACACCATGCCTGATGAATAGCACTGTCCAGTTCTGTGAGATTTGATGGTTGTGGAACCAGCTGCCTGATGGCTCTTTTAACTTCATCCCACAAATGCTCAATTGGATTGAGATCTGGTGATTGTAGGGGTCACCTAAGCAAGGTAAAGTCTCCCACATGTTCTTGAAAGCACCCCTGCACAATACGAGCACCATGGCATGGTGCATTGTCTTGTTGGAAGAAGCCATCTCCATTGGGATACGCCATCAACATGATAGGATGAACTTGATCAGCAATGATGCTTAGGTATGTTGTGCTATTCAGACATTGTTCCACATGAATTAAAGGGCCCAAATCATGCCAGGAAAACATGCCCCAAACCATAGCACTGCCCCCACCAGTTTGAAGGGTTGTACTCATGCATGAGGGGTGCATGCTTTCATGCTGTTTCTGCCAAATTCTCACTCTGCCATCTGCATGATGCAACTGGAAACATGATTCATCAGACCACATGACTTTTTTCCAATGCTCAACTGTGCAATCCTTGTCTTCCTGTGAGAATTAGAGAGATTTTATCTTGGTAACTGCAGACAGCAAAGGTGTTCGAACAGGCCTTCTGCTGTTTTGCTGATACTTGCTCTATAGCTCCAAGCTCCAACAATCATCCCATGTTCAAAGGCTGTTAAATCATGTTGTTTACCCATATCTTCAGAAAAAAATCACTCTACTGTCATGGTAAATAACCTGCTTCCCTATTTATAATGGTCTGGCCCTCTAGCAACTTCAGCATGAAATTATAGCTAATTTGCCTACAAATGTTAGGTGGTAGTAATAATCTGGCCACTAAATATATATATATATATTACATAATGGTTCTGTTTCCCTGGAAAGTCCTGACTAATATAGAACCTTTATTGTAGATTCTTCAAAAATTTTTAAATAAGATTTAAATTCCTTATCATGACTAATGCAATCTTTTATTTTCTTTCTAATATATCTAAGTTCAGTGTCTTTCACCATAAGTATTTAATGGTCCCATATCAAATTTGACATTTCTTGACATCTTATGCATGATTTTGTATTTTATTGTTGGTTCGCTTTGTTCGCTAATTTATTTTGTCACCCATTTATACTTATGAAACACTAGAGGCCAGTGCACAAAATTTGTGCACTGGCGGAGGGGTGTCCCTCAGCCCAACCTGCACCCTTTCCAATCTGGGACCCCTCAGGGGATGTCCGACTGCTGTTTTAGGCCCTATAACCCCCTAACCACTCCCCTGCCAGCCTGATCGATGCCTAACTGCTCCCCTGCCAGCCTGATTGCCCCCAACTGTCCTCCCCGGATGGCCCAGTCACCCCCAATTGCCCTCCCCTGCAGGCCTGGTCGTCCCCAACTGCTTTCCCTGCAGGCAGGCAGGCAGGCAAGCGGTTGTGAGCCAGCAGTCCAGGATTGTAAGAGGGAAGTCCAACTGCTGATCCATATGGGATCGGGCCTAAACCGGCAGTTAGACATCTCCCAAGGGGTTCCAGATTGGAGATGGTGCAGGCTGGGCTGAGGGACACCCCTCCAGTTTATGAATTTCATGCACCAAATGAAATTATATTGAAATTATATTGCCTCTAGTATAATATAACCACTAGCTGCAAGTCTCTCATAAACACTTGAAATGTGTCTACTTTGAATTGAGATATGCTGTAATAATAAAATACACACTAGATTTCAAAGACTTAGTAACAGATAGATAACTAAAATTTTAAAATTATGTTTCATCATTTACTTTTTTTTTCTTTTTTTAAATTTTGTTTTATTGCTTAAAGTATTACATATGTCTCCTTCTTTTCCCCCTCTTGACATTCCCCCGGCTTCCCCTACCCACCAGGGTCTTATGTCCATTGGTTATCTTATATGCATACATACAAGTCCTTCCGTTGATCTCTTACTCCCCCTTCCCGCCCCCAACCCTCCCCAGCCTTCCTGCTGTAGTTTAACAGTCTGTTCAATGTTGCTCTGCCTCTGTATCTATTTTTGTTCATCAGTTTATAATGGTCTTTATTATCCATAAATGAGTGAGTTCATTTGGTATTTTTCTTTCATTGACTGGCTTATTTCATTTAGCATAATGCTGTCCAGTTCCATCCATGCTGTTGCAAATGGTAAGAATTCCTTCTTTTTGACAGCAACATAATATTCCATTGTGTATATGTACCACAGTTTTCTAATCCATTCATCTTATTAAATGTGATCATTTTACATTTTTTAAATGTAACCATAAAGTTACATATGTGACTTATATTTCTGAATCCTGACTTATTTTGCATAGTAATGTGATAGACCATTCACTTTTCTATTATCCACATCTTCTTTCTCAGACATTATATGAAATTTACCTCATTGTTTCAATCTACATATCAATATTGATCATGTTAAATTTATTTATGAAAAAATTCACAATTTCCTTTTGGCAAACATTATTACTTGTGTATGTTTGGCAAGTTCTAGATACTCAAGAAATGTTTGCTAAATTCATCTTGTTAGCAAATAAAACTGCATATATTGCATACAAGTAACAAAGAATTTGCAGAAATGTTGAGAATCACTTTATTTTTTTTAGTTAAAGAGGTATTTTCTTTTTGTGAGTCCTCCATCTTTCTAAGTACCTAACAAGTCCTCATTCTATGTGTCTTCAGATAGTCTGCATGTTTGCTTTAATTAATAAAGAGCAATTCATGCCTAATTAATTTTAGTTCCATTGATTCTGCAATTATGTATTAAACACCTACTATGTGTCAGGCTTTATTTTAAGTGGTGCAGATAGATCAGTGAACAAAAGAAAAAAGATATACCTTCTTTCTTGGACTAAAATTATAGATATAGTGTACAGGAAAGAACATGAAACAAATAATACAATCTAAAGTACTGCAAAGACAATAAAATAAGAAAGTAGCTTTAGATTTTATGATTAGGGAAGGCATTTTTAATGGGTTCCAATTTGAGCTGAAAATTCTGTAATGAAAATGAATACAATGAGGCGGGTGCAGGCTATTAGAGATGGATGAAAGAATAATTGTTGGGGTCCTGAATCATGAATAGGTTTGGCATGCATGAAGAATAGCAAGAAAACTGATGTGACTGGAGTAAAGTAGAGTAGGAAATGAGGTCAGATAAATGGAAAATCCTAGTTTTAATATATCCTTGTGCACAAGGCAAGCTAGTTGGATTATTTTATAAGAGCAATGAAAAGTTATTGTATTGTTTGGTACTTGTGGGTGACATGATTTTATGTATATGGTAAATATATTACTCTGTTGTATAAAAATGGATTTTAATGCAGTGGGTACAATTTGTTAGTATCAGAGAGAATATTTAGCAAGACGTTTTAGAAAAACGTGAAGAAAGATGATGTCCACCAAAAGGAAGTCTGCAATGGAGATGGACAGCAGAGACTGCGGCTTTGTACATCCTTTTAATCTTTGCTCTGTACATGCTATCTGACACTTAGTAACCAATTATAGCTATTTTTGTTGAGTGTATATACAGTGCTCCAAGTTTTAGTTAAAACACTTTAGTATATTGCCTGATACTTTCAATGACCAGGGAGTGAGGATGAAGTGTTATCTGGTTTTGATGTTATTCTCAATGACTAATCATCCTTAAAGGTGATAAAGGGCTCTCTCCAGTTCTTCCTATAGGTTGGTTCTCAGCTTGGAGCATCCTCATGGTTACCTGCAGTCAATTTGTTCTACAGCGTCTTCTAGTTTTATTTATACATACAGGTAATTCCATCAGCCTTTCATTTTGAGGAATTACTCAAAACTGTGGTTTCCTGATGACATTTTGTCACTTTTCTGGTGGTATAATAGATTTATTCATTTTGAAATATCTTTTTTTTTTCTATTGGAATTAGGGATGGGGAGAAAAAATGTTTAAATGTTAAACACTTCTTTAAAGGATTTTTAAATATTTCCTAAAACACAAATTTTAAATCTTCTCTCGACTATATAAAATCCTTTACTGACTTATTATAAATCACCAGAGTAATAATCAATTATTTTAAATACATCAAACAATGATTTTCATGATTTGATTTTGTTTTATCACTTTAGCTTAAACTCTGATCTCAACCCCTTATCCTATTTTAGTCGTAATGGACTACAGAGTTCATATTCTTGTAATTCAGTGTGCTCCTCATTTTTCAAGGCGATATTTATTGCCTGTTCTTTCCTGGCTTAAATTCTTCCAAGGTTTTTGACATAACTGTAATGTCATTCTGACATTATGAATTCTTTGACTTTTTTCTTAACCTAATTAGATGTTTTCTCTGTGCAATTTTAACATCTTAGGCATATATCTATTTCAAAGCTTGTTATTACATTATGCAGTAATTTTTCACATAAATGTCTCCTTGCTAGGCTGTTAGCTCCTTGAACAAAGACTATATCTCAGTTGTCTTCATAATTTCAGTGCCTAATATCTCACAATACATATACCAAAACATTGCAGAATAACTCAATAGACCATGATGTAGTTATGAAATGTTACATCTAGTTTATTTATTTATTTATTTATTTTTATTTTTTTAATATATATTTTATTGATTTTTTACAGAGAGGAAGGGAGAGAGATAGAGAGTTAGAAACATCGATGAGAGAGAAACATCGATCAGCTGCCTCCTGCACACTCCCCACTGGGGATGTGCCCGCAACCCAGGTACATGCCCTTGACCAGAATCGAACCTGGGACCTTTCAGTCCGCAGGCCGACGCTCTATCCACTGAGCCAAACCGGTTTCGGCTGTTACATCTAGTTTAATATCAACACAAGAGGAAATAATAACAAAGGTAGTAACAATTAATTTCAGAAATGCTGTATCCTACTAGAGTTAATCACAGGAACTTCCCTTCAGGCCAGTTTCTACTTCTTGTCTTCTTTTTGAAGACAGAGAAAAACTTCTAATTAAATCTTAAAAGTTTAAAATAGTCATTATGAGAAGTTATAGTCACCAATTAAAATTGTCTACACATCTTTCAGTCTTGTACATGTTATCCAAAAACTTAGTCATCTTATACTTATTCTCTTCTCTGGAATATCTTTGAATTATTTATATACGCCACATTAAGCTCAATCTTACATAATAAAAGTGTAATATGCTAAGTGTCTGACAGATTGCTCCCTATGATGCACACTGACCACCAGGGGGCAGGCACTCCAACCGGTAGATTAGCTTGCTGCTGGGGTCTGGCTCATTGGGACTGGGCGAGAGGGCTGGACATTCCCTGGAGCCCTCCTGTTGTCTCTCCCTGGCTGGCCAGCCAACTTCCCACGGTCAATCCCCAGCCCACCAGCTCCCATCGGCCCCCATTGGGACTGGGCAACATGGCCCTGATTGGCCTTGATCGCAGGGCAAGGCGAGGGACCCCACTTGTGCACAATTTGTGCACCGGGCCTCTAGTAGAGAATAATTAACCTAATATTTTAAGGTTTAAAATGTTGCCCAATAAAATAGTTCATTTTTTCACTAATAAAGATTATATTTTTTATTTTCTAAACGGCTATATAAATTTCCCATCAACTCTATTTTAATTAAGTTTTTCTAAAATGTGTCTTTCAATTCTTACTAAGAGTTTAAATTCATCTGCTAGCTAACCTCTTATCAAAGGAAATATATCTACTTATCTATTAATTAACTAGAGGCTCAGTGCACGGGATTCATGCACTGGTGGGGGGCATGGGCTGCAGGGATCAGCCCTCTGTGGGAGCACCACTCAACCCAGTCAGCAGAGCAGCTGTGGACCTGCCTTCTGAGCGGCTACTCCCACTATGGGAGTGCACTGACCACCAGAGAGCAGCTCCTGCATTGAGTGACTTCCCCCTGGTGGTCAGTTCATGCCATAGCTACTGGTTGACCAGTAGTTCTGGTCATTCTGCTGTTCAGTCACTGGGCTTTTTTTATACTAGTATAGGATATGAATTTCTTATGAAAATAAGAATTTTTAACAATGGTCAGCTATACTTTTAAGGTTAATGAAGAGAGAAGGCAAAATGAGCTTGGATATTTTAAGGGCAAAATTTCTTAAAATATTAATGTTTCAGAAGCCATATATTAATATTATATGGGAGTCCTTCACCACATCTATATATAAAGTTCAGATTTCTAAGGCATATAAATTAATTAAGCAATTGTTTGGCATTACCGTGCTCAGAATTTAAACTTTCTATAGGTTTCATGGTATATGTATTTTAGATTTCACTGTCATCCATTAATGAAATAATCATCTCAATATTTTTGCTAATAATTTGCATAATTAACTCTTGGTATAAGATTAGCTTGTTTAGCTCATTTGTTATGTTCAAACAGTTTAAAGATGTATAATAGTTGTCTCAATTGCAGATGTAATTGATAACAGATTATTAAAAAATGGGAATGTGTAAATAATAAACTTTTCAAGGTATATAAACCACATGTGCTTTTGTGCTGATATAAAATATTTGTGCTTATGATAGATTTCTTTTTCTTTATTTAGTTTTCCAATTATTACATTCTCATTCTTACCCAAGTTTTGGTATAAAATGTACTATAGTTACAGCAGAAGCCTTGGGCAAACCTATAAGTAAAGGAGAATCTGACAGGGATGGTAGAGACATTCAATGAAATATGGAGGGCCTACTCTACTCTGGGAGATGCTGAATCTGTGTTAGACAAAAATAATTTTCCAACCAAGCCAGTGTAGCCCAGTGGTTGAACATTAACCCATTGACCAGGAGGTCAGGGTTTGATTCCCTGTCAGAGCATAAGCCCAAATTGTGGACTTCATTCCCAGTAGGGGCATGCAGGAGGCAACCGATCTATGATTCTCTCATCATTGACATTTCTATACCTTTCTCCCCCTCCTTTTCTCTCTCTGAAATCAATAAGAACATATGGAAAAACTAATAATTTTATCTAGAACACACATAATGAGATTAACAGTTCTATAGTGCCCAGTTATGCTCTAAATTCTCTCATTTGTCAATTCTTAATTATAAATAATGTTCAACTATAAAGTAGGATTTAAGTAACTATTCAGAGAAGCAAATTACTGGTAATTTGCACAGAGTTAGACAGCTAAGTGAATGGTGGAGTCAAGGATTTTGAAAAGGCAAGGATAAATAGTGCTCTTTAATCTTAAGACATAGTCTCCCAGCAATCTACAGATGATGTAGTTAATAAAAAGAGAACAAACTAAGTGAAAAAAATCTTCATTTGCATTTCTCCTTACTATCTATGGTTGAATAAAAACAAATAAAAAACTACAATAATATTAGATTAGTTAAACTTGAAAGATAAATTAGTAGAAACATTATATATATTATGTTTAAATTTATTTCTTCCTAAATAAAAATACCACAGGATAATCACATGCCTGTTTCTTGTTCAGAAATGTGAAAGATATAATGATATTAATAACTTGTTTAAACTCCCTAGAGCAGTTAAGGAATTTGTCTATATTTTCATTATAATGAGGTATCATTTTACCTCTGAATATAAATTACAATTGTGAACTGAAATTATTGAAGAAAACATAGTAATGTTTACCTTATGGTCCACAAGTAATTTTTTTAATCTCATTCAGCTGTTTACCAGTATTTAACTGAGGTATATTTCCTTCTTCTATACCAATACTTTTCAAGCTTATACATGGGATGGCATAAGTATTATAACATGATACACACACACACACACACACACACACACACACGGGTAAGCTGGCAACAATTTTGAGATCTTTATATGTAGTTTAATGATAAAATATTTTTTGGTCTCTATCATATTAATAGGAAAAGAAATGTGAAACACAAGCTATTGAATGTGTTAGATATTGAATCAGTATACAATTTTTTTAAACATCATTTTAGAAATAAAAATATTTACTTATTTTCACTGATTAAAAATATTTATTTTAAGTTTAAGCTTGAAATGTCTTCCAAATTTGAATAATTCCATTCAATAATACAACGTTTTAAAAGCAAATTTTAAGTAGCAAATGAAAGATATATGATAAATAAAAAGGCAATAATGAATTATCATTAAACAGCTCAAAGGAAAATCTCTGCTTTGAATTTTGTCAATATATATTAATATACATTCTATTAGTTCTTGAATATTTAATGTAATTAAATATCAGTTAAGAGAATATATTTTAGCAATTAGTATAATTCAAATAAATTTCAAATTGAAAAAAATTCACATCATTTTCAATTTCCTTTTCACACGTAACCTTTAGGTAAAAGTCTGGTTTGGCTATTGGCTCATTATACTGGAAAACAAAAAGAAGGAAAGAAATAAGGGGTGTTTTGATGAAGCACTCCTATTTTGATGATGATGAAACTTACACGGTTGATCATATTATTTTTATAGAATTTAATGTATGATTCAAATCTACAGGCAGAGTTGTATACAATAGAACTTCTCTCTCCTTTTATACCATCCTGTCATTGCAGCTCAATTGTATACAAACACACACACACACACACACACACACTTATCTAGTTTTTTCATAAATTTACTTACTTTTTCATAATATCTTATTCATCTTCAACTTAACATATTATTGTGAACTAGTGGCCTGGTGCACAAAATTCATGCACAGAGAAGGGGTGTCCCTCAACCCTGTCTGCACCCTGTCCAATCTGTGACCCCTCAGTGGATGTCCGACTGCCAGGATCCCCGTGGGATTGGGCCTAAACCAGCAGTTGGACATCCCTCTCACAATCCAGGACTGCTGCCTCCTAACCGCTCACCTGCTTGCCTGCTGATTGCCCCTAACTACTTCTGCCTGCCAGTCTGATTGTCCCCTAACTGAACCTGCCGCCCTGATTGATGCCTAACTACTCCCCTGCTGGTCTGATTGCCTCCAACTGCCTTTCCCTGGTGGCCTGATCACCCCAAGGCTTTTATTAGTATAAATATGACCCTTCACAGAAAATTTCACTAACTCTGCTTTATAATAAGGGCTTGATGATTGAATCATTGGGGCCAGACACCAAGATTTACATCCTTTGAATAGTGGAGGGAATAATTATCTTGTCTTTAAGTTGCTCGGAACATCAAATGAGATAATGACTTAGGAAAGTATAAAAGCACCATATAAAGACTTTTTTTTTTCCATGTACTGAAAAGACAATAAAATGGTAAAATGAAAAACACTATTTTTATTCTCCCCCTTCCTTCCTTTACAGCCTTTATTTAAACTTTGAAATTTATAAAAATTTCACGCCTATTTTCATTTCTTTACATTCAATATTACTTTGTATTAGTTTCAGGTTACAGAAACTATTTTATATTAGTTACAGAATAGTGGCTAGACAATCATATACTTTACAAAGTGTTCCCCGATATTTCCAGTACCCACCTGGCATCATACCATCATTACAACACTGTTGATTATATTCCCTATATAAGTGACACTAGGTTTACAGGTTCCTTCCAATCTTTCTATTGTGTTGCTCACCCTTCATTTTCTTTCTCACTTCTTCCCTCATTTCTTTATATAGTATCTCAATCGGCCCTCAAAGCTCAGCGAACGCACTGGGGCACACTTAATCCATTTTACAGACCAGGAAACTGAGGCCAATTCCAGTTGGCTGCACAACTTGACTCAGCGTGCAGGGAGCCCTCACAGCCATGCTTCCCGCCCTTCCTAAGCGGCAGCTGCAGGGCAAACAGCACAAACCCTCCTATCAGGCTTCCCAGCCTTGTTCTCAAGCACCTCTTCATCGCTGATGCGCCACATTCTTTCCTTTCCCCCATCCCCATTCTTTACTGCCCCCCCCCCCTTCTCCGGAGCAGGTGGTAGGCTTTGCACTCACCATGCAGGCGTGCACCGCCATGGGGCAGGGCAGACTGGGGCTTGCTTTCGGGCCAAAGCAGGAGTAGGGGTCACTTCCTCTGAAGTGCATAGGCCGCCCTGGTGAGGCCCAGTTAGCATCGGAGCTTCTCTGAATCGCAGCAGTCAGTCAAGTACCCTGCAGTGCGGCACCCCTCCACTGAGGTGGCGCCACCCCTCAACCCCCACCTCAGAGCTGCGGGTCTGCGCCCCTCCTCCCAGGCGTCCTTCCATGCCCCTTGTTTCTCGCCGGGCTGACCCGCATCTTGTGGCCACTGCAGACACTTGCTCTCCACTCTCCACTCTCTGCAGGCAAGGCAGATCCCCACCCACTAGCCCCCTGCCTTGTCCTGAGCCCCCTCCGGTGCATCCCACCTCGCCAGGTTTTTGCCTTTGATCTGTGGCATTGGTGACAGCACACTCCTAACAAACCTGGTACCCAGAGGAGCACAGGGTCAGTTCTTGGCCCAAAATGTTAGAGGCAGCGCCTGTGTGTGGTGCCCTCATTGAGGGACGGTGCTGCGCGCTGTGCCCCTTAGGCCTCCCGCCTCCTGGGCAGCCTCTTTGCCAAAGTCATGGCGCTCACCCGGGAGCCGCCCCTCAGGCAGCCCCGTCATCAGGCCTCTCGCCGCAGCTACGTCTCCACCGTCACCTGGGTCACCTCCTTTCTTCCACATTCGCCCTTCATCCATCCCTCTCTCCTGCAGTGCTTGCGCTCCAGGCCTAAAGAAAAGGACCAGGGCCAAGAAGGACAAAGCCCAAAGGAAGTGAGTCTTGAACCCCCACATCCCGTTCTCTGGATTTCCTCCCGCACCTCCTCTCGGTGTCACATCTTGAACCGGCACCCTGCAGCCCAGCCACATGGCCTCCAGGCGGCCTGGGAGAGTCGGTCTCCATGAAGTTGTGGATCTGTGGCCGGAGGCCCAGCCTGGGTCTCAGCAACCCCATGCCTGCTGGAGAGGGCTGTTGGAGGAGGACCAGAGCCCATCGGTCATTAGGTCCCCAAAGCCAGAGGAGGCACCATAGGCTTACGTTCCAGCCGCAGGCCCTGCTCCCTCCTTCCGCAGCCCCCTGTTGAGCAGTGGTGATGTTATGGAGTCCCAGTCTAATTTGCATATTCCTCTCTTATTATATAGGATAATTTATTTGCAATAATTTACTTGAAAAATAACATGGAAGATGCATAATGTTCTTCCTTCTACTCAAACAATCTGTTGTTATAAATTGAGCAGCATATAATAACTATATATTGATCAATCTGCAAGATAAATTATAGATTTGATAAACTTTAGTATTATGTTGTCTCTCTCATTCACCTTTCACTGACACATTAAATAACATTGTCATGTGAAAGTGGTACCATTTCTATTCCCATTAATTTTTTTGGCCCCAAACTTAACATTGATTATTTTGTTATTATCATTATTGACTAGACCATGGGATATTCTAAAAATGCAAGTCAATCAAAGTTTAATTAAAATTAGTCAATATTAAATTTGTGTTAAATTGATAATGCAAATATTCACATTTTAAGTGTTATAAAATTTCTATCAACTTTCTAAATTTCATAAACATAAAATCATTTCTTAGACTATATAAAAATATGGAAACAAAAAGTAAACAAACATAGAAAAAAGCTAGAAAAAGCCAAACAAAGCTAGAAAAATTAATTAAGAACCTAAAAGAAACATTTTTAAGTTTTAACTGGCAAAATCAGAGAAAATTAGATTTATATGAATACATCACAATTTTGCCAACTTATAATCTTCCAGTTGATTGCATTGCATTGTGACTTCAGGAACGATCATTTCCAGTTTAGCCTCTATTAAATTTCAGGACACTCAATTCTTTTCAATGCTATCATTTTTTTTTCTCTTCCTATGACTTCATATCTTTTATAAGCACTCCATTTTTTAAAAGGTTTCTACTGTTATACAAATGGAAAATATCATTAAGTGGATAAAGATCAGAAAAAATTACCTCACTTCTCCTTAACAATTTCCCTTAACATAATGACTTTTTTTAAAAAAACAAATCTCTAAATCTATAGCTATATTGAAATTGTAGATAGATATCTCTCCTTCCTTAAGAATGAATGAAATTGCTAAAGCAGGAAACAGATGTCAAAACAAATTCATATCAAAGCAGTGCAAGAAACTTAAAATACACTCTATTACAAATATACTCATGGAACATTTAATTGCTTTCTTCTGTGTGACATCATGATGAGGAGAAGCAGGACAGAGGGGAGTACAGTTTCTGTGAACTGTGACACCTAAAAAGAGTGAATGGCATTGGTGGATCAAGAAACATGTGTTGCCCCACTGGCGTGGCTCAGTGGTTGAGCATTGACTTACGAAGTAGGAGGTCATGGTTCAATTCTCGGGCAGAGCACATGTCTAGGTTGCAGGCTTGATCCCAAGTGTGGTGCATATGCATGAGGCAGTTGATCAATGATTCTTTCTCATCATTGATGTTTCTATCCCCCTCTTCCTTTTCCTTTCTTTGAAATTAATAAAAATACTTAAAAAAAAGGAAACGTGCTTTTTGCCATGTACTCTGGTATCTTCAGATATCTCCTTTACCTTATCACCAAGTATATTGCTGGCATGTCTGTAACTTGGGAATTCATTATTCTAGGTGGCCTTAAAAAGGGACCAAAAAATAAAATTTCCCAGTTTGCAACTCCTTCCTCATTCTATTTACTTTTCTTCCTTGTCTCTGCGGGAATTTAGCTTAGAAAGAAGAACAGTTGACACATTTCTAAATTACCTTCGGCATTCTGCCATTTCCCCTACACATCCCCAGTCTGGAAAAATAAGCTTTCATTTTTCTTATTTTCTGTAGTCACTCTGTCGCCAGACAAATGTGAAAATGGTATAGGTTGCAGAAAGTTGTGATAATTTTTCTAACATATATTTTGGTAAAGAAGACATATTTTAGACTTGTATGTGTATTGTAGTGGAAATAAAGTACCACAGGATTGTTCCTATAATTTTGCCCTGAGCAATGGAGTGAATGGTAGTGCCTGCTGATTGGGAGTGAGACTGAATTAAAGACAAGCTATGACCCAGATGCCTCTTTGACATTCAAGTGGAGACATCAATTTACTAGTATATAGCTAGATCTTGAAAGAATTACAAGAACTTCTATATTTATTTTTCTCTTAGGAAAGTCTTAGACATACAATGGAAACTTGATCATTGACCTCAATTCTCATCTTAACCCTTAGCAGCACAGTGATATTTTTTGAAAACTATTTACTTTCTTTTTATTGATAAGTTATTTTCATAAAAAACTTACAAATAGTTCCAAGGTGTGGGGTGGGAAGGAGTATATATTATTGAGAAATATATGTTTTTAGGCATATATATATGTGAGGAAGAACCTGCATCAGAAATGTGCTATGAATTTTTTTAGTCTGCAAACCTATTTGAAATCAATTTAAATAGCTTTTAATGGTATTTTAGAAGGACAAAAAGTTACAAAATGATGGAACTAATCTATTTAGTAATGCTGAGTTGTTTCTTAAACATATACAAGGTATTATTGATAAATGGAAGAGAGGAGTACTACAGTGGTTAAACTGTACCAAAAAAAACCCCTCTCTTAGCACAATATATACACATATGTAATACAGATACACACAAACTATATACAAATGTATGTTTTAGACTGTAGGATTTATTATCATCCATGTATGATAAAGTCAATGTATCAGGAGATAATTGCTATTGAAAAGAGAGTTTGTAACCCAGTCTCTAAGAAAGGGGCACACCATACGTGCAGCGCCAGGTGGAGAAGCACCATGGCCAGTCAGGACACAGAAGCAGCAACAAGAAAGCAGCAACAGGAAAGCATGGTTTTCAGAGGAAAGTCAAGGGGATACAGGGTAAGCAGATTTAGAATTGTTTAGTTTTCCGCATATCCATGCCTCTGTTTCAGTTGTGTTCCTCCATTTATTTTGTTCATTAGATTCCACATATAAGTGAGATCATATGACGCTTGTTTTTTTCCTGACTTCTTTATTTCACTTAGCATTATAATCCCAGGTCTACCCTTGCTGTCAAAAAGGATAAGATTTTCGTGTGTGTGTGTGTGTGTGTGTGTGTGTGTGTGTATGGACCAGTAGTATTCCGTTGTGTAAAAGATGCAGTGTGTAGAGTATATTTTTTTGAGTTGTACACTTGAAACCTGTATGGTTTTGTGAACCAATGCCATCCCAATACATTCATTTAAAAAATAAACAAAAGGAAAAGAAAAAAATCACAGAAAAAAATAATTACATATAGGTCTTACTTCTGATCCAAGTTCTGAGCAGGTTTTCTAGGTCAGCATTTAAAAACAACCCTTAAAATAATTTAAATTTTTAGCCAATACATTTTATATTTTCCAAACTTAAAAAAAAGAAAAAAAAGTCTAGTACTAAAGAATTTCATTGAGACTGGGTGTAGAGGCTGTCATGAGTTATCTGGTATCTACCTGGCCCTGGGCTGAGAGTAGGGAAGGACATAGTGGCTTAACCTGCCTGAGCTGCATAAAGGAGGTGGTTGGTTAGTATGGGCTGTCAATTGGCTGCACACTCCCAGGAGAGCCCTTTGCTATCTCCAAGAATTAGCTATCTCTCTAAAGGCAGTCTCTCCAGGATCATCAAGCCCTCAGATGTCAGAGCATCATAAAATGTATAAATTGAATAAAATATGATTGACAAAATATGTTTATATGCTATGAATATTATATGTACACTAGGAGCCCGGTGCACGAAATTCGTGCACTGGGTGTGTGTGTGGGGGGGAGTGTCCCTCAGCCCAGCCTGCCCCCTCTCACATACTGGGAGCCCTCAGGCGTTGACCCCCATCACCCTCCAATCGCAGGATCGGCCCCTTGCCCAGGCCTGACTCCTCTAACAGAGGTGTCAGGCCTGGGCAGGGGACCCTCATTTCCCCCCATCACTGGTTCTGCCCCCAGCCCAGGCCTGATGCCTCTGTCCCAGGCATCAGGCCTGGGCAGGGGACCCCCAGGCCCCTCCTATTGCTGGCTCTGCCCCTTTCCCAGGCCTGATGCCTCAGCCAGAGGCGTAGACCCCCATCACCTTCCGATCGCCTGATCAGCCCCTTGCCCAGGCCTGATGCCTCAGCCAGAGGCGTAGCCCCCCATCACCCACTGATCACCTGATCGGCCCCTTGCCCAGGCCTGACGCCTCTGCCAGAGGTGTCAGGCTTGGACAGGGGACCCCCATCTCCCCCCAATCACTGGCTCTGGCCCCCGCCCAGGCCTGAGGCCTCTGGCCCAGGAATCATGCCTGGGCAGGGGACCCCCATCTCCCTCTGATTGCTTGCTCCACCCCCCGCCCAAGCCTGATGCCTCTGACCCAGGCTTCAGGCCTGGGCAAGGGGACCATCATATCCCCCCAATCCCCGGCTCAGCCCCCTGCCCAGGCCTGATGCCTCGGCCAGAGGAGCTGACCCTCATCACCCTCCGATCACCAATCACCGGATCGGCCCCTTGACCAGGCCTGAGGCCTCCGGCAGAGGTGTCAGGCCAGGGCAGAGGACCCCCAGCTCCCCGCGGTTGCAGGCTCCGCCCCTGCCCAGGCCTAACGCCTCTGGCTGAGGTGTCCGGCCTGGGTAGCGGGGACCCGCAGCTGCAGCGGCCCCGAGATCGTGGGCTCCGCTTTAGGCCCAGGCAAGGGACCCCTAGCTCCCGGGACTGCCAGCTTCGACCGTGTCCAGCTCCCATCGCTGGTTCCACCCCTACTTCCTGCTATCACTGGCCAGGGCGGCAAAGGTGCCTGATTCTCCGATCATGGCTGGGGGGCAGGGCAAAGGCGGCCCCAGGGCAACCCTGCCCCCCAGCTCTTAGCTCCCCCCTGGGTTTCTGATCACTGTCAGTGGCAGGGGGCTTCTTCCTGCTTTCCCTTTCGCCTCCCTGCATTGTGCCTACATATGTAAATTAACCACCATCTTGTTGGCAGTTAACTGCCAATCATAGTTGGCAGTTAATTTGCATATAGTCCTGATTAGCCAATGAAAAGGGTATCGTCGTATGCCAATTACCATTTTTCTCTTTTATTAGATAGGATGGGACATTTAAGGAGGTCACAGAATATCCTATATAATAAAGAGGTAATATGCAAATTGACCATCATGCTCTTGCACAAGATGGCCGCCCCCATGTGGTCACAAGATGGTCAGCGGGGCGGGGGGAGCAATCAGGCCAGCAAGAGAGGGCAGGTAGGGGGGACCAGGCCAGCAGGGGAGGGCAGTTAGGGGAGACCAGGCCTGCAAGAGAGGGCAGTTGGGGGTGACTGGGCCAGCAGGGGATGGCAGTTGGGGGGGACCAGGCCTACAGGGGAGGGCAGTTGGGGGTGATCAAGTGGGCAGGGGAGGGCAGCGGGGGTGATTGGGCCAGCAGGGAAGGGCAATTGGGGTTATCAGGCAAGCAGGCGAGGGCAGTTGAGAGTGATCAGGTCTGCAGGGGAGGGCAGTGGGGATGATTGGGCTGGTAGGCGAGGGCAGTTGGGGCAATTGGGTCAGCAGGGGAGGGCAGTTGGGGGTGATCGGGCCAGCAGAGGAGCAGTTAGGTGTCGATCAGGCTGGCAGGGGAGTGGTTAGGGGGTGATCAGGCTGGCAGGCAGAAGCAATTAGGGGCAATCAGGCAGGCAGCCAGCGGTCGTGGATTGTGAGAGGGATGTCCTACTGCCGGTTTAGGCCCGATCCAGCAGGGACATTCCCCGAGGGGTCCCAGATTGGAGAGGGTGCAGTCTGGCTAAGGGACACCCTCCCTTCCCCAGTGCATGAATTTTGTGCACCGGGCCTCTAGTAAAAATATAAATTTGAAGGTTTGTTATTATGGCTTTCTTAAATTTATCTTTTAATCTAAATATGCTTTATTAGAATAAAGTTGTTTTTTAAAGTCTCTTTGAACATCAGTTGTCACAAAGAGTCATTAAAAATAATCTGTTTTGATTAATTAATAGCAGTGAAAACATAAACATTTAAATGTGGCTACCTATCAAATTATAATGTTTTATGACTACATAGTTACTATGTGACCTTTGAAATATATTAGAAAAAAAATGGACACACAGTTGGAAATAAAATGAGTAGTCACTACAGAAATACAGTTTGGAAGAGGAAAATATAGTTATAGGATGAGGATAATATGTATATATGTACAAGATATGAATATACTTTTTAAAAGAGTGTTATTTATTAAAAAAAATACTCTAGAGAATTCATTTCAGAGTTTTTAAAGAATTCTCAAACCTAGGAACATTAACACAAAAAAGACTTCTTAAATCTCAAGAAATTTTGAAATCCTTTTGATTTTTAGATCATAATCAGGGTTTGGATGCAAGACTCAGTCTTTGTTATCTTCTGATTCCTCTTGGTTTCCATTCATTAAATGGCAGATTAGAGTGAGAATCTCCATTAACCAAACTGTAACTAATATTAGAGTTCTACCTGAATGCTCAAATACATTTCTAATACAATGCTGAAGTGACCTTCTGTTTTATAATACAGTAAAATATTGCAAATTCTAATCAAAACTACTTTTGAATTAGTGATTCAATAACTTTGTGTGTGCATGCTTTCTTTTGTATTTTTTTTAAAAATTTATTTTAAATAAATTTATCTTGAATGTTTATATACAAGGAGTTTTTTTTCACATACAATGTTTATATCTCAATTTTAATGACATCTACCTATATAAAAGCCTAAGTGACCATCGCAACCAAACAGATGACCAAACAGGCTGTGTGGGGTGACCAGGCCAGCAGAGGGTTTAGTGAGGGGTGACCAAAAGATCAAGCAGCAGGCTCCATGGGATGACCAAGCTGGCAGGGGGATTAGTGAGGGGTGACCACAGGACTGAGCAGCAGGCTGTGTGGGGCAACCAGGCCGGCAGGGGGAGAAGTTGGGAGCATCCAGGCCAGCGTGGGGGAGGGAGGGCAGTTGGGGGCAATCATGCTGGCAGGCAGAGTCAGTTAGGGGTGATCAGGCCAGCAGAGGGGCAGTTGCAATTAGTAGTGACCAGGCCGGCAGGCAGAGGCAGCTAGCGGTGATCAGTAAGACAGGTGAGCAGTTAGGAGCCAGTGGTTCAGGATTGTGAGAGGGATGTCCGACTGCCGGTGAGAGGGGATCGGGCCTAAACCAACAGTTGGACATCCCCCGAGGAGTCCTGGATTGGAGAGGGTGCAGGCTGGGCTGAGGGAACCATCCCCCACAGTGCATGAATTTCTTGCACCGGGCCTCTAGTTTATTATAATACAAGGGGTGGTGTGGGGTGGGCTGTGTCCCTCAACCTGACCTGCACCCTCTCACAATCTGGGACCCCTGGGGTAGGGTCCCTAGGTCTGGCCAGGGTCAGGGCTTATCGGGGCTTTCCTTCCCCTGGCTGCTGGAAACTGGCCCTGCCCCTGCCACTGCCACTGCTTGCCATCTGTGCAGCACTCCCCCCACTCCTGTTGCCACCTGTTGCCTCCTGTTGCCTCCCTCTGAGGGCGACAGGCATGGGGTGCAATCGGTTGGCTGGCCTGGGCTTCCCTCTATAGGGTGATTACTGGCTGGCCCTGCCCACCCACCACAGCATCGCTGGCCAGTGGCTGGGACTCCCTCTGTGGGGTGATCAATCACAGGGTCCCCAGATTGATTGCCCAACAGAGGGAGGCCCCGCCCATCCACCACAGCACAGCTGGTCATGTAGCCTGGGTCTCCTTTATTGAGGCAATGGATTGCAGCCCTGCCCACCCAACTGGGGCTCTGTGATTGATCACTGCACAGAGAGAGGCCCTGCCCACCCAGCCTGTGCTCTGAGATTGATTGCCAGGCAGAGGGTGGCCTGGCTCTCCCTCTGTGGGGTGATCGCTGGCCATAGTGGGGTCCCCTGACCCCCAACCAATTGCATTGCACTCACATTGGCTGGCCTGGTGCCAGTGCGTGTCATAGCATGGTCGTTCAAAAGGTTGTCTGAAAGGTTGTCTGGACTGTCATTCTGCTGTTTGGTTGTTCAGTTGATTTGCATATTACAATTTTATTATCCTACTAGTGGCCCAGTGCATGAAATTTGTGCACGGGGGGAGGGGGTGTTCCTCAGCCCGGCCTGCACCCTCTCCAATCTGGGACCCCTCAAAGGATGTTTTACTGCCAATTTACAGGGATCAGGCCTACATCGGCAGTTGGACATCCCTCTCACAATCCGGGACTGCTGGCTCCTAACCTCTCACCTGCCTGTCTGCCTGCCTGATTGCCTCTAACCACTCTGCCTGCCATTGTTTGCCCCCAACTTGCCCCCAAATGCCCCCTCCGCCAGCCTGGTCACACCCAACTGCCCCCTGTGCCAGTGTGCTTGCCCCCAACTGCATCCCCTGCGAGCCTGCTCACTCCCAACTTCCCCCTTGCTGGCCTGCTCACCTCCACCTTCCCTCCCCACTGCCCTGCTCCCCCCCTAACTGCTCCCCTGCTGGTCTGCTTACCCCCAATGGCCATGCCCCCCACCAGCCTGATCACCCACAACTGCCCTCCCCTCTTGGCCTCTAACGGTGTCTACCTTGGCCCCACCACCATGGCTTTGTCCAGAAGAACATCTGGAAGGTCTCCTGGAAGGTCTCCCAGTCTAATTAGCATATTACCCTTTTATTAGTATAGAGGCCTGGTGCATGGGTGGGGGCCAGCTGGTTTTCCCTGAAGGGTGTCCCAGATCAGGGTGGGGGTTCTCTTAGGGTATGGGGTGGACTGGGTGAGGGGCCTATGATGGTTTGCAGGCCAGCCATGCCCCCAAGGGTTGAGGGTCCCCGCTGGGAGGAGTGGCTAGCCTGGATGAGAGGCTGAGGGCTGTTTTCAAGCTGGCCACACCCCCTGGCGACCCAAGCTCCCATCCTCTTTCTTTTTTGTTGTTGTTTTTTTCAGCGCCTCCTTGAGCGGAGGCCAGGGCAGGCTGGAAGCAGGTATCTGAGATTTATTTATCTTCTATAACTGACACTTTGTAGCATTGAGAGGAGCCCAGGGCCAGCCAGGGCAGGTGGGAAGCTTGGCTTCCTCCATCTCCAGGGGCAACCCAAGCCTCCTGTCCCTCCAGCTCCGTGGCTGCTTCCATCTTAGTTGGGTTAATTTGCATACTCTGTCCTGATTGGCTGGTGGGTGTAGCAGAGTGATGAAGTGATGGTTAATTTGCATGTTTCCTTTTATTAGTGTAGATATAATAAAAGGCTAATATGCAAATCGACCGGATGGCAGAATAACCAATGACTATGATGCACACTGACCACTAGTGGGCAGGCACTCAATGCAGGAGCTGCCCCCTGGTGGTTTGTGCACTCTCACAGGGGGAGCACTGCTCTGCCAGATGCTGGGTTCATGGTTGGTGAGCCCAGCAGTGGTGGCGGAGTCTCTCCCGCCTCTGCAGCAGTGCTAAGGATGGCTTAGGCCCACTCCCCGTGGGCTCCTGGACAGTGAGAGGGTGCAGGCCAGGCTGAGGCGCCCCTTTGAGTGCACAAACTTTGTGCACTGGGGCCTCTAGTTATAGATAAATGCCAGGCCAGAAGCTAAACATATTATTAGAATAATCATAAAAAACTCATTATTTAAAAACACCAAATTTTAGTTTCTTTTTCTTTTAGCCATTGAAATTTTATTTTATTATAATTTATTTTTAAAATCTATTGTTGAGAGTATTACAACTGTTTTCCTTTTTACCCCCATAGCCCATCTCTGCTTGGTTACACCACTGCCCCAGATCTTGAGCATCCTATTGTCTGTGTCCATAGGTAATGCATATATGCATATAAGATCGTCTGTTAATCTCTTCCCAGCACCCCCTTCCCCCTTCCCTCTGAGGTTTGCCAGTCTGCTCCTTTTTATTCATGCCTCTGGTTCTATTTTACTTATCAGTTTATTTTGTTCATTAGATTCATTGTTCATTTCTTTCTTATTTTTAGATTCAATTGTTGATAGATATGTATATATTGCCATTTTATTGTTCATATTTTTTATCTTTTGTTTCTTCTTTCTTCTTCTTCCTCTTCTTAAAGAATACCCTTCAACATTTTATGTAATACTGGTTTGGTGGTGATGAACTCCTTTAGCTTTTTCTTGTTTGTGAAGCTCTTTATCTGACCTTCAATTCTAAATGATAGCTTTGCTGGGTAGAGTAATCTTGGTTGTAGGTCCTTGCAATTTATCACTTTGAATATTTCTTGCCACTCCTTTCTGGCCTGCAAAGTTTCTGCTGAGAAATCAGCTGACAGTCTTATGGGTGCTCCCTTGTGTGTAACTAACTGCTTTTCTCTTGCTGCTTTTAAGAATCTCTCTTTGTCTTTAACCCTTGGCATTTTAATTATGACATGTCTTGGTGTGGGCCTCTTTGGATTTCTCTTGTTTGAAACTCTTTGGGATTCCTGGACTTGTAAGTTTATTCCTGGACTTGTAAGTAGGGGAAATTTTCTGTCATTATTTCTCCAAATAGGTTTTCAATATCTTTATCTCTCTCTTCTTCTGGCATTTCCATAATGAGAATGTTGGTACACTTGAAGTTGTTGAAGATGCTCCTTACACTATCTTCATATTTTTTAAAATTATTTTTCCTCTTCTGATTGGATGTTTGTTTCCTTATATTCCAAATCATTGATTTGATTCTCAGATTCCTCTACTCTACTGTTGAATCTCTGTCAATTATTATTTATTTCAGTCAGTGTATGCTTAATTTCTGACTGCTTCTTTTTCATGTCTTTGAAATTCTCACTAAAATCCTTGAAAAGCTCACTAAGCCCCTGGAATCTCTCACTAAGATCCTTGAGCAACCTTACAACCATTGTTTTGAACTCTGTATCCAGTAGTTTGCTTGCTTCCATTTCTTTCATTTGTGACATGTTTCTTTGTTTCTGCATTTTGGCTGCTTCCCTGTATTTATTTCTATGGATTAGGTAGAGCTGTTATGTCTCCTTGAATTGGTAAGGTGGCCTTATGTAATAGGTGTCCTTTTAGGGCCCAGTGGCTCAGCCTCCCCCTTCACCTGAACTAGGCTCTCTAGGTGCACCCTTCTCTGGACTGTGTGTCCAAGCTTGTTGTATTTGAGTCTTGATTGCTGTTGGCATCATTGGGAGGAATTGACTACTAGGCCAATTGGCTAAAAGGACTAGTGTAACTACAGTGGAAGTGCTGGCATGCAGTAGATACCCTTATGGTGCAGGACTTGCTTCAGTGGGGCTTTTGTCCTCACTGAGTCTGCCCCTTTTATGTGTTGCTTGTGGATTTGTAGAGTTATAATCTAGTAGGGTCTGAAACTTTCCACTGGCTGCACTGGCTCTGGGGCCTCCTGGGAAATACAAAGTCATCCACTGCCTGGGGTCACCTGTCAGGAGCTAGAGAGTGATATACAGATGGCTGCTACTTATATTGGGCTTGGAGGTGCCCAGGCAAGGCCAACCTGTGAATCAAGGCAGGCTGGTGGTATTGCTGGGTTTTGGGCCTCTTATTGATATGTATGGGGCACACTGAAGCCAGCTGTTGCTTGTTTGAGAGATTTTAGGAAAGTCTAAAGCCTGAGTCAGGATGGACCATTCATGTAGAAAAGCTGCTACAAACAGCTTAGGTGGGGTTACAAATTTGATGAAGTGGGTCTCACAGAATCATCAGGGTGTAGAGAACAGTGTGAGCCAAGCTGATGGAAACTCAGCTATGGCTGCCAGTCAGCATTGCCATGGGAGAGGTCCCTGCACAGGAACAATGACCCCTGAGAATACCCCCACGTGGGAGAAAGCCACCCCTGAGTTCCTGCCTTGATGCCAGACAATCCAGTTCCTCTCCGTTCACCCCTGGGCCCCCAAAGCTGCCACCCCAGAAGTGGAGTAGGGAGGGAGTGGGACCATGTAAGCTAATGTGGTAGCCCTTCAAGAGGAACTTCCTGGGTCTCCAGCAGCCTCCCTGTCACTCAGCCACAATCCCCACTCATTTTTACAGCCCTAAGTTACAAAGACTTCTCTTCACAGCACTGGAACCCTGGGATGGGGGCTCTGTTGTGGGGCTGAGACCCCTTGCTTCTCACTGGCAGCCTCTGCAATATTCCTCCCAATTACAAAAGAATGCCACATATGATTGTTGGACCAGCCTGATCTGCACCTCCACCTCTCCTACCAGTTTCAATGTGCTTTATTCTTTACTTTTCTAGTTGTAGGACTTTCATTTAGGGGTTCTGAATGTTGGCTGTTCTGTATTTTAGTTGTAATTTTGATATGGTTGTGGAAGGCCATGCATACCAGTATCTACCTATACCACCATTTTGTTTTCCTTTATTTTCTTACTAGAGGCCCAGTGCACAAAATGTGTGCACTTGGGGGAGAGTCCCTCAACCCAGGAGTCCAGGAGGCCTCAGAGGATGTCTGACTGATGGCTTAGGACTACTCCCCATGGAGAATGGGCCTAAGCCATCAGTCGGATATCCTTAGTGCTGCCGTGGAAGCAGGAGAGGCTCCCACCAATGCCACTGCACTCTCAAGGCATGACCCGGGCTTCTGGTTGAATAGGGGCGCAATGACCACCAGGAGGCATCTCCTGCATTGAGCGTCTGCCCCCTGGTGGTCAGTGTGCATCATAGTGACCGATCATTCTGCCATTGGAGAAAACCGGCTTTCTGACATCTCCCGAAGGGTCCCACATAGTGAGAGTTTGCAGGCCAGGCTGAGGGACTCCACCGGTGCACAATCGGGGCTGGGGAGGGGAGGGACATGGGAGGTTGGCCAGCAAGAATGGGACTGTGGGAGGGCTCCAGGGTGTGTCCAGTCTGTCTTGCTCAGTCCATATTGGCTGGACCCCAGCAGCAAGCTAACCTCCTGGTCGGAGCATCTGCCCTGTGGTGGTCAGTGCACGTTATAGTGATTGGTTGACTGTCTGCCACCTGGTGGTCAGTGAAGGTCATAGTGAGCAGTTGAGCAGCCTTAGCATATCATTAGCATATTATGCTTTGATTGGTTGAATGACCCACTGCACAACTGTACATTTAGCAAATTAGGCTTTTATTATATAAGATTATATTTTAATTGGCTTTCAAACATTTCCACAAAAATGAAGGATGTAGGTGTTAAAAAAAGAGAGACATTAAAAGTTAAAATAAACTTGGACTAAAAGAATACACAAAATTTATTGAAAATAAGAAAACTAATTTAAATTATGTACGTTTAAATAAGTTGAAATTCTAAGTAATATTTCAAATCAATTATGAACAATCCCAGAAGTTGAAGTGAGGTTGGTAAGAGCAATGTTATCCTCAAATCTAATCATGCCATTTTCTTCCTTAGACCAGAGATACAAATAACAGATTTCAACTCTAATCCACTGGTAATTTCTTCCAAGTACTCTTCATTGAAACTATTCCCAGTCCTCTGCAATCTGAAGGTAAGTGTAGTGGGATCGATGAACACTTTGCTGTGGGTGTGGGCCAGAAAGGCCTCTATACCCAATCAAGCATTTGTCATTCATCCTTTAACAAAAGTGTAATAGAAGAGCCAAGAGGAGAGAGCCAATCACCTCACAAAATCTATAATGCAGAAAACGTTAAAGATTTTTTTCTCCTTCATAGGATGCTGATTCCTGAAAAGCTAAACTTGATTCGGGGATAATGTTAGTTCTTTTCAAATACATTGAATATCTACTAGGAACTAGGAACTATTATTTGGGAGAAACACAAAGGTGAGTGAAATGCTCTCTGATCCTGAGGAGTTTACCAGTGGTGGAGACTATCAATAACCAGATAATCACAGTGATGCCGGGGGCTTGACACAACACATGCATACTTCTTGCTCACTTCATTGCTCCAGATCTCCAGAATCTGAGGGCCTTTCCGCTCCGCTCTATGTAGCTTCCCCATTCAGAAAAAAAAAAAATAAAAATAAAAAGTGTCAACTCCAGAGACTTGGTAAAAGAGCAAAATGGCTGTTAACATTTTGCCCAGAATTGGCAGACCGTCGCTTCTGCTCTCACTTTCCTGGCCAAAACAACAAAACACAGATGCACTTAGATGTAAATTTAGCAAAGCAATGCACTCGTCCCACACGAAGATGAAGTCACATCCAACAATAATTCTATATGTACTATAGTATGTTCCATATGTACATATGGAACTAGGAGGATCAAGCCATACGCAATTACTGAGGACAATATTAAAGTACTACAATGAAATCAATCATTATAAACATCTAGTTGATTGCTTTATGTTTCATTTCCCATTCAATAGGAAGTGTTATAATGAAGATCCCTGTTACATGTTTCTTTACGGACTGTTTTAAAATTTTACTACATTCTATAATCAGGGATAGAATTTTGTAGTCTGATTTTGATCAAGTAATCTTATTTCAAACTCTGAATTAACAAGGCACAATGCTTCCCCTTCCCCATATTTTCCTGTTGCTTTTTCCAACTTTCTGAAATTTGATAATGTAACAGTGTGACGTGCTGTTACATTTTTAAACTGTCTGTTCCTAACATTGTCAGTTTTGCTATGGTTTCCTTGTCCTTTTTCTGCTAGTTATCAAAATTTCTAGTCCATTATATATGTTCAACATTGTCGCATTTAGACACTATAGTTATTTTCTTCAAATGTCATCTGTTAACTTTGTCATCCGTAACCATATATTTTACCTCACTCTCACTTCCAGTCAGCCACTGAGTATTGTACGATGCCTCTCAAATCTTTCTGCTTCCATCCATCCCCTCTGCCTACATATTAATTTAGTTGAGTATCATTCATTGCTGGACTACTGTGGTAATATTTTACATTTAGCCAATAATATATCCTTGATGTGTTTTTCATAATACAATCAGAATAATGGTCTTGTAATAAATAATAATAATAATAATAATAATAATAATAATAAAATATATATATATATATATTATTGGTATATATATACAGTGTGCTCCTCTTATTTTTCTTTATAATATCTTTGAATTACTTGAACATAGAATTGATTTAACCTGATTTTAATATCTGACTGCCTTCCTTTCTGATTTAGTATACTTTAAACTTTGCAAAGACAAAACTTATGTTTGATTATTCACCTGTGACTCCCAAACAAACATTAGGCCTACCCACAGTAAGCACTCAAGAAAGTACTATGGGGAAAAAAGGAAGGAAGGATAAAAGGAAGAATGTATTTAATCAAAACCATTTTTTAAAGTTATAGATGTGATTTGAAAAATTCCATGACTGTGTTTCATCATGGGAAAGAGGTATTTTTAAATAATAACAAAATGGGTAGCTTACACAAAGAAAGAAAGTGGGTGGGCATCAGGGTAAGAGCAGGAGAAGAGCCTGCTGCCTAAACAGACTTTCCACAGGACAGTGAAGGCCAGAGTCTGGTAGAGGCAGGGATTGCGTCTTTCATGTTCTGTTTGACCTAGTTAACAGACATCTGTCAAGTGTAAGCTGGCTGAAGGACATCAGCATATGCCATTTTTAAATTCGGCATAGACTGCCAGGATCCGTCCTGGTTACTTGTCCTTGCCAACATTTTGTGAAGCACACATCAGTTTCTGTTTAGAGTTGCCAGTCTCCAGCCTGTTGTGAGACTGAACAGATTCCAACTGGATCTCTATGCTGCTTTGCTTCCTGTCATATGTCGGGGCTTCTTATCTTCTTTTAACATCTCTACCAACAGCAGAGTGAGAAATAACATGAATAACACTGGCTATGCTTCTCATTCTTTCATAATCTCCTTGTTACTTTAAAAGAACACAACTATATTCAAAATGAAATGATTTATCTCCAAGATTGATATAAATCTGGTGATGATAGGAAAAGCATTTTATTTTTGAAAATTGTTTCAAAAAGAATAAATATGCGGCGAATGCCAATGAGGGGAAGGAGGAAAAGAAAACTAGATGCACTGGCCATGTATACAGTAGCTAACAGCATCCTACCAGCCAAGAGTCTTCTACCTTCTCCAGATATAAAATAAAAAACTCTTCCCAAAAGAAAAATTTCCAGTCACTTGTTTACAAATGTGATTTTAAAAATATAATTGACATAAAATGTTAGCCTATTTTTGTTTTCCCCCTCAAGTTTATTGAGATATAATTGATATATAACATTGTGTAAGTTTGATTTGTAATGATTTAAGGTATAAAATGTAATGATTTATGTATATATTGCTAAATGATTACCCCAGTAAGGTTAGACATCCAGCACTTTACATGGTTATAATTACTTTTTGTGTTTGTGGTGAAATCTTTTAAAATCTTCTCTCTTAACAATGTTAAAATATATAAGACTATTAATTTCAGTCATCATGTTACACATTACTTTCCAAGAAACTATTTATTTTATAACTTGAAGTTTGTACACTTAAATTTATTTTTTACATATTCTTCCTCCTTTCTTTCTTTTCTATCTTTCTTTTTTTGTTTGTTTGTAGGGGTACTTTTTAGAACACCATTGGGAGGTCTTGCTAGTTATGTGTAAAATTTTCAGTCTTTATAAAAAGTAATTTATTTAAAATTAGTTTTGAGATAGTTGTGCTTATTCTGTTGGGCAGTGCTTTAATGATGTAAATCAGAACCACTAGAATAAAACCAACTGAAGGCCAATCCATTGCAGATTATTAGTTTAATTTAAGGATAAAAAGCTCATGATTATCTTGATAGGTCAGGAAGAACTTTATTCTACTCAACATCCATTCTTGATTAAATATGAGTATAGCTACAATTCAATGCATTCTATATCATAATAATGTTGAGTGTTTCCTTCCACGACTCGAGTGGAGTAGGGTTCGGTATCTGAAAGAGGAGCCGCACAACAAATGAGAGAAAAAGACACGAGATAATTTTGCAATATTGGGGGACCAGGCGGCAAGTCCCGAAGGACTTCCTCCCTGTGCTCAGGCCTCACCAAGCTTTTATTGATCTGGGATGCCCCCATAGCATAGCCCTTAGGCAGGTGACCCCCTAGTAACAAGCAGACTAGCCCATCAGCAAGGATTTACATAATAATAAATGGGGGAGTAGTTTCAGCTACCACTGTCTGGACAAACAGAGGTGGCGCCTAGCTCCGACCTTTGGGAGGGCTTCAAAGGCACCCAGCCTTCGGGGGGTTCTCTGTCTATGCTTATCAGATAGTGAAGGCAATAAACAGTTTCCCACAATTCAACTAATATACAATATAAAGTTTGGAAGAGAAAGTATTACTCTCTAGTACCTGAGCAAATCCAATTACAAACTACTGAGAAATAGAAATAAAAAATTGTATTTTTGTAGAAGTGTTTCCATATAAATTATAAAAGAAATAATTGAAGTATATTAAAATAAACTAGTGGCCTGGTGCACAAAATTCGTGCATGGGGGGGTGTCCCTCAGCCCTGCCTGCACACTCTCCAATCTGGGACCTCTCAGGGGATGTCCTATAGGATCAGGCCTAAACCAGCAGTCAGACATCCCTCTCGTAATCTGGGACTGCTGGCTCCTAACTGCTCAACTGCCGGCCTGCCTGCCTGCCTGCCTGATCGCCCTAACCACTCTGCCTGCCAGCCTGCTCACCCCCAGCTGCCCCCCCCCCGCCCACTTGCTGGCCTGATCACTCCGAACTGCACTCCCCTCCTGGCCTGATTGCCCCTAACTGCCTCTGCCTTGACCCCACCACCATGGCTTTGTCTGGAAGGATGTCCGGAAGGTCTCCCGGTCTAATTAGCATATTAACCTTTTATTAGTATAGATGAGAATAGAGAAAAATCACAGTCCCTCACTCTGTTCACTTATTGATTTTGTTCTAAAACCTAGAGGCAAATATGTGTATCTGTATGTGATGTGTGTGTGTGTGTGTGTGTGTGTGTGTGTAGATTTTTTTGACCAATCTTTGCCAAAAGTGATATAGTCAAATATATTGAGGATTTTTAGATTCAGGTTTTTGTTGTTGTTGTTGTTGTTTACCAGAGACCTAAATTGCTACCATGGCCCTTTTGGAGTACAGATATGTGAAGACGAGGTGATACATATCATCCTGCCCACCCACCCTCTTCTTCTTCTTCTTCTTCTTCTTTTTTTTTTTTTTTTTTTTTACTTTTAATGCAGTGATCATCAGGAACATCTTAAATTCATTTGCCTGAACCTTTAATCCCAATGTGTCATGGTCTTTCAAGTATATCAACCAACTTCATGGTGATAAATTGATTTTACTGGACTCTTTCTGTCTTGAAAGAAGTTGAAACATTTTGCATTTTCCCAGATTATCATTCATCCTAGAAATGAATTTCCCTTCACTGTTTTCATTGTTTTCAGCAATGATACTCTCTGAAGATGAGGTCATGGGATTACACATAACATAGCCTCAGACCAAGGGAATAACTTCACAGTGATGGAAAGGCAATGAAGGAGACATGATCCTGGGGATAAACTATTTCTGTCTATATCAGTGATGGCGAACCTTTTGAGCTTGGTGTGTCAGCATTTTGAAAGACCCTAACTTAACTCTGGTGCCGTGTCACATATAGAAATTTTTTTATATTTGCAACCATAGTAAAACAAAGACTTATATTTTTGATATTTATTTTATATATTTAAATGCCATTTAATAAAGAAAAATCAACCAAAAAAATGAGTTCGTGTGTCACCTCTGACATGTGTGTCATAGGTTCACCATCACTGGTCTATATCATTGATCAGCTGCTAATGAATCTTTGAGGTGGAATTTTAAAGGCTCAGAGAAAGCAGCATGTTGATAGGTATACAATCTGGAGATGGGTACCCTGGTATATATGTTAAACCAATAACTATTCACACTGCAACATTTTTGTTTCAAGACACTAAAATATACAAGCCTGGGAACAAAAAAAGGATAAATAGGAATGTCCTTCTCTTCCTCATTTCCATTAATCCATTTGGGAAACTTGGATTTTCCTCTATGTAATTTAGACTTCGTGGAATGAAAGAACATGCTTCTCAGAGGTAGACTGCTCTCACCTGGAAGTGTGAGTACAGATTGAGTCTCCAAACTGGGGACTCAATGGGGAACAAGATAACACAAGGGATGTCATAACATCTATTCCTGATGCTCCACAACCCACCGTGGTTTATGGGTAATTAGAATAGATTTTTCCAAGCACGTGAGTAGCTTCCCATCTTAAAAGCATGTTTCTGCTCCTCTTTTTGAGAGCTTTTTTCGAACTAAGAGGTTGTTTATCAGCAAGCAGGTACTGACCAAGAGTTAGGGGGATTTAGCTCCCCAGGAACACTAGAGAGCTCCAGCCTATTCCCCACAACACTTACCTGCACATTAATGCACTGTTATCTTCTCTCCCTTCTTGGTCTCACTCTTTTTATTTCTTCAAAAGTGCTTTCTGGAATCACCTTCCAAATAAAGTATCTGTGCTGACCTCTGTATCTCAGTAACTTTCTTTTAGGGAATACCTGTAAAAATAAAAACTGGTAATAATAATTAGCTTTGCTTTAATGAATGTCTAGGGTCCCTTTAAGAGTTGATGCATCTACTCCTACTTCTATTTAGGTTGGTTTCCAAAAAATCACAGCTGTGCCTTCTCTGGAGCTTTTCCACTCTTTTCCTTCAACATTTTGGAGGGAGCTACCTTGTACTCACCCTAGACCTCAGCAAAAGACCTGGCTTAAGAAGTCCATCAAGGAAAACTAAGATGGCAGCATAGGTAAACACCGGAAATTGCTGCCTCGCACAACCACTTCAAAAATACAACTAAAATACAAAACAGACATCACCCAGAACCACAGGAAGGGTGGCTGAATGGAAATTCCACAACTAGAAGGAAAGAGAAAAGCACACTGAGACTCAGAGGAGGTGCAGAAGTACAGTGCAGAGGTACGGAGGTGCAAGCGGAAAGGGCTGGCAACTGAACACGAGGCACACATGGAAAGGGCTGGCAACTGAGGACACAGTTGTCTTTTCAATCAGGAGGGAGACACAAGCTCCCGACTGCTCTGAACTCCAGTTCTGGGTGAGTCTCTGGGGACCCAGACTCATACGGGGAGAAACTAGACTGTCTGGAAGCAGGCAGAACTCAAGGGTGGCTTTCTCTCAGAGGTGCTTACAATGATTACCAGGACACTGAGACCCGGGGCCTCTTAGGGTAGGACTGAGGATCAGCCATAGCTATTTGCTCCGCCCTGTTGATTCCCTGAGACCCTGCCCCACCCAAGCTGTGTGCAGAAGCTTTTGCATATGAATGGCCTGGCCCTTTGCAATCTAAAATTACCTAACAAATTTCAGCTGGGTCAGAGAGACTCAGAACATCCAAAATAAGGCCCAAGGCCCCACAGCAGCTTGCATTGCTTCACAGCTGGGCCTCACCTGGGCACCTCCAAAACCCAAACAAGGAAGAGGAACCTGCAGATCTCTCTGTAGCTCCTGCTGGGTAGCCTCAGTCAGAGGCTAAATTAGTACCTCCTTAGAGATCCAAGAGCCAGTGTACCCAGTGGTCAGAGTGGGACCATCCAGATTACAACTCCTCAGATTCATAAGGGACACATTCAGGGGGCAGACTCAGTGAGCACCAAAGCCCCACTGAAGCAAGTCTTGCCCCTAAGGGTGTCTCCAGCACAGAAGTTCTCTCACCGTAGACACAGCTGATTCTCAGAGACAATTGGCCTGGAAGTCAATTCCTCCCAGTGATACCTACAACAATCAAGGCTTAACTACAACAAGACTGTGCACAAAGCCCACAAAGGAGTGAACCAAGAGTGTCCACCTCAGGTAATTGGGGAGGCTGAGACACTGGGCCCTATAGGACACCTAGCACAGAAAGCCACTCTACCAACACAGAGAAGCATAAAAAAATGCAGAGACAAAGAAACAGGTCACAAATGACAGAAATGGAGGAAAGCAAACTACTGGATATAGAGTTCAAAACCACGGTCATAAGGTTTTTCAAGAATTTTCTAGAAACCACCAATAAATTTATTGAGACCCTCAATAAATCTAGTGAGACCCTCGAGGTTATGAAAAAAGACCAACTAGAAATTAAGCATACACTCACTGAAATAAAGGATATCATACAGAGTTCCAACTGCAGACTAGAGGATCCCAAAAATCAAGTCAAAGAATTGAAATATGAAGAAGCAAAAAACACTCAACTGGAAAACAAAAAGAAAAAAGAATCCAAAGATATGAAGATAGTGTAAAGATCCTCTGGAACAACTTCAAGCATACCAACATCCAAATTATACGGGTGCCAGAAGAAGAGAGAGAGCAAGATATTGAAAACCTATTTGAAGAAATACTGACAGAAAACTTCCCCTACCTGGTGAAATAAATAGACTTACAGGTCCAGGAATCACAGAGAACCCCAAACAAAAGGAATCCAAAGAGGACCACACCAAGACACATCATAATTAAAATGTCAAGAGCAAAGGACAAAGAGAGAATCTTAAAAGCAGCAAGAGATAAAAAGTCAGTTACCTACAAGGGAGTACCCATACGACTGTCAGCTGATTTCTCAACAGAAACTATGCAGGCCAGAAGGGAGTGGAAAGAAATATTAAAAGTGATGAATAGCAAGAACCTACAACCAAGATTACTTTACCCAGCAAAGCTATCATTCAGAATTGAAGGTCAGATAAAGAGCTTCACAAATAAGAAAAAGTTAAAGGAGTTCATCACCACCAAACTAGTATTATATGAAATGCTGAAAGGTATCCTTTAAGAAGAAGAAGAAGAAGAAAAAGTTAAAGGTACAAATTATGAACAACAAATACACATCTATCAATAATTGAATCTAAAAATCAAATGAATAAATAATCTGATGAACAGAATAAACTGGTGAGTATAATAGAATCAGGGAAATAGAAAGGGAGTGGACTGACTATTCTTGCGGGGGGAAAGGGGTGTGGGTGTGTGGGGAGAGACTGGACAAAAATCGTACACCTATGGATGAGGACAGTGGGGGGGGGGGAAGGGCAGAGGGTGTGGTGGGAACTGGGTGGAGGGAAGGTATGGGGGGAAAAAGAGGAACAACTGTAATAATCTGAACAATAAAGATTTAATAAAATTAAAAAAAAAGACCTGGCTTCAAGGTAGGACAAACTCCATTGTGTGATTTGTGTTCTAGAGCCTCTTTGTGGTATCAGACTGAAGTGAATCTCCAGTGGAGACAAACTTTCTTGCTTTCTTAGCATGTCTCCTGCTATCTTCTCCCTCTTCTCAGGGCACACCTTCAAAAAAACCACTTAAGTAGATGAAAAACAAATATTTCTGTCACAGGTTTTGCATCTGGAGAAGCTGACCTAAAACACATGACATTTCAGTGGCAAAAGCCCTTACGTGTGTTGAACTCCAAGTACTGGACAGAATCTCCCTGGGTAGGAAAAAGGAAAAGAGCTCAGAGGGGATCAAGGGCAGTCAGAAATTGGTTGTCCTGTGAGAAGGGGGTTATGTCTTCTATTTCACATATTAAACCCTTAAGGAGGGGAGCAGAAACCTAATCTCCAGAGGGATTTGAAAGTTTCAAAAGCAGAGGATTATGTGTATGTTTAGAAAGTGCAAGGCTGCAGTAAGAAATGGCTGTGCAGCACTAGCGCATGACATTGGGTAGCTTTATAGAGTTTCTGGGATGCATATCCTTTAAAAGGATTATTTCTCTGCATCCATAGGCAACCTGTAAGAAGTGTTGATATTAGTTAGCCTTGAGGAATTCTGTGATCACAGCATGGATTAGAAAGTACAGAATGTTTGCTGTGTACATAACAGTACAAAACATAACACAGAGAACCGCTAGAGCTACAGACACCTGATGAAAGATAACAAAGGACTTTCATTTTATGTGAAATGAAAACTAAAGACCAGCAAAAGTAACTGAGGTCCTCTTAACAGATGACAGCTGAGGATCATGCCACTTTTCCCTGCAAATGTAACTGGCCTGTTAAAACACCCACCTTAATTGGAGAAAAGTAAAAAATGTTATAATATTTATGAATCTATAAAAGAGGGTTATTATGCAAACCTTTTTTTAAATCAAATATTTGCCATGATCATGAGGTATATTTTTCTATTATTCTAATTTATGTTGTAAATGCACACCAGATTAAAATGTAAATAAAAATAAAATCAAACTGAACTGAAGAAAATTACAACATTTATTGTTATAAAGCAGATGATGGCAAGTGATAGCAAACACACAGAAAAAGTGATAGCAACACTTTGGGCAGTATTTATAGTAATAGTTTCCAATACACATGCTTTAAATGGTCACATAGCTATATTTCTGAAAAGCTAATGTCATTTAAAGTCTGATAAACAAAACTTCTTTTTAAGGAGAAAATGTGATATTATCCTATCTAATAAAAGACAAAAAGGGTAATTGACCATACCTTTGCTACATTCCTCATTGGCCAATCAGGGTGATATGCAAATTAACCATCAACCAAGATGGCGGCCGGCAGCCACACAGCTGAAGCAAGCTGGAGGAAGCCAAGGTTCCCCGCCTGTTGTGGCCCGGCTCTGAGCTCCAAAAGCAACAAAGTTTCAATTATAGAAGCTAAACAAACCCCAGATACCTTCTTTCAGCAGGCCATGGCCTCAGAGCTGGAGCTGGCTCTTAGCTCCAGTGATAGCAATGAAGTTTCAATTATAGAAGGTAAATAAATCTCAGAATTAAAAAAAAAAAAAAAAAAAAAAAAAAACAGAAAAAAGGAGAGGCTGGGATTTTCAGTCGCCAGCCAGCCTGAAAACAGCCCTCAGCCCCTCACCCAGGCTGACCAGGCAACCCAGTGGGGACCCCCACCCTAAAGGGGGTGTGGCCAGCCTCCAAACAGCCACCAGCCCCTCATCCAGGCTGGCCAGGTACCCCAGTGGGGACCCCCACCCTGAAGGGGATGTGACTAGCTGCAAATAGCCATCGGTCCCTCACCCAGGCTGGCCAAGCACCCAAGCGGGACCCCCACCCTGATCCAGGACATCCTTCAGGGCAAACCAGCTGGCCCCCACCCTGCACTGGGCCTCTATCCTATATAATAAAAGGGTAATATGATAACTGACCCTAACAGCAGAAGGACTGGGAATGAATGGTCACTATGACACACACTGACCACCAGGGGGCAGACTTCAATGCAGGAGATGTCCCCTGGTGGTCAGTGCTCTCCCACAGGGAAAGCTCTGCTCAGCCACAAGCCAGGCTGATGGCTGCCAGTACAGCGGTGGTGGTGGGAACCTCTCCTGCCTCCTCAGCAGTGCTAAGGATGTCCGACTGCAGCTTAGGCCTGCTCCCCGCTGGCAAGTGGACATTCCCCGAGAGCTCCTGGGCTGCCAGAGGGATGTCTGATTGCCAGCTTAGACCCAATCCCCTGGGGAATGGGCCTAAGCCAGCAGGTGGTCATCCCCCGAGGGGTCCCAGACTGCAAAAGGGCACAGGCCAGGCTGAGCCGCGCCCCCCCCCCCCAGTGCACACATTTTTGTGCACTGGGCCTCTAGTCCTATCTAATACAAAGGTAATATGCAAATTGACCATCACTCCAACACACAAGATGGCCACCCCCATGTGGACACAAGGTGGCTGGCAGGGGAGGGCAGTTGGGGGTGATCAGGCCAGCAGGGGAGGTAAGTTGGGGGGAACCAGGCTGGCAGGGGAGGGCCGTTGTGGGAGATCAGGCCAGCAGGGGAGGGCACTTGGGGGAGACCAAGCCTGCAGGGGAGGGCAGTTAGGGGTGACCAGTCCTGCAGGAGAGGGCAGTTAGAGGCAACCAGGCTGGCAAGGGAGTCCAGTTAGGGGGACCAGGCCTGCAGGGGAGGGCAATTGGGGGAGACCAGATCTGCAGGGGAGGGCAGTTAGGGGCAATTGGGCTGGCAAGGGAGCAGTTAGGTGTCAATCAAGCTGGCAGGGGAGTGGTTAGGTATCAATCAGGCTGGAAGGCAGAAGCAGTTAGGGCCAATCAGGCAGGCAGGCAGGTGAGCGGTTGGGAGCCAACAGTCCTAGATGTGAGCAGGATGCCCAGCTGCCCATTTATGCCCTATTCCACAGGGCATAAACAGGCAATCAGACATCCCTCGAGTGGTCCCAGATTGGAGAGGGTGCAGGCTGGGCTGAGAGATACCCCCTCCCGTGCACAAATTTCATGCACCAGGCCTCTAGTACTATATTGTGATTTACTATTTTAAATTTTGTTTTTCAGTATTGGCTGGTTGAATTTTCACTATATTAAAGATGAGACATCAGGCAGTTATTTAACTTTTTCTAGCAGAGGAACTGGGACTTGATTGAGGCCAGGATAATTATACATGTTAAACTGCTGTTTTGTCATATGACCCTGTGTTAGTACTAAATAACTTGGGAAAATTATAGAGTATAACATGACTCATCCTGAAATAATTTAGTCAGAATTTACTAAAGAGTAGATTATAATCACTGACACAAAATAATTACATTTTGTTTTCCTTTGTGATTAAAAGTTTTGTGATTTTGAATATAGCTCAAAGGAGAATTTGCTTTTCTAAATTAAGGCTATTTTTACTTTAACTTTTTATTATAAAAGGCCACAATTATAAAAACACATATGCGTTCTTATTATAATAGGCCACAAAAAAATTAAAAAAAACACATTTTAAACCACATACCAAATAAGAACCTAAAAATATAGTAATCACGCTTTAGCAAAAAGAAAAAGTGTGCTGGTCTATCGTTTCAGAATCCGCATTCTTCCCCTTCTGAGAAGTGGAAGGGCACACATCCCTCGCCTGTCTTCAGGAACACTTCCCACTCCGCAATTTCTCAGCGGTCTTCTCTGCAAGTTTCTGGGACCATGAGTTCTCTGTTTAGCCAGGAGAGCAGGACCAGAGCAGCCAGGTGAGTGCAGGTGACTTTCTCTCCATCTCATGCTTCTATTCCATGTTTGTATTGCCAAAGAGAAGAGACAGGAGCAAAACAGGCGATGAAGAACTCTGTTCCACTCATTCCTAGAGACATTATGCCATCTTCCCCAAGCTCTGTTGAGCCTAAAGCATAAATAGATGAGGAAAATGAGAACCAAAAGAGAGAGACAATATGGAAAATGAACAGTATAAAATTCAAGGCAAAGTGTATTAAATAGCGCATTTTATATTGATAAGAGTTATGATCAATAGTGAAATCATAGTCCAGTCCATGAACTTTAATGGACCAATGAACATAGCACTGAAATACATTGAGCCTAAACTCTTAGAAGTATGAGTAGAAATTGACAGAAATTCAATTACAGTGGAAGATTTAAGCATACTTGTCTCAACATATGTAAGATCAAGAAGGCAAACTTAATAAAGCAAAAGAGATTCAAACTGTAATAAAAGAAAAAAAAAAGAAAAAGAAACAGATCAAGTTCTTTGTTTACACAAAGAAAAAAAAATGAGGTTATTTTTATACAAAAGAGACTTTTGTATTTCATTAACCCTAACCACTTTATTTTAAAGATCAGGATTCAGAAAGCCTAAGGTTGAAATTGCTCATTTGTTTCTATAACTAGGATATAGTAAATTTAGAACTTTACAGTCATTTCAATGATCTATTCTAGGCTAAGAAGAGAACTAGTGAGAATCTAAGGTTTTTTGTATGATTTGGACTTTGAAGTATCGGTTTTCTAGTTGATGTTTCTTAAGTAGTTATTACCTATTAAACTGTTAATAGTTAAATAGTTTTTTTTTTTACCTTTAATCAGATTGGATTACTATTAGTATATACAATATCTCAAAATTACCACATTATAAACCCTGACTATGGACACAATGAACTCAAATTGATAAGACTCATAGAGAACAAGAATTAAACAATGTGATAAAACTTCCAGAATGATTAGCATTGTACAGAATTCTTTATAGTGGATTTATATTGTAACACTCTTGTTAGAAACTATACCTAAAAACATTTCTAAGCAGTGTCACTTTATTATAAACTACATGAGCTTTACTCTGTGACATTTAGAACAATTTCCAGAAGTAGCTCTTCAAACAACTTCTAATTTTAAAGGTTTATTTTCTATCTGAAATTATTTGACTCTATATGGGAAATAACTGATATATGCTTTTTTAACTGCAGTTATTTTAAGTACCATTTGTAAGATGCTTTTTGAATTATTGCTCATGGTATATTTTTCTTACCTGATACTATTAGATTAAGTGATAATTTTACCCTTTTTTAATTACCACATTTAGTTTGTTTTAAATAATAAAGGCATTGAGTCCTGTAGACATGAGTTATAAATATAATAACACAAATTGATATCATATCATAATCAGAACCCGGTGGAATAAAAAAAGTAGTTTGACATATTTTTGTGCTTCAAAAAACCATAGAGCAAGGAGTATTAAATAAGAAAGCAATATGTTATCCTACACTGCTTGAAAGTTTTGAAGTTTTGTAAATATTAAAGGTTTAGAACTGAAATTCATGAATTTGCCATATAGCAATTTCTCTGTGTGACAGAAACACAATGTTTGATGGACTGCTTAAATCACTTCATTCACCACTGAACTGAAACTAAAAAGAAACATCTGTACAATACAAAGTGACATGATTCAAACATTTCAAGAATAGAAATGAAGATGAAATGGATGATTCATCATATTATAACCGAAAGTGGATTTATCTCTACAATATAATTATCTAAATTGATGTTAGTTAAAAATGAGGCCTAAATTTCCCAATCATATTAAATTATTACTAGTTAATTATGGGAAAGTGCCAAGAAATTTTAACCCCAACCAACATGACTGCACCTGCAGCTATGCTTATATAAATTCATGCATTTGAAATATCAGCTTGCAGAGTTCTATTCTCTAGAAAATAAATAATACAATAAAATTAATATTTGAATGTGAGTATTCTAGTGTCTTGAAGTATGTTTTATTTCTTTATGCCACAATTTATTTTTTGTTTTCTTATGCTATTATATTTATTGGTATCAGTGCTTTACACAAGTAAAAGTTCCAAAAAAAAATGATTAGGTTAAGACTATTATACGATTGTAGTATTTTAGCAATAAATAAATAAAATTCCTTTGCATTTAAAGTAAGTTTTATTTGTCCTTTTTGTTATGATTTCTTCTTTTTCAAACCTTTCATTTTGAGATAATTTCAGACAAAGGAAAGTTGCCAAAAACAAAACAAAGAACTTTAAAAGAACTTCATAAAAACTCCCCAAATATTAATTTCATTACATTCCATTTATCATTTTCTCTCTACATAGAAGTATGTTATTATTTGATCAGCTGTCCAAGAGTAGGTTGATACCTCCATTCCCCAAAATAATTTGCATTTACTAACACCAATGATATTTTCTTATATCACTATACCTCCATCATCAAAATAAAGAACATCAATACAATACTATTATCTAAACATTGAGACATTATTCAAATGTCACATATTGTTACAATACTGTCATTTTTTGCAAAATGTTGAGTTATTTTTTCTAGTCCAGGATCCAATTCAGTATAACACATTGAATTTAGTTGTCAGATCTCTGTAGTTTTATTTAACCTGGGATAGTTTCTGAGGTTTCCTCAATCTTTCTAAACCTTGACATCTTTGAAAATTACAGGCCAGGTATTTTGTAGAATTTCAGGCTAGAAATTTGTAAAATGTCCCTCAATTTAGCTTTGTCTGATATACACTCACGATTAGTTATATTCTCCTTATGCATTTTTGGCAGAAATATAACAATTCTGTGCATATCATAGCAGGAAGTAAAGAGAGAAGGTGGGGTTAAATATCCTAGCGTAATCATTATTTTACTTTTGCTATTATTCTTGTCACAATCATTCTTAGTACAGAATATGTTATTAAGCCATTATATTGTTATTTATTGAGAGTTCAGGATTTTTATATTCTTTGAGAGAGTTGCCACTATATTCACTTTTTTTCCTTTTGGCATTTTATCACTTTTTAATCATTCCAGACACATATTTCATATTGAAGTTTTTCAGCTATTATTTTTTCTCTCTCTCATTTTTTTTTATGATTTATCATTGAACTTTGGCCTAATCAACTTCTCCTGTTTTGTTTTCTGTCACCTATATATAGAACTACAATGGAAATTTGAAAAAAAAAAAACACATACGAAACAACAACAACAAATTCCTACACAGCTACCACCCAGATTTTACTTTATTTTTTTAAAAGAATCATTTATTGATTTTTCAGAGAGGGAGGAAGGTAGAGTGAAACATCAATGTGAGAGCGTAACATCAATTAGCTGCCTCCTGCACACCTCCTACTGGGGATTGAGCCTACAGCCGGGCATGTGCTCTGACTACGAATCAAACCAACAACCTCTGGGTGCACAGGATGACACCCAACTGGCCAGTGCAGATTTTACTTTCTTTTAATCCTTTCCCATATATTTTCTAGGTATGATTTACTTTATGAACATCAATAACTAAAACAAGGCTTATTCATGAGACCAATTTTTGAGAAATAAATTGATTCATAAAACTTAGGAAATATTAGAATAAACCTCAGATAATCTCAAGTCTCAAGAAATATATTATTCTATGAATCTAACCTTAATAAAATGTATTCTTCCTTGAATGTATGAGTGGTAAAATAATGTATCTCATTGAAGAATTTGTATTGGTAGTAATATATCTCATTAATTAAATCTACAAATCACTGATTTGATTAAAGTGACTTGGATTCAAGAAAGTCATTTCTCTTTTGTCCACAACAAATCATGTAGCATCCCTGCTTTAATGTAGTTCATGCTTAAAATGACCACCACCAGCATTTTTAATTAGTTTCTTTTTCTGTAACTGCACGCCTTGTACACAGTCCTGGAGATGACAAATTTGTGACTTTTTAGACTTTGGACTTAAATAATTGATGGGTGACTATCAATTTGTTAAGGATAGTTCTCATGGTTCTTCCAGTTCATCATTTAAATTCCCTAAAGTCAATGAATATTGATGAATATTTATCATTTTAGTTGGTTTCCATAAAAGAGTCATTTAAGTAAACATTCAATATAAAGTACATAACTTTAGCTTGATAGCTTGGATCTTTTATGTATCATGACATATTTTTCTAAGGGGAAGTTTGTGACTCATCAATAAGATGTTGAGAATAAAAGTGGAACTGCTCTTATGATGCATAATCACAAAAAGTCGCCATGCACTTCCACTCTATAAACGCAACATAGCTTTATACTACAAGTCCATAGGAAATCTACTAGCATCTTCATTAGAGAATCTATCTTTTTTTCTTTCTTTCTTTTTCTTTAAATAAATTTGAGTTCCATATACAAGGCACGCTATTGTTAATTGTGTCATGGGCTTGAAATAATTGAAAGGGTTTTGTTCCTCACAAAAATGATCTTAAAATGTAGTGCTTCTTACTTTGGTAGGTGATGCTGACTATGTCCCTCCAGATCCCCTTAACCAGCTGGTGCACCTATCTCCCAGCTATTTTGAGTCTTGTGCTCAGCACACAACAACTCTTATCTGCCCACTTCTCCAGAAAATTGCTCGCAAATAGCACCCACCTCATTGTGGGTTCTATACCTGCCCCTACTCCCATGTTTTAAGGATAGATGTTGGCCAGTGACTGACTTGTGTAAGGGTTCTAGGCATTTTTTTTTTTTTTGCAATGTAGCATTGACTTTTTGGTGCAATTTCTGCTCTACAGATTTTGCATGGGGTCAGACAAACAAATCTCAAACTGAGATGACATTGTTGCTTAAAATTTATCTTCGGACCTGTATTGCATCACTTTTGTCCCTCCTCTGGGAGCTTTTCTCCAGTAAGCCATTTGAAAAAAAATATTCATCTTAGATTCTGCATCTAAGACATTTGACCTAAGACAGTACATACTAGTAGTCATTGTAGAAAGTAATCACTGAGAATTTGATTCTGGATGACAATGAGGATCTCATCACTGGTTGCAAGTGGATTATTGTTAGTACTTGGATTGCCCTAGCAGTGTAATTGCTAAGACCTCATTTATGACACACTGGAATAGGATACTGTAAAGAGGATGCATTAGCAATGCAATGACTAAGGTGTTTGAGAGATATGAGAGAGAGAACTATAATGACAGTAAAATGGAATAGCTGTTGCTAAGTGCCAATAATAAAATAATATGGGAATGTGATTGTCTCAGTTCCATTAATCAACAATTTAAAGAAAATTGTGAAAGTCAGAATGCCTCCTTGGCAGTTTTTAAAGATACCCTTATCTCCTACAGCTGGAGGATGAAAAGAGCTGGAAAATCAGGCATAAAACACAGCTGTAAAAGTGAAATTCAGAGAAGACTCAATTCTTAGCCTAGAAGTATCACCAACTTCAGAATCAACACTATGAGAGTAAAGGAGGGAGTGAAGAG